>NC_091059.1:91932677-93427677 GCF_000393655.2 Nicotiana sylvestris | reverse complement strand
AGCGCATCCTCGGATACATTCATCTTCTTGCTCCCCCAACATATATCTACGAACCCCTTGAGATGTTTGTAAGCATTTTGATTCGCAGCGCCCGTGAAGTATCCATGCTGCTCAAGTAAGGTCAACATCACATTGGTTATCTGAAAGTTGCCCGCCCGGATTCTGGGTGGGACAATAGCACTTGCATAACCCTGGTTCGGAAGTACTCTAGGGGCCACTCTTGGAGGTGGCGGAGGAGGGTCTGGAATATTGTCATTTGGATTCGCATTGGCATTGCGGACTTTATGTTGTCCTTGAGGTGCAAAAGGTACCTCATCTTGCTCAAGATCATATACCTCACCCCCCGCTATCACGTTTCCAAGAGGGTCATTAGTGTTGTTTAAAGCCATGTTGGTACTTGAGTAGTGACACAAACAAGTAAGTAACAAAGAAGGAAAGAAGAACAATACACAAAACAAACTAAATAGATAGCCAAAACAGTTAGCTCCCCGGCAACGGCGCTAAAAAGTGATCACAACCTACTCCTCACTACTAAAAAGTAGGAAGAGAGGGTCGCAATAGCTTTTACCCAATATTTGGGTTGGGATCGATTTCCACAGGGAGCTAGGAATGGAGTTGAGTATCTATTTAGATTGGGATTGTGTAATTGTTCCAAATATCATTTCCAATCATTTTTGGGTTTTTCTTTAATAATATACTATTATCAACTATTAATTATAATTGCAACTAGATTATGCTAAGCGAGAGTTGCTACAAGTTGTATCTAATGGATAAAAAGGCATTAGGGTAGTGACATCCTCCTAGGTGGCCAATTGACGGGTAATTGAACCTAAGGCACAATTGACATGATCGGAGAATATGCTATAACCATTGCACAATTTTACCCACTCTCACACCTCTCGGTAGAGAGAGTGATTTTGCCCAATTAACTTTCTCAAGACCAATAGGGTAGGCAAATTTGCTCAAGCAATTGGGGTTCAAGTCGGGTATTACTCTCTCGAGGTTTAACCCTTTAATTGGGACTATCAATTCTCTTGAGTCCATCCTAATTCCTTGTTGGGTCCATTTCGGAGACTTAGGCTCTCTTTATCAAGAAAAACCCAAGTCAACTTAGCACAAACTAGTGTTTGCAACTACTAATTCATAGATTAAACCATGAAATTGACCCAAATAACAAACACCCATAGTCAATCTAACCTTAAATCACAACACCCACCAATTACCCACACTAGGATTGAGCCACAACCCTAGCTAATGGGTCCAGCTACTCATGCTTGAAGAGAAATACAGAGAAATAGATGAAGATAAAGACATATTAATTAATTGCTAAGGTAAATACAAAGATTCAATGATAAAAACTAAGTAAAAATGCCCAAAATGGCTAAGAAAAGTCTTCTCACGAGTGCAGCTAAGGTCTGATAATATCTGATACCCTAATAATGGAAAAAGGTTCTATTTAAACTAAGCTGGAAAAACTGGACAAAAATGCCCCTGCGGGGTCAGTGCGGACCGCAAAAAATGGTATGTGGCCGCACTAGGCTCTTGACTCTGCAATTTCAACTCTCTATACCCAGGCTCCGCGGACCGTGCAGAATGGACCACGGCCGCAGAGGCTTCCAATGCAGTCCATGCGGAATGGACTACGGACCGCACAGGCTTGAACCCTGGCACTTGACATCTCTCTGAACATTGCTTCTGCAGACCGCATGAAATAGTGGTGCGGCCGCGGTGTCTTCAGTGTGGGCCGAACAGTATATACTGCGGTCGCACTGCTTTGTTGCCTTCAAATCCAGGTCTCTGAATCTCCCTAGTGCAGACCGCACAAAGTGTACTGTGGCTGCACTAGGCCTATTTGTCCTGAGTTTGTCTTGTCTTTGGTACTTGTGTAGGTTTCACTCCTTTTGAGCCGATATTTGATATCTCGTTACTTTGTTGACCAACCCTGTAATCAAGCACAACTTATGAGCCTTTCGGGACTATTTTGTATGAATTTATAATCAAAACATTAGCAAGAAGGAGCATGAAATACGGCAAAACCCCTAGTTATCAATTATATCAGTCACAAGGAAATTAGCAACTTCCGCAAATCATGGCATACCATTCACCAACACCGAAAGGAGTTGATTATCGGGAAATGAATCATTGATCTCTAGGCCATCACGAGGCCTTCCCTCCTCCTCCAAGCGGGACAAGTGGTCCGCCACTTGGTTTTCACTACCCTTCCGGTCCACAATCTCCAAATCAAACTCTTGGAGTAACAAGACCCATCGCATTAGCCTAGCTTTGGAATCCTTCTTCATCATCAAGTACTAGAGTGCGACATGATCGGTATGAACTATGACCTTGGCACCCATGAGATACCACCGAAATTTCTCCATTGCGAACACAATAGACAAAAGCTCTTTATTAGTCACCTGTAGTTCACTTGAGCATCATTCATTGTCTTGCTCGCGTAGTACACCGAATGAAACATTTTGTTCACTCTTTGACCCAAGACCACCCCAATCGCAACATCACTCACGTCACACATGAGCTCAAAAGGTAAGCTCCAATTGGGTGCGGTAATAATAGGAGTGGAGGTCAACTTGTGCTTGAGAAGTTCAAAGCCTTGCATACATCCTTCATTGAACACGAACTTGGCATTTTTTCCAATAACTTGCACAAGGGATTCACTACCTTCGAAAAGTCTTTGATAAATCTCCGGTAGAACCCCGCATGCCCAAGAAAACTTCTAACTCCCTTGACAGAAGTAGAGGGACGGAGTCATGAAATCACATCAATTTTTGCTTTGTCCACCTCTATACCATGCTTTGAAATTTTATTCCCAAGAACTATGCCCTCCTCAACCATGAAGTGGCATTTCTCCTAATTAAGAACAAGATTGGTTTCTTCACAACGGGCCAACACTCTATCAATATTTTTCAAGCATTCATCAAATGAGTCACCCACAACACTAAAGTCATCCATGAACACCTCCAAAATGTCCTCCACCATGTCAGTAAATATGGCCATCATACACTGCTGAAATGTAGTTGGTGCATTACACAACCTAAAAGGCATCCTAGAAAAGGCAAAGGTACCATATGGACAAGTGAAGGTGGTTTTCTCTTGATCTTCCGGAGCAATCAAGATTTGGTTATACCCAGAATACCCATCCAAGAAACAGTAGTAGGCACGCCCAGCAAGTCTGTCTGGCATCTGATCAAGAAAAGGCAATGGAAAGTGATCCTTGCGGGTTACTTTATTCAACTTGCGGTAATCCATGCACACCCTCCACCCGGTGATGGTCCTGGTAGGAATCAACTCATTTTGTGCATTGGTAACCACTGTCATACCACCCTTCTTCGGCATACATTGCACCGACGAAGTCCAAGAGCTATCAGATATGGGGTACACGACCCCGGCATCCAACCACTTGATCACCTCCTTTTTCACAACTTATTACATTGCCTCATTCAACCTCCTTTGATGTTCTAAGGAGGGCTTTGCATCATCTTCCAGAATAATTTTGTGCTTACAGAATGCGAGGTTTATCCCCCGAATATCAGCTAAGGTCCATCCAATTGCCTTCTTCCGCTTTTGGAGCACCGCCAATGTGGCATCAACCTGCATGTTAGTAAGACAAGAAGAAAGAATAACTAGCAAAGTTGAACTAGGGCCTAAGAATTCATACTTGAGGTGTGGAGGCAATGGCTTCAACTCCAACACTGGAGGTTCCTCGATTGAAGGTTTTGTTGGTGGAGTCTTCCTATTATTAAGATCCAAAGAGAGTTTCCTAGGCTCATAAAAGTAAGAGCCCATTCCATGTAAAGCATTCACACACTCCACTCGGCCTTCATCCTCATTTACATCAAGATTCAAATTGATCATTGCACTAGTATCATCAACTATTACTGCCGTGACAAGGTTCACAAAAGAGCACACTTCAGAACTATTAGGTTGCTTCATTGACTTGCACACATGAAAAACCATTTTCTCATCACCCACCCGGAAGGTGAGTTCCCCTGCTTCCACATCAACTAAGGCCTTCCCCATTGCAAGAAAAGGTCTTCCCAATATGATTGGAACCTCATAATCTACCTCATAATCCAAGATCACAAAATTAGCTGGCAAGATAAATTTGTCCACTCGGACAAGGACATCATTAATTATACCCAATGGCCACTTCATGGTTCTATCCGCCATTTGCAATCTCATGGAAGTCGGCCTCGGTTGCCCAATTCCCAAAGTCTTGAAAACTGAGTAGGACATCAAGTTGATACTTGACCCCAAATCACATAGAGATTTAGCAAATTTTGCACTCCCAATGGTGCAAGGAATGGTGAAAGCACCGGGATCTTCTAACTTCGGAGCCATTGAGTGCACTACTGCACTAACTTGGTGGGTCATCTTGATAGTTTCACAATCCATGGATCTTTTCTTTGTCACCAAGTCCTTCATGAATTTATCATAACCCGGTATTTGCTCTAGATCTTCCACCAAAGGCACATTAATGGATAATCTCTTCATCATATCAATGAACTTCTTAAACTGGTTCTCATTTTTCTACTTCGCTAGCCTTTGAGGATAAGGTGGAGGTGGCCTTGGCAAAGGAGCCTTAGCTTTAGGCACCACCATTTCCGACATGTTTATTACATGTTCCCTAGACAGCTTCACGTCATTCTTAGTTTCCACCTCGGCATCAATCACATTTTCAACCACCAAAGGGATCTCGTCCTCTTGCAACTCAACCTCATCACTCAAAATTTCTTTTTGTTTGGAGGCATTCACATCACCGCCTCGTCCACTTCTTGTAATTACCGCCATTACATGCCCGGAATTGTTCCCACCCTTCGGGTTTACTACCGTATCACTTGGTAGAGCCCCCTTAGGGCGAATATTCAAGGATTGTGAGATTTGGCCTAATTGAACCTCCAAGTTTCTGATTGAAATATTATGGGACGCCAACTGAGCATCAGAGTCTGCATTCTTTTTCATCATCTGTTCAAACATCATTTCAATTCTCCCTATTTCTTTGTTGGAAGAACTAGGACCATGGGGTGGAAATGGGGGTGGATTGTTTGGTTGTTAATACATTGGGGGTCTTTGAAAGCCTTGCCCCCAATTTTCTTGGTTGCCATTGTTCCAACCACCCTGATTGTTGTTTCCACCCTAGTTGTTGTTGTTGCCACTCCAATTACCCTGATTGTTTTGATTATTATTCTGATTGCCCAATTGTAATTCTGGTTGTTGTTCCCCCAAGTACTATTCCCTTGTTGTTGTTGATTGCCCTAACTGTCTTGGGTCTCCATTATTGTTGGTTGGAAGAATTGCCCCTTTGGCCCTGATAATTATTCACATATTGCACTTCTTCATTCTGCCCATCATAACCATCATCTTGGAATCCACCACTATCATTGTCATATTGATCCGAACTTCCTTGGTTCTGTTGACCTCTTTGTCTTCTTTTATTCACTAACATGTTGACACCCTCCATAGCATTTACCTGTCTTGGATTTTGAACTTGTTGTAACTGTGCCTTTTCTAGCTGGTTCATTGTTATTGTCAGCTCTGCTATTGCCTGCCATGATCATGAAGCTTTTTGTGCAAGTGGATGACCGTGGGGTCACCCTGTGGCACATTGGCTCTACTTTGCCAAGGAAAGGACGTGTCAGTCATCTCATCAAGAATGTCACAAGCCTCATCATAAGACAGCTTCATGAAATTACCCCTGGCAAGTTGGTTCACTATGCACTGATTTATTGTGTTAATGCCCCGGTAGAATGTCTGTTGTATCATTTCCTCAGTCATATCATTGTTGGGACATTCCATTACCATGGTTCGGTATCTCTCCCATATCTCATGTAATGGTTCGTTGGGCTCCTGCTTGAAAGATAAGATCTCATCCCTCAATGCTGCCATATGTCCTGGCGAGAAAAACTTAGCAATGAATTTATCAGCCAACTCATCCCAAGTAGTGATAGAATGGTTGGGAAGCCATTCAAGCCAATCAAATACCTTCCCTCTAATTGAGAAAGGAAATAATCTCAACCGAAGTGCATCCTCTGACACATTAGTTTGCTTGCTCCCCTAACAGGTATCTGCGCAACCCTAGAGATGTTTGTAAGCATTCTGATGGGGAGCACCCGTGAAATACCCTCGCTGCTCCAATAATGTCAGCATCACATTTGTAATTTGAAAATTGCCCGCTCAGATCCGAGTTGAGACAATTGCACTAGCATATCCTTGGTTGGGAAGCACTCGAGGAGCCACTCTTGGAGGTGGTGGGGGAGGGTCTGGAACATTATCATTGGCCTGGCAGTCTCTCATTTGTCCTTGAGGTACAATAGGAACCTCATCATCAATATTGTCATCTACCTCCTCCCCCGACGGAAGATCTCCAAGAGGTGCGTTGTTTGCAGCCATTTTGTACCTGAATTTGCGACACACACAAATTAGTAACATGGAAGAAAAGAAGAACAATACACAAACTATTTAGATAGATAGCCAAAATCGTTAGATCCCCAGCAACGGCACCAAAAAGTGATCGGTGCCAACCCTATACCACTACAAAGTGGCGAGGGCAGTCGAAGCATCGTTTACCCGAGATGGTCGGGATCGAATCCATGGGGAGCTAGAATTGGGAATTGGATTGCTATCTAAACTAGTAGTGCGTAGTGCTCTTAATTACATTTCCAATCATATTCGTTTGTTTTGTTACTTCTAATTTTTATGCTAATAGTATGCTAAATAAAACTAAGAGTGATTGCTTGTAAGGTTTTCTAAATTGTTAAAGAGACACTAGGGAAGTAACTTTCTCCTAGGTGAATACTTGACGGGATCTGAAGCCTAAGGCAAAGATATTATGTTGGGGATTGAGATATAGCCAATGCACGGAATTACTCACTCTATACCTCTCGGTAGCTTGAGTGAGTTTGCCCTAATTGACTTTCTCAAGACCAATTAAGTGTCCATATTGTGCAAGCAATATAGGCTCAAGTCGGGTATTAATATCTCTAGGTTTAACCCTTTAATTGGCGTTATCAATCTCTTGATTACACCACAATTCCTTGTTGGACTGATTTTCCTAGTCGCAAGCTCTCTTCTCAAGAAGAGCCCAAGTCAAATAGGCACAAATTAGTGTTTGCAACCACTAATTCAACATGGAAAACACAAATCAGTCCAAATATCAACTACCCATAAACATCTAAGCCTTAAATCAAAAAGAGCCATCAAATACCCACACTAGGGTTGAGCCACAACCCTAGCTAATGGGTCTAGCTACTCATAATAATGAAAGAAATTAGAGAAATAGATGAAGAATAACCCATAAATTATGATTACAAACTAAGAAATTGAAGATTCAGTGTTAATCTAGCTACAAATTACTCAAAATGTAATAAAACAATCGTTCACGTGCTCTGGGATCTAATAGATTACAAAAGATACCCTAAAATGTAAAAAGAAAGTATTTATACTAGGCCAAATTTTCTAGACAAAAGTACCCTTGCGGAGGTACCGCAGACCGCGAAAAATGCACCGCGGCTGCAGTGAGGATTTTTGGATTGAATATTCTCTCTCTGAATCTGGCCACCTCGGGCCGCATAAAATGCTCCGCAGACCGCACTGGCTTCAATTGTCCAAACTTCCAACTCACTGAAACCCCCTCTTCGTGGACCGCATAAAATGGATTGCAATGGCGAAGAGGCTTCTGCGGCCGTGAGAAAACCTCCGCATACCGCACTGCTTTAAGCTCCAAATTTTCACCTCTCTGAATCTCCTCACCACGGACCGCACTAAATGGATTGCGGCTGCGGTGGGTCTGTTTCAACTATGTTTTTACTTGTTCTTGGTACTTGTGCATGTTTCACTCCTTTTTGAGCTAGTTTTGACTATTTGTTGCCTTTTTTACCAAATCCTGCAAACAAGCACAATATGTCCTTTGGGACTATTTGTATACATTTTAAACCAAAATTCAAGTAAAATAGAGTGTAAAATGAACTAGAATCCCTAGTTATCAATAACCCCTAACACCGCCGAACCAATAAACATGCAGCACGAACCCGTGCTAGAAAGACTTGATGAAAGTGGCTCGGGGACTGACCCCACAATCATGAATTGCTCGAGGAATTGACCAAAAGAATCGAGTTAGAAGAAAAGAAGATACAAGCTAACGATGAAAAGGTGGAGACTTATAACTCGAGGGTCGATAAGATCCCGGGCGCACCCCCGATTCTGAAGGGTGTAGATTCAAAGAGGTTGTGCAGAAACCATTCCGATCTACTGCGGCTCCAAAGCCCATCCCAAAGAAATTTAGAATGCCCGATGTCCCGAAGTATAAAGGACCACAGACCCCAATGAGTACATTACCGCTTATACTTGTGCTGTAAAAGGGAACAATTTAAAGGATGACGAGATTGAATCCGTCTTGTTGAAGAAATTTGGAGAAACACTGTCAAAGGGAGCCATGATGTGGTATCACTACCTTCCCCCGAACTCAATGGATTCGTTTGCCATGTTGGCAGATTCTTTTGTGAAGGCACATGACGGTGCCATCAAGATTGCTACAAGGAAATCCGACGTCTTCAAGATCAAACAAAGGGAGAACGAGATGCTGAGGTAATTTGTATATCGCTTCCAGATGGAGCGAATGGAATTACCACCGGTCTCCGATGATTGGGCAACACATGCCTTCAATCAAGGTTTAAACGAGCGAAGCTCAATAGCTTCGAAGCAACTAAAGCATAACTTGGTTGAGTATCCCATCGTGACTTGGGAAGATGTACACAATAGATATCAATCGAAGATTAGGGTCGAGGACGACCAATTGGGAGCCCCCTCTGGCTCAGTATATCCAAGTAGGCTCCTAACAAAGGAACCAAGGGAGTCGAAATCAGGCAAAGAAAGGTATCAGCCATACTTCAAAGATCGAAGAGACACTTCGAGGCGGAATATACCTCGAAATGATCGAGGAGTAAATCGAGGCCAAAATACCCAGGTATTTATGAGCAAGACCGGGTTTGACAGTCATTCGAGGCCAATGGAGGCACCCTAATTGTCAGAATACAACTTCAATGTCGGTGTCTTAGACATCATATCGGCTATGGGTAGAATCAGGGATACCAAATGGCTAAAACCTGCACAGTCAGATCCTTCCCGAAGGAACCCCAACTTGATGTGTGAATACCATGGCATTCACGGACACAGGACCGAAGATTGTAGACAGCTCCGAGAGGAGGTGGCCCAGCTGATCAACAAAGGGCACTTTTGAGAATTCCTCAGCAATCGAGGCAAGAATAACTTGCAGGAAAGAGAGGCGAATGGAAAGAATGGACCAGAAGAACCTCAGCACATCATCCACATGATCGTTGGAGGAACTGATGTCCCACAGGGAACCATGTCTAAACGGGCCAAAGTGTCCATTGCAACGGAAAGACAAACTCAGAGTTGCATACTCGAGGACGCCCGTACATTTAGAGAAGAAAACATCGGGACCTTGTCCTAACCACATAGTGATGCACTGGTAATATTTTTTCTTTTGAATAACATTCAAATTAAATGTGTGCTCGTGGATCCAGGTAGCTCGGCCACATAATCAGGTCAAAGGTGGTGGAGTAGCTCGAACTGCTCGATCAGATCACACCCACCTCTCGAGTCCTCAATGGATTCAACATGGCAAGTGAGACAACGAAGGGAGAAATCATCCTCCTAGTCAACGTGTCTGGTACAGTTCAAGACACCAAGTTTCATGTCATCAAAGGTGACATGAGGTACAATGCCTTACTTAGAAGGCCGTGGATATACAACATGAGGGAGGTACCACAACTCTTCATCAGATGATGAAGCTCCCAACAAAATATGGTATAAAAATGGTGTACGGAGAACAACATGCATCAAAGGAGATATTCGCGGTAAATGACATGGCACCAACATCGACTCCCCCCGTCCAGGATGAGTCAAGAAATGGGCTGATCCCCGAGGAACTTGTGGTCTGTGAGCATTCGACGAAGATGGAGAAGAAGACTTCCTCGCTCCTCGGAACTTCGTTGGCCCCGAAGAATCGGATGCAACTAAATCAATGGTCGAAGAACTCAAACAAGCCATCTTGATCGAGCATCTTCCAGATTGAAAGGTATACCTGGGAACGAGATTAACCCCCGAACTCAGGAAAAAACTCATCCAATTTCTTATTAACAATATTGATTGCTTTGTTTGGTCCCATTTAGACATGACAGGGATCCCACCAGAAATAACTACCCATCAGCTAAGTGTTGATCCCAGGTTCAAACTAGTG
Organism: Nicotiana sylvestris; assembly: GCF_000393655.2. NCBI lineage: Eukaryota > Viridiplantae > Streptophyta > Magnoliopsida > Solanales > Solanaceae > Nicotiana > Nicotiana sylvestris. The sequence continues at coordinate 93,417,404 of NC_091059.1, read as the reverse complement.
AAGCAAAAAAGGAGGCCTCAGTCCGAGGTAAAATATGCGTTCATCAAAGACGAGGTAACAAAACTCCTCAAAATACCCCGAATGGTTGGCTAATGTAGTAGTGGTTCCCAAAAAAGGAAATAAATTAAGGATGTGCGTGGATTATAAAGACTTGAATAAAGCATGCCTCAAAGACTCATTCCCATTGCCCAACATCGATCGCTTGATCGATGCCACGGCCGGCCACGAGATCCTCACTTTTCTTGATGTGTACTCCGGGTATAATCAAATTCAAATGAACCCGGAGGACAGGGAAAAGACTTCATTCATCACGAAGTATGGTACATAGTGTTATAATGCGATGCCCTTCGGGCTAAAAAACACAGGAGCTACGTACCAATGCCTAGTTAATAAGATATTTGAACATCAAATAGGCCAATCTATGGAAGTTTACATTGATGATATGCTAGTTAGGTCCCTGCGTACAGAGGACCATTTGACTCATTTTCAAGAAACATTCGATATCATTAGAAGATACAACATGAAGCTCAACCCCGAGAAATGTGCCTTCGGAGTAAGATCGGGCAAATTTTTAGGCTTCATGGTGTCGAATAGGGGGATCGAGATCAACCCTGACAAAATCAAGTCCATTGAAAAAATTATAGTGGTGAACAATGTGAAGGTCATACAGCGGCTGACCGGACAGATAGAGGCCTTAGATCGGTTCATCTCGAGATCGTCAGATCGGAGTTATCATTTTTTCTCCTTGCTCAAGAAGAAAACCGCTTCGAGTGGACTCCGGAATGCCAACATGCTTTAGAGGAATTAAAGCGGTATCTCTTGAGCACGCCTTTGCTCTACACCCCAAAAGAAGATGAAACATTGTACCTATATCTGGCTGTATCCGAAGTAACGGTAAGCGGTGTGTTGGTTCGGGAAGAACAAGGTACACAATTCCCTATTTATTACATAAGTCGGACTCTAGGAGATGCTGAAACCAGGTATCCACACTTGGAAAAATTAGCTCTTGCATTAAAAAGTGCATCTCGGAAATTAAAACCTTATTTTTAATGCCATCGTATATGTATTTTAACGACATACCCTCTTCGAAACATCTTGCACAAACCTGAATTATCGGGCAGATTGGCCAAATGGACCATCGAGCTCGGAGTGTATGATATCGAGTACCAACCCTGGACGGCTATCAAGCCTCAAATTTTGGCAAACTTCGTGACCGACTTTAAGCCTGCCCTCGTGCTCGAGGTAGAGAAAGAACTCTTTCTAAAAACAGACACGTCATCGGGAGAATGGACCCTTTTCACCGACGGTGCGTCGAACGTGAAAGGGTCCGAACTCGACATCATTCTAAAACCACCTATGGGCGGCATGATTAGGCAATCTATAAAAACTCCAAAGTTTACTAACAACGAGGCTGAGTATGAGGCTATGATTGTAGGTCTCAAACTGGCCAAGAGCCTAGGAGCAGAAGTCGTTGAAGCAAAATGTCACTCCCTTCTGGTAGTCAACCAAGTAAATGGGAGCTTCGAGGTTCGAGAAGACAGGATGCAAAGATACTTAGACAAACTTCAGGTCATATTGCATTGCTTCAAAGAATGCACTGTGGTCCACATTCCTCGAGATCAAAATTGCGAGGTCGATGCACTCGCGAACCTGGGGTCGTCCGTCGAAGAAGATGACATACTCCCGGGTGTTGTTGTACAGTTATCCAAGTCCGTGATTGAAGAAGGCCACGCCAAGGTAAACTCAACAATTCTAACATGGGATTGGATGAATAAATACATCGACTATTTTAGAAACATGAAGCTTCCCACAGACCCAAAAGAATCGAGGGCCCTTCGATCTAAAGCAGCTCAATTTTCACTCGACGAGAGTGGAACACTATACAGAAGGACCTTCGACGAACCTCTAGCAGTATGCTTGGGACCAGGGGACACCAATTATATACTTCGGGAAATCCACGAGGGCACTTGTGGAAATCATTCTGGCACTGATTATTTGGTTTGAAAGGTGATCAGGGCAGGCTATTATTGGGACAGCATGGAAAAGGACACCAAGGAATTCGTTCGAAGGTATGACAAATGCCAAAGGTTCGCGCCAGTGATTCACCAACCTGGTGAACAGCTACATTCAGTCTTATCACCATAGTCGTTCATGAAATATGGGATGGACATCCTCAGCCCCCTACCTACGACGCCAGGTAAAGCTAGATTTATTCTGTTTATGACTGGCTATTTCTCAAAATGGGTGGACGCATGGGCTTTCGAGAAGATAAGAGAAAAAGAAGTCATTGACTTTATTTGGGACCATATCATATGCCGACTCAGGATCCCCTCCGAGATTACATGCGATAATAGGAAGCAGTTCATAGGCAGCAAGGTGACAAAATTCCTCAAAGATCATAAGATCAAGAGGATCCTATCAACGCCCTATCACCCATGTGCAAATGGACAGGCCGAGTCAACGAATAAGACCATCATCCAAAACTAGAAAAAGAGGTTAGAAAATGCGAAGGAAAAATGGAGAGAGGTATTGCCCGAAGTACTATGGGCATACCAAACAACTTCAAAGTCGAGAACAGGAGAGACACCATTCTCTTTGGTATACGGGTCCGAGGATTTGAAACCAGTAGAGGTCGGAGAGCCAAGCACCAGATTTTGACATGCCACCAAGGACTCGAACTGCAAGGCCATGACTACAGCCCTCGAGCTACTAGATGAAAAGTGAGAGGCTGCACTAGTCCGAATGGATGCCCAAAAACAAAGGATCGAGAGATGTTATAACAGGAGAACAAACCTCCGATACTTCGGAGTCGGGGACATAGTCCTAACGAAAGTCACCCTCAACACTCGAAAGGAAGCTAGGCCCAAGCTAGGAAGGACCATACCGCATCCTTTGAGTAGTAGGCAAAGGGTTATACAAACTTGGCACCATGGAAGATGAGCAACTTCCAAGCAACTAGAACATATTGATGCCCAAACGCTATTATTTCTAAGGTATAACCTTCTCCCTTTTCGCTTTATGTCTCATACTAATTTCTTACAGGTGTTCGATGGGAGACGCCGAAGCACCCTTTGACTCGAAGACCTTGGGTTTTAAAGCATGTGTTGCGCTCTTTTTCCCTTTGATCGGGTTTTATCCCAAATTGGTTTTACTGGCGAGGTTTTTAACGAGGCAACATCTATATGCTACCTAAGAAGAACTCAACAAATATTCAAGGCTTCTTCTCAATTAGACTTGAATACTGGGGGGCATCCCCCTCGGAGGTTATCTTTTCAAAAAATAGAGTTACGCCTAAGGGGACCTCGATAGGAAAACATTGTATTGGGCCAAACGGTCAAATGAACCATGTCCGTGTAGAACAATCGAGCCTCCAAAAGCAAGAACATGTACACATATATCACGTAATCAAAGAAGCCTCTCCGCTTTTCAAAACGTTGTGTGCCTCAAAAAGGTTTACTACTCTCACGAAAAACGGCTCAAGGGCCAAAAATCCTCGAACGCTCGGGGACTGTCACCAACAGTCAGCTCATCGAAGCCATCAAAAGCTCAAAATCTGTAAGACCTCAATAAGGCAACTTCAAGCTCGTAAGACCTCAGTGAGGCAGCATCGAATCTGTAAAGGCCTCAACGAGGCATGCCCAAACTTATAAGACCTCAATGAGGCAATAACGAGCTTATAAGACCTCAACGAGGCGTACTCAAATCTATAAGACCTTAAAAAGGCATAACCTAGATATTAAGGCCAAGGCTATATATTTTATCTTGTAAGATCCCTAAAAAGGCATACCCTCGATATAGACGCCAAGGTCACCACACCCGGGGACTAAAGGCTACAGCCAAACATAAAGACTACGGTCGAACTAAAAGGCTACATCTGAATTAATTCGGCTCGGAGACATCTGACTGCCGCCATAAAACTAAAGGCCTTCAAATACTTCGAAAATACTTTGAAAAGAACCGGTTAATCAGGCTACCCTCGGCATAAGCAAAGGAGCTTCGATAATATTAGCTCTGAACAATAAAAAAGCTTCGAAAACATTCAGCCTTCGATGAAAAGGTTTCAAAAACTCAGCCTTTGAGCAAACCTCCCGAGGTACTCATCTATCGTCACATATCGACTCATAATCGAGGTTCTCGTTTGAGCTGTCGAAGAGTCAGACGAACATAAAACATGCCAGGTCATAATCAAACTTCAAAAGTCTTTAGCCAAAATGAGGGAAAACTATAGCCATATTAGAGGTTGCATCAACCCAATCTAAAAGAGCCTAAGGGCTAATGCGTAAGAGCCTAAGGGCCAGCCTAAAGAGCCTAAGGTCCAACTCGTAAGAGCCTAAGGGCCAGCCTAAAGAGCCTAAGGGCCAATGCGTAAGAGCCTAAGGGTCAACATGCTAAAAACTTGAGGGTCGATAGCCCTGGGTCAAATTTGACTCGGGGATCAAACCCCGAACGATCATCTATTATCTATCAGTTCGTCGAGCACGAAAACCTAAGGGTGTATTATAAGTCTGACGCATCAGACTGGTTATCGACAAGCATAAAGATTTATTCCAAAAGAGGAAAGGGAAGACAAGATATAACTAAAGGCAAAGATCCTTATATATATAATAAAGGTTCACAAAGATATATTTTCAAGGCTCATACCTAGAGCCCTTACACAAAAAGGAACAAATAAAAACCTAATCTACCGCCGGGGCCGCTTGACCGGATGGAGCTCCCTCAGAAGTGTGCCTTCAACGGCTTGGCTCTCAACCCTAGGAACATTAACGACCTCCTCCCCCTCGGGGACTTCACCTTCATCTTTATCATCCTCCGAGCCGCTAGCCGAACCATCATCGGAAGAAAGCAGAGTTATCGATTTTTCCTCTAGTGCCTTCACCCTCTCGATCTCAACAGAAAAATTGATACCCTCTACATGTACATCCTCGAGATCCTGTCTTCGAGATCTTTATCGGGTATGTTTTAGGGCTCGGGTCAGTCCAAGCTCAGCTAGCTCAGCAGCAGATCGGGTTTTTAACCCCTCGATTTCAAGGCTCCGAGCTAGGCGCTCCTCTTTCGCGTTTCGAAGCTGACGTTCGAATGAATATAACTGCTCTTTTAGGATGGCCTTCTCAGAAGCGAGATCATCCATACCTCGCCTCAACTTCAGGGCATCAGCTTTTTTTATCTTAAGCTCCCCCCGAAGTTGCGCCTCCACTTCGGCGTTCTAACTGAGCTGCAAAATTTAACGATGTCAACCACCAAAAGAAAACAAGTGTGTGACAAACTCTCGGAACTATTTTACCTTCTCAACACATTTGGCTTGATATTGGCACACCTGCACCAACCCAGCTTGAAGATTATTAATATCCAGTGCTTGCTGTGCATATAAGGCTTTTGTGGCGTCCCTTTCCTCTGAAATTTTCTTAAGCTCGGCCTCGCACCGAGCGAGTTCTCACTCGGGGACTATTTACAAAGCCTTAGGGCTATCTTTTTTTAAGTTCTAGCAAACGCTCACTCGACTATTAAGCCCAAGGGCTACCCAAGTTCGAGTAAGCTCTCACTCGGGGACTATTTACAAAGCCTCAGGGTTATCTTTGTTTCGAGTTCGAGAAAATGCTCACTCGACTATTAAGCCTAAGGGCTACCCGAGTTCGAGTAAGTTCTCACTTGGGGGATATTTACAAAGCCTCAGGGCTATATTTGTTTCGAGTTCGAGCGAAGGCTCACTCGACTATTAAGCCCAAGGGCTATCCGAGTTCGAGTAAGTTCACACTCAGGGACTATATATAATGCCTTAGGTCTATCTTTATTTCAAGTTTGAGAAAAGTCTCACCCGAGGACTGTTAACCAAGCCTAAAAGGGCTAGCTTTATTTCAAAAATTGAGACCCAGCTCTCATTCAACTCGGACTCAGAAGTCTCGGCGACCTATGTCCGCATCAAATCAATCCAAGCTTGGTCTGAGGGATAACAAAGGGCTTTAAGAAACATCATGTTAATCAATTAAAAACCTAAGGGTTTATCATGTTCCAGGTCCAGTATTCGGACTAATTGTTAGAGCTATACACTTGGATTTTTCACAAACGAAAGTAGAATGGAGTTCAATACAAATCGAAGGCAATATGAAGAAATTCTTATATCAATAAAAGATGTTTACAAAGCATACGAGGGGCCCTTACACAAAAACAAAGAAACAAAATACAACAACCAAAGGCCTAGTCTACTTTCGAGGGTATATCCTCAAGAGCAACATCTTCGAGAAACCTTTTCTCGGGGACTCCATTTCGATCTTTAAAGCGGTGTCTTTGAGAACCTCCTCCGAAACAACAATAGATGAATATGAGGCTATATCCTATCAAAGAACAAAAGCTTTTAACAAGCGAAGAAAATTGTGGCCTAGTGAAAAACTTGGTGAGTATGGGTCTCGTCAGCACTACTATTGTAAAGCTACCTCTTCAGACATTATACCGGTGAAGGATGCAAAAGTTAGTAGATAGTGCCACCTCACTATATAGAAAGCCAAAGGAATGAAGCGCCACACCAGGTTGAAGTTAAGAGAGATGAGCAACGGTATAAGGACCATATATCTTCTGATACGGAAAGAACTTGGTGCCCTTCTCTCATTATTTTGGGACAACAACAATAATAACAACAACTCAGTATAATCCTGTCACGACCAAATTTCCCTTCCGTTGGGTTTTGTGATGGCACCTAGTCTCAAGGACTAGGTAAGCTTAATATTTACGGAAGAACAACAATAATAAATAACATCATAAAATTCTTCTGGAATGAATCCTTTATACAGTGAACATATTCCCAAAACCCGGTAGTACAAGTCATAAGCTCTACAGAGTTAACTACCACTTCTATATAAACTGTTTGGTTACAAGTAAGAAGGTGACTCCGAAGCCTGCGAACGCAGCAGCAGGTTTACCTTGAGCCTCCTCAGCAATGATCCGCACAGCTACTAACGATCGATACCTGGGATCTGCATAACAAAAATGTGCAAAAGAGTAGCATGAGCACACCACGGCGGTGCCCAGTAAGTATCAAGACTAACCTCGGTGGAGTAGTGACGAGGAACAGTCAAGACACCCACCGATCTAATAAATTGTACAAATGTAAGATAGGAACAACGGAACATGATGTATATATAAAGACTACACGATATGGCTAATAATACAACAATCACAATAAGGGAAGAAAATAGCAAGTAACAGCGGAAATACCGACATAGAAGAGCGAGCGAAATCATAAACCCAAATCCTAAATCACAAATGCAGTAAAGGTAAGCAATAACTCAGGACCTACGACAGTGTTCACATTAGGTCTTAGTCAACAAACTCCACGAAGTACTAAAGCTTGGACAACTTACAGCTCACGGGTCCCAATACCTGAACCCTAACACTTGGCATCTTGTGCCCCCTATCGCGCCCCCTTTTTTCCCTGGCGGAAATTGGGTTCTTGACATTTTTGGTATGGGACAACTCTTTTCCTTTTGGGAAGGGGTTTGCAATTTTGAAGAGTCGCCACTTAACGATTTTTAAGGTGTGTTAGGGCACCTATAAGTTTCATCTACAACTACGTTTGCTAACCAGAGATAGGATAAGGGCTTGAAATTATCCTAAGGGGAAGGTGTTAGGCACCCCTCAAGATCCACTAGTGTGGTTCCCGGCCAGACAGTTTTTTGTGAATTTGTGCAATTAGCAAATAGACAAGTAGGGCTCAAATAATAGGGGATTTAAGTTAAGATACACAAGAGTTTGGAAACAGTTATTGAAAAGCAAAATTTTGAAAAGAGTTACAATCTAAAGCATGCTTATGAATGTAAAGGGGTGTCCTAGGTTTGTTTGTAATATGAATCACATAAATGCAATACCCGGTATGACACTCCTCAAAAGAGGGGCTACACGTGGTATTAGCGCACCGGTCATCATATCCATATCTACCCTTTCCCGCCCCGTAAAGGTAATTAAGCGAAGATTGGTCTCGACTCTTATTGCATGTTGTTACCCGTCCCTTTCTATCAGTCCCGAAGGAATTTAGGACTACTATTCCTATAAGTAGGGGGTTCTAGGTAGACCCTCAGGTTTAAAGGCAAAATACTAAGGCGACATACAAAAACATATAAGACTGCAATTAGGGGGGAACATATAAGCAAGTAGAAGGCTCAGTTATACCTCCACAAAGAATGCACATAGATAGCATGACTCATACACAGCTAAGGTCTGAATTTAAAAATTCTAAAGCAGGGTGTTTAAGTTATTGAAGTAGAACCAAATTTATTACATGACTCAAATAAGAAGTCTGAATCAGGCATGTCTTCTGGTTGTAACAGTTAATAATTAAACAAAGGCAGTTCCAGTTTTATTCAGGTTATTACCTAAGGCTTGCCTAGGCATAAAACAATGCAGCAGTTATTCCGAATCATGTTGGAGATTATTTTTATTACCTAAAACATGTTGTTCTAGGTGTTCAGCACATAGAATTATTGCCAGTTGATTGTAAAAACTGAGTAAAATTATTTTATTCCTTTTTATGCATTCATAGTTAGCCTAATCGTGCTTAAGCGAATATAAATGAAATACTAAAGACATGGTTTCTAATGTACAGAGATGTAGAATGATACAGAATCCTAAGCAGGATTTCTATATGCACAAATATTACAATGTTTAAACATGATTTCTAGAATATGCAGAAATGATATGTTCGTTAGTGTTGTTTAGCCTAAAATAAGATCTCTAAGTGTACATGGCAGTAGAAACATAATCGCAGAAACTCCGGTTATTAACATAATTAACGCGAGATTTTATAAGTGATATGATAGTGAAATAGACATGCTGAAAACAGTAAGCGTAAGTCCTAGGCAACATGATCTTTAATGTATGAAATGAGTCTTAAGCATGGTTTCTATTGCGCAAGTAGGAAGATAAACCTAATAACATGTTTTCTACCCCTTTTGATAGCTAAAGCATGCATAGTCACCCCTTCCCTTTCCACTATCCATCCCCAGAGATGTTTACAAGTTATTACAAACCATGTGATTGACTTACATAATAAAAAAATGTAAAATAAGAAATTACAACCATAGGAAGCATGATTCTGACTTCCTCTCTGAGTTATGTAATAAACCACCTCAAATGCCAATATTTTTCCAAAGCCATCTCATATATGGGTGTGTCAGAGTTCGATATTGACCTCAAGGGATCCCGGGCAGTGCTCACAACCAGATTGCATAACCAAAAGAGTAAGTGCAGTGTGGAAAGCCAGCTTTCATGTGTCCAAGTTCAGAGGGAGCTCAAGGGTCCTTAGAACCTAGTATTCTAAGAGTATATGTGAGAGTGCTTGACATAGTTTGAAAAATAGTTTGTGTAAAAACTGGACTGTCAACTCCATTTTCTGAAAGCAATCAGTAACAAAGATGATTGAAAGCAGTGGTAGTAGTAAACAAAACTCAAACACCTCAAGAGAGGATCACAAACAGAATTAGTAGCCACACAGGGGGTTCAAGGGATTTCGGGATACATAGACATTTGTCAGTAAACACATAACCCCAGCAGGGGTTTGGTCTGGACATGCATAGCAATAGTTGATACTGGCATAATCACAAACCAGCCAAAAGAACATAAACACATGGAAGGGATAGGGGTTTGGGATTCATAATATAGCAAGTACACAATAAGTGATTGATAAAGTATGCCTTAAAACACACGCATGGGAGTGCATTAATCTAAAGGGGAAGGGGAAACATTACAGCATGCTGGTAATGTAACTTAACAGAACCACAAGCAGAAGTAGACCAAAATGAAAGAAGCTGAAACAAACAAGGAAGCATGTTGTTGTTGGAGCTTTAAAATTAAACTAGGACATACCAGTCAAAGAAGCAAAGTACAGAAAAGTAAAGCGAGTAGAATTCCACAATCTACCCTTAGCTTTCAGCCGGCTAGACAAGCAGTAGCACAAGTAGTAGAGAAAGAAGAGAGAGTTTGAGTGTGTAAGTGTGTGTTCTGAACTAAATTGTTCGTGTCTAGAGAAGAGAGGGTAGGGTATTTATAACTTTGAAAACGAGTAGAAAATAAGGTAACAAGTAAAACTTTAACACAAATATGGAAATAATCACAATCAGAATCCTATTAATACAAGTACTTCCCTTTAATCAAGGAATTACTGCTAATGGATACCAATAGGGATAATTAAGGAAAGAAATCAGTTTTGAGAAAGATTGTTTCTTACCATGTAATGGAGTAGTAAAGGTATAGAGTAAATAATTGAGTCTAGGTACAAAATATACTTAATTTTGGGAAAGGATTCAGCAGAGGTAAAATATTACAACAAAGGAAGGGAATCAATCAATTTAAGCAAAACGAGTAAAACTAGAGGTTTATAAAAAAACCTTGCAATCAAACTGTAACTTAAGGAAATCAAGATCAATCAAGAAGGGGTCATGATTCTGCACTTCGACAAATAAATAGAAAAGAATAAACAGGAGTATCAGACATGCAAGGCCAAACATATTGGCAAAAGAAGCAACTAGATAAACATACAGCAGTAACACGAGTAGGCTAAGGATTCAGTAGTAAGAGAACCTACTCGAAGCATGGTGTGAGCACGTGATTTTTGTTTCGCACGACAATCGCTCCAAAAAGAAATAAAAAATAATAATTGGCCCTGCTGTACAATTTTTAGATTTCTGTGCGGCACTTTGTTGATTTATTTGTGACTTTGGCCCATTTTATTTATTTACTTTATTAAAACAAAATTCAAAAATGTGTATGTATCATGCATAATCTGAACCGTAACATGGTTTAAATAGAAAAGCATAAACATGCATCTTTGTCCGTGATTTTGTTTTGTTTAATTTTACCTATTTTGAAATATTTTAGTGTGTGCGCAAATAATTGTATTGAGTGTGTATTTAATTTTTTAATTTTTGATTTTTTGCTTAGTTTTGTTTTTAAAATAAAAAAAAGAAAAAAAATCAGCAATTATTCCGGATTGGGCCAATTTATTAAAATTGGCCCAAACAAACAACGTTCAAACCAAGCCTGCCCGGTCCAGTCCAGATGATGCCCAGAGAGTCCAAACGACGTCGTATGGATACAGTTTGATCTGGGTCGTTGATCTCAGATTGATCAACGGCCAAGATCACATTTCCTATACCCACGAACAGAACCCGACCCGTTTCCACCCGGACCAACCCAAACCCCCTTTAGTTGAAACGACATCGTTTCCCCGAGGCCTTTAGATCCAAACCATTGATTCCAGTTAATCCGATGGCTGAGATCAGCCCACATATTCCATATATAAGCCTATAACCTTACCCTGCCCCCCCATCTGATACCCCAGCTCCCGTCTTCAACCTCATCCACATCAAACCCTAGAACCGCCCCTGTATCCTCCACCATGAAAACCGGCGGCATGGACGCCGGTGACCTTCCCCTTAACACCCTAGAACCCCCTTGCCATCCTGAACATGAATCCATTAACCCTGTAGTTCGAATCCCTCCCCACCTTCTCGAATCTTCATTTGAAGATTCGAGTCGAAACTCGATCTACACGGTTCAACCCCAGCTTCACACCAGATACTCCCCAGACCCCCCTCGTGACCAAACCATACTTGGTTTGGTCCGAATCTGATCAGGGAAGCCTGAATCCCAGATCTAAGTTTGAAAGTTTTGTGTTTTTCCGTCACTGTTTCAACCGAAGAAATTAAGGTCTAATGGACTTTAATCAAAGTGTTTCTCATCTGAGAAACACTTCGTTTAAAGTCCGTTCAGCCTTAAGAAAGGCCTGACCAAGTCCGAGTTAAGGTTTTGACCTTTTGCGGTTTGAGGTGAGTCTTGTTTTCTTTTCTTTATTTTTGTTTTAGTCCGTTGATTTGTTTTAAAAAACAAATCTGTTCATATTTGTTTTAATTTTACCAACTTTTGTTTGTCCACTTTGCCTGAACTTCTGTTTGTTTGAATAAGTCTTTCCATTTGTTCTGATAATGTGTATGTAAATGTTGTGCAAGTAGTCGATTTTCAAGTTTGGACTGACTAGTCGACTCCTCGAGTGTATTTCTGCTTAGTCAGTATAATTCGAACTATGTATCGATACTGTTTAAATGTCTGATTTTTGGCTACGATTGTGTATGTTAATGCTAATATAGTCGAGTCGACATATGTCGTCAATTAGTTTCAACTGTCTGAACAAAGTAAATAGATTTGCTTCTGATGAACGTTTGCCTGGATCAATTAAGAACCAGTTTTGTTTACTTGTAGCTGTTTGAATTGGATCAGTAGTGCTTAAATTCTGAATTGGAAGGCATGTGCACTCGTGCACAGCATGTGCATTGGTGCATCTCATGTGCTTTGTGCATAGCCTGTGGCCTGCATAAAGGTCCTTTGTTTAATTTTAAAATGGTTTGACAGCATATGATGTCAACATATCCTACTGCCCATACTTGCTTTTAGTTAAATAAAATGGAAAAGTTAAATCTGCCAGGGAATGATGGGGTTTAATACTTAATTAACTAAAGTGGAACTGAAAAAAGGTTAAAGACACATGGGAGGGTACTGGGGTACTCTAAAAAACAGGCTGTTAAAGGTTTAAGGAAGGCATATAAAAGGGGCAGACATCTGACTGAGATGAAGGACAGAATTAGAGGCAGAGGGAACCTTAAGAGCTGAAAAGGAAAAACACAAACACAGATAGAGAGAGGTTAAGGGATAGAAACTATACAACCAACAATCAGAAATTGTTTCTTCCTATTTTGTTATTTGGGTTTTCAGTTGTTTCAACTTGTTGAAATCGATTCTGATTCTTTGAAGTTCCAGTGGTGTCTATTTAGTCAAGTGTTTTCCATTGATTTACTACTGGTTTGGTCTGCTTTGGAGTTCTGATTCTACTCCACTGGGTGTTGCTGTCATTTGGCTGTTTCTTTCTATCGGCCATAGTTGCGCTTCTGTGTTTGAGCCTGTCCTGCTGTGTTGCTTTGTTTGCTGCTGCCTTGTCCTGCTGCTATTTGCTAGTCCTGTTTCTTTTGGCTACTGATTTCCACATCTTCCTCTTCTTCTCCTTTGCATTTTCAGCATTTCCAGGTACACATTTCAAGTCCCATATTGATGTAACTGAAACAGTTTGAAAGCATGAAATGAAAAAGGGTGAAGATGTTCAAGCATTCGTTGTGATATTCATAGTACATTAACAGGCCTTGTGGAAATTGAATTTAGCTTATGTTTCAATAGTTCAAAAGAGTATACTGATAGCCGACTGAGTTTCACCCCTTTGTATTTGAGCTCGACAATTGTCTGTTAGTATAAGTATGCATATTTCGACTTTACACAATTCTGTTTTCTGTTTCATTTAGTTTTTTTTTAGTAAGACTAGTCCATATAAGTTTGGTTAAGTTCAATACAAGAAATGCTCAGACTAAACGTTGTATTTCGCTAACTCGTATATGATTCCTTGTCAAATTAAAGCATTTTACTTCGCCAGTTATCCTTTAACCTAGTTCAAATAAGTTCAGTTAAGTTCAAATTAAGAAAGGTTCGGATTAAGTATTGCATTTCATCTATCTCATATGTAATCTTTTATTCGACCAAATCATTTTCGTAAAAGGTATGACGTCTTTTTTACTTTAAAAGTAATCAATCAAAATTGATAGGAGTTTGGTTTAAGCTGAAGTATATACTTCAATTAGCACACACACTTTCCTTTCTTCTATCTCTGGAAATAAAAATAATAGAAATGTAGTCACTGTAGGATACCCTTCTAAAAAATAATGAGACGAGTCTCGCCAAATAAAAAAAACCAATTGCGGGGCCCTCAACAACTAATGATAATTATTTAGAATTCAAGATAGGCCATTTAATAAATTTCATGGCCTTCTACAAAGATAATAACGTGTTAGACTCTGTTGGCGCGGCTTAATTAAATCACATTCTTAAATTCGGGTGCACATTGATGTGGCCCAAATCCAAATCTCAACGAAGTCCAAATGTGTCGACGATCACGGGTGCATTGATTGTGACGTGGTTCGAGATGCATTTTCACGACGTTGCAATTCTGTAAAATAAATGATAATAATAAAAGCGGTTAAAACTTAATAAAAGCACATAAGTCACAACATGTATTTAAATCAGATATTTAGCCATTATAACAATTTAAGCGACCGTGCTAGAACCACGGGATTCGAGGGTGCCTAACACCTTCCCTCGGGTCAACAGAATTCCTTACTTAGAATTTCTGGTTCGCAGACTTCATTTGGAAAAGTCGAAAATTTCCTCGATTTGGGATTCAAGATAAACCGGTGACTTGGGACACCAAAAGCCAAACCTTTCTCAAGTGGCGACTCTGAATTAAATAAATAATCCCATTTCGAATATTGTCACTTAAATTGGAAAAAACTCCACCCGTGCATTTAACCCTTCGGGGCGGGGCGCGCAAAAAGGAGGTGTGACAGCTCTGGCGACTCCGCTGGGGATCATCTAACCCAGAACCACTGGTTCAGGGTTTAAGAATTCGAGCTTAGAATAATTGTTATATTTGGCTTTATTATCTGATCTTTATTACATGTTTTTGCATAATGTGTTAAATGTTGTCTTTTACCGCTTTGATATTATCTGAACTGTATATAAACTGTGCCGAAACCCTTCTCTTCTTACCTCCGGGGAGAAGCTCGCTGGTCGAGACTCCCTATTCTGTTAGTGTCAATGCCCGAAATAAGAAAGAGGACGGATAAGTTACGAAGCCGGACGGCCTTTTGGTTCCCGGTAAGTTGCCCCTCCTCGACTCGAGTTGTCCGCTCGGGTACACAGTCTAGAACAAATACCAAGGTTTAAACCTAGTATAACTCGACTTCATGCCGGATCCCTAGTAGGAACACTTATTTGCATCATGTTGCATTTGACTTAGGGGGCTCAACACAGGGGTTGGGTCCGTCTAGGACAAGCAACCTGAAATGAAAAGACCACCCTGCTGCATACTATTTGTTTGGCGCATTTATTTGCTTCGGTTCCGCATGCTGACTGGTTTCTAAAAAAAAAAAAAATAGCAGCGTAGGGAGATAATTACTTATTTTGGAAAAATAAAACCAATGTCCAAGTAGTTGTCGAAACCTCGTCGGAATTTTTCTAAAAAAAAAACTAAAAAAAAATAAAACCAAAAGTCGTCTTTTAGTTTGATTTAAAAAAAAAAAAAATCATATAAAAATTTGTTCTTTTCTTTTTAAGAAAAAAGGGGGTATTTATTTATTTATTTTTAAAAAATGGAAAACTCATAATTCAAAAAATGTGTTGTCTCTTTTGTAGTACCCTTTTATAAATTTCGGACTAATAGTCCAAATATTGCAACAAAAAAAACAAAAAAAAATATAAATATTTTTTTTTAGTATTTATCTTTCTCCAAAAAATAATACTTATTCTTGATTGTTAGGTTTATTTAATTTTCTCTATTCACGATATGACCGAACTACGCCGGTTTGATTCTCGCACGGGGTGAGATACGTAGGCAACCCTCGGCGGGTCCAACCTCCCGTTTTTACAAAAAAAAAAAAATCTAGATAATTTTAATTTTTGAGTCTAATAAAGTTTATCGCCTTAAATAAATGTGCAGGATGAGCACGATACAAAATGAATCGTTTTCAATAATGACCAAGATCCCTTTTGAGTTGCGATTATGGTGGAACGACTTAGGCAAAGAAGGGCAAGGCAAAGTGAGGAAATATCTGAAAAATCTCCCGGATTTACTAGACATTCAACCGCGGGGTGATATTATCAGATCATTGGTCACTTACTGGGATTCGGCGCACAATGTATTCCATTTTTCAGACTTCGAACTCACCCTGACATTGGAGGAAATAGCGGGATACATTGGGGGTGATGAAGCTCCGTTAAGGTTCAAGTACTTGATTGCACCTAGGGCCGTCACGGTACACCGATTTTTGGATTTTCTGAAAATACCCCGAACATTTCACCATCCAGATCTTGCCAAAGGTTTCTGCAGTCTCCATCTCATGTATGCTAGATACGGTCATGAGGGCGGGTTCAATAAGCCGGATTTCAAACTATGTAGTAAAGGCAACCGACAAAAATGGGACGAACACAGGCAGTCGGCTTTCATGACGGCCTTCTTAGGTCTTATAGTATTCCCAAGGAAGGACGGCCACATCGATCTAAGAATAACTGGGGTTGTCAGTACTTTGCTTACCCAAGATAAAAGTACTCTGGCACCTATGATTATGGCTGACATTTTCCGGGCTCTCACTGTTTGTCGAGCCAGGGGTGACTTTTTCGAAGGATGTAACCTACTGTTGCAAGTGTGGATGACCGATCATTTATGTCATCGCTCCTCACTTTTGGGTTATGGTTCGCCAGAGAAAACTTGTATTGGAGAATTCTACACGAGAATCAAAGGGCTCAATTTACCTGAGGGAGTCACATCATGGACCTCATTTCTCCGAACTCTCACCGCCAGCCAAATCCAATGGACGCTCGGATGGTCACCTATCGAGGAAATCATATACATGCCGGCAACCCGGCCTCACTTTCTGTTGATGGGACTGAAAAGTATCCAACCCTATGCACCGTATCGAGTTTTGAGGCAACTTGGGAGGTACCAAGTGGTACCGAAAGATGAAGATTTGAGTACCCAGGTGATTGAAATCAGTCCGAACGGCCAGTTCCCTGAAGAAGAAGTTCGCCAAATCTGGAGTGAATGCCAACATCTGACAGCAAACACTTGTGTGATCGATACGGCAAAAGGGGAAGTCGCCCCAGGATATCACGCTTGGTTTAGAGGTAGCCTGTCTTACGAAAGACCGGCTAAGAGGCCGCATCTCAAAGATTTCGTAGAATCATCCCAAGGGCAATGGAACTGGTTAGCAAAAGAGAAGGGTTATCGAGCAGAGATTGGCGATTTGAAGCTACAAATAGATAGTTTGAAATTCGATAACAGCGTACAAATCGCGGCGGATCGAAGCGAAAAGAATAGGTTGATCCAAGAGAATGAAGAACTTAAGGCCCAAGTCCAAAAATTGAGATTGTCTCTTGATGAGCAACCCAGAAGTCAATCAGACCAGCGGTTGATAAAGGGTTTGAAAAGAGAGACCACGGAATGGCGAGACAGGTTAGAAGAATCCGAAAAGGTCATGACAGAGTTCAAGGCACGGTGGGAAACAAGAGTAGATAAGCATCGCTGATGTTTGAACCAATTGAAACGTGACCACGAGAAGGCTGTCTCTAAAATAAAGAGGGAGATGGCTACACTTGAGTTTAAAGCAGTTAAGCAGGCCAGGGATTTCCAAATGGAGAGTAGATACTGTTACGACTTGTTGGCCCAAATGAAGGAAGAAGTGCGGCAGCTGAGGGATCAGCACATACAGGACTCACAGGTATTCAAGACGAGCAGTGATCAGATAAGGCACCTACTCATAGAGAAGAAGCAAACCAGAGATAGGATCAAGGCCATTGCCCATGCCATCACCAGACGATGTCTACGATGTGAGAACATGTCCAGCGCTACCGTCCTCTCGGCAGTAATGGGTTATGTCAAGCAGACTATGCACGAGCTGGAGCAACTTGAGAGGGATCTCACGCCTAGGACCGCGGCGAGGCCGAACGATGCCCCGCGGAAACCAATTTTTAAAACCATAATGCATTCATAGGTCAAATCTGTATTTTAGCATCTTCTGCCTGTTTTTTTTTTCTCATCAAGGTGATTTTCAGTCTATTTTGAGTCTAGGTTCATTTTCCAAGTTTGCTCTTTCTTTTGCAAAATGTAGCTTGTAATAGAACGCTTCAACAATAAAGGGGTTGTTTCTTTTACATCCATTTGTGTTTTTCGAACTACGTAATGATCTGATTCACGTAAGCATCGTGATACGTAGGCAATCCTCATCGGATCCGGTCGCATTTTCTTTTACTACAAAAATAAAAAAAATAATAAAATAAAAGGAAAACAAAAGAGAAAAAGAAAAGAAAAGGAAAAAAAAAAGGGGGAAAAATACCGGAAGGACGCATGCTCTCGTAGCAGACATATAGTAATCCACTTAACTGTATAGGTGCATCATGCCCAACGTGAGATTAACTATCTGTTATTTGCTGCAAATTAACCGTGCGCTTGTCATTGAGCATTTTTCCAGGGTTTTTGAAAAGACGGTTGGTTTGGTGAAAGTCTGGCCTCGCACTCATACTTCACGAGGTCAAAGAGAGGTGTTCAACTACCTGTTGTTAGGACCAGAAGCAGTACTCACACTTACTTCACCAGGTCAAAAGGAAGTGTGGAAATGTCTTCGGAAATTCCATTGCAAACAGTCCCCGTCTCTGAGGAGAGCTCAATCTCAGCCGTCCTCACACCTGAATCCGCAACTGCGGAGGAAAATAGGATCCTACGGCTCCGCATGTTGGAAATGCTGGATGACTGGAACAATGGGAAAGAGCCGCCAAGTGTCGTCCCCGGATTCCCTGAACTATTCTCCAGGTCAAGTGGGACTTCTAATGTTCCCATAAATTACCCTGCTACCCCATTTGGGTACCCAGCCACCTCCGCCTTCTCCGCAGGATCACCTTCTGAGCCTCATCCCCGAATGTCAGCCACTGATGCAAGCATGAACATCTTTACTGCATCGCCTTGCCCAGCTACGGCACAGCCTGCCACATACAAGCCAAGCTTTGACTCATCCTCTTTTACATTCCAAGCATCATCGTTCTCAATGGAACCAACCAGGTTTGCTACCAACAATAATCCTCTACCGCCTCAGTGCGAACTCGCACCGGGACAGGATCAGAACCCCAGGATTGCGGAACAAAATGAGATTGCTAAGAGAATGAGAAGCCTTGAACAAAGTTTGAAGAATATGCAAGGGTTGAGCGGACAAAAGAGCGTCTCTTACGCCGACCTGTGCATGTTCCCTCACGTGCACCTGCCAACGGGTTTCAAGACCCCCAAATTCGAGAAATACGATGGGCACGGTGACCCCATTGCACATCTTAAGAAATACTGCAACCAATTGCGGGGAGCCGGCGGAAAAGAAGAACTGCTAATGGCATATTTTGGGGAAAGCTTAGTAGGGATAGCTTCGGAATGGTATATGGATCAGGAAATGTCCCGATGGCATATATGGGATGATCTCGCCAGAGATTTTGTAAAGCAATTCCAGTATAACATCGACATTGCGCCAGACCGAAACTCTCTGTCGAATTTGAAGAAGAAGCCTTCGGAAAGCTTTAGAGAGTATGCTATTAAGTGGCGTGAACAGGCGTCGAGAGTGAAGCCTCCCATGGATGAAGTGGAAATGGTCACTACCTTTCTCCAGGCTCAAGAGTCTGACTATTTCCAAAACATGATGTCGGCCATGGGTAAGCCATTCGCGGAAGCGATCAAGATAGGAGAGATGGTAGAGAATGGGCTGAAAACGGGTCATATTCTGAGTCAAGCAGCCATAAGGGCAACCTCCCAGGCCGTCCAAAGCGGGTCTGGAGGAACGACAAGGGGGAAGAAGAAGGAAGAAACGGCTATGGCAGCCTCTGAAGCAAGGGAGTATCGTCATCCCAGGCCCCATTTTCCGGAAAGGGCCCCACAACACTACTACCCCCACTCAAATGTGGCATATGCTCATCAACCTTATATGGTCATGAATGCCCAACCTTATAACCATCCACCACAACAAGCCAACCGAGGCCCAGCTCCACCTCCCAGAAATCAGCCTCCTTACCGCAACCACTATAACCCACAACCCCCGCAGAATAACTACCGCCCCCAGGAGCCACCTCGACGGCGGACTTTCACGCCCATCGGTGAACAATACTCTACATTGTTCCCTAAGCTAGTCCAGTTGGGTTTCTTGCAACCAATTCCCCAAACGAGGCAAAACCCGACATCTCCTTCTTATAAAGCCGGAGTCAGATGCGCCTATCATTCAGGGGCCGAAGGACATGATACAAACGACTGCTGGTCATTGAAAAGAGTGGTCGAAAATTTGATAGAGCAGGGGAAAATAGTGCTAAGGGACGAAGAGATCCCAAATGTGACTAACAATCCATTGCCCGCTCACAATAATGGGCCGTTGATCGGCATGATTTGTGAAGACAAAGAGTTCGACCCTGCCTTGAAGGCCATAATTGCCATTGTCGACACAGGGAGGAGGCCGGAAATAGACCAGAAATCAGAAAGGGGGGAGGAGGCCAAGGCTGCAGAAAGCAAGCCTGAAAAGAAGGCGGAGAAGAAAGTGTTACCAGCAAAAGGTGGAGTTCTTTACATACCGCGGGGTCAAGCCAAGAAGACGCAGAACTTCGGGATCAAAAAGACAAAACCTATGTACGTGCCAAAAGGGGCCTATGTGGTCCGGGGGACGATTCAACCACCTCGGCTGAATGAGCCAGTGGTTATCGGACGCGTGCCACAAAAGCCAATGACCAACCCGTCCACAGTGCCGTGGAATTATCAAAAGACTTTGGTAACATACAAAGGTAAGGAGGTCATGGAAGAACTTCCAGAAAATACTTTCGTTGGAGGGTACTCAAATACCCAAGAACTGAACAACGCCACACAAAGGCGCTTCCCTCCAAAGGAGCCCGTGAGTGTTGAAGAAGCGGAAGTGTTCTTCCAACAGATGAAGATGCCGGATTACGAAGTGATAGATCAGCTGCGCAAGCACCCTGAGCAAGTATCCATGCTGTCATTATTAATGAGGTCAACCGAGCATCAAAAGATCCTGCTGAAAACCCTGAATGAAGCATATGTACCGGTCGAAACCTCGGTGGAGCAACTAGAGCGGATGACAGAAAGATTCTTCGCCGTCAACCAAATCTCTTTCAACAAGAACGATTTACCCCCGGAAGGAGCAGCACACAACAAGGCCTTGCACTTAACAGTTAAATGCGAGGACTACTATGTCAAGCGGGTAATGCTGGATGGGGGATCAGGTGTTGACATTTGCCCGCTCTCCACGCTACAAAGAATGGAAATTGGGGCAGGAAGAATCCGACCCAACAACGTCTGCGTAAGAGCTTTCGACGGCATCAAGAGAGATACCATGGGAGAAATAGACCTGTTGTTGGTCATAGGACCAGTCGAATTTCGAGTAACCTTCCAGGTGATCGACATGGACACATCCTACAATTTCCTCCTTGGCAGACCTTGGATCCATGCGGCAGGAGCCGTGCCTTCCACTCTTCACCAGATGGTGAAATTCGAGTACGAAGACCAAGAAATCGTGGTCCATGGGGAAAACGAACATGCCATCTACCGGGACCCATCCATCCCGTATCTTGAACCGAGAGAAGGGAGCGAACATACGATCTATCAAGCTTTCGAGGTGGTACTGGCAGAGCAGCACGAAGAGGGAGTACCTTGCCCCCTGCCTTTCTTATCTAACGCTTCGGTCATGGTGGCCAAAGAGATGATCCGGCACGGATTTAGGCTAGGGAAGGGACTTGGACGAACCCTTCAGGGAATAATAGAACCCGTTACTTTGCCAGTCATCAAGAAACCTTTTGGACTAGGTTTCAAACCTACTCCAGCAGACGAAAAATGGGCAAAGAAAAGGAGAAATGAGGGCTGGAAGTTGCCTCAACCACTGCCGGATTTATATGCGACTTTCGTCAGGCCAAGGTACGCTGAAGAAGAAGATGATGAGGTCTTCACAGCTGAGGAAATCGAGGAAATATGTGGGGCGATGAGAGAAATGCTCTACGAGGTCCACATGGTTCAACCAGGTGAAGGCACAAGCACTGCTGAGATGATGTACATGGGGCCAAACGCCAAACTCCAAAACTGGGAGGCCACGCCATTCCCGACTAGACGGAAGTCCGGGTAGACCTGTCCTGCCACCTTTCCTGTATCACAAGTTATCTCCGGGACATAACTTGAACGTTTTCTTCTTTTCAATTGTTGTTTTGAATTCCCAGTTGTAAACATTGTTGTCTTCCAACTTTCCAAAGAAAATATACAAAAAAAATCATCATTGCTTTCCTATTCTTTCTTTTGCTTTGATTTTTTATTAGTTTTCCTTTTATCTTCCTTTTCAGTCCTAATAATGCGGCTTTGAATATGACATGCTTGCGGACTTCACGCCCAGATCACAATGAGCTATTTAACTGCGAATTAATGAACCCAGAACCAGAATATGATGCGGAAGAGGCTTTTAGGGAGATAAACCGAGAGTTGGAATATTTCGAGAATAAACCTAAGCCAAATCTGAATGACACTGAACCGGTAAATTTAGGAACCCCGGAAGAAATCCGGGAGACCAAGATAAGCATTCACACGGACAAGAAAATGCGAGAGGCGATAATTCAACTTCTTCTTGAATTCAAAGACGTGTTTGCTTGGTCATATGATGACATGCCGGGACTAGGTGTTGATCTAGTGGTTCACAAATTGCCGATTCATCCTGATTGTCCTCCAGTTCAACAAAAGCAACGAAAGTTCAAAACTGAGGTCAGTGACAAGATTAAAGAGGAGATCACCAAGCAGCTGAAAACGGGAGTGATCCGGGTAGTCCAATATACAACATGGCTGGCGAATGTGGTTCCAGTACCAAAAAAGGACGGGAAAACTCGAGTATGTGTAGATTACCGAGATTTGAACAGAGCAAGTCCTAAGGATAATTTCCCGCTGCCCAACATCCACATCCTCGTTGATAATTGCGCCAAGCACGAGATACAGTCTTTTGTAGATTGTTATGCCGGGTATCATCAGGTACTGATGGATGAAGAGGACGCCGAGAAAACTGCCTTCACCACGCCTTGGGGCACCTACTGTTACCGGGTCATGCCATTTGGTCTGAAGAATGCTGGGGCTACTTACATGAGGGCCATGACTGCCATTTTCCATGACATGATGCACCAGGAAATAGAGGTGTACGTGGACGATGTGATAGTCAAATCCAGGACGCAGGATAATCACATCCAAGACTTGAGGAAATTCTTCGAAAGGCTAAGGAAGTATGACTTGAAGCTAAATCCAGCCAAATGCGCTTTCGGAGTTCCGTCGGGCAAACTTTTGGGTTTCATCGTAAGCAGGAGAGGTATCGAGCTAGATCCAACTAAGATAAAATCCATCAGAGATTTGCCTCCTCCAAGAACAAAGAAAGACGTGATGAGTCTGTTGGGCAGGTTGAACTACATCAGTCGGTTCATCGCCCAGCTGACAAGCACGTGTGAGCCCATATTCAAGCTGTTAAGGAAAGATGCGGCGATCAAATGGACACCTGAGTGTCAAGAAGCCTTCGATAAAGTCAAAGAATACCTTTCGAATCCCCCAGTCTTGGTCCCTTCCAGAACCGGGAAGGCCACTTTTCTTGTATCTGACAGTCTTAGAGAACTCTTTCGGCTGTGTCCTCGGGCAACACGACGTAACCGGAAAAAAGGAGCAAGCAATCTACTACCTGAACAAGAAATTCACCGGCTACGAGGCCAAATACACACTATTGGAAAGGACATGTTGCGCTCTCACATGGGTTGCTCAAAAGCTGAGGCATTATCTCCAAGCCCACACTACGTTCCTCATAAGCAGGTTGGATCCCTTGAAGTATATATTTCAGAAACCAATGCCTACTGGGAGACTGGCTAAATGGCAAATCTTGCTTACGGAATTCGACATAGTTTATGTCACCCGCACGGCAATGAAAGCCCAGGCGTTAGCAGATCATTTGGCCGAAAACCCGGTCGATGAGGAATACCAGCCATTGGATACCTACTTTCCAGATGAAGAGGTAAACACCGTAGAAGTGATCTCGGAGGAAGCTCATGTTTGGAAGATGTTCTTTGACGGAGCCGTGAACGCCAAGGGTATAGGGATTGGGGCAATTTTGATCTCACCTGCCGGTCAGCATTATCCCGCCACAGCTAGACTTCGTTTCTTCTGCACAAATAATACAGCTGAATATGAAGCCTGCATTATGGGCATGCATATGGCAATCGATCAGGATGTCGAAGACCTACTGATTATGGGAGATTCTGACCTGATCATCCGACAAGTCCAAGGTGAATGGGAAACTCGGGATGTCAAACTTATCCCATACCGACAACATGTGGAGGATCTTAGCAAGCGCTTTACCTCAATAGAGTTCAGGTATATTCCGAGGTGTCACAATGAACTGGCAGACGCACTTGCTACTCTGGCTTCTATGCTCCCCTACCCGGGCAACGCCCACGTCGATCCTTTGGAAATCCAAATCAAGGAAAGACACGGTTACTGCAGTGTAATCGAGGCGGGATCAAATACGCAGCCTTGGTACCATGACATCAAGAGGTTCTTAAAGACGCAAGAATACCTCGAGCACGCTACTGGAGATCAAAAGAGGACCATTAGGCGACATGCAAGTGGTTTCTTTCTGAGCGGTGAATTGTTATATAAGAGAACTCCGGACCTCAATCTCTTAAGATGTGTCGATATCGAGGAAGCGAGAAAGATCATGCACGAAGTACACGCAGGTGTGTGCGGACCTCACATGAACGGGTATGTCTTAGCGAAGAAGATCCTTAGAGCGGGTTATTACTGGATGACCATGGAAAAGGATTGCTTTAGCTTTGTCCGGAAGTGTCATCAGTGTCAGGTGCACGGTAATTTGATTCATGCACCTCCCACGGAACTGCATCCCATGTCCGCACCTTGGCCATTTGTCGCTTGGGGCATGGACGTCATATTGGACCAATTGAACCAAAGGCTTCGAATGGACACAGGTTTATACTGGTTGCCATCGATTATTTCACAAAATGGGTAGAAGCTGTCACTCTCAAGTCGGTCACCAAGAAAGCTGTGGTGGATTTTGTACACTCAAATCTTATCTTGTCGCTTCGGTATTCCTGCGACTATCATTACAGATAACGCAGCGAACTTGAACAGTCACTTGATGGGAGATGTATGCGAGCAATTCAAGATAACGCACAGAAATTCCACTCCTTATCGGCCGAAAACCAATGGTGTTGTGGAAGCTGCAAATAAAAACATCAAGAAGATTTTGAGGAAAACAATACAAAGTTCCCGATAGTGGCATGAGCAGTTACCTTTTGCATTATTGGGGTACCGCACTACGGTACGCACATCTGTGGGAGCGACCCCTTATCTTTTGGTTTATGGGACCGAAGCTGTAATACCGGCAGAGGTGGAGATTCCTTCGCTTCGAATCATTGTCGAGGCAGAAATCGAGGACAGCGAGTGGGTTAAGACTCGTTTAGAGCAATTGACGTTGATTGATGAAAAGCGGATGGCTGCAGTTTGTCACGGACAGTTATACCAACGAAGGATGGCCCGTGCTTACAACAAGAAAGTCCGACCCCGGAATTTCGAAGTAGGTCAGCTGGTACTGAGGCGTATTCTGCCGCATCATGAAGAAGCAAAAGGAAAGTTTGCCCCAAATTGGAAAGGCCCATACATCGTAAGGAAAATATTGCCAAGAGGAGCATTGTATTTAGGTGATATCGAAGGAAATGACCCTGACACAGCGGTGAATGCAGATGCAGTCAAGAGGTACTACGTCTAGATCATACTCCAAGTGGTCCTGACACGTTGAAAATGGCGAAGGTGTTTATTCCCCACTGCTCCCCAAACACTACCCAATTCTCTCTACCAACTTTTGAGCCGCTTACAAAACAAAAAAAAAAGAAAAAAAAAGAAAACAAAACAAAACAAAACATTGATTGAGGCCTGAACTACGTTTGACTTGATTCCGAAAGGATACGTAGGCAGCCTCTCCCTGAGGTTCAGTCACACCAACAATAAAATCCCATTCACCCTGAAATTGAAAACCGGGGCACGTCGAGCAGTTGAGAAGTTAGTATCACTACCTCTCTTTACCAAGCACAAGCCTTCAAATCAATTACCAAATATGGTGGGGAATCAATAAGCGTCACAAACGAAGACCATCACACTCTGAATTGAGAGAGATAAAATGAGAGAGTCTCGGCGGTGAAAACCTTCGGGCACCACGAGGCGACGGGAGAAGAGAAACCAAAATGAGAGAGCTTGTTTAGTAAAAACTCGTAAAGAGTGCTATCAAGCGATGACAGGAAGAGAAATGAGAGAGGTCAGCCAGCGAAAACCCGCAAAGGGCGCTGTTGGCCGAAAAGAATGACGCCATCCCAAGAAAGTTTCGGCAGAATGCCACCAGTTTGGAATCACAGATCCGTTCTGGTTCAGGAAAACGCAAGCTCTTAGAAGGTCAGACGTCCAGTCCAAAAAGCATGTCATGTCATTGAAAGCCAGCATTATCTTCCTCAGATAAGTCTTTCTCATCCCGAAAAGGTTACTCCTTTTCTGATTTGTTTTCTCTTTTCTTTGTTTCTTTTCGAATCCCTTTCGCATTTTAACCCCGAGTTCAGGACACACCGGAAAGGACAGGTGGTAGGTTTGTTTGCACGGAATCCCGTCTCATGAAGGAAAGCACCTCATCTCGTTGATATGATTACCCAAGCATGATGAATCATGACGTTTGATGGTGTTCCGGAGTAAAGGAAAAAGAGAGAAATCTTGAAATCTTCCCCAGCAAGTCCACCTTCGGACAAATCCCCACAGAGTCTCCCCCTGTACAAATCCCAACAGAGTCTTGTACAATCTCCCACAGAATCTCCCCAATATAAAAAAAAATGGAATCTCCCCAGCACATCCCAGCGAGTCCTTTTGTAAACATTCCCCAACAAGCTTACCCCAACAAATCCTAGAAATCCCACTTTGAAATAAATCCCCAGCATGCCCATTGTACAAAAATCCACACAAAGAATCCACTTTGTAAATATTCCCCACAGAGCTTCCCTTTTGTACAAATCCCCACAAAATACCTCCAATAAAATCCCCGTTGAGAACCTCCAAGCAAAACGGGACAAAAAAAAGAAAAAAAAAAGGGGGGGCCTTACGAAGCAAATCATCACAGAATCCGGAAATACAAGCCTGTGTAGTCTAAAGGTTTCGCCATTCGAATCGAATCAATGGCGGGACTTCGCAACAGAAGTAAAGACGCAACGAAGCAATTGGGAACGATCAAGGTCACCGAACCGACCGTCATTTCCGAACTAACAGTTGTTCTTTGTCTGAGAAGTTGAAACAGGTTTTAATCCAAGACAACCGTGCAAGAAGCAGGTATCGCCCAAAGAAGAAGGTACGCGGATACAAGAAACATTTTGGCAATAAGGAATTCACTCAAAAGGTAAGTTCCCGCAAAACCCCCTTTTATCTTCTATTAAAACAAGAAAACTCAAAAATAGATCGTGTAGTATTCTCGAGCTTTATCCCCAGCCAATCAGCATTAGGGTTTTAAACCCTAAACTGAATTTTCCTTTTAGTCAGCATTAGGGTTTTAAACCCTAAACTGAACTTTTTCCTTTCAGCCAGCATTAGAGTTTTAAACTCTAAACTGAGCTTTTCCATGCAATCAGCATTAGGGTTTTAAACCCTAAACTGAATTTTCCTTTTAGTCAGCATTAGGGTTTTAAACCCTAAACTGAACTTTTTCCTTTCAGCCAGCATTAGAGTTTTAAACTCTAAACTGAGCTTTTCCATGCAATCAGCATTAGGGTTTTAAACCCTAAACTGACTTTTCTTTTTAGTCAGCATCAGGGTTTTAAACCCTAAACTGAACTTTTTCCTTTTCAGCCAGCATTAGAGTTTTAAACTCTAAACTGAGCTTTTCTATGCAATCAGCATTAGGGTTTTAAACCCTAAACTGAATTTTCCTTTTAGTCAGCATTAGGGTTTTAAACCCTAAACTGAACTTTTTCCTTTCAGCCAGCATTAGAGTTTTAAACTCTAAACTGAGCTTTTCCATGCAATCAGCATTAGGGTTTTAAACCCTAAACTGAATTTTCCTTTTAGTCAGCATTAGGGTTTTAAACCCTAAACTGAACTTTTTCCTTTCAGCCAGCATTAGAGTTTTAAACTCTAAACTGAGCTTTTTCATGCAATCAGCATTAGGGTTTTAAACCCTAAACTGAATTTTCCTTTTAGTCAGCATTAGGGTTTTAAACCCTAAACTGACTTTTCTTTTTAGTCAGCATCAGGGTTTTAAACCCTAAACTGAACTTTTTCCTTTTCAGCCAGCATTAGAGTTTTAAACTCTGAACTGAGCTTTTCTATGCAATCAGCATTAGGGTTTTAAACCCTAAACTGAATTTTCCTTTTAGTCAGCATTAGGGTTTTAAACCCTAAACTGAACTTTTTCCTTTCAGCCAGCATTAGAGTTTTAAACTCTAAACTGAGCTTTTCTATGCAATCAGCATTAGGGTTTTAAACCCTAAACTGAATTTTCCTTTTAGTCAGCATTAGGGTTTTAAACCCTAAACTGAACTTTTTCCTTTCAGCCAGCATTAGAGCTTTAAACTCTAAACTGAGCTTTTCCATGCAATCAGCATTAGGGTTTTAAACCCTAAACTGACTTTTCTTTTTAGTTAGCATTAGGGTTTTAAACCCTAAACTGAACTTTTTCCTTTCAGCCAGCATTAGAGTTTTAAACTCTAAACTGAGCTTTTCCATGCAATCAGCATTAGGGTTTTAAACCCTAAACTGACTTTTCTTTTTAGTCAGCATCAGGGTTTTAAACCCTAAACGAAACTTTTTCCTTTCAGCCAGCATTAGAGTTTTAAACTCTAAACTGAGCTTTTCCATGCAATCAGCATTAGGGTTTTAAACCCTAAATTGACTTTTCTTTTTAGTCAGCATCAGGGTTTTAAACACTAAACTGAACTTTTTCCTTTCAGCCAGCATTAGAGTTTTAAACTCTAAACTGAGCTTTTCTATGCAATCAGCATTAGGGTTTTAAACCCTAAACTGAATTCTTCCTTTGTTCGGCGTTAGGGTTTTAAACCCCAAACCGAACCTCTCCCCAGCTAGCTGGTGTTAGGGCTCCAACCCTGAACTGAACATGCATATCCTCTTTCATCAATTTTATGGACTTCTTGGTGAATAATTAACGAAATTTTCCTAGTGAAACTGGGGCAGAAAATTTCGTTCGTTTGTTTGTTCTTCCCGCAGGTCTAACCTCGAGCCACACGGATCGAAATGACCCACGAGATGAGTCTCAACTCAAAATCAAAGAAGAAAAAGAAATGTCCCAAGATCCGGAGTAAATGGAAGGCGGATTGACTCCAGCATTTAATTGAGGTCTTGAACCCTGCCAATCGCGCCTCACTCAGTATCCCAGAGATTAACCAGGTCACCACAACTCGCAAGCATCAAGATTCAGATCGGAGTCTACAAGCAGAATCAGCTAAGACCCAAGATCAAGTCATAAAAGAATCATAGATAGGAATCTTGTAACTAGCAGTTGACATACACATAAGTAGTTAGCTCAGTTTCCAATTTCCATTTGGTTGTAATAAGGCGGTCAGTAACGTAGCAGTGACAACAGCAGCAGCAGTAGCAGCAAGCATCGCAATCCCGTGGTAGTCCCAGCTACCAAAACTTCTCGAACTACATTGACCTGATTCCTGTTTAGCCCAGGATATGTAGGAAATCTTTGAAGCAAGATTCGGTCAGATCTTTCAAAAAACATGCTTCATACGGAGTAGTCCATAGGCAAAAATCGCTCATACACGCTCACTTTATCTTTGCACGAAAACTCTTCGTGTTTCCGAACAAAGAGGGGCAGCTGTGAGCACGTGATTTTTGTTTCGCACGACAATCGCTCCAAAAAGAAATAAAAAATAATAATTGGCCCTGCTGTACAATTTTTAGATTTCTGTGCGGCACTTTGTTGATTTATTTGTGACTTTGGCCCATTTTATTTATTTACTTTATTAAAACAAAATTCAAAAATGTGTACGTATCATGCATAATCTGAACCGTAACATGGTTTAAATAGAAAAGCATAAACATGCATCTTTGTCCGTGATTTTGTTTTGTTTAATTTTACCTGTTTTGAAATATTTTAGTGTGTGTGCAAATAATTGTATTGAGTGTGTATTTAATTTTTTAATTTTTGATTTTTTGCTTAGTTTTGTTTTTAAAATAAAAAAAAGAAAAAAAATCAGCAATTATTCCGGATTGGGCCAATTTATTAAAATTGGCCCAAACAAACAACGTTCAAACCAAGCCTGCCCGGTCCAGTCCAGATGATGCCCAGAGAGTCCAAACGACGTCGTATGGATACAGTTTGATCTGGGCCGTTGATCTCAGATTGATCAACGGCCAAGATCACATTTCCTATACCCACGAACAGAACCCGACCCGTTTCCACCCGGACCAACCCAAACCCCCTTTAGTTGAAACGACATCGTTTCCTCGAGGCCTTTAGATCCAAACCATTGATTCCAGTTAATCCGATGGCTGAGATCAGCCCACATATTCCATATATAAGCCTATAACCTTACCCTGCCCCCCCATCTGATACCCCAGCTCCCGTCTTCAACCTCATCCCCATCAAACCCTAGAACCGCCCCTGTATCCTCCACCATGAAAACCGGCGGCATGGACGCCGGTGACCTTCCCCTTAACACCCTAGAACCCCCTTGCCATCCTGAACATGAATCCATTAACCCTGTAGTTCGAATCCCTCCCCACCTTCTCGAATCTTCATTTGAAGATTCGAGTCGAAACTCGATCTACACGGTTTAACCCCAGCTTCACACCAGATACTCCCCAGACCCCCTCGTGACCAAACCATACTTGGTTTGGTCCGAATCTGATCAGGGAAGCCTGAATCCCAGATCTAAGTTTGAAAGTTTTGTGTTTTTCCGTCACTGTTTCAACCGAAGAAATTAAGGTCTAATGGACTTTAATCAAAGTGTTTCTCATCTGAGAAACACTTCGTTTAAAGTTCGTTCAGCCTTAAGAAAGGCCTGACCAAGTCCGAGTTAAGGTTTTGACCTTTTGCGGTTTGAGGTGAGTCTTGTTTTCTTTTCTTTATTTTTGTTTTAGTCCGTTGATTTGTTTTTAAAAAAAAAATCTGTTCATATTTGTTTTAATTTTACCAACTTTTGTTTGTCCACTTTGCCTGAACTTCTATTTGTTTGAATAAGTCTTTCCATTTGTTCTGATAATGTGTATGTAAATGTTGTGCAAGTAGTCGATTTTCAAGTTTGGACTGACTAGTCGACTCCTCGAGTGTATTTCTGCTTAGTCAGTATAATTCGAACCATGTATCGATACTGTTTAAATGTCTGATTTTTGGCTACGATTGTGTATGTTAATGCTAATATAGTCGAGTCGACATGTGTCGTCAATTAGTTTCAACTGTCTGAACAAAGTAAATCGATTTGCTTCTGATGAACGTTTGCCTGGATCAATTAAGAGCCAGTTTAGTTCACTTATAGCTGTTGGATTGTTTGTGTTTAGATTCTGAATTGGAAGGCATGTGCACTCGTGCACAGCATGTGCATTGGTGCATCTCATGTGCTTTGTGCACAGCCTGTGGCCTGCATAAAGGTCCTTTGTTTAATTTTAAAATGGTTTGACAGCATATGCTGTCAACATATCCTACTGCCCATACTTGCTTTTAGTTAAATAAAATGGAAAAGTTAAATCTGCCAGGGAATGATGGGGTTTAATACTTAATTAACTAAAGTGGAACTGAAAAAAGGTTAAAGACACATGGGAGGGTACTGGGGTACTCTAAAAAAAACAGGCTGTTAAAGGTTTAAGGAAGGCATATAAAAGGGGCAGACATCTGACTGAGATGAAGGACAGAATTAGAGGCAGAGGGAACCTTAAGAGCTGAAAAGGAAAAACACAAACACAGATAGAGAGAGGTTAAGGGATAGAAACTATACAACCAACAATCAGAAATTGTTTCTTCCTATTTTGTTATTTGGGTTTTCAGTTGTTTCAACTTGTTGAAATCGATTCTGATTCTTTGAAGTTCCAGTGGTGTCTATTTAGTCAAGTGTTTTCCATTGATTTACTACTGGTTTGGTCTGCTTTGGAGTTCTGATTCTACTCCACTGGGTGTTGCTCTCATTTGGCTATTTCTTTCTATTGGCCATAGTTACGCTTCTGTGTTTGAGCATGTCCTGCTGTGTTGCTTTGTTTGTTGCTGCCTTGTCCTGCTGCTATTTGCTAGTCCTGTTTCTTTTGGCTGCTGATTTCCACATCTTCCTCTTCTTCTCCTTTGCATTTTCAGCATTTCCAGGTACACATTTCAAGTCCCATATTGATGTAACTGAAACAGTTTGAAAGCATGAAATGAAAAAGGGTGAAGATGTTCAAGCATTCGTTGTGATATTCATAGTACATTAACAGGCCTTGTGGAAATTGATTTAGCTTATGTTTCAATAGTTCAAAAGAGTATACTGATAGCCGACTGAGTTTCACCCCTTTGTATTTGAGCTCGACAATTGTCTGTTAGTATAAGTATGCATATTTCGACTTTACACAATACTGTTTTCTGTTTCATTTAGTTTTTTTTAGTAAGACTAGTCCATATAAGTTTGGTTAAGTTCAATACAAGAAATGCTCAGACTAAACGTTGTATTTCGCTAACTCGTATATGATTCCTTGTCAAATTAAAGCATTTTACTTCGCCAGTTATCCTTTAACCTAGTTCAAATAAGTTCAGTTAAGTTCAAATTAAGAAAGGTTCGGATTAAGTATTGCATTTCATCTATCTCATATGTAATCTTTTATTCGACCAAATCATTTTCGTAAAAGGCATGACGTCTTTTTTACTTTAAAAGTAATCAATCAAAATTGATAGGAGTTTGGTTTAAGCTGAAGTATATACTTCAATTAGCACACACACTTTCCTTTCTTCTATCTCTGGAAATAAAAATAATAGAAATGTAGTCACTGTAGGATACCCTTCTAAAAAATAATGAGACGAGCCTCGCCAAATAAAAAAACCAATTGCGGGGCCCTCAACAACTAATGATAATTATTTAGAATTCAAGATAGGCCATTTAATAAATTTCATGGCCTTCTACAAAGATAATAACGCGTTAGACTCTGTTGGCGCGGCTTAATTAAATCACATTCTTAAATTCGGGTGCACATTGATGTGGCCCAAATCCAAATCTCAACGAAGTCCAAATGTGTCGACGATCACGGGTGCATTGATTGTGACGTGGTTCGAGATGCATTTTCACGACGTTGCAATTCTGTAAAATAAATGATAATAATAAAAGCGGTTAAAACTTAATAAAAGCACATAAGTCACAACATGTATTTAAATCAGATATTTAGCCATTATAACAATTTAAGCGACCGTGCTAGAACCACGGGATTCGAGGGTGCCTAACACCTTCCCTCGGGTCAACAGAATTCCTTACTTAGAATTTCTGGTTCGCAGACTTCATTTGGAAAAGTCGAAAATTTCCTCGATTTGGGATTCAAGATAAACCGGTGACTTGGGACACCAAAAGCCAAACCTTTCTCAAGTGGCGACTCTGAATTAAATAAATAATCCCATTTCGAATATTGTCACTTAAATTGGAAAAAACTCCACCCGCGCATTTAACCCTTCGGGGCGGGGCGCGCAAAAAGGAGGTGTGACACATGGTAGTCAACAAAGTTAAGTAGTCACATAGAACCAAAAAACAAATGAAGGAAACAATCTAACACATAGCAACATATAGAGGAGATCAAACCAACACACCGAAATAAGTAAAAGAAATCTCCAAAAGCTCACAGTAACAAGTGAGGAAAGTTTTAAGAAATTAGGGTTTTAACAGAGCTGAGTTAAAAAGGTAAGAACTCAAAATCAGTCAAGATCAGTCAAAACAAGTATACAAAATAAAAGACGGTTTCAGAACCCTGGATAAAACCAAATATATTTAGGGTTTTCAACATGCTGAATCAGGTAGAAGAAAAGCATAAACAAATTGTCTGAACATAGTAAAAATAACACTGAAAATCGGAGAAGGGATAAAAGAGGTTAAGAAAACCCTAATCATTGAAGACGAAGAGTCGCTTTGAAAAATCGGAAAACCTTCAAGGAAAACACTTTAGAGGTTCATAACATACACAGATCTAAGATAGATCTGAAAGAAAATCGGAAAGCCTTTAAAGCTAGGGTTTTGGAGAACCCAGAAAAATGAGAAAGACTTCGAAAAGTTACCGATCTAGCCGGAAAAGTCATGGATCTGACTCGAACGGCCATGGATAGCCGGGGAAAGACCATAGATAGAAGTTGAGCCAAGACTGAACTAGATCTCCTTGAGATCTGTCCATGAAATCATGAAAACAAGCAACCAGGAGACCGGCACACGTCACAAACAGCCATGGGAGTCCATGGATTAGGCGAGAATCGAAGGGGATTAGGGTTGGTTTGGGTGACGGCGGCTAGGGTTTGGGTGAGGTTGCAGAGAGAATTAGAGAGGAAGGAGATTCAAGGGCAGCGGGTTGGTGGAAATGAAGTAGGTTAAGGGGGTCATTTGGGTTTATTTTAGGCAGGTGAAATGGTGGTCGTTGATCTGAATGATCAACGGCCTAGATTAAATGTGGTAGGTAGGGATCCAGGTTTGGGTTGGGTTTTAAAGGGTTAGGGTCGGGTTTAAATCAAAATTGGGCTAGGGAATTGGGGATTCGATTTGGGCTAGATTTTAAGGCCAATTTTGGCTATAAGTTAAATAGCCATTTTTTGCCTTTTAATTTTATAAGAATAATAAATAATTTCTGAAAACTAATTTAAAAGGCTAAAATGATTTATAACATATGAATAACAATTTAAAAATACAATATCCAATTTTATGAATATAAGACCTAATTAAACCTTTAAAGGGCTAATATTGCAATTATATGCAATTTAGCTTTAAAAATACTAAATGAAATTGTAGACAATATGTAAAATTATTTTAGCCATATTTTGGCATAAATATAAAAAATCTAATAGATGAATTATCAAAATAATAATTTTGGAAATAACTATTGGGATTTTATGAATAAAAAGGGAGAAAATAAATCAATTTAAACTTTAAAAATTATGGAAAAATAATAAAACACTTGGACATGCTTACATATGCATATATATGCTATTTTGAAGTTATTTTTCATATTGAAAATATATAGGGAAAAATTGGGTATCAACATCCCCCATTACACCTCATGGTCATTCTGGCAACTCACTTGCTAACTAGAGCTACTCTCACATATATGACAAGTAAATGAGGGTGTACATCTATACTCAGCAATATCAGGAGAATTTCATATTCAATGGGAGTGTTCAACTACATGTATGCTTGTGCAAGCGCTCTAACATAGTTCCTACCAGCTAATAAGCATAAGAAAAAAAATTGACAGCACGTAAGATGTTTTCTCACAACTTCTACGAGAAAAACTCATACAGGTAAGCGTACCACAACACAAATATCAAACAGCAAGAATGCCCCCAGGCTATCACAAATCATCACAATCAATCCCTGACATAGCCCGCTTTGTTTCGCCACGTGTGCAAATAATAACATAATAAGTGCCCGCCTTGTTTCGCCACACGTGCATCATAATGTTTCCACCTTGTCTCGCCACAATTGCAACCCACATATAAGCATATATCACGCCTTTTCACGCCGCATGTGTAATATATCAATTGTAATAATAGCATGATCGAAACCTCATGCAACCCCACAACAACAACCGCACGGTAGAGACCTCATGCACCAACACAACCAGCACAACAACCACAATGACAGTAATACAAAATATAGTGAGTGAATCCAATCTAAAACTTCAAATCACAAGGAAACGATATAACTAGTTCACAAGAATAACCACAGTAAGGGAATGAATGGCATAAAGGGAACAGTTCAACGAAAGGGAAAACTAACATGTAGTGGCGATCCCACAATATACAAGTCAATAACAAGGAAATCAATACGAGTCTAGTAGTCCCAAATAAAGGCAAGTCAACAAAGATATAGGTTATCTAAACTCCGTTTAAGGTTGGGAAGTTACGAGAATATTCGACAATTCAATTAAGGAAAGATGGTCTTAGCTTCACTTAAGACTAGGCGATTATAGGAGGGATGATAATAAATCTCAATAACACAAGCAGTTATGAAGGTAGCATGACAGTAAGAGGGACAAAATTCTACAGTTAAATCAAATAGGATGACAATTAGGCAATAAGAGTGAATCATGAAGCAATTAATTCCAATTAAGCATGTAAAGATAAAACTAATAAGCAGGAACTCAGTCATATCAAGAATAACTCCACACATAGTGAATATAAGAACGTAAGAACCCTAAAAGGACAACTATCCACAATTAAGTCCGAGCACGCACTTGTCACCTCACGTACACAGAGTACAATCAACATAGAAGACTCAATCCTAAGGGGAAGTCCCCCAAACAAGGTTAGGCAAGATACTTACCTCCAAGACGATAAACCAATACTCTAAAATGCACTTCTCGGGCGAAAAGACTTATGGATGGCTCAAATCTAACCGAAATAACTTCAAAGCACAAACAAAACACATAAGAAGTTATTCCGGATCATAAAATCTCAATCTTTAATAAAATCCAAAAATCGGTCCAAAAGTTGACCCCCGGGCCCGCACCTCGGAAGCCAACAAATTTTACAAAATTCGAATACCTATCCCCATATGAGTTCAACCATACAAAAATTATCAATTTCCGACACAATTTGGTCCCTCAAATCATGATTTTTCATTGTAGAAATTTTCTTCAAAAACCCACATTTCCTTCAACCCAAAACACAAATTAAAAGATAAAAATGAAGATAGATTCATGGAATATATTAGATTCTAGGTAAAGAACACTTACCCAATCGATTTGCTTGAAAACCCCCAAAAGAAGCTCCCAAATCTGAAGTTTAAAATTCAAAATATGAAGAAAATGGCTAACCCTCGATAAGGATTCTGCTAGAACTTCCGCATCAGCGGTCAAGAAACTGCATCTACGGGACCGCATTTGCGAGAAAGAGTCTGGATCTGCGAACTTTGGCTTCTTGGCCTGGGACCGCATCTGCGTGAATTCAACCGCACTAGCGGCACCGCAAGAGCAAAAAGTGGAGCCGCAGAAGCAAGAAATTACCCAGGCCTGCATGACCGTAGAAGCGGCCGAGCTCACGCAGAAGTGAAGCCGCACCTGTGCTCCAAGGTCATAGGTGCGAAAACACCAGAACCAGGCCTGTTTAAAACTATGCAAAACATCTAAACCTCGTCTGAAACATGCCCGAGGCCCCCGGGACCCCATCTAAACACACAAGCATGTCCTATAACCTAAAACAGACTCGCTCGAGGTCTTAAATCATATCAAACAACGCCGAAAATACATATCGCACCAAGAATCAAACTATGAACTTCCAATTCTTCCAACTTTGAAAACTCGTGCTGAACCCAATCAAATCAACTTGAAATGACGCCAAATTTTGCAGAGAAGTCCAAAATTACATAACAGAGCTGCTCCAACTCTCGGAATCGCATTCCGACCCCGATATCATAAAAGACAACTATAGGTCAAACTTCTCCATTTTCCAAACCTCAACTTTTCCAACTTTCACCGAAACGCCTCAATTTACCCTACTGACCTCCAAAACCGAATCCGGACGCACGCCTAAGACCCAAATCACAATATGAAACTGTTGAAATCACCCGAAACGTATTCCGGAGCCGTTTAATCAAAAGTTCAATTTCGATCAAATTCTCACCGCTTAAGCTTTGAAAACTAGATTTCTTCTCCCAATTCGACTCTGAATCATCCGTTAACTGAATTCAACCATGCACGCAAGTCGATATCATATTATGAAGCTGTTTCAGATCTTACACCGTTGAACGGAGCTTAAATTTCCAAAACGACCGGCTGGGTCGTTACAAATCCCACTCAGTGGGGAAAAGCTTTGAAAAAGAGCCATGGCATAATTGGAAAAATTGGTGATGTATGACCTTATGGTCACGGGGTTGAACCATAAAAATAGGAGTTTAGAAGTGGATATGGAGAAGGGAAAGGGCTAAAGGCTATTGAAGAAAGAATGAGTGAAGTTTTGGTTCAAGTAATCCCTCATTTATAGAGAGACAATGACGCAACCAACGACGCAATCAATGCTTTTGTGGAAACGGATCAACGGCACAACCAATGCTTTTGGGGAAACGGATCGACAACACAATCATTGCTTTTGGGAAAATAGACCAGCGGTATATTCAATGCTTCTGAGGAGACGGACCGATGGGACGTTTCGATCACTTCGAACGCTTACGTCACGAGCATGACGTCATCACAGGAGGCTCAAGAAAATCAAGGTCATGGTCATTTTATATCATTCTATTCTAAGAAACGCGGGGGCTATCTGTATACGGCAAATATCGGGGAGTTTATACGGCCAATATTGTGGCTCTCCATGCCCAACCTCGAGAAGCTCGAAGCAGAATGTGAAGTGTGACCCCGAGGTGCGTCCCTCGAGGGAGCACATCGAAGGTTCACTATGGTCAACCTCAGAGCAATACAAATCGGTGATTGCAATGGAAAGGCAAGAAAGCTCCCAAGTACACGTGGATAGAGCTGACCAGGTCTGCAAGAATAGTACAAATCCGTACTGAGCCATTATACAGTTGTATAGCATTTCCTCATTATTATTAGACTGGTACTATGTTGGGATTCCTCCCTCCTATATAAAGGGGACCCTTGTCATTTTGTAACACATATGAATATTGAATACAATATAACATTCTCTGCTTTCCTTGCCTAAACAAGCTCAATAACTATTCTACAACTTTATTGCTACTCATTTATTGTGTTCATGCGTTGTTCTTCATTTATTGTTCATTTATTCTTCATTTATTGCCCATCATCAACCTTTAAAGGCTGCCCTCGAGGTCTCATATCGCTGAGCTCGAGGCCCTCGGTCTTATGACCACACTGGTTTGCTTATCATTTCTTGTCCATTTACACTTAGCATTATTCACATAACAACTAGTATTAAGATAAATTACGTATTTTTAAAACCACAAATCAAATATAATTGTTAATA
This sequence comes from Nicotiana sylvestris, assembly GCF_000393655.2. Taxonomy (NCBI): domain Eukaryota; kingdom Viridiplantae; phylum Streptophyta; class Magnoliopsida; order Solanales; family Solanaceae; genus Nicotiana; species Nicotiana sylvestris. The sequence continues at coordinate 93,378,597 of NC_091059.1, read as the reverse complement.
CCATTTTCAAGGTAAACAAATTCGAAATATTCTCGAGAAATTTTGTGCCCAAAAGCTTTTTGTTTAAGACTTTTCAGAAAACACTTCCAAAGAGATTTACTCGAGACCCTGAATATTTTTTTAAATATATTTTTGTGCAAATCCGCGTTACAAATAACTCTATTCACCACAAAATAGAATCGAAAATTTTCATTATGGTTAATTTGTTGAGAACAACTTGCACCATGATTTTGCACTTTTTTATATCTTTAATGAAGCGTTTCTAAAGGGACTTGGACTGCTTATGAAGTTGAGTGTGATTTAACGACGTTGATTTAAACCAGAAAGGTAATATATCCTTGTATTTAAGAGAGACTTTATCATGAGGATACTGCTTTAGTAGTTTATAGTAGCATTAGATGTGACATTTAATTAATTAAACTTATCCTAGGAGTATAACTAATCCGGATAAGCTCTGCGTGTATACTTAAGTAGAAGAGATTTGCTTGAATATCATGTGATGTCACTTGCAATTATACCGAATGCAGTTTGCCTTTTCCTTACATGGATAACGAAACCTCAAATTCCAATAGTATAGTGTCATGAAAAAAGAAAAGGCCTAATAAGCTTTTTAGGTTGATATCCTGTCTATTCAGGCTACAAGTATTCATTACTTCCGGTAATGAAATTAAGGTAAATAAGTTTATGAATAGATGATGTTACCTCACCACTAAACAAAAATAGGAAGACAGAAGAAAAGTTGCACTGGGCCTTCACGAATGCGCACATGATTCTGAAGTTCACTATGTGTAATTACCCAATAACTTTATCTTAGCGGGTCCATTTCGCGGCCCAATAGCGTGTGGCTTTTCCTGCTACTTGCTGCTGTTGTATTGCATACACTATAGACCTATTGAGCTCCACATAATCTCCAGAAAGTTGCAAATCTGTGATTTCAAATCATATAAACTATTTGTTGAGTTTTTACGAAGTGCACACGTGCTACTTATAATTCAAGAGGAATTTTTACAGAATACAAATTTTTTATTTTACAACCACTTCTTGAAAATTACATATAATACCACTTATTTTAAAATCTTACCTTTTTAATTAAATTATACATAACTTGCCATCCTTAATATCTCTCTTACAACTCATTATTGAACCTAAAAAATATGCATATCACTACATTAAATTTAAAATGACCATATTTTCTCAATCATCAAAATAATGTGTCACAGGTTTCTCAGACATCAAATTCTGAAACTTCTTCCAGTTTCTTTAGAAACCGAATTCAACTAGAAAAACTTATTACCCAACTTGCCTGCTCCCCACAATATTCATATTGTATGTGGGATATTATATAATATTTATTTATGTGTATACACTTTATTTTAAATTAAGGTAGACTATACTAATATTGTTCTATGTATTTTTGCAACGTGCTAATTAATATCTGTATATTGTATAGTTATATAGTATAATATATGTATTATATATATTGTATATTATTATGTATTATATATACTATATATTTTTATTATTATTATTATTATATATAATATACAGTTTATAAAATAGCTATATATATATAATGTTTTGTATATTGTATAATAGATATTGTATTGTATTGTATTATAAATATTGTATAGATGATGAAAGGGTGAAAGAACTGAGAAATTTTCATCCGAAATTATGCAACATATTTTTATGGAGTCCCTTTTTTTTATACGGAGGATGTAGTGTGGGTATGAGATAGTGTTATAATGGTAATCTAATGTATTTATAGTAATAATTAATAAATTGAAGACTTTCTATGAGCTAATTATGGGATATGTTTCAAAATAAAATTCCCCTTTGTCAGGAAATCTACCTTTTTCTAGAGTACATGTTTTGTACATTTGTAAAATATGTTATTGTATTACTGGTGGTAGATTATGGAATATTCTTAGAATCCATAGGTAATTATGAAAGTCTCCCTTTTGTTTTACCATCAAATTACTGAAATTCTGTGGTTGATAGTCGCGGGACATCTTTAAGTTATTAATCCATGTAGGGTATATGTGGTCTTACATGTGTAAGAGAAGATTTGGCAGCAATGTCGTACTTATGGTTGAAAGTCACCTTTGATCGATTAATCCTTTAGTTGGTCAATTGGAATATTACAATCTTTATAATCCTCTAATTCTTCTCTTCAGAAATCAATTCAGGGCCTTTGATCTTAACCTTGAATTTATGTTGTTGCTACGAATGTAATCTTGAATTAAACTAGTACGAACAAATAATTTGACCTCGTACTACTTGAATTTTAATTTGTTCTTTATTCTTGAGCTTGAACTTGGATGATTAATATTGAAATTGAACTTGATTGCTTGAGTACTTGAATGCTTGTTGTGACATGTAGAGAAATTTGCGGCATTTGACCACAAACTCTATGTTGCTTCTTTTTATGAATTTTAATCCTTTTCTTGTGTCACTGTCCAAAATCTCATCATAGGTGTCATGATGGCACCTAGTCTCTAAGGCTAGGTACGCCGATTACTTACAATAATTGAGTCAGTTTAACAATAATTTTTTAAAGTTGAGTTTGATATAAATACCGAAGTAAAGGTAAAACAAGCCTACGTATTAATAATCACAACAACCTCCCAAGTCTAGGTAATACAGGTTCACGAACTCTATATACATAGAAATATCTTAAAATTAAAATACAATATTATTCAAATAACGAATTGACAGTACAATCAAAAAGAAAATGACAAGAGACTGCGACGACCAAGCAGCTCTACCTTGAATTCCCGCGATCAAAAAGTTAACTCTGCCTGAGTCCATTATCTCCAACACCTGGATCTGCACAAAAATATATAGAAGTATAGTATGAGTACACCATGGTCGATACCCAGTAAGTATCAAGAGTAACCTCGGTAGAGTAGTGACAAGGTATAAGTCAAGATACCTACAAGTCATAATAACATGTATAGTATATAAGTATAAAACTAATAATGAAGCAAGAATCAGTATATGGCAACAAGGAATAAACAAGTGATATAAACAATAAAGTAATCGTAACACTGTTAAAGTACCAGTGAAGGAAACAAAGGACAACCAAATAATCAAACCGTTCTACACAAGTCTCACAACGAAATTACTCCGGGATACCTCATCCCAAAATCACAAGTCACGAATCCCAAATCACAAATATGCTCACGGCACCTCGTGCCCACATTATCAATCACGACCGCACGAACAATTCACGTGCCAATATCTCAATCCGTCTGGCATTGGTTACAGGCTCACAATCATAATTCGTACGGCGTGGTCACAGGCTCACAATCATAATCTGCACAGTATGGTCATAGGCTCAATATCACAACCCGTCTGGCATGATCACCGGCTCATAATGGAAGCAGATAATACAAGAATTCGTGGACATATTCAATGAATGTCAAGTTTTATGCTCCTGAACCGGTGTAAATGTCATGCTACAGTGTATGCTTGTGTGAGTGTACTAATACAGTCCAAGTCAACAAGTAATATCAAAGACATCGAGTAGCTCACTGAAAGCAACACAACAAGTCATGTAAGGTGCATGACATACACAAGAAAAATCACACAATCACACGAATATCATCAACATAATGCTCCCAGGCCATCACATATCATCTCTTATATAGTCACCCTTATCTCTTAGTATTGACAACATCATAATAGCTACCCTTATCGATATGCCCCGATATTTAACACAATAACCTCTTGTGTCACTCCACATAATAGCCACTTGTATCCCTCCGTATAATAGCCACCCGTATCATTTCGCCCAGACAATAGCATAATAGGCACCCGTATCACTAGACATACATCAATAGCCACTGTATCACTTCGCACAATCAACAATAGTGAGATGCCACCCTCTCTGCATAACAACAATCAATCCACACAACAAATCTACATGTGCTAACATCACGACAACACGACATATCAATTCGTACCACAAGTGCCCATAAGTCAAAACCTCTTAACAACAACAATATCAATATTACCACAACACATAACTCAAGGCTCAAACACGATATGTACCAAATCTCAATAGTAACAAAATAAACGGGAAAAGTAACTCAAAAATAAACAATACCCCATTAAATAACAACTTCAACTAAAACATGTTAATGACTTTCAATAACTTCAACTATAATTAATTGCTTAAGAATAAACTCAATAATAAATGCATTTTTATGAAATGGCAAACTTCGAATTCTAGTGTATGACATAAGCTAACAATGAAAGAGATGGCATAAACTAGCAATTGCATCTAAATTCATGAGAATAACTCGACAACGAAAGGATATCATGTAACAATAATTTCAATTAAGAATAACTCAACAATAAAGGAGGTCACATTACAATAAAAGAGGTAACAACTTTAAACAAAGCATATAACAGTAAACATGACAAGTAAAAGATATGACATGTGCTAACAACTTCAAATAAAGTATGTGATCGTGAACTTGATAAATAAAAGATATAACATTTGCTAATAACTTCAAATAAATACATGAAAGAAGACTAAGAGTCTAAACCGGTCAATTTTCATATATAAGCCCGAGTACGCACTCGTCGCCTCACGTACATATCTTTTACGGAATTCAAATAACACAATCAACCCAAATCCTAAGGGGTAGTCCCCCCACACAAAATTAGGAAGGAGACTTACCTCAAAGAAGCTAAATCAATACTCTAAATAGACCTTCCTATGTGAAACAACCTCCGGACGGCTCGAATCTAGTCAAAATAACTTAATATCATAAATAAAAGCTATAGGAAATAATTTTGGATAATGAAGTTTCGATCTTTAATGAAAATAAAAAAGTCATCCCCGAACCCGCACCTCGGAACTTGACAAAACTCACAAAATCCGAACATTCATTCTGATATGAGTCCAACTATACCAAAATTATCCAATTCCGACCTAAAATCGTCCTTCAAATCATCATTTTATGCTTTAGAAAGTTTTTACAAAAGTCCCCAATTTTACAATTCAAATCACTAAGTTAATGATAAAAACAAAGATGGAATCATGAAATATAACCAAATCCGAGTCAAGAATACTTACTCATTTCAAAACGTGAAAATTCTCTCCAAAATTCGAGCTCACTAAATCAAAAAGTGAGAAAATAACGAAAATCCTCGAAATAGAGTAAATATAAGTCTACCCAGGTGTTCCTCTTCGCGATCGGGGAACAAGCTTCGCGATCGGGAAACACAAAATACAAGATGCCAAAAAACATTCTTGTAAACATGACAAACAGTCCATAGCAGCCTTCATGAATGTGGGGGTCGACTCGCGAACACGGAAGGCAAATACCTGGTTCCCCGTCCAGCCCTCACACTACGCGAACGCGGGAGCAAAGTTGCGAATGCGATGAACTGAACATTTCAATGCTATGTAAACGCGAGGATAGCTACGCGAGTGAACAAATCAGGAGACTCCCAAATAACCCTTCGCAATCGCGTGCATACCTCCGCGAACGCGATGAACTGCAGACATCAGAAAAACCAGCAATTACAAAACATGAAGATATGGCTCGTAGCCCATCAGAAACACAACTGAGGTCCCGGACCCCGTCCGAATATACCAACAAGTTTTATAACATAAAGCGGACCTGATCGAGGCCCTAAATCAAATCAAATAACATCAAAACTATGAACCGTACCTTAATTCAAGCATAATGAACTAATGAACTTTTAACTTCTACAACTCGCGCCGAATCATATCAAATCAACTCAGAATGACTTCAAATTTTGCATGCAAGTCCCAAATGACACAAAGGAGCTATACCAACTTCTGGAACTACAATCTGAACTCGATATCAACAAAGTCAACTCCCGGTCAAACCTCTCAACCTTCCAAACCTTTAACTTTCCAACTTTTGCCAAAAAGCATCAAATCAATCTACGGACCTCCAAATCCAAATTCGAACATATTTCTAACTCTAAAATAACCATACGAAGCTATTTGAATCATTAAAATATCATTCCGAAATCGTCTACATAAAAATTAAACTCCGGTCAACTCTTACCACTTAAGCTTCTAAAACAAGAATTATTCTTCCAACTCAATCCCGAATCACCCAAAAATCAAAACAAACCATATACGCAAGTCAAAACACATAATTTGAAGATGCTTGAGACCTTAAATCACCGAATGAAATGCTGAATCTCAAAACGACCGGTCGGATCGTTACATCTGAGTTACAAGTACCCTTATTTATTGTAGTGGAAGAGAGGAGTTGTTAGTATTGGAGATTAACTCTTTTTCTTTGATTTGATGTTTAACTTGAATCCTCGACCAATCATATCAATGCAGTGATAATTCTATATTTAATTGCCCAAACCATGTCACTTATACACATGATGCATTTTCGTAACTTTTTATTGACTTGACATGCCACATCATTTGGCATATGCATGATCCTATTGGTAATTTTATTTAATTTGTGTGCTACATTATTTGACTGGTGGAATACTGTCACGACCCGGATTTTCCACCCTCGGGAGTTGTGATGGTGCCTACTCGTGGAAGCTAGGCAAGCCGAATATTATAAAATCATTACCCTTTTTATTAAACATGTTCAACAATTTAAAATAATAAGTAATTAAACAGCGGAATAAATTAAATAATTGGAAATGCGAAAGATGAAAACTTAATAATTCAACCAAACACCGCTACATAATTTGAAGAACAATACTACCCAGAATTTGGTGTCACAAGTCACGGACTGTCTAAGAATACTACAAATAAGGTCTGAATGAAATACATAAGTCTGTCTCTGAATAAGTAAAAACAGAAAGAGAAAAGATATGAGGAGACGCCAAGGCCCGCGGACGCCTGCAGGACTACCTCGGGTCGCCTAAATGGACTGAAGACAGCACCCTCACTGCAGTCCAAATGCTCCGGTATCGGTATCTGCACACAGTGCAGAGTGTAGTATCAGCACAACCAACCCCATGTGCTGGTAAGTGCCTAGCCTAACCTTGGCGAAGTAGTGACAAGGCTAGGACCAGACTACCAAATAAACCTATGCAGTTAAATCATATACAGTGGAAATTAAAGTAGATAATTGCAACTAAAGTTAGGCGGGGGAAACATGTTGTAGGGAGTAACAGGTAACAACAGAATAACAGTAGAAAAATGTAAAGAACGCCATAAATCAAATACCAGCAAAAGATAAGGAAATAAGAAACAAGTACACATGTAATACTGTTGCAGGCGTGCAATCCGATCCCATTTCATATAGTACCGTTGCAAGCGTGTAACCCGCTCCCATTTCACATATTACCGTTGCAGACGTGCAACCCGCTCCCATTTCACATATTACCGTTGCAGGCGTGCAACCCACTCCCATTTCACATATTACCGTTGAAGGCGTGCAACCCTCTCCCATTTCACATATAATCGTTGCAGGCGTGCAACCCGCTCCTATTTTATATCTTACCATTGTAGGCGTGCAACCCGCTCATATTTCATATGTTACCGTTGCAGGCGTGCAACCCGCTCTCATTTTATTTATCAGCACCAATCATAAGAGAATCCCAGCAAGGGAACAATAGTATAACAACAACATCCCGACAATGGAATAATAATGTAACAATAACATCCCGGCAAGGGAATAATAATATAATAACAATATCCGGCAAGGGAACAATAATATTACAATGACATCCCAACAAGGAAACAATAATATCACAACAACATCCCGGCAAGGGAACAATAATATAATTCTCATATGAAGCACGAATAAACCACAACGGAGTCATAAAATTACATTACAAGACTCACGTGCATGCTTGACACCGACGTATAGATACTCGTCACCATGCCTATACGTCGTACTCCACAGTTAACACGTAGCAATTAAGACTCTACTCCTAATCCCTCAAGCTAAGGTTAGACCAAACACTTACCTCGATGCCACGAACACAATTCAAGCATCAACTATCGCTTTACCTCTTGATTCCACCACCAATTCGCTCATATCTAGCCACAAGTTACTTAATGATATCAATAAATGCTAAATGGATCAACTCCAATGCATGAAAATAGGTTTTCTAAAGTTTTTCCCAAAAAGTCAAAAATAGCCCCTGGGCCTACATGGTCAAAACCCGAGGTTCGAACCAAAACCCGATTACCCATTCCCCCACGAACCCTAATATACAATTTGTTTTGAAATCGGACCTCAAATCGGGGTCCAAATCCCCAAAATTTGAAAAACCTAGGTTCTACCCAAAACACCTAATTTCCCCTATGAAAACCCTTGATTTTGAGTTGAAATCATGTGAAAAGACGATAAAGATTGAATAAAACGAGTTAGAATTGACTTACAATCGATTTGGAAGAAGAGTTGCCTTTGAAAAATCGCCCAAAGATGTTTAGGTTTTGACAAAGTCTGAAAAATGAGAAATTTTCGGCTAAGTTATGATTTACACAGGCGCAGGTATCGCAATTGCGATGATATGTTCGCAAATGCGAACTCGCAATTGGGGCAAAAGCTTCGTAATTGCGAAGGATGCCTAACTCTGCTTACTTCACAAATGCGACCCATTGGTCGCAAATGCGGTGTCTGCTAAGGTCGCAATTGCGACATAAGCTTCGCAATTGTGAAGGTTCCCTTCCCAACCCAATCTTCGCAAATGCGATGGGTTTTTCGCAAATGCGAGCTTGCAATTGTGAAGCCTGCAGACCTGCAACACACGACAGTTTTTCCCTAAGTTCAAAACACTCTGTGGCCTATCCAAAACTCACTCGAGCCCTCGGGGCTCTAAACCAAACATGCACACCAACCTAAAAACATCATACAGACTTGCTCGTACAATCAAATCATGAAAATAACATGTAAAACTATGAATTAAACCTCAAAACTCATCATTTTCATCAAGAACACTTAAAGTTCATAACTCTTCAACTGGAGGTCCAAATCACGTCAAATAAACTCCATTTTTGACCAAATTTCACAATTATCATTTAAATCCTTTAACAAGTTTGTATGAGCTCCGGAACCAAAATACGGGCCTGATACCAATGGTTTCAAACATTAATTCTTTTCTTCATTTCATAAATAATTCAGCAAAATAATTTCTTTCAAAAATTAATTTCTAAGGCTTGGGACCTCGGAATTCATTTTTCCGGGCATATGCCCAAGTCTTATATTTTACTGCGGACCTCCCGGGATCGTCGGAATACAGATTCGGGTCTGTTTGCTCAAAATGTTGACCAAGGTCAACCATAATCAAATTTTAATTCTAGAAATTTCTATTTCTCATATTTTTAGATAAAAGCTTTCCGGATATATGTCCCGACCACGCACGCAAATAGAGGTGAGGTAAAAAGAAGGTTTTATGGCCTCGGAACATAGAATTTGTTTCTAACACAAGTGATGACCTTTTGGGTCATCACATCCTCCACCTCTAAAACAATCGTTCGTCCTCGAATGGACATAAGAAGGAAGTATCTGAGTCGGGGAAAAGATGGGGATAACGGCTCCTCATATTAGACTCGGACTCCCAGGTCGATGCCTCAGCAGGCTGACCTCTGCACTGAACACGGGCAGAAGGGAAACTCTTCAATCTCAACTAACGAACCTGCCGGTCTAGGATAGCTACCGGCTCCTCCTCATAGGACAAGTCCTTGTCCAACTAAACAGTGCTGAAATCTAACACGTGGGATGGATCGTCGTGATACTTCCGAAGCATGGACACATGAAACACTAGATGCACGGCTGATAAGCTCGGCGGCAACGCAAGTCTGTAAGTCACCTCTCCCACTTGATCAAGAATCTCAAACAGGTCAATGAATCTAGGGCTAAGCTTGCCCCTCTTTCCAAATCTCATCACGCCCTTCATAGGCGACACCCGAAGCAATACCCGTTCACCGACCATGAATGCCAAATCTCGAACCTTGCAATGGGCGTAACTCTTTTGCCTGGACTGAGCAGTACGAAGCCTATCCTAAATGATCCTGACCTTATCCAAGGCATCCTGTACTAGATTCATACCCAACAACCAAGCCTCTCCCAGCTCAAACCATCCAACCGGCGACCGACACCGCCTACCATATAAAGCCACATAAGGAGCCATATGGATGCTCGACTAGTAGCTGTTGTTCTAGGCAAACACTGCTAAAGGCAAAAATTGATCCCACAAGCCTCCAAAGTCAATGACACAAGCTCAGATCATATCCTCCAAAATTTGAATAGTGCACTCACACTACCCGTCCGTCTGAGGATGAAATGATGTGATCAACTCAACCTATGTGCCCAACTCTCGCTGAACTGCTCTCCAGAAATGTGAGGTAAACTGCGTACCTCGGTCCGAAATGATAGAAACGGGCACACCATGAAGACGAAAAATCTCCTGGATATAGATCTCAGCTAAACTCTCGGAAGAACAAGAGATTGCTACCGGAATGAAATATGCTGACTTGGTTAGCCTATCAACAATGACCCATACTGCATCGAACTTCCTCTAAGTCCATGGGAGTCCAACAACGAAGTCCATAGTGATATGCTCCCACTTCCACTCAGGAATCTCAATCTTCTGGAATAGACCACCAGGCCTCTGATGCTCGTACTTAAACTGATGACAATTCAAACACCGAGCCACATATGCAACAATGTCCTTTTTCATTCTCCTCCACCAATAATGCTGCCGCAAATCCTGATACATCTTAGCGGCGCCCGGGTGAATAGAGTACCAGGAACTATGGTCCTCCTTTAAAATCAACTCTCGGAGCCCATCCACGTTGGGAACACAAACTCGACCCTGTAGCCTCAAAAGTCCATCATCTCCTAATGTAACCTTCTTGGCACCTACATGTTGCACCGTGTCTCTAAGGACACACAAATGAGGATCATCATACTGCCAATCTCGGATACGCTCCAATAAGGAAAAATAAGCGACTGTGCAAGCTAACACACGGTTAGGATCAGAAACATCCAACCTCACGAACTGATTGTCAAAGCCTGAACATCCAAAGCAAGCGGTCTCTCCCCGATCGAAATATACTCAAGACTGCCCATACTGGCTAACTTCCTACTCAAAGCATCGGCCACCACATTGGCCTTTCCCGGATGATATAAGATGGTCATATCATAGTCCTTCAATAACTCCAACTACCTTTTCTGCCTCAAATTTAGCTCCTTCTATTTGAACAAATACTGAAGACTCTTGTGATCCGTGAACACCTCACATGACACGCCATATAGATAATGCCTCCAAATCTTCAACGCGTGAACAATGGCTGCTAAGTCCAAATCATGAACCGGACAGTTCTTCTCATAAATCTTTAACTGACGCGAAGCATAAGCAATGACCTTTCCATCCTGCATCAACACCGCACCAAGTCCAATATGAGATGTGTCATAATAAATTGTATATGGCCTTGAACCTGTGGGCAAAACAAACACTGGCGCTGTAGTCAAAGTTGTCTTGAGCTTCTGAAAGCTCGCCTCACACTCGTCCGACCACCTGAATTGGGCAGCCTTCTGGGTCAACCTGGTCATCGGGGCTGCAATAGATGAAAACCCCTCTACAAACCGACGATAATAGCCTGCCAATCCCAAGAAACTCTGGATCTCTATAGCAGATACTGGTCTAGGCCAGTTCTTGACTGCCTCTATCTTTTTCGGATTTACCTAAATACCCTCCACTGATACAATATGACCCAAGAATGCAACTTAACTCAACCAGAACTCACACTTCGAAAACTTAGCATACAACTGGTTATCTCTCAAAGTCTGGAAGACCACTCTCAGATGCTGCTCATGCTCCTCCCAGCTGTGGGAATAGATCAAAATATCATCAATGAAGACTATCACGAATGAATCTAAGTACGGCCTGAACACTCGGTTCATCAAATCCAGAAAAGCTGCTGGGACATTTGTCAACCCGAATGGCATCACCAAGAACTCATAATGCTCGTACCGAGTGCGAAAAGCTATCTTAGGGACATCGGATGCCCTAATCCTCAACTGATGGTAGCCAGATCTAAAGTCAATCTTCGAAAATACCTTGGCACCCTGAAGCTGATCAAACAAATCATCAATCCTCGGCAATGGATACTTATTCTTAATTATAACCTTGTTCAACTGCCGGTAATCTATACACATTCGCATCGATCCATCCTTCTTCTTAACAAACAATACCAACGCGCCTCAAGACGAGACACTAAGTCTAATGAAGCCATTCTCAAGCAAGTCTTGCAACTGCTCCTTCAATTCCTTCAACTCAGGAGGGCCATATGATATGGCGGGATAGAAATGGGTTGAGTGCTCGAAGCCAAATCAATGCAGAAGTAAATATCCCTATCGGGTGGCATACTCGGCAGGTCTGAAGGAAATACCTCAAGAAACTAACGAACAACAGGCACAAAAGAAATAGAAGGAACCTCGGCACTAGAATCGTGAACATATGCCAAATAAGCCACACACCCCTTCTCGACCATACGTCGAGCCTTCATATATGAGATAACACTACGGATAGAATGACCAGGAGTCCCTCTCCACTCTAAACGGGGCAAACTCGACAAGGCTAAGGTCACAATCTTGGCATGACAGTCCAAGATAGCGTGGTATGGTGATAACCAGTCCATCCCCAATATGACATCAAAATCAACCATGTCCAAAAGTAACAAATCTACATGAGTTTCCAAACCCCCAATCACAACTATACATGAATGATGGACACGATCTACCACAATAGAATCACCTACTAGTGTAGACACATATACAGGAGCACTCAAGGAATCACTAGGCATGACCAGATACGGTGCAAAATAAGATAACACATAGGAGTACGCAGATCCTGGATCAAATAGAACTGAAGCATCTTTACAACAAACCAAAACAGTACATGTGATAACTACATCGGAAGCCTCAGCCTCAGGTTTGGCTGGAAGAGCATAACATCGGAGCTGGGCCCCACCACTCTGAACTACATCTTTGGGACAGCCTGCTGCTGGCTTGCCTCCACCTCTAGCGGCCTGAGCTCCACCTCTAATACCTCTACCTCCACCTCTAGCACCTCTAGCCCCACCTCTAGCTGGCTGGGCGAGCGGTGGAACACTCAGTGCCTGAACCATGGTACGGGAACCCTGGTGCTGAGAACTGCTCGGTGCTCGAGGGAAATATCTAGCAATGTGCCTCATGTCGCCACAAGTAAAATAAGCCATCGGCTGCTGGGGCTGACGACCCTGAAAACTCTGAAGCGGCGACGCATTGATAGGAGTTGGTGGTGTACTATCTGCTGCTCAGAATATTGTATATGAGGATCACTACCACCTGAAGCACCGTGAGAAACCTGAAGTGCTGACTGAAAAGGCCTAGGAGGATGGCCTCTACCATACGAATCCCTGCCTCCAGACGAGGCGCCACTAAATCTGCCTGAATGACGAGGCCTCTTGTCAGACCCCTGACCACCTCCCTGCGATAGAACGATCTCAACTCTCCTGGCCACATTGGCCGCCTCCTAAAATGAAATCACACTCCCCGTCTCCTTAGCCATCTGAAGTCAAATAGGCTGAATGAGTCCCTCAATGAACCTCCTCATCTCTCTCTCTCTCTCAGTGGGGAGTATAAGTAAAGCATGACGGGCCAAATCAATAAACCTGGTCTCGTATTGAGTAACAGTCATAGAATCCTGCTGGAGACGCTCAAATTGCCTCTGATAGATCTCTTTCTAAGTGACGGGAAGAAACTTCTCCAAAAACAGCTGAGAAAACTGATCTCATGTCAAAGCTGGTGACCCCACTGGTCTAGCCAAACAATAATCTCTCCACCAAGTCTTGGCGGATCCAGACAAGCGAAAAGTACCAAAGTTGACCCCATTGGTCTCCACTATCCCCATGTTCCTGAGAACCTCATGACAGCTGTCTAAATAATCCTGGAGATTCTCAGAAGATGTACCACTGAAAGTGGTAGTGAAGAGCTTGGTGAACCTATCCAATCTCCACAAGGCATCGGCAGACATAGTTTCTCCATCACCGGTCTAAGCTACTACACCCGGCTGAACTACTCCAACTAGCTGAGCTACTGGAGTCTAAAACTGGGGAGCCATCTGCTCCGGAGTGTGAGTAGCAGGAGTCTGGGCTCTTCCTCCAACCTAAGAGATGGCTGGTGCTACAGGAAGCAAGCCCGCACGGGTGACACTCTCCATAAGGACCACTAGATGGACCAGAGCATCCTGAAGTACTAGGGTAGCAATGAACCCCTCTAGGACCTGAGTTGGGCCCACTAGAACTGCCTGGGTCGGAACCTCATCATCAACAACCTGAGGCTCCGCCGCTGGGGCTGCTGCTCTAGGCTAAGCTCTGTCCCTAACTCGACCTCTAGCACGACCTCGGCCTCGCCCTCTGCCCCTCGTAGGAGCTGCTGCTGGGGCTCGAGCTGCTGATCAGTGGATGAGGAAGCGCGTGTTCTCGCCATCTGCGAAAGAATAGAGTAGAAATTCAATAAGCATTGAGAAACCAGACTGCACGACAGGAAAGAATAGATGTGAAGTTTTTCCTAACTCTGTAGCCTCTAGGGATAAATACAGACGTCTCTGTACCGATCCCTCAGACTCTACTTAAGCTTGTCCGTGGATTTGTGAGACCTATGTAACCTAGAGCTCTTATACCAATTTGTCACGACCCGGATTTCCCATCATCGGGAGTCGTGATGGCACCTACTCGTGGAAGCTAGGCAAGCCGAATATTATAAAATCATTTCCCTTTTTATTAAACATGTTCAACAAATTAAAATAATAAGTGATTAAACAGCGGAATAAATTAAATAATTAGAAATGCGGAAGACGAAAACTTAATAATTCAACCAAACACTGGTACATAATTTGAAGAACAATACTACCTAGAATTTGGTATCACAAGTCACGGACTGTCTAAGAATACTACAAATAAGGTCTGAATGAAATACATAAGTCTGTCTCTGAATAAGCAAAAACAGAAAGAGAAAAGATAGGAGGAGACACCAAGGCCCGCGGACGCCTGCAGGACTACCTTGGATCGTCTGAATTGACTAAAGATAGCACCCTTACTGTGGCCTAAACGCTCCGATATTGGTATCTACACACAGTGTAGAGTGTAATATCAGCACAACCGACCCCATGTGTTGGTAAGTGCCTAGACTAACCTCGGCGAAGTAGTGGTGAGGCTAGGACCAGACTACCAAATAAACCTGTGCAGTTAAATCATATACAGCGGAAATAAAAGCAGATAATTGCAACTAAAGTTGGGCGGGGGAAACATGCTGCGGGGAGTAACAGGTAACAACAGAATAACAGTAGAAAAATTTAAAGAACGTCATAAATCAAATACCAGCAAAAGATAAAGAAATAAGAAACAAGTACACATCTAATATCGTTGCAGGCGTGCAACCCGATCCCATTTCATATAGTATTGTTGCAGGCGTGCAACCCGCTCCCATTTCACATATTACCGTTGCAGGCGTGCAACCCACTCTCATTTCACATATTATCGTTGCAGGTGTGCAACCCGCTCCCATATCACATATTACCGTTGCAGGCGTGCAACCCACTCCCATTTCACATATTACCGTTGCAGGCGTGCAACCCGCTCCCATTTCATATCATACCGTTGCAGGCGTGCAACCTGCTCCCATTTCATATGTTACCATTGTCGGCGTACAACCCGCTCCTATTTCATTTATCAGCACCAATCATAAAAGAATCCCGGCAAGGGAACAATAGTATAACAACAACATCCCGGCAAGGGAACAATAATGTAACAACAACATCCCGGCAAGGGAACAATAATATAATAACAACATCTCGACAAGGGAACAATAATATTACAACAACATCCCGGCAAGGGAACAATAATATCACAACAACATCCCGGCAAGGGAACAACATCCCGGAAAGGGAACAATAATATAATTCTCATATGAAGCACGAGGAGTCATAAAATTAGAATACAAGAGTCACGGGCATGCTTGACATCGACGTATAGATACTCGTCAACATGCCTATACATCGTACTCCACAGTTAACACGTAGCAATTAAGACTCAACTCCTAATCCCTCAAGCTAAGGTTAGACCAAATACTTACATCGATGCCACGAACACAATTCAAGCCTCAACTATCGCTTTACCTCTTGTTTCCACCACCAATTCGCTCGTATCTAGCCACAAGTTACTTAACGATATCAACAAATGTTAAATGGATCAATTCCAACGCATGAAAATAGGTTTTCTAAAGTTTTTCCCAAAAAGTCAAAAATCGCCCTCGGGCCCACATGGTCAAAACCCAAGGTTCGAACTAAAACCCGATTACCCATTCCCCACGATCCCAAATATATAATTTATTTTGAAATCGGACCTCGTATCGGGGTCCAAGTCCCCAAAATTTGAAAAACCTAGGTTCTACCCAAACACACAATTCCCCCATGAAAACCTTTGATTTTGAGTTGAAATCATGTGAAAAGATGTTAAAGATTGAAGAAAACAAGTTAGAATTGACTTACAATCGATTTGGAAGAAGAGTTGCATTTGAAAAATCACCCAAAGATGTTTAGGTTTTGAGAAAGTTTGAAAAATGAGAAATTTTCGGCTAAGTTATGATTTACACAGGCGCAGGTATCGCAATTGCGATGATATGTTCGCAAATACGAACTCGCAATTGCAAAGGATGTCTAACTCTGTTTACTTCGCAAATGCGACCCATTGGTCGCAAATAGGGTGCCTGCTAAGGTCGCAATTACGACATAAGCTTCGCAATTGCGAAGGTTCCCTTCCCAGCCCAGTCTTCGCAAATGCGATGGATTTTTCGCAAATGCGAGCTCGCAATTGTGAAGCCTGCAGACCTGCAACACATAGCAGTTTTTCCCTAAGTTCAAAACACTCTGTGGTCTATCCAAAACTCACCCGAGCTCTCAGGGATCCAAACCAAACATGCACACCAACCTAAAAATATCATACGGACTTGCTCGTGCAATCAAATCATGAAAATAACATGTAAAACTATGAATTAAACCTCAAAACTCATCATTTTCATCAAGAACACTTAAAGTTCACAACTCTTCAACCGGGGGTCCAAATCACGTCAAATAAACTTCATTTTTCACCAAATTTCACAGTTATCATTTAAATACTTTAACAAGTTTGTACGGGGCTCCAGAACCAAAATACGAGCCCGATACAAATGGTTTCGAACATTAATTCTTTTCTTTATTTCATAAATAATTCAGCAAAATAATTTCTTTAAAAAATTGATTTCTAAGGCTTGGGACCTCGGAATTCATTTCCGGGCATATGCCCAAGTCTCATATTTTACTGCGGACCTCCCGGGATCGTCAGAATACAGATCCAGGTCCGTTTGCTCAAAATGTTGACCAAGGTCAACTATAATCAAATTTTAACTCTAGAAATTTCTATTTCTCATATTTTTCACATAAAAACTTTCAGGATATACGTCCGGATCATGCATGCAAATCGAGGTGAGGTAAAAAGGAGGTTTTAAGGCCTCAGAATACAGAATTTGTTTCTAACACAAGCAAAAGGTCATCACAAACACGTGTCACAACCCAAACACACGTTGCCACTGACAACTAAAGAGCTTCTACCTTTAAAATCATTATCAAATAAATCATTAAGAGATCATGATAATCATTAAAAAAATAAAACTAAACCACAGATATAATAGTGTCTCGAAACCAACACAAGTCAAAAAAACATATCATAAAGTCTTACATGACCCAAAATATCCAGCATGTAGTAATAAGAGCATCTAAGGAATATCTGAAATTCTGAATACAAAGATCGAGGGTTGCAACCAGAAAAAAAAAAAATAGTAAAGATAGACTCTAAAATGCCACCACGAACAGAATTGATTAGCTCACCTCAACTAATTGGAGCAGAGCCTCGAACGAGATCACTGTTGTCATGTGGTACCACCAGTAGTAGGATCTGCATAAGGCAGAAAAGTAACTTTAATAAGCCGCAATGCAAAATTAAATTATCGGCTCGCTCCTCCGTCTTACCCCATGACCAAAATAAATGCATGAAAGCAATAGAGAAAGTATGTATGTATATACAGTAACTATGATAAGTAAGGCACTATAAATCAATTAACAAGTCAAATCTTAACTAGTGCCTAACCATGGACCCTTGTGGACTAGTTAGAATCACTAGACCTATTAATGGGCCTCAATGTCAGGGCTACTAGACATGTTACAATGGCTGTCACAATCCAAACTATTAGACCTAAGAGAATAGGCCATCACGAAATAAATCTGTTTGATCTAATAATCATGATATCCATATCAACTCAATGCAAAATAACACGTATAACATTTAGTACAAATAACAACCTTATTTGATGATGTCACAATCTACATTCATATGACTTCTACATGTGCTAGTGTCTATTTCGCGTTAGGAGGTATCAAAGCGGAGTTTTGAATAAAAGCCTTTTGATTTTTGTTAATTCTCTTTTTATTGTACCATGTGAATGACGATAGCAGTGGAGTGCTTTGTTTCCTTCGGAAGAAAACAATCGTTAAAAGAAAAAATCAAGAAGTAGCCTAAGTAAAACTAAGGTAAAAAAATATGGACAATTATGTGTATTCGATCTAGTGCTCTCACTTGCCCCCAAGGAGCCAGAAGAAGATACCTAATGTTCAGGGTAGAAAGCCAGGGTTTGGTGCTTTGACGAACTGGCCACCGAGAGAGCACTGAAACGAAGAACCTAGCTGAGTGCTCCACCATTGGCTTGGCTTGTAGCGACTGAATCTTGTTTCTGATAGATCACCATTGATTGGTTTATTGGCAAAAGAAACCCGAAAATTCAAGATTTTTTTTCTCCGAATATTTATTATGGTGTCACTACTGCTTGTCAATTTGAATTGCATCAAAGCTCTCGTTCGAACTTCATATACGAGAATTCTAAACAGAGCCGATTTACTAAGTCAATTAGCCAGTTAAAGAACATCCCCGTCAGTGGAAACTCTTTATCCATTCAATGGAGATCCCGAAACGGAGTCCCTAGTTCACAAGCCTGTTCCATAGCTAGTCGGGGTCAATCGATTTATAGCCTCTACCTATTCATGTAAGGATTGATGATTGAGGATCCATACAGAGTTTTATGAAATATCTTAGATCAAGAAACATATGCTTTCTTCAGGAAATATGAATATGTTATGGTAAGGATAAGAATTTTTTTGACGTTGAATCGAGTCAGGAAGACCGGCATCCGGCATGCTATCTGACTCGAGTGGACCAACCCACATAATAATATCCATCTATATGCCTCTTAAATGTATGCGAAAGCTTTTTCAAGATACAATTATTTTAGATGATTAAAATCAGTGCACGAATAAAAAACCTTTAAACCATACTTTCCAAATAAATGAGAAATACATAAAGGTAAAACATTTCATGCATGCTATATGAGTAACCATAGAGTTACAACCCAAAAATAATTAAACTACTACCATCTACGGAATGTCCAATGACTTGGAATGAAATAGCCATATGAGGCAGGCCCTAGTGAATTAAAAGAATGTCACTAATAATATATTACTAGTACAAGTGTGAAATCTCACCAACAATATCAACAGAAGATATAGAGCTATTCTATCTAAGGGGCTCGTCCAGTCCTTGAAAAGAAAAAGAAAAATTTGACCAACGAGCCTATACTCCACATACCTAATATGTATCATTAATTGTTTCCCACAAAATTGGGACAAGATTTAAAGAAAACATGTGAGATGCATAAACATTGATATAAGAAAGAAGCATTCATATCAATTAATAATTTAAACAATAATATGAAACAATTAAGTAAAAATATATTTCAAAGTCATCCATTATCTTAAAAATATAATCCAAAATCGCATGAGATTTACTTCTAACAGGGAGTACTATGCTCTCACTGACACAAGATATAAGTCAACTAAGTATATACGAAGCAGCAAGTATCATATATCCTTCTTGCTCTGGTCGTCTCATCATAGTATCTTATGAATAACTTAGTCATACTAATAATGTAGCACAACAGGACCCTCTAATGGAGGCACTCTATCGTACTTCTAAATCATAGGGTAGGTCCTACGCCTACACCAACATATGTAGCTTCATAGTATCACAGTAGAACTAATATGAACTTAATCTCAGTGAACTCAAGTAACTCTATAAATATTTATATTTACCAATCATAATATTTATGTCAATCCAACTGTTTGTGAGAAGTTAAATGAAAAATATTTTACAAATCGGATTAAGCCATTTGATAAAGATATTGTAAGTGTTATTTCCATTTATTTAAGTTTCAAACTTAAAACAATGTTGCATTTTCAAGAAAAAATTCAAGTAGCACTTGAATATTTATATGCAAGAGATGGTGCAATGCGAATCTTCTTGTTCTCCACAAGCTAGAGTTCACATCTAGATTTTTGTTTTACATCACTTTTTGATATGCATTTGGAGAAATATCTCCACGAGGTAATAAGTGTCAACATATCTCGGTTCATTTTTTGAATCTTACCCAAGTGTTTCACCGATTCTAATAATTTATAATGTATATATACGAGCTCACGTATATCAATAATACATCGCAGCCATAAAAATTAAGTCGACTAAGTGTCTTGCACTTAGGTCCAACAATACTAGTTTCGCATAAATCCATATTTTTACCATCTAAAATTGATTCCTGAGTTTTAACTAAATCAATCATTATATGTGTTATGAAATCTAGTTGCTTCATTAGAAATTCCAAACGACCTTATTTAAATAAACGCAACACTATTTATTTCCTCTTCCAATAAACTTTCTAATTTCATGACTACTTTTATATATGTGGACAATAACTTGCGTCGAGAAAATAAAATCAAGACCGAAAAATATTGCAACAATCGTAGTATTTTATTTCGAATATTTGAGTGTTACAATCTCTATGAATCCTCTGATTCTACTTTTTCACAATAAATAAAAGAGCTTTTGAGCTTAATCTTGAATTTTATTTTATTTTAATCCAAGTGCTTGAGGCCTGATCTTGATCTTGACGTATTTTTAATCCAAGGGCTTGCTTGCAGCTTGTTCTTGAATCTTTGTCTTGATCTTTTAATCCTTAGAACACTTGAATGCTAGTAGCTTTTAGAGAAATCTGCAGTGTTTGATCCACGAGCTCTCTCTTGCTTCTTGTTATAACTTCTGGTGTCTTTTCTGGGTTATGAAGACCCCTATTTATAGTTGTCGAAGGGAGGAGTTATGATAAGAACAAACTCTTTCTAACCAAACAAATTGAAGTGTGACATGGCCGCATTTGATTGGCCAGAACATGTCACTTGCACACGTGGCGCGATTTCATTGGCCTTTTAGTGTGACTTGGCATGCCTTGTCATTTTGACATGTGGCATGATCCTATTGGCTCTTCCGTTTGACTTGGCGCGGCACGGCATTTGACACGTGGCACCAACACTACAAAAAATTGCTTATTTTGTGGGGGTTATTTTAACAATTTGTGACGGTTTTCAACCTCTACAAAATGTATTGCGGAGGTTTTAAAAAACGCCACAGTTATGAGTGCCACGAGCAATATTGAGGTAGTTTTTTAAAACCCCCATGACGACCCCCACAAATTGAATTTTTAATTTGCAGGGGTTTTCAGAGACAATTAATGGCGATTTATAACCTCCACAAAATAATACCAATGTTTAAAAAAAATTACTTGTGGGGGTTTATAATCCCCTTAATATGATCTCACTATTTAAAACAAATAATGAATTGTGGAATTAAATAAATAATTTTATTGAATAATAACATAAATCAAACTTCATTACAAACAACCATAATAACAATTAACAAACATCAATTGAAATCCCCATCATCGTTACAAATAACCATAATAACAATTAACAAACACCAGTTGTTCAAATCCCTATCAAACTAAACTAATACTAACTCATGCAAGGTAACTCAAATATGTATTATTCGGAATGGAAACTTATAGTACTATGTATTTGCTTGGCGATTTATATTGTTGTCACCCAATGATACTCTTGATGTCACTCGATGATCCTCTTACTTCACAGGTAAAGTAGATTCACTGTCAAGCTGAAATAATGAAATAAAAATATTTGATGAGAAACTTGTAGGCCAGTAGCATTTCTCTGATGATATGTCAATCATAGTAGGTGAACATATCCAAAATGCTCAAATTTAGTTACAGAGAAAGGGAAAGTACGGGTTACATAAAAAAGAAACAAAATAAAAATCTTCTAGCGAATAAAGTTGTCACTTGATTTAGAAAGGGCATTATGCTGGAGTTGTTAGAAATTCACACAGTAAGAGCTTAATTACATATTTATTGCCTCGTATATCATAACAAAACTCAGTTGCACAAATACCACTGCCTTTCTAGATTTGAAAAATATTAGTGCCCAAATATAGTTAAACTCAATTGGCTAACATTAGAACTAGAATCAAACAAATAAAGTATTATAAGTTGGTAATCCAACACAATGACTAACAAAGTATAACTTGCATTAAAATCAAACCAATGCCAAAACCATTTAAAGTTAACATCAAAAAAGTGAAGTCAATTTTAACAATGTTCACGACAGCAAAATATGGTTAAACTAATTAAGTAATTTGTACCTATCCATCAATTAACTAAATCGTTAAACACGTCAAACCAGTGTCGAAATCGTTTGGACTAAATTCAAACAAAAAAAAAAGGTGCCAAAACTTGAACTGAAAAAATAGAATTTATATACTACTAGCTTACACGACATCTCATTTCTTGAGGACATAATCAAATCTTTGAAGGCATGGATTCCCCTAGTATATGTATCAGTAACGACTGCAAAAGATTATGGAACAAATTACTCTATATTACTTGACACTATATGAGGGAAAGACGGGAAAGGACTGAAAATTTAGGAGATAACTTATGTGACATCTGAACTATCGAAATTCTTTAATGTTTGGCTGATTAGTTTCTTTCAGTTGTTCTTCTTCATCAATTAACCATATCACAGTATTCTTCAAAACTACCACTTTAATGCAAATCCAAAAGTCTAGTGCTTTAAGAAAACAATATTGGTAGGCTAATTAAAATAGTTAGTACCTGTAGTTCATGTAATTGGAGTTGGAAAAGTTGCTAGCAGAATCAATTCTCACAGTAAGAATGCCAGGGATCTTTGTTGTTTCTTATATTGCAGTATCATTCTGTAAACAATAGTGTCAAGAGATAAAAGAAATTCATAGGCAATCAATTTATTTAAGCTGTGAGTTTAGACTTATATCTCAAGTTTTTATTTATCTGTAGCCATATAGCAAGATGTCATTGAACTAACCATGTTCATTTGTTCTGAAGGCTACCATTTTTTCGTTTCAATCCAACTGGATTCAGTGCTGCAAGTATTCTTCAATGGTTATAGCTTCCTATAATAAAAAGTATGTTACTATATAAATTAAGTCATCTCTAAAAAGAATGTCTAGCCAAAAAAGTTAATAAACATAACTTACTCCTCAATGCTATCATACAGCTCACCAGACCTTTGCACTGGTGGAGGATTTATCTTGCGATGGATGTGCATCACCTTGACATTATAAACAAAATGCAAGGCACAACAAAAAAATTATTGACCAATAAAATAAGAATCATTAAAATTTGATTTCCTGTTATTAAATTCAACTATCTAAAGCAACATTAAAGAGCAGGGCAGAAAAGCCCACACTCGTAGAGCCCTTATTGCACAAGGATAGAAACAAGTTGTCTGTCAAAGGATAAGAGTGGTGGCCAGGTTGCTCCAGTAACGAATTCATAGATAAATTGCTCAAAAGTACTATTGAAATAGTTCTGGATAAACAAAGTCCAAACACATTTGTACATGTAAACAAAAATACAGATAACTCCAATCATCCTTAAAGATAAAAGATCTTCCAAATACTACCTAATACAAATACACACTGCAACATTATGCATCTACAGCTACGAATTTTGTGCTACGAATAAAAAAAGCGTGGCTATTATCTAGCAATAGCCATAAAAATTGAAATTCCCTAGCTGTTCACAATTTGGTGAAATTTCTTAGCTACAAAAAGTAAATTGGCAAAGCTAATTCCTACTTTTTGTTATAGTTGGTTAATATCGTGACAATAATTGCGAAAATAGCTACACATTTACTGCTACATTATAAATGTGTAGCTAATTGTTAGTTTTTGCCACGCATTTAATTTATTGTAGCAATAATAAATATTTAGCCACAATAAATTATGTCAAATAAAATATCGAATATATTTGCTTCAAGTTATAAAAATCGTGGCAATAATTGGCTCAATAGCTACGATAAATATCATGGCAAAATAATATAGCCACGAATTTATATAGCTACAATAAATATTGTAGCTAATTCTAAGTTTTGATATGCATATGAAGTCACTGTAGCAATTGTAATCTTTTAGCCACGATACATTTGTTTGCACATAATACCATAGCTAAAAAAATAGTCTTGCTACAATTTTCAAAGATTGTAGCAACTGTTGGGACATATGTGCTCAGGAAAAGCCTACACGAGACAACTCAATGAAAAATTTATTTTAAAAGCTTATTAAAAATTTTGACACGCAAAGAGCATCTAAAATTATAAAACTTCATAATAGATAATTTCTTAATTGAGTTTTTCCTTATCAAGAGACATAGATACATTTGTATCTATAAAAAGAGGACAAACGTTTTACACGCCTTGCGACAATTATGAAACAAAATTATAAAGAGTAGGAAGATAAATGTTTAGTCACTAATTCATTAGTTGGAATGAATGCAAGGGACTTTGGTTGAATTTGTTAGAGTATAAATTCAAGTGTGAAATTTATTAAAATTCTTATAATCACATAGCTATTCCTAAATCAAGTGGCATGCATCGAGAATCTATTTCTATAAACAACTATTCTATGTTTAACAATATTTATTTATTAATTTAATAAAAAATTCGCCATAGTTTCCCCTGAGAATCCATCAACATAACACCTGGTAGAAAAGATCATTCAACTCAATCCAACACTATTGAATATTAATTCATATTCAATTAGAGTAATTCACCAATATAATAAAGTAATACATAAATTCTTTAAAATAATAAAGAACTAAACACCGTCTCTCAAATAAATAAGTAAAATTTTAACATTACTTGAGGATAAACAAATATGCATATAAGACTTTTAAATATTTTACAGTAATAAATCTTCATCATCAGTTTCAGGTTCTGATTCGATGTCTTCAATAATATCATCATCTAAGGTAACATTAGTGCTAATAACATCAAGATCATTTCTTCTCCAGTTCATAAAGTCTTCATCTTCATCAAATGTACCCGAGAACTCTTGAGCATTTTGTTGAAAAGTTTCTTCACTGAGAGCACCACCAGTAAAATAAGTAGAATGACCATTCAAGACAATGGAACAATTGAGATGAAGATTATCCTTGACATAAAAAACTTGTTCTGCTTGAGATGCAAGAACAAATGGTTCATTTGTTGCTAGCTTTCGTTTAGTATTGACACTAACAAAGCCATGTTTATCTATCTTCACTCCTTTTCCAATGTGATCAACATCCAACCAATCACACTTAAATAAAACAATCCGTTTACCTTCAAGATATTGAAGTTCTACTATTTCGGTCAAAGTACCATAATAATTTATATTTTGGCCATTCATTATTCCTCGTACTAAAACACAACTATTTTGCTTCACCCTATTTCCTTCGAGTTGTTTAGTATGAAATCTAAAATCATTTATCTCATTCCCTTTGAATTTTTGGACTCCATCAAAAGGACCTCTAGCCAAAGAATACAACTTGCAACTTACTTGTGAATTTCTTTCTTGCGCATTTGCACAATCTGTATAATAATAAATAAATAAAATAATGATGCTAAAGAAGTATTACAAATAAAAATTAACAAAGTAATGAAAACTTACTCAATGGAAAAATCAATCATCGAAGTTCATGTTCCTATTATTCTATTCATACTCAGTCACGTACTCACTGTTTAAAATAACCATAATAATTGAGAAAAGGCTAACAAAATTAAGCAGAAATGTACAATGGCATAAAGAAACATACCGTAAAAATGGTTGAACTTCTTCACAATTTCTCAAAACATAAAGATGAGCTTGTTTTCGCTCAAGCTCTTCAAGATTTCTGGATGTATCTCCTAATAAAATGGCAACCCTTTGTTCAAAATTTGATAATCTACTGAATGGCTCAACCTGATCACCTTCACAAATTTTGTCCACTGGATTATCTCTTTCCCTCTTCCATGTAAATACCTTGAACAAAATATCACACTTTCTTCAACAATATATCCTTCTGCAATAGTATATAAACTAATCAATACATACTCAAAATGCTCCCGGATCATCCAAAATCCGATCCGAGCATACGCCCAACTCCGAAATCATCATGCGAACCTATTGGAACCGTCAAATCTCGATTCCTAGGTCGTTTACTCAAAATATTGACCAAAGTCAAACTCAGCCTTTTTAGCTAACCTTAAGGAACTACTTGTTCCGATTTCAACCCGAACCCTTCCAAATCCCGAACTAACCATCCCTGCAAGTCATAAAATAATAAAATCACATAGGGGAGTCTTATTTAGGAGATCGGAGTTCTAGAAATCAAAACGACCGGTCTGGTCCCTAAATGAGAGTTTAAGTTTTAGAAATTGGACCGTAGTCGGAGCAGTGTGAAAACGACCTCAGGATGGAATTCCGTTGGTTCTATTAGCTCCGTTGGGTGATTTCGAGGATACCGAGAGATCTCCAGCATAGATATCGAGGATACTAAGAGATCCTTGGGATACTGAGAGATCCCCGGCACACATATTGAGGATACTAAGAGATCCTCGGGATACTGAGAGATCCCCGGTACACATATTGAGGATACTAAGAGATCCTCGGGATACTAAGAGATCCCCGATTGTTATCTCTATGTTGAGTTGTACTCCTTTCCGTGATTATTTTGTGTCTGTTATAGTTGTTGTTGTTCTTTCTATTATGTATTATTTCTTACTATTGCACTTAATTATGGTGTCTTATTCTACATTGTTATACCTTATATTTTATTTAATCTCAGTAGGGACCTGACTTTTCTCGTCACTACCCGACCGAGGTTAGGCTTGGCACTTACTGAGTACCACTGTGGTGTACTCATTCCCTTTTTGCGCATGTTTTTCATGTGCAGATCCAGGTACTTCGACTCAGTCCTATCACCCTTGAGGCGAGGTATTTTCATAGAGACTTCGAGGTATATCTGCCGTGTCTGCAGACTGAAGAGTCCCTTTCTATTCGCAGTATTAATATAGCCATTCTGTATTTTCATTTTGATAGACATTCTAGAGTTAGAGCTTTTATGTATCTCTTAGCTTATGATTCATGGGGTTCCGTATTTTGGGAGTGTTAGGTTGAGATTTTGTATTGTTAAATGTCAGGCGGCATCTTAAACACTGTTTCTTTTTGTTATATCAGATTTTAATTATTTTCCTTTCGCAACTGTTTTCGTTTCCGCATTTGTTAGGCTTATCTAGTCGTAGATACTAGGTGCCATCACGATAGTTCACGGAGGGCGAACTGGGGTCGTGACACTTTCACAATAGACAAAATTATAATTTAAGTTACTTTCCTAATATTTAGGACTTTGAAATTAATTTAAATTTTACATATTAAATATTTTCTTATTAATCTACAATTAACTATATTTGTGTCTTCTTGAATGAACTTGAGAATAACTTTTGATTTTTTTTTTTTTAGAAAATTCTTAAATCATCAAGGGTTGTGTGTTTTTACTAATGTCATGACCCAAAATCCATTAAAGGGTCGTGATGGCGCCGGACATCACTGTCAGAAAAGTCAATACATACTCAAAACGCTCCCGGGTCATTCAAAACCTGATCCGAACATACGCCCAAGTCTGAAATCATCATACGAACCAGCTGGAACCTTCAAATCCTGATTCCGAGGTCGTTTCCTCAAAAATCCAATCTTAGTCAATTCTTCCAACTTAAGGTTTCCAGAAATAAGAATTCTCTTTTCAAATCGACTCCGAACTTCCCGAAATTCAATTCCGATCACGCGTACGAGTCATAATACCTGAAATGAAGCTGCTCATGGCCTAAAACCGCAGATCAACGCGCTAGAGCTCAAAACGACCGGTCGGGTCGTTACAACTAAAACTAAAAAGAAAGCACGATCACTTGTAAAGTTGAATTGATAAAATTATAATTATATGGTTCGAAATGTCATTCGCCTTTTTTACCCTTTAAAAATTATAATTGTAACTATATTAAAAGCACGAAGGCCCTTAGTGAAATGTCGTTCGCTTTTTTTACTCTTTAAAAATATATTTTACTAGGATAATATTGTATTTTAACTATTCTCCTAATATTTAAAAAATTTAAATTAACTAAAATTTTGGTTATAATATTTTTTCATATTTGAACTATACAAAACTACTTATATTTAAAACTTTCAAAATTTATTATAAATACACCACTTCGACTCTTCTAGATCTTTTTACCTAACTAATAATCGTGCTCTAACATTTACAAAAAAACTAATATTTAAGAATTTGGATTCAACTATAATTCCTTTAAAATGGTAAGAAGGAAATTGTCCCAACTTTTGCCGTGAGATATTTTTTCCTAAAACTTTGCTGCTCAACAAACCAAAAAAGAAAAAAAGGAAATCTTTCAACCAAACGGTACCAAAGGATTCTCTAACAAAATTTTATTGTTAATTTAATTCCTTTGAAATATGTTCATTAAGCTTAGGGTTTTTTTTTTTTTTTGCCAAAATATCAGAATAAATTTTTAGAAAAACAAAGTATCCTAAAAATAAATAAAAAAGAAAACTATATTTCCAAAAGGAACAAATTTGCCGTCAAATAATAATTTGTTATACTTAAAAAAATATGGGGCTTCTTTTTTGTGGTTATTGATTATTAGGAGGGAAACATGAATTCTCTTTTTGAAATACATGAATTAACAAAAATAAAAGAATTCCCTCCATATTTTCCCTCTAAATATTTTGTGCCTAAATTAAAGCCTCCTAATTCTATTAGAGAGTAATATGCTGTTCCTTTTCTATAGAAAGATTAGAGTGCAAAAAAACCTTAAAACACTAAAAGGACAAAAGAAAGCCAAAAAGTGAGGTGTAGATTTTTTATTACTTGTCTGAAGCAACTTGTCATCACTAGAAGCAAAGGTTCTAATTTCTTTCTATGTCTCTGTTCCAATTTATGCATTATACATTTAAATTTCTGTTATTTTGTTTAATTCTGCATACTTAGGCAAATTTTCTTGTTCTTAGATTATCGGCACATATCCCTTTTTTTACTTTTTGGTTCAACTTTGTTAAGAAATGGAATCCTAGTGATTTCTTTTTGTGATATCTTAAATATATGAAATTTACTTCTTCTTCTTTGTTACTTTTGAAATTTTGGGGCTGTAAGTATGTGTTGATTGGTCTATATTTGTTTTCTTTCATGTCTGTTTGATTTTTTATTTTAAAGCATTGTGAAGAATTTGTCCGAAAATTCTGAACTCTTAAAGTTCACTGTTAGATACCGTATACTAATTAAAAAGATGTGATTATACAATGGGGGTACAATATTTCTGAAAGTTCAAGTGATATATAAACTTTGTTACTATAGTATTTATCATGTTATAAGTATACAGTTTGAGGTTTTATTCAATTCTTAAAGTTGGCTACTAAGTACTTACAGAAATATCATTTATATTTGTATTTATGATAATTTATTTTAGTGTCTTACAAATTCTTATTTGTAACCAGACATGAGTAGGAATGATTTTTGGAAAAAAACTAATCGCTTGACTGATAATCGTGACTCGGAACCTGTTAAGAGTTCTAAGAAGTCGTCTATTGACGAAAACTTGCTCACGCAATCTGTAGAAGAACTTGTTTATCCGGGTAATTGTAATATGATTATTGTGCAATATTGAATTTGTCATTAAATCTTTTTTCTCATTATATAAATTTGTGTCTTTGTTTATTCATATTAAGCTAATTCATCTTCAATAATTTTCTCGGAAGCACGGACATGATAAGGGAGAAAGAAATTAGCTATCACTATGGTGGCCATTTGTATTCTCCCCTTCTAGAAAATATGTAGGTGGTCATTTGAAGAAAATAAATATTGATGTTGATTTTATATCTTTCTTTGACCTATTGGATGACTTAAAAGAGTATTGTAACTTCAATATTTGTGAGGGGGATAAGTTCTTTTATTTGAGAGGTGATAGAATTATTAGTGATTATGATGGGCTAGTTGAATGTCATGACGATCAAGATATTAAAAACATGCTTGTTAGTTATAGAATGCATAAAGAAAGGCCTATTGAGATTTATACACTGCTGAAAAATGATATTTTTATGAGTATTTCTCTTGGAGAAAATAGTTCTAGGGGTAATGAGTCTGAAGAGGTGACAGAATCAGTTGTAGAAGCACACGAATCAGCAAATTCAGTAGGTAATCACTATTTTTATTGATCTTAATTACTTCTATCGATATTTTTACTTGACGTTATTTATTTAACCTTCGTAGGTTCCAACGCTGTGAAAAGAAAAACTAGAGGTCCTACACGGTGTGTGAAAATAATTAACTTACAAGAGGGACAAAAATTACCGGTGGAATTTGATAAAGATCATCAAGCTATCGGTGAGAATGCAAGCAAATTAATTTGGTTTTTGGGACAAACAGTTAGAAGCCGAACTTGTTGCCCTTTAAAGGTAAATGGTTGGAAAGAGATTGAGCAAGATAAGATCGACCATATGTGGGAAATTGTCTTGGTAAGAAAAACTAACAAACTAATAATTTATAATATTTTATAATTTCTTATGGTTTAATAATTACTAGAATATATGATTATAAACTTTGATTGTATTTTTTTTATATAGGAAAAGTTTGATTTTGATGTGTCCGAGGGAAGAAAAAGCACAATTCTTGGCAAAATGAGTGACCTCTTAAAGAAGAAGTATTTTGATTCAAAAGCCAATTACCAACTTCGCCTACGAAACAAGCCTAAACTTGTTGCCGTAGATGAATGGAAATATTTGGTCAATCTTTGGAGTGATGTCGACTTTCAGGTATTTAAATTGTAAATTAATTTGTTTCTGCCTTTTTATTATTATGTGTTTCATATTTTGAGGATCTCAAGTTTAATTAAGAAAATTAATTATGGGCGTGTTTGAGATAACTAAAACTGTTTTACTCTAAATTATTATTTTTGTGATTCATGATTTGGATTCCAAATAAAATTAAGCTCTCTTTTTATCACTAACATTTTCTTATATAAGAGCACGATACTTTTATTGTGTTTGTATTTCATATTCGATTTGCTAGTTTTTATAAGTAAATCCAAGGGCATATTAAGCTCTCTTTTATAACTGGCTTTTCTTTAGTAACTAATGTTCTTAATTTTTTTTTCAATTTTTATTTAGAAGAAGAGCACACAAAACAAGCCAAATAGATCGAAACATTCCTTGCCTCCATACATTGGGACCAAAAGTTATGCAAGACTTAGATACGAAATGGTATGAACGTTGTAATAATATTTTTAGAACAAATTTAGAAGAACTATATTCACATATTTTATTCATTTAATGATAATGATTATTTTTCCGCAGGAGCAAAAAAATGGAAAAGCTCTTTCTCGTGTTGAAGTTTTTATGGAATCCCGCAAGAGAAAAAAAGGAAAACAAGTTGATGCTTTTCAACAAGATGTTATTGTAATGTCAATGTGTTCTCTTTTCTTTTTATCTCCTTTTATATTACACATTTGTACTTATATTTAATTGATTTGCATTTTTTGATTGTAGGACCAATTTTACCAATTTAAAAAGCAACAAAAAGAAGGAGAAATTTCTTTAAATGATGATGATATCTTCGAAAAAGTGCTCGGGCCCAAAAATGGATATCTTCGTGCGTATGGACCCTAAAAGAATATCAGTGAATATTTTGGTAGTAGACCAACAAAAGTACAACTTATAAAGTAACTAGAATTGACCAGAAAAGAGGCAAATGAGTGTGTGGAAGAAGTTAAAAGGGAAGCTAAGGAACAAGTTGAAGAAATCAAGAAAGATATGAATAATCAACTAGCAGAGATGAATAAATAATGGGAAGAAAAATTTCGAATGATACTTGCAGCACAAGGTCTACAACAAAATGATATAGATCTAACGGTAAGTAACTTATTAGATTTTTATTACTATTTTTTTATATTAGTAATTTAGTATATATGTGATTTCTTTTAGGTAATATTCATATTAAAAATAAAATTTAATTTTTTATATAAAAAATACTTCATTGTATCATTTAGTTATATGCTCTTTTTTCTATTGTTATTGTAGCCTGTGGAGGAATTATAAAAGCATCAAGGTCAATGGGCACGTGAATAATGTTTTTCCTCTTGTCAAAGCTTATTGTTATGTTTCAAACGATGTTTTAATATTTGGAATGATATTGTTGAACCTTTGTTAAATTTTGTTTATTACGTAATTGAAGATCTTATGCTACAGTTGCCTATGTGTTTCACTATCAAATTTTGATTATATTTCTAAATAGGCTTTATATGAATTATTGTGACTAATAATGCTTGTGGCAGATTTTTAATTAGTAGCAATGAATTTTTAAATTTGTAGCTAAACATATATATTGCAACATAATAAAAACGTAGCTATATATTTTTTTATTTTCATAGCAAAAATGAAGAAATTTATTGCTACGATTTTATGCTTCATGGCAAAAGAGAATGGAATATTAGCTATGGTTTTTTCAATTTGTAGCTAAACATATACTCCTACAATAGCCACGTATCAAGAACATGGCTATTCATTTTCAATTTCGTAGCAAATGATGAAAATCATTTGCTATAGTTCTATATATTTCATGATTAAAAGTATGAAATATTAGCTACAATATGAAAAGGTTTATGACAAATACTTCAATTCATAGCTACGGAGTTTTTAAATTGTAGCTAAACATGAGTACTATTGCCACAAGACTAAGCTCTAGAAATAGTCACAAAATTTGAGTTTGCATAGCAAATAAATTAAATCTTTTGCTACAACACAAAAATTCGTGGCTACAATATGAAGATAACTACAAATTTGATCATTGTGGCAAAAGAATAAAATCACTTGCTATAAGTATATTTTTGGTAGCAAAAACCTTTTACCATCATCGCTTCAACATAAAAAATTTCCGTAGCAATAAGTATTAGTCTTTAGCCACAGATCATATAAAATCTGTAGCTGAGTTTTAGCTACGCTACATTTTGCTATGAATGCTACGAAAAAAAATATTGTGGCTAAAGTGTTTTGCCATGAAAATTTTCATATTTAGCTACAATGCTTTTCATAGCTATAGATATGTAATGTTATAGTGACACAACCTCTCAGTAGAGATCCTTCTTTTCAAAAGCCCGCACTCATTTCCTCCACAACGACTCTTAAAAGGGTAAGACTTGCGATCGAACCTCGAAAACAAAGGAACCCACACAACAATTGAAGCAAAATATAACCCAGTACTTGTAATAATATATTAATCAAATTCTAAAGGCATATCGAGAATAATTTCGGGTACGAACTCTACATTAGAAAGTAAACAAAGACGATTTAGAGCAAAGAAGAGTATGATAAAGTACAGACCTTTATTGTTCGGATTGCGCCGAATTATTTTGTAGAGATGATGATGACGAGAGGGAATTGAGCCCTGCTATTATGAAAAAAGAAAATTAAACCCTAATTTGTGAGTTGAAGAGAGGGAACTAATTGTGGGCTTGGGAAAAAAGCGGGGGAAAGGAGAGGGAATTTTTCCCGGTTCCATAATTTTGAGTCTAATATCCAAATTACCCCCTAATGTGCAGAGTAAAACCTATAAAGATGGTGGCTGATATCGTCTTTTAATATCTTTCTTTTCTCCATTTTTCTCTTTCATTTCCTTTTTACTATTTAAATTTAAAAATTGGAAAATATAACTAAATTACTAACAAATAATAAATTAAAATATAGAACAAACTCACAACAACTCATAAAAATATTTCATTTAATATTCAAAATGCTAAATATCCATGACTAGATAAAACGTAACAAAGTTGTAATATTACAAATATTATTTGTTTAAATTCAAAAGTCCTACTATACAAAAAATAAAAGACATTTGTGTTCATCATGTCCAACTTTAATCCTAAAAAAATAACAAAAATTGCTTCCGACTAAAGAGTCTAGGGTCGAATCCACCGACAAATGACGCTTACCTATAACTATTTAATATAATTAACAAAACATGTTCAAATAATTTTCGAGTTATAAAAATTGTAATTTGTATTTAAGATATTGATTAACAAATGTTAAAGCAATAAAAATAAGTAACTAAGTAAATGAAGGTATTTTTCAATAAGTGTCTAACGTGTTTCCTATCATTTTGTCGAACTATTCTTTATTGATCATGAATTATCTCTCGATCAAAAGCAGTATTTTTTTACAATTATTCTCTCAAACTAACTCTAGCTAGCAATTCAAACGACTTACATCAAACGCGTCAAAGCTTCGTTATCTCTAACCCCTCTTTTAAGTCTGTGCGATTAATCTATTAAATATTACTCACAGGTGACTTTGTGCAACAAAAACCTAATCTTTTAATCTTATTCAATAAAAGACAGGATATAATAACGGCATATTTAATTAAGAGCTTTTTAATTAACTGTAATCAAAACATAATTGAACAAATAGAGCTCGAAGAATGACTCAATTTATATTGAGGTTAGAAAATAGTCGTACATTATATCAAATTGTTCGTTTTGATCAACCTCCTTCATTTTTATGCAACTTTTTTTTATACAAAATATAAGGTGAAATAAATAAATAAATGAGGAATTATTAACCGCTACAAATTATATTGAATTGCGGTGATTTATAAACCTCCACAAGTTAATACGATTTGCGGAGGTTATCACAAACCCCCACAATAAAATTGCCACAAAAAGAACTATATTGTTGGGGTTGAAAGAAATGCCATAAAATGACCTTATAGTGGGGGGTCTTAGAACCCCCACAAATTAGCCGCCACAAATTAGCTTATTTTTTGTAGTGCAAATTGGGCCTCTAGGAAGATGACATCTTGGGCTTAATGAAGTGGGCTCATCACTTTAGCCCAATTAAATGGGCTAGCCCAGTGAATTAAGACTTATTTATTTAATCCATATATATTGGACTTATATAATTAATTTAATTATATTAGCCCATAATATTTATTTAGATCTAAAATATAATCCAAATTATTTGTTGGATTTGAATCTAATAAATTTTACATGCTTACAAATGCCCCTTACTTCAAGACTTGACGGTTACAGACAATAAGACAAGGATTGAAGTATTATGAAGACATCAAATGGAATGATTTTGAGCCCCCAATTTATTAGCTTAGGCAATTTATTTGTAATGGAAAAACTTGTCATTGCTTGAAATTTGCTTAAATAGAAATTCATCTTCATATGAAGACAAAGGATAGACCCCGTAAGCTTGAAACTTTGGCACTTTGCCAATGACTTTCACTTTTCGTTACTGAAAGAACGAAAGCACGTGACCCTTTTTGCATTTGGAATTCTGTGTCATAAATCCTTTGATAAGTCATATAAGTAAGCACTACTTCATAATGAATATGTACGCCTACTATTTTACCAGACAGTTGGATGTCGAATATTTTCAAATATGTCTCTAAACCAAATAACTTTGGCTTACTTCTATTTTGATACGGAACGGTCTACAACCAAGTCCTTGTCGGAAAAGATAGAAGCCACCGCCTTAGCTCTTTTCCTTAATCGAAGTAGGATAACGAGTTCTAGTTGGACTCTGATAAATACGGCTCCCACATCGCTATTCACCTTTCAATTGCACTCTTTACTATCTTTATAAATAGATGCATACTCTTCAACTTGTGAGCATCAGTTCACATTATTTATAAGCCACTTAGAGTCTTTTTTTTTGGACTCGAAAGCATTAACGCATAGGTAATTTCTTCTTCTTTTCTTGTGCTTTCTTCTCCCTTTTTCTTTCACTTTGTTGTCTCTTTTTTTTAGTAGTAATTTCGTCGAACTACAAAGTACTTTAAAAGTTCGAGACGAAGACCTTTAAAATTCGCGATGAATATCTTTAAAATTTGCTGGGAAGACCCATAAAAGTTCATGCGAGGATCCTTAAAAGCTCGTAGTCAAGATCTTAAAAGTTTGCGATGAATACCTTTAAAATTTGCGGGGAAGACCCATA
Organism: Nicotiana sylvestris; assembly: GCF_000393655.2. Classification (NCBI taxonomy): domain Eukaryota; kingdom Viridiplantae; phylum Streptophyta; class Magnoliopsida; order Solanales; family Solanaceae; genus Nicotiana; species Nicotiana sylvestris. Next base: position 93,342,269 of record NC_091059.1, on the reverse strand, counting down.
AAAGTTCGTGTGAGGATCTTTAAAAGCTGGTGGTCAAGATCTTTAAAAGTTCGCGGTGAACACCTTTAAAAGTTCGCGATGAATACCTTTAAAAGTTCACGGTGAAGACCTTTAAAAGCACACAATGAAGACTCGTAAAAATTCGTGGCGAAGATCCATAAAAGTTCGTGGTAGAAATCTTTAAAAGTCGGTAATGGGGACCCTTAAAGTTTGCCACAAACACCTTTAAAAGTTTAAGATGAGCACATTTGAAAGTTCGAAGCATACGCATTAAAAGTGCAGAACGAAAACCTTAAAAATCCGAATGCCTTTAAAAGTTCGAGACAAACACCTTTAAAAGTTCGCAACGAAAATCTTTAAAAATTTGAATGCCTTTAAAAGTTCGAGACGAACACCTTTAAAAATTCGCAACGAAAACCTTTAAAAAGTCTGACACAAACATCTTTTTTTTTTCGTCTGAGGCGATTTTTTTTTTATACTTATCCATGCTCTCTTTCAAAATTGCGATTGTTACTCTTCCTTTTTGACTTAGGTACTAACAATTTTTTTGCAGCTTGAACATGGTTTACTTTAGAGACTCAGCATCATCTTCCTCCACGTCTAAGTATCTTATAATTTCAGAGCACAAGGATAGTAAAACGGAGACCAGATTTGTCACGACCTTAAACCCGGACCCGGTCGTGATGGCGCCTCTTGTGAAGACAAGGCCAGCCAACACTTACCCATTTCAGTTTTAAGCAGTTAACAATGAGAATTAAGTCTAAAACATGATAACTAATCCAACATTTAAGCAATCAACAGTACAAATATGCGGAAGAACAACCCAGCACAACCCGATACTGGGGTGTCACAAGTCACGAGCATCTACTAAGGTCTAAAATACAATGGAATTTCTGTAAATGTACTAAATACGGTCTAATAACATCAAAGGGAGAAAAGCAGTGCTGCGGACGTCGGGCAACTACCTTACTAAACTCCAAAGATTCTGCCTCTGATCAACCAATACCCGCTACCGGATGCAGAAATACCTGAATCTGCACATAAGGTGCAGGGAGTAAAGTGAGTACTACAACTCAGTGAGTAATAATCATAGCTAAAGACTGAGTGATAGGAAATCATGAAAAGTACATCAACATGTTGTATCGAAGTAGTACAAAACCAGTAAAAAAGCAATGAAGCTGTGAAATCTCTTAAAACATATTAACTCAGTTTAAACTCCTTTAAAAATGACTTTTTAACAATTAAGCAATTGAATGCAAAACAATTAGAACAGATAAGCACAGAAAATTCGCCCCTCGGGCACAAATACACAATTAAACAGGTAATGACAAGTAAATAAAACAGATAAGCACATAAAGGATTGCCCCTCGGGCACAATGTCAACAATACCAGCCCCTCGGGCTATATCTCACATCACAAGGGGTACCCGCGCTCACTGGGGGTGTGCAGACTCCTGAGGGGCCCCTTTCAGCCCAAGCGCAATATCAAGCCATCTCGTGGCATCATCACTAGGCTCTCGGCCTCATATCAACAAGCCACCTCGTGGCGTACATATCTCAGGCCCTCTGCCTCATAATCATAATCAATGTATCACCGCTGCGGCGTGCAGCCCGATGCAAAAGTATCCTCACAGCACAGGTCCTCGGCCTAACTCAGTCAAAATCCCATAAGCCACTCGGGTAACAGTAAAACATGATACTCAGCCCAAAATATTATTTGAAATATCATTTGATATATTAAAACAGAGTAAACATGGCTGAGTTATGAAAACAGTGAAATATAGCATGACTGAGCTCAAGTATAAAGTCAAGACAGTGAGAAAATATCAATAAAATCCTCTAAGGGTTCAAATAGTTGGCACGAAGCCCAAATATGGCATTTAGCCCAAAATATGATGATAGCAAATAGATTTTTCAGTCAAATACGCGGTAAAATAGTCATTCGGGACGGACAAAGTCACAATCCCCAACAGTGCACGACCCCACGCTCGTCATCTAGTGTGTGTCACCTCAATATAGCACAATGATTTGTAATTCAGGGTTTCATTCCCTCAGAACATCATTTACAATCATTACTCACCTCGATCCGGTCCAAACTCTAGCTCGCGATGCCTTCGCCCTTACGAACCGACCTCCGGATGCTCTAAATCTAGCCACAACCAGTACATAACCATTAAAATATGCTAAGGGAACAAAATCCACTCGAAAATATCCAATTTATATCAAAAATTCCAAAATTGCTCAAACCCGGCCCCCAGGCCCACGTCTTAGAATCCGACGAAATTAACATCAATAGAGTCCTCATCCTCCCATGAGTCTATACATATCAAGAACATCAAAATCGGACCTCAAATGGCCTCTCAAATCCCCAATCAAAGGTCTCTTAATCTCAAGCCTACTTACCCATTTTTGCACTGATTTCCCCATAGATTTCAAGCTTAAAATGTTACAATTCATCATAGAAACAAGTTTAGGGTCCAAAAATCTTACCTCCACGAAAACCTCTTGAATTCCCTCTTCAATTAGCTTTCTAAAGCCTTCTCCTGAATGAAATATGGTGAAAACCCACTCAAAATCGCGAAGGGAACCTTTTATACTTTCTGACCCAGGCATTTTCGCACCTGCGGTCCATTTTTCGCTTTTGCGGTATTGCTTCTGCGACCAGATCCACTGCATCTCCGGTTTTCATTAAATTGCCAATTTCCGCATCTTGCGCTTAAAAACTCGCACCTGCGCTACCGCAGGTGCGCCCACGACACCGCTTCTGCGGTTCCTGAAAGACTTCACATTGGTCGCATCTGCGGCTGCCTTACGCTTCTGCGATCATCGCACCTGCGGTTATGACAGAACCAAATGCTTCAGCTGCAAAACCCAATTCCAAATCCTTCTGGTACCCATCCGAAATCACCCCGAGGCCCCTCGGGACCTCAACCAAAAGCACAAACATATCCCATAAACTTATTCAAACTCGTTCCAACCTTTGGAACGCTCAAAACAATATTAAAACACCAAAATCACATCAAATTCAAGCCTAGGATTCCAAAATCTTTCGAATTCCGCTTTTGATAAAAAACCAACCAAACTACGTCCGAATGACCTAAAATTTTGCACATACATCCCAAATGTCACAACGGAATTACTGCAGCTTCCGGAATTCCATTCCGACCTCTATATCAAAATCTCACCTATCAACCAGAAAATGCCGAAATCTCAATTTCGTCAATTCAAGCCAAAACCTTCCATGGACTTCCAAAATGCATTCCGATTACGCTCCTAAGTCCCAAATCACCTAACTGAGCTAACCAAATCATAAAAATTCCGATCCACGATATACCAACAAGTCAAATCTTGGTCCAACCTTTCAAATTTCAAGCTTCAAACTGAGAATTGTTCTCCCAAATTCATTCTGATTACCCTGAAAACCAAAACCAATGATTTACATAAGTCATAATATATCACACAGGGCAAGTCATGCTCGAGAACTAGCGAGAAAAGTGCAAAAGCTCAAAATAACCGGTCGGGTCGTTACAAGATTACTAGTTTACACAACACTGACCGGCTTATATGCAGCTTTGTGGCCATTTTTGCAAAATCCATTTCGTTTGGTAGACTGGACCTTTGAAAACACCAAACTTAAATTCAAGACGTGGACTCTTCGTTCCCATAATCACAAAGTTAAGAATGTGGCAAGTTCCCTTCCATGCTTAGGACGACGAATCTTCAAAGGAGAAGTATACTTGAGTGATTTCTTAACTTTGGGTGGCAAATTTGATTGTATTCCCGGCTATTGGGAGTGGACCGATGATATCCTTAGTAGGAACCACCGAGCATTGAGACCCACCAATATTTACGATGATGTCTATGCCTCATTATTTACTTATGACCATTCTACAAGTATCATGCAAGCCTTTTGTGAGGCTTGGTGTCCTCTTACAAATACGTTGCTTACCTCAGTTGGAGAGTTATCCATATCCCTTTGGGACTTATGCACTATTGGGGGTCTGTCTTTAATCGGGTCTCCTTATGAAGAGGTTATTCCAAATACTCGAGAATTTACAGGTGCTTATCACAAAATGTTCCTTCCACAAGCCTGTCAGCAATTGTTTGATACATATCACCAACTCCGAGAGGGAAACACTAAAAATCATAACGTCCATCTGAGAAGATGGATAGAGTTTTGGAGCAAAAAGGTTGTGAAGTATGAACAACCTCCAGCGAGAAAAGAAAAGAAGTCAGCTCGTCCCAAATCAACACACAAACCTACTGGAGCCATAGGTAAAATGGTCAATTGGTCGGAAGTCGAAGATGCACTATTTGTTAAACTTGGCGTTGGAAGTGACAAGAAAGACAAAGTATACTTGGCTGCCTTTTATCATGCTGGTTATGTGTCTTTGCGCTCCCTATAAAAGAAGGCGACTTTATTCGGCCTGAGACTTTAAAAATTGTAGGCCTTCTAGCGTGTGAGCAAAGAATTAACCTCGTCGTTCCAGTCTTAGCTAGCATTTGTAGGGGATTAAACACGATTTCAAATGGCTCACCACTCGATCCTTCTAGAGTTCACTTCCCAATTCATTATGTGTATGGTTGGTTGGCCTGTTACTTCAAGAATCATTTTTCTCTAACAAATAGGTCGGCTACTCCTATGATGGCCATATATTCAAGTGAGGGAACATCGAGATACTTTGGGAATGAAGACGCGAGAAAACGTATTCATGGAGGAGAAAGTGTCGTATGTACTTCCACAATGCCAAGTAATTCTCAATCGTATTATTATCGTGATGATGGCAATGAGGAAGAGTCCGAGTCAAATTATTTTATGAGTATTCGCTCGAATTACCTTCCTTTGAGAAATGGATCGACCTTCATCGTGGAGCCTTATAGCTCTCATCGCTTCAGTCGTCAATTTGGTTTTTATCAAGACATCCCTGGTTGCTTGGATCAAGATTTTTGTGAGTGCTCTTTAGACAAAGGATTGGAACTTTTACGAATTTGTGTTTTATCTAAAAGTAGGTCAAAGGAAACATTTCCCCCTATTATGCCCAAGATGAAAAAGTATGTCTCGTCCGATTATAAGTCTTGGTAGGGAAGAGTGCATGGAAACTTTCTTGAAAACTACTTGCAATCTTTGGTGAATAGCGTTGGGCAAGTTACTACTACGCCTTCAGAGATCACACCTCAAGAGCATAACAAGGAGGGCAAGCCTCCTACTTTAAAATCCAAGGTGGTTGCACCACGAGACGTCAAGGGACCTCCATATAAAGAAGTTTGTAAAAAGAAGGGACCTTCTCAGGCTCACCAAGTCCATGGGGGTTCCTCTCCATTAGGCGTCGTTGTCCCTACCTCCAACAAATGCCCACCCCAAAACGAGAGCGATAGTAGTCATGGAGATCAAAACTTCAAGCGGGTGAAGCCATATTCAAACAAACAGGAAGATGCTAATTTGGGTGTAGTCGAGATTACTGACAGCATCGGCAGTGCTTCAAGGACTTTGACGGCTATCAAAGAGGTAATGATTAAAACTTTCATATTATCTTATAATATCCAAGTAATTTTACTAACCGTATATTCTTTTCCATGCATCCAAATGATGTTCATATTTCAATAGCGTCACACCAGAGCAAGCCACAAGGTAGTAGTGAATCTGTCGCGGAGCCAGATTCAAGGAAATCACTTCCAATACCTAAGTCAGACCTAGAGGCGACTTCCATTCCTAGTCTTGGACAAAATCGGGGCCTAATTTTCATCAACAATCAGCACCAACTATGTCTATCTTTGATGGAAGAAAGTTTGTCTTGACTCTTCGCAAAGATTACATTATGAATGCCTGGGCTAATATTTCAGGCCAAACTCGAGGATGCTACCACAGACAATGCTTCTTCTCTTCAATTCGTGATCCAAGTGATTCTCGAGGAGATGGATGGAAAAGGTGTAGATATTTCACCTTTAAAAGACCTATTGACGTCTTTGTTCGAGCTTGCCACTTCATATGACCAGGCACGATCAGTTCTTTCTGACAAGGTTGTGGATGTTGAAAAATCTGAGTCATTCTTAAACTCCAAGGAACATATTGATCTTGTCTGATTGAGAAAGGAGAGAAGGTCGAGAAATTGTCTGCCACCAGTCAGTCTCTCAAAGAGGCCAAGGAGAAGGTGAAACAGTTAAGAGCTCTTCAAGTTATTGCCAAGAAAGAGGTTGAAGAGATTGAATCTAAAGTCTCATCTGCTGAAGAGGAGTACCGTAGATGTTCTGATGTTTCTTTGGCAACTGCTGATGATTTGGCCGATGTAGAGATGAAGAAACAACACTTAGAGGTCACCCTCAAGGACTTAGTCAATTACAAGTTGTGTTTATATTAGCCTATATAGAGTATTTTATTTGCCTCTTGTTTTTTTTCTTTGTATTTAGTTAACTAACGAGTATCCTTGAAACTGAAAAATCCATCTATTTTACTTTACATTGCACGTTTTTATTGATGTTTCCCCTTCTTTTTTTGATTAGTACCAATAGTTGCTTTCTTAGCATGACGCACTGACGTTTACGTAACAAAACTTGGCTTTCTTTGAAATAATATTTTGAAATCAACTTTATATTGCACCATGCTGTCAATTCAGATTTGCGCAGTCTCACCAAAAAATTCATGCTTTGGTGTAGGAACATTGAAATTATGAACCGTTTAATTTATTGAAAACCACACTTCAAGATCTAGAACATATCCAAAATTCTCAATCAAACAACTTCAGAATCGTCCCAGATAATATTTTGAATTCAACTTTATATTGCACCACGCTATCAATTCCAGATTTGTGCAGTCTCACAAAAAAAACCATATCTTGGTGTAGGAACATCAAAATTACAAACGGTTTGAATTTTTGAAAACTAGACTTCAAGTCCTAGAACATATCCAAAATTCTCAATCAAACAACTTCAGAATCGTCCTAGATAATATTTTGAAGTCAACTTTATATTGCACCATGCTATCAATTCCAGATTTGTGCAGTCTCACCAAAAAATTCATATTTTGGCGTAGAAACTTCAAAATTACGAACCATTTGATTTTTCGGAAACCAAGCTTCGAAATTTAAATCATATCCAAAATACAAAATTTAATACCTTAAGGATAGTTTCAGATAATATTCCAAAGTCAACGTAAAATTCTGACATGCTAACGATTTCAGATTGCGCGACTTCACCAAAACTTTTATATTTTGGTATGGAAGCCTCGAGATCGGAAGATGTCTTACTTGACATCAATCGAAATTTAAGAGCTATATTCTCAAAATATCTTGGGTTCAAGTCTCACTGAATTTGAAACGTTGTACCAAGCAATCTTTTCCTTATACTTGTGTTTCCTTTTGACGCTTCTCTTCTCTTCCCCCCTTTTTTTAAGGCAGAGGGCGGAATTGGAGACCAACAAACTTGAAGGTTTGGCGAACCTGAAGACACAAAGAATCCCTGGAGTTCAACGCAAATACTTGACATCCTCCTAAAATCGGCCTATTGAAGATATCAATTTACCATGGAGGGTTGCTCCCTTTAAATCAAATGAGATCAAAGTTCAACAGGAGAATGGCATTTCAGCTTGATCTTACATTTCTTCATACTTACTTTGAACAAAAATTGGGGCAATATGTATCTTTTGAGCTTATGTGACTGAACTTAGAATGAAACTCTAAGCTGCCTACGTACCTCGGTGAAGTGGATCAAGTCATACCGTAGTTCAGACTGGGTGATTTCTTTTATTTTTTATTTTTTATTTTTTCATGTCCTAACTTTTTCCTAGGCCTCCTCTTTCAAAGTTTTCAACCTAGCAGACTTTTTTTTGCAAGGGACATACACAGTTTAGACTCATGCAGGCCAGGAGTGTAGCAACATGCATTTTAGGCTCGTGCGTCAAGGAGCGTTGCAACTTCAAGGATAATACTTCTTTAAAAACTTGCCATTGATAGGGCCGATTCTCATGCCATCTGCATCAACTAACTTGTAAGCCCCACTTGAGTAAGCTTCTTATACGATATATGGCCCATCCCAGTTTGAAGTGAACTTCCCTACAGGTTTATGGGAAGTAATTATGGGTCTTCGTATGGCAAGGACTTGATATCCTACTTGAAAGGATCTCGGGCGAACTCTTTTATTGAAGGCACCAGATAATCGAGCTTGATAACATTCAAGACTCTGTTGAGCTTCCAACCTCTTCTCATCAAGGGCCTTCAAATCTGCTAATCGAAGTCGAGCATTTTCTTCAACAGTGATCCCTTTTTGAATAGCCAGTCATAACAAAGGTATTTGACGCTCAAGTGGCAAGATGGTTTCGACTCCATAAACGAGTGAATAAGGAGTCGCCTGTGTTGGCGTGCGGTGAGTCGTCCTATATGCCCATAGAGCTTCTTCGATACGGTCATTCCAATCTCGTTTGGATTTGGAGACGACTTTCCTTAACAAGTTGCATAGAGTCTTGTTGAATGCCTCAGCTAGACCATTGGCGGCAGCATTGTACATCGAAGAGTTACGTTGCTCGAAGCCAAAGAGATCACAAATCTTGTTCATCAGCCTATTATCGAATGGCTTTCCATTATCCATTATTATGTAACAAGGAATGCCAAAGAAATAAATAATGTTTACTCGGATGAAACTTGCAACATTTTCCTTCTTTACTTCCTTAAGAGCAACAACTTCAGCCCATTTAGTCAATTGCAGCCAAGATGTATAGGTGCCCACCAGAGGACTTTGGCAGTGGTCCAACAATATCCAATCCCCAAGCGTCAAACGGCCAGGATGCAACAGTCGGGTGCAACACTTCAGGAGGTTGATGAATAAAATTCACATGGAATTGAAAAGCCTTGCATCTTCGAGCATAGTCCAAGCAATGTTTTACCATCGTTGGCCAATAGTATCCCATCCTTTTTATATGGAAGTGGAGCTTTGGTCCATACTGGTGTTACCCACATACCCCAGAATGCATTTCTTGAAAAGCTTGGAGTGCTTCATCTTCCCCTAAGCATCGTAAAAGTACTCCCTCGAATGATTTTCTGTATAGGGTATCTTTGTAGTAAAGGAAGCGAGGTGCACGGCGATGAATTTAAGTTCTTCTCCGCGGATTTTCTGGAAGTATCCCATAGCACAAGTAGTCGATAATGGGTTGTCTCCATTCTTCTTTCTTGACTTCAGAAACAGTGACAAGATGCTTGAATTTATTTTCTTCACCTTCAGCCTCATTTGGCAGCGGTACTACCCATTTTTGGCATACAATAACTTGTGTTTGATCAGACAGAGTTAAAGATGAAGGTAGGGTAGCTAAAACATCCGCCTTCTTATTTTCTTTCCTTGGCACATGCTGAATAGTCACATCACCGAGCCACCCCATTAAATTTTTAGCGTAATCATGATATGGGCGTAGTTCAGGCTTCTTGACCTTGTAACTACCTAAAAGCTGATTGACCACTAACTGAGAGTCACCAAAGACTTGCAATTGCAAATGCTTCATTTCGATAGCCATTTCGAGCCCAAGTATTAGTTCTTGATACTTAGCAACGTTGTTAGAGCAGAGTTGCGTCAATGTAAAAGAGTAAGGCAGAACTTCACCTTGAGAAGTGATAAATACTACACTAGCACCAGCTCCTCCGCGATATGCAGCACCATCAAAGTACATCTTCCATGGAGGTTGAACTTCAATGACCATGGCGTCCTCATCAGGTAGTTCGTCAGTTTGCTCCCAATCATCAGGTATATAGTGATCTGCCAAGAAGTTCGCTAATGCTTGTCCTTTTAAAGCCTTTTGTGGGATGTACACGATTTCAAATTGTTGAAACTAGAGGTGTCACCTTGCTAGTCGATCACTAAGGGTAGGTTTTGACATCACGAACTTGATGGGATTTGCTCTAGAAACCAAACGAACGACATGAGCTTGAAAGTATTGCTTCAACTTTTGGATTGAGAAGACTAGCGCCAAACATAACTTTTCAATTGGAGAATAATTCATCTCATTTGGTGTCATCATCCTGCTCAAGTAGTAAAGGGAGTTTTCTTTCCCTTCACTAGTTTTTTGGGCCAATAGCGCTCCAACAAACCTTTCTTGTGCTGAAATGTATAGTATCAGCGGCTTTCCAAGTATAGGGGCTGCCAAAATCGGAGGCTTCATCAAGTAGGATTTAATGCTCTTAAAGGCATTGCTACACGCTTGGTCCCATTTGAAAGGGACACCTTTCTTCATAAGGCGACTAAATGGTTGGCACCTCCCAGCTAGGTTTGAGGTGAATCTTCTAAGGTATGTTAGCTTTCTTTGCAGACTTTTCAATTCATGAATATTGTGGGGCTCGGGCGTTTTCAAAATGGCATCCACTTTGGCTTGATCAATTTCGATCCCTTGATGTCTGACAATAAAACTAAGGAACTTTCCAAAAGTAACTCCAAAGGCGCATTTCAATGGATTCATCCTAAGTTGGTACCTCCAGAGCAACTCAAACACCATTCTCAAGTCTTTCAAGTGGTCGCCCCTCTTTCTTAATTTTACCACCAAGTCGTCCACATAGCATTCGACATTCTTGTGGAGAAGGTCATCAAAGATATTCTGCATAGCTCTTTGGTAAGTAACACCAGCGTTCTTCAAGCCAAAAGGCATTACCTTTTAGCACTAAATACCTTTGGGGGTACGGAATGCAGTAAGCTCTTCATCTTTTGGCGCCATACGGATTTGGTTATAGCCTGATGAACCGTCCATAAATGACATCACCTCGTACCCAGTAGTAGTATCGATCATCAGCTCTGGAATAGGAATCGGGAATTCATCTTTTGGACATGCATTGTTGAGATCCCTGAAGTCAACGCACACTCGAATCTGGCCATTTTTCTTCCTTACAAGGACAATACTTGAAACCCATGTTGGGTATTTAACTTCACGAATAAAGACAGCTTCGATGAGTTTGTTAACTTCGGTTTCAATCAAGGAAATCAAGTCCGGACTAAAGCACCTTTGGGCTTGTTTAACAGGATGAGCACCATTCTTGACAGCAAGGTGATGGACTGCTACTTTAGGGTCCAAGCCAGGCATTTCTTTGTAATTCCAAGCGAAGACATCCCTAAACTCCTTGAGTAACTCAATATAAGTGCTTTCTTTATCAATTTCTAGTAAAGCACTTAGGTAGGTGGGTCTTGGTTCTTTATCAGTGCCAAGGTTGACTTCTTTTAAGGCATTAATCGTTGCTTTCACCCCTTCTTCAAGTTCTAGGGGAGCATCCTTTGCATCTTCATCTTCTTGAGGGTCCCCATCATTGAAGGATATGTGATAACATGGTAAAACATCGTCCAATTTCTCATCATCCTCCATTAGAGATAAAACACCATGCTCGCCTTGTGCAGTAATATGATATGAAGAACCCACACTTTCTTTGTCTTCATCACGTTCTTTAGTTTAGACCACAGTGTATGGCTTCACCTTCAGTACTTCATCACACGAAACCATGACTTTTGTTTGTCGCTTCATTCTAGAATGAACCAAACTTTGGAAATCTTTAGAGATCTTTTGAATTTTGGGTGAAGTGGGTGTTCTTGTATTTCGATAATTTCTCTGGAACTTATTCCCCTTCTTTAATGGACCCAATCTCTCAAATACGGAAGTTCTCACAGTTGATTTTCCAAGTCGATCAAATATAGAAGGCATGTTAGAAGCGGCATATTCGTCTTCTACAGTGATATAATTGCTACTCGCCCTTTTTATTGAGATGCGCACTGGTAACAGTTGCTTGTATCCCAGGCCTTCACGTGGATGCCTCGTTGCAGCTTCTAATGGGAGCTTCCCTAACTTTGACGGCTCATTGGGATTGTATCCAGCATTTGCAAATAGCTTGTAAGCGTTAGGATCAAAACCTTCATCTGTTCACTTTGTAGGGAGTGCCACATTCTGCAAATGATTTTGGGCTACAAACCCTGCAAGCGGCTTTGAGGACAACTTTACTGCCTCAATTTGTTTTACCGGAAGAGTTAAATCCTTTAGCGTCTTGGTTTGGAGATTAGATGATTCACCCTTTTCTTTCTTCCTTTTAGGGACATATTGGAGCACATGACTTACTTTCTTGCCATAAGACGCAATACCCCCTTTATGAGATTTATTTGCGTTGGCGTGTACCTCCTCAGTAACAGCTTTGGCTTCACCAGTAGTCACCTCTGGTCTTTTAGTTGTGGGCTCGTCATTCTTGCTTTTGATGCCATCATCAGCTTTTAGCTCCTCACAATGCGGTTCTTCAAGTAGAACTTTGCATCGACGAAGTGTGACTCAGCCTCGGTGAATGGCTCATCATCAGCAACTATCTTCTTCTCGACTTCACCCTCATAGTATTTAGACATTGATGGTAGGTAGATGGGACTACTTTATTCTTATGTATCCAAGGCCTTCCAAGCAAGACGTTGTATGAAGTCTTTGCATCGATCACATGTAGCCATGCACTTGATTGCACATCTCCAATGGTGATTTCCAGCCTGATCGCGCCTATGGCTCTTTGCCCCCTTGGTTGAATCCTTGGATCATCACACGACTTTCTGAGAGTTCACTCATGGGAATACCAAGTTCTTTCACAGTGCGAATTGGAAAAATGTTCACTGAAGATCCCCCATCAACCAAAATTTGATTTATTCTTTCATCGTGCATATAACCAACCAGGTATAATGGGCGATTGTGAAGAGCGTCACCTAGTAGAAGATCATCGTTTGTGAATGCAACCTTTTCCTCACACGCATTAGCTTCTTGAGGAATAGACTCGAAGAGCTTTTCTGAAGATGGTGCTAACGGTAGGTCGTCACTCTTTTCTTCCCCTTTATCAACATTACAACAAGAGGCTTCAATACTATTACGAGAAATCTTCATGCGGAACCAACATGGCAAGAAATCCTCCAAGGTCACTGGATGTCGTGGCCTTTGAGGGTGGTGCACCTCCACTTTTGCTTTCTTTATGTGCTTAACTGGATTCCATCTCCTCGGTCTTTTCACCATTATTCTCCTTGTTGGTTGTTCCATTGATCCTTTTCGTGGCTCCTTTTGTGGCGCCTATGACGAGTCACCAATATCCAACCTTCATCATCCTAGGGTTGATTGACTTTAGCTTTGTCATTCTCCAGTAATTATTCATCTTTACTTTCTTTAAAACAACATAATTCATCCAGACTAAATGAGCCAAAGGTGATAGAGACTTGGTTTGCGCTTGCTTTTTCATCTTCAAGCACGATCTTCTTTTCACGAGCCAAGTCCATGACCTTGTTCTTGAAGACAAAGCACTTCTCTAGAGGGTGGCTTACAAGTCGATGGCATTTGCAATAGTTTGACTCATTTGTTTTTCCAGCTTCATTTGGTCGCTTCATCTACGGAAGCTCAATGAGATTTAACTCGAGGAGTTCTTCAAAAATAGTTGGCACATCAGAATCTAGAAATGGGTACTCTTTCTCTTGAATTTGTTTTAATGTCAACTTTCCACTTGGCTTATCTTAAAAAGAAGTGGATTTCATACTCTGCTTCTTGCTCACCTTCATCGTGAACTTCACAGGTGACGTGTTGACATTCATAGCTTCTTTGCTTTCAGACTTGGGTACGAACTTGCTCCACTTCCTGACTTTTTGCTTGTCATTCCCTTTGCGAGGCTCATAGATGGGCAACCTTTCATTTCCAGCGGAGGCCATGCTCAATTCCATGTCATGGGCACGAGTTGCAAGTTCTTTAAATGTGCCAGGATTGATACCTTGCAAGATGTATCGCAATCCCCAATGCATGCCTTGGATGCACATCTCTATGCCTGAAGCTTCACTAAGCCTGTCTTTGCAGTTGAGGCTTGCATTCCTCCAACGATTAATAAAGTCGATAACTGGTTCCCCCTTTCATTGACGAGTATTTGTAAGTTCTATCATACTCATAGTACGTCTCATGCTATAAAAGCGATTGAGGAATTCTTGCTCTAGTTGATCCCAGTTATCGATAGATTCAGACTCGAGGTCTGTGTACCAGTCAAAAGCATTTCCTTTTAGCAAACGGACAAACTGCTTGATGAGGTAATCTCCATAAGTCCCAGCATTGTTGCACGTCTCCACGAAGCGCGCCACATGTTGCTTTGAGTTACCTTTAGCATCAAATTGCTGAAACTTTGGAGGTTGATAGCCAGCAGACATCTTCAACATATCGACCCTTGCAGTGTACGACTTTGCATATGTAAGGGAGGATTTGGCAGCAACTTCATATTTGTTCTTAATGGTTCCTTTAATGAACTCCTTCAGTTGATCGATTGGAATCATCCCTTCAGATGAGATAGGGATAGCCTTAGTGAATACTGCTTGTCTTGGGGGAAAGTCACTCTAGAACTTCTGGGAGCTTGTAGGGTGCATGGGTGGATTCTTCTTCTACTAAGATTCTCACCCTGTCTGTTATCTTGTCAATTCTAGCCTCTTGATTTTACATGCATTTGGTTAATCCAGCAATTGCTTCCGTCAAGTTTGTCAACTGCTCCTCCACAGATGAAGTATTTGTCACCATAGCTTGCATTATTGTTGTGGATGATGGAGAGTAGCATGGATTTTCACACAGATTAATTTTTGATTGACTCACGCTATGTGGTGTAAGTGGGGATGATTCATCACTTGAAACATCATCATCTTCCTTCATAGCAGAGTGCTTGGATCCGGAGAGGTCAAGCGGAGCAAGAGTTTTCTTGATCTTTTCAGCAACATCGCTTCCTCCTTCAGATGCGTTTGTGGAAGATCTTGCTCCTTTTGAGGATGAAGATCCGAAAACAGGGTTGATGCGGACGACACTTGGGGTGCTTGTTGTCCTAAAGAGCTTGCTTTGCTCCTCGTAACTGGTCCGAAGCTTCCAAAGGTGACATCGAGGATGCTTTCCACATCAGCATAGAACCTGGAGTTAGCAGCCTTGGTGGAAGTTGAACTGGAGTTGATTTTCTTTGAAACCATTTCAATGTTCTTGGACTTTGGTGATTGAAAAGTTGAGATGAGAGGTAGAGATTATCCCACTGGGCGTGCCAGAATTTATAGACAATAAATTGCATCGAGAAAATAAAATCAAGACCGAAAAATATTGCAACAATCGTAGTATTTTATTTCGAATATTTGAGTGTTACAATCTCTATGAATCCTCTGATTCTACTTTTCCACAGTAAATAAAAGAGCTTTTGAGCTTAATCTTGAATTTTATTTTATTTTAATCCAAGTGCTTTAGGCCTGATCTTGATCTTGACGTATTTTTAATCCAAGGGCTTGCAGCTTGTTCTTAAATCTTCGTCTTGATCTTTTAATCCTTAGAATACTTGAATGCTTGTAGCTTTTAGAGAAATTTGCAGCGTTTGATCCACGAACTCTCTCTTGCTTCTTGTTATAACTTCCGGTGTCTTTTCTAGGTTATGAAGACCCCTATTTATAGTTGTGGAAGGGAGGAGTTATGATAAGAACAAACTCTTTCTAACCAATCAAATTGAAGTGTGACATGGCTCATTTGATTGGCCAGAACATGTCACTTGCACACGTGGCGCGATTTCATTAGCCTTTTAGTGTGACTTGGCATGCCTTGTTATTTTGACACGTGTCATGATCCTATTGGCTCTTCCGTTTGACTTAGCGCGCCACGCCATTTGACACGTGACACCAAACTGGGCCTCTAGGAAGATGACATCTTGGGCTTAATGAAGTGTGCTCATCACTTTAGCCCAATTAAATGGGCTAGCCCAATGAATTAAGACTTATTTATTTAATCCATATATATTGGACTTATATAATTAATTTTATTATATTAGCCCATAATATTTATTTGGACTAGTATATCTAAAATATAATCCAAATTATTTGTTGGATTTGAATCCAATAAATTTTACATGCTTACAATATAGTTTCATAAATCGATCTTTAAATGCTAATCTTATTTTATATTTTTTTTATAAACATGCTCTACAATATATATTCATAAAATATAATATATAAAATTAGAGCGGAGGAATTACCTCTCTGTCGAACTCTAAGATGTCAATACGTGTATTCGTGAATTTTCCTTTAGAAAATTCTTCAAGAATCTATATATTTCATGTAGTTGGGAGTGTTAGGAGCTATAATTAGTAAACCAAATCTACCAATAATGCATTTAGTTTTCACCTTGAAGTAGAATTTATGGTGTTGAGCTCTTCTTTTCTCTTTAAATCTTTAAGACCTTGGTCCAAAATAATAAACCCTCTCTCGCTGACTAGGCATTAAATAGCCTTCAGTGTCACACGCTGCACTTGATGCATTGCGTGTCCCATCGCGTACATACCTGCTCCTTTAGTACTTTTGAACGCTAATTTTGACGCTTTGACGGGCTTCACTGCCTTGCTTGCTGCTACATCTCCTCTCAAGCGCTGCTCGGGACGTAAACGCCACTCCCGATGCATGGGAGATGATTTGCTTCTTTGTCCCATTTTTCTTGTCCCTTTTAAATCTTGTTCCATTTTTATCAACTTCATGAACACTTGTCCAATTGTATTATAAAAATATTTTAAACGTTTTTTATGACTTTGTTACACTCGTGTGGGCTCCTCATAGCTTGAAATTTTTTAAAATTATATTCTTAAGTTTGAAATTAGCTCGACTTGATAATATAAATTTATGAGACTTTACCGATGAATATCATAGTAAGTAAGTTAATCAAATGCGCACAACAACTTTAAACAACCCTAGTATGATGCACAATAATGGGATACTAAGATTCCTTGCTCAATTTATACTAAAACAATTCAAAATCATACTTTCATATCATGTCATAGTTAAAAGAGAGTATAACATGTAGAACTAGCCCAGAATAGCATAATGTCCTAATCTGTGCCCGTTCCACAATATACTAGGTAGTTAAAATGAAAATACAAGTCAAGACATATTTATGAAAAGCGAGTAATCCAAAAGTTAACGTCTTATTCACCTTGAAGCTCCTAGCAGTGTTTAATTTACTAACTAAACAACCTTCAATGACCTTACTTTATGCAAATATCGAATAACACATTCAATCAAGAAAGGTGGTTCATTTTCATGATTTTATAAAAAGTAAAAATCAATTCTAAAGTATACCCTTGGTCAACCAAGTCACAACCCCAAAATAAATTTTAGATTTGGGGACCCATAAGCTCATTGAGTTAAAATTTACGTTTAGATTCTCATCTAATTACTTAGTCAAATCGTCAATTCACGCATTTAGGAAGTTAGGTCAAATTTTCTGAAATTTTTCTTATTACTCATAATTATATGGTTGAATTTCCACTAGAATAAAGTACAATATTCATAGGATGTTGAAGAATCATTACATCAATGGCTTATATCGAAAGCCCAAAGTTGGAGTTCTGCCCATGAGCTCCTTCCTATTCAAAATAGCAAAAACTAGGTTTGAAATTACGTCATTAGTCTATTTATAATTTTCAAAATAAACATTACGGGCTCTGTGCACCACATTCCCACAATCCCACCGCGATTAATTTCCGTAGGCGTACGCTGCATGCACCAAAGCACGGGATGCAATATTCTGCTTTTTTAATTAACTCTCAAGTAATGCCAAAACCCACATGAATCCCGTTCTAACCTGAATCATCCCAACAAGCCCAAAATAATTGTACGAACTTATACAAAAAATGTCTACAAACAATTTAAATCACACATGCGTAAACCTACTAGTTAGATTGTTACAATAAGTTTGGATCTTTAGGGTATGATACTATTGTGCACTAACAAAGTGAGCTCATTTCAAAGGCTTGATAAATAGACTAGTCCAACAAACTTGGAATTTAAATAAAATTCCTATTCATTGGACTTAATAAATTAATCATCTTAGCCCAAAATATCTATTTAAACTATTATATCTTGGATTTTGAATAGGAATTTTATCCTACGTGTCCCATTGACACTCTACTTCATAAATTTGGGCCTAATTTAGCAAACTTTACTTATATTAGCCAAAAATGTATGTGAACGATAAACTTTATCTTACATGTTAGTCCAAGTGTATCAGCATGTGTGCAGTGAAGAGCTTGACACATCACCCCGTTAACGTAACCAAAACATGAAAAGGCTAATTCACCCCATTTTCTAAAGCTTTGCATACACCATTATGATTTTATGAGCATTATTTGTATCAAGGTGCTCTTCTTTCTTTTTAAAATTTCTTGCACCCTATGATAGAAACTAGGAGTCCATCAAACTGTATAGAGAACCAGGTTTTCTATCATGATTTCAACTCCATTAATTCGAGCAAACTTCAGATTATAATCTATTTCAATCTAGGAATTAAACTCTTAATCTCTCAACCCTTACAATAACTCTATTGTAAGACCTTTGCAATAACTCTATTACAAAACAACAAACCTTGACTAACTCTAGTCGAGAAACTAAACCAAACAGTGGCTTAAAATCTATCCTACAAAGACACTTCTTGAAAGTAGTGTAGGATTACAAATAAAGAATAAAATGACAAAGATTCAACAAACCTAAGGACTTAAGATATCTTCAATCTTTGGATCTGGTCCTTGAAGTTGCAATAGGTTTGTTCTTGAGAGAGAAGGTGGCTAGCACTTGAGAGAATATGATTTTTGGATTTGCATGTGTTGGAGAAATGAAATCCCTTGCCTCATGTTGTTAATATGTGTGTGAGAGGTTATCAAAGATGATGCAATAAAGTATCCTTTAGTTTAGCCTTAGCAAGCTACAACTGTGTTGTTGTACTGCTGCTAGACGGTACAATGCAGCAGCTTTTACAGCTGTAGAGTTGACTGCACAACAACCAGGGGAACTGATCCTTTTTTGTTCCCTCTGATATTCCCTTATCTGATTTCATTGAGAATTGAACCAGACATCTGACTAGTTACTCAAAACGCAAGGGAACTAATTATATCAGGTTCCTTATCTGGTTCTCTCATGAAGTTTGTCAAATCATCAAAACAAAAAATACATAACTTATCAATTTTCCCTTTTTTAATGACGACAAACTTAGAATTGATATTCCCCTTAGAACATGTTTTCTCCCTTTCAAGGGAACTGATCACATTTAGTCCTTACTTGGTTCCTCGAGAATGTTTGGCAAATCATAAAGACACGAAATAGCATAACTTATCAATTTTTCACTTTTTGATGATAACAAATCCAAAATTGATATTCCCCCTGAGAACCAGATTCCTTACAAGTTACCCCTACGGATCAGGCCTATAAGCAACATGTTAACAACAACGTTCCCCCTGCGAAGCAGACCTATCTTTCATGCATAACACAACATATCAATTCAATTATGTTCCTCCCTCCTATTGACACGTATGTAACTTCCCCTTTTTGGTACCATTGAAAAGAATAATAGAAAAAGCACAACCAAAAAGAAGTTCAGCAACATTAATACATGCCACTTGGGCAATACAACATAAACAGGAATAGGAACAACAAATGAATATCTTTGCAAAAAATAGAGTGATTGCCTATAGTATAGTAATTATAGCAAAAGCACAGCAGTTTCCATCAATACAAAATATGACAATTTAAACAACTAAAGTACCAATGTCATCAAAATATAGGGATTAAAAGAAGATAGGAATTCGAGGAAATTTGGAAGGAGTGAAAGACATGGATCACTGGGCAGGAAGAAAAGTAAGGGTCTAAGGCCTTGATGAGCTTGTCCATTCGTTCATTTACAATCATTTGATCAATGATCATATTCTCTCTCAGGTCTTCCACCCGTTTCCTCAATCTTCCATTCTCACCCTTCAATTTAGCATTCTATTCTGCCAAGGGTCCATGAGGACCTGGTTCTCTACTTATCTGAGCTGGTTGAACCATCAATCGGATCACCAAAAATCTCCTCAAGCTTCTCCTCATCAAGAATAAACTTATACAACATAGAAGTTTTTACTTCTATTCATAAATGTTGGGACTTAGAGGAACAAAGAGGTGATTCTATTTTTGGAACTTAACAATGTCAAGAAGTTCCTCCATTTTTCAGCAATATCAGAGTCAAACACTCTACCTAAGAGCATTTTTTGAGACTTCAGATTCTCCTGCCTCTCCAAATCTGATAACTCAACCTTTTATTTCTTTAATGAACCAGGCTCCTCATTCACACTACCCTTTCTTTTCCTTAGTGGTCATGTCTCCCTCTTCTATTTTTTAATATGTTCACTCTTATCATTTGTTGCATCTTTCTCAACTAACTTTTTTTCTCCATTTTGCTCTTCTTTGAGTTCTTTCTCACAAGTGGAGATTTTTCCACTTCATTCTCCTCATCCTCCACGTACACCACATCAACAAGTGACACCACTTCATCATTAATCAACTTACTTTTCACTAATCCTTTTTAGTGTATCAGAAGTTTGTTTAAACACAAAGCTCACAAAGAAGTCATTATCAGAATTAATATCCTGAGACGGACTAGAGGGATCAGGTCCCTTATTTAGTTCCCTTTTTCAACACACCAATTCCTCCATCCTTCAAGGCTTCTACAAACCTAACAACAATTTCAGCCTCACTTTCTAGAATATTAGATCTACCCCATTCCCTTTTAGTTAAAGTCCCATCAAAATCTACCAAAGACTTCTTGGGGTTTTGATGAAGATGGATTAGGATTTTGGAAGATGACAGAGTTGGGTTCACTTCTGGCATATTTGGAGAGAAAGATTCTTTTTGACACAAGGTTGATTTTGGTTTTGAAGAAAATAATCAGTTTTGGTTAGGTGTGAGGGAAATGGTTTTTTGGGGTAACGGGTCAGTTCAGAAAAGGTTTAACATTTTGGACTTCAAAAATTAGGAGAGAGGCGAGAATGAATTATTGACATGGCACTTCATCATTTTAAAAAGGCATATAAATATTGAAGAGATTACTAACCTAAGTCACAGGAACCAGGTTCCTTGACGATTTTTGAAAATCTTAGCAAAAACTTCTAAAAGTGCAATGTCACTCTTACTTATTTTGTCCTGAAACTGCCATATGTGTATACCTGTAACAGTATAGATTTGAGTTAGATGTCGCTAAAAAATATTTTTTAGCATTTTCCTTCTTAACATAGCCAATCATCAAGGGACTAGGTCCTTAGTTGAGCTTGATCAACCCCAACTCTAGACGATTTCTTTCAAAATGTTCCTTGCTCAACGCCTTGGTGAAGATGTCTGTTATCTGGTCCTCTGTCATCCAGAACTCCATAAAAATCAGATCCTTTTCAACATTATCCCTCAAAAAGTGATGTCGCACATCAATGTGCTTTGTTCTCTTGTGTTGTACTGGGTTCAAGCTGTAAATACACCAAAGTCTTCAAGTTGTTGCTTGATCTATACTAGTTAAGCATAACAAGAAGCAACAACCATGTATTCAGCTTCAGCAGTAGAAAGAGCCACAAAGTTTGTTTCTTTATACCACATGAGATCAATCATGACCCTAGAAAATGTGTCATTCCATATGTGTTCTTTTTATCCAACATAATCAGCATCAGCATATCCAACCAAGTCAAAATTTATCTCTTAAAAAATAGACAAGGACCAGGTCCTGCGTTCCCTTAGGATACCTCAAAATTTCTTTGGCAGCCTTCAAGTGAGATTCTTTTGGGCCAGGTTCGAATCACTGTTCTGTCTGAAGTCCTAGGGACCAGGTGCCACACTTTGTTCCTCTCAAAATGATGGAGTTCTTCTTGCATAGAAGTTATCCAGTTAGCATTTTTCAATGCTTCTTTGATATTCTTAGGATCGATTTTGAGACAAGAAGGCTGAGAGGGCAAACATGTTCCTTGCCTTAAATCTAGGTAGAATATCAGAGTCTAAGGGTGTTATTACATTTTGAAGGGGATGTGAACTCTTTTGCTTCCAGTTGGATACTTGAACTTCAGAATTTGAAGGACCAGGTTCCTCCATATTTGAAGCATCATTGACATAAATAGAATTATGACTTCCACTCCTTTGTTCTGCATCAGGAGTACCTAATGCAGCATCAGCAACCCCATGATCAGCTTTAGTCGAGGTGATAGAGGGACCATGTTCCTTTGTGCCTTTTGGAGATTCTGCTGCATCTCCTTCATCGCTCTTCTTAACTTGACTTATCGAATCAGTCTTTCCATTTGTAATATTTATAGCTTCACCAGGAGCATTTGTAAATTTTCCATCTTCATCTTCTTTGTTATGTGACCCTTTGCCACCATTGTTGAGAACAAAATATTTGCATCCAAAGGCTCTCAAGTAAGTCAGCTTTGGTTTTCTCTCATTGAGCAGTTCATAGAGAGACTTCTTGAGAAGGGACCTGATCATGCACTTGTTAATCAAGTAGCAGGCAGTGCTGACTACTTCAGCCCATGAACTAGGTCCTCCATAATCAACTTGTTCAGCAAATAAAAACTCGCATCCCCAGTCGTCTATGCCATAACTCAGCATTATCATCAATGACACATAGGCATGTTAGATCACTACCATTCAGTGAATCAAGGTATGCAACATGGATGTTCTTGAACCTTTTGGCTATCAACACCACTTCACCAGTTTTGATATTGGTGACAGTGCAAAAGTTGGACAAGAGCTTCACTTTATCCCTTATCACAGATTTGAGATACGCTCAACAAGCTATATTTCAAGCCATTCACATAGTACAAATTTTCAATTGCATGGGAGAGTATTTCTCTAATTTTCCAACACCAAGAATATAGTCGTTCTTGTCGTTTCCAAAGGACACACTCCCACTTTGGAAGGCCTAGAGTGAGAGGAGATCATCCATTCTTCCAGTCATATGCTTAGAGCAGCCGCAATCCATGTACCATTTTTTGACTGCTACCTCTCACTCCAGCCTACACACGAAATATATTCTTTCCCATATAGGCAGCACATATTTTCCTTTCAGGGAACCAGGTTCCTCAACAGTAGGCCTCTTTTGAACAAAAACTTTATTTTTCTGCAAAGACTGAATTTTAGTTTTACAAGAGTCCTTGTAATGATCCATTTGACCACAGTGAGTACCCAACAAATTATCAGCCACAGTAACATACTTGCTATGGGGATTATAGGAGGTTTTAGCCTTTTGGAACCCGATTCCTTACCTGTTTCCACCATTAACTGGAGGAATCTCCCCAGTAAGCCAAGGCTTGCTTCACCATGTTGTCAGCATCATCTCTTCTATTGAACTTCCTATCAAGGACCTGGTTCCACTTAGCCGCCTTATCAGAGTTGGTTTTGTAATAATCCAGCTAATGAAGAGGACAGTCTTTAATGAAGTTTCCAGACTTTCCACACTTATGACAACAATCATTTTCTTTGAAATTCCTGCTGGAACCTCCTTTCTTTGGAATCCCACCATTTTTTGTATCATCTTTTGGAGTCTTTGAGTGAGATACTCCATGTCAAATTCATCAATACTGGAGTCATTGTTAGAAGCCTTGAGAAACAGGTTCTTCTCCTTCTTGGGTTCTTTTCTTTCAAGATCCTTCTTTCTCTTCATCTCATAAGTTTTGAGATTTTCAATAAGCTCGTCAATAGTCATCTTCTGCAGGTCTTTGGCTTCAGTGATAGCTTAACCTTGCTCTCCCAGGAATCTAGTAGAACACTGAGTATCTTCCGGACCAGCTTGTTGGTTGGAATGATTTCACCAAGTGAATGAAGCTCATTATTATGGAGGTGAAAAATGTATGCATCTCTTGAATGGACTCATCCTCTTTCATTTTAAAGAAATCCTACTCATTTGTAAGCATATCTATTTTGGATTTCTTTACCTGAGTAGTTCCCACGTGAGACGTTTGAAGAGTTTCCCAAATTTTCTTGGCAAATTCATATGCCGAGATATAATATTACTCGTCTGGTCCAATACCACACGCAAGAATCTTCTTCGCCTTGAAGTTCTTCTCAACAGATTTTTGGTTGTCACCATTGTATTCTTTTCTTGTCTTTGAAATAATCCTTGTTCCCTCAACAACAACCTTTATAAAGACAAAAGGGCCATCACAAATCACGTCCCAAAGCTCGGAGTCTTCAGCCATAATGAAGTTATGCATTCTTATTTTCCACCAGCCATAGTATTGACCGTTGAAACTTGGGGGTCTATAGGTTGATTGTCTGTCCTCAAAGTTTGGTGGAGCAGCCATGATGAAGATCCTTTTTAGGTGTTAGCCTTTTAGAAAGAACCTGCTCTGATACCAATCGATAGAAACTAAGAGTCCACCAAGCTGTGTAGAGAATCAGGCTCTCTATCAGTTCCCATAGTAAGCAACAGGCTATAAAACCAAACAATATAGAGAACCAGGTTCTCTATATGTTCTCATAGTAAATCGACAGTAAATAAAAAACATGCGATATTTATGTGGAAAACTATTTGCTCAAGGGATTAAAAATCATGACCTACCCTATTAGGATTTCAACTCCACTAAACCGAGCAAACTTCGGATTACAACCTATTGCAATCTAGGAATTAAACTCTTAATCCCCACCTTTTACAATAACTCTATTGTAAGCCCTTTGCACTAATTCTATCACAAAGCAACAAACCTTGACTAACTCTAGTCAAGAAACTAAACCAAATAGTGGTTTAAATCTGTCCTACAAAGACATTTCTTGAAAGTAGTGTAGGATTACAAATGAAAAACAAAATGACAAAGACTCAACAAACCTAAGGACATAAGATATCTTCAATCTTTGGATCCGGTCCTTGAGGTTGCAGTAGCTTTGTTCTTGAGAGAGGAGGTGGTTAGCACTTAAGAGAATATGATTTTTGGATTTGCAAGTGTTGAAAAAATGAAATCCCTTGCCTCATGTTGTTAATATGTATGTGTGAGGTCATCAAAGATAATGCAATAAAGTATCCTTTAGTTTGGCCTTAGCAAGCTACAATTGTCCTGCTGTACTGCTGCTAATCGGTACAGTGCACTAGCTTTTACAACTCTAGAGTTAACTGCATGACGACCAGGGGAACTGATCCCTATTTGTTCCCTCTACTGTTCCCTTATCTGATTTCATTGAGAATTGAACCAGACATCTGACTAGTTACTCTCAACGTAAGGGAACTAATTGTATCAGGTTTCTTATCTGGTTCTCTCATGAAGTTTGTCAAATCATCAAAACAAAATACGTATAACTTATCATCTTCTTTATTATATCTCTAGAAACAAATTAATTGAATCCCTCTTATGTGAACAAAATCTTACTTTCTCTCTCTTCCCTCATATTCAACAAATCTATGAAGAAACTAAAGATGCAGAGGAACAACAACAACAATATCCCAGTATAATCCCACAAGTGGAGTCTGGGGAGGGTAATATGTACGCAGACCTTACCCCTACCCCGAGGGGCAGAGAGGCTGTTTCCAGGAGACCCTCGGCTCAAGAGCAACAAGAGACAATAAATTAGTATTATCAATAGACTTATAATAAATAACATAAAATACATAACATAAAATAAAAAATAACAACAATATAAGAAATATAGGAAATACGAAAAGGATGGAGAAAATGATGTAAGGTATACTAATATTCAACAGATACAACCCTGCATCAAGAGCTGATCAGTACCATCCTAAGAAGAATGGTAATTAAAAAGTGGCGTTGAGGTGTATAATCCTATTCCAGGGAATATTCACTCACCTGCACCATTTATTCTCACAACCCAAAACTTAACCATTCCTTTATGTTGATATTCAGTTACAAAATAACTGAGGTTCTGTGTTGTGAATTAAGAGCTTTTGAATTGGGTTATCAGCATGGTGGGTTGGTGTTTTAATAGTAGTTGGACGGTGTTTTTATTATAGTTGTGTATAACAGTTGTATATATAGTATATAACATTATATAAGATATGTATGCAATGTTTAACAGGTGTATATATACAGTTATATCATGTGTAACATCTTGTACTTTGCATAATGTGTGTATTAAAAAAGTATGAATGACGACGACGACAACAACGACATTCTTAGTAAAATTCAATAAGTGGGGTCTACGGAGGGTAGTGTATACGCAAACATTACCCCTACCTTGTGAAGATAGAGAAACTATTTTTACGATAGATCCACGACACAAGAAAAACATAGTCACAACAGTTATGAAAAGAAAACACAGTATGAAGATAGTAGCAATAGCTAGAAAAAGACAGCCGAAACAAAAGAAACAACAGGTAGTTATAGAAATCTAAAAACAAGAAGTACGAGAATAATACTAGTGCTACATGTAGGAAAAAATATGAATAAGAATTATATATAATGTATATAACAATATATGATGTGTATAACTATGTATAGCAATATCTATGACGTGTATCACTGTGTATAACATGTACCAATGTTTTGAATTTCTTTTCATTTTCAACTACCATATGGACAACTAAATTAATAAAATCGGATCCTTTAATTTTGAGATTGATTTTGCCCCTTTTCTAATCTTTTTTTGGATGAAAAATCGTAGCTTTTTCTCTTGTGTGAAAATTTTGCCTTCCTTCTGTTTTTGGAGCAGACAAATTTGACTCGATCACGCAATCGCAATCGTATTTACTTGGGGAGGGATCCATCTTTATTGCGTGCAAAATTAGGAGTTTCTTCGCGGTTTTTTTCTAATTGTGTAAATACAGGTACCAAAAAAATCCGTTAAGGGTTGCTGACTGCTGAGCGTTTTGGGATATGCGAGTGCAAACTATTTATTTGGTCAGTGTTGCTCACAAACGTACACGTACGTATACGTGGTTGACAAATAATACGGAAATTTTTGTTCCTATAATAGGAAACTATATTACCAAATATGTTCATAGTTTGCATATTACCCTTCATGCTAATAGTATTTCTACATAATATAGACA
Organism: Nicotiana sylvestris; assembly: GCF_000393655.2. NCBI lineage: Eukaryota > Viridiplantae > Streptophyta > Magnoliopsida > Solanales > Solanaceae > Nicotiana > Nicotiana sylvestris. The sequence goes on along the minus strand of NC_091059.1, from coordinate 93,315,503 downwards.
ATGCATTAAATAAGGAATCATTGTAGCTGTAGGCTTCCTTATTTAGGCGCGCTAAAATTGGGGGATTAAATATTCTTCCAGATCTTCTACAACGCAAATCACGCACATTAATCTTCTTCGTCAGTTTCGTTTCAAATTTAGCATCTCTGCTTCTTTGATACACTGTGTTTCAAACTTTTTTCTGATTTCACAAATCAAAAACGACTAAATCTTATACAATTCTTCTACATCAAACGCAATTATGTCCAAATTTCAGTAATACAAAGCAAAGGAAAAGAGAGCAGCAATTCCACTATTGACAGCCATTAAAAAGTTTTGAAGCTTTGAATTCAAATTTGGGTTTTCAAAAATCATTATTTGTTTGGATTGAGTGTTGTTGCAAATAATTGGGAATATGGTTTGGAGTTTATATCTCAATTTTGAGGGGTTTTGGTGAAGATTAGACTTGGTTTTGACTGAATTTCGGATTGAAACTCGAAGAAGAAAAAGAAGAAGAAGAAGAAGAAGAAGAAGAAGACATGACATATATTATATTGCAGAAATTATAGAAAAAATTGTAAATAAATTGTAGAAAAATTATATTCTGTTATTTATTTATTTTTCTTTTATTCATTTAACTATTGTATGAAAGTTGAACAACATTGTATAAAAATTATATTTAAGTGGTATTATATTGTAGTTGTATATAACTTAGTAGAAATAATATACGAAAATTGTAGATAATTTGTAGATAAGTTGTATAATATGTAATTAGTTGTATGAAAATTATTTTTACAATGTATAAATCAGATAAAAAATATACAAAAGACATATTTTATAAATTTTATATAAAATTTGTATGTAAGTTTTTATGTTATTGTAGTTGTATTTCACATGGTGGAAATAATGTGTGAAAGTTGTAGAAAATTATAGATAGTTGTATTCCTATATAGCGGGAGATGTTGACATATCAAATAACTTTAGTGTTGCAAACGAACATGCATGAAAATAAAGATAAATTCTGTTATGAACAGTTTGTAGAAATTTTGTAGATAATTTGTAGAAACATTGAAATTCTGTATTTTCATATTAATTTTTCAAATGATATGCAGTTTTATTGTAGAATAAATATAGAAAACAAGCCATTATGAGTCTTATTTGACTAATTCCTCACATTCAACCTATTCTATAAATTCCCGTCTCTTTAAATACAATACAATCATACTTTCTTGAATTTAAAGGTATATCAATATATATAACTTAAACAACATCTTCTCCTCTGCACAAGTTAGCTCCAAAACAGATGAAGTGGAATAACAAGCTCCCATCAAAACTTTTACCACAAAAACACAAAGCTCAAATTTTATGTTATTGTAGTTATATTTAACTAGGTGGAAATAATGTGTGAAAGTTGTAGAAAATTATAGATAAGTTGTATTCCTCTATAACGGGAGATGTTGGCATATCAAGTAACTTTAGTGTTCCACACGAACATGCATGAAAATAAAGATAAATTCTGTTATGAACAGTTTGTAGAAATTTTGTAGATAATTTGTAGAAACATTGAAATTCTGTATTTTCATATTAATTTTTCAAATGATATGTAGTTTTGTTATAGATTAAATGTAGAAAACAAGCCATTGTGAGTCTTATTTGACTCATTACTCACATTCAACCTATTCTACAAATTCACGCATCTTTAAATACAATACAACCATACTTTCTTGAATTTAAAGGTATAACAATATATATAACTTAAAAAACATCTTCTCCTCTGCACAAGTTAGCTCCAAAACAGACAAAGCGGAATAACAAGCCCCCATCAAAACTTTTAACACAAAAACACATAAACTCAAAAATAAATAAACAACAGTCTATAATTTTTCTACAATTTTTCTACAATTGCTGCAAAATAATGTATGTCATGTCTTCTTCTTCTTCTTCTTCTTCTTCTTCTTCTTCTTCTTCTTCTTCTTCTTCTTCTTCTTCTTCTTCTTCTTCTTCGAGTTTCAATCTGAAATTCAGCCAAAACCAAGTCCAATCTTCACCAAAACCCCTCAAAATTGAGATATAAACTCCAAACCATATTCCCAATTATTTACAACAACACCCATTCCAAACAAATAATGATTCTTGAAAACCCAAATTTGAATTCAAAGCTTCAAAGATTTTTAATGGTTGTCAATGGTGGAATTGCTGCTCTCTTTTCCTTTCCTCTTATATTACTGAAGGAACCCGAAATCATAACCATCAAATCGACCAGGCTTGTGCTCATCTTCCCCGGGCACAAAAACATTGGGAGAAGATTGCAAAGGTGCCGACAATGCCTTGGCTATGGAAGAAATAATGGGATTTTGATACAGAAATCATGGGTGTGGGAGGGAAACGTGGGTGAAGGTGTGGGAATTGGAGAGAGAAACGTGGGGGGAGTGGTATTAGAAGGAATATACGGTACCATTAAATTAGGAGTGTAATTAATACCCTTAAAAACCACTAATGGTATATAAATGATAATTATGTATACTAAATGTAATTATATCAAACCTTAAACATTGAGGGTAATATAGTTTCCTATATGGCAGAGGAATGTAAAAATTTCCAAATAATATAGGATTGTAAGTCTAGATATCGTACCCACAGGGACTTGTGATTAATTATCAACTAAATTAAACCAAACAATTAATCTATTCAAGCGAATCCTAAAGTATGAATATTTAACTAAAACTAATCTAGAATAGTAAACTAAGAAATTAAAGAAACAAGTTGGCTAAATTTTAGAGTCGAATTCAATGAGAGATAATATTCTAGAGCTATGGGTTAGCTAACAATCCCGTTTAGTCTTTCACTTAAATTGTCTAATTAATTTATCTGGTTTATTGGTTGATAGAGTTAATATTGCTTGTAGCCTTCTCCCGAAGCACTACTCACCTATTCAGACTAACCTAACGCCTATATTCCAATGGAATTAGGATTAACAAGAACGCATTTATAATTTCCGTATAATAACCAAGCAAGGTGATTATGTATATTCCTATCCTAACCGCAAATCCGTTCCCGATACTCGAGTTCAAGATCTTACTCTACTCAATCTTATATGCAATCTAGAATTCCCTCTCCCTAGTTCTATCCTAGATTCATAGATAGTATTCAATTGGTGATCAAGCAATCAAATAACTAAGCGCAAGATTGAATAAATAAACCAATATGATAAAATAATAAGAACAATTCAAGCTTCAAACTACAACGTTCATGTAGCACCCACAACTCTAGAACTAATCAACTATGAAATTAAGAGAAGAGAAGAGAAGAAAAACTAGTTAGAAGCCTCCTCCAAGCGTGGTGTGTCCTCCTTAAGTCTAAAGTATATCCAAAAGTCCTCAAAATAACGTTTTTACATGTATTTGTACCAAGTAGGGTTGGGCCAAGATGAAATCTCCTTTTCCTAGCCAAAATAGGAAAACTTGCGAACTTATTACTTTTCATGCGTCGCACTGTGCATCGCACAGTGCATTTCTTTAGCAGTTGCTTCTTCCTTGAATTTTGATGTTCAGAATTGATCCATAATCACGGCTTAATCCCTTGGGATTTTACTCGAACTTTAGATCTCCAAATAGCTCGAATTAGTTCCACAATATCTACATAACTCAGAATCACTCCTACAAGACATAAAACACACAATAAGTACAAAACACTAGCGATTAAAGCTCAAACACAATTAAAGTGTAGAAAATCAGAGTGCGATAAGCGACTAAAATACATAATTATAGCCTACCATCAACACCCCACACTTAAACTATTGCTCATCCTCGAGCAATCAAACTACATTTTATATAGACACAACCTTTTTAAACAATTCCCCTAACTCATTACACCGAGAATATTTAAAATAGACTAAGCACAAGAGCGTAACATCATCACCTCAAAATTTCACTCACAAGCACCAAGCATTTTTCACAACCCGTCACTTACTCTAAAGTAGAGGTCAAGCATTACCATTCCTTTATGAATCAAGTTTCCTCACACAACAAAAGAGAGTAGTTCCACACTCAATAAAATTTAAGAACAATTAGGAACTCAAGATAGAAAGAATTCTCTCACTCTCAGAAACAACATTCATATGCCACAAAAGATGCACCATAGGCTTTCCTGTAGTGTACTGCTCTACTAATCGAGCCCATTCAATCTAGAATCAAGTAGGACTTTAATTGGTTGTAATGTAGGTTGAGGGAGGGGTAGGATAATTTAGATATAAGAGTGACTACACCTCCCTAAGCACTTTAATACATACACTTGGGGATTTAAAACCCCACACTTATGTCGAACCATAACTCCACATTCATATCAATGTATATTAACTCCATACTTCTTTAAGCATAATTACATCAAGAGTTACCACTTTCAAGGAATATTTTCACAACAATACAACTATTTTTGCTTTCTTTTCTTTTACAATTCAATTGGCTCTTGCTTTTTTAAAACAATGCACCTTTCTCCTTATTTCATTAGTTCCACTCAAAAGCTAAACCAATCACCCCATACTTTAACCTTTACAAAGTTCATAACAATTCCAAGTGCTCATGAGAGGTGAAAAGGTTCAAATAGATGGTTAATTCAAATAAATGGGCAGGGATTATAATGTGGTTGCCAAAGAAACAATATTACATGCTCAAATGGGTTAACTATGATACATAACAATTAGTTATGAACTAACTACAATTTTACAATGGGTTAATCCCTACAATCTTTTCACCCCGCACTTAAAATTTTACAATGTCCTCAATGCACACTATAAATAACAAGAAGGTAAAAGAGACTCCCTGGTAGGTCAAAGTCCGAAGTATTAGTAGCTCACGGGTTACTCAGACTTCTCCCAGGTATGATCCATGGTATGGGCATCTTACACTTAGTTTCAACCATCTAGCTCAGTTTTTGCACCCTTCCAATTGCTTTGCTTCCTATGCTTATAATCTTACAAAAGAAAAACATACACAACAAAAATACTATAATACAAATAAAATAAAAGAAAACAGTAAAGCTAGGTTGCCTCCCAACAAGCGCTTGATTTAACGACGTGGAACGACGCAGATCCTCGATTACTCATCAGCAACTACAACTTTGGTCTTCTCACGATCAATTATTCCTCCCCGATAGTGCTTGACTCTGTGCCCATTCACTAAAAATTTCCTATCACCATTTAAATCATGCAGCTCAATTGCACTATAAGGAGTGACTCTTACCACCTCAAACGGGCCTAACTATCTCGATTTTAACTTTTCAGGAAACAGCTTGAGCCTAGAATTGAACAATAATACCTGTTGGCCTGGCTCGAAGTGATGTGGCTTGATAGGCTTGTTGTGCCATCTTTTCGTTTTCTCTTTGTAAAGCTTAGCATTTTCATAGAGTGCAACCTGAACTCATCTAACCCGTTCAACTGCAAGAGTCTCTTCTCACCCACGGCTTCAAGGTCCATATTCAACTTTTTAATGGCCCAGTACGCTTTGTGTTCAAGTTCAACAGGCAAGTGACATGCCTTCCCATAAACAAGCTTATACAACGACGCCCCAATTAGCGTTTTGTATGCAGTTTTATATGCCTACAAGGCATCATCTAACTTTGCAGCCCAATCCTTCCTGTTCACACTCAGCTTATTCTCTAAGATTTGCTTTATTTCCCTGTTAGACACCTCAGCTTGTCCACTTGTTTGAGGATGATTGATCGGGTCCAAGCCTACACTACTATTAAGAGGGTGGTCGATACAGTTTTAACCCAACTAGGTCGGGATCGAATCCACCGGGTGTTAATAATTGGAATTAGGTTCATATCTAAGCTAGATGGCTTTGAATATAATTACACTTTCATAGTTTTGGGTTTGATTTCTTCTTTTAACTTTACTATAAAGATTGGAATAATTGAAACTAAGGACGATATTTTTGTTGATGTTTTTTAAATGTTTAAAGAGACTAGGGTCGTGACTTCTACCTAGGTGGATATCTAACGGATAGTAACATCTAGGGCAAGCTCGTGATTAGTTGGGATCGTAATATAGCTATCACACCCGGGTACTCACTCTATACCTCTCAGTAGTTTGAGCGATTTTGCCCAATTTGGCTTTCTCAAGTCCAAATGGGTATTCATGCAATTCAAGTGATATTAGCTCAAGTCGGGTATTACTATCTCTAGGTTTAACCCTTTAATTGGGGCTATCAATTTCTTGAGTTCACCTTAATTCCTTGTTAGCCTAGTTTTTCTAGATTTAGTCCCTCTTTCTCAAGTAAAGACTAAGTCATAAAGGCATGAATCAATGTTTGCAACCATTAATTCCATAGTTCTAGCAAGAACTAGGCTAAATATCACTAACCCATACACATTCAAGCCCTAGAATTCAATACCCATTAAATACCCACACTAGGGTTGGGTCACAACCCTAGCTATGGGTCTAGCTACTCATGCAAATAACAAAAATCAAAGATGAAAAGAAGATAAAATTCATAATACTAGATTAAAAGATGAAAATCATTTGTTGAAAGATAATTCTAGTACAAAACTGCCCAAAACGGAATGTACAACCGTCTCACGTGCTCAAATAATACATAACATGACCTAAGAATGTCGAAAAGATCTATTTATACTAAGCTAAAATTTCCGAACAAAAATACCCTCGTGAAGGTTGTGCGTCCATGTAATTCTGAGCGCGACCGCATTTTTGCTTTTGCGGCCGCGTAATTCTGATCGCGGTCCGTGTTCTTCAAATCTGGATCTGGGTTGAGCTGAGTTTAGCAGACCGCATAATTTCAATCGTGACCGCGTAAGGGACTTCTATGGCTGCACAATTCTGACACGAACCGTGCTTCTTTGTTTTGCTCAAGTTGTGAGCTCTCCGAATCTCATGCATCGCGGTCCGCATAATTTCCATCGCAGCCGCAGAGAGACTTTCGCGGCTGCACATTTCTGGTACAGTCCGCGCTTATCATTTTGCCTGAAAATGCAACTCTCTAACCTCCCTTTCACGGACCACATATTTTTGATCGCGGTCATGTTGTGTCTTTCGCGGTCGCACACTATTTGTACAGTCCACATTTCAGATCTCTTGGCCAGTCTTGGTTTTTGTTCAAGTTTTGACTCATTTATGAGTTGATTATGACTCTTTTGGCTCATTTTGAACAATTCCTACAAGCAAGCATATTACATTAGTTTCTGAGAATACTTTCACGCATTTTTGGCCTAAAACACAAGTAAAATAGAGCAAATAATAGGTTAAAATTCCTACTTATCAACTCCTCCAAACTTAAGCTTTTGCTTGTCCTCAAGCGAATAAGGTAATTTCCACCTCCACTAGAACAAAAGGATATTTTAGTTGTCTTACGGTGAATCATTCATGCATCAATTGAGACTAACAATTACCTCAATACAAATGAATTATCAACAACACTATGTTATGACCCTTTTGAGTACCCTAGTTCTATTGTGACACTAGAGTATCAAGAGTTGACTTAATTCATCAAGGAAGCTCGCTCTATCACGTAGGTCATTGTGTAACCCAAACTCCTTCTCCTCTACTCGCCATAAGCAAATCTCACTTTAGAATGCAACACTCAAACACGGATTGTGGATAAGTACACTCATCTCTCTCAAAAGAATGACTCAAGTCCGGCTCTAAGTACCATAAGCTTGCCCCTTATGTAAATCACCACTAATGTAAGCTCACTTAACTCAAAATCATATAGGGCTTTTGCGGGAATGTAATAAAGGCTTTTGGATCAAGGTAGGACTTATCGGTATATGATGGTTTCATCTTTCCTTAAGCACTCTATTTTCACATTTCGGCTCATACTTTCTTGACTCTTTGAGTCATTTTCTTCTTCCTTAAGGGAACTAGAGAGACACATTGTCACTCTTTCTTGCTCATGACAATCGTTTTTCTCCTTTTCTAATCATTCCATGCCTTTCATCATTGCTTTCTTTGAATCCCTTCAACTTTCTATCTTATTCACTTTCTTTTTGACATATTTCTTTTTGGCTTTTCTTTCTTTTCTTTGCCTTCCCTTTTCTTCATTTCTTTTTATTCTTTGTACCTTTTACCTTTCACATTCCTCCTCTCTCCCCCAAACTTATGCTTTTGCCATTTGTCTATTAAGAATACTAAGGAAAGATCGAGTGCCAAGAGAGGGTCATCATAGAACGAATAAAGGCTTGTAACGTGGTTTTTGAAAGAAAAAAGGCTTCATCTCAAAGGGGTTGACTAGGGATATCACATTAGTAGGCTAAGGAAGCTTTCAAGTTTCAAATTGGATCAAGGAGAACCTACAATCATTTCTCAAGTCGAGCTACACTTAGAATTTCGCTTAGACAAACATTCAGGGCAAGTTCTAGACCTATTGGCATGGATCTTGGACTTGCAATTCAATACCTCACCTCACAAGCTGTTGGATTGTTAAAGATAATAGAGTCGAGGGCCCACAACAACCCTAGCTAAGATTGAAAATCACAAATGGCTCAAAGAAACCACTCAATGATTGTTTTAGTTAACACAAGAGTCTAAAGGTCACAACTAGAACTATTCTTTGTCAATCAACTTGTTTCTAACCATAAGGTCGAAGGTAAATGTGTTAGTACCAAGTGAAGCCTGCTTGAGACACTTTTTATTCATTACTACTATATATACCAAAACATAAAGAAAACAGACTTAATCCCTTAAGAAGGTTGTCACGCCATCCATCGTTGAGAAGAGCCACCTGGTTCACACAACATCCACCTTTGAAAAGAACCGTGGCATTAAGAAAACCAAAGATTTATTGTCAACACAAAACTTAAAAAGAAGCTAACAAATAAAAAGGAAGCTACTATAGTAAATAAGAAGCTATGCTACTAAGGAAAAATAACGAAAGAAGTTATGAAGTAAACTACGGAAATTAAACAATACAAACTTGAGGTAAAGCAAATATATACATAAATGAAATGAATATATACATCAAATGGTAAAAATATATACATACCAAAAGTGAAAATAAAGAATATATACATACCAAAAGTGAAATAAAGATAAAGAAAAATAATGTAATGGTTATTACATACCAAATGTCATAAATCAAAATGGACCATCCCTAAATAAAAAATAGCATTGTCCTAAATGCTAATAACAAATAAGAACAGGGAAAAGTGGGTAGAGAGTAAAGAAAACTCCCTATGTGGTCTCTGTCTGCATCGGGTCCTCAACTTGAATAAGGTCCTCAGCATCCTTTAATTGTATCTCCACATCCTCTGACTGGGGGACTATGTGGTTGCTGAGCATCTGAATCAGCTTCTCAACAGTGTGTGATGCTGTAGCTGGCTCCTCAGACTGGCCGGTTGCTGCCCCTGGTGCCTCGGGCTCAGCTGCATGTGCTGCTGGGACTGTCTCCTCCATGAGAAGGTCCATTGGGAAGTCCTCTGCATGTGCAATCTTCTCAACTTCCTTAGCCAACTTCCTGACAAACTCCTTTTGAGTCTTTTTCAGCTTCTTCACCTGCTTCCGCAGATCCTTGATTACCTTCCCATGTGTATCAAGAGTTTCCCAAATCTTCTTCTAGTCATCCAAAATCTTCTTTTGGTTGTCCAGAATCGTCTTCAATGATTCCTCCACTGATGGAGGTACCTGAAGCTCTGTTGGGACTGAAGATTGTGCTGCCACTGCATTGGATATAGTAGACAATATTATGGTAGCTGCCTACATCCAGTTGTTGAGACTGAACAGTGTCTGGGAAACCCTCAGTGCAGTCTGAGGGTAGGTAGAAGATGAAGGCACTGACAATGGCATTGAAGATGGAGGAGGCATGACTGCTGCTCCAGTAGAAGTACCGATTGTTGTGGAGGGCTCGACAACTGATCTAGTAGCCACTACCCCTGGCTCTTTAGACTGGACAGTGGAGGTAGTGGCTTTACCTTTGAATTTAGGGTTGTCCTCTCCCTGGAGGTGATACCATGAGAAAGGGGTTTTAGCCTTCACCTCCACATCAAAATGTCTCGGCTCCGCCCCTTGATTTTTGAAATACTCAGTTAGGATATTGGGGTAGGGATAAGATCTTTCTTCTTTCTAGACTGTGTTGGAGATGTTGTAGGACATCAAGTTCCCTACATTAATAGGATATCATGCCATGATAGAAGCTACCAACACTGCTCAGGAAAGTGGAAGGACATTTTCATGCTGGCAAGGGTCAAGACGGCTGCACATGAATGTTTGCCACCCTTTTACTTCAAAGTTAAGGGTGTTTCTGACGATTGGCATTCCTGTTGTGAGCCATACAGGTTACGTCCCCGAAATAGCTAGTAACTCAACTAGCCATGGGCGAACTGCCTCGCCCAAGGCTAGATTCTACAGGTATTGCACCGCCTCAACCTCCTCAAACCCTACATATATGTTTAGTGATTGGCCATCAAACCGGATTTTCAAGTTCCAGAGCTTCGTCACTTTTGTACCCTTTTTGATGTGGTCAACATTGGCATAAAACTCCTTGACGAGGTGGACAACCGGAGAACCATTTCCATCCTTTTCTCTCTGAGAATTGCTTTAGAATATTTGGATTGTGATGGCTCAGGTCTTTGGTTATGAACAGTTGCTCAAGAGTGAGCGACCTTTGAGTTCACCATTCCCTAAATTTTGCATAAGCTTTCTCACTGACAAACTTATCAGCCCACACCTCTGGGTTCCTTGATCGAGCCAGGCCTCCCACAATTGTATTACCCCATCTCCCATCATTCGGGACTTCTTCATTGCCATCTAAATTGATTGGAGCTGAGGGAGTATGTGTGGAAGAGGGTTAAGAATATTTACTACCCTCTTCCGAACCCCAGATGAACCCTCAGAGGAGAAGGACTCATCAAACAAATGCAGTCTCCCCGAGAATTGCTTGGGGATTTGTTGGGACTGGACTTCCAGTTGTGCTTTCCCGGAGTTTCCTTCAGAAGCCTCCCCGAATGGGACATACTCACTAGTCTCAGAAGTGTCCGGGTCTCTATTGGCGGTTTCTTTATTGCCGATTACCTTTTGAACTAACAGAGGTATGTTGGGTTTACCTCGACGCCGGCCTCGGGAGGGTTCTACCCTTCCTTTGGAAGTATCACCTCGACCTTGGGAACACACCATTGTATGTAACACACAAGTAGTGAAAGTCAGTTAGAATCGAGGTTCAACATGTGTTAAAGCATTACAAATAAAATAAAAGACAGTGCTTCTCAGAACAGGGCAGCGCGGACTGCACAAATGTGAGTGCGGCCGCGAACTACCCATCGCGGTCTGTATAAAAGTGAACACGGCCGCGAAGAGACCAGGATCAGACTATTGGTTCTCTGAAGTTGATCAACCGTGGATCGCACAAAAATGAGTGCGGTCGTGAAAAACCCATAGCAGACCTCACAATTTTGGGTGCGGCCGCGAGAACAAATGACTGAGTCTCTAAAGTTCAAATGCGCGAACCGCACAAAATTGAGTGTAGCCGCAAAAGATCAATCGCGGACAGCATAAAAGTGACCGCGACCACAAAATCTAAGCAAATAGCAGTGCCTTAGAACTAGGGTATCGCAGACCGCACAATTTTGTACGCGGTCGCATACCCTATCGTGGACTGCACAAAGATGTGCGCGACCGCAAAGTTCAAATTATATCGGCACTGAGGTATGATCAAAACTAGGGTTTTCACTAATTAGGCAAGGTTTATGGAAATTAGGCAATAGAAGCTACTAACCCTAGCCCCCATTATGCATTCAAACACTACCCATATATTTCTAAGCAAGAATTAAGCATCAATATTGACATATTTGGCATGAACTTAACCCTATCTAAAGAAGAAACTATAACAATGAGAAAAGAAAAGAAAAAAATGAAATTGATTCATTGAAATGAACATACCAGTAGTGAAATATAGTAGGAATTCAACACTTGATGAGTAAAAGATTAGATTGAAAACAATGAAGTGCACTGTGCTCTAGGCTTGTTTGAGAGGTCAAGGTTCGTAAAGTATGAATAGTTCCAAAAAGGTATATTTATACTCTAACCCTAGTGACCCCCACCGACTTATCTGAGTGCGGCTGCAAAATTTTGTCGTGGTCTTCACTCTTTACCTTTTTGTAGCTCAGCATCAAACTCTTGGGTGAAGTCTGCAAAAAATTGGCAGCGCCCGCACAAATTATGCAGTCCGCATAATTTTGAACGCGACTGCGAACTCTTAAAGAATTTTGACAGGCCAAATTCATAGAGTTGGCAATTTCCATCATCCAGCTGCGCGACCGCACACAGATTTGTGTTGCCGCGAAGTGCTTGCATGGTCCGCATAATTTTGGGCGCAGTCCGTGAAATTTCACTACTTAGCCAAATTTTTCCTTGTCAATTTCCTGCACTACAGAACCAATTCCTACACTCACTTCAGAACCAGTTAGTCCAAAACAATGCCTAATCTAAGAAGAAAATCAAAAGAAAGAAAAACACATGGTTGCCTCCCAAGAAGAGCCTGATTTAATGTCGCGGCACGACGCATGTTACTATCATTCACTTGAAATGGATCAATGCCACAATGTGGCCATCATAAACCTTACCAAGGTAGTGCTTCACCCGGTGCCCATTGACTCTAATGATCTCACCGTTCTTGTTTTTCTAATCTAGAGCACCAAAAGGAGTCATATGCACCGCTTCAAAGGGACCGCTCCACTTTGACTTTAGCTTTCCCGAAAACATCCGTAACCGAGAGTTGAATAAGAGGACAAGGTCATCTTCTTTGAATTCTCTATTCCGGATATACTTATCATGTAGGTACTACATCTTGTCCTTATACAAGGACAAGCTGGAGTAAGCGTGGAACCAGAACTCATCAAGTTCATTCAATTGCTCCACCCGAAGATTGGTAGTTGTATCCTACTCAAGGTTCAACTTCTTCAACGATCTAATTCCACCGGGAGCTCACAGGCTTTCCCAAACATCAACTGATATGGAGCATACCAATTGGAGTCTTGTAAGCTGTTCTATAAGCCCATAAAGCATTGTCAAGTTTCCTTGACCAATCAGTCCGGTTTGCATTGACAGTTATGGATAGAATACTCTTGATCTCCTTGTTAAAGACTTCAACCTATCCACTTGCCTGAGGATGATAGGGGGTTGGCACCTTGTGAGTGACACCATACTTGGAGAGTAAAGTGTTAAAGGCTTTGTCGCAAAAATTAGAACCCCCATCCTAATGATGGCCCTTGGGGAGCCAAACCTTGTGAATATGTTTTTCTTCAAGAAGGCCACCACACTCCATGCTTCATTGTTGGGCAAAGCCACAGCTTCAACCCATTTGGAAACGTAATCCATAGCAACAAGAATATAGGTGTTCCCACACGAATTCACAAATGGACCCATAAAGTCGATGCCCTACACATCGAAAATATCAATCTCAAGGATGGTGGTGAGAGGTATCTCATTCTTCTTGGAAATCCCACCGGCCCTTTGGCAATCATCACACCATTTAACAAGCTCGCTAGCATCTTTGTATAATGTAGGCCAATAAAATCCACAGCTTAGGACCTTTGTAGAAGTTCTCGCCCCACCATGGTGACCATCATAGGGCGAAGAATGGCAAGCTTCAAGAATACCTAATTGCTCTTCTTCTAGAACACATCTCCGGATAACACCATCAGTGCAAATTTTGAAAAGATATGGCTCGTCCCAATAATAATCCAAGCAGTCCCATTTGAGCTTCATCCTTTGATTTGAAGAGGACTCATTCGGGACAATTCCGCTCACAAGATAGTTAACCACATCGGCAAACCAAGGCATCCCGGTCAAAGATATGGAAAGGAGTTGTCCATCCAGAAATGAATCATTAATCTCAAGGCCATCATGGGGCCTTCCCTCCTCTTCCAAACGGTACAAGTGGTCTGCCACTTGATTCTCACTCCCTTTTCGGTCTATGATTTCAAGATCAAATTCTTGTATAAGAAGTACCCACCTCATCAATCTAGCCTTTGTGTCCTTTTTACTTATCGAATAACGAAGTGTCGCGTGATCAGTGTGAGCAATCACTTTGGTACCCATGAGGTACGGGTGGAACTTTTCCATAGCAAAGACAATGGCTAAGAGTTCTTTCTTGGTCACCGTATAGTTGACTTGGGAATCGTTCATGGTCTTACTATCATAGTAGACCGAATGGAATATCTTGTTGATTCTTTGCCCCAATACCGCTCCTACTGCCACGTCACTAGCATCATACATGAGCTCAAATGGTAAGCTCTAATTTGGTGCGGTAATGATTGGGGTGGTAGTCAACTTATACTTTAGTAGCTCAAATACCTTCATACAATCATCATTGAACACAAGTTTGGCATCTTTTTCCAACAACTTGCAAAAGGGGTTCACCACCTTTGAGAAATCCTTGATGAACTGACGGTAAAACCCCGCATGACATAGAAAGTTCCTCACTCCTTTGATGGAAGTAGGATGAGGGAGTTTTGATATCACTTCAATTTTTGCTTTATACACTTCAATACCATACTTGGAGATCTTGTGGCCGAGGACAATGCCCTCTTCGACCATAAAGTGACACTTCTCCCAATTAAGCACCAAGTTGGTCTCTTCACAATGTGCTAATACCTTATCAAGATTATCCAAACACTCTTCAAAAGAATCCCCCACAATATATAAATCATCCATGAAAACCTCGAGGATGTCATCCACCATGTCCGTAAATATTGCCATCATACACCGCTGAAAAGTAGCCGGTGCATTACATAAACCAAATGGCATCCTTGAGAATGAAAATGTGTCATATGGACAAGTGAAGGTGGTCTTTTCTTGTCCTTCAGGTGCAACAAGAATCTGGTTGTATCCGGAATACCCATCCAAGAAGCAATAATAAACACGTACTAACTTATCCAACATTTGATCAAGGAATGAAGCGGAAAATGGTCTTTCCGAGTCACTTTGTTGAGCTTCCTATAATCCATGCATACTTTCCAATTGGTGACAGTTCTTGTGGGGATCAACTCATTGTTGTCATTTGTAATCAACTCATGCCCCCTTCTTTGGGACACATTGTACCGGTGAAGTCCATGAACTATCAAAAATGGGGTAGACAACCCTAACATCATCTCTTTCTTGACTACCTCTTGCATGGCCTCATTCAAACTTCTTTGATGTTCCATGGAGGGTTTGGAATCCTCCTCCAATATGATTTTGTGCATGCAAAAGGAGGAGTTTATACCCCGAATGTCTGCCAATGTCCAACCTATTGCCTTCTTCCTCTTTTGGAGCACCGCAAGGGTGGAATCTATCTGCACATTAGTTAAGCACGAGGAAAGAATAACAAGTAAAGTGGAACAATGGCCTAAGAACTCATACCTAAGGTGTGAAGGCAAGGGCTTCAACTCCAATGTGGGAGGCTCCTCAATTGAGGGCTTTGTTGGTGGAGTCTTCCGGTTCTCAAGGTCCAAGGGAAGTTTTCGGGGCTCATATGTATATGAACCCATTCCTTGCAAAGCACTGACACATTCTACAAAACCTTCCTTCTCATCCACATCATGATTCAATAACACAGCTTCCAATGGGTCTTCAACATTCATCACATCACTTATTTCATCAACAATTACTTCGGTCATAAGATCCACAAACGACCACATTTCGTTGCTATTAGGCTGCCTCATTGACTTGCAAACATGGAACACAACTTTTTCATCGCCCACCTGGAAGGTGAGCTCTCCAGCTTCTACATCAACTAAGGCCTTACCTATAACTAGGAAAGGTCTCCCCAATATGATTGTCACCTCGTAGTCAACCTCACAGTCAAGTATCACAAAATCTGCAGGAAGTATGAACTTGTTAACCCAAACTAGCACATCATCAATTATCCCCAATGGCCTCTTTATTGTCCGGTCTGCCATTTGCAACTCATAGCTGTGGGTCTTGGTTGCCCAATCCCCAATGTCTTGAACACAAAATATGGTATCAAGTTAATGCTTGCCCTCAAGTCACACAACGCTTTGGCGAAATCGGCACTACCAATAGTGCATGAGATTGTAAAGGCACCGGGGTCTTCTAAATTTGGAGCAATGGAGTGCACAATGGCACTCACTTGATGTGTCATTTTGATCGTTTCACATCTCTTCTTGTTACCAAGTCCTTCATGAACTTGGCATATCCCGACATTTGTTTTAAGGCTTCGACTAATGGCATATTTATGGACAAACTTTTCATCATATCAATGAATTTCTTGAACTAATTCTCATTGTTTTGTTATGCAAGCCTTTGAGGATATGGTGGAGGAGGCCTTGGAAAAGGAGCCTTGAAAAATGAGCCTTGGATTTGGGCACTACCAGATCCGGTATGTCTATCGCATGTCCCCTAGATGGGTCCACATCATCTTGTGTTTCCTCCATATTTTCGTCAATGTCTATCCCCACTTCATCATTCACTTGAACCTCATTGCTTGGCTCATCATCATCTTGCATCACCACATTATCATTCACAATCTTTCTTGAGTTTGAGGTACTAGCAACTCCATCTTTCCCACTTCTTATAGTCACCGCCATAGCGTGCCCCATATTGTTCCCACCCTTCGGGTTTACTACCGTATCACTTGGTAGTGCCCCCTTAGGGCAAGTATTCAAAGCTTGAGAAATTTGGCCAAGTTGGACTTCTAAGTTGCAGATAGAAGTGTTGTGGGAGGCTAATTGGGCATCAGAGTTAGCATTTTTCTTCATCATTTGCTCTAACATGGTTTCAATCTATCCCATCTCATTGTTGGTAGAACTAGGACCTTGTGACGGATAAGGAGGCAGGTTGTTCGGTTGTTGATACATCGGGGGCCTTCGAAAGTCCGAGCCTCGATTCCCTTGATTATTATTGTTCCAACCTCCTTGATTGTTATTGCCTCCCCAATTACTATTATTGTTTCCACCCTAGTTGCCTTGATTTCCTTGATTACAATTTTGATTGTTGTTGTTCCCCCAATTGCCTTGGTTGTTGTTGTTGCCACTATTCCAATTTCCTTGTTGACCTTGATTGCCCCAATTTCCTTGGTTTCCCTATGATCTCCACTGTTGTTGATTCAGAGCATATTGACCTTGATAATTATTGACATGTTAAACCTCTTCACTTTGATCATCATATGAATCATCTTGATTGTATCCACTACCACTTTGCTCAAATTGATCCGAATTGTTTTGAACATGTTGACCTTGTTGCCTTCTCTTTTTGATCATCATATTCACTCCTTCCATGACATTCACTTGTTTTGGCCCTTGAACTTGTTGTAATTAAGCTTTGGCCAATTGGTTCATGGTAGTAGTCAACTCAGATATAGCTTGGTCGTGGTCATGTAGCTCCTTGTGTAGGTGAATAACATTAGGATCACCTTGTGGCACATTGGCTCTACTTTGTCACGCCGAGGATGTATCCGCCATCTTATCAAGTATTTCACACACTTCGGTATATGGCGTGTTCATGAAGTCCCCCCCAAGCGAGTTGGTTAACCACACATTGGTTTGTTGTGTTGATGCCAAGGTAGAATGTTTGTTGGATCATGGCTTCGGTCATATCATTATTCGAACATTCTTTAACCATCGTCCGATACCTTTCCCAAATCTCATGTAGCCGTTCATTTTGCTCTTGTTTAAAAGCAAGGATCTCATCTCTTAGCGTTACCATATGACCCAGAGAAAAGAACTTTGTGATGAACTTCTCGGCCAACTCATCCCAAGTGGTGATGGAATGGTTGGGCAACCTCTCTAGCCAATCTAAAGCCTTCCCCTTTAGAGAAAATGGTAAAAGCATTAACCTCAATGCGTCCTCGGAGACATTAGTTTGCTTGCTCTCCCAGCACGTGTCAACAAAACCTTTGAGATGCTTGTAGCCATTTTGGTGTGGAGCTCCGGTGAAAAAACCCCTCTGTTACAACAGTGTAAGCACGACATTGGTCATTTGAAAGTTGCTCGCCCTAATCCGGGGCAGGACTACTGCACTCGCATAGCCTTCATTTGGTAACACCATGTGTGCTGCCCTTGGAGGAGGTGGGGGAGGGTTTAGGATGTTGTCATTAGGCGGGCGGCCTCTCCTTTGTACTTTAGGTTCGGGTTGAGTCTCATCCACGTGATCATCATCTACCTCCTACCCCAATGGAAAATTTTCGAGGGCTTTGTTGTTAAGATCCATTAGGTACCTAAAAGCAATTCACACACAAAATTAGAAAAAAGGAAGGAAAGAAAACAAAACACACAAATACTTAGATATATAGCTAAGACCGTCTAACTCCTCGGCAACGGCGCCAAAAATTGATCGGGTCCAAGCCTACACTACTATTGAGTAGAGAGGGTGGTCGATGCAGTTTTAACCCAACTAGGTCGGGATCGAATCCATAGGGAATTAATAATTGGAATTAGGTTCATATCTAAGCTAGATGCGGGCTTTGAATCTAATTACACTTTCACAAGTTTTGGATTTGATTTCTACTTCTCACTTTACTCTAAAGATTGCAATAATTGAAATTAAGAAAAATATTTTTGTTGATGTTTTTCAAATGTTTAAAGAGATTAGGGTCGTGACTTCTACCTAGGTGGATATCTAACGGATAGTAAAATCTAGGGCAAGCTCGTGATTAGCTTGGATCGTAATATAGCTATCACACCTAGGATACTCAGTCTATACCTCTCGATAGTTTGAGTGATTTTGCCAATTTGGTTTTCTCAAGTCCAAATGGGTATTCATGCAATTCAAGTGATATTAGCTCAAGTTGGGTGTTACTATCTCTAGGTTTAACCCTTTAATTGGGGCTATCAATTTCTTGAGTTCACCCCAATTCTTTGTTAGCCTAGTTTTCATAGACTTAGTCCCTCTTTCTCAAATAGAGACTAAGTCATAAATGCATGAATCAATATTTGCAACCATTAATTCTATAGTTCTAGCAAGAACTAGGCTAAATATCACTAACCCATACACATTCAAGTCTTAGAATTCAATACCCATTAAATACCCACTACCCACACTAGGGTTGGGTCACAACCCTAGTTATGGGTCTAGCTACTCATGGAAATAACAGAAATAAAAAATAAAAAGAAGATAAAATTCATAATATTAGATTAAAAGATGAAAATCTAATGTTGAAAGATAATTCTAGTACAAAATTGCCCGAAACGAAATGTACAGCCGTCCCACGTGCTCAAATAATACATAACATGACCTAAAAATGTCAAAAAGATCTATTTCAAAGCTCAAATTTTTGGACAAAAATACCCTTGAGGAGGTTGTGCGGCCGCGTAATTCTGAGCGCGGCCGCATTCTTGCTTTCGCGGTCGTATAATTCTGATCGCGGTCCGCATTCTTCAAATATGGATCTGGGTTGAGCTGAGTTTCGCGGACCGCATAATTTCAATCGTGGTCGCGTAAGGGACTTCTGTGGTCGCACAATTCTGACGCGGACCATACTTCTTTCTTTTGCTCAAGTTCTGAGCTTTATGAACTTCATGCATCTCGGTCCACATAATTTCCATCATGGCCGCACATTTTTGGTGCGGTCTGCGCTTATCATGTAGCCTAAAAATGTAACTCTCTGAACCTCCCTTTCGCAGACGGCGTATTTTTGATCGCGGCCGCGTTGTGGCTTTAGCGGCCGCACAATATTTGTGCAGTCCACATTCAAGATCTCTTGGCCTAGTCTTGGTTTTTGTTCAAGTTTTGACTCCTTTATGAGTTGATTATGACTCCTTTGGCTCATTTTGAATAATTCCTGCAAGCAAGCATATTACATTAGTTTCCGAGAATACCTTCACGCATTTTTGGCCTAAAGCACAAGTAAAAGAGAGATAATATGTTAAAATCCCTACTTATCAATGATATGTTGTAGCAACTCTATGGCGGACTCCGTATTTAGCTAGAAGGTTATTCAACAACCGATTACAAAAATGTGTCCCTTCATCACTAATCAAGGCACATGGAGCCAAACCTCGAGAATATGTTCTTTTTCACAAATGCAACTACCACTATGGCATCATTTTTTGGCAATGTGATTGCCTCTACCCATTTTGACGCATAGTCAACTGCTAGCAAGATGTATTTGTTTCCTCTGGACAAAGGGAATGGTCGCATAAAATCTATCCCCCACACATCAAAAATGTTGACCTCTGGATATTATTCAAAGGCATCTCATGCCTCTTTGTGATTGTTCCTGTTCTTTGACACTGGTCACACTTCTTAACAAATGCATGAGCATCCTTGAATAATATTGGCCAAAAGAAACCAGACTGTAATACCTTTGTAGCTATTATATCGCCTCCATGATGGCCCCCATAAGGTGATGAATGATAATCATACAACAATAATTCCACCTCCTTTTTCTGGAATGCATCTCCTCATCAACTGATTAGCACACTGCTTGTACAAGTATGGCTCATCCCAGTAGTAGAAGTTCACATCATGTAAAAACCTCTTTCTAGCTTCAGATTCAATTTTAGGAGGAAGTACCCCACTCACAAGATAGTTCACATAGTCCGCGTACCATGGGGGAGGGTCTTGGGTGATAGCAAAAAGTTGCTCATCAGGAAATGCCTCTTTAATTTCTCCACCCTCCTCTACATGGTCATGATTTTCCAGCCTTGATAGATGGTCAGCTACTTGGTTCTCTATGCCTTTTCGATCTCGTATTTCTACATCAAATTCCTGCAACAACAAAACCCAGCATCAATATAGCCTTAGATTTCTTTTTTTTTTTTTAAAAATATATACCTAATTGTTGCATGATCGGTATGGACTACAACTTTTGTTCACACCAAGTATGCCCAAAATTTCTCAAAGGCCTACACAATGGCTAACAACTCCTTTACAGTGGTGGTGTAATTCAGATGTGTATCATCAAGAGTCTTACTCGCATAGTAGATGGAATAAAACACATTGTCCTTCCTCTGGCCTAGCACTGGCCCAATAGCATGGTCACTTGCATCACACATAAGTTCAAATGGTAAGGACCAATCTGGTGCCGTAGTAATGGGGGCAACCACCAACTACTTTTTAAGCTCTTCAAATGTCTTCAGGCAGGCGTCATCCAAATTGAAAGTTACATTTTTTTAAAGCAACCTGCACAAAGGAGTAGCATTTTTTGAAAAATCCTTTATAAAGCGCCGATAGAACCCCGTGTGTCCCAAGAAACTCCAGACACCCTTCACAGAAATGGGTGAAGGTAGTTTTTCAACCGCCTCCACCTTTGCCTTATCAACTTCAAATGCCGCTTCTAGACACTCTGTGACCCAACACGATGCCTTCCTGCACCATAAAATGGAACTTTTCCCAATTCAACACTAGATTTGTTTCTTCACAACGGGCTAACACCTTGCTTAAATTCTTCAAATAGTCGTCATAAGAAGACCCAAAGACTTAAAAATCATCCATAAAGACTTCCACAAATTTTCCCATCATATTGGTAAAAATAGCCATCATTCATCTCTAGAAAGTGGCTGGTGCATTACAAAGACCAAACGGCATATGGTTGAAGGCGAAAGTGCCATAAGGACAAGTAAAAGTGGTCTTCTCCAGATCCTCTAGGTATATGACAATGGTTGTACCCCGAATAACCATCAAGAAAGCAATAATATTCATGCCCCACCAATCTGTCCAATATTTGATCAACGAATAGAAGTGGAAAATGGTCCTTGTAGGTTGCTTTGTTGAGCCTTCTGTAATCAATGCAAACTCTCCACCATGTTATGGTGTGAGTAGGAATTAGCTCATTTTTCTCATTCTCTACCATAGTCATCCCCTTTTTTGGGCACACATTGCACTAGGCTTACCCAGTTGCTGTTAGAGATAGGAAAAATAATACCTGCATCGAGCCACTTGATTATTTCCTTTTTCATGACCTCTTTCATAATGAGATTTAATCTTCTTTGCTTCTCAACACTGGGGTGGTGTCCATCTTCCAAGAAGATTTTATGTATGCAAAATGACGGACGATTCCTTTAATCTCAGCAATTGTCCACCCAATAGACTTTTTATGCTCGCGAAGTACTCTAAGCAATTCTTCTTCTTGTATATTAGTCAAGATGTATGAGATAATCACTAGCAATGTCTCAGAGTTCCCCAAATAAGCATAGCGCAGATGCGCTAGAAGGGGGTTAAGTTCTAGCTTTGGAGCTTCTTCAATAGATGGCTTAGGAGGGGTCAGAGTGATAGGTGATCGAGGCCAACCCTACACTACTATTGAGTAGCGAGAGAGGGTCGAAGCAGCTTTTACTCGATTAAGGCCGGGATCGATTTTCATAGGGAGCTATAAGTTGGAGTTGAGTTTCTATCTAATTGAGAGTTGTGTATGTATTCCAAATTACACTTCTAAATATTTTTTGGGTTTTTGTTTTACTTCTAATTTTATCAAACTAAATGCTAAATTAAACTAGAATAAGCTAAGAGTAAACTATTACGAATTGTTCAAATTGTTAAAAGGCACTAGGGTAGTGACTTTCGCCTAGGTGGTCAATTGACGGGTACTTGAGTCAAAGGCATGATTGACATATTTGGGGAGTATGATATAACCGTTGCACGATTTTACCTACTCTACACCTCTTGATGGTTCGAGTGATTTTGCCCGAATTGACTTTCTCAAGACCAATTGGGTATGCAAATTTACATAAGCAATCAAGGTTCAAGTCGGGTATTACTATCTCTAGGTTTAACCCTTTAATTGGGGCTATCAATCTCTTGAGTACACCCCAATTCCTTGTTGGACCAATTTCAGAGACTTGGGCTCTCTTTCTCAAGAAGAGCCAAAGTCAACTAAACACAAACTAGCCTTTGCAACCACCAATTCAGCAATTAAACATGAAATTGGCCCAAATATCAAACACCCATAGTCAATCTAGCCCTAAAACACAAGACCCATTAATTACCCACACTAGGGTTGAGCCACAACCCTAGCTTATGGGTCTAGCTACTCATAATAGAAGAAGCAAACAAAGAAATAGATGAAGAAAAACTCATATTAATTAATTGCTAAGATAAACTAGAAGATTCAATGTTGAAATGAAGCTAAAATTTCTCAAAATAGCCAAAACTATCGAAGTCACGAGCACAGCTCAGTACAAAATCTATTTGATGACCTAAAAATGGGAAAAGAAGCTATTTATACTAAGCTAAAAAATCTGGACAAAAATACCCCTGCGGGGCTAGTGCGGACCACACAAAATCACGCACGGCCGCACTAGGGCTCTGAACTTGAAACTTTTACTCTCTGAACTCGGGCAATGCGGACCGCACAGAATAGAGTGCGGCCGCGGTAGCTTCTAGTGCGGTCCGCATGAAATGGAGCGCAGACCGCATTGGCTTTAATCTCGAAACTGACACTTCTCTGATCCTTGGTTCTGCGGACCGCACTAAATCGAGTGCGGCCGCAGTGACTCCAATGCAGACCGCATTAAATCTCATGCGGTCACATTGCCTGTTGGCCTGGAAATCAACCTCTCTGAACCTCACTTGTGCGGACGCACAGAATGGTATGCAGCCGCATTGGGCCTGTTTTGCCTGAGCTTTGTCTTGTCTTGGTACTTGTGTACGTTTCACTCCTTTTGATGTGACATCTTGTCATTTTGTTGATCAAACCTGCAATCAAGCACAACTTGTGAGCCTTTTGGGATTATTTTGTACAAATTTCTAATCAAAACATAAGCAAGAAGGAGTATAAAATGTATCAAAATCCCTGGTTATCAACTCCCCCAAACTTAAACTTTTACTTGTCCTCCTGGTTATCAACTCCCCCAAACTTAAGCTTTTACTTGTCCTCAAGCAAACAAAATAAGACCCACCCCTTAAGGAAAAATCCAGGAAAATTCAGTTGTCCTAAAGTGACCTCATCTAGCATCAACTGGGATTAACAATTGTGCTCCCACTTCCACTCAGGTATAGGCATCTGCTGAAGTAGGCCACTTGGCCTCTGGTGTTCATACTTAACTTGCTGGCAATTCAAGCACCTAGCTACTTACTCCACTATGCCTTTTTTATACCCCGCCATCAATAATGCTGCCTCAATTCACTATACATCTTTGTAGTACCCGGATGAATTGAATACCGCGAAATGTGTGCCTACTCTAGAATCCTCTCCCTCAAACCATCAACATTAGGAACACATAGGCGACACTGAAGTCACAGAACACCATCCTCACTAATAGAAACCTCCTTGGCACTACTCTGTAGCACTGTCTCTTTGAGAACCGTCAAATGTGGATCATTGAGCTGCCAGGCCTTGATCTGTCCCAATAATGAAGTCTGAGCAACAACACACGCAAGGACTCGGCTGGGCTCTAAAATATCTAACCTCACAAGTCTGTTAGCCAAGGACTAAATGTCCAAGACTAGTGGCCTCTCCTCTGTTGAAATGAATGCCAAGCTACCCATACTCTCTGCTTTCCTGCTTAAGGAATCCGCGACCACATTTGCCTTGCCCGGATGATAAAGAATGGTGATGTCATAATCCTTCAGTAACTCAAGCCATCTACGCTGCCTGAAATTGACATCCCTCTACCTGAACAAATGTTGTAAGCTGTGATGATCAGTGTAAACCTCACATGACACCCCATAAAAATAATGCCTCTATATCTTACGAGCATGAACAATTGCCTCCAACTCTAGATCGTGCACATGATAATTCTTCTCATGAATCTTCAGCTGGTGTGAAGCATATGCAATAAGTCACCCCTCCCGCATCAATACCTAACCCAAGCCAACGCGTGAAGCGTCACAATATACTATATACATCCCTGAACTGGAAGGCAACAAAAGAACTGGTGCTGTAGTCAAAACTGTCTTGAGTATCTAAAAGCTAGCCTCACAATCATCGGACCAACGGAAAGGAGCACCCTTCTAGGTCAATCTAGTTAGAGGTGATGCAATAGATGAAAACACCTACAAAAATCATCTATAATAACTTGCTAACCCCAGGAAACTCCTAATCTCGGTCACTGAAGTAGGACTTGGCCAACTCTAAACTGCCTCAATCTTCTTGAGACCCACCTTAATACCCTATCCTGACACAATATGCCCCAAGAATGCCGCTGACTCTAGCCAAAACTCATACTTGGAGAATTAGCATACAACTTCTGCTCCCGCAAGGTCTGAAGCACTACTCTCAAATGCTGCTCGTGATCCCCCAGTCTACGTGAGTATATCAAGATGTCATCAATGAAGACGATGACAAAGGAATGAATATAAGGTCTAAACACCCTATTCATTAGGTCCATAAATGCTGCTGGGGCATTATTCAAGCCAAATGACATCACCAAAAACTCATAATGACCATATCTAGTAGGGAAAGCAGTCTTTGAAACATCTGAGTCTCAAATCCTCAACTGGTGGTACCCTGATCTCAAGTCGATCTTAGAGAACACCCTAGCACCCTGCAACTGGTCGAACAAATCATCAAAGTGTGGAAACAAGTACTTGTTCTTGATGGTAGCCTTATTCAACTGGCGATAATCAATGCACATCCGCATGGTCCCATCCTTCTTCTTTATAAAAAACACTGGTGCACCCCAAGGTGACACACTTGGCATAACAAACCCCTTTGCTAACAACTCCTCAAGCTTCTCCTTAAACGCTTTCAACCTTTTCGGAGCCATACGGTACGGTAGAATAGATATAGGCTGGGTACCTAGAGCCAAATCAATATCGCGATCCGATGGCATGCCAGGAAGATCAGAAGGAAACACATCAGCAAACTCCTGAACTATTGGAACTGAATCAATCATCAGAGAATCAGTGGTGGTATGCCGAATATAGGCCAGATAAGCCAAACACCCCTTCTCGACCATATGTTGAGCCTTCAGGAAAGAGATAACCCGACTAGATGTATCAACTATGGAACCCTTCCACTCCAACCCTGGCAACTCTGGCATTGCTAATGTAACAGTCTTGGCATGGCAATCAAGTACAACATGGTATAGGGATAACCAATCCATGCCTAGGATGACCTCAAAGTCAATCATATCAAGTAATAGAAGATCCTCTCTAGTCTCAAAATGACAGAATGTGACCACACGGGACCGGTAGATCTGATCCACAACCAAAGAATCGCCCACATGAGTGGACACATGAACATGAGTGCCCAAAGGATCAGGAGGAATAACCAGGAAACGAGCAAACAAAGATGATACATATGAATAGTAGACCCTGGATCAAAGAATACTGAAGCATCTCTACCATAGACAGAAATAATAACTGTGATAACGGCATCTAAGGCCAATGCATCTGGCCTGGCCGGAAGAGCATAGAATCTGGTTAGAGCGCCGGCTGGCTGGCCTCTACACAACTGAGCAGTAGCTGGATGACCTCTCCCTGTCTGGCCTCCACCTCTATGACGACCTCTACCAGTCTGCCCTCACCTCTAGATGGCGGGGCAACCGTTGCTAAAATCATAGGCTGCTGACCCTACTGTACTGCCTTGCCCCGAAGCCTGGGGCAGTATCTCCTCATATGACCAAGGTCTCTACACTCAAAACAACCCCACAGTGTGGTGACCTGCTGCCCTGATGGCTGACCCTGATGGCCTGTAGACCCACTGGAAAAAGCCTGGATAGCCGGTAGATGGTATGAACTCTCTGGAATAGCACTAAAATAGGAACCAGAAGAACCTTGGGACATGAATACCTACTAGAGGAACCCTGAATAGCTGGCGGGCGATAAGAACTCTCTGATATGACGCTGAAATAGGGGCACGCTGGAGCACCCTGAGCAGGTGGTGGTGCTGAATATGGGGGCCTGCTGGGCTGACCCCTCCCAAACTGACCTCTACCCCTAGCCGGGGCACCTCTGAACTCTTCGAAGAATTTAACCCTCTTATCCCACTACATTTGCTCCCTACCTCTCAGACGGTAGCCCTCAATCCTCCGAGCAATCTCCACCACTAGCTGATAAGAAGTCCTCATCTCCACCTCTCGGGCCATGTTGGCCCTAATGCCAGAATGCAACCCTGCAACAAACCTCCGCACCCTCTCTACGTCAGTAGGATGTATCATCAATGCATTGCGGGATAACTCAAAAAACCTCGCCTCATAGTCAGTCACGAACATCTGACCCTGCTCAAGTTGCTCAAACTGATACCGTAGCTCTTTCATCTCAGAGGGTGGAATATACCTTTCCAAGAATAACTGTGTAAACTGGCCCAAGGTTATTGGAGGAAAACCTGTTGGCCTGCCAAGAACATAGGACTGTCACCTATGAAAAAGAACCGGGGCACAAAGAAAAATCACAAGGGATTACTACTACATAAAAAAGTAAAAGACATGTTTTTTTTGGATTTTTCTTTTTTTAATTTTATTTTTTTGGTAAGATTTTAAACCCTCAAGAAAATTGTCTAGGATATCCATTGTCGAGAAACGTCCAATCTTTTTTCATTTTTCTAAAAAAACATTATTCAATTAAAATAACACAGCTAAAATAACATAGAAAGTCAACCAGACAATCTCCTCACCCCACACATAAAATTGTGCATTATCCCAAATGCACACCATTGCTAATAAGAGGGTAAAAGACTGGTAGGCCAAAGGCCAAAGCAACTAGCAACTCATGGGGAACTCAAACTTCACCCATGTCACGACCCATTTTCATTATAGGTCATGATGGCACCCACCACCATTGTCAGGCAAGCCAATGCAGAAGTATTAATAATTCTCATTTTACTTTACCAAAACAAGTATAGCAATTTCTTAATATTAAGTTAAAACAAGTGATAATTAGTAGCATACCAAAAATAATTATACAATCTCCAAAAGAATAGTCTACTAATGTGTGTGTCAAGAACTGGTGTCATAAGTATGTAGGCATCTAGTAGAATATACGAAAGAGTAAATCTATCCTACTATCTGAAATAGAATAGACAACCAAAAAAGTAAAGAGAGACTCCATCAAATTGCTGAACGGCATAGGAAGGGAGCAGCTCACCGTGGAAGTCTCGGACTATGATCAGGAACGCGTACCAGACTGGTAGCGAGATGTACCTGCCTCAGATCTTGTACAATTAAGTACAGAAGCGTAGTATGAGTACATAAACAATATGTACCCAGTAAGTATCCCGTCTAATCTCGAAGAAGTAGAGACGAGAGGTCGACTTGATACTTACTAGGGTCAAATAATATAATAAAGTTTTATGCTAAGCATGGATATCACAAACAATATCAATTTATAGAAAGAAGTGATAAGTCATGCCTAAATAGTACCATAGTTAGCCATTTACATTTCAGAGCATTTAACAAAGTAAGTCATGAATAAGATTTCACATAAATATCATGCGCACATTAGGTCGAGGTCGTACGGCCCGATCTAACAGAAAAGAAACTGTGCACTGCCAGAGGACCAAATGGCGCGAACCATAGATGCATCTATTTCTACAGAGGCGATCGGCCCGATCCACAAATATCAATTATCATCAAGAAGGTGCATAAAGGCACATTTATATTCAAATAATTCATACAAGTGTTCAAACAAGTGCATACGTTCACATATGTTCATTTCCAAGTCTCTAGCATATCCTAAGTGATCTCATTAGCATGAAAGGATATAAACATTCACAAATATGGCATGATACGGCTCCTAAACTTCCTGGGAAATTAACATAGTAGAAGCTACGTACGAACTCTCGTTACCTAGTGTGTACGTAGCCCCCACATTTAGTGGCAATTTATTCAATTATTACACCTATGGGAACAATTCCCTCTTGCAAGGTTAGAAAGGAGACTTACCTCGCTCCAAAGCGTACTTCCAATACCAAGAATGTGCTTAAACCCTCAATTTGAAGTGGAACGATCCAAAATTAATTAAACGAGGTAGGAACTAGTCAATACAAGCTCACAAGTTTGCATTCTAACTATTGAAGTAATTTCCCAACCCTAAACACAAGTTTCCTAAAATCCGACCCCGGGCCCACGCGCCCGGGTTCCAAAAAATTTCAAAGGAAGTTGTTCTTTATAACCTTGAGATCAATAATATATGATTTCTACTTCATTTCATAATAAATTTTGTGGTTAAATCTAACTTTTATCAAAATCCTAGGTTTTGCTCTAACCCCATGATTTTTCCTTAATCTTTGAGTGTTAATCTACCCAAGACTCAAGTATTAAACTAGAAATAAGTGGGATGAACTTACCTCAACATGCTAGGTGGAATATATCTCTTTGGAAGCTCCGAAATCGCCTAAACAATGGTGGAAATGTGTCAAAAATGACGCATTCCCGTATTAAATAAAGGCACTGCCTTCAGCGATTACCGCACCTGCGGTTAGGGGACCACATCTACGGTCTCGCTTCTGCGAGAGGGGGCTGAATCTGTGGAATTGGGCCAGGCGGGCTGGGGCCGCTTTTGTGGTCATGGAGACGCTCCTACATAGCCGCTTCTACGGAGAAGGAGTCGCATCTGCAGTTCCGGGGCTCCTCCCCCTTAGGCCTCTTCTGCGATGGGTTGACCGCATCTGCAGTCTTACACTTGCGGCTGATCAACCGCAGGTGTGGTTATGATAGATAGCTGGAGCTTCAACTCCTTGCCAATTTTTCCAGCTTCACTTGAGCCTCGTTCGATTGACGCTCGGGGCCCCCGGGCCTCGTACGAACATACCGAAAAGTTTGAAATCATAAAATGGACCCTCTCGAACCCTAGAATTCCCGAAACAACAGTAAATCTAAGAATCACCCCCTAAAACCAATTGAATCAAACTTACGAACTTCAAGTTCTTAAATTCACTTCTAACACGTCGAAATGTACTTATACTACTCGGATTGACACTAAATTTTGCGTGCAAGCCTTAAATGTTGTATTGGACCTATACCGGGCTCCGGAACCAACATACAGACCCAATACCAACATAATCAAGCATTATTCAATTTCATTAAATCCTTAGAATTTCAGTTTAACAATTTCTAACAAAAATTCATTACTCGGGCTAGGCTACTCGAAACTCGATTCTGGGCATATGCCCAGGTCCCATATTTTTCTATGGACCTTCCGGGACCGTCAAAACAGAAGTCCGGGTCCATTTACTAGGAATGTTGACCACAATCAAACTTAGCCTTTTAAGAAAATCTTAGGGAATCAAGTTTGCCTATTTCAACCCAAACTCTTTCAAATCCCGAACCAACCATCCCAGTATGTCGTAAATTCGTTAAAGCAAGTGCGGGAAGTCTTATTTAGGGAGACGGGATCCTGAAAACCAAAACGACCAGTCGGGTCATTACAACCCAAGTCTGATCCTTCGTGCGGGTACCTCACACTTACTTCCAACCATCTGGTTTTCTATTACATCCTTCCAATATCTTTGCTTTCCATGATCTTAGAAAATTAAAAATCAATACTACAAAATAATACAATTTTAAAATAAAAAATAAAAAATAAAAATAAAAGAAAAGAAAGCAGTAAAGATGGGTTGTCTCCCAACAAACGCGTGATTTAACGTTGCGGCACGACGTGAATCAACTTTACAACTTTTCTCTCCACTTGGAAGATATGAATTGAGCACCTAACTTGGCATTAAGCTTGTGACCACGAGCGGTAAGGGGTGGTAAATGGATGATCAAGCCAAACTTTAATATTCTCGTTTTACATTTCTTGGCTTTCTTTTGAGTCATGTCATTGTGCGTTCTTGAATTTTCAAATTGCAAGATGTATGGCTCTTGTCTTTCTTCTTTTCACTCCACATGGATTCACATGGGTCAATTCCCATATCAACAGACAAGTCCAAAGTTGAAAAATACTTGAAATGAGATAATTGCCTCCCCACTTGCAACGTTTTTGGATTTTTACATCCTCTTTTATCCACGAACTAGAGTCATTTTCAACCATCTTTTCAAATAAACTAGTTGACTTTAATTCCAATTTTTTTCTTGGCATTACCAGCAAGCATGGAGTCAGTTGGCATATGTTCAATTCTTGATTCCTCAAAATAAAACTCACTTTCTTCTTCGAAGTTGGACTTTTCTTGAACTCTTTCCACACTCTCAAGAGTTCCAAGGTGTGGATATTCTCATCATTTTGAGTTAGTACTTGTTTCAAGTCCTCGAGTGCCAAGTTGTGCTTTTCCTGATTTTCAATAATGGCCTACAACATGAGCATCATCCTCTCATTTTGAGCATTCGAGAATTCTTCTTGGTTTTGATTAAGTGCTAAAGAAGGATTTTCAGTTTCAACCTCTAAGGAAGGTTCTTGGCTATCATCCACTTCTGAAGAATTTTGGACCTCTAACGCTTCAAGCATTTCTCCCATTTATAAGTTTAACCTTTTAAGTGACAAATCTTTTTGGAGACTATTTTCCAAAAGCTCACCCAAGGGCTTTTGCTCTTTGTTTCCTCCTTCAAGTGGGCATTCCATCATGAGTTTGAACTCTCCATTTTGATCATGCTCAATTTCTTCTACTTTCATATCTCTATATTTATCGTCACAAAAAGTAAAATAATCATAGTGGGGGTTCGGGGAAGGAAAGGACATATAAGCACAATTAGTCCAATGATCATTTTGACCACCACACTTATCACATATACTCAACTCATGGGTTTGAGATTGTGTGCACTATCTGCCCTGGGAGTATTTAAACAATTTTTCCATGAGTGTGGTCCTCCGCAATAAGGACAAGGGTGATCAAAGTATGAACAACAACCATCTGTCCAATTTTCATTATGCGATGCCATTTTTTAAAACTAAGAAAATCAACAAGAAAACAATTAAGAAGATAAAAAAATATAAGAAAATAATTACACAAATATTCACAAGTTAAAACTAAGAATCATACCAATCCTTCTAACTATAATTATTAACATCATTAGTTCCCCGACAATGGCGTCTAAATTTGATCACGCCCAACTATGCCTTATAAAAGGGACCAAGCGATCATTGCAAATATAATCTCGTTTACAAGTCCGGAGTCGAATCTCACAGAGAACTAAGGCTTAGCTATAGTTGTTCAATATTACTAAGAAACACAAGTCCAAACAATTTCCTAATTATAAAGATTTTAATGTTTATTTCTACCTAATTAACTAAAAACTATTATAAAACAGTAAAATTTTCAACTAACAAGGATGAAATTTGAGACAAGACTAAGGAGGTCTAGAGTTATGATTTTCCCAATTATCGGAATCCTTCCTGCTAGCTCTTATGTAATGTTTCCTAAGTATTTTCGACCGATCGTGAGTACTTCAGGTGTTGTAATTCTCTCTCGAGAAACTACCACAATTTACTAGACGTATTTGTCACGACCCAAACCAATGGGCCGTGACGGGTGCGTGAGTCCTATCTGTCAAACACCCTAAGCATACGTCTAGGATATGAACCTGTATAACATCTTCTGAATTATGAAGATAACATACATGAAAGAAACCTGCCAACAAGGCATATGTACGTATATCTGCAGAATACAGGGGGCGTGCCGACAAGGCTGCCATAGATAACTACACATCCAATAACTGAAAACCGACAAAGCCACATACATCCCAACTAGACATACTGTCTATAGACCTCTAACAGAAACTGAGAAACATAACTATACAAAGACGGGACTAAGCCATATCATGCCCATATGCATATATATATATATATATATATATATATATATATATATATATATATATATATATATATATATATATATATATACAAACGTATCGTACCAACATCAAAAGCAGCTCCGGATCAAATAGAGCACGCTAACTCTTGCTGATCAGGGATCCTAAGAAGGGGGACTGTCAGCTTGCCTACCTGCACCTGCGGGCATGAAACGCAGGCCCCGTGAAATAGGTCATCAGTATGAAAAATGTACTGAGTATGTAAGGCATGAAAATTAGTACGTAAAAGACATAGATGAAACATGGAATATAGAAACACATCTTCAAATCTGAATAACTTTGTAAATTCTAAAATGTTTATAACGTCATGCACATGCATATAAATATCGTGCCATGCATAAGTATGGGTGTACATAATATCATCAAGCCACTGAGGACATCCCAACATATCGTCTCGGCCACCGTGGGCACATCAGCAACATATACCAGCTGATCAGGTGGTGGTGCGTATATAATGCCATAACCTCTTTCCATATCCCATATACATATACTTACATATATACGTGTATATAACATCGTCTGAGTCATATTTCAGCCACTATGGGCAACATCATCATCACATACCAGCTGATCAGGTGGTGGTGCGTATATAACGCCGTAACCTTTTCCCATATCCCATATACATATATTTACATATATATATGTATATAACGCCATCTGGTCATGGGTCAATGCACATGAGTGAAATGCATGAAAAATACGTAATAATCTCAATATTCCTTTCAGATAAACTTTTTCAACTGCGTATTATTCTGAGACCCATGAACAAAAAATAATAATAATTTTCATGGGGAATCAAGAATAGACACCCCTAATAATTATATGAATAGAATAATTTTTGGAAATTGTGTATTTGATCGTTTCCTCAATATGATTTGGGCCATGCCAAAAGAAAGAAGGGAGAGCCTTAACATACCTGTTCCTTAAATTATTTGGTCGAAGTGAAGCTTCTGCTTCTGTGATATATGTTGGAATGAGAGGATAAAGCTTCAGCTTCTGAATTTGAATGAAACCTTGCTATGTATTTAACAAAATTGTTGTTTTTCTTTGAATTTTCAATTCGAAATTTGGCTAAAGAATTTGGACGAACTTATTATGCTTCTCACGTCTTTCTTTGAAATCAAATACAGAATACTTTCATTTGCTTACTTAGTTTTCTAGGTAATGAAATGTCTTATTTGCTAAGACATTTAAGTCATGCCATGGTTGAAAGTATCAAGAGCCATCTAGCAGAAATGATTTACTTAGTCATTTCCAATTGTGTGGCTTTTTGTCAAGTTTAGGGGGGCGGGGATTATTTTAATAATTTTGTATCCACTTATTAGTTAACCGGATAATATCCTATTACCCGGTAATTAATCAATTGCCTGCATAAGTTAAAAATTACCACAAATTACTTAAAATCCTATTTATTTTTAAAATACTTCATATATACTTTATATATTATACTACCGTGGTCATATGGTACCTTGCATGATACTAGTTCATAATTATTGGGTATTATCGCTCGACTCGTATTTTATTCCAAATTGGCCACTTCCAATGAAATTCATTTTCGTTAATCCATGTAATCCTTTATCCTTCATAACACTTATTTATCACTTGTTATAAATAGTGTAAGTACGTTAACGTCAAGATGATCTCATCCCCGAGTCTACGTCGGTTAACTGAAAATAAAATTTTAACGTACGAAAATGCGAGATGTAACATCCTTCCCCTCTTAGAAACATTCGTTATCGAATGTTTAACCTTCAGGGATTTATATAACCTTGGTAGAGTCGCCCTTGTAACAACGCTACTACCAACTCCTCTTGTAGAAACCTAGTAATTTAACGCCATATAGGACCACAATCAATAATAACGACGATGGCCTCACACGACCAATATCAATAGCTAGCACATACCTTGAGGTTATGAAGTCTCATTCAGACCCTTCTCTGGAGGAAGAAATAAGTAGGGATATCTAGACTTCATGTCCTCCCCAGCCTCCCAAGTTATTTATTCCACATTGTTGTTCCTTCAAAGTACTTTCACGGAGGTTATCTCTTTATTCTGTAGCTTGTGAATTTGTCGGTCTAGAATGGCAATCGAAATTTTCTCGTATGATAAGTCTTCTGTAATATGTACATAATCCATGGGTACCACTCGGGTAGGATCGCAAATGCACTTTCGTAACATAGATACGTGAAAAACCAGATGGACAGACTCCAATTCCGAGGGCAATTATAACTCATAAGCTACTTGGTCCACTCTCCGAACGATCCTATAAGGCCCAACATATTGTGGGCTAAGTTTTCCTTTCTTACCAAACCTCATCACACCCTTCATAGGTGACACCTTTAAGAATACATAATCATCAACCCTGAACTCTAAATCTCGACGCCGCACGTCAGAATATGACTTCTGACGACATTGAGCTATCAATAGTCGATACCGAATCAACTTTACTTTCTCTATGGCTTGCTGAACAAGGTCGGGCCCGTGTAATCCAGATTTTCCAACGTCGAATCACCCTATAGGCGACCTACACTTTCGTTCGTAAAGAGCTTCATATGGAGCCATCTGAATGCTGGAATGTCAGCTATTGTTGATACCCAATTTTTTTCTATATATTTTGAATATCATAAATAACTTCAAAATAGCATATTGATGCATATATAAGCATGCACAAGGCTTTTATTATTTTTTCCATAATTTTAAGGATTTAAATTGATTTATTTTCTCCCATTTTATCCATTAAATACCTAATAATTATTTATAAAATTATTGTTTTGATAATTCATTTATTTAATTTCTATAATCATGCCAAAATATAGCTAGTATAATTTTTATGCATTTTTATAATTACATTTAGTTTTTTAAAGTTAAATTGCATATAATTGCAATGTTAGCCCATTTTAAGTTATAATTATATTTTATATGCATAAAATTGGTCCCCATATTTTTAAAATTCCAATTATGTATTTTAAATTATTTTGGTACTTTAAATTATTTTCCAAAAATTACCTATTATTTTTATAAATTAAATAGGGGGAAAATTGGCTATTTAAAGTACAACCAAATTTGGCTTTCAATTGTAGCCAAAATCAGACCAATTCCCAGCCAAATATTCTAATTAAAAAACCGGACCCAGACCTTATCAGCCCTTACCCAAACACAAAACCCACCTACCCAGTTGAATCTTGGTCATTGATCTCCCAGATCAACGGTCCATAAATGACCTTTCCGTTTTAATTCTGAGAGACCCTAAACCCTAAATCATTTCCCTAATTCCGCCACCCTCAAACTCTCTTTTCTCTCTCAACCTAACCCTAAACTCCGTCAATCACCTCCTTCTCCGGTCATCTCCGGCGACCACCCTTTCAACCCAAGCCTCCAATGGGTCTCTCATTGCCTTGCTCATCATCTCTAAGGCCTTCAAGGATCCTGGGCCATGTCGATGTGGACCTAGGGTTTCTATTTCTATTACTTCTGGCTTCTCCGGTGTGATTTTGGGCAAAATCACACCTTATATGTCACGATCGGTAAAGTTTGCAACAGGTTCTTTCGATTTCCATTTGGATTTCCTTTTGAAACCCTAACTCTCTTCTCGATCTCTCAGATCCGTGTTATTTTCATGCTTAAAGCCCGTTTCCTTCTATTATTTGCCTATTTTTTGAACTTCTTCTGAAAGATCCTCATTTTAAACCATTTTACCTTCTTTAAAAAACTAGGGTTTTCTCGGAGTTCTTTCTACACATGTTCCAACCGATTTCCTCATGATTAAACCTTTTCTCCTCGCTTATTTTGACCGATTCTATGTTCCTACTGCTTTTTAACTCGACTCTGTTAAAAGCCCTAATTTTTAAAGATTTTCTTTGCTTTGATTATGTGTGTTATCATGATTTTCTTTACTTTGTTTCTGTGTATTAGCATGATTTTCTTCACCTTGGTTCCGTGTGTTAGCATGATTTTCTTTGCCTTGGTTATGTGTGTTAGCATGATTTTTCTTTACCTTAGTTCTGTGTGTTAGCCTGTTTACCTGATTCTTGTTAATCTCTCGTGGTCACCATGTTTCGAACATGTTCTACTGAATCTTTAGCCTACTTATATCACCTCTATATAATTGTGTTTGCTCATCTCTTGTTTCTTTCTGTCTATATAGCTGACCTTGTTTGTTTGCTACTCTTGTTCATTCGTCTCTATTTATATGTTGAGAAGACAGAATCATGACTCCCCATGATTGATTCTGATTTTCCTTAATTGATGGTGATTGAAAGATCTTCTTTTAAAAGCCCTAAAAGCTTTACTTCGTCTGTGTAAAATTAACTGATTACCTTATTTACTATGGTACTTTGTTTTACTTAGTCTTTTCTTAATTGGGTCTTTTTGAATTTGGTCCTAATTGACCACTTTATGCCAACTGAACCTTGACTCCTTCCTTATTTAATCATGCATTGATTCTTATTCCTGCCTTATATGGTACTACATCTTTCCGTTTGATCTTGATTCCTTTAACTTAAGGGAGAGCTTACTTGATTCTCTAATTGATTGATTCTGAGTTCTTAAATTAGTATTCCACTATGATTTTTACCTTATTCCACTACCTACTTTCAACTATAAATACTCTAAGTCTTTTACAACCAAGACACGGACACTTGGTTTTTCAAAAACTCCTCTCTTATTAAAAATCATTGTTCTTCCCCATCTCTTGTGCTATTTGCTACTATTAGCCGGCTGCAAGTCAAGGCTAATCCTCTGTGCTCTTTGGTTCTTTCATTATGCTTACTTCTATATTCACCGGTATGTCCTAGTTTAATTTAAAGCCTCAACAACAACATGCTTCTCTTCTTGTTTCATTTTCTTTTACTTCTAGCTTGCTTTTACTTGTGGTTCTCTTGTGAAGTCTGTAGTTAGGTTATATTATCAGCATGCTAGTATGACTCCCCTCCCTTTAAACCAATGTATTCCCTTATATGATTCAAAGCATGCCTGGACAACTGTTTTACCTACTGTGTACTTACCATTTTTGTTAATCCCAAATCCTTATCCCACTCTGTGTTTATGCTCCTCATGACTGGTTTATGATTATGCTAGTGTCAACTATCTCTGAGCATGTCTGAACCAGTCCTAAGACCCCTTGCTGGGGTTATGTATCTGCAGTCAAATGTCTGTGTATCCCCAAACCCTTTGACCCCTGTGTGACTACTGAGTTCATTTGGATTCTGTGTAGTGCTTGATTTTGTTTACCACTCCAACCTCTTTCAAACTACCTCTATTACTTTACTAGTTGCTTTCAAAACAGACTTCTTTCAACCTGTATCCTGCACTTTCACTTTACTCTTAGTTAATAAGTTCTACCCCCTCTAGTATGTGTACTACCTTGGGAACCTCTTGAGAACCCTCTGAACTCTGGCATACTGAGGCTGGCCTTTCCACACTGCACTGGTTCAATGCTTGGTTACTAAGTCTATGTGTAAGCATTGCTCGGGGTCCTTGAGACCCTTAGGGAACTTTGATGCACCTAGACTCTAATTTGTCTATGAAATGAGGCTTGTAAGACCATTAGAGGCTTTGGGAAACTTGGGCGTGATTGCAGGCTCTCTATAGAATAGCTTTTTGATTTTCCATTTCACTTATGTAATTCAGTTATTGGCCTGTAATAATTTGTA
The DNA here is from genome assembly GCF_000393655.2 of Nicotiana sylvestris. Taxonomy (NCBI): domain Eukaryota; kingdom Viridiplantae; phylum Streptophyta; class Magnoliopsida; order Solanales; family Solanaceae; genus Nicotiana; species Nicotiana sylvestris. The sequence continues at coordinate 93,277,305 of NC_091059.1, read as the reverse complement.
AATAGATATTTGGGGTATTTAGTAAAAATGTTGGGTAGATGTGTACTTTTTGGGGTAATATGGGTAGAAATCCTGCTCTTAGGGATTTACTTTCAAATCTGTCTGCTTTACTCTATAGAAAACATGTTCATAGGGTTTTACTCTTGTTGAATCTGATTTCGTTTGCATAATAGACATCATGCCTATAGGATCTAATTCCGATTGAGTTCTAATAAGTCTTTCATATGTTACTACAAATTGACTAAAACCAGTAATACACCTAGATACCATGCCTATAGGGATTTATGTTCGCAATTATGTGTGATAATCTAATTAGCATGATAAATCAATGTCATTACGCCTAGTTCATCTTCTTAATACTGCTCTTATTAAGCAATGACATTTCCTGAGACTAGCTCTTTCAAAATTGCTTTAATCTCATTAGATATCCTGCATATAGGTATCATAAGGGTCTATTTTGAAAACCTGTTCATTTATGCATTGATATAGACACAGTATACTACATATAAGCAAGCCTTAGGGCATTTTCAAAATCTGCATTTCCCTGAAACTATTTTTGTCGTTCGACTTTTCTGATAAGCTTTTAAAGAGGAGTCTCTAGGCAACTACTAGGTTATAACTTCTGGATTTGAAAGTGGTCTATTTCTGCATAATCACTTAGAAATCCTGCTTTAGGACTTTGATTAATAAAGACCTTACTTGTGTCTGAGTTGTGCTGCCTGTATGTTTGTTTGAGGAGGAATTGTGAGCCTCTTAATTGCTCTCATTATGTGGAAGTCCTAAATGCTTTTTGGCTGTCGCCTTAGATTTTTGCCTTTAAAGCCTTAAGGGTAAGTCTAGAACCACATATAGGTAGAGGTCCTAATTCCCTCCAGGACTATTAAGAAGGGACGGGTAGCAGCACACAATTGGAATCAGTGACCAAACACTCTCTTTGCATGACCAATACGGGATGGGAAGGGCAGATATGGGATATGATGACTACGCGTTAATGTCACGTGTAGCCCCTCGTCGAGGAGTGTTTATCGGGCATTGCGTGGGGTGATCCTATAGGACAAACAACATAGGACCCCTCTTTACCTAATCCTTTCTCTATTCAAAACTTTTATCTTCTATAGCTTGTTTAAAACTTATCTTACTACTTGAATTATCCAACGTGCTTTACTTGCGACTTATTTGATTCATCTATTTGTGTGGACTAATTTGTTAATATAAGTTTGGTCGGGACCCACAGTTGTGGACCAAGAGGAGTGCCTAACACCTTTCCCTTGAGGTTACTTCGAGCCCTTACCCTAATCTCTGGTAATTCAAACTACTTACATGAGTTAATCGCTCTAGGTACCCTAACACACCATAATCCGTTAGGTGGCAACTCTTCAAATACCCAATTCCCAAAAGGAAATGAGTGTTTACACCCCATGGAATGTCAAAACCTGGACTCCTCTCAGCGGAGGGAAAAAAGGGGGCGCGGCAGCTATTATTATATGCGAACTCAATAAGCGGCAAATGATCATCCCAGCAACCTTTGAAATCTATTACACAAGGTCGTAACATATCCTCCAGTGTTTGAATAGTATGCTCAACCTGTCTGTCTTTCTGGGGATGAAATGATGTACCAAGACTTACTTGAGTCCCCAATCCTTTTTGGAAGCACCTCCAGAGGTTAGCTTTAAATTGAGCTCCTCTATCCGAGATAATAGATATAGGGACACCATGCAGTCATACTGTTTCCTTAATATAAAGCCTCGCATAATCCTCTGAGGAATATGTAGTCCGGACAGGCAGAAAATGGGCTAAATTTGTAAGCCTATCAACAATTACCCATATTGAATTGAACATACACTGGGTACGAGGTAAGACTATAATGAAGTCCATATTGATTATTTCCCATTTCCAAGTTGGAATCTCCATAGCCTGCAACAATCCACCGTGTTTTTGATGATCAATCTTAACCTGATGACAGTTAGGACACTAAGCAACAAATTCTGCTATATCCTTTTTCATTCCGTCCCACCAATATACTTCCCTGATATCATGATACATCTTTGTCGCTCCTGGATGGATAGAATAACGAGAATAGTGAGTTTCTCCCATAACTTGCCAATGCAGCCCTGCAACATTAGACACACATAATCGTCCTCGATATCAAAGGACCCTATCTTCTGTAATTTCAAATGGCATCTTCTCTTTCTAAAGGGCGGTATCCCTATAATGAATTAACACAAGATCCTCAGTTACTAATGAAGGTGTTGTTGTATTCTGAAGAGTAATTCCAATGTTACCTGAGTCTAGTATCCGAAATCCAAGACTAGCTAGTTGATGAACCTAATGGGCTATTCCCCTCTTTTCTGGCTGTAAATACGACAAACTACCCGTAGATCTATGGCTGAGTCCATCGGCTATTACGTTCGCCTTCCCCGGATGGTATAAAATATCAATGTCATAATTTTTAGGTAGCTCCAACCATCTCTTTTGATGAAGATTCAATTCCTTTTGCTTGAAGATATATTGGAGGCTCTTATGATCCGTATAGAAATCAATATAAATGTCATACAAGTAGTTCCTCCATATCTTTAGTGCATGAATCACCCCGACTAACACTAAATCGTAGGTCGGGTAGTTCTTCTCGTGCTTTCTTAGTTGTCTAGAAGCATAAGCCACAACCTTACCATGCTGCATCAGCAAACAACCCAACCCAACGCCTCAAGCGTCACAATAAATAACATAACCATCGGTCCCCTCTGGAAGCGTTAGAATCAGTGCTGAAGTTATTCTATCCTTTAAGGCCTATAAAACTCCGTTCGCAAGCGTCGGTCCATTGAAACCTAGTTCCCTTCTGAGTTAACTTACATGGTTATCCTAATCTTGTACAATTCAGGAAATTCCCCCCTTCGGAGGTCCAAACTTCATCTTTTATCCCTCATAACTTTGCCATTATCCCACTATTATGGCAACGTCTCATCTATTCTAAACATTACTAGTCTTAGACTCCTTTGAGTTCATTCGGGCTATACTGAGCCTTCTATAACTTAGAGAAACCATCATCTCTCTTACGAACTTATTCCCAAGGACTTATCCATTATTGTTACCTCTTTACTCATCTTTTCTTATCGTTCCTCCTGTCTTGCTAGAACCTTGTCGCTCTACCATACTTTTGCTTGCGACCTACACATATTTATTTATAGTTATTCACAACTTTTCTTCAAACTGCTTGCACCATAGATTTCCTTATGTTATTCTGGAACATCAAGCAAGACACCACATACCACTTTGGTCAAAAGTGCTTAGAGGAGAAGAAAATTTCATTACAAGTTTCTTGTAATAACCTGCCAAAAGAAGCTACGAACCTTCATCGATGTTGTGGGTCTAGGCAAAGTATTCACTGCCTCGGTATCTTGCGTATCCACTCGGATGTCTTTACCCGAAATAATATGCCTAAGGAAAGCTACGAAGTTCAACCAGAGTTCATAGTCAGAAAATTTTGCATACAATTTCCCTTCTTGTAGAACTCTGAGCACAATACGCAGATGATGTGCATGCTCAACCTCTGAACGAGAATATACCAATATATCGTTAATAAATACAATTATGAACATATCGAAAAAAGCCTGAACACGCGGTTCATTAAATCCATGAATACTGCTAGGGCATTGGTCAGACCGAATGACATAACCCAAAACTCAAAGTGCCTATATCTAGTCCTGAATGCAGTCTTCGGAATATCTTCATCCTTAACCCTTACCTGATGGTACCGAGACCTCAAGTCTATCTTTGAAAAACACTCGGCACCTTGAAACTCATCAAATAGATCATCAATTCTCTGGAGCGGGTACTTATTCTTGATCGTCACCTTATTTGCTTATAATCAATACACATTCGTAAGGAACCATCTTTCTTTCTTACAAACAACCCAGGTGTTCCCCATGGTGACTGTACTAGGCCAACAAGTACAAGTCCCTTAGTTGTTCCTTTAACTTTTTTTCAGCTCTGTAGGGGCCATTCTATAGGGGGAATAAATATTGGATGAGTATCTAGTAGTAGGTCGATGGAAAACTCATTTTTTTGCTGGTGGAAAACCCGAAAGCTCATCAGGAAAAACATTAAGAAACTCATTCACCATAGGGATGGACTAAATGGTTGATGACTCCACTTCCACATCCTGAACCCGAACTAAGTGATAAATACGACACTTTCTGATTATCTTTCTTGCCTTGAGATAGGAGATATATTTACCTCTTGGTGATGCCGTATTACCTTCCCATTCTAAAACAAGCTCTCCTGGGGACTGAAATTAAAGCATCCTTGACCTACATTTGATGTTAGCATAACAAAAGGCCAACCAATCCATACCAATTATAATATCAAGTTCTACCCAACCGAACACCACATACCTTATCCTTGTTTATTATCAAATCTATCACGGGCCATTATGGCGACATCCATATATATAAGTAATAGTATTAAGACTTAACTCGCATAACTAATTCAAAAAAAAAAGGGTTATATACATAGGAGTCGACTAAGCCGTAGACATATCATACCCAAGACTATATACGGGATACTGTCTACAAAACATCTAAGTGGGCATAACCATAATATATACAAGTGGGGACGGGACTCCCTACATCCTCATAAAACAACCAAAAACATTTAAAATCCTGACTTGGTAAAATTCCAAGAAGAGGTGAAACTTACCAACCAAAACTTTACACTTGGAGGAAGTCTATAGTAGAGGGTCCTTGCCTCGTCCTATATAAGAACCTTGATCGGACACACTTCGAATCGGAATCTTCATGTCCTTATCAGTTACCTTCCTCCTCTTGGCCTGACTACTATCTTTTTCCTCTGTGTATCCCATAACATATACCGACTAACCTTGCTTGACGGACTCCCAAGGCTGTGGACTATCCAGAACCTCAGAAGAGCTGGTGTCCTCAAATACCTTGACATAGTTTTGAGCCTGAGGGAATCCCAGCTATGCCAATCCATGCACTACTCCCCTCATACCCTGATCAACGGACTGTGAAACTAAGGGCCTTGGTGAGGTCGGAACTCCTTTCACCCCATCTAATACCGGAGTGGTTGAAACAACTCGAAGGGATGACTCATATGGATCCTCGGATGGATCCTCCTCAATAGAACCTATAATCTCTGATGGGTCTGAATCCATAACATAACTTATCACTCTTTCTAAAACCTTCGTAGCCTTATGACCTGTGCTAGCAGCTGTAGTCTTCGGAGGCATCGCTGAAAACGTAACACATTATTAGGAACATGAATGCTTATATCGCACGATCTAAGATAAGAAGAGAGGATAACATCCTATATGTCTTGTAGCCTCATATCTATAAGTGTGGTGCACGACACACCCATAAGCAAGACTCTACTAGACACGGTCTGTAGACAACCCTAGGACAAAATTGCTCTGATACCAATTTTGTCACGACCCAAACCGATGGGCCGCGACGGGTGCATGAGTCCTATCTGTCAAACACCCCTAAACATACGTCTAGGATATGAACCTGTATAACATCTTCTGAATTAAGAAGATAACATACATGAAAGAAACCTGCCAACAAGGCATATGTATGTATTCTCTAGAATACAGGGGGCGAGCCGGTAAGGCTGCTATAGACAACTTTACATCCAATAACTGAAAGACGACAAGGCCATATACATCCCAACTAGACATACTGTCTACAAACCTCTAACAGAAATATTATTGTATAAAGACGGGACTGAGCCATGTCATGCCCATATATATGTATATATATATATATATATGTGGACAAACGTATCGTACCAACATCAAAAGCAGCTCTGGATAAAATGGAGGATGCCAACTATCGCTGATCAGGGATCCTAAGAGGGGGGACCATCAGTTTGCCTACCTGCACCTGCGGGCATGAAACGCAGGCCCCATGAAATAGGGCGTCAGTACGAAAAATGTATTGTGTACATAATATCATCAAGCCACTAAGGGCATCCCATCATATCATCTCGGCCACTGTGGGCACATCATCTACATATACCAGCTGATCAGGTGGTGGTGTGTGTATAATGCCATAATCTCTTCCCATATCCCATATAAATATACATACATATATACGCGTATATAACGTCGTCTGAGTCATATTTCAGCCACTGTGGGAAACATCATCATTATATACCAGCTGATCAGGTGGTGGTGCATATATAACACCGTAACCTTTTCCCATATCCCATATACATATATTTATATATATACGCGTATATAACGCCATTTGGTCATGAGTCAATGCACATGAGTGAAATGCATGAAAAATACGTAATAATCTCAATATTCCTTCCAGATAAACTTTTTCAACTGCGTATTATTCTGAGACCCATAAACAGAAAATAATAATAATTTTCATGGGGAATCAAGAATATAGACACCCCTAATAATTCTATGAATAGAGTAATTTATGAAAATTGTGTATAGGCTCGTTTCTTCAATATGATTTGGGCCATGCCAAAAGAAAGAAGGGAGGGCCTTAACATACATGTTCCTTGAATTATTTGATCGAAGTGAAGCTTCTGCTTCCTTGAAATACGTTGGAACGAGAGGATGAAGCTTCAACTTCTAAATTTGGACGAAACCTTGCTATGGATTTAACAAAATTGTTGTTGTTCTTTGAATTTTCAATTCGAAATTTGGCTATAGAATTGGGACGAACTTATTCTGCTTCTCACGTCTTTCTTTGAAATCAAATACAGAATGCTTCATTTGCTTACTTTGTTTTCTAGGTAATGAAATATATTATTTGCTAAGACATTTAAGTCATGCCATGGTTGAAATTATCAAGAGCCATCTGGCAAAAATGATTTACTTAGTCATTTCCAATTGTGTGGCTTTTTGCCATGTTTGAGGAGGGGGGGTTATTTTAATAATTTTTTTATCCACTTATTAGTTAACCGGGTAATGTCGTGTTACCTGGTAATTAATCAATTACCCACATAACTTAAAAATTACCACAAATTACTTCAAATTCTATTTATTTTTAAAATACTTCATATATACTTTATATATTATACCACCGTGATCATATGGTCATTTGCATGGTACTAGTTCATAATTATCGGGTATTATCGCTCGACTCGTATTTTATTCCAAATTGACCACTTCCAACGAAACTCATTTTTGTTAATCCGTGTACCCCTTTATCCTTCATAACACTTATTTATCGATTGTTATAAATAGCGTAAGCACGTTAATGTCAAGATGATCATATCCCCGAGTCTACGTCGGCTAACTGAAAACGAAATTTTAACGTACAAAAATGCGAGATGTAACAGTATTCTCTCGAACTATGCTAGTTGGCACTAATTCACCGTTCACTACAATCGCACCAAGGTTTCGTTATCTCTATCCCCACCTTTAAACCCTTCGTATTGATCTCTCACATATATTAGGAGTGATGCTATTCAATAACTACCTAAATGCGTACTCTCTCTCTCAAGCAATATACATAATAAATAGGCACAATTAAATGATGGCCATTCAATCATCAACAATAAACATATAGTTGAACAAGTATAGATCCAATGTCTCAATTATATAAAAACATAACAAGAATTTATCGTACAAAAGGTTCTATAAAAACTCTAGATAACAAATTAGTTATTCATAACAGTATGCAAAACTACAATACTAGAATTCACAACCAATAATGAAAATAGGAAGAAGGAAGTGAAAAACTCATAGAAGAATTCTTTGTCTTGCTCCTGGTGTGTTCTTGCCTCCTTAGGCCGAAATCACATCTCCAAAAACGTCCCATTTGGTTGAATCTGCACTAAGACGGCTCTCACCCGTTCAGACATATTCAGGGAGTATTTGTAGGCTAGGTTTGATGTCCTTGAATCCAAATACGGGTCAAATCATTTAACCCATGAGTTCTAATTACCGGGATATAGACCTCACGAAACCTGGTCTATAGCACGGTCAAGCTGGCTATAGACCTCACGAAGCCTGGGCTATAGCGCGGTCAACCTGGTTATAGACCTTGCAAAGCCTGGTCTGTAGCGCTGTCAACCTGGCCATAAACCATGCGAAGCCTGGTTTGTAGCGCAGTCAAGTCGGCTATAGAACAAACTTTACTTGGTTATGTAACACGATTTGGGTACTTGATGCTTTTGCGCTCTTTTCTTGAATTTTTGCCTCTTTTTGTGCAACTTTCATTCGACTATTTCTTCCGATATTCCTACACATAAAATAACATAATTTAGCTCAAATGTCGCATAATAAATCACTATACCAACAACATATAGGGCAATTAATGTACTAAAGGTATAGCCTTTTGGCCTAACATCAAGCACCACCCGCCATCAAAATACTCCTAGAGGCCTAAATGACTGACACTTTTGTAAGTGTGATCAGTAAGCAGGTCCCGTGCATGATCGTGGAAACCCTAATGACCCTTGCAGCCAAGAAAGTAATGGAAAAGACGACCAACTAAACGCTCCAACTTTAAGTAATACCTACACGATCGCTAATAATACAGGTGATGACGCCCTCATCGTCGTATTAAAAACAATGGAAGTTATGGGGAACGAGAACATGGCACTCTAGTAGCAGATAAAAGAGAATCAGGAATAGATAGACAAGATACTAGGCACCCCCAAACTAATACCAAAAAGGGACATCGGCAGGTTTGTAGAGCAGCCATACAGGGAAGAAGGAGCCCCTCATACCATACCAAAAACTTTCAAGATGCCCACGTACCTTAGAATCTATGATGGGATTACTGATCTCGAAGATCATGTGACCTATTACGTTACCAAATCCATCTTGTTAAAAAAGTTCAGTGAAACTCTCATAGGAGGAGCATTGACATGGTAGTCGCATCTTCTGGCCTACTCTATAGAAACATTCGAAGAGATGGCGGACAAGTTCCTAGCAGCTCATGCCGAAGCCAAAAACGTCAAAACCATGGTAAATGACATATTTGCCATCAGGAAATCCCTAGGGGAAATATTGAGGGAATTCTTAGCTCAGTTCAACAGAGTAAGGATGACCTTACCAAATGTCTCTAAAGAAATGGCCATAGAAGCCTTCCAGTTAGGTTGAACATAGAAGGTTCGAGGGCGACCAGAAAGTTGCTAAGTCGATTGATGAAATACACACTGGCCACCTAGGAAGGAGACCCATAACGGGTACTGTGCTGAGGTCAGGTCAGATAGTGGATACCTAAATGGGGAAATTCGACGACTTATCTCAGTGCAATTGATAACTGTGATTTCTACATGGTTTATACCCATTCTTACCTAAGCTTTGTGCATTAACTGCCATAAATTAGTTCCAAAATGCTTACAAGTTACGCTTGATTGCAGGTTTGAGCGACAAGATAACAAATACCAAAGATCGGCTCAAAAAGGAGTGAAATCTGCCAAGTGTGAAAAGACAACTGAAGTGGGGAACAAAATGACCTGTGCGGTCCGCACTGATGTGTCACGCGGCCGGATAGGAGAGTTTAGAGGCTGGGTTATTTCAAGGTCACCCTGCGCAGTCCGCACTGCTTGCCACACGGCCGTGCAGGATAGTTCAGAGACCATGCAATTTCCAAGTCAAGATGCGTTGTCCGCACTCCTTTCCACACGGTCCGCGCCCAAGAGTGTCAGAGACTTAGTCATTCAAGGCAAAAGCCCACGCGGCCGCACACCTAATCAGTGCGGTCCGCGTGGATGAAGTTCAGAGAGGGTGGATTTGGACCAAAACACCCTACGCGGCCGCGTGTCACATTTGTGCGGTCCGCGTCCCCAGTGTCAGAAGCAAGATATGAAGACCCAAACCCCTACGCGGCCGCACGTCATTTGTGTGCGGTCCGCGCCAGACCCTCATGGGTATTTTTGTCCAGTTTTTCATGTGTAGTATAAATAGGACATTTTACTTTTTAGAGGAAGAGTTTTTTTTGGTTTTTATCAGATAGCAGCTGAACTCGAGACTTCATAGTTTTAGCCTTTTTGGGTAATTTCTTCTAGTATTAACGTGGATTTGAGTAGATTAACATTGTAGTTAATTATTATGTCAATTTCATCTACTATTTCTTCAATTTCTGTTTCTATTATGGCTAGCTAAACTCATTAGCTAGGGTTGTGGCTCAACCCTAGTGTGGGTAATTAATGGATGTGATTGTTTAGTGCATGAATGATGTTGGGTATTTGTTATTTGGATTAATCTTATGTTTTCATTAAGATTTGGTGGTTGCAAACACTAAGTCTAGCGTAGTGTGTCTTGACTCTTCTTGAGAAAGAGAGTTTATAACCCCAAGATTAATTCCAACAAGGAATTGGGATGGACCCATGAGAATGGTAGTCCCAATTAACGGGTTAAACCTCGAGAGAGTAATTACCCAACTTGAACCATAAGTTGCTTGGGCAAATTGGCCTACCCAATTGGTCTCGAGAGAGTCAATTGGGCAAAATCACTCTCTCTACCGAGAGGTGTGAGAGTGGGTGCAAAAGTGCAACGGTTATAGCATAAGTCCCATATTCATCATTCTTGCATTAGGAATCTCTACCCGTTAGTTGACCACCTAGGTACATGCCACGACCCTAGTGCCTTTGTCTATATTGCATACAACTTAGAATCAATATCTTAGCCTAACTAGGTTTAAACCTGTAGTTGATAAATTGTAGTTGATAATCAAAAGAAAACAAAAAATTTTAGAAGATCAATTAGGAGCTAAAACATAGTCCTAGACCATACAAACACTCAACTCCAAATTGAAGCTCCATGTGGAAAATTGACCCCGATACCACTATTGGGTAAAAGTATTAGCGCCCACTCTTCCTTAGGTTGAGTCCGTTGCGATCAACAATTCGAACCCAAGAAGGAACATAGGGATAATACGAGGAGAGGCCATCCAATGTTGTCACCAAGAAGAGATCGGCATCAACGTTACACCATGCCACCAGTCCCTAACTTCCACTATGAAAATGGCCCATCTAGGCCAAGATCTAACATTCCAAGAAGTGACCGAGGTATGGTTCCTTTACTATCGTCTCACAATTTCTGTGTGTCACTTACACATGTGGTTAACGGACTAGAGAAGCTCAAACCGAAGGTAAAGTGGCCATCGAAGATGAGATCCGATATGAACACAAGGAAGTTGGATTCCTTCTGTGAGTTCCACCAAGACCGAGGGCACACGACTAAGGATTTACATGCTCTAAAGTTAGAAGTGGTGACTATGCTGCAAAAAAGACACCTCAAAGGTAAGAACACATTAGCAAAGGGAAAAAAACACCCAGGCCCGCAAAAGCTGCCATCTCCTTATCATACCATCAACATGATTATCGGAGAAGGCGATGACACCTCCATCAATGGCGTCAGGTTCACCACCACCCATAAATTCAAGAGATCGATAACCCACAAATGGTATGATGGCCACGAAAAAAGTAGCATCTTTGATGAATAATATGTCGACGATTTGACTTTCCCTCAGAATGATGCACTTGTTATTACTTTACGCATTCTTGATACCGATTTTAGGAGGATTATGGTTGACGATGGAACTAGGGAATGAATTATCTATCCTCGAGTCCTCGTATAGATGCGACTCGAGGATAAGATAGTATCGCACTGCATCACACTAATCAGTTTTAACAATGTAGTTGAATAGAATTCGAGCGAGATCACACTCCCCATCTTTACCAGCAGGGTAATGCTAGAGACCATATTCTATATCATGGACCAGGACACGACATACAATGCCATCATGGGTCGACCATGGATACACCCCATGAGGGAAATCCTTTCTAGCCTGTACCGAGTGATCTAGTTCCCAAACCCCTGGAGAATATTAAGCATATGATAGGAACAGTGTGTATCCAAGGAATGCTATCGGATATCCCTGGATAGTACGTCCGCTCAATAAAAGAAATAAAAAGTAAATGAAGCATTGCAATCAGTAGGGTTTAGGTCCCTTCAGGTCAAAACTAAGGACACCATTATGAATCCAGAAATGGTCGAAGCTGCAGGTTCGACCACTGAGGACCTCGATCATGTCCAGCTAGACCTAAGCAACCACAAAAAGGCCTACATAAGCAGTAAGCACAAGGACCTAGGTCAGTTCATTCAATTCTTATAACTAACACAGATTTGTTTGTTTTTAGTCATACAGATATGCCAGGCATCCCCAAAGAGATAGATACGTACAAGCTGAACGTCGACTCTACTACCCCCCGATAAGTCATGTCCAACAAAAGTTCAACCCTTCTATCAATAAGGTCGTTCATGAGGAAGTTGGAGAAGCTCTTGGAAAATGGCTCCATCATGGAGTCGAAGTATCCCAAGTGCATCGCTAACAAAGTAATGGTCAAAAAGAAGAATAGGAAGTGGAGGATGTGCATGGAATTTACCGATCTAAACAAATCACCACCACAACTCTCAAATCCAAAGCTCAGAGAATACCTCCTTATTTACCTCGCCATTTCATTGGTAGCGGTAAGTGGGTCCTGGTTCGGGAAGACAAAGGTATGCAATCTCTGATTTATTATATAAATAAAACACTTATCGACACCGAGACGATGTATCCTCACCTCGAGAAATTGTCCATGGCCCTTGTCATAGCTTCAACGAAACTCAGTCCATACTTCCAACCAAACACCGAACATATTATCCCATGACTTGTTTATAAACAATGTAACTCGTTTCAACCCTACCAAGCTCTACCTAATTAATCATCCCATTGATATTTTCAGTTTGTCATTTCTCGGTAATTGCATAGTCTGATTTTGAATTTGATCTTCAAAGGGAATGTAGCTAACTGACAAAAAAAAGATATAGATTCCAATTGGTAGTGCTCGATTAAATATTTGACCTTCAAATGCCATTCTTAATTAAAGTAATGTACTTAGGCTAAATATATGTTCATTCTATTGAGGACCTTGCCGCAAAGGCGGAGCTAAAAAAACTTATGGATTTAAGATTCTAGTGTTTTAAGTTATTGAATTCTAAATTAAGAATTTAATAATTTTTTTAATATATATTATATATATAAATTAAACGAAAACAATTGAATTCGACCTAGATCGTGGTGCACCCAATAGGAGAAAAAATTTGAAGGCAGGAGCAGGTAGGGAAATATTAGTTAAAAATCTTAAAACCAATTTACTTAATATTGACCTGAGCAGTTTTGGTTTTGATGATTGACAAAGGAACACATGCATGAACCAGGTCCATGGACAGTGTACATAGGTGACGTACAGAATCAAGCAAAAGGCATACACGTAAAAAGGATAAGTATAAATGGTAATTTCTGATAATCCCTCAACGAAAAGGTTGCATATTTGATAAGGAGAAGGACTCCTTACTTGAATAGAACTCTATCCAAGATAAGGGAAGAGTTCGAAGTTGAAGTTGACAAGAACTCTTCCACCAAAGAAGAGTAAAGCATTAGGACTCTAGTTAATCTTTATTTTCTAACTCTATATATATAAGTTGTGTTCTCCATTACTGGTAATGCACACCTACTAAAGTTAAGAAAGAATTAAGTGCAAATTATCAAGCCAATTTGTGTGCAATTCTCGTGAGTTTTAAGAGTGCAATCCTTAAGTTACACGAACCAAATTGAAGAACCAATTGCATAAAGAGTTTTATATGTCTTTCTTTATTTCTAGTTCAAAATGTAGTAGATGTTTTGCGTTTTACCTTTCATCTTTCTTAGAAACAAATTGTACTAGGTACTTGAGTTGTATCATTCATGTTAGAGTTAACTTGAAGTAGTCGCAACAGCCTGTGGCGTGTTGCCATAAGGGTTAGAGTTAATCCTTAGGTTTGCAAGAGTTTGTAAACTTTATTGTTGGCTCTGAGTTGTAGTGAAGTGTTTGGAAAAAATCCTACTGGATAGTAGGTCGTGGTTTTTTTACCTTTTGAGCCTGGTATTTTCCACGTAAAAATACTTCAGTTGTTTACTTTCTGCATTTATTATTCCACAATAGTAGTGTAAGGAACGCATTGAAGAACTAGGTTCTTTTATAATCCGTGCACGCAAAAATTGGACACCACACAAATCATCCCCCCCTCTTATTGTGTGGTATTGAAGTATAAAATATAAATTGGTATTAGAGCAGGTTATCCTTGAAGAGCCTAACACCTTAGGAAAAGATCAAGATGAATAGACGACCTAAAATCTGTGAAGGGTAATCCACCACTAGGCCACCGTTATCCAATGATCACTATTATTCTTTGTGGAAAGAGAGGAAAAGAGATCACTTGCAGTTGGCTGATGGATGCTTTAAATGTGGTAAAAAGAACCACATTATCATGAACTATCATGTGTGATAAGTCGAGTGGAAAAAGGAAAGATCTAAAAGAAGAAACAGAAATAAGGAACTAGTTCATGATAAGAAGAATTCAACAAAGGGCCATTCAAACCAATGGTTGTTGTTTGGAAAGATAGTTCAAATGAGGACATTTATGATGATGATGATGATGATGATGAAGTTGAACGAGCTCTTATAGCAATTCGTGGATCTGAAAATGAACATGATGAAAAATCTGAGATACGTTTTTTGGACCTTAAGGATAAAATAAAACTCCTTTCTTGAAGATAGACTATCAGAATTGTTGCTAACTTTAATTGACGAATCTAAGAATATAAGTTCTGAAAAAGATCAGTTGTCAAAAGAGTGTAACTTTTTAAAAGGATAATGCAAAAACCTGAAAATAAACGTTTGTAAAACTAAAAAGGAAAATACTGCTTTGATGAACCAGGTTCATGCACTTGATACAACTGTCTTAGAACATAGATCTAAAAATATTAAGTTAAATTAGGGACAGGAAAAGAGATAGCCAGTGATATACAACTCAACCTAGAGAATGACTTAAGTAAGGTTAAAGATGAGCTATACAAAAAGGAAGAAAATATAAGAATTTTGAAAGAGGACTTGACAAAGGTTAAACATGAGCTTGATAGAACATGTAAATGGAACAGGTCCTCCGATGCACTTTCATGTCTACAAGAACACTATAGTAGCAACAGAAAGGGAGTTGGTTTTGGGAACTCTTCACCTAAATGGGATTCCAAAAGCAAGTACCTCACATTCCCTGAAAATAAAATTTGTACACACTGTGGTAATACTGGTCAATATAAGAATGATTGCACTGCAAAAGAAAAGGAAGATCAGAAGAACAAAAATTTTGTTCTAGGGAAAAATAGGCTGCCAAGCTGGGCTAAAAATAATTTGATTCATCATTTTGCCTATATAAAGGGACCCAAACTAGTTTGGGTTTCTAAGACTGACCCCTGATTTTTTTTTTGCAGGTCCAAGTGAAGGGGGCAGTCAAATATGGTACATCGATAGTGGCTGCTCAAAGCACATGACAGGAAGCAAGAACCAATTCATTTCACTTGAGGACCTTAAAGGAGGTAATGTCTTATTTGTCAAGGGAAAGAAAGGTGACATCATTGGAGTTGGAAAGATAGGTAAGACAGATTCTCACTCTATTGGGAATGTCTACTTGATTGATGGATTGAAGTACAGTCTAATAAGTGTATCACAACTGTGTGATAGAGGTAACATGGTAGCATTCACCTCTGCAAAATGCTTTGTGATAAATCTTACCACTGACAAGATAGTTTTGCAGGGAAAAAGAGTGAACAACATATATGTGGTGGATCTGTCCACACTTTCAGATAATGAACTCACTTGCTTAAGTGAGCTGGACAACGATACCTTCCATTGGCACAAGAGACTTGGACATGCTCGCCTAAGCCAACTCAACAAACTAGGCTCCAAGGACATGGTCGTAGGGTTGCCTAACATTAAGATAAAGGAAGATAAAGTATGTGAGGCTTATGCAAGGGGAAAACAGGTAAGATTCTCTTTTAAAAGCAAGAAAACAGTAAGCACCACCAAAACGATCGAACTGGTCCATATGGATCTCTGGGGATAAATAAGGACATTGAGTAGAGATGGTAAGAGATATGTTATGGTACTTGTTGATGATTACTCTAAGTTTATTTGGACATTGTTTTTAACATCTAAAGATGAAGCATTTGACATGTTCACTTCATTAGTTATAAAAACTCAGAAACAACTAGGTAATCAACTTGCATCAATTAGGTCTCATCATGGTACTCAATTTGAGAATGTTAAATTTGCTGAATTTTGTGATGAGCACGACATAGATCATAATTTTTCTCCTCCTAGGACTTTACAACAAAATGAATTAGTTGAAAGAAACAATAGGACATTAGAGGAAATGGCTAGGACAATGATACTTGCTAGTAAATTACCTCATAGCTTCTGGGCAGAAGCTGTGAACACTACATTCTACATCATAAATAGGTGCATGATAGACCTCTTTTCGAGAAGAATCCCCATGAGTTACTTAAAGGGAGAAAGCCAGTATATCCCACCTTAGGGCATTTGGATGCAAGTGTTTTGTGTTCAATAATAGAAAGGACTCCCTAGGTAAGTTTGATTCCAGAAGTGATGAAGGAGTACTCTTGGGATGTTCTTCACATAGTAAATGATATAAGATATGCAATAAAAGAAATATCCGTGTACAAAAAAAAGTTCATATGTTTCTTTATTAAACTAACATTCTTTCTAAGAGGCAGGAACAAGATAATGAAGAGATTGGGCTGATAAGAAATTCATATGGTGAAACCACAGTCCACTCTGAAGTTGTAGCACATGAAAGAACATGTGATGGAACATGTCATTCAACCCTGGGCAACTTAACAGGGGGAACTAACTAGAGAGGAACTAATCTTCAAACCTAAAGGGAACTTGTCCATGAACATATTCCTCAGCAACAAAACCAGGAATGAACATCCAAAGAAATTGACACTCATATTGCAATATCCACAAAATTGGATTTGTATGAACCTGGTTCATTGGTTGATCAGAAAATATATAGGAAAATGATTGGATCATTGTTATATTTGACTGCTAGGAGACCTAACATTATTTTCAGTATAGGCCTTTGTGCTAGATTTCAGGCAAATCTAAAGGAGTCTCACTTGAAGGATGTCAAGAGGATCTTGAGATACCTAAAAGGCACCACTGATCTTTGCTTATGTTATCCAAAAGGTAGTAATTTTGATTTAGTGGGATATGTTGATGCTGATTAAGTAGATTTTCTTATGGATATAAAGAGTACTTTAGGTATGACACACTTTCTTGGCTCATGTCTTGTATCTTGGCCACCAAAAAACAAAACTCTATTGCTTTGTCTGCTACTGAAGTTGAGTTGTATCCCCATCTTTTGTGATAACACTAGTGCAATTAGTTTGACCAGAACCTAGTCCATCATAAAATAACTAAGCACATAGATGTTGGGCATCATTTTCAAAGGGATAATTTTGGAGAGGTGTTGATCACTATGGAATTTTGTGCTACTGATAAGGAAATTGCTGACATATTCACAAAATCTTTGAGTAAGGTTCACTTTGAAAGGTACAGGTTCGAATCAGTGATTGGTTAATTTGTAAATTTTTTGAATAATTAGATTAGATATTGCTCAGTCTCATGCTTTTATTAGTATACTCTTGTGCCATGCACTAAAATTTCTCACTGATGTCTAATGATATTGTCCTTATTTTCTTGGAAAAAAATCAGTCTTATACGAGAACTTTCAGTGAAGAACCTGGTTCATCGAGCTTATAAGGTATGTATTCTACACTCCGCATAATTTGAAATAACTGCATATGTATCATAAACTAAAAAGAGCTCCACTTTATCCTAAACTACTTTTGAACCAATCAGTTATAAACGAACCAGTTTTACCCCTAAACCCACGCGCCATAATTGCCGAGATTTTTGGGGAAGAATCTGACGCCTTTTCAAACTGAAATTCCCAAGATGAAAAGACTTCTAACCTCCAAAAAGATGTTATTACACACTCAACCTTTTCCATCTTTAAACTGATCAGACTTTACCCTCTTTTCTCAGGGGTTTTTCGAAAGATCAACATCTCCAAATCAAAACTCTCTCTATTTCTCTCTAGTTTATGAACTGATCAAATGACAAACACCCATGAGAATCCCAAAAACTCTGAAAAAACTTCCTCACCACCTAAAGAACCTTCACTCACACTTTCAACCATCCAAACCCCCAAAAAAACATATCAAAAAAATTACACGTAAAATCGTAGCAAGTAAAGAACAAGCCAAGAAATTGAATGAGAAGCTACAAACCAATCAAACAACAGAAAAACAAAATTCTGATGATTCTTTCCAGTCTGCGACTGAGGGGGAGGAACCAGTTCTTCTGAAACTAAACAGGTAACATCTAAGTTTCCTACCTCTAAGTTTGGTTCTAAAATTTCAGAAAAGCTTGAGAATCGATTTATTTTGGTTGGATCTATGGCTGGTATTGAAAAGGGAAATGTGGTTATTGAAGACAATGGTGATAAAAATAAAAATAAAAAAAATAAAAAGTTAAGACTGATGTGTAGGGAAGGGTGGAAGAACAAGTGGCTGGATTTGATTCACCCATTAATTATGGATTACATGAGGAGACAGGTGCAATGGCAATATGAAGTGAAGCGATTAGTGATAATAAGGAGACAATGAATTAAAGTATAGGGATAGAATCACATGAGATAGGTGATATTCTGGTGTATAAGTGTGTGCTCGGTGAAATTGGAGAGTCCAATTTCTTCATCATTATGATGCCCCACGAACATACTTCCCAAGGCTCAAGACTGGGGTCGAGTTTCGTGTTCGAGGGCTGTCATTGCTCGGCCTCGGGGCAATGCAGAGCAATGGATATATTGGAAAAAGGGGAGTTCCCAAGGGGTGCAGCCAGAGCTAATAAAGTCTGTCAGGCTAGTCTGAGCCTGCATCATGACATCAGCTAGCTATCCCATCCCCATTTCTTTGTAATAAATGTGTTTGTACTATGTTCGGATTCCCCCTTTTCTCTATAAAAAGGGGGTCCTTGCCATTTGGTAGAGGCCTGTTGCTTCAGTGGTTCCACACAAAATACACAAGAACATTCTCTTTCTCTCTAACATACTCTCTTGAGATTATTATTGCTTCCATTTGTTATCTTCATTATTGTTATTCATTTATTGCTTATCATTGGCTATAAAGAGCCTCCGTTAATTTTATTATAACTTTTAGTCTCCCTTTAACTGCCTCCAACAGCTCCCAGTCGAGCACCGGAATCGACCTCGAGACCCCTGAATCGACAAGCTCGAGGCCCCTATTGTTAACCTATCGGTTTGGTTATCACCTTATTCCTAACTCTTATCTCATTTCTAAGTCTCGCACATAGCATCAACTGCTTAACAACTAGCATAAAAATATATCACATATTTTTGGAGTCCCATAATCAAATTTAATTGTTATTACCATTTTCACGGTAAAAAGTTTGGCGCCCACCGTGGGGCTAAAAATAATAGTGATTATTTTCTTGCTGGCTTCATCACATAACGCAAGTTATCCTTCACATCTGTTCTTGTCTAATATCTTCAAATTTCAGGTCAAAATGCCTAACTCAGTAAATGGAGATGAAAACAACTACCTCAAGAACCAAGGAGAGAATGGTGTGGCTGTCCAAGGTGTCAGTATACCACCATGGAACCCTGTGAACACACCGGAGCCGACCTCCAAGGGTACGATCTCACGAGACGCCCGATGTGTTGGCAGCGCTCCTCACATTCACCCGAAAGCGCGCCTTAAAGTTCCGCGAGAAACCTGGCAAAACTCAACCTAGGCTCAAAAAGAGATTCCTCGACATGTT
This sequence comes from Nicotiana sylvestris, assembly GCF_000393655.2. NCBI lineage: Eukaryota > Viridiplantae > Streptophyta > Magnoliopsida > Solanales > Solanaceae > Nicotiana > Nicotiana sylvestris. The sequence goes on along the minus strand of NC_091059.1, from coordinate 93,257,583 downwards.
GTTCATATGATTATGGGAGGGAACGACATTCCCAAGGACTCATGATCAAGCGAACAAAAATATTTGTTGCAACAGAAGGGCCGACCTAGGACCGCATGGCCGAAGACACCCTCGCATTCAGCGAAAAGGATCTCGAGACCTTGGCAAAACCACACAACAACGCGCTGTTAATCTCATTTCTTTTAAAAAAACATTCAAGTTAAACGTGTTCTCGTGGATCCAGGCAGCTCGGCAAACATAATTAGGTCAGGGGTAGTAGAGCAGCTCGGGTTGCCCGATCATATCATACCCGCCTCCCGGGTCCTCCACGACTTTAACATGACCGGCGAAGTAACAAAAAGAGAAATCACCCTCCCAATCGACACATCCGGCACGGTTCAAAACACCAAGTTTCAAGTCATCAATGGTAATATAAGGTATAATGCATTGCTTGGCAGGCCATGGATGCACAACATAAGGGCAGTACCGTCAACTCTGCACCAGATGATTAAATTTCCGACAAAGGAAGGCATAACAACCATATATGGAGAACAGCATGCGGCAAAAGAAATGTTCGTGGTTTACCAAGAGGAGTCGACCCCCGTACTCCCAACCTCGGATGTGTCTAGGAGCATACAGACCCCCGAGGACGACGAAGAAGATTTCCTCGTTCCTTGAACTTTCATTGCCCCCGAAGAGTCGGATGCAACGAAATTGACAATTGAAGATCTGAAACAAGCTGTTTTGATCGAACACCTCCCCGATCATAAGGTATACATGGGAATGGGATTAATCCCTGAACTCAGGAAAACACCATTAAATTTCTTATTGATAATATTGACTCTTTCACTTGGTCCCACTTAGATATGACAGGTATCCTGCCGAAAATAACCTTCTATTGACCGAGTGTCTACCCCAGGTTTAAACCGGTGAAGCAAAAAAGAAGACCCCAGTCTGAGATAAAACACGTATTCATCAAGGATGAGGTAACAAAACTCCTTTAAAAAGGGTCCATTAGAGAGGTAAAGTACCCTGAATGGCTGGCCAACGTAGTAGTGGTACCCAAAAAGGGAAATAGGCTAAGAATGTGCGTGGATTATAAAAGACTTAAATAAGGCATGTCCCAAGGATTCGTTCCCATTGCCTAACATTTATCATTTGATCGATGCTACGGCTAGCCACGAAACCCTCACCTTTCTCGATGCCTACTCGGGGTACAATCAAATTCAGATAAACCCCAAAGAAAGGGTGAAGACCTCGTTCATCACAAAGTATGGTACCTACTGTTACAATGTAATGCCTTTCGGACTAAAATACACAGAAGCTACAAACCAGCGTCTAGTTAATAAAATGTTTGAGAGTCAAGTAGGTAAATTCATGGAAGTTTATATTGACGACATGCTAGTTAAGTCCCTGCGCGCAGAGGACCATTTAACTCAGTTGTAGGAAACATTCGACATCCTCAAAAGTTACAACATGAAGCTCAACCTCGAGAAATGTGCCTTCGGAGTGGGTTAGGGCAAATTTGTAGGCTTCATGGTATCAAACAGGGGGATTGAGATTAACCCCGATAATATCAAGGCCATCGAAGAAATCATGGTGGTAAACAATGTAAAGGCCGTGCAATGGCTAACAGGGCGAATAGCGGCTCTGGGCAGATTCATATCAAGGTCATCCGATAGGAGCCATCATTTCTTCTCTTTACTCAAAAGGAAAAGCAACTTCGAATGGACTCCAGAATGCCAACGCGCCTTAGAAGAGTTGAAGTGATATCTGACTATCCCACCTCTGCTCCACACGCCAAAGGAGTATTAAACACTATATCTATACTTGGTCGTATCTAAAATAGCGGTAAGTGGCGTGCTAGTTTGAGAAGAGCAAGGTACACAATTTCCTGTTTATTATGTAAACCGGACCCTAGGGGATGCCGAAACCAGGCCACACCTTGAAAAATTAGCTTTTGCATTAATAAGCGCATCGCGAAAATTGAAACCCTATTTTCAATGCCACCATATTTGCGTTCTAATGACATACCTCCTCCGGAGCATATTACACAAGCCCGAACTATCGGGACGATTGGCCAAATGGCCCATCGAACTTGGGGGGTATGATATCGAGTATCAACCTCGAACGACCATCAAGTCCCAGATTCTGGCAGACTTTGTGGCCGATTTCTCGCCCTCCCTAGTGACCGAGGTAGAAGAGGATCTTTTGCTGAAATCAGGCACGTCTTTCGGGGTATAGACCCTGTTCACCGACGGCACCATAAACGTGAGAGGTTCCGAACTCAGTATAGTCCTAAATCCACCTATGAGCATCTTGATCAGACAATCTATAAAAATTGCAAAATTGACTAACAATGAAGCCGAGTACGAGACTATGATTGTAGCTATGGAACTGGCCAAAAGCATGGTAGCCGAGACCATCAAAGCAAAATGCGATTCACTCCTGGTAGTGAACCAGGTGAATGGGAGCTACGAGGTCCAAGAAGATAGGATGCAGAGGTATTTGGACAAGATCCAGGTTGCATTACGTCGCTTCAAAGATTGGAATTTAGTCCATGTACCTCGAGAGCAGAATAGCGAGACCGATGCCCTCGCAAACCTGGGATCATCTGTTGAAGAAGATGACCTACTCCCTGGGGCTGTTATTCAGCTATCTAAATCTGTGATCGAGGAAGGTCACGTGGAGATTAACTCCGCCAGCCTAACATGGGACTGGACAAATAAATATATTGATTATCTGAAAGATAGAAAATTGCCCGCAGATCCAAAGGAATCAAGGGCCTTGTGAACGAAAGTAGCTCGGTTCTTGCTCGATGAAAACAAGACTCTGTACAGAAGAACTTTTGATGCCCCCGAGCAGTATGTCTGGGCCGGGGATATAGATAATGTACTCTGAGAAATTCACGAAGGTACTTGCAGAAATCACTCTGACCCGATTCTTTAGTTCGAAAGATAATCAGGGCAGGCTACTACTAGGACAACATGGAAAAAGATACTAAGGAATTCGTCTGAAAATGCGAGAAATGCCAGAGATTTGCCCCTATGATTCACCAACCCAGCGAACAACTACATTTGATCTTATCGCCATGGCCATTCATGAAATGAGGGATAAACATCGTTGGGCCCCTACTGACGGCATCAGGTAAAGATAAATTCATTTTATTTATGACTGACTATTTCTTAAAATGGGTGGAAGCACAGGCCTTCGAGAAGGTAAGAGAGAAAGAAGTCATTAACTTCATTTGGGACCACATTATATGCCGATTCGGGATTCCTTCCGAGATAACATGCGATAACGGGAGGCAGTCATCGGGAGCAAGGTAACACAATTCCTTGAGGATAAAAAAATCAAGAGAATCCTATCGACGCCTTACCACCCGTGTGCAAACGGCCAGGCTGAGTCCACAAATAAAACCATCATCCAAAACTTGAAAAAGAAGCTAGAAAGCGCCAAGGGAAAGTGGAGAGAAATGTTGCCCGAAGTGCTGTGGGCATACCGAACAACTTCGAAATCAAGCATAGGGAAAACACCTTTCTCTCTAGTATACGATGCCAAGGATTTGATACTAGTGGAGGTTGAGGAGCTGAGCACCAGATACCGATACACCACTGAGAGCTCGAACAACGAGGCCATGACAACAACCCTCGAACTACTTGATGAAAAACGAGAAGCCTTGATGGTCCGGATGGCCGCCCAAAAGAAAAGGATCGAAATATATTATAATAGGAGAACAAACCTCTGACATTTCGGAGTTGGGGACTTGGTTCTAAGGAAAGTCACCCTTAACACATGAAACCCTAATGTAGGAAAGCTAGGCCAAAATTGGGAAGGACCGTACTGCGTCCTCGGAGTAATCGGTAAAGGGTCTTACAAGCTCAGTAGCATGGAGGGCGAACAGCTTCCAAGCAACTAGAACATATCAATGCTGAAACGATATTATTGCTAGGTCATCCGATTGAAAATTCCGAGAACACCCTCGAGCACGCGTTGCACTCTTTTCCTTCGATCAGATTTTGTCCCTATAAGGGTTTTATCGGCAAGGGTTTTATCGAGGCAACGACAATACAACACTTAAGGAGACTCAACAAGTATTCAAAATTTCTTTTACAATCCACCTCGAATACTAAGGGGCATTCCCCCGAAAGGTCATCTACTCGGGAAAGCCAAGACACCCCAAATAGGACCTCAATAGGAAAAGTAACGTATCAGGCCAAATGGTCGAACGAACCGTGCCCACATAGAGCAACCAATCTTTTAACGGCAAAAACGTGTATACTTATACCAAGTAATCGAAGAACACTTTTCATCAAAGCATTTCACGCTTCAAAAGAAACTCGATCTTTTAGCAAAAAGGACTCCTCTATCAGAAATGTCTCGAAAACTCAAAGACCGGCACCAACAATTCGATACCTAAATGACCCCCAGGTTAAAACTCCAAATTCATAAGCCCTCAACAAGGAAACATCAAAATTATAAAATGTCTCCTAAACCGAAGGTATCCCGAACACTCGGAGATTGACGCCATAATCTCAAAAATCGCATGACCTAAGGGTCGGAATAGCCAAAATCGTAAGCCCTCAATGAGGCAATACCAAGTTTACAAGTAATGGCTCTTGAGTCAAGAAACCCTCAATGACTCGGGGACTGCTGTCAAGAGCCACCTCCATCGACTTATCAAAACCCAAGGTCATAAGGCCACATGTGGGCTGCCTCGGTCTTGTAAGACCTACATAAGGCAACAACAATATCTGTAATACCTCAAGCAAGGCATGAATAATACTTGTACCAAGTATCCAAAACTGAAAGACCTCAAAGGCAAATAAAACTTTGATGGGTTTTCAATGTCTTATCCTTATACTTCTTATGTTTTAATGATCTAACAAACACGTTATGAAGAACCAAATAGAGAACCTTGTTGCACAGGTTATACATCTCATATGAACAATTCAGCAACATGAAGGAACTAAACGATCACAAAAGGAAAATCACAAGGACCTGGTGCCCCGGTCTCTTAGGGTTCTCCAGCACAAAGAAGTTAGTAACTGTATGCAATAAATATAAAGAGGAACACAATAGGGACCTGCTCCTTGTAGGTTCTCTGACAGAAGTACAGGTCAAGTACACAGCTGGAATGTGACTTAGGGTTCTCCAGCACAAAGAAGTCAGTGATTGTACGCAATCAATATAAAGAGGAACACAACAACGACTTGCTCCCTGTAGGTTCTCTGACAGAAGTACAGGTCAAGTACACAGCTGAAATGTGACAGAAGAAAGTGACCATTTGGAAACTATTACAGAAGCGGAACACAAGAGGACCTGGTCCGTTGGGGTGTTCTGACAGAAGTACAAAGTCCACTATCCAGCTGGAGCGCAACTGCCCAGTAGTGGCTGTGCAGACAGTGCAACACTCACTTCTCTCTGGCAAAAAGTACACCACGATTTGACATCACTACCTATTGTGATATCTTTTGTGATAAAACAACCTAGTGCAAGGCACACCAGGATTTGTGCATTCAGTGATTTTCTCTCAAGAAGAAGGAGCATTGATCCGCCATTGAAGTCACTGGTGTGTCAAGAACAAGAAGACAACTCCACTAAGGATCAATTTCTAAATGAGTCTTATGTATATCCATAGTTGAGTTGTAATCTTGTTAATTGCTCTACATTGTAATTCCTAGTTTGCTTTAATAGAAGTGCTATTTTAGGAACAAATCAAATTCGTAAACTTTAGAGTTTATGTTGTGACAAGGAATAGTCATAAGTTAAATCCTCTGTAACTATTAGAGTTAGAGAGTGGCTTGTGGTGGTTGCATCACAAGTTAGTTTGAAGTCTTTGCAATCGGTAGTATTGCAAAGTGGCTTGTAATAGGTAGATTACAAGTTAGTTGAATTAAAAGCCTACAAGAGTAGGTCGTGGTTTTTTTATCCCCTTGTATGGTATTTTTCCACGTAGAAAATCTCTTTCCTTCTTTACTTTCAATCTTACTGCTTCCTACGTATTAGCCTCATATGGGACCAGGTAATCCATAGTTTGGTGGACTCATACATGCTATCAATTGGTATCAGAGCGGGTTCCTCCTATCAGGCTAACACCTAGGAAGGATCCTTAAATGGCTGCTCCACCAAGCTTTGAAGAAGGACAATCAACCTATAGACTTCCCAGATTCAATGGTCAATATTACGGATGGTGGAAGACTCGAATGCATGACTTCATATTGGCTGAAGATTCTGAAATGTGGGACATCATTTGAGATGGTCCACATGTTACCATGAAGAAACCTGAAGAAACAAGACCATTGGTGCCCAAAGGGAGAAGAGAGTACAACGACACTAACAGGAAAGTTGTAGAAAAGAACTATCGTACCAAGAAAATCTTGATGTGTGGCATAGGACCTGATGAGTACAATAGAGTATCAGCCTGTGATACTGCCAAAGAAATATGGGAAGCCTTACAAACTGCACACGAAGGAACCACTCAAGTCAAACAATCCAAGATCGACATGCTCACCATTGAATATGAGCTTTTCAGGATGAAGGATGATGAGTCCATACAAGATATGCACACCAGATTCACCTCCATCATAAATGAGCTTCACTCACTTGGAGATGTCATTCCCAGAAACAAGCTTGTAAGGAAAATTCTCAGTGTTCTATTTGGGTCTTGGGAAAGTAAGGTAAATGCCATCACGGAAGCTAAAGATCTATAGACTCTGACCATGGATGAGCTGATTGGTAATCTGAAAACATAAGAGATGAAAAGAAAGAAAGACAGTGAAAGAAGAGATCCCAACAAGGAAAAGAACCTGGTGCTTAAGGTTGAAAGGAGTGACTCAAGTGATGAAGATAGTGACATGGCCTATCTTACGAAGTGATTTCAAAAAATGGTTCAAAGAAATAGTGGCATACCAAAGTGGAGCAGTTCAAGTAAACAAGGAATAACGATCTCTGTCATGGATGTGGAAAGCCAGGGCATTTCATCAAAGACTGCCCACTCACGAAACAGGAGCAGTACAAGCAAAATCCTAATAAAGCTGGAAAAGGAAGGTTGGTTCCAAAGAAAAGATTTAATCGAAAAAGTGCTGCAGACAATATCGTTAAGCAGGCTCTTGTTGCTTGGGGAGACTCCTCAAGTGAATCTGAAAGGGAATCAGATGCAGAAAATAGTTCCATAATGGCAATGGAAACTAAAGCAACAAAGTGCGATTCATTGTTCGCGTTGATGGCTCAGTTAGATGATGATGAAGAAGAAGATGAAAATGATGAGGTAAACTTCAGGGATGTTCAAAGAAATCTGAAATCCTATTCCTCTAAGAAACTAAGGTCTTTATCAAATGTCTTAATTAACACTTATTATAGTCTTGTTAATGATAAGGAGATCTTGACTGTAGAACTAGGGGAGGCCAAACAATCTAGAGATGATATAGTAGTCTGTGTAGTGGACTTAAATGAAACCACAGCTAATCTTGAACTAGAGAAGGAGGCCCTAAATGAAAAATAACCAGTGTGGAGAATGAGAGACGACCTGATGGTAGTAGTCGTTGATCTAAAAGAAACAATAAAAGGTCTTAGCAATGAGAAACAATCCTTAGAATAAAAAATTGCCTCCACTGAGGAGGAAAAAGATGGCATTCTAGTAATATGTGTTGACCTAGAGGAAACCATTGAGGGAATCAATAGAGAACATAGGAATGTACCTCTTGGGAAATGGAAGGAAGTAGCTAGTGAGGCGCACATCTTACTCTAAAAGGAGTTAACTGTTGTAAAAACCAGTCTTTGCAATGAACTTGAGAGAAATCAGCAACTCCAAGCTGAGTTGGAAAAAGTAAGAAATGATATTGAAAACTCCCTGAAATGGACCTGGTCCTCAGATGCAGTCACTGCCATGTATCTCAACAATAGTGGGAACAAGCAGGGCATCGGGTTCCAAAGGGAGAAACTCCCAACAACCCACACAGCAAGTATGTCACTATACCTGATAACTGGCTATGTACCCACTGTGGAAACAATAGGCATTTTAAAGAAAATTGCCAGGAAGGGTTCAGTCTGCTGAAAAGAACAAAGCATTTACTAATAGAGTGACTACTATCAAAGGACCAGGTACCACTCGCAAAAAGCAAATGCTGCTTGCGTGGAACAAAAAAACCCTCATTCATCCTTTTTATAGTAACAAGGGACCTAAACTAGTTTGGGTTCCTAAATCTAACCCCTGATGTGTATGTGCAGGGAGCAGTGAGAGGAAGCAGACTGCGATGGACTATGGACAGTGGATGCTTAAAGCACGTAGCATCATGAATTTCTTCTCACTGAAAGCCCTGCAGGAAGGGAATGTATCATTGAAAAGAAAATAAAGGGTACATTCTCAGTGAATGAAAAGGCAGAAAAGGTTCTTCTTGGCATTTGAGTAGAGACAAGCACTATGTGAATGACCTAAAAGGTGTTGTCATCAATCTGATAACTAGACAAGTAGTATCAATGAACAAAGGAAGCAAGAATAGTCACTCCTACTAATCAACAATTGGAGAATGAGATGAGTGAAATCACAGTTATAGGATGTAGGGGCAGTATATACAAATTTCTCACCTCCGAAGAAACTAACTCAGTCGGACCTAGTCCGTGATCTGCCAAACTCAAGCGTGACCTGGACATGAGCTCACAAAATTGATGGAGGAGGAGGAGAATGGATTTTGTGCAATTTCTCAAACTCCAAGGATTGCATAACCAAAATGGCATAGTAAAAAGAAAGAACGGATCTGGAAATTGCTGCATGAACTATGCTCATCCTCTAGGGAATCGCCAAGAAACTCTGGGAAAAGGAATGAACATTACTCTCTACTTGGAGAACGGGTGTCGGACCAGGTGCCTCCCTAATCAAAACTCACCAGGAACTGCCAAATTGGAAGAAAATGCCTTGTGCTTGACAACAGGAAGGGTCAGCTTGGGGAGCTCAATGCAAAAGGATGAGCTAAGGACTTATTCTAAAGTTCAATCCACAAAACAAGGCCACATGGTCTTCAACAAGGAAGCACAAATGGCAGGAAATGCTCATGGGGATTCAAATCAGGAGGGTGATAGAGTGAGCAAAATGAAAGAAGACTGGTGAGAAACAATACAACATCATCTTCCATGTCTCACAAATAACCTTGTATGTCATTTGCCACAACTGAAGCTGAAGGAAGAAGAAAAGATGCAGCTCACGGCACTACACAAGCAGCAGAACACAAAGTGTGAGGAAATCAAACTGACCTCCATATGTTTCTTCCCAACCAACCTCTATCTCAAGTTGGGAAACCAAAGTGCACTTGTCATGATTCATGCATTATCTTCTAGAAGACAAGGAAGCAAGACGAAATGACCTCATCAATATCTGGAGAGAAATTGCAAACACATTGAAGGGTGAGATCCTCTTCTTAGGGTAAATATGAAGAAGGGATTGATCAATGGAAAGGATTGCATAACAGAAGACCAAACTCTAGATATCTGCATCAAAGCCTCAAGTAGAGAATATTTCGGATAAATCAAGGCAAAGACGGGGTCACAAAAATCTAATGAAGAACCTGATTCTCCATCTGTTGGCTGTGTAAGACACCTTCAGGTAAATATAGCTAAAGTGTTTTCTGACCAAGCCTAACACACATCAATACCGTTGTAGGTAAACACATATGAAGATCATAGAAGCCAAAGGTACAGTTATGAACTGCAAGGAGGGGAGCTGCTAAAATCTTGTTCAAAAGATTGCTCTGGCATCAGGTTCTCGTATCTGAGGTTAGTAGGATTGTGCTTAATTTTTGCATGCCCTTTATAAACAAAAAAGTCATATAAATACTTTGTAATTCAGCTGCCACGTCATTCAACTTTTCAACGTCTGAATGCCATGTCTTGTCAGTCAAATCCTTCATCCCCTCTGCACGGTAACACTTCCTCACAAAGCTACCGCCGTTTTCAGATATTTCAGAACCTGTTTCGCTCTCCACTCATCATTAGTTCTTCTCCCAATAAGAAACTTCCCCTCTTTCTCACGGCAAGTTATGAACCTTCATCCCCTGTGCATAGCTAGGATCCTCTCCATATCTACTCCTTATTCTTTCAACTCATATACTAAGTTCTCATCCAATGGTGATTGAAAAATCTTCTCATTCCCCCACCATTAACATTGTTCCCATTTCTTCATCACCCTTGAAATAATTCCCAGAGCTTCAATATTTCACGCCTTCTACCACCTTACACACTTTTGGGTCCTCATCCACCCCTACAATCTTTCCATTTTTTATAAACCTTGTTTACCACTATTTTGAGAATCCTATGTCCAATCAATCTTACGATCTCATCAAAGACCACACAAAAGGTCTCACTCCTTGAGTATCAGAAGGCCTTGAGGACGATCCTGACCAGTACCTTAATACCTCCATGTTAGACTCAGTGACTCTCAAGGAGTCACCAGAAAAGGAAGTAGCTCATAACATTATGGCTATATCTGCAAAGAGTCTGATGGATGAAAAAGCTTATCTCTTCTCAGAGTATCAAGGTGAAGACCTAACACTCCTAGGAGATGTAAGAACCATAGCACTCCTCGAGACCTGGGCTCATGAGATCTTTTCAGAAAAGCCTTTTGATGAACCTGATTCACTCCCATGCAAACTCACTCCCGTATCTTCTGCTCATTCCAAACTCCTAGAGTCTTCCTCAAAATCACCCATGACCAGGTCACTACAGCAAGAGAATTTTCTCATTGCAGAAAGATAAGAGAAGTGTCAATATAAGGAAAAAGAGGAAATGAATCCAAAAGATTTTATCAAGAGTGTGCCAGTGAATCAGATAGACAAAAATGCTTCTAGAGAACCTGGTTCTTTAGTGCAATAGTCTCTAATGATTAAGGAAAATGTTGAAGAATAGAAAGGGTCACCTGGGAAGCATAGCAGCAAGTCTAAACGGAGTAAAACTGAGATAGTCGTGTCAAAGGACAAAACTGTAGAGGTAACAAGATGTAATGGAGAGTCTGTCGAAGGAATCAGAAACCAGGAAAGGGAAACTATTCATGAACCTGGTCCATCAAAGTCCTTAACCTGTGATGGTGTTCAATGGCAGAAAAGATTAAGAACTCAAAAGGTGTTGTGGGGCAGAACTTTTGATCCATCAATTTTGAAAATGGCTGGCATGACACAAATTTTGGAGATTGTAGAATTTCAGCAATGGGAACACCTATTTAAAGGGAGCATGCCTCTGGTGTATGAAGATGCAGTGCAAACCTTCTACTCATCTCTCTTCACTGTTGAAGGGGACCACATCTACGCACTTGTAAACGGAGTAGACATTGTACTCGACACTTCAACATTGGGAAAAATTCTTAGAATTCCGTGTGAAGTTGTGTCCTTAGTCAAGGATGTTTATGGAGTAAACTTTCGAAGAGCCATCATGAAAGAGTAAGCTATTCAACAGGGGGAACAGGTCCATAAGAAAGTGTTACTTCCTGAGTATCAGCTTCTCTTTGAACTGGTCAATAAAGTACTCATACCCCGCTCTAGGAGACACTCCATTGCCACAAAGTCAGATTTGGTCCTGATGGAAGCGCTTGATGAGTTTGTACCAATCAACCTGCCAGCAATCATGATAGATCACATGTAGAAGGTGGCAAATTTTAAGGGTGGCAATCATAGGTTACCTTATGGCTTTCTCCTCACTCAAGTGTTCAGATTCTACAAGGTTCCTTTGGGAAATCCTAGAGTGGGCACACGCAAGCAAACATTTTCTAAGACAACTCTAGAAGAATGTGAATATATAAAAAAAGTTGTTAGAAGAATCTCAACCATTTCTCAGCTGATAAATGCCCAAAATGTAGCCTCTAAGGAAATACGAAGGCTAAGGGCTCGAAATGCCATTCTAGAAACTCAGCTTAGCCAAGCAGCTAAGGGACCTGATTCTATACATGAGGAGGTTGCAAACTGAGAAAGGAAAATGAGATACTTCGGGCTTAACTACTTGAAGAACAACTGGCCGTAAATGCTAGACTGGACCTGCTTCTCAAAACCATTGTTGTCTCTTCTTCCAAGCCTCCTTCCCTTAGTGCTCCCTAGGATTCTCCCTAGTATCTAGCTATTTTTGCTCCAACTTCCTGTAGCTGTTGTTTTACTTGTGTTTACTTGTTTTTTTTATGATGGCATGTTGAACTTAACCATTACTGCTCCTGACTTGCTTGGTCCAATGTAAACATTAATGAAACAACTCCCCTTTTTTTCTTGCATGTACAATACTGTGTTCCACTGGTTTCTCTTTTCTATCATGACTGTGTGCACATATATGGCATGAGCTAGCTGTGTTAGACTTCTTTATGCTTATTACCAACGTGTGCTCTTTGTCATACTAGTTGGTCTTTATAATGATGCGAAAAAGGGGGAAATTATATAATAGATGGGGATGGGGCTAAGAAGATTAAGGGGGAACTATGCTATGCCTGTGATGTGTTATGTCTATGATGATCAAAGGAGGGAGATCTAAGATTAAGGGGGAATTGCTGCCTCATCTAGTTAATTAACTGTTAATCATGATCTAAACAAATGCTTTTCATCCTTAAGTTTGTCATCATCAAAAAGGAGGAAATTAATAGGTTTTCAATGTCTTAGCCTTATACTTCTTATGTTTTGATGATCTAACAAACTTATTATGAAGAACCAGATAGAGAACCTTGTCGTACAGGTTATACATCTCATATGAACAATTTAGCAACAGGAAGGAACTAAACGATCACAGAGAGGAACATTATAGGGACCTGGTGCCCAGGTCTCTTAGGGTTCTCCGGTACAAAGAAGTCAGTGACTGTACCCAATCAATATAAAGAGGAACACAACAGGGACCTGCTCCCTGTAGGTTCTCTAATAGAAGTACAGGTCAAGTACACAACTGGAATATGACTTAGGGTTCTTCGACACAAAGAAGACAGTGACTGTACGCAATCAAAGTAAAGAGGAACACAACAGGGACCTACTCCCTGTAGGTTCTCTGACAGAAGTACATGTCTAGTACACAGCTGGAATGTGACAGAAGAAAGTGATAATATAGTAACTGTTACAGAAGCAGAACACAATGAGGACCTGGTCTGTTGGGGTGTTCTGACAGAAGTACAAAGTCCACTATCCAGCTGGAACGCAACTGCCCATTAGTGGTTGTACAGATAGTGCAACAGTCACTTCTCTCTAGGAAAAAGTACACCATGAGTTGACATCACTACCTAGTGGGCTATCTTTTGTGATAAAACAACCTGGTGCAAGACACACCAGGATTTGTGCATTCAGTGATATTCTCTCAAGAAGAAGAAGCATTGATCCGACATTGAAGTCACTGGTGTGCCAAGAACAAGAAGACAACTCCACTAAGGATCAGTTTCTGAACGAGTCTTATGTATATTCATAGTTGAGTTGTAATCTTGTTAATTGCTCTACATTATAATTTCTAGTTTGCTTTCTTAAAAGTGCTATTTTAGGAACAAATCAAATTCGTAAACTGTAGAGTTTATGTTGTGATTAGGAATAGTCATAAGTTAAATCAACTATAACTAGGAGAGTTAGAGAGTGGCTTGTGGTGGTTGCATCACAAGTTAATTTAAAGTCTTTGCAATCGGTAGTATTGCAAAGTGGCTTGTAATAGGTAGATTACAAGTTAGTTGAGTTAAAAGCCTATAAGAGTAGGTCGTGGTTTTTTGATCCCATTGTGTGGGATTTTTCCACGTAAAAAATCTCTTGCCTTCTTTACTTTCAGTCTTACTGCTTCCTACGTATTAGCCTCATACAGGACCAGGTAATCCATAGTTTGGTGGACTCATACAGGCTATCAAACTTGTAAGACCTCACTAAAGGCATAAACCCGATCTCAAAGTTTCGTCTATATATCGAACTTGTAGCACCCCTAAAAAGGCATACCCTTAATATAGATGCTGAAACTACTGCATTCGGGACTTAAAGGCTCCGACTGAACACAAATGAATCCAGTCACAAGGCTGTACCAGTCAAACTAACGCAACTCGGGGACGCCCGACCATCGCTACAAAATCACAAGCCTTTAATTCTTTGAATCTACTTCGAAAAGAACCTGTTAAACAGGCTACCCTTGACATAGGCAAAAGAGCTTCGACCATGTCAACTCCAAATCACAGGCTTCGAGCCTCCGTGCCAAACCTCCCGAGGTGCTCAATTATCGCCACATAACGACTTGTAATCGAGGTTTTTATCAAGCCATCAAAGAATCAGGCAAAAATTAATTTAAAAAGTCATTAATGAGGGAAAAATAAAGCCAATAAAAGGTCTCTTCGACACAAGGCGTAGGAGCCATTGTCGCTAGCCCACAAAAATCCAAAACTTGAGGGTTGAATGAGCTCGAATCGAAACCCAACTCAGAGACTGAACCTAAAATAGTTAACTAAATATGCCTAAGGGCAAGGCATAAGAGCCATTGTTGCCATCCAAATGAGCCTCAGACCTTAGAGCCACATATAAAAGGTCGCTTCGACCCAAGGCATAAGAGTCATTGTCTCTAACCCACACAAATCCAAAACCTGAGGGTCGAATGAGCTCGAGTCGAAACCCGACTCGGAGACTAAACCCAAAATAGTTAACTAAATATGCCTAAGGGCAAGGCATAAGAACCATTGTCGCCAGCCTAATGAGCCTCAAGGCCACACGTAAAAGGTCGCTTCAACCCAAGGTGTAAGAGCCATTGTCGCTAGCCTACACAAATCCAAAACTTGAGGGTCAAAGGAGCTCGAGTCGAAACCCTACTCGGAGACTGAACCCAAAATAGTTAACTAAATATGCCTAAAAGCAAGTCATAAGAGCGATTGTTTCCAGCCCACATATAAGGTCGCTTCGACCCCACAAATAAGAGCCTAAGGGCCAGCTCAAAATCTTAAAACTTGAGGGTCAAATGAACTCGAGTCAAAATCTGACTCAGAGACAGAGCCCAAACTAATAAAAACGCGCACGAGCGAGAGCATAAGAGCTCAAAAGCCAGCTTACACTAAATGAGCACACCGACCCAACACGTACGAGTCACTGTCGCCAGCACCAAGATCAAAGGTTGTGCCAGCCGGATACATAAAATCCAGGTCGTCCGACAATAGCAAGCCCGAGGGTCTAACTTGAGGTCTAGAACCTTGGGTCGAATGTCAAAATAGATTACATAATATTTCAGAAAAGCAAAAGGGAAAGAAGGGACAAGAAACAAAAAGCCTTCTTATGGCCTTTAGGAGGATGTTTACAAGTCTTGAAAAAACCCTTACAAAGAGAGAACCGAACAGAATCCTAATCTATCATCGAGCCTACATCTTCGATGTCTCCACCAAAGGTTGCACCCCGACAACTACGGGTCCTTCAGCAGCCCCTCTTCGATGGCCTCTTCCCCTCCGGGGGCTCCGCCTTCATTTTTATCACCTCCTGAGCCACTACCCGACACACCTCCGAAAGCAAGCAAAGCAGCATCTCTCTTCTCTAGGGTCTTCACTCTCTTGAGCTCGGCAGGCAAAATGATATCTCCCGCATGTATGTCCCCAAATGTCTGCCTGTGAGATCCCAATCGAACACATTCCACTGCCAAAGTTAATCTCGGCTCGTCCCCCTCGGGCGCCTTCCCGGCTTGAGCGCTTGTCGCAATAGCATCCTCTCCATGCAAAGATATAAGCGCCTCAGCTTCAGTTTTGATCCCGGATAATGCAGCTACCAACTCAAAATGGAGACCTCTGTACTTGTTACTATCCTCCCTCACATCACTAAGCTGACGTCCAACTAAGGTCACCTTCTCCTAGAGGACATCCCTCTCGGAAGTTATCTCTTTCTCACGTCGTTTGAGTTCGGAGACTTCGGAGTCTCTAACTGGAACTCCTCCCTCAAGAAGGCAACTTCTTTCTCTAACTACACGAATTAGATCCAAGATCATTAAACACCGGGATCTAGCAAAGCATTCAGATAATGACAAACGGGGACTAGATAACCTGTTCAGTAAAGAGAGCCTTCTCGCGCTCATAACGGGTCACCTCGACCTGATACCAGGTGAAAGTCTTATTGTAAAGCGCCTTGGCCTGAAGCCATGAAAAAACGATAAGCTAGAACGACAGAAGTCAGAGTAATCGAGGCCTGAGCAACAGGCAGAGTTCGCGAAGATTACCTGCTCGCAAACCTTGCCCATTTCGCCGAAGACGAGGGAAGCATCAATCTCAGGGATTCCCTTAGGAATGGTTGGAAGCCTTTCAAGCACATCTCCACCTTTGATAGGCATCCCTGCATCGGAAGATTCCTTGAGCGGGGCATCTTGCACTTCCTTAGGAGGTAAGGTCATTCCCTGAGGGGAATCAATCACGACTATGGCACTAGCGGGGTCAGTTAGGACCATCCCTTGTCCATGTAGGGCCCCAGAACTAGGCCCCTCCGAACCACCTAACGAAGGCATCCCAGACCGAGGGAAACACTGGCCACCGGCCAGCTTGATGGCAGAACCCGATACTCCTTCAGTTGTCTCTCTACTACGAAGTTGGACTGCAACAACATCAGACTTCGGCTCGAAAGCCACTATATCTATGGACCAAGGATCGGCCAGGTTTATCCCTCCCTCGGGCATTGTCGAGAAGATTTTTTTCTCCTCACCCTAAACTCAAGGATTTCCCGCTGTTTTCGGGGTTAGAGCTGTTGGGTCGGCCTTAGCTTCTTCCGGCTTAATCTTCTTAGACTCATAAGCCCCGTCCAATGGATCCCTTTGTCTCTTCATCCCTTCATCGGGTACCAAATCATCCTCCACGCCAGGTAAGGCTCCCTTCATCAAAGGACTTCCTACAAACCTGCACAAATACAAGAGTTAAGCACAGGGAAAGAGAGAGCTGTCAGTCGCGATTTTGGTCAAGAAAACTGACTACAGCAGGGGTAGAGGCTCACCATGATCCTTATCTTCCCACCAAGCCTAGGACAAATTGTGCCACACTCGATCAACATACGGGCAAATTGAGTCTAGACAGCCGACCCAACTTGGGAGGCCCGTAACCATTCTAGGATAAATTTCCGCATCTGCATTAGCAAGAGAAATTAAGTACCTGAGGGAATATAGTCAATAAGAAGCGAGGAAATAACTAGGTAGTATGTCTACTTACGTTCCACGTTCCACCTCTCGGGAAACGACATCCTTTCCACCGGGATCAGGTAGGAGGTCCTTACTCAGACAAAGCAGCTTATCCATCTCCCATTCCCGAGATCCTCGATATAGGTGAAGAGGGCCCTCGGGACTCGACAGCGGAGCTTGATTAGACCATCGCGGAAGAGACGGGTTTTGTACATCCTGATCAGATGATCGAGGGTAAAGGGAATCTCCTAGATCATGTTCATGTCGTACCTGGTCATGTAAACAACACGACAGAATGAAGGATGAATTTGGCAAAGGGTCACTTGATACCATTGGCAGAAGTCGAGAATCACGGGGTCGATCGGGGGCGAAGATGGCGCCACCGGCCCTAGGGTAAATGGGTAAGTATACACACTGAGAAAATCGGCTTTGTATGTTGTAATATCCTCCTCCCAAGTAGGGATCCCCACAAAAACCGCGTCCCCTCAACGGCAATCAGCTCTCACTCTTCCGACGTCTGTTATCGAGCGAATATACTAAGCCACGGGCTCACTTCACCCTGGCTTCGAAGAAGGCCCCTCGACCTTGAAATCAGAAGCCATCGTGAAAAAACCTAGAACGCATTCCTCAGCATAAGGAGGCATTGCCTCTTCACCTTGAGATAAAAGAGAAGAAGATGAGGCCACATTCTCCTAAGACACAGAGGCGGAAGTTTTTACCATTACTGGAAAATTCTGGAAGAAAAAAGGGAGTCGCGTTCCTAGGAAAGAACAATGGTAAAGGAAGAAGGAACCTTTTTGGGGTTTGGAAATATAGTGAGTGGGGAAGAATGAGAAGGGGAGTATTTATAGAAGCCCGGCTTACTTGTTGAAGGAGTCCAAGGGGCAGCTAACTACTATAATCAATGCAGAGGCCTTCAAGGGCTACGTGTGCACTATCTTTTGGCACCTTATGACTATCGTCGTTACAAGAAAATCAGAGGGGGAAATGGTTCAAAGTTGTTTCTTATCACTTTCACTCTAAGAAATGCGGAGACTATCTATGCTCGGTGAAATCGGAGAGTCCAATTTCCTTGTCATTATGATGCCCCGCGAACATACTTCCCAAGGCTCGAGACTGGGGTCGAGCTTCGCCTTCGAGGGTTGTCGATGCTTGGCCTTGGGGAAATGCAAACCAACTGCTATAATGGAAAAGAGGGGAGTTTCCAAGGGGTGCAGGCAGAGCCGATAAAGTCTGTCAGGCTAGTCTATGGCTAGTCTGAGCCCACATCATGACATCAACTAGCTGTCCCATCCCCATTTCTTTGTAATAAATTTGTTTGTACTATGTTGGGATTCCCTCTTTTCTCTATAAAAAGGGTGTCTTTGCCATTTTGTAGAGGCTTGTTGCTTCACTGGTTCCACACGAAATATACAAGAACATTCTCTTTTCTCTCTAATATACTCTCTTGAGATTATTATTGCTTCCATTTGTTATCTTCATTATTGTTCCAAGTTTATTTCTTATCATTGGCCATAAAGAGCCTCTGTTAATTTTATTATAATTGTTAGTCTCCCTTTAACTGCCTCCAACAGCTCCCAGCCGAGCACCAGAATCGACCTCGAGACCCTTGAATCGACAAGTTCGAGGCCCTGATTGTTAACCTATCGGTTTGGTTATCACCTTATTCCTAACTCTTATCTCGTTTCTAGTTCTCGCACATAGCATCAACTGCTTAACAACTAGCATAAAAATAGATCGCGTATTTTTAGAGTCCCATAATGAAATTTAATTGTTATTACCATTTTTACGGTAAACAAAGTGCAATAGATGGGCTGGTTAGTTTAAGGAAACGGTTTCATGAACCAGTTCCTTCTCTTGCTAAAATAGACAAGAGTCTCAATCTATTGCAAAAAGTGTCAGATAGTTACAATCAAAAGGAGAAGAGCAAAGCTGGAAAGACTGCAGGAAAGGGCATGGGTGGTAGTAAGATAAAGAGTGCCCCTTCTATCCCTGTAGCAATTCCTCCCACTAGATGAAGAAACACAAGGAGACAGAAGAAGCAGAGTGAGGCCAATGTAGAAAGGGCCTTAGCTGAGAGTGCCAAGAAAGTCATTTGGAAAAAGAGAAAAAAAAAGGCTGGGAAGCTAATTGGAGTTGCCGAGATTGAGGAGATGAACTTGGTTTTTAAAGATGAATATGAGGATGTGGAAGTACCTACACCTAGTTCCAAAAAGAAAAAGACTTCTCAAAAGAATTTTCAAAAAACAGAGCCCGAGGTTGAGGGCTCAATTGTATCTAAAAGAACTAGGTCTGCCAAAAGGAGCAAGGAGGCTCAAATAGTGGAAGAAAATGGCTAAGGATGCTAAGATTGAAAAGTTGAACAAACGATTGGCTGGAGTAGAGGCTAAGAGAGACTCTCTCAAGTGTGAGCTTCTAAAGTAAAATGAGAATAATGATAGTATTCTTTAAGATATGTTGAAACTTTTTCAAGCCAATAACCAATAACCTGGTCCTTCCCAGTCTTAAAGCTTTCCTAAGCCTAGTTTGTAACTAGTAACCCAAGTGGGATGTTTTTTTATTTTTTGCTCATGGTTCTATGTTTTTAATTCTTCTTATGCCTTGTGGTAGGTTCTTATCAATCAATGAAATTCACTGCTTTTGCTCTAATTGTTTGTTGATATTTTTTAGATGGCTAATATCCTTAGATTGAAAAAGAGAAAATTGAATCCATGATTGCATTTGAATTATAGCCCCAGTGGTCATGAGTGATATTTGTTAAAATTTGGTTACTTACCTTAATTATGAAACTTTTCGATGATGCCAAAAGGGGGAAGATAAGGTGGGATTTTGCTTTGGAATGTGATGTTTATAACTTAATGAGTGTCTGATGTTCAGTTGAGTTGAAATAGATTCCTTGCTTCTGAGAAATACAGAGTTTGTCATTATCAAAAAGGGGAAATTTATTGACCGGAGCAAATTTGGTTTTGATGATAAACAAAAAAACACATGCATGAACCAGGTTAATGGACAGTATACATAGATGACGGAAATAATCAAGCAAAAGTCATGCACGTAAAAGGGATAAGTATAAGTAGTTATTCCACTCTCGCAACAGTTACACCCACTCTCTAAGAAACCCAATTTAAATTGCAACACATATCCTTCACTCGCAAATGAGATCTTCTAACAGACACATAAGGATTGTACCACCTCAGAACATTTCGCAAGAGACAACCTTTTGCCTCTAACTAACATTTCTGTATACCTTCCACCGTCATAAACTGTACGCAGTCACTTAGTCTTCCTAAGTCCTAACTCATACTGCAACATGAAATTTACTTCACTCAGAACTAAGAAACATAAAAAGATCCTTCACACGCCCATAACTCGGGCCTATACCTCAAATCAAGATGGAATTCAAGCACCTAATAGTTCTTTTATCCTCTAAAAGACCTTCTCATTGCTTCCAAATCATGTGGATACATCTCGTAGTACGAACATACTCATCACATAGTTATCCATTCGTCACTTCCACTAATAGGGACAATACCGAACATATACGTTCAATAATACTTGCTCACACAATCAGCACCTCGGTGCTTAAGCCATAGGCAAAGATCCGGCCTCAAGTACTCTATACTGGCCCAACATCAACTCACAGAGATCACATCTCGCCCCTCGATCGGGGAATAACATGCCATCGATGCACATCTGATACTGAGCGCTCATGCGTGCATACGAACACGTGGAAGGAATTCAAGAGTTAATTTTCAAACTGAATCAAGGATGCACGATTAGAATTCAAAAATGTGAAGTTTTCCTAAAGGTTCTGCAGCCTCTCGAGGATAAATACAGACGTCTTCGTACTGATCCACGAGAGTCTACTAAACCTGCTCATGACTCGTGAGACCTATGTAACCTAGGCTCTGATACCAACTTGTCACGATCCAATTCCCCGAACCCGGTCGTGATGGTGCCTCTCGTGAAGACAAGGCTAGCCAGACTAAAACGGAACACCTCTTTTAAATAATTAATTATCATAAACGGTAATAAATCATAATATAATATCCATAAATTACGGAATTTAACGATGATAACAACAGAAACAATCCCGATGCAGCCCAAACCGGGGTGTCACAAGTCATGAGCAACTAAGAAATCCGTATACAAGTCTACTGAACACTAATTTCGATACAATAGTTCTAAAAACATGAAAATGATAAGATAAGGGAGGCACGGGGATGCGAACGCCAACAGCTACCTCGTAGTCTCCGAATCACTGCCTGAACTCGGAGAATCAGCATTCAGGAGCAGACTCTATGATGCCTGAATCTGCACACATGGTGCAGGGAGTAATGTGAGTACTCCGACTCAGTGAGTAATAATTATAAATAATGGTTGAAAGTATGAAAACATGTAAAGGCACAAAGCAATTCCATATCAAGCAGTAAAATCACTTAAAGCAGTAAATCAGTGAAGAAATCAAATGATATTCCTTTTTAAAACAAGTAAAACAGATAATTTAACAGGTAAATAACAAGTAGAAATCTGCCACTCAGGCACAGTATCAATCGCTCAGAACAGTATCAGCCCCTCAGGCACAGTATCAATCGCTCAGAACAGTATCAGCCCCTCAGGCTCAGTATCAATCACTTAGAACAGTGTCAGCCCCTCGGGCTCACTCTCAGATCATAATGGGTACCCGCGCTCAATGTGGGTGTGCAGATTCCGGAGGGTCCCCTTACGCCCAAGCGCTATATCAAGCCACCTCGTGGCATCATCACTCGGCACTCGGCCTCACATCCCTCAAGCCACCTCGTGGCATATAAAGTATCTTAGGCCCTCGGCCTTATATCACTCAGCATATCCTCACATTTGGCCCTCAGCCTCACTCAGTCCAAATATCATCACAAACCCATTGGGCATTAGTAAAACAGTAGTTCTCAGCCCAAAACATTATGTAGAAAAATCATTTAAGTTTCAAATCTGAGTAAAAATGGCTGAGTTTGTAAAACAGTAGATATCAATTGGACTAGGTTCAAATAATAAGTCAAGCAGTGAGGAAACAGTGATAAAAATCCCCGAAGGGTTCAAATAGTTGGCACGAAGCCCAAATATGGGAATCAACCCAAATCATGATGATAACAAATGAATTTTAGTCAAATACGCGGTAAAATCATCAATCGGGACGGACCAAGTTACAATCTCCAGTAGTAAAAGACTCCACGCTCATCATCCAGCGCGTATCTTGCCTTAATAGAGCACTACGATGTGCAATCCGGGGTTTTCAAACACTCGGGACATTATTTACAATCATTACTTACCTCGAACCGGTTAAATCTCTAGCTCGCGATGCCTTTGCCCCTCAAATCGGCCCCCACGAGCGTCGAATCTATCCAAAATCAGAACGAATACGTCACAATATGCTAAGAAAACAAAGCCTAAGTGAAAACAATTAACAAAGGGCATGATTCCCGAAAATACAAAACCCCGAGCCCCGGGCCCACATCTCGGAATCGGGTAAAATTTACATTTTCAGAATTCTCATACCCTCACGAGTCTAACCATACCAAAATTATCCAATTTTGATGCCATTTGGTCCTTCAAATCTTCATTTTATATTTTTGAAAGGTTTCACAATTTTCTTCCCAAATTCCATCCCAAATCATGAATTAAATGATGAATTCAATGATAGATTCATGTACTCTAGCCAAATCTGAGTTAGAATCACTTACCTCGATGAATTTCTTGAAAAACCTTCGAAAAATTGCCAAAATCCGAGATCTCTAGGTAAAAATATTAAATAAAACCCAAAACCTTGTATTTATAGAGTACCCCTCAGATTTCAGCCTCCGCGGGCCGCATCAAAATGACCGCGGTCCGCACAAGCCAGTGCGGTCCGCGCAAAAACAACCGCGGCCGCACAGGCCTTCCTCTACAGTGACAGGCTTTAGTATTTTGGCCATAACCTTTTCTACAGATGTCTAAATTGTAATATCTTTAATTTTATGGAAAGTAGACACGAAGAGATAGAACTTTCGTTTTTGAATCATCTCAAAATTCCTTATAGATTAAAAGATATAAGCTTCCGAAGTAGGACCAGCGAATCGTTCCCCACCGCGGCCGCACACCATTTTGTGCGATCCGCATGTCACCTTCGCGGCCGCACTTCTTTTGGTGCGGTCCGCACAACACATACCGTGGCCGCACTTCTTTTTGTGCGGACCGGGCGGGTGGTTTTCGAGGCCTGCAACTCTCCTGGACCTGCTACAGCTATGATTTTCGGCTAAAAACATCCCGGAACCTACCCGGGACCCCCGAAACTTCAAACTAATTGTACCAACACATCCCATGACATCGTTCAAACTTGTTCAACACTTCGGAACGCTTACAACAAAATTAAATCACCATTTTAACATAGGATTCAAGCCTAAGAACTCCAAGAACTCTTAAATTATGTTTTCGCTCAAAAAGTCTATCAAATCTCGTCCGAATAACCTAAAATTTTGCACACACATCCCAAATGACACAACGAAACTACTGCAACTCTCGGAATTCCATTCCAACCATTATATAAAAATCTCGCCTATCAACCCGAAATTGTCACAATATCAATTTCGCCAATTCAAGCCAAAATCTCCTCTACAACTCCAAAACCCATTACGATCGCGCTCCTAAGTCACAAATCACCTGACGGAGCTAACCAAACCATAAAAATTCCAATCCGAGATCAAATACACACAAGTCAAATCTTGGTCAAACCTTTCAAATTTTAAGCTTTCACTAACACTGTTTTTCCAAATTAAATTCTGATTAACTTGAAACCCAACACCAACGATTTACATACGTCATATTGCATCACACAGGGCAAGTCGTGCCCGAGAACTGGCGAGCGAAATGCAAAAGCTCAAAACGACTGGTTGGGTCGTTACATCCTCCCTCACTTAAACATACGTTCATCCTCGAACGTGCCCAGAGTTGTTCCAAAAGCCAACCAGTTGCTGAATAACCTCACCATGCACATGCCCGGGGGTGATCCCACATTACCCTATCTCGCATAGGTTCGATAACATAATATAACGGAAATTTCATAATCCATCCTAGTCCATGAACCATGGAACCACATTTCCTCTTCTAAAATCATCGACACGATCAGGATTTCACATTTATACTGTGAATAAGTTCGAAGAAGCTATAACAAACCATATATGCTATCTCCGGTGCAATCACATGATATACCACATAACTCAACACTTGTAGTGATAACTTCAAACCATAGCAGCTGCATACAACATCCGCATACCGATAGAAAAACTCTTATAAACTAAAGTCTCATCCCAACACTTTCATATACTGCCAATGATCACTAAGACATGCGGTAAGCCATAACCATTTCCCAAATCAACCATTCATGAAGCCACTTATTCCTTGGCAAATACCACAGCAAATTTCTGAACCGAAGCTCGATACTATCCTTCCAACATGCTGAAATCACATCCGTTCGTATTTATCAACGATCCCCAACGATATCCTCTAATCCAGCACATTACTCTTGTGACATGACACATCCATACAGGCCTAAGACACAACTTGCACAATACACACATCAATACGCAACAGTCCGAACATACTCAAATCATGAAAATGACTCAAATGAAAGAGCTGTACCTCAAGCTCACCGGTACCACCACAACACAAGGCTGAGAACCCGTCTCACATCATAGGAACAGAACACACGAGTCTAACCCGCAAGGTCATACCTCCACATAACTTCGCTACGATGTGCAATCCTATCCAATACTGCCTCATATGAACCACCTTAAGTCACTATGCTCGAAATCGACAACCACGCACAATTTGATATCTGAAACCAAAGCAATTCATCATACTCACGGTGAAGTAAATAACATACACCACACAAAGCTGAAAGGACATAACCGATACGTCATTCACTGAGCAACACCCAATTACTCTTCTCGCTCGACTTCCACTACGAGACCCCAATAGAACCGCACCATATGTACCTATAACCAACAAATCATAACATCTCACAACACAGAAAGGTAACTCATAAATCTCCCCAGATTACTAATAAGCTCAATAACAATCGAATCAACACACCCCTCAACAGTACAATTCAGAGCCAACCAAGCCTGCTTAAATTAGAACACGCATCCACATTGGCCTACCAACGAGCACCTTATCACAAAAATCCTGGAGTTGCTCTTCAACTCCTTTAACTTTGCCGGTGCCATACGATACAGTACCCGACATCAAATCAATACCGAAATCAACAACATTGCCCGACGACATGCCCAGCCACAAGAAACATATCCGAAAAGTCCCTCACCATCGGAACTAAATCAATGGTAGGAGCTCTATACTAACATCCGTCACGAAAGCCCAAATAAGAAAGACAATCCTTCCCAGCCATCCGCTGGGCCTTCGAAATATAAAACCTCTCCAATAGGGCATAATCCTACGGACCTCGCCACTCAATCCGTGGCATTTTCGGCATAGCCAACAACGTCGCCTTAGTGCAATAGTCCAGAATGACACAACACGGAGACAACCAGTCCGAACCCAATATCACATCCAAAATCTAACATACCAAGCAACAAAAGATCCGCTCGGGTCTCCAAATCCCGATAGTCACTAAACAATGCCGATACATACGACTCACAACCTCCACATAGCCTGAATATGAGAACTTCCCGTCTCCAACTTCATATGGCCCATGAATCCACATATCTGGTTCCAATCCATCGTCTGAATGCATACCACACCTCAAATACCTAATCATTCCACAAGAGATAATCTAGAATTCCTCTGTGCCACCAAGCAAACTCGAGTATCAGCAGTCATTCTAACCAGAAAATGCCACAATACTACCGAAGTATCACCAACTTAATTACATTACCCTTTTGAAACATATGCCCTCGTCAAATCACCCCAAATTAGCAATACCATTTCCTTAATCATCTGAAGACCCTTTCTCTAATTATCTTAAGCTCGTTCATCTAATTATCAAAAACTGCCCGTGCTACCTAAGAATTTTATGACTTTCCGTTCAAAGCTAAACCGCAACCTCACGCACGCAATTCTCAATCATTTACAACATACTGCATAACCCATACCATTATAGGATAACCATGAGAACTTCATATCCCTTCCGAACCGCAAGCCACTATGCATTCCACTAGCCAAGAACTTTCCATTGATCCCATCTAGCAAAGAACCACTATACATCCCATGCTCCTCAAGCCCATAGAAAATATACATCTCCAACTAAGGTAGAAACCATCAAGGACTCTCCGAGTTCCCCTTGCACAAACCAGACCTGCCAGGACTAAATCTTTCTAACTCGACCAAGCTACGCAAGCCATCAAAACCTAAGAGCATTGCCGTGAAATACCTGTAGGAACTCATTACCCCGTACATACCCAAGGAACTAATCATATCCTTACCATACTGATCCAGCCTACTACCCAACTATCCCATTTATCCGAGTTTCCTTCTGATTTACCTTCAACTTGATATCCCCTCTTGCTGTAGCACCACAATTCCTCAACCAAGACTTACCACATGGGACCCAAGCATAAAGCCACATCATCTGAGACCCATAAGCCACTGAATACTCTCTTATCTATTTCCAAAGGCACCACATTCAAAACACTTTACTTTGAGGAAACTTCCTGCGAATCTAAATCCTTTACCCTTACCTTCCTAATACTGATACATAGGATCCCATAATTGATATAGAAGTGACACAAGTCTTGGCACCCTCTAATGCAAACCTCAGTTTCTAGCCCAATTATACACTTGAAAATCTCCAATTATTATCTGAAAGTATTGAACCCATTAAAACCATTCCCGAGAGTCATTCACTCTATTCAAACTGCAATTAGTCTGATCAAATGAACCTAACAACCCATGCCTCATTGGCACTCCGACACCGCAGAATGTAACCTCATCCCAATACAACCAAGCAACTTCCTGCTCTATGCACCGAGTATTCTCGCCAATAATAACTCAAGACATCCCGTGATTCTCACACACCTATGAAGCATAATATAATCTTCGTCAAAAATTTTCTTTACTCGAGCCATCCTCAGTCTCAATTTCCGCAAGCCATAACTGGTTCACCAGCTAGCCTCAAACTGGAACCAACATAGCACCTAACCGTGTAATCGCCTAATCAATAGCAGGCTCCCCCACTTGGCTCGAAGCCATAGATCAACACACACTCAATAACTCATAACGATTATACTCTATTGATGCCATGATACCATAGTGAGATTAAACTCAACTCTTTTATAATCTTGTGAAAACACAAATCATCTAGAATTTTAACTATTCCGCAAATCTCGCATTCCACTCTCGCAATAGTTACACCCACACTCTAAGCAAACCAATTTAAATTGAAACACATATCCTTCACTCGCAAATGAGATCTTCTAACAGATACATAAGGATCGTACCACCTGAGAACATTTCGCAGGAGACAACCCACCTGTTTTGCCTCTAACTAACATTTCTGTATACCTTCCACCATCATAAACTGTACGCAGTCACTTAGTCTTCCTGAGTCTGAACTCATACCGCAACATAAAATTTACTTCACTCAGAACTGGGAAACATGAAAAGATCCTTCACACTCCCATAACTCGGGCCTATACCTCGAATCAAGATGGAATTCAAGCACCTAATAGTTCTTCTATCCTCTAGCAGACCTTCTCGTCGCTTCCAAATCATGTGGATACATCTCGCAGTACCAACATACTCATCACATAGTTATCCAGCCGTCACTTCCACTAATAGGGACAATACCGAACATATACATTCAATAATACTTGCTCACACAATCAGCACCTCGGTGCTCAAGCCATAGGCAAAGATTCGGACTCAAGTCCTCCAGAATGGCCCAACATCAACTCACAGAGATCACATCTCACCCCTCGATCGGGGAATAGCAAGCCATCGATGCACATATGATACTGAGTGCTCATACGCGCATACGAACATGTGGAAGGATTTCAAGAGTTACTTTTCAAGCTGATTCAAGGACGCACGATTAGAATTCAAAAATGTGAAGTTTTCCTAAAGGTTCTGCAGCCTCTCGAGGATAAATACAGATGTTTCCGTACCGATCCGCGAGACTCTACTAAACCTGCTCATGACTCGTGAGACCTATGTAACCTAGGCTCTGATACCAACTTGTCACGACCCAATTCCTCAAACCCGGTCATGATGGCGCCTCTCGTGAAGACAAGGCCAGTCAGACCAAAACGGAACACCTTTTTTTAAATAATTAATTATCATAAATGGTAATAAAGCATATAATATCCATAAATTGCGGAATTTAACGATGATAACAGCAGAAACCATCCTGACGCAGCCCAAACCAGGGTGTCACAAGTCATGAGCAACTAAGAAATCCGGATACAAGTCTACTGAACACTAATTCCGATACAATAGTTCTAAAAACATGAAAATGATAAGATAAGGGAGGCACGGGGTTGCGAACGCCAACAGCTACCTCGTAGTCTCCGAATCACTGCCTGAACTAGGAGAATCAGCACTCAGGAGCGAACTCTGCGATGCCTGAATCTGCACACATGGTGCAGGGAGTAATGTGAGTACTCCGACTCAGTGAGTAATAATTATAAATAATGGCTGAAAGTATGAAAACACGTAAAGGCACAAAGCAATTTCATATCAAGCAGTAAATCAGTGAAGAAATCAAATGATATTCCTTTTTAAAACAAGTAAAACATGTAATTTAATAGATAAATAACAAGTAAAAATACGCCCCTTGGGCACAGTATCAATTGCTCAGAACAGTATCAGCCCGTCGGGCTCACTCTCAGTACAGTATCAGCCCCTCGGGCTCAGTATTAATCACTCAGAACAGTATCAGCCCCTCAGGCTCACTCTCATATCATAATGGGTACCCGCGCTCACTGTGGGTGTGCAGACTCCGGAGGGGCCCCATACGGCCCAAGCACTATATCAAGCCACCTCGTGGCATCATCACTCGGCACTCAGCCTCACACACTCGGCACTCGGCCTCATATCACTCAACATATCCTCACATATGGCCCTCGGCCTCACTCAGTCCAAAAATCATCACAAACCTCTTGGGCATTAGTAAAACAGTAGTTCTCAACCCAAAACATGATGTAGAAATATCATTTAAGTTTCAAATCTGAGTAAAAGTGGCTGAGTTTGTAAAATAGTAGATATCAACAGGACTGAGTTCAAATAATAAGTCAAGCAGTGAGGAAACAGTGATAAAAATCCCCGAAGGGTTCAAATAGTTGGCACGAAACCCAAATATGGCAACAACCCAAATCATGATGATAACAAATGAATTTCAGTCAAATACACGGTAAAATCATCAATCGGGACAGACCAAGTCACAATCCCCAGTAGTAAAAGACCACACGCTCATCATCCAGTGCGTATCTTGCCTCAATATAGCACTACGATGTGCAATCCGGGGTTTTCAAATCCTCAGGACATCATTTACAATCATTACTCACCTCGAACCGGCTAAATCTCTAGCTCGCGATGCCTTTTCCCCTCAAATCGGCCTCCACGAGCGTCGAATCTATCCAAAATCAGAACGAATATGTCACAATATGCTAAGGAAACAAAGCCCAAGAGAAAACAATCAACAAAGGGCACGATTCCCGAATTACCAAAACCCGAGCCTCGGGCTCACGTCTTGGAATCGGGTAAAATTTACATTTTCAGAACCCTCATACCCACACGAGTCTAACCATACTAAAATTATCCAATTCTGATACCATTTGGTCCTTCAAATTATCATTTTATATTTTTGAAAGGTTTCACAAATTTCTTCCCAAATTCCATCACAAATCATGAATTAAATAATGAATTCAATGATAGATTCATGTACTCTAGCCAAATCTGAGTTAGAATCACTAACCCCGATGAATTTCTTGAAAAACCTTCGAAAATAGCCAAAATCCGAGCTCTCCAGGTCAAAATATTAAATAAAACCAAAAACCTCGTATTTATAGAGTACGCCTCATATTTCAGCCTCCACGGGCCGCACCAAATTGACCGCGCTATGCACAATCCAGTGCGGTCCGCGCAAAAACAATCACGGCCGCACAGTCCTTCCTCTACAGTGATAGGCTTTAATATTTTGGCCATAACCTTTTTTACAGATATCTAAATTGTGATATCTTTACCTTTCTGGAAACTAGACACGAAGGGATACAACTTTCGTTTTTGAATCATCTCGAAATTCCTTGTAGATCAAAAGATATGAGCTTCCGAAGTAGGACCAACGAATTGTTCCCCACCGCGGCCGCACACCATTTTGTGTGGTCCGCATGACACCTACCGCAGTCGCACTTCTTTTGGTGCGGTCCGCACAACACATACCGTGGCCGCACTTCTTTTTGTGCAGACCGCGCGGGTGGTTTCCGAGGCCTGCAACCCTCATGGACCTGCTACAGCTATGATTTTCGGCCAAAAACATCCCGAAACCTAACCGGGACCCCCGAAACTTCAAACTAATTGTACCAACACATCCCATGGCATCGTTCAAACTTTTTCAACACTTCGGAACGCTTACAACAATATCAAATCACCATTTTAACATAGGATTCAAGCCTAAGAACTCCAAGAACTCTTAAATTATGTTTTCGCTCAAAAAGTCTATCAAATCTCGTCCGAATGACCTGAAATTTTGCACACACATCCCAAATGACACAACGAAGATACTGCAACTCTCAGAATTTCATTCCGACCCATATATCAAAATCTCGCCTATAAATCCGAAATTGCCAAAATATCAATTTCGCCAATTCAAGCCTAAATCTCCTCTACAACTTCAAAACTCATTTCGATCGCGCTCCTAAGTCACAAATCACCTGACGGAGCTAACCAAACCATAAAAATTCTAATCCGAGATCAAATACGCACAAGTCAAATCTTGGCCAAACCTTTCAAATTTTAAGCTTTCACTGAGACTGTTCTTTCAAATTAAATTCTGATTAACTTGAAACCCAACACCAACGATTTACATATGTCATATTGCGTCACACGGGGCAAGTCATGCCCGAGAAATAGCTAGCGAAATGCAAAAGCTCAAAACGACCGGTCGGGTCGTTACATCAATGGAAGACAAAAACCGAATTATGCATGATAGGTTTGGTCAACTATATATTATATTGAAGGAAAAGAAGATGTGAGTAGTCCCTCCATTTTAATTTATGTGACATAATTAGATTTAGACTAGATTTTAAGAAGAAGAAAAAACAATTTTTAAAATTATAATTTTAAAAGCTTAAAAAGTAAAAGTTTTGTAGTGTTATAATATTTTGACTATAAAAACATCTCATAATTAAGGATGAAATAGATAAAATGAAACTTTTAAAGTTAAACTGTTTTGAAACATAAAAACGTGTCATTCTTTCTTAAATGAACTAATAAGAAAAGTGTATCATATAAATTAAAACAAAGAGTAATAAGTTTGATGGTGGTGTGATCGATGGGAAGAGAAGTTGATTTAGAAATCACTTAGTATTATTTCTTTAACCTAACTAACAAGAGTACAGTAGCTATATGAATTTCGCATTTTCAGTCCTAAATTCGGATAAATAGGAAAAGTTGTGGCATGTTAACGACCAACATGAAAATAATTAAACAATAATGAATTCTCTTGACATTGTGGTATGAAATTGACCCGAATTAAACAGAATAGTAACAAACTATTCATGTACCTTATCTAACTTGGAGTTGAGGTCCAAGTGATTGATTGGTTGAATTAAGAGAAACTTTCAAAAACCACTATGTTTTAGTAGTTATTAGCTAGTTGTAGCTATCATTTACTATATTACTTCCTATAGTTATGTTTTCAGATTTTTTAGAGTGTATTCGATGTATTTAAGTTATTGTATTCATGAATACAATAGCATTTCTAGGCGTGAAACAAGGGATTACAGCTAGACATATTTTTGTATTCGACTGTATTCACAGCCTGAAACAGGGGATTACAGCTAGATAGAATATTGTATTCGACTGTATTCACGATACATATTTGTGAATACAGTAACATAAATAGCGCAATTCATGGTCTATTCAACTGTTTATAAATAGAAAGTGAATCAATTAACACAATAGACTCCTAATATAACTCAATAAACTCAATTTATAACACATAAAATTTGTATTTGCAGTTATAAAAAAGATTCTCAACCGAAAAATACTCCAAAAACATAGCAATCTTCAGAGAAAATATGCTGAATATTTTTCCCAGCCGATACTACAACAAAAACAGAGCAATTTGAATACATATATACATCTGAATACATAAATTGTATTAATGAAAAAAATATATGAATACATTCATGGAATACAACGAGACAGTGAATACAATGAAATATATGGAATACAATGGAAAAAAAGACAATGAAATACATGGAAATACAACGAGATACATTGAAATATATTAACAGTAAATTCAAGTTGCTCAACCCCGAACTCCGTCGTCTTTGTTCAAGAACAACCTTAATGTCGTCTCGCCGTCACCGTTTCCTCCATTTGCCGTCGTTACACCGAAGAAAATTTCTATATCGGATGATTGCTCGGCAGCCCAAAAGTCTTCGCCGAAAAACTCTAATTCTGATGCTTTGCCGGAGAGTTTTGGTAGTAAGATGAAGGTGGAAGATGAGAGAGAGAGAATAGATATGGGGTAGGGGATGGATTTGAACGTATCCCTTCCTTCAACTGGATGGAGAATAGAGGGAGAATACATTAAACGTATCCCTTCCTTCAACTGGATGGATTTGATGCTTTGCCGGAGAGTTCTGGTAGTAAGATGAAGGTGGAAGATGAGAGGGAGGGAGGGAAAATGGATATGGGGTAGGGGATACGAGAAATTTGAGGGGATATGAGAAATATGAGTGGAGAGAGAAAAATAATAAAAAGCTTATTTTATGACTTACGAGTAGGAGGTGATCATAAATAAATATTTGGCTATAAAAAATCAAAAGGTAGTTATAAAATATAATTTTTTAAAAGAATATTTATTTAAAATAAATAAAATATCAACATTTGCCGTAGGAGGTAACTAATCCTTGAATTTACAAACCAAAGAGGGGGCCAATATTAAGACTCGAAATGTTGTTATTACCGTGTGAATTGTAACTTTTTTACAATTATCGAAGTAGTCCAACTTTGATTTATTATTTGGATAAATCAACCCCAATTACTTGGACTCAGCTGATCTAACAGCTCTCCATATAAACAAAAAGTCAGGCACGGCCCACCTTGTGCCTGGTCTTAATCTCATTATTATAGTAGATATAAAGACCAAACAAGCAATTAACAGTCGTCATTCTGTTGACTCTTGAGCTCCTAATTATAGATAATTATCATCCCGATTTGGGTCCACATTCCATAATACAATTTGTTAGGCCATGAGTGGGAGCCTATATATGTATATGCATTTTCATATTCGTTCATTTGGTTAGCTGCACACTTGTTTAACCACCCCCGCCTCCAACCCCCAAACAACCAAAACAAAAAATTATCCATTCCAATATAATTTATGAGTTTACTATTTGTTACGATCCAAATTTCCCTACGTAGGATATCATCATAGCACCTAGTCTTGGGACTAGGTAAGTCTAACATTTACTGACAATACGAAATAGAAATTTCTATACAAACTTACAATCTCAAAATCAATAGTACAAGTCATAAGCTCTACTGAGTTTGCTAGAAAGCTTACAAATCCAACTATTTCGAAATAGAGATAAAACAGTGCAAGTACAATATCAGAAGGTGACTCCGAAGCCTGCAAATGCAGCAGCAGGTAGGGATGTATAAACCGAACCGGAAAACCGCACCAAACCGAAAAGTCAAACCAAACCGATTAAAAAACCCGACTTGGTTTGGTTTGATTGGTTTGATGTTGAGTAAAAAACCCTAACCAACCCGACATATAAATATATAATTTTTATATGTACTTTTAAGATTTTATATAGAATTTTCTTTAAAATATATCTAGAAATATTTGGAATTCTCTTGCGGAATATAAATTTTAATAGAATATGAAAGTGCCCCCTATTTATTGACCTTAAATAATGGATTGTATGATCACTTTTATATCAAGTGTTACTGAAATGTGTCTATCTATTTGTTCTTCGTTATTCATATCATATGTTAAGATCTATTAAATTCTTATATCTTTTTCGAATGTGAAGTGATTATTAATATTTAGGTATCATATTAATTTTTATTTTAATTACTAAAATCGGTTAACCTGAAACTGTATATCAACGAAAAATTATTTCAAACGACTAAAAAAATTATTATTATGTGTTATTAATAGAATTCTCCCATAAGAATATTTTAATCGATAATATATTTGTCAATTTTTTATATTTTTACTAAATCTACTTATCGAATATTTAACAAAGTAAGATTGAAATAATATGCAAGTAACAAAAAAATCCGAAAACCTGACAAAATCGAACTAATCCAAACCGATATAGTTAGTTTGGTTTAATTTTGATAAAAACCGAACTAACTCGGTCCATGTACAACTCTAGTAGTAGGTTTACCTTGAGTCTCCACAGCAAGATTCATACAGCTAGCTAACGATCGACTGACTCCGAAATACCTGGATCTGTACAAAATTGTGCAGAAGCGTAGAATAAATACACCACATCGGTACCTAGTAAATATCAAGACTAACCTCAGTGGAGTAGTGACGAGGGACAATCAAGACACCTACTGGACTAAATAACTTGGACAAGTACAGGTGTAGAACCAACAAAGTACAATATCTCTACAAAGCTACGCATAATGACAACAATAATACGGTACTTGCAAGAGGAATAAAAGCAACAATTAGCAGCGGAACACAACAAGTAATAACACAGTAGAGTAAGCTGGACACAGTTAAATTCCGGTGAAAACAAATAAAGAAAAGACAAGTATGTTAGTTTATATGAGTCCACCAAACTATAGAGTACCTGGTCCTATATGAGATGATGCTGAGAATGCTATAGAGACTGAAAGTAAAGAAGATAAGGGATTTTTATATGGAAAGATCCCATACAAGGGGATCAAAAAACTACGACCTACTCTTGTAGGCTTTTAACTTTACTAACTTGCAATCTCCCTATTACAAATCACTTTGCAATAACCCTATTACAAATACTTCAACTAACTTGTGATGGACCCACCACAAGCCACTTTATAACTATCCTAGTTACAAAGGCTTTAGACTTATGACTATTCCTCGTCACAACATAAACTCTGAAGTTTACGGATTTTTGGTTTGTTCCTAAGACAAAGCTTCTAAGAAAGTAAACTAGGAAATACAATAAAGAGCAAATAATAAGATTATAACTCAACTATGGATGAACATAAACTCATTAAGAAACTGATCATTAGTGGAGTTGTCTTCTTATTCTTGACACGCCAGTGACTTCAATGCCGGATGAATACTGTTATGCTTGAGAAAATATCACTGAATGCATAAAAATGTTGTGCATTCCACCAGGTTGTTATATCACAAAAGATATCACAATGGATAGTTGTGTCAATTCTTGATACATGCTTCTTCCCAATGAGAAGTGACTGTTGTATTGTCTGCACAACCACTTCTGTACAGTTGCGTTCTAGCTGAATAGTCGACTTTTACTTCTATCAGAGAACACTATCGGACCAGGTCCTAGTTGTGTTCCTCTTCTGTAATAGTTGCTAGATAGTCACTTTCTGCTACTATGTTCCAGCTGTACAGTTGACCTGTACTTTTTTCAGAGAGCCCTAAGGGACTAGGTCCCTGTTGTGTTCCTCTTTATAATGATTGCAGACAGTCACTGACTTGTACTTGTGTCGGAGAACCCTAAGGGACTAGGCCACCAGTTCCCTGTTATGTTCCTCCATAAAGTCGTTCATTTATTTGCTGATTTTCATACTTGAACCAGGTCAGTTGAAATGTATACCATGTGGGTCAGGTTCTCTATCTGGTTCTTCACAACAAGTTTATTAGATCATCAAAACATAAGAAGCATAAGGCAAAGGCATTGAAAACCCATCAATTTCCCCCTTTTGATGATGACAAACTTAGGCATGAATAGTATTTGTTTACAGCAGAAATAACCAGATAAGATGCCATAAACTACAAAAGGTTCGCCCTTAATCTCAGATCTCCCCCTTTTAAAAAAAAATTCCTCAGAGCTCTCTATAGTTAATTCCCCCATAATCTCAGAGCTCTCCAGAAACCACACAAAGTTCCCCAAAATTCCCCCTGAAGTCTTATTCTTCCCCCTTTTGGCATCATTAAATAGAGAACAAGCAGATATTTATCATAAAGAAGTCTAACGCAGCTAGCTCATGCCACATATGTGCACACAACATAACAGAAAAGAGAAGCCAGAGGAACATAGCATTGGACAGGTAAAAGGGGAGTTGTTTTATTAATGTTTACAACAGACTGAGTAACACATGAGCAGTAATGGTGAATTCCAGCATGCCATCACAAAAACAAAAGCAAACAAAAATAAAATAGCAGCCACAGAAGATTAGAGCAAAAATAGCTGGTCACTAAAAGGATCCTAGGGAACACTAGAAGGAGGCTTCGAAAAAGAGACAAAAATGGTTTTGAGAACCAGGTCCAGTCAAGCATTTGCAGGCAGTTGTTCTTCAAGTAATTGTGCCTGAAGTCTATCATTTCCTTTGTCAGTCGTGCAACTTCTTCATTAACAGAATCAAGTCCTTTAACTACTTGACTAAGCTGAGTCTCCAGTATGGCATTTCGATCCCTCAACCTTTTGATCTCTTTAGAAGCTACATTTTGAGCGTTGATCAGCTGAGAAATGGTCGAGATGCTTCCACCAACTCTTTCTATACACTCACATTCTTCTAAAGTGGTCTTAGAGAAGGTTTGCTTGCGTGTGCCTACTTTGGGATTCCCCAAGGGGACCTTGTAGAATCTGAACACCTGACTGAGGAGAAAGCCATATGGTATCCCATGATTCCCACCTTTAAAGTTTTCCACCTTTTGCATATGATCTATCATAATTGCTGGCATATTGATTGGGACAAACTCATCAAGCGCTTCCATTAAGACCATATCCGATTTTGTAGTAATAGATCGCCTCTCAGAACGAGGTAAGAGCACCTTATTGACCAGTTCAAAGAGAAGCTAATACTCATGAAGCAAAACCTTCTTATGCACTTGTTCCCCCTATTGAATTTCTTGTTCCTTCATGATGACTCTCCTGAAGTTTACACCACAGACCCCCTTGACTGAGAACATCCCTTCATCACAAACCTCTTGGGCATTAGTAAAACAGTAGTTCTCAACCCAAAACATGATGTAGAAATATCATTTAAGTTTCAAATCTGAGTAAAAGTGGCTGAGTTTGTAAAATAGCAGATATCAACAGGACTGAGTTCAAATAATAAGTCAAGCAGTGAGGAAACAGTGATCAAAATCCCCGAAGGGTTCAAATAGTTGGCACGAAACCCAAATATGGCAACAACCCAAATCATGATGATAACAAATGAATTTCAGTCAAATACATGGTAAAATCATCAATCGGGACGGACCAAGTCACAATCCCCAGTAGTAAAAGACCCCACGCTCATCATCCAGCGCGTATCTTGCCTCAATATAGCACTATGATGTGCAATCCGGGGTCTTCAAATCCTCAGGACATCATTTACAATCATTACTCACCTCGAACCGGCTAAATCTCTAGCTCGCAATGCCTTTTCCCCTCAAATCGGCCTCCACGAGCGTCGAATCTATCCAAAATCAGAATGATTATGTCACAATATGCTAAGGAAACAAAGCCCAAGAGAAAACAATCAACAAAGGGCACGATTCCCGAATTACCAAAACCCGAGCCCCGGGCTCACGTCTTGGAATCGGGTAAAATTTACATTTTCAGAACCCTCATACCCACACGAGTCTAACCATACTAAAATTATCCAATTCTGATACCATTTGGTCCTACAAATTATCATTTTATATTTTTGAAAGGTTTCACAATTTTCTTCCCAAATTCCATCACAAATCATGAATTAAATAATGAATTCAATGATAGATTCATGTACTCTAGCCAAATCTGAGTTTGAATCACTAACCCCGATGAATTTCTTGAAAACCCTTCGAAAATAGCCAAAATCTGAGCTCTCCAGGTCAAAATATTAAATAAAACCCAAAACCTCGTATTTATAGAGTACGCC
The DNA here is from genome assembly GCF_000393655.2 of Nicotiana sylvestris. Lineage (NCBI taxonomy): Eukaryota > Viridiplantae > Streptophyta > Magnoliopsida > Solanales > Solanaceae > Nicotiana > Nicotiana sylvestris. The sequence goes on along the minus strand of NC_091059.1, from coordinate 93,219,279 downwards.
TCATATTTCAGCCTCCGCAGGCCGCACCAAATTGACCGCGCTATGCACAAGCCAGTGCGGTCCGCGCAAAAACAATCACGGCCGCACAGTCCTTCCTCTACAGTGATAGGCTTTAATATTTTGGCCATAACCTTTTTCACAGATATCTAAATTGTGATATCTTTACCTTTCTGGAAACTAGACACGAAGGGATACAACTTTAGTTTTTGAATCATCTCGAAATTCCTTGTAGATCAAAAGATATGAGCTTCCGAAGTAGGACCAACGAATCGTTCCCCACCGCGGCCGCACACCATTTTGTGTGGTCCGCATGACACCTACCGCGGCCGCACTTCTTTTGGTGCGGTCCGCACAGCACATACCGTGGCCGCACTTCTTTTTGTGCAGACCGCGCGGGTGGTTTCCGAGGCCTGCAACCCTCATGGACCTGCTACAGCTATGATTTTCGGCCAAAAACATCCCGAAACCTAACCGGGACCCCCGAAACTTCAAACTAATTGTACCAACACATCCCATGGCATCGTTCAAACTTTTTCAACACTTCGGAACGCTTACAACAATATCAAATCACCATTTTAACATAGGATTCAAGCCTAAGAACTCCAAGAACTCTTAAATTATGTTTTCGCTCAAAAAGTCTATCAAATCTCGTCCGAATGACCTGAAATTTTGCACACACATCCCAAATGACACAACGAAGATACTGCAACTCTCAGAATTCCATTCCGACCCATATATCAAAATCTCTCCTATAAATCCGAAATTGCCAAAATATCAATTTCGCCAATTCAAGCCTAAATCTCCTCTACAACTTCAAAACTCATTTCGATCGCGCTCCTAAGTCACAAATCACCTGACGGAGCTAACCAAACCATAAAAATTCTAATCCGAGATCAAAGACGCATAAGTCAAATCTTGGTCAAACCTTTCAAATTTTAAGCTTTCACTGAGACTGTTCTTTCAAATTAAATTCTGATTAACTTGAAACCCAACACCAACGATTTACATATGTCATATTGAATCACACGGGGCAAGTCATGCCCGAGAAATAGCTAGCGAAATGCAAAAGCTCAAAACGACCAGTCGGGTCGTTACATCAATGGAAGACAAAAACCGAATTATGCATGATAGGTTTGGTCAACTATATATTATATTGAAGGAAAAGAAGATGTGAGTAGTCCCTCCATTTTAATTTATGTGACATAATTAGATTTAGACTAGATTTTAAGAAGAAAAAAAACAATTTTTAAAACTATAATTTTAAAAGCTTAAAAAGTAAAAGTTTTGTAGTGTTATAATATTTTGACTATAAAAACATCTCATAATTAAGGATGAAATAGATAAAATGAAAATTTTAAAGTTAAACTGTTTTGAAACATAAAAACGTGTCATTCTTTCTTAAATGAACTAATAAGAAAAGTGTATCATATAAATTAAAACAAAGAGTAATAAGTTTGATGGTGGTGTGATCGATGGGAAGAGAAGTTGATTTAGAAATCACTTAGTATTATTTCTTTAACCTAACTAACAAGAGTACAGTAGCTATATGAATTTCGCATTTTCAGTCCTAAATTCGGATAAATAGGAAAAGTTGTGGCATGTTAACGACCAACATGAAAATAATTAAACAATAATGAATTCTCTGGACATTGAGGTATGAAATTGACCCGAATTAAACAGAATAGTAACAAACTATTCATGTACCTTATCTAACTTGGAGTTGAGGTCCAAGTGATTGATTGGTTGAATTAATAGAAACTTTCAAAAACCACTATGTTTTAGTAGTTATTAGTTAGTTGTAGCTACCATTTACTATATTACTTCCTATAGTTATGTTTTCAGATTTTTTAGAGTGTATTCGATGTATTTAAGTTATTGTATTCATGAATACAATAGCATTTCTAGGCGTGAAACAAGGGATTACAGCTAGACAGATTTTTATATTCGACTGTATTCACAGCCTGAGACAGGGAATTACAGCTAGATAGAATATTGTATTCGACTGTATTCACGATACGTATTTGTGAATACAGTAACATAAATAGCGCAATTCATGGTCTATTCAACTGTTTATAAATAGAAAGTGAATCAATTAACACAATAGACTCCTAATGTAACTCAATAAACTCAATTTATAACACACAAAATTTGTATTTGCAGTTATAAAAAAGATTCTCAACCGAAAAATACCCCAAAAACATAGCAATCTTCAGAGAAAATATGCTGAATATTTTCTCAGCCGATAATACAACAAAAACAGAGCAATTTGAATACATATATACATCTGAATACATAAATTGTATTAATGAAAGAAATATATGAATACATTCATGGAATACAACGAGACAATGAATTCAATGAAATATATGGAATACAATGGAAAAAAAGACAATGAAATACATGGAAATACAACGAGATACATTGAAATATATTAACAGTAAATTCAAGTTGCTCAGCCCCGAACTCCGTCGTCTTTGTTCAAGAACAACCTTAATGTCGTCTCGCCGTCACCATTTCCTCCATTTGCCGTCGTTACGCCGAAGAAAATTTCTATATCGGATGATTGCTCGGCAGCCCAAAAGTCTTCGCCGAAAAACTCTAATTCTGATGCTTTGCCGGAGAGTTTTGGTAGTAAGATGAAGGTGGAAGATGAGAGAGAGAGAATAGATATGGGGTAGGGGATGGATTTGAACGTATCCCTTCCTTCAACTGGATGGAGAATAGAGGGAGAATACATTAAACGTATCCCTTCCTTCAACTGGATGGATTTGATGCTTTGCCGGAGAGTTCTGGTAGTAAGATGAAGGTGGAAGATGAGAGGGAGGGAGGGAAAACGGATATGGGGTAGGGGATACGAGAAATTTGAGGGGATATGAGAAATATGAGTGGAGAGAGAAAAATAATACAAAGCTTATTTTATGGCTTACGAGTAGGAGGTGATCATAAATAAATATTTGGCTATAAAAAATCAAAAGGTAATTATAAAATATAATTTTTTTAAAAAATATTTATTTAAAATAAATAAAATATCAACATTTGCCGTAGGAGGTAACTAATCCTTGAATTTACGAACCAAAGAGGGGGCCAATATTAAGACTCGAAATGTTGTTATTACCGTGTGAATTGTAACTTTTTTACAATTATCGAAGTAGTCCAACTTTGATTTATTATTTGGATAAATCAACCCCAATTACTTGGACTCAGCTAATCTAACAGCTCTCCATATAAACAAAAAGTCAGGCACGGCCCACCTTGTGCCTGGTCTTAATCTCATTATTATAGTAGATATAAAGACCAAACAAGCAATTAACAGTCGTCATTCTGTTGACTCTTGAGCTCCTAATTATAGATAATTATCATCCCGATTTGGGTCCACATTCCATAATACAATTTGTTAGGCCATGAGTGGGAGCCTATATATGCATATGCATTTTCATATTCGTTCATTTGGTTAGCTGCACACTTGTTTAACCACCCCCGCCTCCAACCCCCAAACAACCAAAACAAAAAATTAAAGTCCATTCCAATATAATTTATGAGTTTACTATTTGTTACGATCCAAATTTCCCTACGTAGGATATCATCATAGCACCTAGTCTTGGGACTAGGTAAGCCTAACATTTACTGACAATATGAAATAGAAATTTCTATACAAACTTACAATCTCAAAATCAATAGTACAAGTCATAAGCTCTACTGAGTTTGCTAGAAAGTTTACAAATCCAACTATTTCGAAATAGAGATAAAACAGTGCAAGTACAATATCAGAAGGTGACTCCGAAGCCTGCAAATGCAACAGCAGGTAGGGATGTACAAACCGAACCGGAAAACCGCACCAAACCGAAAAGTCAAACCAAACCGATTAAAAAACCCGACTTGGTTTGGTTTGATTGGTTTGATGTTGAGTAAAAAACCCTAACCAACCCGACATATAAATATATAATTTTTATATGTACTTTTAAGATTTTATATAGAATTTTCTTTAAAAAATATCTAGAAATATTTGGAATTCTCTTGCGGAATATAAATTTTAATAGAATATGAAAGTGCTCCCTATTTATTGACCTTAAATAATGGATTGTATGATCACTTTTATATCAAGTGTTACTGAAATGTGTCTATCTATTTGTTCTTCGTTATTCATATCATATGTTAAGATCTATTAAATTCTTATATCTTTTTCGAATGTGAAGTGATTATTAATATTTAGGTATCATATTAATTTTTATTTTAATTACTAAAATCGGTTAACCTGAAACTGTATATCAACGAAAAATTATTTCAAACGACTAAAAAAATTATTATTATGTGTTATTGAATTCTCCCATAAGAATATTTTAATCGATAATATATTTGTCAATTTTTTATATTTTTACTAAATCTACTTATCGAATATTTAACAAAGTAAGATTGAAATAATATGTAAGTTACAAAAAACTCGAAAACCTGACAAAATCGAACTAATCCAAAGCGATATAGTTGGTTTGGTTTAATTTTGATAAAAACCGAACTAACCCGGTCCATGTACAACTCTAGTAGTAGGTTTACCTTGAGTCTCCACAGCAAGATTCATACAGCTAGCTAACGATCGACTGACTCCGAAATACCTGGATCTGTACAAAATTGTGTAGAAGCGTAGAATAAATACACCACATCGGTACCCAGTAAATATCAAGACTAACCTCAGTGGAGTAGTGACGAGGGACAATCAAGACACCTACTGGACTAAATAACTTGGACAAGTACAGGTGTAGAACCAACAAAGTACAATATCTCTACAAAGCTACGCATAATGACAACAATAATACGGTACTTGCAAGAGGAATAAAAGCAACAATTAGCAGCGGAACACAACAAGTAATAACACAGTAGAGTAAGCTGGACACAGTTAAATTCCGGTGAAAACAAATAAAGAAAAGACAAGTATGTTAGTTTATATGAGTCCACCAAACTATAGAGTACCTAGTCCTATATAAGATGATGCTGAGAATGCTATAGAGACTGTAAGTAAAGAAGATAAGGGATTTTTATATGGAAAGATCCCATACAAGGGGATCAAAAAACTACGACCTACTCTTGTAGGCTTTTAACTTTACTAACTTGCAATCTCCCTATTACAAATCACTTTGCAATAACCCTATTACAAATACTTCAACTAACTTGTGATGGACCCACCACAAGCCACTTTATAACTATCCTAGTTACAAAGGCTTTAGACTTATGACTATTCCTCGTCACAACATATACTCTGAAGTTTACGGATTTTTGGTTTGTTCCTAAGACAAAGCTTCTAAGAAAGTAAACTAGGAAATACAATAAAGAGCAAATAACAAGATTATAACTCAACTATGGATGAACATAAACTCATTAAGAAACTGATCATTAGTGGAATTGTCTTCTTATTCTTGACACGCCAATGACTTCAATGCCGGATGAATACTGTTATGCTTGAGAAAATATCACTGAATGCATAAAGATGTTGTGCATTCCACCAGGTTGTTATATCACAAAAGACATCACAATAGATAGTTGTGTCAATTTTTGATACACGCTTCTTCCCAATGAGAAGTGATTGTTGTATTGTCTGCACAACCACTTCTGTACAGTTGCGTTCTAGCTGAATAGTCGACTTTTACTTCTATCATAGAACACTACCGGACCAGGTCCTAGTTGTGTTCCTCTTCTGTAATAGTTGCTAGATAGTCACTTTCTGCTACTATGTTCCAGCTGTACAGTTGACCTGTACTTTTTTCAGAGAGCCCTAAGGGACCAGGTCCCTGTTGTGTTCCTCTTTATAATGATTCCAGACAGTCACTGACTTGTACTTGTGCCGGAGAACCCTAAGGGACTAGGCCACCAGTTCCCTGTTATGTTCCTCCATATGGTCGTTCATTTATTTGCTGATTTTCAGACTTGAACCAGGTCAGTTGAAATGTATACCATGTGGGTCAGGTTCTCTATCTGGTTCTTCACAACAAGTTTATTAGATCAACAAAACATAAGAAGATTAAGGCAAAGGCATTGAAAACCCATCAATTTCCCCCTTTTGATGATGACAAACTTAGGCATGAATAGTATTTGTTTACAGCAGAAATAACCAGATAAGATACCATAAACTACAAAAGGTTCGCCCTTAATCTCAGATCTCCCCCTTTTAAAAAAGAATTCCTCAGAGCTCTCCATAGTTAATTCCCCCATAATCTCAGAGCTCTCCAGAAACCACACAAAGTTCCCCAAAATTCCCCCTGAAGTCTTATTCTTCCCCCTTTTGGCATCATTAAATAGAGAACAAGCAGATATTTATCATAAAGAAGTCTAACGCAGCTAGCTCATGCCACATATGTGCACACAACATGACAGAAAAGAGAAGCCAGAGGAACATAGCATTGGACAGGTAAAAGGGGAGTTGTTTTATTAATGTTTACAACAGACTGAGTAACACATGAGCAGTAATGGTGAATTCCAGCATGCCATCACAAAAACAAAAGCAAACAAAAATAAAATAGCAGCCACAGAAGATTAGAGCAAAAATAGCTGGTCACTAAAAGGATCATAGGGAACACTAGAAGGAGGCTTCGAAAAAGAGACAAAAATGGTTTTGAGAACCAGGTCCAGTCAAGCATTTGCAGGCAGTTGTTCTTCAAGTAATTGTGCCCGAAGTCTATCATTTCCTTTGTCAGTCGTGCAACTTCTTCATTAACAGAATCAGGTCCTTTAACTACTTGACTAAGCTGAGTCTCCAGTATGGCATTTCGAGCCCTCAACCTTTTGATCTCTTTAGAAGCTACATTTTGAGCGTTGATCAGCTGAGAAATGGTCGAGATGCTTCCACCAACTCTTTCTATACACTCACATTCTTCTAAAGTGGTCTTAGAGAAGGTTTGCTTGCGTGTGCCTACTTTGGGATTCCCCAAGGGGACCTTGTAGAATCTGAACACCTGACTGAGGAGAAAGCCATATGGTATCCCATGATTCCCACCTTTAAAGTTTGCCACCTTTTGCATATGATCTATCATAATTGCTGGCATATTGATTGGGACAAACTCATCAAACGCTTCCATTAAGACCATATCCGATTTTGTAGTAATAGATCGCCTCTCAGAACGAGGTAAGAGCACATTATTGACCAGTTCAAAGAGAAGCTAATACTTAGGAAGTAAAACCTTCTTATGCACTTGTTCCCCCTATTGAATTGCTTGCTCCTTCATGATGACTCTCCTGAAGTTTACACCACAGACCCCCTTGACTGAGAACATCCCTTCACATGAAATTCTGAGAACCTTTCCCAATGTTGAGGCGTCAAGTACAATGTCTACTCCATTTACTAGCGCACAAATGTAATCCCCGTCAACAGTGAAGAGAGATGCGTAAAAAGTTTGTACCGCATCTTCATACACCAGAGGCATGCTCCCTTCAAACAGGTGTTCCCATTGTTGAAATTCCACAATCTCCAGAATTTTTCTCATACCGGCCATCTCCAAAATTGTTGGATCAAATATACGACCTTACAAAACTTTCTGAGTTCTTAATTTCTGCTGCTAGAGACCACTATCACAGGGCATGATCCTCAATGCACCAGGTGCTGTACCAGTTTCTCATTTCCATTTGCTAGACCCTTCAACAAACTTTCCTTTCCAGCTTACTATCCCCACAATATCATCTTCAGACATAGCTTGCTCAGTTTGACTCCTTTTCAACTTGCAGCTTCCCTTCACGGATGACCCTTTTTGTTGCTCAATAGTTTCATCAGAAGCTTTATCTACAGACTTTCGAGCTTTCAAAGATTGTTATACCAGGGAACTAGGTTCCCTTGGAATATTTTTGTCAATCCCACCTACTGGAACACTCTTATTAGTGACAAATTCCCTTTGATTCATTATCCTCATTTTCCTTTTCTGGACACTCATCTTACTTTTCTGCAGTGTGGACTCAAAACTGTCTTGTTGTTGTGGCCTGATAGTGGGTGACTTGGAGGAGGATTATACGAGCTTAGAATGATCAGGAGGTGTAGGAGCGGATTTGCATGGAAGAGAATCAGGTTCTTCAGAAAGTTTTTCTGAGAAAGTCTCATGAGCCAAAAACTCAAGGAGTACTGTGGTTCTTACATCTCCTAGGCATGGAGTTTCTTCCCCTTGATACCATGATGAGAGGTATGCTCCTTCACTCATCAGACTCTCAGCAACGATAGCCATGATGCTATGTGTTGCTTCCTTTTTCTGGTGATTCTGAGAGAGTCACTAAGTCCAAAATAGAGAGTTCAAGTATTAGTCAGGATCATCCTCAGGAACTTCTGACACTTGAGAGGTAAAACCTCCTGAGTGTACGTTGATGAGATTAGAGGAATAGCTACACATAGGGTTTCAAAATGAGAAAGAACAGGTTTTATTAGAAAAGGGAAAACTGTAGGAAAGGAGGAGGCGCTAGGAGTGGGTAAAGTAGTAGAATGAGTGAAATGGTGAAGCTCTAGGGATGATTTCAAGGATGATAAGGAAGTGGGAGTGGTGTTATAGGTGGGAGAAGGAAGCGATTGTTCAATTTCCATTATAGGAGTACTTAGAAGAAAAGTAGAGTGAGAGCGAGAGATGAAGAAAGGATTACAGCTACACAAAAGAGATGAAGGTTCATAGCTTGTTGTGAGAGAGAAAGAAGGTTTTATTGGAAGAAGGGCTAATAATGAGAGGAAAGAGAGAAACAGGTTCTGAATAGTTTTATAAATGGCGGTAGGTTTGTGGGAAAGTGTTACCGTGCAGAGGGGGTGAAGGGATTTGAAAGACAAGACAGGAGATGCAGACTTTGAAAAGTCGGATGATGTGGCAGTTGAGTTATTTTGTTTTTAATTTTTTTTTTGTTTTGAGAAGGCATGCAGAATAAGCACATTACTACTAACCTGGGGTACAAGAACCTAACGCCAGACCAATTTTGTTTTTTGAAAAAGGTTTTAGCAGCTCCTCTCTTACATTTCATACTGTACCTTTAGCTTTTATGATCGTCATGCGTTTTTACCTTCAACAGTATTGATGTGAGTTAGGCTTGGTCAGAAAACACTTTAGCTAATTTTACCTGACGGTGTCTTGCATAGCCAACTAATGAAGAATCAGGTTCTTCATTAGACTCTCATGACCCCATCTTCACCTTGTCTATTCCTAAATATTCTCTACCCAAGACTTTGATGAAGATATTTGGAATTTGGTCTCCTTTTCTGCAAGACTTCCTACAGATCAACCCTTTCTCCATATTGACCCTCAGAAGATAATGTCATCCCTCAATGAGCTTGGTCCTCTTGTATTGAACTGCTTGGAGAAGACATGCCATCAGTTTCAAAGATACCTTATGGTCTTCCAGTTGCTTCTCAATTCATAAGGTTTGAGTACAGCAGGATGCTCCCGCTACACATTCTTCTTCAGTTGTTGACGTGGCCATTGAGTTTTGTTTCCTTGTCTCACAAAGGATGAAGCATGAACATGGCAATTGAACCGTTCTAGAAATGCTCTTCCTTTTCACAAGACAACCTGCACAGTTAACATCATCACACCCAATAAGACTAAAAACTGTCACCTGAGGGGTAATACTGTACCAGGTCCTGAGTTCCCTTAAGGTATCTCAAAATTCTTTGGGCAGCCTTCAAGTAGGATTCCTAAGGAATTGACTTTGGATTCTATTCTAGAATGGGGATACAGAAGGGAAAAAAAATTAAAAAAATTCTTATCTAACTCTAGAATACATGAGAGTGATTGAATTGTCACATAGATGGGAGCTTTTGTATCAGTTTGGGACTGAGGTTTGATTTCTAGGGGAAGTTGGGAGGTTAATTTTGATTTCCCCACACTCTTGTTCTGTTGCTTGTGGAGTGCCATGAGCTGCATCTCCACTCTTTCTTCAGCTTCAGTGGTAGTAAGTGAAGTACCAGGTTCCTTGTGAGAGGTGGAAGATGATGTTACACTATTTTTCACTTATCTCCTTCATCTTACTCATTATGTCAACCTCCTTATTTGAAGCCTAAGATATTTCCCAAGGACCAGAGTTGGTTCATCATATTGATCATCACCGTTTATTCCTTGGTTAGAGGAAGATGTCTTGTTGAATACCCCATGAGCAGTTCCTTCCACTTAGTGTGCTCTTATTGTAGACATTGTGGCCTTTGCTTTGTGGAGAGTATGCTAGAAGGAGTCCTTCATTTGCCTTTTGCATTGAACTTTCCAAGCTGGTCCTTCCCGTTGTCGAGAGCATGACATTTTTTAGTCAAGAAGGTATTTTCTTCCATTTGGCAGTTCATAGAGGATTTTGATTCAGGAGGGACCTAATAAGACACCTGTTCACTAAGTAAAAAAGCAGTATTTGTTGCTTTTGCCCAGAATTTCTTGTCGATTCCATAGTCGATGAGCATTATCCATGCCGCATCTTCCAGTTCCATTCTTTCTTTCAGCAATACCATCTTGTTGTGGAGTCCTTGGTGTAGAGAAATTGTGCGTTACCCCCTCCTCCTTTTTGCTTTCACTTGAATCTTCTTGACAAGAACCATTAACACCTCGAGAGTCTCCTCCTTTGTTTTGTGAATCGTGTCCAGGTGACTCTTGAGTTTGGCAAATCACGCACCAGGTCCTTATGAGTTAATTTATTCGGAGGTGAGAAGCTTGCATACACTAATATTTCATGCCAAGATTCCGACTTCACCCATCTCATACCATCGGCTTATGGCGATTCATCATTAACAGAGTGGATGTTCTCGTTTCCTTTGTCTACTGAGACCACTTGGCCAGTTATCAGATTGGTAACTGTACTTTTAGGCCATTCACATAGTACATGTTCCCACCTGAGTGCCAAAGAACCTTTCCAACTTTACATTCACCGAGAATTTACCCTCTACTTCTTTTTTAAGGATACATTCCCTTCAAGCAGGGCTTTCAGTGAGAGGAAATTTATGATGTTTTCAGTCACGTGCTTTAAGCATCCATAGTCCATCGCAGTCCACTTCCTCTCACTGCTCCCTGCACATGCTAATCAAGGGTTAGATTTAGGAACCCAAACTAGTTTGGGTCCCTTGTTATGATAGAAAGGATGAATGAGGGCTTTCCTAGTCCATACAGGCAACATCCGCTTCTTGCGAGTGGTACCTAGTCCTTTGTTAGTAGTCACTTTATCGGTAAACACTTCGTTTTTCCAAGCAGACTGAACCCTAGCCTGGTAATCTTCTTTAAAATGCCCATTGTTCCCACAGTGGGTACATAGTCAGTTATCAGGTACAGTGACATACTTGTTGTGAGGGTTGTAATGAGTTTTCTCCCTTTGGAACCTGATGCCCTGCCTGTTTCCACTATTGTTAATACACATGATAGTGACAACATCTGAGGACCAAGTATATTTCAGGGATTTCTCAAGATCAATTCTTACTTTCTCCAATTCAGCTTGAAGTTGACGATTCTTCTCGAGTTCACTACATAGACTAGTTTTCACAACAGTTAACTCCTTTTCAAGCATGATGTGTGTCTCACTAGCTACTTCATTCCCTTTCCCAAGACTCGCATTCCTATGTTTTCTATTGAGTTCTTCAATGGTTTCCTCTAGATTGGTGCATATCACTAAAAGGTCATCCCTCTCTTCCTTAGTAGTTGCAATTTTTCCTTCTAAATAGTGTTTCTCATTGCTAAGACCTTCTATTGTTTCTTTTAGATCAACAACTACTACCATCAGGTCGTCTCTCTCATTTTCCACACTAGTTATTCTTTCATCCAAGGTTTCCTTTTTTTTCCAGATTAGCTATGGTCTCTTTTAGGTCGACTACACAGACCATCAGATCATCTCTACATTGTTCGACCTCTCCTAGTTCTATGGTCAGGATCTCCTTATCATTAATAAGGCTATAATAGGTATCAATTAGGACATTAGCTAACGACCTTAGCTTCTTCGAAGAGTAGGATTTCAGATTTCTCTGAACATCCCTGAAGTTTACCTCATCGTTTTCATCTTCTTCATCATCATCAGACTAAGCCATCAGCGCGAATAGTGAATCATACTTTGTTGCTTCAGTTTCCACTACTATCATGGAACTGTTTTCTGCATCTGATTCCCTTTCGGATTCACTAGAGGAGTCTCCCCAAGCAGCAAGAGTCTGCTTAACAATATTGTCAGCAACACTTTTTCAATTGAATCGTTTGTCTGGAACCAGGTTCCTCTTTGCTGCTTTGTCAGGATTTTGCTTGTATTGCTCCTATTTCGCGAGTGGGAATTCTTTGATGAAATGCCCTGACTTTCCACATCTGTGACAGATATCGTTGTTCCTTGCTTTACTTGAACTGCCCCACTTTGGTATAACACCATTTCTTCGAACCATCTTTTGAAATCTCTTAGTAAGATAGGCCATGTCACTATCTTTATCACTTGAGTCACTGCTTTCAACTTTAAGTACCAGGTTCTTTTCCTTCTTAGGCTCTCTTTTTTCACTGTCTTTCTTTCTTTTCATCTTGTATGTCTTCATATTACCAATCAACTCATCCATGGTCAGAGTTTGTAGATCTTTAGCTTCAGTGATGGCATTTACCTTACTTTCCCAAGAACCAGGTAGAACACTGAGGATATTCCTTACAAGCTTGTTTCTAGGAATGACATCTCCAAGTGAATGAAGCTCATTTATGATGGAGGTGAATCTTGTGTGCATATCTTGTATAGACTCATCATCCTTTATCCTAAAGAGCTTATATTCCGTGGTGGGCATGTCGATCTTGGACTGTTTGACCTGAGTAGTTCCTTTGTGTGCTATTTGCAATGCTTCCCATATTTCTTTGGCTGTGTCACAAGCTAAGATTCTATTGTACTCATCAGGTCCTATGCCACACATCAAGATTTTCTTGGCACGATAGTTCTTTTCTACAGCTTTTCTGTCAATGTCGTTGTACTCTTTTCTGCCTTTCGGCACCATTGGTCATGTTTCTTCAAGCTTCTTCATTGGGACATGTGGACCATCATAAATGATGTCCCACAGTTTTGGGTATTCTGCCATCATAAAATCATACATGTGGGTCTTCCACCAGCCATAGTACTGACCATTGAATTTGGGAGGTCTGTAGCTTGATTGTCCTTCCTCAAGTTGGGTGGAGCAACCAGCGAGATCCTTTCTAGGTGTTAACCTTTTAGAAAGAACCTGCTTTGATACCAATTGTTAGTTTATATGAGTCCACCAAACTATAGAGTACTTGGTCCTATATGAGATGATGCTGAGAATGCTATAGAGACTAAAAGTAAAGAAAACAAGAGATTTTTACATGGAAAAATCTCACCCAATGGGATCAAAAAACCATGACCTACTCTTGTAGGCTTTTATCTTCACTAACTTGCAATCTCCCTATTACAAGCCAATTTGCAATAACCCTATTACAAAGACTTCAACTAACTTGTGATGCACCCACCACAAGCCACTTTATAACTATCCTAGTTATAAAGGCATTAGACTTATGACTATTCCTAGTCACAACATAAACTCTGAAATTTACGGATTTTTGGTTTGTTCCTAAGACAAAGCTTCTAAGAAAGCAAACTAAGAAATACAATGAAGAGCAAATAATAAGATTACAACTCAACTACAGATGAACATAAACTCATTAAGAAAATGATCCTTAGTAGAGTTGTCTTCTTGTTCTTGACACACCAGTGACTTCAATGTCGGATGAACACTGTTATGTTTGAGAGAATATCACTGAATGCACAAAAACGTTGTGCCTTGCACCAGGTTCTTATATCACAAAAGACATCACAATGGATAGTGGTGTCAATTCTTGATACATGCTTCTTCCCAATGAGAAGTGACTGATGTACTGTCTGCACAACCACTTCTGTGCAGTTGCATTCCAGCTGAATAGTCGACTTTCACTTCTGTCAGAGAACACTACCGGACCAGGTCCTAGTTGTGTTCCTCTTCTGTAACAGTTGTGAGATGGTCACTTTTTGCTGCTACGTTCCAGCTGTATAGTTGACATGTACTTCTGTTAGAGAGCTCTAAGGGACCAGGTCCCTGTTGTGTTCCTCTTTATAATGATTGCGGACGGTCATTGACTTGTACTTTTGTTAGAGAACTCTAAGAGACCAGGTCACCAGGTCCCTGTTGTGTTCCTCCCTGTGGTCGTTCATTTATTTGCTGATTTTAAGACTTGAACCAGGTCTGTTGAAACGTATACCATGTGGGTCAGGTTCTTTATCTAGTTCTTCACAACAAGTTTGTTAGATCTTCAAAACATAAAAAGCATAAGGCAAAGGCATTAAAACCCCATCAAAGTCGCAACTCGATAAGAATAACCGCTTTCATACCAGGTTTTATCCAAAAATCTCCACAAGGTACCGAACCTCAAAGTATTCACAACTCATGGGTCCCAATTCGTGAACCCTAATCATTTGGCATCTTGTGCGCTCATTATAGCTAGTAACTACACGGACAATTCACGTGCCAATAGAAAAATTCTCATATGGAAGGCAAGTAGACTAAGGTATGTATGAATGATCAATAACATCAGGACTGATCTTCTAAAATGATAGGGGTGATTAATTACGTGTATGTTTGGTGCGAGTGTCCTATCACAGTTCAGACCAACGAGTAAGAGTAGAGGAAATGAACGGCACATAAGAAATGATCCCCACGATTTGCACAAGGTAAAATTCACACAAGTTAGGAACGTCACTACATAAATATCAACAACAAAAATGCCCCCAGGTCATCACAAGTCATCACAAATCAATCCCCAATATAGCCCACATTGTCTCGCCACGTGCTCAATAGTAAAGTAAATACCCCTTATCTCGCCGCACGTGCATAGAAATGTTCCTACTTTGTCTCACCACATGCGCAACACACAGATATAGCTTGCATTAATACGCCGCATGTGCAACATCAATAGTAATAATACTAGGGCATAAACCACGTGCAAACACCCGAACAAATCCTCCCAACAATAACACGAGCCATAAACACAACAACATAATAGAATAACCTTTAGAACATGTGCCCATATTCCACAACATTTCCTCTAAATAGTGTCAATACCATAACCGCACATAGCCCTCGGCTCAACAGACTAAGTACAACAGCAGCAACAACAATAATAACACGAGAATACGACAAGTAAATCAACTCAAGAGCTTTGGAACACAAAGAAGCGGTAGAACGAGCTTACAAAGAATAAACACAATAGAGAATACTAGTTAAAATAGGAATCGCTTAACAAGGGAGAAATAATATGTAACAGAAGATTCCACAAAGGTATAATTCGACAACAAAGGAGATAACATGAGTAATAATTTCAAAATAAGGATGAGACAACTATAATAAAGGATAACTAAACTCCATTTAGGGTTGAGCAATTTCGAAAAGGATACAACAAATTCAATTAAGGATAAGCAATGAAAAAGATAATCATAACCTCAATTAAGGATAAATAATTACAGAAGAGATAATAATAATTTCAATTAAGGATAAGCAATTAGGAAAGGATAGTATGGAAATCGAAGAGGAAACAACTTCAGTCAAGGCACCCATGAGTCAATTAGGCAATTAGGGTGTTACATGAAGCAATTAATTCCAACTAAGATACGTAGAGGTGAAACTTGTAAATGGGGAATTTAACATAACAAAACAACTTCATATCTAATGAACATAAGAAATTGGGAACCTTAAAAGGTCAACTTTCAACAAATAAGCCCGAGTACGCACTCATTACCTCATGTGCACGGACTTCACATGACACAATTAGCACCAAGGACTCAAATCCTAAAGGGTAGTTCCCCCACACAAAGGTAGGCAAGATAATTACCTCAAAGAATATAGACCATACTCTAAAATGAACTTCTCGAGCGAAATAACCTCCGCACGGCTCAAATTCAGCCAAAAAAACTTCAAATCATAAATAAAACTCATAGGAAACAATCCCGGATAATAAAGTCTCAATCTTTAACAAAAACTAAAAGGTCAACCCAAAAGTAAACCCCTGGGCCCGCACCTTGAAACCCGATAAAATTTATAAAACCTGAATACCCACTCTGATACAAGTTCAACCATACCAAAATTATCAAATTCTGATACCAATTTGCCCCTCAAATCATTATTTTACATTTGAAAGTTTTCTTAAAAAATTCTCACTTTCCCTCAACTCAAAACACTAATTATAAGATACAAATAAAGATAGAATCATGGAATATAATAAATTTCGGGTGAAGAACAGATGCTCCAATGATTTTCTTGAAAAACCCACGAAGAATCGCTCCAAACCGAGCTTTACAACTCCAAAAATGATAAAAATGGCTAACCCTCTAAATAGAGTACTTTTATATTCTACCAGGTGTTTGTACACCGCGATCGCGTAAGAGGAATTGCGATCGCGAAGAAGGAAAGGTCAACTGCTAGAAATTGTACTACGTGATTGCGGACAGGTACATGCGATCGTGAAGAAGGAGCACTGATGCCCCAAGAAATGTACTACGTGATCGCGAAACAGAGGATGCGATCGCGAAAGGGAACCAGCTGTTGGGCTATGCTACGCAAATGCAGACCGGTAAAAGCAAAAGCATTGAATGGGGATGCACACTTATGAGATCCCTGGCAATAGTATGCGAATGCGAAGAACAATTATTCTTGCCTCCAAAATTACACTATGCGAACGCGATTAAGAAAATCAAATACCAGCAAAACAGCAGTCCAACAACAAGGAGAAATGGCCCCTAGGCCTTCCGAAACACACTCGAGGCCCCCAGGACCCCGTCGAAACATGCCACAAGTTCCATAACATACCACCGACTCGTTTGAGGGCTCAAATCACATCAAACAAAGTCAAAACTACGAATCGCGCTAAGAATCGAACTTATGAACTTTCAGTTCTTCCAACTTCCATAACTCATACAGAAACATACCAAATTAACTCGGAACGACGTTAAATTTTTGTATCAAGTTCCAAATGATATAACGGAGCTAATCCAACTCTCAGAATCCCATTCCAACCCCGATAACACCAAAGTCAACTCTCGATCAAACCTCTCAACCTTCCAAAACTTTAACTTTTTCAATTTTTGCTGCAATACTTCAAATTACCTTACGGACCTCCAAATCCGAACGCACGTCTAAGTCCAAAATCACCATACTAAGCTATTGGAACCATCAAAATCCTATTCTAGAGTCGTTTACACAAAAGTCAAATTTCGATCAACTCTTACCGCTTAAGCTTCTAAAATAAGAATCCTTCTTCCAAATTGACCCTGAATCATCCGAAAACGACTCGGCCATACATGCAAGCCATAACACAATATACGAAGCTGCTCGAGACCTTAGGCCACCCGGTATCAGCCTCTACCTACCGTAACAACTTATACCTACATCCACAAAGTACAACCACACGTCGTAACACATCACTCATATGCCCATAATAACATTTCTAATCACAATAGCTGCCCCTAATCAAATCCAGCACCAGTAATTAGCCTCATACCCGTTAGAACCATGTTTCAACCCTCCACAATATTGACAATGATACAAGAAACATGAAGATCTCATAACTATTCACCCGAATCAACAAGTCACCTCTAACGCCACCGGGGCACACACCACGTTAGCTAAAACTCAATAAGCACAACACGAAAATGACTGAATATGTAAGCAGAAAAAACATAAGAGAAGTATCAAACAAGCCTAACAGGCACAATCCCTATCAGTACCATTTTACGAATCAATTTAACAAGGAAGAATGCACAATCATAAGGAACTCATCCTGATATAACTTCCACCACGGCATGCAGCCCGGTTCAAACACATCAAATTATATGAAACTGCGAGGGTCTCACCTTCCACTCTGAATCACAAGTGGAATACACATCATACTAACCAAAACCTTCCACTAATTCTATTCCGCAAATAAAAAAAATCACAACACTTACTGAACTCCCACACTGGTAGAGCATCTTAATCACATATCGTAGCTAATCACTCGGAGGTCACATTAAAACCTACCATAATGGGTAATAGAGGCACTTCTAGTCTCATTAATCTCAATAATGAATAAAAATAGAACAATAGGCACAGGCTATCACTATAGGATCTCCTAACAAGGGTAAACACACAAATAAAGTACTAAATCATGAAACTCACCCACATGTGAAGAAAAATAGGAGGACTTACCCCGATAAGAAGAACCGAAACAAAATACGAATGGTTCTCCTCTATTAACAAATTGAAAGCATACTTGTACGATGTCATATGGTGCAGTAGCCTCCGCCCTACTATAGAAAACACATCCACAGGTCGGGCCTCCCCCTTTTGGGTTCCCTCTACTCCCCTGACATGTACCCCAAACTGGCGGTGCAGGGATATTAACAACCCTAATCAAAATCATAGCCTCAATACCCCACTCTGACACATCTGTCCGGAGTCTAGGACAATTTCTTACCATGTGGATGGCATCTCCACACTTGAAGCAACCTCTTTGCTAATGTGGTTGAGGAAACAATGCGGTATGGGTACTCTAAGACCCATGAGTACCTGAAATACCGTATGAATCCTGAAGTCCAAACTGAACTGGCTGACCCACAAAACCTCTACCATGTCGTACCCTACCTCAAAAATAAGAACCAGTAGATCTCTTCGGTCCGTGAGGCCTCTTAGCCTCCCTGTCACCTCTCTCTTGATCTCGCATGTCCTCCCTCTCCTGGCTTCACCTGTCCTTTCTCTCCTGGTCTCACATGCCCTCTAATTGGCGAGCGATCTCTACCACCTGCTAAAATGGAACATCTGATTCTAACTCCCAAGCTATGCTGAACCGGATATCATGTCTGAGCCTCTCAATGAATCTACGAACTCGCTCTCTAACTATAGCAGCCAAAACAGGTGCATGTCTGGACAAATCGTTGAACCAAACGGCATACTCTGACTGT
This sequence comes from Nicotiana sylvestris, assembly GCF_000393655.2. Taxonomy (NCBI): domain Eukaryota; kingdom Viridiplantae; phylum Streptophyta; class Magnoliopsida; order Solanales; family Solanaceae; genus Nicotiana; species Nicotiana sylvestris. The sequence continues at coordinate 93,200,385 of NC_091059.1, read as the reverse complement.
TACACCTTATGTTTTTCGTGGGCGAGTGTACGCCGTAAGTCAATTGATATAAACTCTGAAATAAGATTATATTTGGAAACATATAAAGTAAGTTAATCATATTACCTTGGAGGTTACGAATATTTAAGATCATGAATAACGAGCACCAAGAGGGTTGGAAAGTTTAGAAGCTAAACCAATTGAAGAAAATAAGTTTCATCGAAAGTCGACAAGTTTGGAATGTTATAACATGTATCTTAGGGTGAGACTATGGTTCTTAACATGATAATGAGGTTATGTTATGAGTTAATTTAGTCGTATGGTAAATGTGTGCTAGGTTTTGAAGTCAAACGAGTTGTGGAACAAAAGTTGGCAAAGGTCATCACTAGTTACATTCATAAATGTGCTGAACATTATGGCAAATGTAGTTGAGCTTTTCTCCAAATATAATTGGAACTATTGGGTTATATACCTATCAAATGGAATATCTATGAGTCTAGTTTCTAACGCATTAAACGGTTTGTCGATATGATATTGGACTAGAGAGATATTCGCATTTTTGCGACACTGCGCAAGCAACTCCTATGGGATCCACAAAGTCGGTTTAAACTTCAGTTTGTCTTTTTAACTCATTTTTACATCCACAACAGTTCCTAAATCCTCCTAAAATCCTCTCCAAGGGTTCCTCCATGATTCTAGGGTAAAAACCTAAGATAAAAACATGACGCTAGAAATCCTGTGGTGCTTGCTAGATCGTATTTCTTCATCTTGTGGCTGGTTTGGAGGGTTCTTCAAAGGTAAGTATCCTCAAATTTTGTCTTGTTATTTATTATTAAGATAAGAATTAGTACCTCCTTCATGTATATTAGAGCTTCAAGGCGAAATACAAGTGTTTATACACCAACATGAACACAAAGGTTAATTCAAGAAAAGAATACAACTCGTACAGTGTTGTGGTGTGATTAAGGGTTTTGTGAGCTACACCAGCTGGGGATTTCAAGTTGTATCTACAGCCTAAGGTAAGTAAATCATGTTCTTGGTTATTCTTAAGGTCAATTGTGTGATGGTTGAGTTGTTTGAGTGATAATCTACATGAAAGTAATTGACATGGCATAAGGAATCATTATTTTTTTGTGGGCTGTATTGAGGCTATATATATGGTTTGTTGTGGCTGGAAATTATTATAAATAGTTTTATTATGATGTGGCTGTTGTTGTTAAGCTTATCCATGTGCTAATTCAGTGGATTGAAGAAGATAATATGAAAAATAAGATGTTGATGATAAAGGTTAAGGTGCTAGGTGTGTGGACTATATTTGAAAATTATGCTTATGATGTTTTGTGTTGAAAATGATATGGTAAGCATAAGTATGATGTTATATATGTTGTAGGAAGATTCATGGAAAAGGAATTGGATTTAAACTGTATTTTGTTAATCGTAAATCGAGCTTGCCTCTCAAAATGGTTGTTGAACAAATCGATGAGCTTATTGTGAATTATATTGTTGTTGTTTGGGCTGTTTGGTGACTTTTAGTAACATAAGGTATGTAGTATAAATAGGTGAGGTACTGTCCGTTTTCTTGTAAAATGTTGGTTTCCAAATATGAGTTACAACGCTTATATAATGACGACGAAGTCGGTTTTCTCATTGTAGACGTAAGAAGATCATATTGAGCTTGCTTCACGAATGGATAGAAGATTCAAAGGTATGTTAAGGCACTTCCTTATTTCTTTTTGCATTATCTAAAGTGAAATGAATACACTATTTCATAACGGATCTACTCCTAGCAACTAAGGTTGTCCATGTTGTTCTTTCCTTATAAAATTATTCTAAGCAAGTGTGTATGATCCTTGAATCCTACTGAGGTTCATATTGAGGGTATGAATGTCCATAATGTTAATCGAAGGTGTAACGACCTTATGTCACTCCAAAAGGTTTAGAACGTAATTCTATGAGTCTAGCATGCATTATATATAGTATCTATTTCACTCTACCTAGCCGCGCTATGGTCGACCGGGTACGACACCTATTGTGCAACCACTGATCAGTTGGGTTTATCAAGCTCCACGTGGCCAAGTACGATTCTATCGAGCCTTATGATGGCCGGGTACATTTTTACCGAGCCCTCTTTGAGGCCGTGTATGATATGATGATGATGATGCCCACAGAGGCATATGTTTTTAAGGGTTTATGTATATATATGTATTATGCATTTCATGTCAGTAGCCCCCAGAGGCACTCAGATGTTACAGGTTGTATCTCCTCTATCTCTCTTTACATTACTAATCTTGTTTATGCTTTCCTGCTTTACATACTTGGTACTTTATTCGTACTGATGTCCCTTTTGCCTCGGGATGCTGCGTTTCATGCCTGTATGTCCCGATAGACATGTTGGCATTCCTCCTAGCACACTATCAGCTCAGCGGTGTCACACCTCCTTTTTCCGGCAATGAGATATAAGGGAGTTTTTCCAATTTAAGCGACATAAATCGAAATGGGATTATTTAATTTAATCAGAGTCGCCACTTGGAATAATTTATGGTGTTCCAAGTCACTGATTTATTTTAAAATCCCAAATCGAGTAAATTGACTCTATTTTTTGGTCCGCGAACACAGAAGACTGGGTAAGAAATTTTGTTAACCCGGGAGAAGGTGTGAGATACTCCCGAGTTCTGTGGTTTTAGCACGGTCGCTCAACTATTAATAATTGGCCTAATTATCTGATTAATTACATATTTTAAATCTATTGTGCATTTTTAAATTTATAACCGCTTTTATTTATTTATGGAATTTATTTTTGAAAAAAGTCACGATGTCGTACACTTGTTGTTTTGGTACACGTCACAAACCACGCCATATGAAATGTACCCGCGATTTATGATATATTTTTATTTTTATTATTGTTCGAAGTTATGGTCGGGTCACATGAAATTCACACCCGAATTGAAATTTACGTATCGTGACCATGCCACGGGAACCGTACTCATAGCCATGATGATTTATTTACGCGCCCTAAACACACTATGATATTCAGTTTTTGTAATCGTAATTATGTTACGTGAATGTATACATAATTGCGATAATTTAAAATGCGAACTAACTATTCTTAGAAGGAATCCATCAATAACCAATTTCAACAAGTCAAAATCAACAATTATAAAACCTCATATGAAACGAATTACACATATATATACGATTATGACTCATAATTAGCCAATATAGTAATTTGAAAAACCAGAAGCTTAGGAGATAACAAACATACACAGTACCTAAAAAGTTGGCTCCCTATTTAAACTCTTGGTTGAGTTTTTGGCAGAACACTGTGTCGAAGGATAAGAAGAAAGATGAACACACTGCAAATCCTAAAATCGTCAAATGCCCCGTTATTATGAGTTTACTTCTTTTTAAAAAAAAAATAAACTAAAACTACAACCCATTAATGTTTCCACAAGTTTTTAATTTCTAACAAACAACACATGGACCATTATTACTAATCACCTCATGATTCAATAAAACTTTGCAATGTCCATGAAACGGAGAAGATGCAGTAAACGAACATGAGACAACACCAAACCAAATATAAGACACTCAAAAATAATTAAGCTAAAAGCAAATGAAATATACAAAGCAAAAGGGAAAATATTTACAAGAAACTAAACAGAAAAATAAATCAAAGCATTAATTAATAGACATTCCAACTAAAACAAGCTTAATACCATTGAAATAGAAGATGGAGAAACAGACCTACCTCAAACCAAACTTTATTTACGAGGAAAATTCAAGCAAAGTTTTGTACATATATGATGATTGTTCAGCTGTCAAAGACCAAAACAGCAATCATTTTGGAGCCAAAAACGCGAACAGGATTTCGAACCGGAACTGTAGCGTCACTCAAAACATCGACCAAATTTCGGCAAATTTTCAGCTGGATTTAGAGGTCCCACGGCAGACTGGTTTTTGTTATTTTGCTGAGTTTTCGGAGGTGAAAGGAGATGGCCAGAGATGGTAAAATTATGGCAAAACGCTGGCAGGAATGAGCTAGTAAAAAATGATTTTATGGCTTTAAATAGACTGGTTTTTAGGAGCGGAACATAGCTTGATTAATGCGATGCTGTAATAGCTGCTTTGTGTACTACATTGGAGTCACGTTCATGGAGTTCAGGTGGTTTAATAGAGGAAAAATGATAGGTTTATACAATCAAATCTAATCTTATGAAGAATAGAGGAAATTGCGGTGCATTTCTTTGTCCAGCTCCTCCATTCAAGCTGCTGCGCCAGCTTTTTCAGATGTAATGGTTTTATAGGGTTTTAATTAATTGGGCTGGGTAAATTCTTACTAGGCCTTTTGAAGTATTTGAGCTTTTAACTTGTGCTGGGCTTTCTTTTAAAAGACAATAAGTAAATAAACAACATACTACTCTAAATTAAAGATACCAAGATAAAAATACTAAAAACAATATTTCTAGTCTAAGAAACATATAAAGTTTTTTTTTGTGAGATTTTTAATTTTATCAATAAACCTACTTAAAAAGGTGAAATAAAGGCTAAAATATTAAGATGAAACTCAAAATATTTACATATTAAAAAGTGATGAAAAACTCAAATATAGTCAAAAATTAGGTGCTCACAGCTGTCCCTCTCTGCTTGAAAACATGAAGAGTTTTTAGGCAAAGACAAAGTGAGTTGTGTGATTAATTTTTGACCATATCGTTATCTAAAAGAGGAAGAAAATAAAGAAAAAGGTACAACCGAGTACTGGTTTTGGACAACCTACATATCCCGGTTATAAGGGAATTAGGTCGCGTGTAATTCAAGGAGAATGATGGATTGATAAATTCAAGAGTCGAGTGAGGTTCCGTCAAGGCTCCGGTCCGTAGTCCTGTTATTACATCAAAATTAAAAAGACTGACTAAGCCTATCAGCTACGAGTTACAAGATTCCTATCTATGAGTCTTCTGAAGCTTGATCTTGAGTCTTGGTTTGTTCTTCATGCAGACTCTGATATGAATCTTGATGCTTGTTAGTTGTAGGTGTTGGTTCATTCTTTTCGGACCAAGGCTGGACATGCAAAGCTTGTGACTTTAGTCATGTCTTGAGCGGTCCACATCTTTTCTTCGCTTCTGCACTTTGAGTTCACTTCTTTTCTCTTTTCTTCTTTTTCTGTTATTCTGGATTGAGACTTCTTCTTTTGATCATCTCGAACCCTGTGTCTCGAGGTATAACCTGCTCAGACACTAAAACAACAAACGAACGGAATTTTTTTGCCCCGGTTTTCACTAGGAAAATTTCGTGAGTTATTTGTAACCAAAACTCTATACTACTTCATTATTGAAAGCAATACAAATCACGATTGTGTATCCTTGGAAAAAAGAGATTAGGGAGTGCAGACCCTATATCTAAAATGAAATCAACTAAGGATTGGAGACCCTATTGTTGGAAAATCATCAACTAGGGAGTAGTGACCATATGTTGGCATCAGGTTATGCTGGCATCAACTAGGGAGTGGAGACCCTATGTTGGCATCAACTAGGGAGTGGGACCCTATGTTGGAAAATTCATCGAGTATGCCGGCATCAACTAGGGAGTGGGACTCTATGTTGGAAAAGTCATCGGGTTATGCCGACATCAACTAAGAAGTGGGACCCTATATTGGAAAAGTCATCGGGTTATACCGGCATCAACTAGGGAGTGGGACCATATGTTGGAAAAGTCATTGGGTTATGCCGGCATTAACTAGGGAGTGAGATCCTATGTTGAAAAAGTCATCAGATTATGTCGGCATCAACTAGAGAGTGGGATCCTATGTTGGAAAAGACATCGGGTTATGCCAGCATCAACTAGGGAGTGAGACCCTATGGTAGAAAAGTCATCGGGTTATGCCGGCATCAACTAGGGAATGAGACCCTATGTTGGAAAAGACGCAGCTAGGGATTGGAGACCCTATACTACCATGATTTTGAATTTTCTTCTTCTTTTTCTTTTTTTTTTATTTTCATCATCATTTTTTCTCTTCTTTTTTTTTTAATTCATAGAATGAGTAAATGTGGGGTTGCTTTTTGGTAGCACCTGTTTCTTGCAAGGTTGCTTGTGCATTGCACCTATTTCCTGTTTTTAAAACAAAGAATAATTTGTCAGTTTGAAACAGGGGTTTGTTTTGTGTCCTTGGTTATTTCAACCACTTGATCTCGGCCCCTTTCATCTGCAACTGGTTATATCCTGAATATCGATTGCATTTCTGACCCTGGAGAAACTCTGGCTCTTCTAGACTGTGCCATGATGATTGGTCGATGGGACTCAACCTTTTCGACTTTATTTTGTCTTTATAGGCCCTTACCTTCTGACTTGTTTTTTTTTTTTAAACTTCAGACCATTGGGGAACTTTGGCTCCTCAAACTTTGTCGCGACGGCTAGTCGCGTGGGACTTAACCTTTTTCAACTTTATTTCGCCTTCATAAGCCTTTTATTTCTCGCTTCTTTCTTCCAACCTTAGTTTCAAAGCATTTGGGATCCTTTGGCTTTTCAAATCATTGTCGTGACGGTTAGCCACGTGGGACTTAACCCTTGTTTTTCAACATTATTTTGCCTTTGTGGGCATTTGACTTTGACTTCCTTTCTTTTTAGGAGCTTTTGATTTCAAAGCATTGGCCATCATGGCCAGTCGAAGTCGACTCGATGAACCTATCGAAACTGGGTATCTTCTTGAATATTGGATCATATCAAACAAAGGCCCAGTAAATCAATCTTGCCATCCTTTCTTTGCCTCAGTTTTGGAATAGAGTTAGACCGAAAAGGATTCAAAGAAAAATAAACAATGGACAGGATATGAATTTAAATGAGAGGTGTCCTTTTCGGGGAAAGGAAAGAAGGATTTATCTGGAGTACATGTAGACTTTAATGAACATGACATGCCTCTTGGACTGGATACCCGATCTGTGTAAACCGTCCAACTCTCATAAACTCAGACCTCAAAACTGAGAAACCTTGCCAGGACTTTATCAATACTGATAGCTGTGAGGATACCCTTTTAAATCAGTCGCGCCCTTTGCGGGTTTTCACCAGATGACCTCTCTCATTTCTCTTCTCACCATCGCCTTATAGTGCTCTTTGCGAGTTTTCACAAACAAGACTCTCTCATTTTCAATTTCTCTGCTTACCATCGCCCTATGGTGCCTATGTGGGTTTTCACCAATAAGACTCTCTCATTTTATTTCTCTTATTTTATTGTATCAGAGACAAGTAACCATATCCTCCAATTTTGAACATCTTTACCGATTGATCGGAAGGACTTGAGTAGGATTTGGGGTAAAAGAATTCGGATTGAATTACAACTTTGGAATCTTTTAGGCGAAACCATCGCCGAACCATTATAACTTCTGCTCTAGTTTCAACTTTGGCAGAATTTGAATTTTTATTTTGGTGTGATTGAACCCCAGAGAGAGGCTGCCTACGTATCCTTACGGAATCAAGTCAAATATAGTTCAGGGAACTTTGTTTTTTGTTTCTTTTGTTTTTCTTTTCATTCTGTTCTGTTTTGTTTTATCTTTCCTTTTCCTTTCCTTTCCCCTTTTTTTTATTTTTCATTTCATTTTCTTTTTCCCCTTTTCTTCCTTATTTTGTATGTTTCTTTTTCTTCTCTTTTCATTTTTTTTCCATTTTTCATTCATCATTTTTTCAATAATAACTCCCAGGTTCCAAAAAGAGGGCAATCAAAGAATGGGAGCCGGTTCAAAGAGTTTGCAAAGGGTTTAATATTTGGATAGTGAGAAAGAAAGCCTTCTTCATTCCAATCGGCGAACATTAATGCTATATAAAGGATCCAACATAGTACCTATTGACTGCATTTGCATTGACAGTTGTTTCAGGAATATTTCTTTCGATGTGTCCCAAGTACAACGCACTCTTTTGGAAGTACTCTTGTTGTAATGTATGGACCTTTTCAATCTGGAATCAATTTTTCTTCAGTTGTTCCGAGTCTTTGCTTTATTTCCTTAAACTTATCTTCATTGCTTTCTGATTCTTGATTAATTATTTCGAGGTCTGACAGTGTTGTAGGACCTAGGCATGAAGTCCGCAAGCATGTCATGTTATTGAAATCTGCATTAACAGAACTGAAAGGAAAATAAGAAAAGTGACATGATTTTTTTTTTGAATTTTAAAAGATAGAAGGGTTAACATCGGAAAGTAAGACAATAAAGTAAAACATCCGGATCACACCCTGAGATAACCAGGACGCAGAAATGATAGCAAGGCTGGCTACCGAGATTCCCATCTGATAGGGAACTTTCAGGCTTGGCAACCATTTTTGGCTTTTCTTCTGTCTCGGCAATGGCTGCAATGGCCTTCAGCGCCGGATCGAATTCCTCATTGTAAGCAGGCAACAGATTGTTCATCACATTAGGATCCTCTTCGTCCCGAAGAACGATTCTTTTAGCTTCGATCAAATCTTGAATTGCCCTTTTGAGGGTCCAACTGTCCTCTGTACTGTGTCACACTGCTCCAGAGTGGTATTCATATCTAGCATCAGCTCAGTGCGAGGGGGACTCGGGGTTTGGCCCGTTTGGGGCCACTGGCTGCAGCAGACCTCGTCTGACTAGCTTTTAGAACAAGCCCAAGTATGATTCACTAATAGGGTTGAACTGATTCTTGTTGAAAGGCTCTCTTGGCGAGAATTATACTAGGGAACATTTGATTGGGGATTATATGGAGCTTGGTAAAGATGGACATTTCTGGGAAGTGGAGATCGGTTTTGTGTATAATATTGTGGCCGCGTGCAAGGTTGCGCGTTCATCACCGCATACCAACAAAACCAACTACCTGAACAAAACCTGGCTAATTTGCTCGCACCACAACCTTGTTAGTTTTGAGACATTTAATTTATAGGAAATCGTACATTGGGATGCAATGCACCTAACAGTTAAACACTTCTACCATGTGTTTAAACGGTTGCATGTTTCATCCCGACCTTAACTAACCCTTTCAGAAGGTACCTCTTTTCTTTTATTTCTACCTCGATCACTCTTGATTTTTTCATTTCGTTTCTGTCGCTCTTTTTTTTGGCACTCTCTTTTCCATTTTTGTTTTTGTCACTCTTTTATTTTTTGTCCCTCTTTTTTTTTCTTTTTTGTCACTCTTTTCTTTTTCTTTTTTTCACTCAATTTTTCTTTCTCTTTTTTTTCAGTTTATTTTTCGCTCAATTAATTTTATGGCTATGATCGAATCCGATAGGGATTGCCTACATATCATGACGTCACATGAATCAGATCTTGCGTAGTTCGAGAAACAGGAAGGGAGCAAATAAACTAACTTTTTTTTCACTTTCTTATAGCACTCAGACCATGAAAGCGTTTAGAAAAAGAACATAAATTTTTTTTTTGCATTTTGTTTTTTTAAGTTATTGAATATTCAAAAGAAAGGCTTTTAAAGAGGAAAGAAAATATATTTGGATTTTAGGTTTTGATTTTTTTTTTTTTTGAAATTTTCAAAAGAAAGCTTCTAAAGAGTAAAGAAAATATTTTTGGATTTTTGATTTTGATTTTTTTTTTTTGAAATCGTTGAAAGAAAAGCTTCTAAAGAAGAAAGAAAATATTTTTGAATTTTTGGTTTTGATTTTTTATTTATTTGAATTTTGGAAAAAAGAATTCTAAAAAGGTAGAATTTTTTTTGGATTTTGATTTGTATTATTTTTTCTTTTCGTTTTTGAATTTCTAGGAGAAAGATTCCTAAAGAATGGAAAAATATTTTTTTTTTGGATTTTTATTTGATTTATTTTCTTTCTTCGAATGAAAGACTTCTGAAAGAAAGAAAATATTTTTGAATTTTTGATGTTGCCTCTAAATTTTCGAAAGAGGGGCTTTTAAGAAAATATTTTGGATTTCTGAGTTTTTTTTAAAAAAAATTACAAAAGTACTTCTAAAGAAAAATTATATTTTTGGACTTCAATTTTTCAATATTCTTTTTATTAGATTTACGAAAGAAAGATTTTTAAACAATAGAAAAGAAAATTTTCTTATCTATTTTTTTTTGAATTTTTGAAAAAAATACTTCAAAATTAAGGAAATCCGTATTTTGGATTCTGATTTTTTTATTGATTTATTCTTTTTTTTAATTTCCTTTTTTATATGAAAGACTTCGGAAAGAAGGAAATATTTTTTTAGGGGGTTTTAAAACTTTTTTTTTTGAACTTGCTAAGGAAAGACTTCTAAATTAGGAATTAAAGGAAAATATTTTTGGATTTTTGAAAATTGGGGCCGGAACTGATGAGGTTTGCCTACGTATATTACATCCGGTGAGAATCAGACTCGCATACCTACCTCACTTTTTTTCTTTGATTTTCTCTTCTTTTTTTTTCTTTCCCTATTCTAGAAGTCGGTCAACATGCAAGCCAAAGCAAATAAATGCACAAGTAGCACGTAAGATGCATCAGGATGGTCTTTTTAATTTCGGTACACCTATCCTAGACGGACCCAACCCTTGTGTTGAGTCCTCAAAGTCAAATGCACGTGATGCAAATAAGCGTTCCTACTAGGGATCCGGCATGAAGCTATGATATTCTTGGTTTAAAACCTGGTGTATTGTTCTAGACCTATCTTACCCGAGCAAACAACTCGAGCCGGGAGGGAGGGGGAGTGTACCGGAAATACAGAAGCTTCACCGGCTTTGCAACTTGTCCGGACCACGTTCTAAAATTAGGATATGACTCTAACAGAAAAGAAGCCACACGAAGCGCACGCTTCCCAGAAGATTTTTGAAGACTCACATAGAAGAGAGTTTCGTAACAGTTTTTATATACAGTTCAATCAATATCAAGGCAGTAAAAAGCAGCATTTAGCAAATTAGGCTCAAACATGTAAAAATCAGATAATAGATAAAAGCCAACTATAACAGTTATTCTAAGCTCGAATTCTGAACCTTGAACCAGAGATTCTAGGTTCTTTTTCCCAACAGAGCCTCCAGAGCTGTCACGCCTCTTTTTTATCGCAAGAGGATATAAGGGAGTTTTTCCAATTTAAATGACATAAATCGAAATGGGACTATTTAATTTAATCAAAGTCGCCACTTGGAATAATTTTTGGTGTCCCAAGTCACCGGTTTATTTTAAAATCTCAAATTGAGGAAATTGACTCTATGTTTTGGTCCACGTACACAGAAGACCGGGTAAGAAATTCTGTTAACCCAAGAGAAGGTGTGAGACATTCCCGAGTTTTGTGGTTTTAGCACGGTTGCTCAAATATTAATAATTGGCCTAATTATCTAACTAATTACATGTTTTAAATCTATTATCCAATTTTAACTTAATAACCGCTTTTATTTATTTTTGGAACAAGTCACAATGTCGTACACTTGTTGTTTTAGTACACGTCGCAAACCACACTACATGAAATGCACCCGCGATTTACGACATGTTTTTGTGACGACCCGGCCGGTCGTCTTAAGAATTTACTCCCCAATACCCTATTAACTGCTTTCCCCATGTTTATTTTTGCTATTTTGATTTGCTGGGATGTTCGGTTTTGAGTTTTAGAGAGTTTTGGGACACTTAGTACCTAAATGAGAGCTTAAGTTTTGGAAATTAGACAATAGTCGTAACGGTGTGAAGATGGAGTCAGAATGGAATTTCGATGGTTCTGTTAGCTCCGTTGGGTGATTTCGGGTTTAGGAACGTGTTCGGATTGTGTTTTCGAGGTCCGTAGCTAATTTAGGCTGGAAATGCCGAAAGTTGAATTTTTGAAATTTCCGGTTCGATAGTGAGATTTGATCCGACGGTCGGAATGGAATTCCGGAAGTTGGAGTAGCTCCATAGTGTTAAATGTGACGTGTGTGCAAAGTTTCAGGTTATTCGGACGAGGTTTGATAGACTTTTTGATCGAAAGCGTATTTTGAGAGTTTTTGAAGTTCTTAGGCTTGAATCCAGTGCTAATTGGTTGATTCGATGTTGTTTGAGGTGTTTGGAAGATTTGTATAAGTTGGGATAGTGGTATAGGACTTGTTTTTGCTTTTGGTTAAGGTCTCGGGGGCCTCGGGATGATTTCGGATGTTTGACAGAAAGGTTTGGAGTTGAAAGTTACAGCTGAAGCTTTAAGTCTGCTGTCATAACCGCACCTGCGGCTTGGGGACCGTAGGTGCGAGGCCGCAAAAGCGGTCGAGCAACCGCAGAAGTGGTTTAAGGAAAAAGGGAGTTGACCGCAGATGCGGTCAGGGCACTGCAGAAGCGGCACCGCATTTGTGGTAAGGTAGTCGCAGGTGTGGAAAGACCTCCTTTAATAAAAAGTTGCAGATGCGACCTTGGCTTCTTAGAAGCGGGACTGCAGGTGCAGTCCCAGGACCGCAGATGCGGTTTCACTGGTCAGAAAATAGGGATTTCAAGGGTTTAGTTTCATAACTTGGAAAAATCAAATTAGAGCTCGGGAGAGGGCGATTTTTGGAGTAAGTTGAACAGGAAATTATTGGGTAACAATTCTTTAACCCTTTCTAGTTATATTCCATCAATCTATTGTTAGTTTTATCATTTAATTTCAGATTGGAGATGAAAATTGGGAAAAAGTTGGAAGAAAGTTCTTAGACCTAGAATTCGAATTTTGTTTGAGACCTTGGATTTTGGTACTTTTGGTATGACTGAACTCGTAGGAGTGTGAGGATTCTGAAAATGTAAATTTTACCCGATTCCGAGACGTGGCCCCGAGGGGCATTTAGGTCATTTTGACTAATTTCGCGTATTAGATTAGAATTTCTTTATAGAATCAGTTACTTGAAGTGTTATTTACATTATAAAATTGAATTGAATAGATTTGGGCCATTTGAAGTCGAGTACTCGTGGCAAAAGCGTGGTTTCAGATTGATTTGAGCTGGTTCGAGGTAAGTGGCTTGCCTAACCTTGTGTGGAGGTCATTCTCCTTAGGATTTGGTATTGTGGTAATTGAAATGCCTTGTACGTGAGGTAACGAGTGCATACTTGTGCTAATTCTTGAAAACCTTATTTTCACTAATGTAGCTTTAATTGTGTTTTTTTTTCCTGCTTACTCTACTTGAAAATTAGCCTGCTGTTAGCTTAGAAAAGCATCTTTAATTAACTTAATTGTTTTATTGCTTAACCCGCTTTAATTGTATTATGTGAAGTATGTTAGGTTAGAATTACCTATTTTACTTGGTACGAAATTGAACTTAACTGAGTATTCTTTGTGTTGTTGCTATTTGTTTTTACTTTGGGATTATGGAATGACATCTCGGGAGATCCCCTGTACGTATTTATGATTTGAGCCGAGGTGTAGGATACCGAGAGATCCCTAGCACGTATATTGAGGATACCAAGAGATCCTCAGGATACCAGGAGATCCCTAACATATATTGAGGATACCAATAGATCCTCGGGATACCAAGAGATCCCTAGCATATATATTGAGGATACCAAAAGATCCTCGGGATACCGAGAGATCCCTGGCACAGGTTGAGGGTACTAAGAGATCCTCGTGATACTGAGAGATCCCCGATTAATTTCTTTGCGAAGAGTGGTATTCTTTGTGATTGTTTTTGCCTCTGTTTCAGTTGTAGTTATCTTTATTATCCTGTATTTATTCTGATCGTTTTCTTTCAACTGTACTGCTTTATCTTATACTGTCACATCGTATAATTTATTTAATCTTAGTAGGGCCCTGACCTTCCTCATCACTACCTGACCGAGGTTAGGCTTGGCACTTACTGAGTACCGTTGTGGTGTACTCATGCCCTTTCTGTGCATGTTTTTCAAGTGCAGATCCAGGTACCTCCATCCAGACTTATCACGCTTGAGACGAGGCGTTCATAGAGGCTCCGAGGTATATCTGCCGCGTCCACAGACTGAAGAGTCCCTTTCTACTCACCCTTTTTAGTACTAGCCATTCTGTATTTTCTTTTCCTTTGTTAGATATTCTGGAGTTAGATACTTGTAGACACTCAAAGGCTTGTGATCATGTGATTCCGGGTTTTGGGAAAAGTATTCAGATTTTGAGAGTTATTATCTTGTATGTCGAGCAACACTTTTAAACACTGCTTTATTTTCACTATTTCGTCTTTTATTAATTCTTCCGCAAATTGGTTTACTTTCCGCATTGCTAGGTTTACCTAGTCATAGAGACTAGGTGCGGTCACAATGATTCATGGAGGGTGAACCGGGGTCGTGATAGTGTATTTTTATTATTGTTCGAAGTTATGATCGGGTCACATGAAATGCACATCCGAATTGGGATTTACGTATCGTGACCATGCCACGGAAATCGTACTCATAGTCACGATGATTTATTTACGCGCCTAAAGCACACTGCGATGTTCAGTTTTTTGAATCGTAATTATGTTACGCCAACGTATACATAATTGCGATAATTTAAAACGCGATCTAACTATTCTCAAAAGGAATCCGTCAATAACCAATTTCAACAAGTCAAAATCAACAATTATAAAACCTCATATGAAACGAATTACACATATATATACAGTTATGATTGATAATTAGCCAATATAGCAATTTGAAAACCAGATGCTTAGGAGATAACAAACATGGACAATACCTAAAAAGTTGGCTCCCTATTTAAACTCTTGGTTGAGTTTTTGGAAGAACACTGTGCCGAAGGATAAGAAGAAAGATGAACGCACTGCAAATCCTAAAATCTTCAAATGCCCCGTTATTATTAGTTTACTTCTTTTTTTAAAAAAACCAAACCAAAGCCACGACCCATTAACGTTTCCACAAGTTTTTAATTTCTAACAAACAACGCATGGACCATTATTACTAATCTCCTCATTATTCAATTAATCTTTGCAATGTCCATGAAACAGAGAAGATGCAGTAAACGAAAATGAGAAAACACCAAACCAATCATAAGACACTCAAAAATAATTAAGCTAAATGCAAATGAAATACACAAAGCAAAAGGAAAAATATTTACAAGAAACTAAACAGATAAACAAATCAAAGCATTAATTTAAAGACATTCTAACTAAAACAAGCTTAATACCATTGAAATAGAAGATGGAGAAACAGACCTACCTCAACCCAAACTTTATTTACAAGGAAAATCCAAGGGAAGTTTTGAACATATATGATGATTGTTAAGCTATCAAAGACCAAAACAGCAACCATTTCGGAGCCAAAAATGCGAACAGGACTCTGAACCGAGACCGTAGCTTCACTCGAAACATCGACCAAATTCTGCGAATTTTCAGCTGGATTTAGAGATCCGGCGGCAAACTGGTTTTTTTGTTTTGATGAGTTTTCGAAGGTGAAAGGAGCTGGCCGAAGATGGTAAAATTCTGGCAAAACGCCGGCAAGAATGATCTAGCAGAAAATAATTTTTATGGCTTTGAATAGACTGGTTTTTAGGAGCGGAACAGATCTTGATTAATGAGATGTTGTAATAGCTTCTTTTTGTACTGCATTGGAGCCACATTAATGGAGTTCATGTGGTTTAATAGAGGAAAAATGATGGGTTTATACAATCAAATCTGATCTTATGAAGAATAGAGAAAATTGCAGCGCATTTCTTTGTCCAGCTCCTCGTTTCAAGCTGTTGTGCCAGCTTTTTCTTTTTGTTCCTCTAGGGTTCCTCCTCTTTGCTCCAAATGAGATGTAATGGTTTTATAGGGTTTTAATTAATTGTGCTGGGTAAATTCTTACTAGGCCTTTTAAAGTATTTGGGCCTTTAACTTGTGATGTACTTTCTTTGAAAAGACAATAAGTAAATAAACAACATACTACTCTAAATTAAATATACCAAGAGAAAAGTACTTAAAAAAATATTTCTAGTCTAAGAAACATATAAAGATTTTTTTTTGTGAGATTTTTAATTTTATCAATAAACCTACTTAAAAAGGTGAAATAAAGGATAAAATATTAAGATGAAACTTAAAATATTTACATACTAAAAAGTGATGAAAAACTCAAATATCGTCAAAAATTAGGTGCTCCCAAGAGGGAGATATTGGTGCACTCCACTTTCTTCGGAGTTGCTTAGTTGGTCAGTATGATTTGGACATGTATTGATTGGTATGGCGGGGTCATATCCCGGCCTTTATGATTTTATGTACTCTTAGAGGCTTGTAGACAGATGTCAGGTCTATGGATACTTTTATGGCCTTGTCGGCCTATATTTTGAGTTTACAAATGGTCATGTCGGCCTTATAGGCCCGTATGTCACATGTATAAGTTTGTATATCATGTTGGGTCGTCATATGTTGAGTATTCCCTTATGTTTTATTATTATTATCTCATGACGGGTTTTCTGGCTCATTTACCCATGATAGTATGATAAGAAAGATATGTTACGTTGGTACTCGGTTGAGTAAGGCATCGGGTGCCCGTCGCGGCCCTTCGGTTTGGGTCGTGACAAAAGTGGTATCAGAGCAGTTCTGTCCTAGTGAGTCTACAAGCCGTGTCTCGTAGACTCTTGTTTATGGGTGTGTTATGCACCACACTTATAAGTAGGAGGATACAGGGCATTTATGACTATCACTCTTTTTTCTTATTCTAGATCGTGTGGTAGAGCTCAGTTGTAAGAATTCAAACTCTTAAATTCGACTTGTGTCATAATACAACAATACCTACATCCACAAAGATAGTTGGTAAGATATTGAATGTGGCTCTGGAAGAGCTGAGTTAGAGGAACTCGATTTTACATCACCCTTATGATGAGTAAATGTAAGGTCTTCAGTAAATTATGTGTGTACTAAGACATGTAAGCTTCTTGATAAGGAGCCATAAGGCATGAATATCAATCCACCCATATAGTTGAAAAAGCAATGAGAGAATCAGAAGGTAGATACAAGTTTCAACAAGCAAAAGAAGCAAGGTGAAGAAGGGTACGAGGTATCCAGTTAGTGAAGATTATCAGTTTTGACAATTCAGGTAGAGACATTATGAGTTGCTTCAACAATAACAAAGATCTATACAATTGGTCACACCCATCTCAGTTATGCCCTATGGGAGCTAACATATATTATTTAAGAGAAATATGGGATATCAGGATCCGGTTGTAATTACAGTAACCCAAATGGTGGATGGATTGTTAGCATTAGCTGACATTTTCGAAGGATGTTGCAAATGTGATAATAATTCTCCTAGTGAGACACCCCAATGGTGCAATCTAGAATAGTACATTTAGATATGAATACTAGAATGTCTGAAAAAATTTAGATGATCGACACAATCCTAGAAGAGATAAATATTTACTTTTTTATGGATCCCGTCCATAGTAAAGAGAGAATGTTAGGCGACCCAAAGAGCCAGTGGATGGAGCAATGGGAGCTAAAAGCGAAAGAATGTTTTGTTGAAGTTTTTAGAATAAGGTGATAAATAGAAATATTTGCAGGAGAATAAGAAGAGAGTAAATAAAGTATTATGAGTAAGATATGATAAATGGGTGATAACGGTAAATCAAAATATGACACGATGATAGAGTCTATAGTCGAGTGAAGGAAAAGATAGGAGGTAACATGCCTTGAGAAAATAATAGAGTATAGGCCAAAGGTCATATTCTCATTTCGAGAAATGAGTTGGTGAGTCTAACGTTATTACCAGAAGACTAAATTAGACCCACTGTAGTAACAGAAATTAGTATGGTCTAGTAAACAAGATAAAATCGAACATGAATTAGGGACCAGAGGATTTGATAATAGTCGACATTGTGAGAATTTCAGAGATTGTGTTCCAATAATAATAAAATAGACAACAGAGGAATAACTTTTAAAGGTCATTTAGGAAGTCACTTACCTAAAGCAAGCACTCTGAGCAGAGTTAATCTTAAGGGACTAAGTGTGCCAGTTATATTAGGTGTCACCTTCATGTGTAAGAAATTTAGTTATCGCTGGTACATAAGGTTACCATAAGGAGATTAAGGTTAATTGAGGATGTGAAAAGACGCCAAAGATGAAGATGTAAAACATCTATAGGTAGATCGTTGTAGTACTAAATCTTAGTAGTCCCCTACGGGGGGAATATGGTGTGATATGGTATTAAGTCAAAATTAAGCGGTTCAGGTAACTATGGAATGGTAAAGGAAGAATGTGGTAAAAAGGAGAAAGGGATGGTGTTGCATTTATTCAGTTCCTACAGATATGTTGCGACTCCAGAACATTATACAAGCACGACACCGGGGAGAGGCAGTAAAAGTTTCAGCCAGGATGTTATTGTTGAATAAGTGTGAATGGACACTTGATACATCAGGAGCTAGTGGCGAGAGGTAAGTTAAGACAAAGGATATATCCCCAAGAGAGATTATGCAGAATATATATATATATATATATATATATATATATGAGAATGGACCAACAAGTAATTAGTAGTTGATTTAGGAAGAGCCCGATTATTGCTAGACAAGAGGTCATAGATAAATTAATAGATCATGCAAGATAAATTTAGTGAACCACAACATATGGAATTCAGTCTCGCAGATACGAGATCGCAATCATCTAAAAAAATTCGGATAGGAGTTGAGGCAGTTAAAGGTACCGTTTAAGTTTTATGAAAATAAGAGAGAGACCCACTAAGGAGACAATTAAAAATTTGAGCTTAGAAGTAACTCTACGAGCACAAGGGCGTAGAGGTAGGTAACTAAGAATAATTATAAGCAAGTAAGAACATCAAAAATTCCTTCAAGTATACCACGTAATTAGCTCGTAGCTTTATAGGAGTCATAGGATCTCCCTTAAGTACTACAACGAAAGACTAGCTGAGGAAAAAGGAAGAAAGCTTCAACCTAAGCATAGTAACTTGAAGAAGAAATGGTCTTGTAACAATAGTCTCACTACAACATTGTATACACTCCATAAGAAAGTGGTACCTATCGTGGATAATGAACGGGAAGTAAAAATCAAAAGCTAATATTTGAGATCATATGAGTTACAGGAAATTCTAGTATTCACGGGCACTAAGATAAGCCAAGCATTCATGCAGCAAGTGGCAGAACGATAAGAAAAAGTAACTGCCTATGCTTAAGGCAACTAAGAAGGCATGAAAGGAAATCTATGGCGCTAGCAAGTTAAAAGAAGGTTTCGAATAGTATAAATAGATATATGTAGGTTGCAAGATAAAGTATCATAGAGTGACAAGGTTTTAGTTAGATAGGAGTAAGGATAAGAAAAGATGAGTGAGAGGGTGACAAGAATAGGTAAGTCCTCGGGATTAAACCCATCAAAACAAGAGAACTGATGGCTTCTATAAGTTATTGAAAGCTCGGTACAACCTGAATGAACTTAGAAGAGTCTAAGACTAGGTGCATTTAGAAGAGATGGAATGCTGCCCTAATAGTAGAATAAGGGTGTAATTGTAATAGATAAAATGGATGACGTTTAGGCCTTTGATTGAGTAATGATTTAATGAGAAAGGGATTTCATGAATTGCACGGGACTAGAATACCCCCATAAGATTGATCACATTGTCATGCTATGGAATACGATTATTGAAGTATAGTGTTGTCCCTAGGTGGATCAGGAAAACCACTTCAGATGTTCCCCGATGACACGTGAGCCCTAGTGACAATGTTTTATGTAAGAGGTTTCAAGTTATCAGCGGGGGATTATAGATCAACATTAAGGTGAATCAACAATAGATGGATAAAAGTTCCAAAGTATGAGAGGAGATTATGATGTCATTCTTTAGATGAATAGTAATAAGGAAGCATTAAATGTCTTAGATTTATACATATAGGATAAGCAGTAAGAGAGTAACCTGGAGTTGGGTGGCAGACATAGGTAATAATAAACCAAAGTAAGAGTTATGGTATAGTATGACCTACCTAGTTATAGTAAAGTCATAAGCATATATAACTGAGGCTATGAAATAAGATATAGCAAAAGTCGTAAGTTCGATAAGGTACCGAGCGAAGAACATTAGTACACTTACAGCTTGTCATAGTACTATATATATTCACAAAGTGAGGCCTATATATTGGTTAAAAGCTAACAAAAAAGGAGATAAGAGTTGCATAGGCGCACATTCAAGGTAAGAATCGTACACGCTGCATGACAGAAGGTATAAACAGTTACGAGATTGGAAGAATTTTGACCACAAGTCGTGGTGTGAGAAAGAAGCCTAAAGGGGAGAATGCCTTAGCCTTTGTATTTATTAACCAAACAACTCCCAGGACGGCAAAGACAATATTAAAGTATTCATAAGAGCTATTTCTTAAGAGATAGATAAGTGCATCAGTCAACATTCGAGGACGAATGTTCCAAAGGGGGGAATGATGTTACACCCCATGTTTTCGTGTGTGAGAGTACGTCGTAAGTCAATTGATATAAGATCAGAAATAAGATTATATTTGGAAGCATATAAATTAAGATAATAATGTTACCTTGGAGGTTACAAATATTTCAGATCATGAATAATGAGTACCAAGAGGGTTGGAAAGTTTAGAAGCTAAACCAATTGAATAAAATAAGTTTCGTCGAAAGTCGACAAGTTTGGAATGTTATAACATGTACCTTAGGTTGAGACTATGGTTCTTAACATAATAAGGAGGTTATGTTATGAGTTAATTTAGTCGTATGGTAAATGTTCTAGGTTTTGAAGTCAAGCGAGTTGTGGAATAAAAGTTGGCAAAGGTCATCACAAGTTACATTCATAAATGTGCTGAAAATTAGGTCAAATGTAGCTAAGATTTTCTCCAAATATGCTTGGAATTATTTGGTGGTCTACCTACCAAATTTAATATCTACTAGTCTAGTTTCTAACGCATTAAACCATTTGTCGATACAATATTGGACTAGAGAGATATTCACGGTTTTGCGACACTGCACAAGCAGCTCCCATGGGACCCACAAAGTCGGTTTAAACTTTAGTATGTCGTTTTAACTCATTTTTCTCATCCACAACAGTTCCTAACCCCTCCTAAATTCTCTCCAAGGGTTCCTCCATGGTTCTAGGGTAAAAACCTAAGATAAAACAAGAATCCAACGCTAGAAATCACGTGGTGCTTGCTAGATCGTAGTTCTTCATCTTGCGGCTGTTTTGGAGGGTTCTTCAAAGGTAAGTAACCTCAGATTTTGTGTTGTTCTTTAGGATTAAGCTAAGAATCAGTACCTCCTTCATCTATATTAGAGTTTCAAGGCGAAATACAAGTGTTTACACACCAACATGAACACAAAATTTGATTCAAGAAGAGAATACAACTCTTATAGTGTTGTGGTGTGATTGAAGGTTGTTGAAGTTGTATCTACTGCCTAAGGTAAGTAAATCATGTGGTGGTTGAGTTGTTGAGTAAAAATCTACAAGATAGTAATTGACATGGCATAAGGAATCATTATTTTTTTGTGGGTTGTATTGAGGCTATATATATGGTGTCAATGGATTGAAGAAGATAACATGAAAAATAAGATGTTGACGATAAAGGTTAAGGTACTAGGTGTGTGTACTATATTTGAAGATTATGCTTATGATGTTTTGGGTTAAAAATTATATGGTAAGCATAAGTATGATGCTATATATGTTGTAGGCAGATTCATGGAAAAAGAATTGGATTCAAACCATATTTTGTTAATCGTGAATCGAGCTTAATGGCTGTTGAACAAATCGGAGAGCTTATTGTGAATTATATTGTTGTTTTTTGGGTTGCTTGGTGACTTTTGGTAACATATGGGATGTAGTACAAATAGGTGAGGTGTTGTCCGTTTTCTTGTAAAATATTTGTTTCCAAATATGAGAGTTACAACGCTTATATGATAACGATGAAGTCGACTTACTCATTGTAGACATAAGAAGATCATATTGATCTTACTTGATGATTGGATAAAAGATTTCAAAGGTATGTTAAGGCACTTCCTTCTTTCTTTTGGCATGATCTAAAGTGAAATGAATACGCTATTTCATAAAGGATCTACTCCTAGCAACTAAGGTTGTCCATTTTGTTCTTTCCTTATAAAATTATTCTAAGCAAGTGTGTATGATCCTTGAATCCTGCTGAGGTTCATATTGAAGGTATGGATGTCCATAATGTTAATCGAAGGTGCAACGACCTTATGTCACTCCAAAAGGTTTAGAATGTGATTCTATGAGTCTAGCATGCATTATATATAGTATCTATTTTACTCTACCGAGTCACGCTATAGTCGGCCGGGTACGACACCTATTTTGCAACCGCTGATTAGTTGGATTTACCGAGCTCCATATGGTCGGGTATGATTCTACCGAGCCTTATGATGGCCCGGTACGTTTTTATCGAGTCCTCTTTGAGGTCGGGTACGATATAATGATGATGATGCCCACATAGGTGTATGTTTTTAAAAGTTTATGTATATATATATGTATTATGCATTTCATGTCAGTAGCCCCCAGAAGCACTCAGATGTTACGGGTTGTATCTCTTCTATCTCTCTTTACGTTACTATTCTTGTTTATGCTTTCCTGCCTTACATACTCGGTACTTAGTTCGTACTGACGTCCCTTTCGCCTGGGGATGCTGCGTTTCATGCTCGCAGGTCCCGATAGATAGGTTGGCATTCCTCCTAGTAGGCTATCAGCTCAGCAGAAAGTGTTGGTACACTCCAATTACTCTAGAGTTGCCTAGTTGGTCAGTATGATTTGGACATGTATTGATTGGTGTGGCGGGGCCCTGTCCCGACCTTTATGCTTTTATTTACTCTTAGAGGCTTGTAGATAGATGTCAGGTGTATGGATACTTGTATGGCCTTGTTAGCCTATGTTTTGAGTTTATAAATAGTCATGTCAGCCTTATAGGCCCGTATGTCACATGTATAAGTTTGTATATCATGTTGGGTCGTCATATATTGAGTATTTCCTTATGTTTTATTCTTGTTATCTCATGAAGGATTTTCTGGCTCATTTACACATGATTGTATGATAAGAAAGATATTTACGTTGGTACTCGGTTGAGTAAGGCACCGGGTGCCCGTCGCGGCCCTTTGGTTTGGGTTGTGACACTGACACTGACATAGTGCCCTAGCGTAGCTGCTCAAACTCTGCGCGCCATACATCCCGAAGGGACTGAGGAACAAACTCTCTCATGAACAACTCTGAAAACTAAGTCCATGAAAGTGAAGCTACATTGGTCGGGCTACCCAACTCATACGCTCGCCACCACTGATATGCCGCCCCCTTACATTGGAACGTAGTAAAAGCAATCCCACTCATCTCCATAATACCCATAGTTCAGAGAATGTTATGGCACTCCTCTAGAAAACTATATGCGCTTTCTGACACCAACCCACTGAAAGTAGGAGGGTCATACTTTTTCAACCTTGCAAGTCTAAGTTGTTCTTCCTTACATTCTATGGCCCTAACCATGGGCTAAATTGGGACCACAGGTTGTGTCGCCATGACACCTGGAACCTGACCAACGTTGACTCGCTGCTCGGGAGTACGGGCGGCGGGAGTTTGAGTCCCTCCCCCAATTTGTTAAGTAACTGGTGCAACTGGAATCAACCCCGCCTGAGCCAATGTACCAAACATGCTCTAGAACTATGCTAAAGTCTTCTGAAGTCCGGGGCAACAACAAGCGCCTCCAATACCTGTCCCCCAATCGGAGCTACTAGTGACTCCTCAACTGCTGCTTTGGTAGGTGCCCTAGCTGCGGCACATGCTCCTCTCCGGCATTTGCCTTTGCCCCTAGCGACACCTGCTCCGGGGGCAGCATCATCAGTAATTGCAACTCGTGTTCTCACCATACTTGAGAGAACAAAATGATAAAAGCTCAAACTCCGAGATCAATAAACTCGCACGATAGGAATGAAAGAAGTGAAACTGTCCAAATAGTTCTGTAGCCTCTCGAAGATAAGTACAAACATCTTCGTACCAATCTGCAAGACAATACTAAACTCGTTTATGACTAGTAGTATCTATCAACCTAGAGCTCTGATACCAACTTATCACGACCCAAATTTTCCTTCGTAGGATGTCGTGATGGCACATAGTATTAGGGACTAGGTAATCCTAATATTTACTGAAATAATAACCATATTTAACTAAAGACTGACAAATACAAAATAGAAATCTCTATAAAAACTTACAATCCCAAAACCGGTAATATAAGTCATAAGCTCTACTGAGTTTGGTAGAAAGCCTACAAATCTAATTGTTTTGAAATAGAGATAAAATAGTGCAATTACAATATCAAAAGGTGACTCTGAAGCCTGCAAACGCAGCAGCAGGTTTACCTTGAGTCTCCACAGCAAGATCTGTACAACTAGCTAACGATCGACTGACTCCGAAATGCCTCCATCTATACAAAAATGTGCAGAAGCGTAGAATAAGTACACCACAATGGTACCCAGTAAGTATCAAGACTAACCTCAGTGGAGTAGTAACGAGGGACAATCAAGTCACCTACTAGACTAAATAACCTGGACAAGTAAAGGTGCAGAAACAACAGAGTACAATATCTCTACAAAGCTACACATAATAACAACAATAATATGGTACTTGCAATGGGAATAGAAGCAACAATTAGCAGCGGAACACAACAAGTAATGACATGGTGGAGTAAACTAGACACAGTTAAATTCTGGTGATAACAAATAAAGAAAAGACAAGTAGCAACTCGATAAGAATAACCGCTTTCATACCATGTTTTATCTAAACATCTCCACGAGGTACCAAACTTCAAATTATTCACAACTCACGGGTCACAATTCGTGAACCCTAATCATTTGGCATCTTGTGCCCTCATTACAACTAGTATAGAAGGCAAGTAGACGAGGTTATGTATGAATTATAAATAACATCAAGATCCATCTTCTAAAACCGATAGGGGTGATTAATTGTGCATATGCTTGTGCAAGTGTCCTATCACAGTTCAGACCAATGAGTAAGAGTAGAGGAAATGAACGACACATAAGAAATGATCCCCACGATTTGCACAAAGTAAAATTCACACAAGTTACACACGTCACTACATAAATATGAATAACAACAATGCCCCCAGGCCATTACAAGTCATCACAAATCAATCCCCGACATAGCCCACCTTGTCTCACCATGTGTGCAATAATAAAATAAATACCCCTTGTCTTGCCGCACGTGCATAGAAATGTTCCCACTTTGTCTCACCACCTGTGCAACACTCAGATATATCTCGCATTGGCACACCGCATGTGCAAAATTAATAGTAATAATAGCACGGCAGAAACCTCATGAAAACACGCGAATAAATCCTCCCAACAATAACACGTGCCATAAACATACCAACACAATAGAATAATCTTCACAACATGTGCCCGTATTCCACAAAATTTCCTCTAAAAAGTGTCGATACCATAACCGTGCATAGCCTTCGGCTCAACAGACTAAGTACAACAATAATAATAACACGGGAATACGACAAGTAAATCAACTCAAGAGCTTTGGAACACAAAGAAGCGGTAGAACGAGCTCACAAAGAATAAACACAATAGATAATACCAGTCACAATAAGAATAGCTCAACAAGGGAGAAATAATATGTAACAGATGATTCCAAAAATATATAATTCAAAAACAAGGGAGATAACATGAGTCAAAAATTTCAAAATAAGGATGAGGCAACTATGATATCGGATAACTAAACTTCATTTAGGGTAGAGCAATTTCGAAAGAGATACAACAAATTAAATCGAAGATAAGCAACGGAAAAAATAATCATAACCTCAATTAAGGATAAAAAATTACATAAGAGATAATAATAATTTCAATTAAGGATAAACATTTAGAAAAGGATAGCATGGCAATCGAAGAGGCAACAACTTCAGTCAAGGAACCCATGAGCAATTAGGAAATAAGGGTGTTACATGAAATAATTAATTCCAATTAAGACACGTAGAGGTGAAACTAGTAAATGAGAAATTTAACATAACAAAACAACTTCATATCTAATGAACATAAGAAACTAAGAACCTTAAAAGGTCAACTTTCAACAAATAAGCCCGAGCATGCACTCATCACCTCGCGTGCATGGACTTCACATGACATAATTAGCACCAAGGACTCAAATCCTAAAGGGTAGTTCCCCCACACAAAGTTAGGCAAGATAATTATCTCAATGAAGATAGACCGTTACTCTAAAATGAACTTCTCAAGAGAAATAACCTCCGGACTGCTTAAATCTAGCCAAAATAACTTCAAATCATAAATAAAACTCATAGGAAACAATCCTGGATAATAAAGTCTCAATCTTTAACATAAACTAAAAAGACAACCCAAAAATCAACCCCCGATCCCGTACTTCGGAACCCGATAAAATTTACAAAACCCAAACACCCACTCCGATACGAGTTCAACCATACCAAAATTATCAAATTTGGGTACCAATTCGTCCCTCAAATCATCATTTTATATTTTAAAAGTTTTCTTCAAAAATCCCCATTTTTTCTCAACTCACAACACTAATTATAAGATAAAAATAAAGATAGAATCATGGAATATAATAAATTTAAGGTGAAGAACACTTTCCAATAATTTACTTGAATAACCCACGAAGAATTGCTCAAAACAAATATCTACAATTCCAAAAATGATAAAAACGGCTAACCCTCAAAATAGAGTACTTTTATATTCTGCCCAGATGTTTGGACATTGCGGTCGCGAAATAGGAATTGCGATTGTGAAGAAGGAAAGGTCCACCGCCAAAAATTGTACTATTCGATCGCAGATAGGTACATGCGATCACGAAGAAGGAAAGCACTGATGCCCCAACAAACAGACTACGCGATTGCAAACAGAGGATGTGATCACGAAAGGAACCAGCTACTGGGCTATGTTATGCGAACGCGGACTGGTAAACACGAACGCATTGAAGGGGATGCACACTTATGCATTCGCGGGCAGTAGTATACGAACGCGAAGAATAAATATTCCTTCCTACAAAATTATACTACGCGAACGCGGAGGAATTGATGTGAACGTGATTAAGAAAACCAGATACTAGCAAAACAGCAGTCAACAACATGGAGAAATGGTCCGTAGCCCATCCGGCACACCCGAGGCCCCGGGGACCCGTCGAAACATGACAATAAGTTTCATAACATACCACGGACTCGCTTTAGCCCACAAATCACATCGAAACTATGAATCGTGCCAAGAATCGAACTTATGAACTTTTAATTCTTCTAACTTCCAAAACTCGTGCCAAAACATACCAAACCAACCCGGAACACCGCCAAATGTTTTCATGCAAGTTTCAAATGACATAAAGGAGCTAATCCAACTTTCAGAATCGCATTCTGACCCCGATAACACCAAAGTCAACTCTTGATCAAACATTTCAACCTTCCAAAACTTCAACTTTTTCGATTTTCGTCAAAATGCTTCAAAGTACCCTACGGACCTCCAAATCCAAATCCGGATGCACGCCTAAGCCCAAAATCACCATAAGAAGTTATTGGAACCATCAAAACATCATTCATGTGTCATTTACACAAAAGTCAAATTCCAGTATACTCTTACCGCTTAAGCTTCTAAATAAGAATCCTTCTTCCAAATTGATCCTGAATCATCCGAAAACTAAAATCGGCCATACACCCAAGTCATAACATAATATATGAATTTTCTTGAGACATTAAGCTACTGAAAGGGACGTAAATTCTCAAAAAAAAAACGACCGGATCATTACACTATCAGTATAAATTTTTTACAATATCAAAAAACCGACCGGATAGTTTATTTACCCCAAAATTGGATAACAATTAAATTTGTATACGGCTTAAAGGATATGTGATTTAATTCAACATAAATAATTAAGAATATCATATAAATAAATTAAAGACGAAATAAATAATCAAACCAATCGAAATGTTATGACCAAGCATGGTCTTAAATTGAACAGTGATATCGTCCTCGATTAGACCCTCGGTTCAATCCCATTCTTGAATAAGAACATAACAAGTGAGAAAAGTCTTTAACACTAGATAAAAGGCAAATATAAACTTATATTTCTTTGAATTGTGTGTTACAATGTATCAGATCAAGAAAAACTTCCCCTTTTATATAGTAGGAGAATTTCAGTCCTAGTACAAGTCTAAAAGAGGTAAAAATCTTCTTTTCCTGGTAGCTGTTGATCCATAATCGATTATGAATGAGATTCTTGCCGTAATATTTGGTTGAGGCCGATTATTACGGTCCCCTATCTGTCGTACATATTCCACCGCATCTTCTGAGGTCTAGAAATTATACTCAGTCCAGAGAGCGTCAGATATATCGTTCACTCTTCCTGGATCTCGATACAATAGGTCTCTAGCCTCAATTACAATCTCGCAAATCCATTTTCCCCCTTCATTCTCTTTGTGAGCACCTAATTTTTGACAATATTTAATTTTTTGTCACTTCTTCTATGTAAATATTTTAGGGGTTTTAACCTACAATTTTTAGCTTTGTTACACTTTTTATTATAGGGTAAAAATACAAAAATTTAAAAGGTGAATTATTACTATTACTATTATTTTATTTTTTATTTTTTATTTTTATTTTTAAAATAATAAAAAAAATCCGAAAAATATTATTTTTTTTTAAAATTTTCGGGTGAGATATAAAAAATAAGAAAAAGGGGAGTATGGAATACAAAAATTAAAAGTAAAAGTGGGTGTAATTCTCTTTTAAAAAGTAAAAGAAAGTGGAAAATTAAAAGTAAAGTTTTGTGAAAATTTTAAAAAAATAAAAAGTAAAGAAAGTTGGAATTAAAATATAAATATAAAGGTAGTTGAAAATTAAAAAAAATTAAAGAAAAAGAAAGTAGAATTTTTATAAGAAAAGCAAAAGAAAGGGGATTGTTTTTTTAAGAAAAGTAAAATAAGTGGAATACTCTTTTAAAAGTAAAAAAGATGAGATTTTAAATAAGATAGAAGTAATTAAAGTTGGAATTTAAAAAATAAAAGTAAATAAAGGTGAGATTTTTTTTATAAAAAAGAAAAGCAAATTGTAAGTGGGATTTCTTTTAATTAAAAAATAATAAGATATTTAAAAAAAAGAACTGAAAAATTTCGAAAATTTTGCTATAAATAGAAGAGAAAATCTAAGAAGAAAAAAGAAAAAGGAGAGAAAAGAGAGGGGATAATTGAGAGAAACAATTTTTTTCTTCTTCTACGCTACGATAATTTCTACTCGTGTTATTCTTTCTTCCTCTTTCTTTAGAAAATTTCCAGCAATTCAACACCCCAAAACCCAACAAAAAATACTTCAAAACATCCCCTTTTACACGCCAAAGAGTGGTGTTAACAGTCGAGGTCGAGGATTCCGTTGGAGCTCTGTTCACCGGCTTTGATGATCATCTTTGCTTATGCTTGTTCGGCGTTCGTCTGAGTTATTGTACATATTCTTGGAGACTCATTTAATTGGAAATCTTGCATTAAAAGGTTTATTCTTCCCTCTCTTTTTTTTATCTTATTTTATGTGATTTTATTTATTTATCTTTAAACTTTATAAATAATAATGTAAATCAATCCTTAAATGTTATATGTTTAATCATGTTTCTGAAAATATAGTATTTAAACTTGCTAAAAGTTTGGAAGATTTGGACACTAATAAGTTTAGGCTTCAATTGTTGGGATGTAGGGTATTGGTATATGATAATTTATTTATTCAAATATCTAAAATCATACACTTTTTCCACAAACAATTCCATAACTTTTGGCCTTACAATAAGCTTAAATTAGTTTAGAAAAATACTTCAAGTGCACTAGTTTATTTAGGTGCGCTTTAAATAATTAAATATCATGGCTATGTGTATGGTCTCCGTGGCATAATTGTGATATGTAACAAAATAAGTATTAGAACGCGTATCTTATTTCAAGATAACTTTTTTCATAATTTTAATCAAGCAATAAAGTGGACATAGGTAAAAGATGAGAAACAATAAAACACAAGTTATCCAAAAAATAGTATAAGCCAAATATAGTCAATAAAGCGACCGTGGTAGAACCACGGGACTCGGGGAATGCCTTACACCTTCTCCCCGGTCAACAGAATTCCTTACCCGGACTTTATTTTCGCAGATCAATAATAAAAGAGTCAAACTTTCCTTTGAATAGGGATCAAATAAAAGGTGACTCTGAACACCCAAAACTCAATTCCAAGTGGCGACTCTGAATAACAAGATAATCCCTATTTCACATTTGTCACTTTAATTGGAAAAAACTCTTTGACCCATAATCCATAACACACATTATCTTTTGGAGGGGTGGAAAAGTGGTGTGACAGCTCTGGCGACTCTGCTGGAGACCTTTTAAGAATTCGAGCTTATACATGTTGACTTTTTATTTGGATTTATTAATTTTGTATATATTGTGATTTATCTGTGCCTAATGTGCTGCCTGTTCACTTTTTACTGCTTCGATATTGTTGAACTGTACATATAAACTGTCTTCTCACGCACCCCCTCTGAGTCTTCTTGAAATTAAAAATTGAGCATTTTGCTTGACATAGCCCGCTTTCTTTGAGATAGCTGAGGTGTTTGTCACCTGGTGAATGATTTTAGTCACACATGTTTTAGGCGGGGAGCACCACCAGTTAAGCCGGAAAGCAATGCTACCGGTACACTGACCCTCCTCGGCTCGAGTTGTCCGCTCGAGTAAGCTAGTCTAGATACCTTTTCCACCAGGATTTAAACCTAAAAGAACAAACCTCATACCGGATTTTCCTAGTAGGTTCACTCTATGTGCATCACATGCATTTGACTTAGCGAAACTCGACACAGGGGCCAGGTCCGTATAAGACATGTATCCTATTTGAGACCAGCATGTTCACATATGTGCTACTTGATACATCATTTGGAAGGCTTACTTGCATTGTCGACCGGCTTTAGAAAATTAGCGCATCGGAATCATTAAAAAATAAAGAAAGAAAAAAAAGGAGTCTTTCTCATAGTTTAGCGCAAATAACCTTTTTTTTTAAAAAAAAAATAAAATTTAGTAGTTTGGCGCGAGGTGTAAAGATTAATTTTCATAAAAAACAAAAGAGAAAAGTACCCAGTTTCACCAAACTACGCGGGTTTGATTCTCACCGGATGTGAGATACGTAGGCAACCTTCATCGGGTTCAGCCCACATGTTTCAAAAACAAAAACCTATTTTTGTCACATTTTACTGTCTTGCCCTCATGCTCCAGCTGTTTTGCCAAGACAACCTTAAAATCTTCCTGGGAAGTGCTGAAGGGTCATTTTTGTAAAAGTAGTTACTTTATCCATATTTGTTCACCTTTTACCATTTGCCTTTATGACTGGCCATTTTTGTCGAAGCAACTTTAAACCTTTCCAGAAGTACCGAAAGATTGTTTTTGCAAAAAGTAGCCATTTTTATCTAGCTTTGTCTGGTTATATTTGCTAAGACAACTTTTTAACCCCTATAGGAGTAGCAAAGGGTTATTTTCGTAAAAATAGTTTTTTTTTTATTTTTTATTTTGTCTATTTTTATCATTTTGTTCCTGTATTTGGCTGTTTTTTGCCGAGACATCCTTTATGCCTTCTATGAAATTATTAAATGGCCGTTTTGTAATAATAGCCATTTTTCTGCTTTTATCATCTCAACTTTTGTGTCCGGTAATTTTAAAATATATATTGTAATTTAAAAAAAATAGATCGAGCCCTAAATTGGCCAAAAAATAAATAAATAATGAATTATCATAATTTGCATATAGTTTAGGTAAGTCCTAACCCTTTTTATTTTACTCTTAGGAACACCATGAGTTCTCCACAAAGAAGCAATCAGAAAAAGGTAAGGGACGAGACACCTCCTATGTTCTTGATCAGAGATAAGACCCTGAGTAGTCTCTGTAATTGGTGGGCTAGTTTTGCTTCATGGGAACAAAATCAAGTATTTAAGCACCTCAAGTTCCTCACAATCATCATGGGAATTAAGCCTAACAGAGATTTAATCAAGGCTCTAGTGGGTTATTGGGACCCCGTGAACAATGTCTTCAGGTTCAAAGATTGTGAAATGACGCCCACATTGGAAGAATTAGGTGGGCTCACCGGATTGGGGAGAGACCTTCGTGGGAAAAAGCCTGCTGCTCCGAGAAATGTTGGTGTGAACAACTTTTTAAAAAAATTATGTCTCCGTTGAATTCCAATGGTTTGCTTAAACGAAGGTTGGGTTCCGTTGGAATATCTCTATGACAGGTTTGGGGAAAAGAAAGGGTTCGAAAATTTCTCGGGCATAGAATTCGTCAACCAGTTGAGTTACGACGCTTGGAGGGAGTTGAGAATCTTCGCGTTCATGATGTCATTTCTAGGGATCATGGTCTTTCCAGAGCGTGCTAGGCGCATCAGAATTTGATTGGTTGCGGTGGTCTCATATTTGCAAAGTAGTGAGGATCATACCATTCTTCCCATGATTTTGGGAGATATGTTTCGAGCTTTGACCCGCTGCCAAGAGGGTGAAGATTACTTCGAGGGATGCAACATTCTGCTGCAGATGTGGTTCATAGACACCTTTATCATCATCCAATAGTAATAAATTTCAATGAAAACTGGTTGAATTACATTGGATGCCACCCATACAGGGTCGCAAGTTGTAATCTTCCAGAGGGGGTGAGGGCCTGGCAGAAATTACTTGGTTCATTGAATGCTGATAGAATCACTTGGAACTATTATTGGTTCCCTTCTGCTAGGGTCATGCATATGTCGACGTATCGCCCGTTCTTCATACTCATGTGTTTCAGAGGTTTCCAACCCTACGCGCCTCTACACGTCATGCGCCAGTTAGGGAGAGAGCAAAAGAGGCCCCCGATTGAGGACATGCGCCCGTTCGTGTGGGAATTCACGGGAGAGGAACCTCCAAGGGAGTCATATGCACAAAAGGTTTGGTTTGGTGGTCGATTTTCTGATTTAGACGAGATTGTAGATGATCGTGAATGTGAGGAGGTAAGCCTCGCATACCTTGAGTGGTTTCACAACCAGGATATCCCCGAGCAAAGGACAGAAAGATCCATACGGCACGCAGTTGATTGGGAGAAGGAGATCGAGGTCAGAGTTAGAGAAACCAGAACGGAAGCGGCACAAGAGTTCCAATCTTGTATTGACACTTTACAAGAAGATAAGGGCATTCTGGAGACAGCCATGGACGTATAACAGGTTGATTTTGAGCGGGAAAAGGCTCAATGGGCACGAGAGAAACGAGCACTCAAAGCCCAAATTCGAAAGAAGAACATAGTCACAACCGCTCAGCAACAAGAAGAGAAAGAAGCCCAGTTCAGGGTAGTTCGTGATCAAGAGCATAGAGGTTTTGCTCCATTAATCCAAGGTCTGAGGGATCAGATAGGGGAAGTTGAGTCAAGCAAGGAGAGCCAGATCGCGGAGTTTGAAATAGAAAGGCACGACTACCAAAAGGTGATCAATCATTTAGAAGTAGAGTTTCTAAAAGTTCGGTGCCAGAAAGATATGGCCTTGGACCGTGAGCAGGATACACTGGATCTAGCTGAGACCCGTGGTCAACAAAATCAAGAGTTGCATATGGCTCAGGAATACATTAAGGGAAAGATCCTCGAGGTAGCCACATATACCTCAAGAGCGTGCAGGAGTTGTCAGGGAATGATGCCTGAGCGGTTTGCAAAAGTATCATTGAACGTTGCTCGTCATGTATCTGCAGGCCTGGAAGGAATATACCGCAATGTTGGGGGTCATCCGCAGGAAAAAACGCCTTGATTATAGCAATGCTGGTGGATTTCTACTGCAAAGATCAAAGTCCTTTTTTTTTAGTTATCAGTCCTTTGTTATTCTTGATCCTGTAAGAGTCTTTTGGTGTTTTGAGTCTCGTTGTTTTGCCTTTTATCCTAAAAAGTCTGTTTGAGTCTTTTGGTCTTCTTGAGTCTTGTATAAAAAATAATATATATATATATATATATATATATATATATAAAAGATTTTGTTTATAAAAATTCGAAACTGAACCCAAAAGATGTTTGTTTTGTAAAAAAAAAAGAGGTCATGTCCCTGAACTACGTAACGATCTGATTCATGCGGCGACATGATATGTAGGCAACCCACAAAAGGTTCGATCAAAATATTTTTCAATGAATCTAAGCTGGGATCAAAATGGGGGGAGTGTAACTTGATAAAAAACAAAGGGGGGAAGGCGCCAATAAGAAGCAACTTGATAAGCCGGAATGAAACATGAAGCCTTCCAAAATGTATTTTAGAAATGGTGATGATGTTAGGAGCATGACATGTTATGTGTAATTCATATCTATAAAATGTCTAACCCTAACACGTTTGTTGTCCCTTATAGAGAGTAAGTTTAAGGTGGTTGGTTTGTGGTGAATCTGGCAACACATCATTACTTCACAAGATCTAAGGGACCAGTAGTAATGGATAACAACGATGAAATAGAGTTGGTCAGTGACAATCTGCAGGGTCAGTCAGTTGAGCAAGAGTCAGAAGAAATAAGAAAATTGAGACAACAACTGTCATATGTATATCAAGCTTGGGTTTCCGGTCGACCTCCACCCCAGGGTCCTTCAGAGGGAACATCCACCATACCCCAGGCAACTCAGACACCGCTCCATGCAACGAGCGATCCCATTCTACCACCAGGGTATGTGCCAAACTACAGCCTCCATGATACCCCCGGTACTTTTAATATGCGACCTCCAGTCGCACCGTTTAGGAACACCCCTCTAATTGTGTCTGGTGCACTGGTATATTCAATATTACTGCCACCACCTGTAACGAGACCCAACAATGAGCCACTACCTCAGGTTTATGATGGCCAATACTACTCCCCAAATATGGCTTTCAGGGCCTCAGCTCCCTACAATCAGACTCCTCAGTACGAGTCATCAACGGAAAATGAAAAGCCTGCAAAGACAAGTGAGCCGGATGAGATGGCCAGGAAAGTGAAAAGTCTTGTACAAAACATAAAGAACATACAGGGAATAGGTGGTCACAAAAGTGTCTCGTTCAATGATCTGTGTATGTTCCCTCTCATCCATTTGCCACCAGGTTTCAAGACCCCAAAATTCGAGAAGTATGATGGACACGGCGACCCTATCGCCCACTTGAAAAGGTACTGTAACCAGCTGAGGGATGCAGGCGGAAGAGAAGAATTGTTGATGGCATATATTGGAGAAAGTCTTATAGGGTTAGCCTCTGAGTGGTTCATTGACCAGGACATCTCTCACTGGCATGTATGGGGCGACATGGCCCAGGCCTTCGTTAAGCAATTCCAATACAACATTGATATTGCGCCAGATTGTAATTCTTTGTCCAATATGAAGAAAAAGCCGACCGAAAGTTTTAGGGAATATGCCATCAAGTGGAGGGAGCAAGCGACTAGAGTTAAGCCACCCATGGATAACCACGAGTTGATCACTATTTTTCTGGAAGCTCAAGAGCCTGATTACTTTCAAAACATGATGTCCACGATGGGTAAACCTTTTGCAGAAGCAATCAAAATAGGGGAGATGGTCGAAAATGGCCTCAAGACCGGTAGAATTGTAAGTCAAGTTGCTATCAAAGCCACCACCCAAGCTATCCAAATTGGGTCGGGAGGTTTGGCAAATAGAAAGAAGAGAGATGAAGGGTCCATGATGGCTTCGGGATCTAGGGAGTTTCAAAGAGGGGCATCGCACCATTATGTGCAAGTTCAGTAGGGGCAATCCAGCTACCCTCAACATTATTATCCCCCGCCGATTCCTCAATACTCTGTGGGCCCACCGCAATATATAGTGTTCAATGCTCAATCATATGCTCGGCCTCCCAATCAATAGGTACAGGCACCAGCTCCAAGGGACCCCCGACCTCAGCAACAAAATTTTCGGGCACCCTACAATGCTCGTCCCAGGCAGAATTACGGTCAAGAGCAGAGGCCGGTGGAAAAATTCACCCTATTGGCTGAACCATACTCTAGTCTTTTCCGGAAGCTGAAACAGATGGGCGTGATTGGACCCATCGCTCCGCACCATATGCATCCCGATTCACATGGATTTCAAGCAAATGCTAGATATGAATATCATTCAGGTGCCCCGGGCCATAACACGGATGACTGTTGGACTCTAAAAAGAGCTATAGAAAGACTCATCACTGAAAAGTTGATTGTGGTAACAAATGGCGAAGAACCTCCCAATGTTACAAACAACCCATTGCCAGTACACAATGATGTTCATTTTGTAGGAATGATTGGATGAGATCTAGAATGCATGCCGTTTAATCGGGCAGAGATGACCGTGAGAACAATTCAAGAGGGAACCAAATGGGATGTAAGTCCGATCCAAGATGTGCCATTGTTTGTGAAAGGCGCCCCGAGTTCAGAAAATGTAACTTTATTTGTTCCCAAGGTCACGAGATTGGAAGTTCGCTCTAATGTTCCAAGCCCAAGGTTGTATGTCTTGGAGGCCACCCCATCACAAGGCAGAAACAGGGCAGTACAAACGGTATAACAGAGTTGATCATAATCAGACCTGCCATGCAACCCCCTGTGACAAATACAAAAAACATTCCTTGGAACTACAACAAAACTGTGATAACATACAAAGGCAAGGAAATCATAGAAGAAATGGGGGAAACTGGAGGTTTGACTCGATCAGGGAGGTGTTACTCTCCAGAGGAGTTGAGGAAGGCCAAGCAAATCAGAGAGGGACAATTGCCAATAAAGAAATTTGTCACGAAAGAAGAGGCAGAAGAGTTTTTGAAAAAGATGAAAGTTCATGACTACTCAATCATTGAACAACTAAGAAAGACTCCTACCCAAATCTCTCTACTATCTCTGCTCCTAAAACGAGGGCTTTCCTTAAACGAGGCACATGTCTCAGAGAAGACCACAGTGAATGAGTTGGAGAAGATGTCCAATAGATTTTTCGAGGTAAACAGAATCTCCTTTACTGATGATGAACTTCCCGAGGAAGGAGCCGGGCATAATAGGGCTTTGCACCTGGTCGTCAAATGTGAGGGGCATTATGTAAAACGAGTCATGATCGATGGAGGCTCGAGTGTAGATGTATTCTCTCTCTCTACTTTGCAAGGCATGAAGATCAATATAGACAGAATCCGACCCAGTAATGTTCGCATCCGGGCTTTTGACGATTCAGTGAGAGCTACCATTGGGGAGATCAACCTCACTATGACGATTAGGCCGGTTGACTTTGAAATTGTCTTCCAAGTAGTGGACATGGACACTTCTTATAACTTTCTTCCTGGAAGGCCATGGATCCATATGGCTCGAGCTGTGCCATCCACATTGCATCAGATGGTCAAGTTCAAACACAATAGGCAAGAGATTATTGTTCACGGAGAAGACGAGTCATCCATTTATAAAGACCCGTTAATCTCGTGCATTGAGGCCAAGGAAAGGTGTGAGTTCATTGTCTATCAAGCTTTCGAAGTGGTTTCTGTGAACCATGTTGAGGAAGGAAAGCCCATTCTACATCCTCGTCTTTCCACCACATCTATAATGGTGGCTGCGATTATGATGAGACAAGGTTATGAGCCAGGGAAAGGCTTGGGGGCATCATTGCAAGGAATTTCAGAGCCTATTTCTCCGTTCGGTAACCGGGGTACTTTTGGTTTAGGCTTCAGGCCAACACAAGCAGACAAAAACAAAGCCAAGCACCACAAAAAGCATGGATGGGTCTTGCAACAACCTATCCCTCACATTTTCTACACTTTTGTCAAGCCACGACTCCAAGAGGTTCAAAATTCCTCGGCGCATGCAAACATTGATGAAATTTTCCATGGCCTCAGCCAAATGTTTTCTGAAGTGAATATGATCCAGGCCGGTGAAGGCACTAGTCGTGCCGATATGCAACTAATTGACCCAGACACCATGCTCACCAACTGGGAAACAACTCCTCTCCCCACAAGGAAGGAGTCTTGGTAGTTTGCTTTTGCAGCTTCTTTTTTGTATTTTTGGGTTACTTTCAGGGTTGTAATCCAAACATCTCAGTGTGATTGTTTTATTTTAATGTTAACCCTTCTATCCTTTCGAATTCAATGAAATGCAGTTCAGTTTCGTATTAAGTTTTGTATCTTTCCCTTTTCCTAATTCCTGTCATTTTATTTCCATTTCGGTTTTGTTAATGTCGACTTTAATAACATGACATGCATGAGGAATTCACGCCCAGATCTTAAAAAGCTGTCTAATATCGAAATAATGCATCAAGAAGTGGAATATGATGAAAATGAGGTTGTTGAGGAAATAAAAAGAGAGTTGGAACAATTTGAAAACAAGCCTAAGCCCAACCTTAATGAAACTGAGCCAATTAATATCGAAAGTCTTGAAGAAATTAGAGAAATGAAGATAAGCATTCACACCGAACAGAAAACCAGAGATGTCTTGATTCAACTTTTATTTGAATACAGAGATATGTTTGCTTGGTCTTACGATGATATGCCGGGTTTAAGTGTCGATCTAGTGGTTCATGAGCTTCCTACGTATCCTGATTTTCCACCAGTCCAACAAAAGTAACGAAAATTTAAAACAGATATGAGTGACAAAATCAAAGAGGAAATAATGAAGCAATTGAACGCCAATGTGATCAGAGCTGTCCGATACACCACCTGGGTGGCGAATATTGTGCCTGTGCCGAAGAAGGATGGAAAGACCACAGTCTGTGTTGACTACATGGACCTGAACAAAGCAAGTCCAAAGGATAATTTTCCTTTGCCAAATATACACATTCTTGTAGATAATTGCGCAAAGCATGAGATACAATCATTCGTGGATTGCTATGCTGGGTACCACCAAATTCTAATGGATAAAGATGATGCAGAAAAAACCGCTTTTACCACTCCATGGGGTAGTTATTGTTACAGTGTCATGCCATTCGATTTAAAGAATGCAGGGGCAACTTACATGAGGGCCATGACCACCATTTTTCACGACATGATGCATAAAGAGATTGAAGTATATGTCGATGATGTCATCATAAAATCAAAGACACAGGCTGATCATGTGTGCGATTTGAAAAAGTTCTTCGAACGGCTCCGAAGGTATGACCTTAAACTTAATCCAGCCAAGTGTGCATTTGGGGTTCCATCTGGGAAACTCCTCGGTTTTATAGTCAGCCGAAGAGGCATTGAACTGGATCCATCTAAGATAAAATCCATTCGAGATTTTCCACCTCCAAAGAACAAAAAGGAAGTCATGAGTTTACTCGGGAGGTTGAACTACATCAGTAGGTTCATTTCAAAGCTCACAACCACATGCGAGCCCATCTTTAAGTTGCTAAAAAAGGATGCCGCTATCAAGTGGACGGACGATTGCCAAAAAGCCTTTGACAGGATCAAAGATTATCTGTCAAAACCCCCTATTCTGGTCCCACCTGAACCTGGTAGGCCTTTGTTTTTATATCTATCAGATAGATAATTCCTTTGGATGTATTCTGGGGCAACATGATGCAACAGCCAAAAAGGAACAGGCAATCTACTATTTGAGCAAAAAGTTCACCAATTATGAGGTTAAGTACACCCTTTTAGAAAGGACATGTTGTGCCTTGACTTGGGTCGCTCAGAAGCTGAGACATTATCTTTTGGCCTACACTACTTACCTCATATCCAGAATGGATCCTTTGAAGTACATCTTCCAAAAGCCAATGCCCACTGGCAGGCTCGCAAAATGGTAAAT
This sequence comes from Nicotiana sylvestris, assembly GCF_000393655.2. NCBI lineage: Eukaryota > Viridiplantae > Streptophyta > Magnoliopsida > Solanales > Solanaceae > Nicotiana > Nicotiana sylvestris. The sequence goes on along the minus strand of NC_091059.1, from coordinate 93,160,916 downwards.
GTTGCTCACAAAGTTTGACATCGTCTATGTCACTCAGCACCGCGATGAAAGCACAGGCTTTGGCAGATCATTTGGCAGAGAATCCAGTTGATGATAAGTACAAGACATTTAGCACATACTTCCCAGATGAAGAGGGAACCTCAATAGAGGAAGTAGTTTCAGACGATCACCCTGTATGGAAAATATATTTTGATGGGGCTGTCAACATCAAAGGAGTTGGGATCGGGGCAATCATCATCTCACCTATTGGACATCATTACCCTGCAACATCCCGACTTCGATTCTTCTGTACCAATAATATGGCAGAATACGAAGCTTGTATCATGGGTTTGAAAATGGCCATCGATCTGGATGTGCATGAACTATTGGTTATGGGAGATTCTGATTTGATTATCCGGCAAGCCCAAGGTGAATGGGAGACTCGAGACATCAAAATTATTCCGTACAGACAATGTGTGCAAGACTTGAGCAAAAGATTCAGATCCATCGAGTTCAGGTACATTCCTCGGTTTCACAACGAGCTAGCCGATGCCTTGGCCACTTTAGCCTCGATGCTCCCTTATCCAGGCAACACTCATGTTGACCCACTAGAAATCCATGTTCGGAATCAACACGGTTACTGCAATACAATCGAGACGGAACCAGATGGTGAACCATGGTATCATGACATCAAACGATTCCTGAAAACAAGAGAATATCCAAAGCATGCCAAAGGAGATCAAAAAAGAACTATAAGGCGGCTCGCCAATGGTTTCTTCCTGAATGGGGAAATTCTGTACAAGAGGACCCCAGATTTAAACTTGTTGAGATGCATAGGTGCTACAGAAGCAGAGCGGATCATGAGTGAAGTGCATTCAGGGGTATGTGGACCTCACATGAATGGATATGTTTTGGCAAAGAATATTCTGCGGACAGGGTATTATTGGCTTACTATGGAGCAAGATTGCTTCAGATTTGTTCGCAAGTGTCACCAATGCCAGATTCATGGTGATTTGATTCACTCGCCGCCTTCGGAGTTGCATCCAATGTCCTCTCCTTGGTCGTTCGTTGCTTGGGGAATGGATGTCATTGGTTAAGCCAAAGGCTTCAAATGGGCATAGATTCATTTTGGTTGCAATTGATTACTTTACCAAGTGGGTGGAGGCCGTCACTTTCAAAGTAGTCACCAAGAAAGCAGTGGTAGATTTCGTTCACTCCAACATCATCTGTCGCTTTGGTATCCCAAAGACCATTATCACTAACAATGAAGCCAATCTAAATAGTCATTTGATGAAGGAGGTATGAGAACAATTTAAAATCATGCATCGCCATTCTACCCCTTACCGGCCAAAAGCCAATGGAGCCATTGAAGCGGCAAACAAGAACATCAAGAAGATTCTTCGGAAGATGATCCAAGGTTCCAGGCAATGGCATGAAAAGCTGCCTTTTGCTCTTTTGGGATACCGCACGACTATTCGCACATCTGTTGGTGCAACTCCGTATCTGCTTGTATATGGAACTGAAGTTGTAATACCCACTAAAGTCGAAATTCCTTCTCTCCGAATTATTATGGAATCAGAGATTGAAGACACTGAGTGGGTCAAGACCTGATTAAAACAACTTATGTTGATCGATGAAAAGCAACTAGCAGCAGTGTGTTTTGGCCAGTTGTACCAGCAAAGAATGGCACGCGCTTACAATAAGAAAGTGCGCCCAAGGCAGTTTGAGGTAGGCCAGTTGGTGTTAAAATGCATCCTTCCACACCAGGTGGAAGCTAAAGGAAAGTTTGCCCCGAACTGGCAAGGACCCTACATCATCAAGAAAGTGTTACCAAAAGGGGCCTTGCACTTGGTAGATAAAGAAGGACGGGTACCAGATATGACTATTAACGCAGATGCAGTCAAAAGATATTATGTCTGAGATATACCCACTGTAGAATTTCACGCATTGATTTTCTCAAATTAAAGTGACAAAGGCTATCATTTGCTCGCTACTCCAAATAGGTGTCACCTTTTTGTTAAGCCTTTTGATCCGTATTTGTCTACCTGTGTACTTGAAAAAGAAAAAAAAAAGACAAAAAAAAATCCTTGCATTGAACTACGTAAGACCTGATTCCGAAAGGATACATAGGCAGCCTTACCCTGGGTTCGGTCCCATCAGAACAAAAAACCCATATTCCTAGTACCCCAAAACTAGGGCAGAAGTTTGTTTTATTTCACGGCTTTTCTGTAAAAAACGGTTTCCAAAAGTTGTAATTCGTTTCAAGGTTCATTTCGCCTTTTTTACCTTTCAAGAGCTTCTGATCGATGTGTTTGAGAATGTTTGAAGTTCACATGCCAAGGGCGTTGGGTAACCTCCATCATGTAGTATCTTAGTCAAAACAATGAGAGTCTTATCAGTGAAAACCCATAGGGGCACTATAAGGCAACAATGAACAAAGAGATGAGAGAGTATTATTGGTGAAAACCCAGATGGGCACCATAAGGCGACAGTTAGTAGAGAAATGAGAGAGGTTAGTTAGCGAAAACCTGCAAAGGGCTCTACTAGCCGAATAAGGGTCTTTGATTCTCCGGCATGAGCACAACCAAGACAAAATCAAGATGAGCATTTGTGGCAGATTTTGAGAATTAGACAACTTAGACAGGTCAGGCGTCCAGTCCAAAATGCATGTCATCATTCATTGAAGTCGGCACATACCTCCAGATAAGTCTCCATATTCCTTTCCCCGAAAGGGACACCTTTTGTTTAAGCACAGTTCTTTTTCGCTTCCAATTATTATTCTATTTTTACCCATAATTTTTCTTTGAGTCCCTTTCGGTCTAATCCTGCATCAAAATCGAAGCAAAGAAAGGGCTGCAAAACTGGATACAGTTTCCCTGTAATGTCAAGCACAATTTGGGGCATGTATGGCATTGACGAAGGCACAAATCCATCTGTGATCTCATTTGATAAGGCGAACAAAGTGTCTCAAAGAAACTGAAAAGGTCGCCTAAGCAAAACCTGCTTTATAAAAAAAGTTTATAAGCACTACGGACACAAACTGATACTGGGTGCAAGACAACTGAGCTTGATTTTAAAGAAAAAATAGCCTTGCCTTAGAGACAAGGGTAGTTGTACCATGGACATCTCGGTACCACGCTGACAGAATAGGTTCTTCGACAGCAGTGGCCGTGACCAAGCTACTAAAGGCATCAAGGCCACAAACCAACCACCACTTTGAAAACTCACAAATTTTTCTTTGTTTGAAGCAGGAACAAAGCATGCAGAATGGTGATTCTAAAAGAACGAATGTCACCAAACGTAAGTTCCTTAAAATCTCCATTTTTCTTTTACTTTTGGCATACGTCACTATTGTTCCCACCTCCTATTTTTATTTAGCTTAACCCAGGTAGAACCTTTTCGCCTAGGGGGATCCAGCTCATAGTTCCGGGTAGAAGTACTCTTCGCTCAGGTTATTTTTACGTAGCTTAACCCAGGTAGAACCTTTTCGCCTAGGGGGATCCAGCTCATATTTTCGGGTAGAAGTACTCTTTGCTCAGGTTATTTTTACGTAGCTTAACCCAGGTAGAACCTTTTCGCCTAGGGGGATCCAGCTCATATTTCCAGGTAGAAGTACTCTTCGCTCAGGTTATTTTTACGTAGCTTAACCCAGGTAGAACCTTTTCGCCTAGGGGAATCCAACTCATATTTTCGGGTAGAAGTACTCTTCGCTCAGGTTGTTTTACATTAGCTTAACCCAGGTAGAACCTTTTCGCCTAGGGGGATCCAGCTCATAAGTCCGGGTAGAAGTACTCTTCGCTCAGGTTGTTTTTACATTAGCTTAACCCAGGTAGAACCTTTTCGCCTAGGGGGATCCAGCTTATAGTTCCGGGTAGAAGTACTCTTCGCTCAGGTTGTTTTTACATTAGCTTAAACCAGGTAGAACCTTTTCGCCTAGGGGGATCTAGCTTATAGTTCCGGGTAGAAGTACTCTTTGCTCAGGTTGTTTTACATTAGCTTAACCCAGGTAGAACCTTTTCGCCTAGGGGGATCCAGCTCATAGTTCAGGTTATTTTTATGTAGCTTAACCCAGGTAGAACCTTTTTCGCCTAGGGGGATCCAGCTCATAGTTTCGGGTAAAAGTACTCTTTGCTCAGGTTGTTTTACATTAGCTTAACCCATGTAGAACCTTTTTTCCTAGGGAGATCCGGCTCATAGTTTTCGGGTAGAAGTACTCTTTACCCAGATTTGCTTTTGTTAGTTTAACCCAGGTAGAACTTTATCACCCAGGGGGATTCAACATTTTTTTTTGGTCAGTAATATAGGGTGCCAACTCCTGGTTACATTTCCTTTTCAATAATACATGACACCAACCCCTGGTTACATTTCCTTTTCAGTAATACATGGCACCAACCCCGGGTTACATTTCCTTTACCAGTATAGGGTACGCTAATCCCTAGCTGAGCTTTCCAACATAGGGTCTCCACTCCCTAGTAGACTTTTAGTATAGATATAGGGCCCACTCCCCAATCCCTTTTTCTCAAGGATACACAATCCTGATTTTATTGCTTTCAATAAAGAAGTAGTTTAGAATTTTGTTACAATAACTCACGAAATTTTTCTAGTGAAAACTAGGGCAAAAAAATTTTTATTCGTTTGTTTGCTTTGGTGTCTGAGCAGGTTTTACCTCGAGGCATAGGGTTCGAGATGCCCAAAGAATGAGTCTCAATCCAGAATAAAGAAAAAGGAAAAGAAGTGAATCCAAAGTGCAGAAGCGAAGGAAAGATGTGGATTGCTCAAGACATAGTTGATGTCACAAGCTCTGCATGTTCCGTTTTGATCTGAAAAGCTGAAGAAGAATGATCCAGCGGCTGCAGCTAACGAGCATCAAGATTCAGATAAGAGTCTGCAGGAAGAACCATCCAAAACTCAAGATCAAGCTTCAGAAGACTCATAGATAGGAATCTTGTAACTCATAGCTGATAGGCTTGTTCAGTTTTTTTTATGTAATAACAGACTTACGAACTGGAGCCTCGACGGAACCTCACTCGACTTTTCAACTCATCATTCCACAGTTCTCCTTGAACTACACGCAACCTGATTCCCTTATAACCCGGGATATGTAGGTTGTCCAAAACCAAGACTCGGTTGCACCCTTTCTCTTTTCTCTTATCCTTATTTCTTCCCTTTTGAATAAAGATATGTTCAAAAATTAGTAAATGGCTCACATTATCTTTGCTCCAAAACTCTTCATGTTTCCAAGCAAAGAGGGGCAGCTGTGAGCACCTAATTTTTGACAATATTTAATTTTTTGTCACTTCTTCTATGTAAATATTTTAGGGGTTTTAACCTACAATTTTTAGCTTTGTTACACTTTTTATTATAGGGTAAAAATACAAAAATTTAAAAGGTGAATTATTACTATTACTATTATTTTATTTTTTATTTTTTATTTTTATTTTTAAAATAAAAAAAACCGAAAAAATATTAATTTTTTTTTTAATTTTCGGTTGAGATATAAAAAAATAAGTAAAGGGGAAGAATGGAATACAAAAAATAAAAGTAAAAGTGGGTGGAATTCTCTTTTAAAAAGTAAAATAAAGTGAAAAATTAAAAGTAAAGTTTTGTGAAAATTTTAAAAAAATAAAAAGTAAAGAAAGTTGGAATTAAAAAATAAATATAAAGGTAGATGAAAATTAAAAAAAAATTAAAGTAAAAGAAAGTAGAATTTTTATAAGAAAAGTAAAATAAGTTGAATCCTCTTTTAAAAGTAAAAAAAAAGTGAGATTTTAAATAAGATAAAAGTAATTAAAGTTGGAATTTAAAAAATAAAAGTAAATAAAGGTGGGATTTCTTTTTATAAAAAAGAAAAGCAAATTGTAAGTGGGATTTCTTTTAATTAAAAAAAAAAATCTGAAAAATTTCGAAAATATTGCTATAAATAGAAGAGAAAATCTGAGAAGAAAAAAGAAAAAGGAGAGAAAAGAGAGGGGAGAATTGAGAGAAACAAATTTTTTCTTCTTCTACGCTACGACAATTTCTACTCGTGTTATTCTTTCTTCCTCTTTCTTTCGAAAATTTTCAGCAATTCAACACCCCAAAACCCAACAAAAAATACTTCAAAACATCCCCTTTTACACGCCAAAGAGTGGTTTTAACAGTCGAGGTCGAGGATTCCGTTTGAGCTCTGTTCACCGACTTTGATGATCATCTTTGCTTATGCTTGTTCGGCGTTCGTCTGAGTTATTGTACATATTCTTGGAGACTCATTTAATTGAAAATCTTGCATTAAAAGGTTTATTCTTCCCTCTCTCTTTTTTAATCTTATTTTATGTGATTTTATTTATTTATCTTTAAACTTTATAAATAATAATGTAAATCAATCCTTAAATGTTATATATTTAATCATGTTTCTGAAAATATAGTATTTAAACTTGCTAAAAGTTTGGAAGATTTGGACACTAATAAGTTTAGGCTTCAATTGTTGGGATGTAGGGTATTAGTATATGATAATTTATTTATTCAAATATCTAAAATCATACACTTTTTCCACAAACAATTCCATAACTTTTGGCTTTACAATAATCTTAAATTAGATTAGGAAAATACTTCAAGTGCACTAGTTTATTTAGGTGCACTTTAAATAATTAAATATCATGGCTATGTGTATGGTCTCCGTGGCATAATTGTGATATGTAACAAAATAAGTATTAGAACGCGTAACTTATTTCAAGATAACTTTTTTTCATAATTTTAATCAAGCAATAAAGCGGACATAGGTAAAAGATGAGAACCAATAAAACACAAGTTATCCAAAAAATAGTATAAGCCAAATATAGTCAATAAAGCGACCGTGCTAGAACGACGGGACTCGGGGAATGCCTTACACCTTCTCCCCGGTCAACAGAATTCCTTACCCGTACTTTGTTTTCGCAGATCAATAATAAAAGAGTCAAACTTTCCTTTGAATAGGGATCAAATAAAAGGTGACTTGGAACACCCAAAAATCAATTCCAAGTGGCGACTCTGAATAACAAGATAATCCCTATTTCAAATTTGTCACTTTAATTGGAAAAAACTCTTTAACCCACAATCCATAACACACATTATCTTTTGGAGGGGTAGAAAAGGGGTGTGACACTCTTATCTGGGAATCGGGGTAGATATTGCCCCCAATTTTACCGTACACAGATAGTCCCCTCATTTTCTGGAGGGTAGATTTATCGAAATGACTGGAAGCGATAAATGAACCACGATTCCTTCCTTAGTATGTTACAAGCGAGATGACGGGCCAACGAAATGTCCCATCAGTTGCGTCGTTCTAACTCCAGACATGTGTCAACCACCGGTTGACTGTCTTTGAATGTGAGCATTGATTGTACTTCCTCTATAAAAGCTCTGACCCCTTTTTTACTTCTCCATTTTCTGATTCCAGAATTCTTTGATTTATCCTCGAATTCTCTACTTACCTTTAACTTCTTCAAATCTTCATACATTGCTTCTTAGATCTTCATATCTTCATCATCAATCTTCATACATTCTCTTTGAATCTTCAACCGGGACCTTCTTATCTTTATCCCATCTTCAAAGCTTCATATTTTTTTATTCAAACCTTCATATTTTCCAAAACCCGATGGCAAAAACTTCAAGATCTGTGCCTCGGCAAACCAACCCTTCATATTCCAACCTAGCCACAAACTCTGAAGTAACCATTCCTGAGGTGGCCTAGGAGCCTCCCTTGAAGAGCTTCGTACCCGGGGGATACTCTACCGAGAACGACTTCATTGTTGAGAAGGCCTCCAGTAAACATGACCGTTGTGTGGGAGCATGGAGGTACATATGCTCTGTTACCAAGGAGATACTACCCACAGTTCAGGTAGATTGTAATTGAGAGGGAAAGGAGCTAGTCGTCCCCGAGCCCAATGAAGACATCACCACTCACATGGAGCGGTACCTAAGTGTTTACACTTACCCCTTCATGCTCGCCCCGGTGGACCCCGTAGTCCTCGACTTCTGCAAAGGGTACGAGGTCTACCATGGGCAAATCCACCCGTCCTTCTAGAGGGCATAATCCTCCTTCGGCACTTCATAAACAACACTGAAGCACTTCAGTTTAGCCTCGACCATATGCTTTGTCTATACAATACCCAAATCTTTCGAGGGGAATTGATCAAGCTCGTTCAGCGAGCGAGCAAGGCTCCGTTCTTGAGCATCGACGAGTACTAAGGTCGAGGTTGGAAGAGAAGGTTTATTCGGGTAAAAATCAAAGACTTCATTCCCTCTAAATTTCTACCGTTCACCAAAAAGTGGAACGCAACCCTTAAGTCTTTTCCTTCTCGAGTATTTGTCATTCCCTTTAATTCGTTTTCTAATTGCTTGTGTTTGTCGTTGTGCATCAGTTGCCCAGGGTCCTAATGCAGTTCCACGCTTCAAGGAGAGGATCAAAGAGATCTGCAAAAAGATATCCTACTTCGAGCGCACATAGCGCAAGCTCTAGAAGGGCAAGTGGGAGGCTCGTTCCCATAGTTAGGTTATCTTATGAATGATTACATTCATACCCTTGACTTATCTTTTGCTAAGTCTTCTTCCTTCTCACAAGTCTTCCCAACACCACCAAGCTCATAACGTTGGATGAGGACGAGGATCTGTCCTCGCTCGCCTAATCCTCCGCTTTAGGATAGCTCGGGGATGCTGCAAAGGAGGAGAAAAAGAAGAAGAAGAAGAATAGGAAGTCCTCGGGATCCTTGGATGCCAAGGTAAAGAAGAAAAGTGTGGCTATCCACGTCCCAAAAAGCAACAAAAAGAGCACCAAGTCCAGCGTACCGGACTGATTCTCTATACTAGCTTATGGATTATCTCGAGGATGACGATCTTGAGTTCAACTCTCATCAGTCGACCCTCAACGAGGGGGAGAAGACGTCAACCTAGAAAGGTGATCAAGAGGTCAATCTCCCTCTAGCTCGGGAACCAGAGGGAGAGTCAAAGGCCACGGTCTCTCGAGAAGCCGCTCCTACCTCGAAGGAGGTAGCTGGTGTCATTGACATCACATAGACGTCGTTCTATACTAAGTCCATGCTCGAAAAGGCCAAGCTGACAAAGAGAAATCAAACGAGACGACACCGAGCTCGGATGATGCCCTCAACATGTTCTTCGATGGAATGGACATGGCTACATTCGAGGATTTCTCCGATCTTGGTCACCTGGAGGCCCCGAAAAAGGATGTATGATCGGGAGTGGGCGAGCCGAGCTCGATCCCGAAACTAGTCAAGCAGTTTCCTGCCCCGAGTGTATACCTCAACCGTAATAGAATGGTCGTTCTTACTATCCTAGCGGACACACGGGCGTTGTCCACACTGGTGGGCGTGGTCAGCTACCTTCGTTTCTTAGTGACCGAGGAGGACCAGGCAAAGATTAACGAAGTAGGCATGTTAAGCCTCTTCAATGAAGCGCAACAGACACTGAACCGGGTAAGACGTCTATCTTTTTCATCCTTTGCGGATTTTTGCTTTGCATATCTAATGACATCATTGTTTTTAGGCTTCGGTGCTTATCATGAAAGCTATCTCCGGTCTAGTTTGGAAATCAGCCCGCTCGAGCTCGAGCTCAAAGAACAGATCTGGGAGAAGGACATGTATATGGATCTTAGTAAGAAAGAAGATAAGACTCTTAATGATCTCCCAACTCTTTGAGCTGAGTTGGAAAAGGCTTAGAGAGAGGCCTCATCTGTGAAACGGGAACATGCCGATCTGGTAGAGAAGGTAAGGATCTTTGAGGCTAAAAATGAGAATCTACTTGAGATGACTAACATCACAAATTCGCAAGTCCAAGAAAAGATATCCATGATCGACCAGCTTCGTGCTGAGATGGACAAGGTCAAGGCCACGACCAAAGTGTTGAAGGGCCGGATGGACCTGCTGGCTTCGCAAAAAGAGGCAAAAAAAGAGGAGTTGGCATCGGTCTAGGACCATCTCCGAGTGGCAAAGGACAAGTCCGACACGTGGTCTCGACTAAATGACAAACTCCGGGCACAACTGAACTCAACCGTCATGGAACAGGATGCCCTCGGCCAAGAATATACTACGCTAAGGTCCATATTAGAGGCAACTTCGATCGATTCCTTGGATGTTGAGGAAATGTTGGCCCAATATAAGGTTGATGTAGAGATAGCCAAGGCCTGCTTATAAGGTTGATGTAGAGATAGCCAAGGCCCGCTTAAAGATGAAAACCGAATATGTGAAGCGGTTATCTCGTAGAGAGACCCTCGACGAGATTCATGAGGTTTTAACCTTTCGGCCGAGATCGAAGAAGCAATGAAACTCGAGGCCGAGGCAAAGGAACTCTATGAGCCTGTAGGTCCCAAAGGATTTGAGAGTTCTGACGGCTCTAGTGACGAGTTGACCCCTGGTAAAGATCGGATGTAGATGCCTTAGTTCCTTTTTAGTTTTCCCTTATATATTTTCTTTTTATTCATTTTGGTGTCGTTTTATCATTCTTTTGTAAATATTTTTTGAAATATAAGAAATTTCCCCTTTTGGAAATACCACATCTTTACCTTTCAGCATCTATTTGTGATTTTTTACTTGCGTATCGTTTTGAATTCCTTAGCATAAAATCGAATGTAGTCTAGAGCATCCGTTCTTCAGAGGTCCGAATGGGGCACGTTTTGATGGCAACTCCGGATTACTCGTGGCTTCGAGTCTTCGATAAAATCGAAAGCCCTTAAGATGCTTAAGTGTTTTAGTCATATACGGTGATCTTTTTACCGAGGGTAACCTTTTAATAGGTTTTGATCATATATAAAGACCTTACTTTCTGGATACAAACTTCGGACGTCTCCGAGCCATTTCATGGTGGACTTAGCCTTTCATATTAGGGCACTGCCTAATAGGCTTGGTGCATCCGGGATTCGTTAGCCCGGTCTGTCTGAATCTTTTATCGGACGACAGTCCCCGAGTAGGGGTAGCCCTTGGGTTTTAGAAAAAGCGAAATGAGTAGTAATAAAGTATAAGGGAAGCAGAGATTCGTGGTCCCATTATATTTGGGGATGTCAGGCCTACGAAACCTATTTGGGATCGGCTTTGGTGCCGCGCTCGGAGGAAAAGGCTTCTAGATAAAATTTTTGGGCACCGGTCCCTTTAATATCGGGGGTGCTCCTGGGATCTGATCGACCCTGGAGTTGTATGTTTCCACCTTCTTGTCATTAGCCTCAATCTTTTTCTCTCCTAACTCCACCTGTTTTGTCAACGCCTCGAGCATCTTCATTACCTCGGAATTTACCCCGGGCTCGGCTTCACCTAGTCTCTTGATAATGTGTTCGTCTCTTCGAATGCTTTTTCTGGATTGTTCGGTCTCGACCCTGTTGGGGGGTGTGATAAGTAGAGATTTTGACTACTTATTAGCTCCTTTTAGAATTTATTTTAGTCTAAAAGCATTGAATTGTATTCCCCGAAACTGATGAAATATGCTAAATTGCAGGAATGTTGGAAGTTGGACTCCCGAGATGAAATCCGGCTCAATAAGGAGTAATCTAAACTCAAGGCAATAAAAGACATAGAAGTTACAAAGTGTGGACCGCAGAATTCATCTGCGGCCGTAGATGAAGAAGAAAAGCCCATCAGACTTTCTGGTAAATTGCGGACCGCACAAGAATTGTGCGGCCACAAAAGGTGGGCTAGGAACAAAGTTCAGAGAGTGTGCAAATTCCCAAGTTCCAAGTCCCTCAAGATTGGTGACCGCAATAGAATTGTGCGGCCGCAGAAGAAGTACCTTGCGACCGCAGAAGTATAGGTGAGGACCGCAGAAGACCAAGTTGAAGCCGCAGTGGTAAATCTGCGTACCACAGAAATGATGCCTCGCGGCCGGAGTCAAGAATTTTGCGGCCGTAGATACCCAGCTCCTGTAAAATGAAGAATTATGCGGACCGCACATGGAATTGTGTGGCCGCAGAACCTCCTGAGGAGCATTTTTGTCTGAAATTGTCAGTTTTGTATAAATAGAAGAGTTTCATGAAATTAGGTCAAGTTTTAAATATTCAAAGTGTTAACAATATCTCAATCTTCAACATTCAGAAAACGAAGGAGGAGAAGGATGAGGAGAAAGAAGCCTAAAGTTATTTAAACAATGTGTACAAGTTAAAACTTTTTAAAAAGTAGGTATAATTTAAATGGGGGCGACCAAATAGGACGCACCGTGCAATTTTTACCAATTACTTGGACTCAGTTGATCTAACAGCTCTCCATATAAACAAAAAGTCAGGCACGTGCCAACTTTGTGCCTGGTCTTAATCTTATTATTATAGGAGTATATATAATGACCAAACAAGCAGTTACAGTCGTAATTCTGTTGACTCTTGAGCTCCTAAGTATAGATAATTATCATCCCGATTTGGGTCCACGTTCTATAATGCAATTTGTCAGGCCATTAGTGGGAGCCTATATATGCATTTTCATATTCGTTCATTTGGTATTTTGGTTAGCTGCACACTCGTTTAACCACCCCCACATCCAACCCCCAAACAAAAAACTAATCCGTTCCAATATAATTTATGAGTTTACTATCAGTATAAACTTTTTATACTATCAGAATTTGAAGTGATATTTATAGGTAAAACTTTTTTTAAAATGTGAGATTTATCACTTTAAAAATAAGATAGATATCTGCTACAATAAATAAAGGTAATATATTGTTGTAAAAATATATTTTATATATATAACTTAAACTCTTAATTGATTCTATAGTTCATCCACGATGTTTAGTCAAAACTCATTTGCTATCGTATCAATTGTTAAATATTCAACCGCAGCACTCATGATGACAAGACGAACATGTACACTTTCCCAAGCTATTCCAACGGCGGAGTACTATTTCTCTTGTGATACTTAGCAAGGCTAGGATGATACAAATCTTTCACAGTACAACGCAAACAAGGCAAATAAGAGATTTTTCAGAGTATGAGTATCAGTGTCCTATTTGCTAACCAAACAAGGCAAGCAAGGCAAATAGGACAGCTAACTAAACATATAGTCTTTTGTGTTTCAATTTATGTGGCGGTATTTGATTCAACATAAGTTTAAGAAAGGCAAAAAGAATTTTGGGACTTGTGATCTTAAAAATGCGATGACATTTATGTGGGAAGAGTATTGTTTGATAAAAAAATAGAGATCTTTGATTAAACTAATTAATTTAATATAATGAAAGGTTAAACCTAGTTAATGATAATAACTTCAGATTTATAATCGATTAATATAAATAATGTAGAGCAGCGTCGAAAGAGGATTAAATGCAGTGTGCATTCGATGTTCCACGATCATCAATGAAGGGAGAATATCAAGCAATAAATGATAACAAATGGTATTAAGGTAAATAAGGAGAATGATTCACCTAATATTTAATGAGGTGGTTGATTCCTCCTTCTGACAATGATGAATGATAGACAAATACTAGAATATTGAGACTCTTCTCGGATCTGATGGAAAAAATGTGGAATAATAGGAAATCGAATCTCTTCAGAAAGGTAGTGTTTGTATTTTATCTAGAGAAAAAATCTGCTTTTCAAAGAGTGTTCTTATCAAACGTTCATGTGAGCGAACTATGAGCCCCACCGTTCGCTAGTCAACCTTGGCCATATTACTTTTTGTAACATTGCTTCATATTAAATCTCTTGAAGGCAAATTTTGACTCACACAAGGAAACGAAAAAGTATGTATATATATATATATATATATGAAGTACTCCGGTGAAAGAATTTTTGACAGAATATAATGTTGTTGCTCTCTGTCCTCCCTCCCTACAGTAAACCAAACGTTCATGTGAGGGATCCGTGGATGTTTAGGTACAAGTGCAAATATGCACTATAATATTCTATTTTATGCCCTATCTTGAAATTATAACTCTGTCAAGAGTGCTTGACTTCGGTCTTGATCCTTGATGGCTTTTCGGCCACGACCTTCATTGTTCGCAGGGGCGGATTTAGGGGGGCGGAAGGGGGTTCACGCGAACCCCCTTTGCTGAAAAATTACACTGTATATATAAGGCAAAATCTGTTTTTTTATCTCTATATATTAAGTTTTGAACCCCCTTAACAGAGTTCAAAAGTGTAGCTTAGTGGTCAAGGGGGTTCAAAACCTTCCTAAGGCCATAGGTTCAATTCTCGTTAGCTAAAAAATTTCTAGCTTTTTTTTTTAACCCCCTTCGTGGAGATCCTGCCTCCGCCACTGATTGTTGGTTAGATCACTTCGACCCATGGCGACATGGAAATGCTCTATGTTATTTTGACTTATATTCTAAAGATAGATTTTGACCCGTACAATATTATCTATATACATGAAGTACTCCAGTGAAAGAATCTTTGACAGAATGTTCCTGCTCTCTGTCCTCCCTCCCTACAGTAAACCAAACGTTCATGTGAGGGATCCGAGGATTTAACATGGCCATTGAATGTACATTTAGGTGCCGTTTTGAAATATGCATGGTATGCGTGCCTGTAAATCAGGTCCAACAATTCATATACATGCATTTAGATTGTTAATATGGTATGCGTGCCTGTAAATCAGGTCCAACAATTCATATACATGCATTTAGATTGTTAATATGATTAGTATATAAGTTTATACACTAGTGCAATTTTATTGATTTTAACATATATATTACTTATCTTCTTTTCTTAGATTATAAAGTCAAACTTAATGCAAACGATGCGCTTCCTACAAATGGATTCAAAATGACCTGATTTCCCGTTTCATTTAATGATTACGAATCCATATTAATTGGAGGTACAGATAAAAAGCATAGGTGGACCCTTGTCCATTGAAAGGCGTATTGGGAAAGTTGCATACCGGGTGGATACCCCAGCTTGGTGGAAAATTCATCCTGTTTTTCATGTCAGCCTCCTGAAACCTTTTCGGGAAGATACAGAGGATCCTTCAAGGAGCCAGCTCACAATACCCAGTATTCGAGGGCCCAATTCAACCGGGAAGAGGCGTGTTGAAGCTATCCTTGATGATAGAGTGATTCATGCCTCAAGGAAAGATCACCAGGAGTTCTTGGTGAAATGGCAGGGCTGTGATACAGAGGAGAACACTTGGGAGAGGGGAACAAACCTCAAAGCCTACAAGAGCCTAATTGAAGATTATCTTGCAAGTAAGGCGCCGAGGACGTCGCCAACTCAGGTGGGGGAGAATGTCATGGGCGGCTTTCCAGCCGTGCCCCATGACCCCTTGGGCGCGCCCCGTGGCGTCCTAGCAAGCCTTCCAATGCCTAGCGCCACGGACGGCCCCGTGGTCTTGGTCGCGCCAAGTGACAAGCGCGCATGTGCCTCTGTCGCCCCACCGATATCCCTCGCCAGCGCCCAACCGCAGGCAGATGCCAACAGCGCCGCGCGCGCAGACAATGCCGCGCGCGCAGATCCTGATGCCAAAGACTATGCTGCCGACAACGGCCATGTTTTCTGCCTTATAGCAAACTAAGTCTTTTTCATTGTAAATATAGAGTAGTTTTATTCCATGTAATTTCATTATGTTTCTCTAGCTTAATCAAGTCTAGTCTTGTAGCTTTGGATTATTTTTTTTAAGCATTATTAAGGGGGACCAAACAATCAAAACTTTCTAGCAAGCAAACAATTCTCTGTACTGGTGTCTCTCCCCCTCGACACCGCATTTCCTTTCTGTAATAGCTTTCATTAATGCAATCAAGCTTTCTTTCATTCTCAATTCTCATTCCTGTTCTCTCAATTTCTCTTGACATTGGTTTTCCCGTACGGCACTGACAATCTAGTCTAGCGTACGGAGGGGACCTCAGTTGGCGGACAGCAACTGCACTGACATCAGTTGCTTAGCCTTACGTCGCCCTTCCAAGGAATCTCAGGAAGGCGCCGCGTAACAGTTGGTATCAGAGCCTAGGCTCGACATCGGACGAGGGAACGCATTGCCATTACCACCATTTCTGACCATGGTGAATCATGGGGACCGCATTGCGGCCCTTGAACAGACGGTTGACGGATTACTGCCCATCATGGATACGGTGCCTGAACTAAGAACCAGCCTAGGGCAAAGGTTGGATGACCTGGACCGCAGGGTGCTCCAGGCCGAAGTTGACATAGAAAACATCAGTCGTGACTCCGAGGGAGATCGGCAAACGGCAGCCACAGAGGCAGCCGAAATTTTTGGCAAATTCGAGGGACTCCAACAGGAGCGTGCCGAGGATTTAGCTTACAGGGCACAAGAGGCAGATAGGGTGACTGCCATGCAACAAACTATTGACGACTTGACAGACAAGCTCAATGTTGTCAATGCTGCCTTACAGGGCCTACTGCGAGGCGGTGGAAACCAGGTCGGGGGCGCTGCAAACCCCACCTCCGCGACACAAAAATTGAAAATTCCTGAGCCAAAGCCATACAGTGGAGCTAGGAATGCCAAGGAAGTGGAGAACTTCATTTTTGATGTCGAACAATATTTTGATGCTGTTGGGGGCCTAGAAGAAGCCAAGAAGGTAGCAACTGCTGCCATGTATCTTCAGGGTGATGCTAAACTCTGGTGGCGGGTGAAATACGAAGCTATCAAGGCCGGTGAAGATGCTCTCGAAACATGGGCAGAACTGAAGGCAGCCATCCGCCTACAATTCTTCCCCGAGAATGTTGAATACAATTCAAGGAGAAAGCTACGGGAGCTCCGTCAGACCAAATCTGTGCGGGACTACGTGCGGGAATTCTCCGCGCTCATGCTAAGCATACGCGACATGGGGGACAAAGACAAGCTCTTTACTTTCCTAGAAGGGCTGAAACCTTATGCCCGTATGGAGCTACAAAGGCAACGGGTAGATACCCTGCCCAAGGCGATCCAAGCAGCTGAATGCCTTGGGGACTATCAAATGGAAGCCCGGAAGGATAGGCCTCAACCGCCTACCCGAGCGGGATTCAAAGGGGGCCAGTCTAGCAATGGTGGCCCTAGCAGAAGTGGGGGAGATCGGAGCTCAACCAAACCTAAGGCTCCCTCCACAGGCAGCAACAGTGCTGCATCTAACAACAATGATCGGGGGAGGAAGCCTCCTTCAGGGTGCCGTCATTGTGGCGGACCACATTGGAACAATGAGTGCCCACATGCACAGATGAATGCCCATCAGACTTTTGATGATGGGACAGATGACGATTCAGACGATGCGGATCAGACTGAACCCGTAGGTGCCTTCAATGCAATTGTTGGCTCCATTTCTGAGGCATTAGCAGAGACTAGTGCTGGTATCCGTAAGAAGAAGGACCCATGTCCCGTCACCAAGAAAGGGAAAAAGAAGGCGGATGATGAGACTCCTCTTAAGCACGAGAGGACCTTAATGTTCGTTGAGATGAAGGTGAATGGCAAGCCCATTCGGGCCATGGTAGACACGGGTGCTACCCACAACTACTTAGCCTCGACTCAGGTGGAGCGCCTTGGTCTAGTCGTAGGGAAAGGTAGAGGCCGTGTCAAGGCTATCAACTCACCTCCCCAGCCAGTGGGTGGAATAGCCAAAGAAGTACCGATGAAGCTTGGCCCTTACGAAGGAAAATTCAACTTGCGTGTGGTGATCATAGATGACTTCGAGTTGATAGTTGGATTGGAATTCCTGAGGCAAACCAACACCATGCCTGTACCGTATGCTGACATGTTACTGATGATGGGAGCAAACGGGGCCAAGCCCTGCGTTATCCCGTGCATGCCCATGAAGATGGCCGTTGAAAACATCTCGGCCTTGCAGTTGAAGAAGGGGGTCAAAAGAAACGAACCTACGTTCCTGGCAACCCTCTGCATCGAAGATGTAGAATGCTCCTCGGGTCCCATTCCTGAACCCGTGAAGGAGCTACTACTAGAGTTTGAAGATGTCATGCCACAAGACATGCCAAAGCGACTACCGCCTAGGCGCACTGTGGATCATGAAATTGAGCTGGTGCCGGGCGCGAAGCCACCTGCCCGGGCGCCTTACAGAATGTCACAACCCGAACTCACCGAACTTCGGAGACAATTGACGGAAATGCTAGACACAGGGATTATCGTGCCCTCCAAATCCCCATACGGGTCCCCTGTGCTATTCCAAAAGAAACATGATGGTAGTCTACGACTCTGTGTGGACTATCGGGCTCTAAACAAAATTACTGTGAAGAACAAGTACCCTATTCCGTTAATGGCAGACTTGTTCGATAGACTGGGTGGCGCGACAGTGTTCACCAAAATAGATCTGAAGACAGGTTATTGGCAAGTTCGGATTGCAGAGGGTGATGAGCACAAGACGACCTGTGTGACAAGATATGGCTCGTACGATTTCCTAGTTATGCCATTCGGCTTGACTAACGCCCCAGCTACATTTTGCACTTTGATGAACCAAGTCTTCCGGGAGTACATTGATGAATTCGTGGTGGTCTACTTGGATGACATTGTGGTATATAGCAAAACATTGGAGGAACACCTGATGCACTTGCGGAAGGTCCTAGCTCGATTGCGGGAGCATGAACTATATGCGAAGCTATCTAAGTGCTCCTTTGCTCAAAAGCAAATTGACTTCCTCGGACATGTCATTGGGGAAGGGCGAATCAAGATGGACCAGCAGAAGATTCAGGCAATCACAGATTGGCCGCCACCTAAGGATATCCATGCCTTGAGGGCGTTCCTTGGTCTATGCAATTTCTATCGGCGCTTCGTGAAAAACTACTCCCTCATTGCAGTACCATTGACAGAACTCCTCAAGAAGATCACGCCTTGGGAATGGGGACCCAAGCGAGCGGAGGCCTTTAATGCATTGAAAGCGGCTATGTCTAGTAGCCCCGTCTTGGCCCTTCCTGATCTGGCCAAGCCATTCGAAGTACAAACAGATGCATCTGACTATGCCCTCGGTGGCGTCTTGCTACAAGAAGGGCATCCTGTGGCGTACGAGAGCCGGAAGCTAAAAGATGCAGAGCGGCGCTATGCCGCCCATGAGAAAGAATTATTGGCTGTCGTCCACTGCTTGCGCCTCTGGAGGCACTATCTGCTGGGAACCCCGTTCGTGGTCAAGACAGACAACACAGCTGTTAGCCATTTCATGACCCAGCCGAAGTTGAATGGTCGACAGGCCAGGTGGCAGGAACTCCTAGCTGAATTCCACTTCAACCTGGAATACCGAAGTGGGAAGACCAATCATGTTGCTGATGCGCTCAGTCGGAGAGCTGATCTAGCATCAGTGTGCTTACTCGCCACCCTAAGGGGGAGCGAGGTAGCCACCTCCATCAAGGACCAGATACAAGATCTACTCATCAGAGATCCTGCTTCACAGTATTTGGTTGATTTGGTAGGACAAGGCAAGACTCGCCAGTTCTACATGGAAGATGGTTTTCTGAAAGTGAAAGGGAACCGACTTTATGTTCCTAAAGGAGGAGATCTACGAAGGACTCTTCTAGCGGAATGTCATGATACTCTGTGGGCCGGCCATCCCGGTGAAGAACGCACCATGGCGTTACTTCGCCGTGCATATTATTGGCCTCAAATGGCCGATGACGTTGCTCAGTATGTGAAGACTTGTCTAGTATGCCAGAAGGACAAGTCAGACCGCTTAACACAGGCGGGACTTTTGGAACCACTAGCTGTCCCAAAGAGACCTTGGGAAAGTGTTTCCCTGGATTTCATCACCGGATTGCCCAAGGTCGGGGATCTAACAACTATCTTGGTTGTGGTAGATCGGTTTTCCAAATATGCTACCTTTATTGCTGCCCCACAATATATATCAGCAGAAGATACAGCTCGACTCTTCTTCTCTCATGTCGTCAAATATTGGGGCCTACCCAAAGATATTGTTAGTGATCGTGACTCACGCTTCACTAGCAACTTTTGGACCCAACTCTTTAAGTGTCTTGGGTCGAAGCTGAATCACAGCTCAAGTTTTCATCCGCAATCTGATGGCCAGACGGAGCGGTTCAATGGTATGTTGGAGGAATATTTGCGTCATTTTGTAACCGGATCGCAGAAGAATTGGGTGAAGCTTCTGGATGCTGCTCAACTGTGTTTCAATTCACAAAAGAGCTCTAGTACAAACAAAAGCGCTTTTGAAATTGTTACCGGACAGCAACCGCTACTCCCACACACCGTCAATGCACCAAATATGTCTAAATCTCCTCGAGCTGCTAGCTTCTCTAAAGAGTGGAAGCAAAATTTGGAGATAGTGCGGAGCTATCTTGTCAAGGCTCAAAAGCGGATGAAGAGGCATGCTGATCAGAATCGTCGCTTTGTTGAATACCAAGTAGGAGACAAAGTGATGGTCAAAATTCCAAAACGTTACTTATTTGCAGGGGTCCATGACCCTCGCTTATTGCAAAAATATATTGGACCCTTGTCCATTGAAAGGCGTATTGGGAAAGTTGCATACCGGGTGGATACCCCAGCTTGGTGGAAAATTCATCCTGTTTTTCATGTCAGCCTCCTGAAACCTTTTCGGGAAGATACAGAGGATCCTTCAAGGAGCCAGCTCACAATACCCAGTATTCGAGGGCCCAATTCAACCGGGAAGAGGCGTGTTGAAGCTATCCTTGATGATAGAGTGATTCATGCCTCAAGGAAAGATCACCAGGAGTTCTTGGTGAAATGGCAGGGCTGTGATACAGAGGAGAACACTTGGGAGAGGGGAACAAACCTCAAAGCCTACAAGAGCCTAATTGAAGATTATCTTGCAAGTAAGGCGCCGAGGACGTCGCCAACTCAGGTGGGGGAGAATGTCATGGGCGGCTTTCCAGCCGTGCCCCATGACCCCTTGGGCGCGCCCCGTGGCGTCCTAGCAAGCCTTCCAATGCCTAGCGCCACGGACGGCCCCGTGGTCTTGGTCGCGCCAAGTGACAAGCGCGCATGTGCCTCTGTCGCCCCACCGATATCCCTCGCCAGCGCCCAACCGCAGGCAGATGCCAACAGCGCCGCGCGCGCAGACAATGCCGCGCGCGCAGATCCTGATGCCAAAGACTATGCTGCCGACAACGGCCATGTTTTCTGCCTTATAGCAAACTAAGTCTTTTTCATTGTAAATATAGAGTAGTTTTATTCCATGTAATTTCATTATGTTTCTCTAGCTTAATCAAGTCTAGTCTTGTAGCTTTGGATTATTTTTTTTAAGCATTATTAAGGGGGACCAAACAATCAAAACTTTCTAGCAAGCAAACAATTCTCTGTACTGGTGTCTCTCCCCCTCGACACCGCATTTCCTTTCTGTAATAGCTTTCATTAATGCAATCAAGCTTTCTTTCATTCTCAATTCTCATTCCTGTTCTCTCAATTTCTCTTGACATTGGTTTTCCCGTACGGCACTGACAATCTAGTCTAGCGTACGGAGGGGACCTCAGTTGGCGGACAGCAACTGCACTGACATCAGTTGCTTAGCCTTACGTCGCCCTTCCAAGGAATCTCAGGAAGGCGCCGCGTAACAGTAAGTATGAACAAATTCAGACTGTGAAACTGCGAATTAAAATCAAACAAGCTGGGGCCATGGCGAAACTCTTGAATCCGTCTCACAATAAATTAACACGTGCGTACTGCTAATTATTATTTTATTATTATATACAGTCAGACCTCTTTGTAACAGTTTTCTTATATAATAACACTTCACTATAAAAATCAAATTATTTTTGGAACCAATTTTCATGTGATGTTATAATATACGTTCTTTATAACAGCACTTCGCTATAACAACCAAAAATATCTAGAACAAACGAGGCTGATATAAAGGGTTTGACTGTACGACTTGTGACCTAACTCTTCCTTTCTTCTTTTTTTTTTTTGGTCAACTTACCTATCAACTTCAACCTCGCCATTCATTTATATTGTGGACCCTCAGGAAAAAATATGGCAATCAAAATCTCCAAATTTATTAATACTTCCTTTAATAAATCATACAACGAGCAATAATTTTTTCTATAATAAGTTTGTAATGAAGCTATCAATGAACTCCATGTACTGTAGAGTTTTTCTTGTTAGAAAGCATATTTAAATTAATTAACTTGCGAATTTAATCAAAATTGTTGGATATAATTTATAAAATGCTGATCATATCATGCCATGAGAATAAAAGGATCATTTAAAAATGATAATCAAAACAAATATATTCATCTTGATATTATTGGCTCTTCTTATCACATCGTCAATGTATTCTATTATTGATTCTATGGCCCAAAATTTTAGCACTATATTGTCGAAAATTGTATCTCCAGGCCCTAAATGTGATATTACACTAGATTTTTTATTACTATTGTTATTATGTTGTAAATTAGTTCTGCTTACAAAAATTGACTTCTTGCTTTCTTTGTTACATGGATTAGTATGTCTATGGGATTGATTAACAATAACGTTATAGAGGCATGCATGCATGTGAGTATAAACTTCAATTCATAAATTGCACATTAATCACAATAACAATTAATGAGATGCTAGTGACGGCAGCAACTTACAAAGATGTAACATCCACGGAAATGCAAGTACTTCTACCTCTATTTCATCCTGTCCCAGCCAACTTCATCAAACATTGTGCGTGATCCTAATCTAAGCCAAGCTCCTATTGAGTCCAGAATTAAAATATAGTTTTTTGACTCAAAGAACCATAACGTGTGAAAAAAATAGTTGGTGATCATTTTATATATAACGCCCTTTTAAAGGGCGCTATACTAACGGTCGTTTGCCTAGTTAAGTATAGCGCCTTTTTAAAAGGCGCTATATATATATAAAGCTTTTCTTTACCACGCTATATATATAAACCTAGTCAACTTCATCAAACATTGTGCGTGATCCTAATCTAACCCAAGCTCCTATTGAGTCTGGAATTAAAATGTCGTTCTTTTGAACTCAAAGAACCATTATGTGTGGAAAAAATAGTTGGTGACCATTTTATATATAACGCCATTTTAAAAGGCGCAATATATATAAAGCTCTTCCTTACCACACTATATATATATATATATATATATATATATATATATATATATATATATATATATATATTTTGTGGGCCCACCAATAATTCTTCTGAACTTAACTGACATAACGATAATTCAATTGGGTATAGCGCCCATATTTAAGGCGTTATACCTCAAAAAATTCTACCCCCGGATTGGTTTTTACCTTATTTAAAGAGGTTGATGATTTTGTAAAAATCCATTCATAAATATTCTCAAGTCTTCTGAAATATTTCTTCATTAAGTTGTTTTGCATTTTGTCCTAATGTCTGTAAAGTGAAGAATTAGGGTTTTATTATATTGGGGGGGGGGGGGGGGAGGTTGTAGTGACGAATAACTCAGTAAGCTATAGTTTATCTCCACAGTGTCATGTTAAGCTGCCATTTACAATGGAGTACGATACATTACTATCATTGTTATGTAAAATAATGAGTGTGAGCAAACGTTTGGTGAATATTAAAGTAACTAGAAGATATCCGTATTCTGTGACTCTGTAACGGGTTGCTTTTTATGTTGAGTTTAACTTCGAAGACGATGAAACTCTGAGAGATTTTTTGAGGACTCCAGATGAATACCGGGAATTTCTTGTGATAAAACTATTGGAAATGTATGTCAAGGTTGAAGACGTTCGCAATAAAGAGGTTGTAAAGAGTAGGGATATCCCTCAATCATCGGTTGGCTATTTTGGAGCAGTTTTAGCCGAACAAATTCCGGGTGAAAGAGTTTGGCATGATCTAAACTTATCTCCAGGGGCGAATGAGGAGCGAGGAAATAATTTGTATCCAGTTTACATGATCCACAATCCAAGTGGTAAATTTCAAATTTCCTTTATGCTAAGATGTATATTTTTATGTATTGAATTTGTATTAACAATCATATATGTTGCGCTCCTTTTTTTCCTCGCGGAAGTCCAGGTTTCGACATTCTTGGGAACAACTCATTTCATTTCGGGAATTGAGTATGGAATTTGAAGAGTCACCACCTAACGGATTTAAGGTGCGTTAGGGCACCTAAAGCAAATAACTCATAAACCGGTTTGCATTACCAGAGATTGGGTAAGGGCTCGAAATAACCTTGAGGGGAAAGTGTTAGGCACCCCTCCAGGTCCACAACGGTAGGTCCCTGCCAAACTTGAATTAGGTGAATTAGACTTATAAACAAACAAAGCAATTTAGACAAATAGATATTACGTTTAAAACAAGGGGTAGAAGTGGTCCTCAGTTTTTTAGCCTATAGGCTCACTTCTGGGCAATGCTTGGTAATCATCCCCAAGTTGGGGTGCTACACATAGCATTAGCGCACAAGCCATCATATCCTTTACTACCCGATTACCCTCCCCTTAATGGTTATATAAGTGATTCTAATTAAACGTACTTTATGCGTGCATTACTCGTCCCTTACTTATGGTCTTGGAGGTGTTTAGAACTTCTAGTTAAGGTGGATCTAGATTCTCCTATAGTGATTAAAAAGGAGAAATCTAAGCGACAAGTAAAAGAAATAGGACTGTCAGATAAAGGAACAGTTAAGGGCTCACATTTTACCTCCACAAATAAGCAGGCGATTGCACTTCTCAAACAACAGTATTTTAGACACTTTAAAAGTCCTACAGCAGGATATCTAGGTGAGCACAAAGCAGAACATATGCAGTATTTTATTAAAGCGAGGCAGAAGGTACTTAATCAGTTGCCTACTGATTTTAGGACTAGCTGAATCTGGGCAGTTCACAAACAAAGCACAGTTTTATAATTTCATGATTTTAATCGTCCTATAGGCTTGCCTAGATGTAGATCAGAGATGTCCTATAAATATGATATCTAATCGTTAATCAGAACCGTAATAAACCAATAAACAATTTTAAGCAGGCAGTTTGGTTTACTAGGTCCTATAGGCATGCTGTCTAGGCGCTGAAAATAATCACAAACATACAAAACTAGTTTTATATATAAGTATGATATCTAGGTGTTGGGATTGCTTTTATACTTATTTCCTATACGTGTGATTGCTACTGAAAAACTGATTTTATACGATTTGACTGCGGGTATATATCAAAGTCCTAGAATATGGTTTCTAATGCACATTAGAGAATTTATGAACATGATTGTTAAGGCTGAGTTAACAACAACCTAGAGATAGGATTTCTAGCTCGGATATGAATATGCATAAATAAAATTTAGAGCAAGTAACATAATGAATCTATAAGCATATTTTCTAATGCACACAACAACCTACAAGCATGGTTTCTAATGCAGGTAGATAATCATAACAATCCTAAGAGCAGGATTTCTACCCGATTTCCCCACAAAACATATATAAAAGTCCCTACCATTTTACTAATATCCCTATTATCTGTTTTACAAGAATTATTATTATTGACCCAAAGATGAATGAATTACAGAAATGATACTGCTAAACTATAGGGAGCCTGGATAGGCCCAAAAGGTAAACCTGGAAAAACCAGGCCTTCAACCAAGTATGAACATGCCAATATTCTCATAGTGCACCCAATGGTATCCTGGTGTGTCAAAGTTCCTAAGGGCCTCAGGGACCCCGGGCAATGCTCACACCAGTAAAACCTTTTAAAGAAACCCTTTGCGAGCAAGTTTTGGAGAGCCAACCCCAGTGTATCAAAGTTTAGAGGAGTCTCATGGACTCCTAGGAAATGCTCACACTGGAGGGGCATGACCCTAGATGTTCTAAGAGTAGGAGTTGAAAATAAGAGATAGTTTAGAGAAAATAGTTTTGGATTTTCAGGAGGTAAGGAGCAAACAGAGTCATTCAACACTTAGAAAATTCCAGCAATTCAACAATAGACAGAAATAGGATCACTTCAAGCAAAGTTTCAACTTAGTTTACTAGCTGTTACTAGGTGAGTATATGGAAAGACACTAAAAATGGGATGGCATGCTGGGATCAATCAGATAGTCATATACAAAAGGGTAGCAGGGATTGGGAGCAATGTTAGTCAGAAGTCTGTGAGAGGTGAACACTTAAAACAGAATAGAAAGACCATGCTAGTGGAGAAGTGAACAGACATAGGTCTAATTTAGATATGAGCAAGCATGCAGACATGTTGAAAGTAGAAGTACATAGGTCTAGTTAAAACATAAGTAAACAAGCTGAAAGTAGGACACACATAGGTTTAATTAAGCAGAAGTAGGTAGGCTGATTGTAGGAAACACATAGGTTAAACAGAAGTGGACATGCTGACTACAAGGAAACACATAGATTTAATTGAATAGCAGTAAAAATGCCGATTAGGAACAATAAATATAAAGCACATGGATCTAATGAAATAAAAGTAGACATGCTGATAATAGGAAACACATAGTTTAATTAAATAGCAGTAAACATGATGATTAAGGAAACACATAGGTTTAGTTAAACAGAAGAAAAGACTTGCTGATTATAAGGAAACACATAGGTTTAATTGAACAACAGTAGTTGAGGCATACCAGTTAAGAGATAGCAATAGAAGAGTGAAGCAAACAGGGTCCAAAGGTCTAGCCTTGGCTTCCAGACGGCAAGAAAGTGCAACAAACAAATAGTAGAAGATTGTGATAGAGGAAGAGAGCAAGAACTTTGTGTGTTTTTTATGTCTGTATGCGTGTGTGTTTAAGAAAAAGAGTGAGGCTTATATAGCATTCAGTAGAGTAGAGTAAATAAGGTAAAGCAGTTTAGAGATTTGCAAATAAGGCAAAGAAAATAATCAGTCAATCAATTAGGCATGACATGGCCAATCAATAGGCAAAAATTATGGGATTGTATTAAAAATAACTCGGAATTGAGGTTTAAATAAGGTAAGCGGTAAGTCTGATAGTCAATTAGAGTTCGAACACTAAAAATCCGGTAATTAACAAGCAATTAGTCACAAAAATAAGGTAACACAAGTAAATTAGCGACCAATCTGGAGTTGGTAAGTCCATCAACCCACAAATTAAGCTTAGCAGGAACAATTAAGACAAGTAGTACCAATTAGGAGTCCCAAAAATAAGGAAAGTAAATAAAATTACGGGAAGTAATCGCCTCAGTAAACAAAGCAAATTTCAAACCCTAGGCAGTTTAGGTACTCAGTCAATCACTCAAAATAACGAGAAAATATTGGAGCGAACAATGAAATAATAAAAAAAACTAAAAACTGGAACATAGTCATGCAAGAATTAGTAGAAAAAGAGAATCAAACACATAGGAATTATTTTTTTTTAGAAAAGTTTTGCAAAAACAGACGAAGTGAAACCCTAGTTCTTAGAGAACATTAGGATCCATTAACAATAGGGAAAATAGAAAATCTTTTAGAAAAAATGCTGTAGGAATTCGAAATCGTTTTTGATTCAAAGAGATTCGAAGAGTAAATAACAGGGAAGCAAAACCATAATATAGAGAAATACTGAAATCGATTAACAATAAAGAGAACAAGAGGTTTTTTAAAAGAAGACCACTGGATAAACTTAAAATCACTCCAGATCTACAAAGACCTAAAAAGATTCATGTTGAAAAGACGAGGGTTTTGAGAAAAGGGGCGGGGTAAAGGAAAAATTTAACCATAGCCGCAGAACCAACGATACTCACAAATGCTTGATGAACACAAGGTGGTGTTCATAAAAAAATGAAAAGCCTAGGTCAACTCTGAGTCGAACCTCTTCGAAGTTCATTCAGAAAACAACGAGAATTGAGCAACCAGCAGAAGTGATAGGTTAAGTAGGGTAGCAAAACACCAAATAACTCCTTATCTAGTTGGGGGTCGAAGGGGTTTGGGAGATTTAGGGGGTGACGACGCATCTAGGGTTTGGGTGGTCTCAGAGAGAATAGAGAAGATGGAATTCAGGGGTGGCGGTTTGTGGAGAATGACTAGGGTTAGGGGGTCGTTTGGGTTAAAAAAGGAAAGGGTGATTGTGGACCGTTGATCTCAGAGATCAACGACCATGATTAGAATGGATTTGGGTCGGGTAGAGTTCATTTGGTTTTGTACTGGGGTGGTTTGGGCTTAGGTTAATTTAAATTGGGTTGGGAGGAGTCTGAATTTAGACCTAATTAAAGGGCTATTTGTTAAATGCCCAATTAATTAATAAATTAATTTGTAAAAATAGCTAATTAAATGATAAAAATTATTTTTATGCATAAGGATGATTTAAAATAATTACTTAATATTATAAAAAATATAAAAGTCATTTATTTGTATAGATAATGTAGTTATGCATATACGGGGGCTACTTTTGCAAAATATGCAATTATAGTCTTAAAAATGCAAGCATAATTGTAAAAAATATAATTAAAATATTTGAACCCTTATATGAGCAAAAATGATGAATTTATATGACTAAATTATTTTAAAGTAATATGGGGGATAATTATTGAAGATTTATATAATTAAAGATGCATAAATAAATTGATTTAAGGCCTTTAAAAACTATAGATAAATTGTGAAAATACTTGTGCATGTTTGTAGATGCATGTACAATATTTCGAAAATATGTATGCACATTTTAAAATATATGAGAAAAAAATTGGGTATCAACAGCTGCCCCTCTTTACCCGGTAAGGATGAAAGAGTTTTCGGGTAAAAAAATAAGGACCGATTTTAACCGAATGGGTGTTTTGAAAAAATAGAGGTCAAACCCTGGTCTCTCAGTTGCCTACATATCCCTGGTTTTACAGGAATCAAGCCATGTGTAGTTCTGGACCCAACGGTGAATGAAGCCGATGGAAAATGTTCCTTTGTGAAGGGTAATGTCGGATGGAGTTATGATTGTGAGTTTGGAGTGTAACAGATGTATTATAGGGTAAATATCTGAATGGTCACAGAGTAAGGTGGGTAATTTATGGGAATCGGTTAGAATGGCTAAGTGAAATGGTATGAGCGAAACCCGGAGCGAAGGTTGCTCCTATTTGAAGAACGGTTACCTCCTGGATTACCTGCAAAACTCAAAACACGATGCATGCAAGTATATAGATTACTGTGAGAATTTAAACGTGATGCAAATTCCCTTTGGACCATGGAAGATTGTCTTTCGATGGTGCAGATGACGTCCTTAGACTATGATATCCTGGGCCACGAATTATGAGATAGGAGATTCTTAGGCCATGAAATGATGTTCTCGGGCCATGAGGATGGTACCTCTGAACCATGACGCCTTTTAATAATGATGTGCAAGTATTGAGAGATCCTCAGGCCACATGGTGTCTTCAGGCTATGAGGATGATGCCTTCGGACTATGACCCCTTTGGACAGATTGGCTATATGTCAGCCCATGAAGTGCAGAGATATGATATTGAGAGTGATAGCAAGACAAAGCTTAGTGTTGTGCGGAATTTGGGGCAGAGCTTAGCGAGAAGGAAAAAGTAGTGCCGAGTTTAGAATAGAGTAACATTTATGCAGGGAGGGATAATGCATAGTCCCGTGAGAAGGTAGTGCTTAGCCTTATGCAAATACGAAGGCAAGGCTTAGCCTCATGCAAGACTTGAGATAGGGCTTGGTCTCATGCGAAGACAAGGCAGTGCTTAGCCTTATGCAAATAGAGTAGGGCTTTGCCTCATGCAAGATTTAAGACGAGGCTTAGTCTCATGCAAGGAGAAGGCAATGCTTAGCCTTATACAAATTTGGAGGCAAGGCTTAGCCTCATGCAAAATTTGAGACAAGGCTTAGTCTCATGCAAAGAGAAGGAAATGCTTAGCCTTATGCAAATGTGGAGGCAGGGCTTAGCCTGATACAAATTTTGAGACAGGGCTTAGTCTCATGCAAAGATAAGACAATGCTTAGCCTTATGCGAATGTAGAGGCAGGGCTTAGACTCATGCAAGATTTAAGACAGAGCTTAGTCTCATGCAAGGAGAAGGTAGTGCTTTGCCTTATGCAAGATTTGAGACAGGGCTTAGTCTCATGCAAAGAGAAGGCATTGCTTAGCCTTATACGAATGCGGAGGCAGGGCTTAGACTCATGCAAGATTTGAGATAAGGCTTAGTCTCATGCAAGGAGAAGGCAGTGCTTAGCCTTATTCAGTGAACAGGTAGCAAATAGGAGTAGAATATTTCTTAGCTGGAGATATATTTGCGTTTGGTGGCTTGATTGATAGTGACTTTGATATGTGTATGTTTGTGAATACTTCTGTTATGTTCACCACACCTGCACCCAAAGAAAAATTGTAAGTTTTGTAAGGGGAGGTTGGTTCATGCCTTCGTCTGCTGGCTTTGCTTTGCTCCGTTTTGGAGGCCCTATTTGAGTTGCCCTAGGTAACACGTGACTGTTACAGAAATAGAGTTTTCGGAAATATGCATTTATTGATAAAAATGGAGTTATTTTAGAAAACATAGTGACATAGCAAGTAATTTTAGATGAACTAGTGACTGTAACACATTTCAAAGTCATTGCAACTTTCTTGTATTAGAATTTTGAGGGACCTCCTCAACATTCTGCCCCAGTTTGGTAAATGATCCTCCGACCGTTTTGCGTGTGATAAGACTTACTAAACCTTCTCCGGGATTTTGAGAATCCCTTTTCGGAATTTTGAGATTCCTTCTCAAAATTCTACCCCAGTTTCTTAACCAACTTCTGACTGTCTGGCATATGATGGTGTTGGCTGGACTTGCTCCGGAATTTTGAAGGTCCTCCCCAAAATTCTGCCCCAGTTTCTAGTGCTGGGGGACATGAAAATTTTATTAAGATATGACAGAACCCACAGGTCTACCTACGTATCCCCTCTAAAATGGGAATCAGGTCAAGCGTTGTTCACTTACATCATATGAAGGAATGTAAACAATCTAAACATAGTATCTCTTGACTGCGTCTGAATAGATTGGTTTTGGCCAGACATCTCTGTCCATTTCTGCAAGTATGAGTGCTCCTCCTGTTACCACCCAGTGAACTATGTAAGGACCTTGCTAATTGGGAGAGAATTTCCTTTGGCTTCATCTTGATGGGGGAAGATTTTCTTCTACACTAACTGTCCCGGTGCAAATTACCTTGGTTTGACCCTTTTGTTGAAAGCTCTTGACATTCTGTTCTGATAAAGCTGACCATGACATACTATGTTCGTTCTCTTTCCGTCTGTAAGGGCCAGTTGCTCATAGCGACTCCTTATCCATTCTGCATCGCTGAGTTCGGTTTTTTGTATAATTCTTAAAGAAGGAATCTCTACCTCGACTGGAATGACAGCTTCGGTACCATAAACCAATAAATAGGGAGTTGCCCCAGTTGATGTGTGGACCGTAGTGCGGTACCCCAATAGGGCAAAGGGTAACTTCTCGTGCCATTATTTGTAGTTTTCTACCATCTTCCTTAGTATCTTCTTTATGTTTTTGTTAGAAGCTTCCATAGCCCCATTCATTTGAGGCCTATAAGCTGTAGAGTTTTTGTGCTTGATTTTGAAGGTTTCACACATGGCTTTCATTAGGTCACTATTGAGATTGGCGGCATTATCAGTGATAATGGACTCGAGAACTCCGAATCGGCAAACAATACGATCCTTGACAAAGTCCGCGACAACTTTCTTGGTTATAGCTTTGTAGGATGCGGCCTCTAACCATTTTATGAAATAGTCGATGGCCACCAAAAGGAACCGGTGCCCGTTTGAAGTAGTGGGCTCGATCAAACCGATAACATCCATTCCTTAGGCAGCAAGAGGCCAAGGTGCAATTATTGCATTAAGCTCGTTTGGTGGTACATTTATCATGTCTGGATGTACCTGGCACTGGTGGCATTTCTATACGTATCAGATGTAATCTGTTTCCATGGTCATCCAAAAGTATCCGGCTCTGAGTATTTTCTTGGCTAGGACAAATCCATTCATATGTGGTCCACAAGTTCTGGTATGTACCTCCTCGGTAGTCTAGAAGCCTCTTTTGTGTCAATGTACCTTAACAACCCCAGATCAGGAGTTCTTCTATACATGGTCCCTCCGCTTTGGAAGAAGTGATTGGATAGCCTCCACAGAGTGCATTTCCAAGTATGGTTTGCCTGCTCTGGATATTCTCCTCTCTCCAAATATTATTTGATGTCGTGGAACCAAAATTTTCCATCCGTTTCTTCTTCAACATGAGAAAAGTAAGCCGGCTGGTTATGGATTTTCACCATGATGGGATCTATGAAATTCTTATTTGGATGTTGTATTATTGATGATAAGGTGGCCAGTGCGTCTATGAACTCATTTTAAATTCTGGGCATATGTTTGAATTCTATCTTTGTGAATCTCTTCATTAACTCCTGCACATGATACAAGTATGGCAGTATCTTGGTGTTCTTCATAGCCCATTCTCCTTGAAACTGGTGTACCACAAGATCCGAATCACCAATTACCAGCAACTCTAGTATATTCATATCGACGGCCAGATTGTGCCCCATGATGCAAGTTTCGTATTCTGCCATATTGTTGGTGCATGGAAACCTAAGCTTCATGGATACAAGGTAATTTTGACCTGTTTTTTATACCAAAACTGCTCTGATGCCTACTCATTTGAAGTTTGCAGCTCTATCGAAGAACATTCCCCAACCATCGTAAGCTTCAGCAATGTCCTCTCCAACGAATGATTCTTCTTCATCAGGAAAATACATTTTAAGGGTTCGTATTCTCTTCCCATAGGATTTTCAGCAAGATGGTCTGGTAATGCTTGTCCTTTGATTGCCTTCTGAGTTATATAGACGATATCAAACTCACTTAACAGTATCTGCCACTTGGCTAACTTCCTGATTGGCATGGGCTTCTGAAAGATGTACTTCAGAGGGTCCATCCTGGATATGAGGTATGTGGTATAGGCACAGAAGTAATGCCTCAATTTCTGAGCTGTCCAGGTTATAGCACAGCAAGTGCGTTCCAGCAGAGAGTATCGTGCTTCATAAGGTGTGAACTTCTTGCTCAAGTAGTATATGTATTGCTCATTTCTTCATGTCTTGTCATGTTGTCCCAAAACACATCCGAAAGTTTCATCTAATACAGATAGATAGAATAGCAAAGGTCTCCCAGGTTCTGGCGGGACTAGGACTGGTTGTGTGGACAGGTATTCCTTGATTTTGTCAAAAACGCTCTGACAATCTTCGGTCCAACTCATTTCAGCATCTTTCCTCAACATTTTGAAGATGGGTTCACATATAACTGTGGACTATGCTAAGAAGTAGTTGATGTAGTTGAGACGTCCTAGGAAGCTCATCACGTCCTTCTTGCTTTTTGGTGGCAGTAACTCTTGAATAGCCTTAACTTTGGATAGGTCCAACTCGATTCCTAGGCGGCTGACAATAAAACCCAGCAGATTTCCTACTTGAACCCCAAATGCACATTTTGCAGGGTTCAGTTTTAAATTGTACCTTCTTAGCCTGTCAACGAACTTTCTCAAATCCGCTATGTGATCTGCGGCCCTCTTGGACTTGATGATGATGTCGTCAACATACACCTCTATGTCCTTGTGTATCATATAATGGAAGATGGTTGTCATGGCTCTCATATAAGTAGCCCCAACATTCTTTAGATCGAATGGCATCATCTTGTAGAAGTGTACCCCCCACAGTGTGATGAAAGCTATTTTCTCTTCGTCTTCTTCATCCATCTAGATCTGGTGATAACTTGCGAAGCAATCTACAAAGGATTGGAGTTCATGTTTGGCGCAATTGTCAATTAGGATGTGTTTATTTGGAAGTGGAAAATCATCATTGGGACATGCTCTATTTATATCCCGATAGTCGACACATACCCTGACTTTCCCATCTATCTTCGGAACCGGTATAATGTTGGCTAACCAGGTTAGGTACTCAACTAACCTGAGGACTTTGGCTTTGATTTTCTTAGTGACTTCCTCCTTGATTTTCAGGCTCATATCTGGTTTGAACAAACTGAGTTTATGCTTTACTGGTGGACACATTGGATTGGTAGGCAATTTGTAAGCCACTATGGATGTGCTCAGACCGGTCATGTCATCATATGACCATGCAAAGATATCCTCATATTCCTTCAGGAAATGAATGTACTCTTCCTTCTCTGGTGGTGATAGGTGAATGCTTACGCGAGTCTCCTTGAAGGTTTTGGCATCTCCCAAATTTGTTGCTTCAGTCTCGTACAAGTTGGACTTAGGTTTATTCTCAAAGTTCTCAACCTCCCTGACAATTTCCTCAAGTATTTCATCCTCTTCTTCTGAGTCGCTATCCTTATGTTGCGTTGTCTCATTACATGTCACAGTCATCGGTTCATCAAGAAAAGTAATAATAATGTTGTAGAAAGAAAAATGTGAAAGATAATAATGAATAATAAATAGCAATGCATTGATTAAATTTGGAAAATATCCAAAACAAGTACGGCTTGATGAATCGGGCAATTATTTTGAAACCAAATGCGCCTTTAAAACAAAATTACTGAAAACATCTGAAAGGCCTAGCATAGGTATAGAAATAAAATAGGCTAAATGCCAAGCTACCTAGGGACTCGGCGGGCCCGGGATGGTGTGGCAGTCCAATTCCTAAGAACAACTCCCTTCTTCACAGTCTGAATAGTGAGGCCTTCTTCCTCCTCCTCCTCAATTATCGCACTGCAATTCATATCCTCATCCTCTAGGAACAAATTCCTCAGCCCAGCTAAAGCTTCTTCCTCTGCAGTTCCTCATATTGTATTAGCCTGGTGAAAAGTTTGACTCAGATGTGGCACTGGTTGCTCGAGCGGTTAATAAGGACCACGCCATGGCAGAGACCAATCATTGTACTCTTTCCAGGTGTATGCGTATCCCAGCCCGAAAGTTGTGACGTGACGTTTCAACTATATCGGCTTGGTAATGCCCTGGAGTTTCTTCCCAAGCCCTTTGCCCGGTTCATACCCAGACCATGCTAGTATATTTTCTATTTTGTTACTCCACCATTTGTCTTTCTCAACTGAATTGACATGTTCAATGTGGTGATAAGTTTCCCCTCCTAGCGTTCTTTTATTCTCGATAACCGGGATAGTTTTACTGGTGTAAATGGGGTTACTTCCATCTCGTAGAATCATTGCCCAATCTTTTCAGAGTAGTCAATGGACAAATGTAGAGGCTTGAACCCTCATCTATTATGACCCTGGCAATGAATTTGTCTTCAAACTGTACTGTGATATGCAGTGCCCGGTTGTGACTTAACCCTTCAGGCCGTAATTCATCCTCGTAGAGGTGATCTTATGACTCTCCAGCACTTGCCCTACTATGTTGGCCATTTTGCCGCAGGTAATATTGTTGAGCACATAAACTTCATTTAACACCTTCATCAAAGCATTCTTATGCGTTTCCAAATTTTGCAATAGTGGCAGGATGGATATCTGGGTAGGGGTCTTGTTTAAATAATCGACGATGGAGTATTCCCTCGCCTGTACTTTCCTCCAAAAATCATTCGATCTTGTTTCAATGACAGGTTGTTTAGTAGTGGCATCCTTTCTTGATCCTCCCAAATGTTCGGGTGTATAAATCCTTTCTGTTCTGTTCATTCCTTGTACGACATCAGATTCTTCTATCTTTGCTTTTCCCTTTTGCCTAGCTTCGGCAACGTAATCCCAAGGTATGGCATTGGTGTTGAAAGGAGGTGTGGTTGCTATTGTCACTATGAAAGGCGTGGCCACTTCTACCTCAAATAGAATAGGTGTCGCTGCATGTGGAGCTACCTCTACCTCAAATGGAACCGATGCGGTTACCTTAACTTCGACTGATGGCTGTATTTGTACCATAATAGGGGTGAGTGTGACTACGGTATTAAAGTCATCGCTTTCCCGAATAAGCCCGATTGACCCCTTAGGATCCCATTCTTCATATGTCTCTATCACAGGGTCCCCATCACCCCGATGATTTGGGAAAGAATTGTTGCAGACGTTGGGCGCAACTTCTTTTGCCTGTATGACCTTGTTATCGATCAATGTCTGGATCTTATCTTTCAATGTTTGGCACTCGTCAATGGTGTGCCCCTTTATACCGAAATGATATACACAGGTTTTGTTTGGGTTAACCATTGAGATGAGTTCTCCATTGCCACAGCAGGAATAAGGGTGACATAACTAGCGGTTTTCAATCTTTCGTACAGCTGGTCGATGGGTTTAGCAATAGCGGTGTATTGTCTGGATGGTTTTCGATCAAAGTTAGGTCGTGGTTTCTAATAATTTGAACAAGTTAGAGGTGAACGATAGTAGGCTGGCTAGGTGTTATAAGTGTGATAGGTGGTGGTGGGTTGAGAATATCTGGAAGATGAGGGTTGGTATGTGCGTGGAGGTGTTTGGTATGTGGGTGGAGGTGTTTAGTATGTGAGCGGAGATTTTGGGCCTTGGGCCACCATTACTGTACCCACTTCTTTCTTCTTTGACATGCCACATGATTGCAATGCTTTGTTCGTAGCTTGCAATGCCTCAAAATTTGTCACTATCCCACTTTTGATACCCTCTTCAATCATTTCTCCGAGTTTGATGATATCGGAGAACTTGTGATTCTCAATGACCATTAGCCTTTCATAATATTGTGGATCATGTGCCCTGACAAATAACTTGTTTATTTGTTCTTCTTCTAGTGATGGTCTGACCTTGGCTGCTTCCGACCTCTACCGAGTAGCATACTCGCGAAAAGTCTCGGTTGGCTTCTTCTTTAGGTTCTGGATATAGGAGACATCTGGTGCATTCTCCGTATTGAACCTAAATCGGTCCATAAATTCTGATGCCATGCTTACCCAATTGTCCCACTTCTTAGGGTTCTGGATTATATACCAGGACAGGGCATCTCCAGTAAGACTTCTTACGAAGAGCTTCATTCGGATCCTTTCATCTTTTCCGACCCCCACGAGCTTGTCATAATAAGTTCTCAGATGAACCTTAGGATCACCCGTTTTGTCAAACATTTCGAACTTGGGAGGTTGTAACCTTCCGGCAGTTCCACATCTGGTTGTATGCATAGATCCTCATAATTCAGACCTTTTATCCCTTTACCTCCTTCAACACCCTGAACTCGACTTGTCAATTTCTTGAGTTCATCGGCCATGTTCTTGATGAGCAGGTCCTTCTGAGTAGATTCTGGTGTATAGGAGATTTGTTGAGTGGAGTGAGGTACGGTTTCCACATATATAGGGTTGTTTTGGTGGGTGCCGGGTATTTGGGTGTAGTAGTGGTCGTTGGTTGAGTTTTAAGGAAAGAAAATGGGTTGTGGTGTGTTCTAAGGAGTATGATAGGTAGTGGTTTGTGGGTACTGGGTTGGTTGATGATGGTGTTGTATAGGAGTTGGTATCGGTAAAGGATTGGGGTTTTGAGGTGGAGCTACATATTGATAGGGTGAGGAAGGATTTTGTGGACGTTGGTTTGGCGTATTTTGAGGAGGTGTTGGGTTTTGAGTATTTTGTTGGTTAACGTATGGGACATTCAGACTGAGAGAGAGGTTTGATAAGTTGCGGACCTGCTCAAGTTCTCCTTATAACTCCAGTATCTTTTGTTCCAATTGTAAAACCAAGTCATTTTGTGCCGAAGTACTCCAACCATCTGAAGTTTCCGCATTCTCAGCATTTTCTTTTCGAATACCACTCAAGTCATCCATCTTAGCTTTTCCTCTACTTTTTGTATTACTTGGAGGAGGAGGAGGTGGAGGGCCTATGGATCTGGTGTGATATGCTAATGTCAGTATGTGCGAACCAACCCTAGGGGATGAGAATTATAATAATAAATAAAGAAAAACAAAAGGTAAACAAGTTAGTAAGGATTCTGAAAAGTTTGTAGTATTTAAACACATATTGTAGGAATGTAAATTCACATCTTAATTTAGGAGCCTCATTGTGCCCGAGGTAGGCCTAGCGACAAATAAATTTGGAGAAATTCAGTGCCAATAATTGTCTCATTTCATTAATATAAAATAGACAAACCCCAGAACGACACTAAATAAGATAAGTCACTAATGGTACTTGGCCTTATTACATTTGAAAAGCAAGTAAACTTAATCTACTTGGTCCCAGAAGGACCTTCTTCAGGCTGGACGCTCTTGTCGATCAGATCCCCCAGTTCACGCAGGTTCAGCAGTAAGAAAGCCCTTGCTAAATGTCCTCTTTCGTTTCCCTCAGTGTTTTGGCAATCGGTGACTCTATTTCTCATTTTCCCTTCCAATTCTATCAGACTGTACTCCAGATTTTCCAGCCTTTCGCTAGATTTAACAGCCCTCTCTTTCCATTCATTGATTGTTTCCATATCGGTCTTATGTTGCTCCATATGCTCGGCTTCAAACTCACGAACTCTTTTGCACAATTTGTTACACTTCACCTATGCTTCGACAACTTCGTTTATGACCCTGTTTCTTGGACCAACCCTTGGCTTGAAAATTCCTGCTATGTTATCTTCTAACCGTGATGGGTAAAAGCACACATGACCAGCATGATATCGATCTAGATTGATGGTATCCTTTTCCATGATAATTTTCAAATTCCACATATGATGAGCTTCACATTTGTATTGGACATCGTTATCCTGAAAATCTGCCCTATAGTGACTCATTTTAGCAACTCGCGGTATGACATGCCTCCTGCCTGCCTATCTCATAACCTTGAGGGGAGCATAAGGGTATATGCCCCTTAAACCGATTAGTACCAAGTGTGGAACATCCTTGGATCTGATGATGAACTCATCGGTAGGGAACTACTCGAACATCCATTGAACCTGGTCCTCGGTCAAATTGTTGAAAAACTGCACCCATCCTATAGCATCCTCTGGTTGAGCAAACTTGTCTAGGATATAGGTCATTTTCTTGGGATGGTGGAAGGCTATATGATCATTCTACGGCCTTCGCGGAAATTCCTGATGGTATTGACCCTTTTGGAGATGTTCTAACAGCCAAACGTGCAGCAGCAAATTGCAAACCTCAAAGTATCTGAACCCCTTCTGACAGCGTTTCTATGCCCGGTAAATATATGCCATGATCATAGGGACAATGGTATATGTCTGCTTGATCCCGTCCATCAAAGTTTTGGCCACTATGGCCAGTCTGGTGTGGATTCTGTCCCCTTGGATCGAGAACACTAGCATACCCAAGAAACACACAATGAATACGAAGACCCTGTGGTGAATCCAACCCAAGAAGGTGATGGAGAATTCATCATCAAAAATACAATAAGACCTGTTGTGACCGTATCGTTCATAGAGGAAGTCGAAGGGTATGTAGGAGTTTTTCAGGAACTCTAAGTCATCATTCTTTTTTAACCCCATCATCTTAAGAAATCCCCTAGTGGTGAGATTTTCAGGTACCAATAAACCAGGGCTATCCCAAGGCAACCCGGCAAATCCCCCTATTTCTTCCAAGAGAGGGATCATTTCTATGTTTCCAAAGCGGAACACAGCCCTTTGTTTGTCCCAGAACATGGTGGCAGCCTCAATCGACATTTTGTTTGGCTGGAGGTCCAACAAATAAGGCAAATTTCCTAAGGCCCTTTTCACATGATTTTGGTCACTTGATGGAAGATCCCTCCACCAATCTAGCAATAGTAATGGTATGTTACTGACTATGCCGAACTTGGGGACTTCGTACCTCATTTTTGCAAAACAAATATGGTTAGGCCCTTTCCCCCTCCAGATCCGACTATTTTTACAACAATGACTAGCATATTGGCACTTATTTCTCCAAAATTAATGCACACAATCATGGTTGCATCCATTGGGATTATGAAAAACCTGATGGACTTTTGGACGAGGCTTGTCTTAAAGGGTTATTATGTGAACAACATATTAACCCGGCTAGGTTTGACCATGATGCATGTATAATTAATCAGAGTAAGGTTTCTAGAGAGGTCTAGGCTGGTGCCCTCAAGTGGACAACTTGAGTGGGAAAGGCACGGAACCATCGATTGTGCCACTGATCGACTAGTATTACCGCAATATGCCTTTACGAATTTAAAGGGTGATATAAAGGAAGAGCGCAAATGCTCATCAAACAATGCTATAGGATTGATTACGCACGAGTGGAATATGATTTTGAGTATGATTTATGCAACAATAAATCACATGTTGTCACGTATTTGCACGTGAAAAATGATAAATGCAGTATTTAAATAATTGAAAGACAGTTAAGAAAAAAAACAAGAAGTCAGTTTCAGGAAATAAAGAAAATCATGAATGCTTAAATAAATAGGCAATTAAATCCAAATAAGGGGGGAGGGTGCACGTGTGTTAACAGAATACAACATGCTTAAGACTAATTCACAAAAACAAGTTCGTTATGGTACGAGTCTAAAATATCCCCAGCAGAGTCATCATGCTGTCGCGCCCCCTTTTTTCCTCGCGAAAGTCCAGGTTTCGACATTCTTGGGAACAACTCATTTCCTTTCGGGAATTGGGTATGAAATTTGAAGAGTCATCACCTAATGGATTTAAGGTGCGTTAGGGCACCTAAAGCAAATAACTCATAAACCGGTTTGCATTACCAGAGATTGGGTAAGGTCTGGAAATAACCTTGAGGGGAAGGTGTTAGGCACCCCTCGAGGTCCACAACGGTGGGTTCCGGGCAAACTTGAATTAGGTAAATTAGTCTTATAAAAAAAAAGTAATTTAGACAAATAGATATTACGTTTAAAACAAGGGGTAGAATGGGTCCTAGGTTTTTTAGCCTATAGGATCACTTTTGTACAATGCTTGGCACTCGTCCACAAGTTGGGGTGCTACACATAGCATTAGTGCACATGCCATCATATCCTTTACTACTCGATTACCCTCCCCTTAAGGGTAATATAAGCGATTCTAATTAAACGTACTCTATGTGTGCATTACTTGTCCCTTACTTATGGTCCTGGAGGTGTTTAGGACTTCTAATTAAGAGGGATCTAGACTCTCCTATAGTGATTATAAGGAGAATATCTAAGCGACAAGCAAAACAAATAGGACTGTCAGATAAAGGAACAGTTAAAGGCTTACATTTTACCTCCACAAATAAGCAGGCGATTGCATGTCTCAAACAACAGTATTTCAGACATTTTAGAAGTCCTATAGCAGGAAATCTAGGTGAGCACAAAGAAGAACATATGCAGTGTTTGATTAAAGCGAGGTAGAAGGTACTTAATCAGTTGCCTATTGATTTTAGGACTAGCTGAATTTGGGCAGTTCACAAACAAAGCACAGTTTTATAATTTCATGATTTTAGTCGTCCTACAGGCTTGCCTAGGCATGGATCAGAGATATCCTATAAACATGATATCTAACCATTAATCAGAATCGTAACAAACTAGTAAACAATTTTAAGCAGGCAGTTTGGTTCATTAGGTCTTATAGGCATGTTGTCTAGGTGCTGAAAATAATCACAAACGTACAGAACTAGTTTTATATATAAGTCTGATATCTAGGTGTTGGGATTGCTTTTATACTTATTTCCTATAGGCGTGATTGCTACTGAAAAACTGATTTTACATGATTTGACTGCGGGTATGATATCAAAGTCCTAGAACATGGTTTCTAATGCACATAAAAGAATTTATGAACATGATTGTTAAGGTTGAGTTAACAACAACCTAGAGACATGATTTCTAGCGCGGATGTGAACATGCATAAATAAAATTTAGAGTAAGTAACATGATGAACCTATAAGCATGTTTTCTAATGCACACAACAACCTACATGCATGATTTTTAATGCAAGATTTCTACCTGATTTCCCCACAAAACAAATATAAAAGTCACTCCCATTTTACTAATATCCTAATATCTATTTTACAAGAATTATTATTACTGACCCAAAGATGAATGAATTACAGAAATGATACTGCTAGACTATAGGAGCCTGGATAGGCCCAAAAAGTAAACCTGGAAAAACCAGGCCTTCAACCAAGTATGAACATGCCAATATTCTCATAGTGCACCCAATGGTATCCTGGTGTGTCAAAGTTCTCATGGGCCTCAGGGACCCCGAGAAATGCTCATACTAGAAAAACCTTTTAAAGAAACCCTTTGTGAGCAAGTTTTGGAGAGCCAGCCCCAGTGTGTTAAAGTTCAGAGGAGTCTCATGGACTCCTAGGCAATGCTCACACTGGAGGGGCAGGATCCTAGATGTTCTAAGAGTTGGAGTTGAAAACAGGAGATGGTTTTGAGAAAATAGTTTTGGATTTTCAGGAGGTAAGGAGCAAACAGAGTTATTCAACACTTAGAAAATTCTAGCAATTCAACAGTAGACAGAAACAGGATCACTTCAGAAAAAGTTTCAACTTAGTTTACTAGTTGTTACTATGTGAGTATATGTACAGACACTAAATAAAGACATTGCATGCTGGGATCAATCAGACAGTCATATACAAAGGGGTAGCAGGGATTGGGAGCAATGTTAGTTAGAAGTCTGTGAGAGGTGAACATTTAAAACAGAATAGAAAGACCATGCTAGTGGAGAAGTGAACAGACATAAGTCTAATTTAGATATGAGCAAGCATGCAAACATGCTGAAAGTAGAAGCACATAGGTCTAGTTAAAACAGAAGTAAACAAGCTGAAAGTAGGAAACACATAGGTTTAATTAAACAGAAGTAGGCAGGTTGATTGCAGGAAACACATAGCTTAAACAGAAGTAGACATACTAACTACAAGGAAACAATAGGTTTAATTGAATAGCAGTAAACATGTTGATTAGGAAAAATAAACATAAAGCACATGGATCTAATGAAATAAAAGCATACATGTTAATAACAGGAAACATATAGTTTAATTTAATAGCAGTAAACATGCTGATTAGGGAAACATATAGGTTTAGTTAAATAGAAGAAAAGACTTGCTGATTATAAGGAAACACATAGGTTTAATTGAACAACAGTAGTGGAGGCATACCAGTTAAGAGATAGCAATAGAAGAGTGAAGCAAACAGGTTCCAAAGGTCTAGCCTTGGCTTCCAGCCGGCTAGACAGTGCAACAAACAAAGAGTAGAAGATTGTGATAGAGGAAGAAAGCAAGAACTTTGTGTGTCTTTCTATGTCTGTGTGCATGTGTGTTTAAGAAAAAGAGTGAGGCTTATATAGCATTCAGTAGAGTAGAGTAAAAAAGGTAAGGCAGTTTAGATATTTGCTAATAAGGCAAAGAAAACAATTAGTCAATCAATTAGGCATGACAGGGCCAATCAATAGGCAAAAATCATGGGATTATATCCAAAATTACTCAGAATTGAGGTCTAAATAAGGTAAGTGGTAAGTTTGATAGCCAATTAGAGTCAGAACACAAAACAATACGGTAAGTAACATGCAATTAGTCACACAATAAGGTAACACAAGTAAATTAGCGACCAATCTAGAATTGGTAAGTCCATCGCCCATAAATTAAACTTACCAGGAACAATTAAGATAAGTAGTGCCAATTAGGAGTCCCAAAAATAAGGAAAGTAAAAAAAATTATGGAAAGTATTCGCCTCAGTAAACAAAGCAAATTTCAAACCCTAGACAGTTTAGGTACTCAGTCAATCACTCAAAATAACGGGCAAATATTCGAGCGAACAATGAAATAATCAAACAAACTAAAAACTGGAACATAGTCATGCAAGAATTAGTCGAAAAAGAGAATCAAACACATAGGATTTTTTTTAGTAACTCGAAATCTTTTCTGATTCAAAGAGATTTGAATAGCAAATAATAGGGAAGCAAAACCCTAATATAGAGGGATACTGAAATCGATTAACAATAAAGAGAACAAGAGTTTTTTTAAAAGAAGACCACTGGATAAACTTAAAATCACTCCAGATCTACAAAGATCTGAAAAGATGAGGGTTTTGAGAAAAGGGGCGGTGTAAAGGAAAAATCTAATCACTGCCACAGAACCAACAACACTCACAAACGTTTGATGAACACAAGGCGGTGTTCATGAAGAAATGAAAAGCCTAGGTCGACTCTGAGTCGAACCTCTTCGAAGTTCCTTCAGAAAACAACGAGAATCAAGCAACCAGCAGAAGTGACAGGTTAGATAAGGTAGCAAAATACCAAATAACTCCATATCTAGTTGGGGTTCGAAGGGGTTTGGGAGATTTAGGGGGTGACAGCGCATCTAGGGTTTGGGTGGTCTTAGAGAGAAGAGAGAAGATGGGAATTCAGAGGTAGCAGTTTATGGAGAATGACTAGGGTTAGGGGGTCGTTTGGTTTAAAAAGGAAAGGGTGATTGTGGACCGTTGATCTCAGAGATCAACAGCCACGATTAGAAGGCATTTGGGTCTGGTAGAGGTCATTTGGTTTTGGACCGGGGTGGTTTTGGCTTAGGTTAATTTAAATTGGGTTGGGGGAGTCCGAATTTAGACCTAATTAAAGGGCTATTTGTTAAACACACTATGATTTGTAAGTGAATATATAAAGTTATATGTACAGTTTGGATCAATTTGAGTAACTCATTATTTTATTGGTCGTGCACTGAAAATGAGCAACTTGAAGGTCATGTCCTTACTCAATTGCCCGAAGATGACATATTTAATCGGGATCTGGAAAATGTGTAGAGTCAGGAAGAGAATAGTGATTATGACAACAATATCGATGCATCTGGAGATGACACACCCTTCCTTGATGAGGGTGATGAGGAGGAGGAAGAGAATGCTAAATCTAATTTGAATAGGGAGCATGCTCCATTAGACCAAGAGTGTACGAGTCTCACGTGTCGTTTCATTCAAGGGAGATTCTCTGCCTTGATCATTTTCCAAGTATGCCGGATGCGAATGCCCTCACAAGGGATATTGACAAAATTTGGACAACAATATGGGATGAATCTAGAGCAACGATGTTGTTAAAAGGAATGCTTTTTCTTGATAAAGCGTGCCTAAGCAGGGCGGTGTGAATGTACAACGTAAAAGAGTGTCGTGAGATGATAGTAGTAGATTCATCTCCGAATGTATACAAGGTTATTTGCCGTAGATGGTTTACGGGTTGTAATTGAATGTTGTGTGTGAGGAAGTAGAAAACAAATATGTGGGTTGTGGGTAAATACGTTGGCACCCACAATTGTGAAATGGACACATTCAGTTGGAATCAT
This sequence comes from Nicotiana sylvestris, assembly GCF_000393655.2. NCBI lineage: Eukaryota > Viridiplantae > Streptophyta > Magnoliopsida > Solanales > Solanaceae > Nicotiana > Nicotiana sylvestris. Next base: position 93,116,141 of record NC_091059.1, on the reverse strand, counting down.
TTTAACTTGGATGTTGACTTGATTTCTTTTGTCTTGATTCTACACATTGAAGCATCCATAAGGTAAAAGATCAAAGAGTGTATTACATCTATCCACTAGGAATACGGGTATACCATTAACAAAAGAAAGGCATTTCTCGAGTGCAAACGTGTGTTTGAAATTATTTATGGTAACTGGGATAAGTCATTTGCTTCTCTACCCAGGTACATGGCCGCATTGCAACACTTTAACCCCGGAACTATTGTTGAATGGAAGCTTGAGCGGAGTCCGGGAATATTAGAACATATATGCATATATGTGTTCTGTGCATTTAAACCAGCAATTGATGGTTTTATGCATTGTTGGATGGTAATATCCATAGACGGCACTCATGTCTATGAAAAGTATGTTATTAAATTGTTGATCGTCATTGTAGTAAATGCTAATGGAAGTATATTTCCCCTAGCTTTTGCTATTTGTGCCAATGAAATCCAAGAGACGTGGACACTATTTTTGAACCACTTGAAGAAGCACGTTGTCAGACAATGTTCAGGTATTTGTCTAATATCTTATTGGCATGTCGGTATTTTAAGTTCTGTACAGAATTTGCCTGCATGGCCTGAAACGTATGCATACCACCGTTCTATGTGAGGCACCTGAAGGACAATTTCCAGAAGATGTATCCCAGCAAGAACTTGCATGATTTAATGTGGATGGCTGCAATAGATCACAAAGAGTGTAAATTCAGGAGGCGTATAGAATCGATCAGGCAGGAAGGCGAAAGAGCCTATCATTGGTTGATGCGACATGAGCTTGACAAGTGGACATTGCATATGGATGGTGGCAGACGATGCGGAATTCTGACTACAAATGTATCAGAGTCTTTCAACGGGTTACTGAAGTCTGCACGTGGATTGCCTGTCACTGCCATGGTGCGAATGTCATTCAAGCACATGGCAGAGAGGTTTGTTAAAAGGGCTAGAGGTGCATCCTCATTGATGGAAAGGGGTGTTGAATTTATGCTAATACCAATGAAAAGATTTGATAAATACAGCAGGCGAGCACATTGGCATTCATATTTACAGTATTGTAACGAGTGAAATATTTTTGAAGTTTGCACCGCTATCTATCGAAACCGGTACACACACTGTAAATGAAACCAGAAGGTTATACTCTTGTGGGAATCTACGACATGTTGTCCTCGCATGCCATAAAGTGCTTTCAACATACAGGTTTCGCGGCAACCAGCTACGTTGATAAAGAATATATTGTTGTTGCATACTTAAACACCTATAGTGGACAGTTGTAGTCCGTTGGTGCTGAGCATTATTGGCCGCCAGAATCATTTAAATGGTGTGTAACAAGGAGTATTTGTGTCAGTGAAAGTGCAAAAAAGAATGCGTATACCAAAATGAATATTGGTGATACCGTTTATGCGCGTAAATGCGGCATATGCTCGCAAACAGGACACAACCATCGTAAATGCTCTTCAGCTAGTTTGGGTAGCGGTGGTAATTCAGCTCTCGGTGGAAGTTCATCCAATATGCCCAATTATCAAGGATACTCGTAGTGTTTTATTTCAATAATTTGTTGTAATAAGTGTATGTACATGTTCATCTTGCAGAATGTATGAAATAAAATTATGTTTCCATTGGTGTAAAATCTTATTGATATTTAGCATTAATACTTCTGTACAACAATTTAGCATACACCCCAAGAAAAAAACAATTGTCGTTCGCCATTATCATTGCTGTCTAGCATTATTTCATTGTCATTGTCTTCAACTTCTTCATCAACATCATGTACGTACCCTTCGAGACCGAGGGCATCATAACCTAGGCCCCAGTTGACACACATTTCTTATATTTCATCGCTATACTCAAGAAGACCACTTGCTTGATTTCTACAATAATATGGGGGACACCTACGTCCAACATCTATGGTAGAAACTTAGGTAGTCCCTCCCACTCGACAACTATTGGGAAAATAGGATAATCATTGTCTCTATATAATTTATCATTTTCTAATAAATCTCAGTACTGATACTCCGTTCCTTCCAAGAAGTTAAGATCATCCATTGCATGATGAACAGCTAGTGCCTTTCCTATCTCTCGAATCTCCTTCATCAAATGCCGAATCACTTCAGGTTCATCTTTGTGTGTGTTTGTTTGGAAGGCTACACACAGTGCTTGTGGCACAACAATATCATGCCAGTGACATAGTACTTTATAATCACACTGTTTTGAGTAAAGGGGAACACATTGTAGTTTTTCACCCCAAATTCGCATACCTTGAGGCATTGTAGAATGCGTTTCGCCCTCAATAATGTGCCCTACAACTTTGAGATCAGTGTGTATATTGATAGGCTGATATTCCAAGGTACGCAGAACACCATACCACTTGTCATCAACCAAGTCAGTGTAGCAACCTAGCATATTTTTTTCAAGGTAGGAATCGATAGTGTTAATACGTGTTCCATGAGGATCTGTTGAACTACCTTCACCCTTTTGCCTCTTTTGAACCACTTGTTTTTTTAATATAAAAAGTACAATAATTATATTACTTAAAATATATTACAATAGGAGGACATAGTCTTTAGGGCATTACTATTGCCCATACTTGCTAAGTAAGAGCAAACATCGGTAGAGATACTTTTAACACTATTACAAAGTTCATGCTTGTTCATTAAAACTTCTTGTTCAGCAAAATAAGGCGGACTAGCATGATAAACACATTTGTTACTGGGAGGATGCTTCATTTCTTCTTTAGCCATCAGATGTGCCACTTCGTTTCCTTCCCTAAAATTATGCTTCAAGATTGGGAGCTTCAGTTGGTGCATTAACCATCTGCATTCAAAAATAATGTTATGGAAATTAGTACAATCTTCATGCATGAGTTTAATTACGTCAGTGCTATCAGTTTCAATTTCCATATTTGCAAGATTAAAATCCTTAGCAATTTTGAGTCCTTTTAGCAGGGCCAACAATTCTACATGAATTGGTGAGAAGGCATGTATTGCTTTATGGTAACCCATGATCCAATCTCCATTGCTGTTACGGAATGACCCACCAATTCCTGTTGCATTATTGTTAGAAGAGAAAGCTCCATCACAATTTAGTTTAATAATATTTTAGGCAGTTTATGTCACTTGATCTCAATTGGAACTTTTTTGGCAGTGAAAAGGTTTCTTTCTGTGAAGAAGATATATTCCCATGTATAGTGCATGGGCTTTTTCACATCTAAATAACAATTTAGGTTATTTATGTTATTTTTATTTTTGTTTTTCCAAATTTCCCATATGCAGAATGGGAAGAGAGTTTCCCAACAAATGTTGTGAGTGTTTTGACGGATGAAGCACGTAGGTCCACAAGCCAGTTAACATCTCCAGTTGTGTTAAGGTAGGTGATACCCATGTTTATCTAGAATTGGCGGGTGAATGAGCAATTTTAGAAGATGTGTTGGATGTTTTCAATGCCTAATCTGCATGTAGTGCATGTGGCGTCAATGTTCATTCCAATTTTGTTTAGGTAGGCTCGACTAGGGATACGGTTATGAGAGAATATCCAAAGAAAGATTTTAATTTTATTAGGAAAACGAAGGTCCCATATCCATTTAAAGGAGTTTGAAGAAAGATTAGGGTTAGTGAGGAGATTATAGCAAGACTTTGTAGAGAAGGTACCATTTGAGCTTAGTCTCCAGCTAATGTCATCAATTTTGGATTTGTTCAAGGGTGTTGGAGTAATACTAATATTATAGATCACCTCAGGAGGTAATTCAAAGGATATTGCCTTTAAGTCCCAATTTTTGTTCTTGATTAAGCACCATAGTGAAAGGTTACTCTCATTCTTCCTGAGGGGGGCCTCAATAGAGCTTCTTAGAGAAGAGGAATTATAAATCCAATTGTTATACCAGATATTCAATTGAGAATTATTCGAGGGATGCCAAAGAATTCCTTTGCTGCATATTTTCCACCTCTTGAGAATGGATTTCCAGATGAATGAAGCATTAGTTATTGACTTAGATTGAGCATATTTGGACATGATGAGGTGACACCAAGGAGTGGAAGGGTTTTTAAGAGTCTCCAGACTAGGCTAGAAAAGAGAACCAAATTTTTCTCTTTTGCCTGACGAATACCCAAACCACCCTCCTTTTTTCCCCTAGTAATAGTATCCTATCTAATTAGATGTAGTTTTTTAGTAGTACTTGTAGATCCCCAGATAAAATCTCTTTGGATTTTATCAATGGATTTTAGTGTTTTAGGAAGAAGAAGAGTGTATTGCATTAAGTATGAAGGAATTTCCCCCAGAGTACTAGTTGCTAGAGTGGTACGACCAGCCATATTAAGAAAGGATCATTTTCAGTGGGATAGTTTGGAATGTAACTTATCTAAGATGAATTGGAAGTCTTTGGTTTTGGGATATTTGTTAAGGATTGAAAAACCAAGGTATTTACCAAACTCATTGGTAGATTTTATACCAAAAAGAGATGTTAGGAAGTTTGATTAGTCTTTTGAGCAAATTGTCGGAATGACAATTCTGGACTTAGCATTGTTTATTGCTAAACCAGAATCCATAGTGAAAAAGTCCATGCATCTTTTTATGCAAAGGCTTGTTTTCTTATTAGCTTTTATCATAAGAATTAAATCATCTGCGAATAGAATGTGAGACAAAGAAGGGCCCCTATGGCCAAATTGGATGGGATCCTAATTTCTAAGACCAACTTGGTGGTTGATTAGTCTAGAAAGTAATTCAATACATAATATGAAAATATAGGGGGAGAGAGGATCTCCTTGACGAATACCCCTACTAGGTTGGAAAATATTATTTCTTGTCCCATTAACTAGTACACCTATTGAGCTAGTAGTTATACAATGCATAATGAGCCTAGTCATCTTAGGAGAAAATTTGAAGTATTGAAGGGTCTTGTGAACAAACGACCATTCAAGCCTATCAAAAGCTTTCTCTAGGTCCAATTTAATAAGCATATCAAAAATGATTTTTTTTGAATGCCTAAGGCTATTCATAATTTCTTGAATTATGATTGCATTATCACTAGTTCTTCTACTTTTAATGAAGTTGTATTGCATTGGACTAATAAGGAGGAGTAGGAAAGGCTTCATTCTATTAGTGATTATTTTAATGATGACTTTATAGACAGTATTGCACAATCCAATAGGTCTAAAATTTTTAAGATTGTTTGCATTAGGGAATTTGGAGATGAGATATAGGTAAGTATCATTGATGCCACTAGGTAAGGACTGAGAGTTGAAAACTTGGTGGAAGTATTAAGTGAAGGAGTTTCCTATTATATGACAATATTTTTGGTAGAAAAATGGATGGATGTCATCCGGACCCGGTGCTTTAAAAGATTTGAATGAAAAAATAGCCTTAATGATTTCTATATTGGTAAGAGGGTAGTCTGGGCAGCTTAGATCAGGCTTATTAGCATTTGAGGGATCAGAAATTGAATTATTTATTGGGGAATCAATCTTGGCAGTTTGAAAGGCTTCTCTAAAGAAGGATAGTGTGTGATCAATTATTTTCTTTGGGTCAGAGATCCACTCTCCATTATCTTTGGTGAAATACATTATGACATTACGACGTTTACAATTTGAAGCCATAATGTGAAAATACTTGGTATTGGCATCACCTTCATTTAGCCAATTACTCCTAGACCTTAACTTCCAAAAGTCATGCTCCATATGAAGAATATTGTTATATTCCAGTTGGAGCTTGAACTCAAGGTTTTGAAGGAAGTGACTGCTTTGGTAATGAGGAGAAGATTGGATACCATTTGGTCTAGCTATTATTTGCCTATTTTTTTTAAAAATATCCCCAAACGCAGTATTTTTCCAATTTATAACCTCATTAGTAAAAAACAATTTAGGCATCAACCAAGTCTTTGCCTACCTAACATTTCTTGACAATATTGATGAAGTCCGGATGCCATCAAATTGTTTCCAAATGAAAAGGTTTATTTCTAATGTCCCCATTCCTAGAGATTAGATTAATTAGAAGAAGATTATGATCGGAGTGAGTTTTTGGAAGGTGAATGACCACAGTCTTACGATATAGAGAAATCCAATCTTTGTTGACAAAGATTCTACTTAGACGTTCCATAATCAACCCTTTAGAATTTTTTCTATGGTTAGACCATGTATATTTACAACCATTGTAGCCTAGGTCTAAAAGTTTAAATCGGTTAATACTATTCCAAATAGTGTTGCTACGTCTACGGTTTATGGAGTTACCACCTAATTTATCATTTGAAGTAAGGACATCATTGAAGTCACCCCCCAGTAACCAAGGCCCTTTAAAATTATTGCTAACCTGTTCTATGTTATTCCACATTTCAACACATTTATTAAAGTTTAGTACTAGCATAAATGGAAGAAAAAAGCCAAGTAGTTTTTAAAGGGAGTACCTCAATAGTGGCGTGTATCTCTTGATTATTCCTAAAAAAGTCATGCACCTTGACAACACTAGCATCCCATAAGATTACAATGCCACTGGACTGACCTTCACTAGGAACCTCGATCATTTGGGAAAAATCAAAGTCACTTAGAAGGGACATGTTACTTTCCATTCTAGTTTCTAACAGAGTAACCATGCAAGGCCTATGAGTGTCCAACATTTCCCGGAAATTGACCCTAAAATTTTCATTGTTACCTCCCCGGATGTTCCATATTAATATTGGTATGCCTATACATGTTTACATGGTTGGTTGCTGGACCATTTTCCCTTTGGGCTTGAAGGACTAGATTCCTCCTCAATAATAAAACTAAGATCATTGCAAGGTTTCCCACCGTTGGGTCCTAAGGAAGCCTCACATCCATTGAGAATTTGTGCACTACTGCTGGGTAGCTGAGTACATATCTCTTCACTCGTTGGTCCCTAAATAGATACACTTTTACCTCGTTGATTCTTGAAAACTCTAGGACTGGTCCTGATCCCAGTAGATTTACTTCTTCCTCCTCCTCCATTTCTATGTTTTCTGGTTTTGGTGCATTGGGAGGGGCCTGAGCCTGAGGTATCATTTGAGGGATATAAGGTGGTGCATGGGGATCTTGTGGGGGTGGAGGTTGTGCATAGGGTGGTGGCTGCATGTTGGAGTTATTTTGTGGAGCTACAGTGTCGAAGGGAGTTGTCCAAGGGATGAAGATTGGGTTCATATTGTTGATCTCCCATGGTGGGAAGAAAGGGAGATCGATTGGAACTTGCTGAGATTGGAGTGGATTGAAGTGAGGGGGTAGACTCCAATGGTTTCTCATTGCTTGATCTTGACTCAGGTTCAGGGATGGGGCTAGAGGATGAAGGATGTTGTTCATCTACACATGATTGAGATAATTGTTCATAGCCATGTTCATCCCCTATGAAACTAATTGTGCTAGGAAGTGGGAATTTTGGAGCACAATGATCGTTTCCTGTCCATTTAGGACCATGCTGAATGTTATTGCATGGTCCACGAGAGCTTGACCCATGAAAGAGGTTGGTGTTCTTGTGGTAGTGGTGGTTGCATGAAGAATGTTTGGTTGCCCGTTGTTGGATTTGGTGGTAGAGGTGGGTTGGACATGTTTAGGGCTCGTTGGTGCCTTAGTATTTGCACTAAACGATATCTTCTTCTCTGGGTTATTGGGATTCATGGCATTGTCAAGAGAAGAAGTAAGGTTTATATGAATGCTAAGAGAAGAGATGTCTAGGTCTTTGTTGTGAGTAGCCGTGTTGGGTAGACTGTCAATGATGATATCTGTAGAGATATCTTTTAGATTACTTGGAGCAATGGTATTAAAAAGATTTGGCTTGCACTTTGTTAGGGAAACGTGGTTGGTTTCATTAGACATTTGGGGCTGGGGATATAATTCTTTGTCCACGTGGTTAGAGAGTAGATGCGGAGAATTACTCTCCATGCAGGGAGGTAAGTCCATATTAGTGAGGGATTGGGTAGTATTAGTGAGTTTAGAGTTATTTGAGTGTAAAATACGATTGGTTTTAGGGGGAGTTAGGGCATCATTAGAATAGGAGAGTAATTATTAGGTTGCATGAAGTTTAATTGGTTTATTTTAGGGGCTTCCAAATGGAAGTCCATTGGCTCACTGACTGCAACATCAATAGCCATGCAAGAAGTGTCGATATTTCCTAGGCTATTTGGGCTTGTATTAGTGATGTTAGACGGAGTTTCCAATGCACCAAAGGTATTGTTTGTGACAATGTTATTTTTGTTTTGGTTAAACTTCTCAGCATATAGAAAAGGAGTAATAATAACTTTTCCATTTAGATTAACATTTTGTAGAGGGGGTGTAGGTTTACCTGGAGTGGGAAGTAATGGAACCATTGACTTACCAGAGTTGTAATGCTACGTTTTTGGCTTGTACATAGACCTTCTTTTTTTGGGGAAAGCAACAGTGTGCCAGACATCCTCTTTGGGCATGAGAGATCATATTTGCATGCTAGAATTGGAAGTGTCTAATGCCTTGGATTGGCTAGTGACGCTGTCCCCTTCTGGATTGGAAGATTTGCTTCATTGCTTTGTATAGTTGCATGAGGCCGTTGAATGCCCTAATCTCCACAATTTTTGCATAGAAAATTCACCTCTTCATAGTGAATTTCCTGTTTATGTTAGCCAATGAAAATGAATGGTGTAACGGGGACCTCCAATGGAACTTCTATACATAGCCTAGAATAACGACCCCTTAGAGTAGAAGAAGTACATGCATCAATCTTTAGTAGCTTGCCAATATTGTTGCCAACTTTTTTGAGTATTTGTCCATTATAAAATTATGTTGGCAATTGTTGTAAACGTATCCATATAGCAGCTTATGATATTTTAGCCTTTGAGGCAATAAAATTGGGCACCCATTTTTGAACAGATAGGAAATGATAAAAAATGAACTAGGGGTCATTGTGGAGGACTTTGAGCATGCTATCTTCATTGCTAAATTTTGTGATATAATAATCTGATCCTAGATCGATCAGTGGGAAGTTTTTCTTTAGTTTCCACAAGTCCTAAATTTTCCGTTTGAGTAATTGGTGTTGAATTCTCATTTCTTGTAGTTTTATAATCGTTGAGTACTTCTAGGGAGAGTAAATTCGTTGGATATCTTCTGGAGATAGGTGAATTAGATGATCATCATTTGAGTAAAGGATTGTGTTTTCTATGCCATTAGGAGGAAATGGATGAGATTGGTCATGTGAATCAATGATCATGTTAATCTGACCATCTTGTAATCCATCGATTAGTTTGTCTTTGAAACTAGGGTTGGAAAGGGTAGTAGTTATTGTGGAATGCATTGTATTAATATCAGGAGATTTAGGGGAGATTAGATTAGAAATTTTTGAATTTGGCATGGATAGGTATTTTTTAGTAAGAAGGAGGAGATTCTCTCTCTACCTTTTCCTCGTAATAGGTAGGTTTCTTATCGAACCACTTGTTAAATCCATTACAACAATCCATTTAAAAAATGCCACTAACATTTAACAAGAACCACTTGTTAAATGTTAGTGGCATTTTTTAAATGGATTGTCGTAATGTTTATTCAAAAGGTCTTTGAAATACATATGAATTGGTTCAGTTTAAGAAGCTTTTTTATACCCGAAAGAATAATTATCACGTGAAGCATAGCGCAGTAAAATATCACGTTATGTGTATTGTCTTGTCGACTTGAAAAAGTTGTCATTCTGGAAAAGCTATCTTCTGAAAAAGCTGTATTGTACCCTAAAGAATAATTATCACGCGAAGCATAGCGCGGTGAAATACCACATTATGTGTATTGTCATGTCGACCTGAAAAAGTTGTCATTCTGGAAAAGCTTTATTGTACCCTAAAGAATCATTGTCACGCGAAACATAACGCGGTGAAATACCATGCTATGTGTTTTTTCTTGCCTATAAAAGCCTAGCACATTTAGTTATTATTTGCGCTTAATGAATCAAGTAGAAAAAACTTTTCATTTATTTTGCATTTGTCTTGCATTAAGAAATATCTGGACGCAATGACGTACCAAGTTGTTATTGTAGAAAACGTGTGATTTTGAAGCCATGTTGGTCAAATGGTAATGTGGAGCGCAGACGCTGGATATGTCAACAACTTGTAAGTTATTTTTTTACAAAAAAATATTTGTTAAATTTTTTATATAACATATTAATTAATAGTATTGTGTTATAATCCCCATTTGTAGGACGGAAATCAATGTAGACTTGAAGAATGATATGATGAACCCATTAACCAGGAATACTACAAACATTATTTACACTATGTTTGGAATATGACCGGTGAATACGAACTCCACATATTTAAACTACAATGACAACTTGCGACAGTGAAGGAGAAATTAAAAGAGGCCGAAGAAGAAAAAAAATAGGTTGGAAGAGATATTTAAGTGGTTGAAGCAGAGAATAATGGGCGATAGTGACTAAACAAACACATGTATGTGTTGAGTGTAGTATTTTATCTTTATATTTTTTCGTGTCATGTATTTTCATTAGTTTTACCAAATTTAAATTATGTTAAGTTGCTATGTTTGTTTTTGTGTTGTAGTATTACTGTCATGACTCGGATTTTCCCACCCTCGGGAGTCGTGATGGCACCTACTAGTGAAAGCTAGGTAAGCCAACCAACTGAACTATTTACCGTGTTTCCATTTTTAATCCGATAATAGTTTAGAGCCAACAATTAGATAACAACAGAATTGAATAAGCGGAATACTACATTGTAAAAATTCAATAATACTGTTAATGCCAATCCATAACAAATCTACTTAAGACTGGTGTCACAACTTCACAGACTGTCTAGGAGTATTACAAATAAAGGTCTAAAAGAAATAAATACAACACTGTCTCTGGAAATACATGAAGGAAACAGGAATAGTAGATAGAAGGAGACGCCAAGGCCTGCGGATGCCTGTAGGACTACCTCAGGTCGCCTGATGAACAAGAAACAGCAATCTCACTACGGTCTGAAGTCTACAGCACTAGGATCTGCACAAAAGGGTGCAGAATCTACTATCAGCACAACCAATCCCATGTGTTGGTAAGTGCCTAGCCTAACCTCGGCGAAGTAGTGACGAGGCTAGGACCAGACTACCAAATAAACCTGTGCAGTTATACAATATGCAGTAGAAAATAAAACAGGAATAAATAAGTAAAGATGGGAGGGGGTACATGCTTCGGGGGAATATCATTTATCAAAAGCAATTCAAGAGAAAAACATAAAGACAATTTAGAATTCACATCAAAAGAATAAGGAAATCGTAACCAACCAATAAACACTTTTATTATCTATTGTTGCGGTGCGCAACCCGATTCAAATCATAAAAACACTGTTGCAGCGTGCAACCCAATCCATATTATTTATCACTGTTGCAGCGTGCAACCCGATTCAATTATATTGTTGTTGCGGCGTGAAACCCGATCCAAACATAATGTTGTTGCGGCGTGCAACCCGATCCAAATATAATATTGTTGCAGCGTGCAACCTGATCCAAATATATAATTCAACACCAATCAGAATGGAGCCCCGACAAGGGAAAAATAAGGGAAAAACAAAATCCCGGAAAGCGAATCAATAACAACATAATAGAATCAAGTAACAACAGAAAATCAGTAAACAAACGTAAAGGACAACATAACTCAATTATCGGCAAGATTCAGGAAAATCAAGGACAAGTGCACGGCATCACCTTTCGTGCTTTAACACTCTCTTACCAAAACAATAATCACAAGAAATAAGGGCAAGGAAAGAAATAAAATCACAATAAAATCCCGGCAAGGGAACAATATCAAAAATCCTCTTCTCTTTTCCTTTCACATTTACTTCGCAACTCACTTCACAACTTGAGCCAATGTTCTATAGGGTTCAATTGCCAATTATACTTCCACAATTCATTTTACAACTTGAACCAACGCTCTTCAATATTCAAATTCCAATATTACTTCCACGAGCCGTGCTCAACAATAGAAATCCTCACAAAAGGCATGAACAATACAAACGGAGTCACATTAATCATAGTATAAGACTCACGGGCATGCTTGACACCAATGTGTAGATACTCGTCACCATTCCTATACATCGTACTCAACAAATAATACATAGCAAATAGGATGCAACTCTTAATCTCTCAAGCTAAGGTTAGACCAAACACTTACCTCGATGTCACGAACACTATTCAAGCCTCAACTATCGCTTTACCTCTTGATTCCACCACAAATTTGCTCGTATCTAGCCACAAGTTACTTAACTACATCAATAAATGCTAAATGAATCAATGCTAATGCACGAAAATAAGTTTTCCAAAGTTTGACCCAAAAAGTCAAAAATCACCCCCAGGCCCACATGGTCAAAACCCGAGGTTCGAACCAAAACCTGATTACCCATTCCCCTACGAACCCAAATATATAATTTGTTTTGAAATCGGACCTCAAATCGAGGTCTAAATCCCTAATTTTTGAAAAACCTAGGTTCTACTCAAAACACCCAATTTCCCCCATGAAAATCATTGATTTTGAGTTGAAATCATGTGAAAAGATATTAAAGATTGAAGAAAACTAGTTAGAAATCACTTACAATTGATTTGGAGAAGAAATTACCTTTGAAAAATCGCCCAAGAGTGTTTTGGTTTTGAAAGAGTGTGAAAAATGGTTGAAATGCATCTAAGTTATGAATTTACGAGTTGCAGGTATCGCAATTACGACCAGGGTTCGCAATTACGAACCCAGAAGTCTGCTACTCTCGCATTTGCGAAAGGACTTTCGCATTTGCAAAGTCGCTTTTGAGATAACTGTGTCGCATTTGCGACGACTGGCTACAACTGGAGGCATCGCATTTGCGATGAGTACTTTGCATTTGCGAGGTAATGCTGGTCTGGGCTCTTTTGCATTTGTGACATAAATCTCGCATTTGCGAGCAATGCGAAGCCTGCAGGCCTGCAATATACCAACTAAAATCTGCAACATCCTAAGTCCAAATTTCACTCTGTGGCCTATCCAAAACTCACCCGAGCCCTCGGGACTCCAAACCAAACATGCACACCAACCCTAAAACATCATACGGACTTGCTCGTGCATTCAAATCACCAAAATAACATCAACAACTATTAATTTAGCATCAAAATCATGAAATTACTTAAGAACATCAAATTTTCCATTTTTCTCAAAAACGATCTGATTCATGTCGTTTCAAGTCTGTTTCTTACCAAAATTTGACAGACTTATCTTAAATCACATATAAGACCTGTACCGGGCACCAGAATCAAAATACAGGCCCGATACCATCAAGTTTTAAACACATTTCATTTCCAAAACTCATAAATAATTCCAGAAAACAATTTTCTTTAAAAAATCCTTTCTCGGGCTTGGGATCTCGAAATTCGATTCCGGGAATACGCCCAAGTCCCATATTTTCCAGCGAACCCTCCGGGACCGTCAAATCATGGGACTTGGTCCATTTACCCAAAATGTTGACCGAAGTCACTTAAATCCATTTTAAAGTCAAAATTCATCATTTTTCATAGGTTTTCACGTAATGGCTTTCCGGCTACGCGCCCGAACTGTGCACGCTAATCGAGGTGATGCTGAAAGAGGTTTTAAGGCCTCAAAATGCAAAATTTACTTTTAAAACAAGTGTCATCACAATTAAAATAACAAAGAACCCGAGAAATAAAAACATAATGCGCATATAATATAAACCATAAATAATGTTTCTATTATTTACAAAATGTCATATGTACATAAAATTAAAAAAAAAATCAATTTGTCCCACATCCTTTGTCACGACCTAAAATCCACTAAGGGTCGTGATGGCGCTGGACACTACTGTCAGGCAAGCCAACCAAATTACTTGATTAAGTTCTCATTTTAACAGTTTTTGAAAACTAAGATTTTTCCTTCAATATTACTAGTAAAAGACAATCTTTACAATGTAAATAAAAGAATGCTTGGAAGTAAATACAAGATACCCAATAATCATCCCAGAACCTGGTGTCACAAGTGCATGAGCATCTACTAAGAAGGAAATAAAATGCAACAACCGTCCAGAATACAATATTGGACAGAAAATAAAAGCAGATAACTGAAAGAGACTCTGTTGGTTGCGGGTCGCCTCGAGAAGTGCAGCTCACCTAAGTCTCTGTATCAACCATGCTGCTATGCCTAGTAGGTCACTAGAGATACATATGCTTGTGCAACAAAAATGCACAGAAGTGTAGTATGAGTACGAAAACAACGTGTACTCAATGAGTATCCCGTCTAATCTTGAAGAAGTAGAGACGAGAGGTCAACTTTGACACTTACTAGTTGTCTGATAACAATATAGTGAAAATGTGAGGAAATCATGGATTTTTATGAAATAATTATAAACTGGTAAAACCAGATAGCAGATAAACAACATCTCAAATAAATGTAGATTTCCAAAGTTTACTTTTCATTATGCTTATCAACTACATCTGGCCAGGGAAGGCAAATATTATCGCATAAGATTCTCAGGCAAGCAATACAAGCATGCGCATATCATGCCGAGGTCGTACGACCCGATCCAACAGAAATGTAAAATGTGCACTGCCGAGGGTCGAACGACACAAACCATGGAAGCATCTATTACCCCGTTCGTGTATCATACATGCGACACGGTCAACATAAATAAACAAATGCCCTGCTCGCAAATCTTTACATGCTACACGAGCACACATAGATACACGCAGTCAAACAGCCAATTAAGAGTTTATTCCAATAAAAGCCAATTCTCTTTTTTTTTTAAATGAAGTTTAATCCTTTTAGAAATTTATTTACTAATTCGATGTGATTTAAGCAATTCAAGCTGTCAATAAGTTTACAGTTAATCCACGTATAGCATGCTTTTGGGTCCTAGACTACCCCGACAATAGCATAATAGTACCTACGCAAGGAATCTCGTCACCTTGTGCGTACGTAGCCCTCGCAAATAGGAGAACATAATCAATTAACTCACCTATGGGGACAATTCCCTCTTACAAGGTTAGAAAGGAGACTCACCTCACTCCGAAGATCCATAACCGGCATTCCACGCCCTTCCGAAGACACAAATTGATGCACAACGCTCCAAAACTAGCCAATAATTATGCAAAATCCATTAATATATGTTCAAGTACTCATAATAATCCAATTTATAGCAATTCCTATCCCCAATCAAAAAGTTGACAAAATTGCCCTCGGGCCCATATGCCCGGATTCCGAAATTTTTTGAAGATAAACTTTACCCATGAACTCACGAACTCAAATATATGATTTTCTCTTAATTCCATACCCAAAATTGTTGTCAAATTCTAAGAATATAAATTTTCTAGGTCTTCCTCAAACCCCCCAAATTTCTACCTCTTACATGCTAAAATCCATACAAAATTGATATATTTAACTCAATATAGGTGGGGATAGCTTACCTTATCGTTGATGATGAAAATCCCCTCTTGAAGCTCTTCAAAATCGTCCATACCAAATGATAATGGGAGAAAAATGACCATCTCCTGACTTTTAAAAGAACTCACTGCCTCCGGCACTTCCGCATCTGTGGTCAGGGGACCGAATATGCGGTCACGCATTCGCGAGAAGATGACCGCATCTGCGAAATGGGGAGAGAAGGCTGGGACCGCTTCTACGGTCTGGGGCCGCATTTGCGGCTTAGGAGCTGCTTCTGCGGTTCCTGGCCTAGCTTTCTTGGGCCACATCTGCGATGCAAGGACCGCTTCTGCGGTCTCGCACCTGCGGTCCACCAACCACAGGGTTATGACAGAAGCAGCAACCTTCAGCCCTTCTCAAAAATCTCATTTTCGATTCGTCAACCACCCGGAATCCACCCGAGGCCCCCAGGACCCCAACCAATCATACCAACCAGTCCCAAAATACATTACGGACTTGCTCGAGGCCTCAAATCATATCAAATAATGCTAAAATATTGAATCGACCTCCAATCCAAGCTTTATGAACTTTAGAACTTCCAACTTCTACTTTTGATGTTTAAACCTAGCAAATCACGTCTGATTGACTTCAAATTTTGCACACAAATCATATTTGACGTTATGGACCTACTCCAACTTTCGGAATTGGATTCCGACCCCTGATATCAAAAAGTCCACTTTTGGTCAAACTTCTCAAAAACCTTCAAATTCTAGCTTTAGCCAAATGACTTCACAATGACCCGCGGACCTCCGAATTCACTTCCGATCGCGCTCCCAACTCCAGAATCACCATACGGAGCTATTCCCAGACTCGGAATCCCAAACGGACATTGATAACACTGAAGTTCACTTCAACCCAAACTTATGAAATTTCTTCCAAAGTTCTAGCTTCTACAACATGTGCCCAAACACTCCGGGTCATCCAAAACCCGATCCGGGCATACACCCAAGTCCAAAATCATTATACGATCCTACTGGAACCTTCAGATCCCGATTCTGAGGTCGTTTACTCAAAAATCCAATCTTGGTCAATTCTTTCAGCTCGAGGCTTCCGAAATGAGAATTCTCTCTCCAAATCAACTCTGAACTTCCCGAAATTCAATTCCGACCACGCGTACAAGTCATAATACCTAAAATGAAGCTGCTCATGGCCTCAGACTGATGGACGATGCATTGGAGCTCAAAATGACCGGTCGAGTCGTTACATCCTTTATGCTTTAAATTAGTTGCTGGCCTGAGGCGCATCCCATCCCGCACGATTACACTATCAGGATCATCCTCATCATGTCGCCTCTTTATCGGAGGATACACTATAGCATGATCATCTGTAAGGTTGGCAGGCTCGGTAGAAGGGGTCGTCGGTCCAGCAGTAACCTACAGAATAATAAGATATTTTAGTATATGAAATATATATTTGTAATGTACGTGTTAGCTAAAAAAATTTAAAATGTCTTACCATGGTCTCGGCGGGCTCCTGAATATAATCATCCATCTCAGCCATGTCAGTAATGCACAAAGTGGCCTCCGTGACGGACGAGGATGATGCCTTAAAAAAGGCTTTAGATGACGGACTAATCAATGATATAAACACAAATATAAATGATAGTAATACAAACTAACCAAATCCTGTGAAAGATCCTCAGTTACCCTCATTGATGAGCCATAACTCAGTTGGCGCCCACTATCCACATCTCGTACCGGACGATCATCAGGCCTCCACTTTTCAATGGTCAGTACTATTCTTGGTGGAAGAATAGGATGAGGGGTCACATCACAGGAGAAGACTATGAACTCTGGGACATAGTCATTGATGGTCCTCTGGCAACTACTAAGAAGAATGCTGAAGGAGTGGATGTGCCAAAGACAAGATCTGACTGCACTGCTGAAGACCTGAAGAAGTGGGAGAAGAATGCCAAGGCCAAGAAATGGCTTGTGTGTGGACTAGGTCCAGATGAGTACAGTAGAATTCAAAGTTGTACCACTGCTAAGGAAATCTGGGACACTTTGCAAGTGGCTCATGAAGGAACACCTCAAGTGAAGAGGTCCAGAGGAACACTGATGTATTCTCAGTATGAGAATTTTACCATTAAGGAAGGAGAAACCATCCAAGAGATGTATACAAGGTTCACCACACTGACAAATGAACTTAAGTCTCTTGAAAGGATTATTCTTGAAGAAGACAAAGTTGAGAAGATTTTGACAAGGGTTCTGCCAGTCTCTTGGGAAAGAAAAATCACTGCTATTCAGGAATCAAAGAACATTGCTACCCTCAAGATGGATGAACTAATTGGAAACCTTACTGCCTATGAACAGAGAAGGCAAACCATGAAAATGGATGCACCAAAGAAGGAAAGAAGTCTGGCTCTCAGAATTGTTGAAGGTTCAGATCTGGAGGATGATGAAATGACTATGATCACAAGAGATTTCAAAAAGTACCTGATGAGAAGAAATGGTTCTTCAAGAGGTACAACCTTCAACAAACTAAGGGCTCATGATAAACAGACCAATGAGGGTTGCTACAAGTGTGGTAAGACTGATCACATAATCAAGAATTGCCCTCAATGGGAAATTGAGTGGAAGAAGGAAAGGGCTGAACGAAGGAATAGGAAGAAGGAACATGTTCAACCAAAAAGGAACAAAGGATCAACAAAGGCTATGGTTGCTGCCTTGGGAGAAACATCAGATGAGGACTCAGAAGATGAAGCTGGAGATGAACAAGCACTTATGCCCATCGGAGAATTAGACGATGAACAAGAGGTAAGTATTCTTCATCTCAAAGACAAGATTAAATTCCTGTCTAAAGAAAGGTTGTATGAGCTACTGCTAGACTTCATTGATGAGTCTGAGATAATTAACAATGAGAAGGAAGAGCTGTCTAGGGAATGTATGATCCTAAAAGCCAAGTGCAAAACTCTAGAGTCTAGGGCTAATGAGAGTGAAAGTGAAAATACTGAGTTGAAGAACCAGGTTCTTGAACTTGACACTAGTGTCCTAGAACTTAGGTCTGAGAACTTAAAACTAAAACTAGGAACAGGAAAGAAGAAAGCTGATCACACACATCTCACCCTAGAAGAAAACTTAGGAAAAATGAAGGATGAGTTGTACAGGAAAGATGAGCAAATAAGAGTATTAAAAGAAGATCTAGGGAAGGTAAAACATGAACTAGACAAAACTTGCAAATGGAACAAGACTTCTGATGCACTCTCCTGGCTACAAGAACATCACAGTAGCAACAAAAGAGGACTTGGTTATGGGATTCAAGCACCTAAGTGGGATCCTAAAAGCAAGTACCTCACTCTTCTTGAGAACAAAATTTGCACATATTGTGGCAAGACTGGCCATTACAAAAATGAATGTAATGCAAAAGAAAGGGTCGTCAAAAGAACAAAACTTTTGTTCAAGAAAAAATTGGCTGCCTGGGTGGGCTAGAAGGAATCTAATTTATCCCTTTGCCCACAGAAAGGGACCCAAACTAGTTTGGGTTCCTAAGACTAACCCCTGATTTCTTTTTGCAGGTCCAAGTGAAGGAAAGCAGCCAAATATGGTACATGGATAGTGGCGGCTCAAAACATATGATTGGAAGCAAGAACCAGTTACTTTCACTTGAGGACTTAAGGGGAGGCAATGTCTCCTTTGGAAATGGGAAGAAAGGTGAGATCATTGGGGTTGGAAAGGTAGGTAAGACAGACTCCCACTCCATTGAGAATGTCTACTTGATAGATGGCTTGAAATACAGCCTGATCAGTATGTCACAACTATGTGACAGAGATAACCTTGTAGCATTCACCTCTACTAAATGTTTTGTGATTAACCTTACCACTGACAAGATTGTTTTGTCGGGAAAAAGAATGAATAACATTACATTGTAGATTTGTCTACTCTCTCAAAATATGAACTAACTTGCCTAAGTGTGTTGGATAATGATCCCCTCCTGTGGCACAAAAGACTTGGTCATGCCAGTCTGAATCAGCTAAACAAATTGGTTTCTAAGGACTTGGTGATAGGGTTACCCAACATCAAGTTCAAAGAAGACAAAGTTTGTGAGGCATGTGCAAGGGGGAAGCAGGTAAGATCATCTTTCAAAAGCAAGAAAATGGTAAGCACAGCAAAGTCGTTGGAACTGGTCCATATGGATCTCTGTGGTCCAATGAGAACCGTGAGCAGAGGAGGAAAGAAATATGTAATGGTACTTATTGATGATTATTCTAGATTTACCTGGGTACTATTTCTAACATCTAAAGATGAAGCATTTGACATGTTCACTATCTTTGTTAGAAAAACTCAGAAACATTTAGGAAATCAACTTGCATCAATTAGGTCTGATCATGGAAATGAATTTGGAAATGCTAAGTTTGCTGAATTTTGTGATGAAAATGGTATAGTTCATAACTTCTCTGCCCCTAGGACCCCTCAACAAAATGGAGTAGTTGAAAGAAAGAACAGGACTCTTGAAGATATGGCTAGGACTATGCTCCTTTCTAGTAAACTGCCCCATAGCTTCGGGGCAGAGGCTGTAAACACTGCATGTTACATTATCAATAGATGCATGACTAAACCTCTTGTAGAGAAGACTCCCTACGAGTTACTTAAAGGGAGAAAACCAAATATATCCCATCTTAGGGCATTTGGATGCAAGTGCTTTATGCACAATAATGGAAAATACTCCCTAGGTAAGTTTGATCCCAGAAGTGATGAGGGAGTATTTTTGGGATATTCTTCACATAGAAAAGCATATAAAGTGTTCAATAAAAGAACTTTGTCTGTACAAGAAAGTGTACATGTAGTATTTGATAAAACTAACATTCTTTCTGAGAGACATGAACATGAAGATGAAGCCATTGGATTGGTAAAGGATTTAACTGAAGCCTCAGCACAATTTAAAGTGGCACCAAAAGAAGGAACATGTGATGGAACAGGTTCTTCCATCCAGGGCAACCTGATAGGGGGAACTAATCAAAGAGGAATTGAAATAAATCCCCTAAAAGAACTTGTTCATGACCCTGTTCCTCAGCAACAGAACATGGGAGAAACATCTAGCAGAAACCAGTTAGTTGTAAAACCTCACCAGTATCAAAGTTCTCATCCTATTGAGAACATTATCACTGATCCAACATCTGGAGTCAAAACTATATCACAATTAAAGAATTTGTTGCTTTTGATGCCTTTTTATCTCTTATTGAACCTAAAAATGTTGTTGAGGCTTTGCAGGATGCAGATTGGGTGAATGCAATGCAAGATGAACTCAATAAGTTTGAGAGAAGTCAAGTTTGACATCTAGTTCCACGACCTAAGGACAGATCAGTTATTGGTATAAAATGGGTCTTCAGAAACAAACTTGATGAAGATGGAACAGTTACAAGAAACAAGGCAAGACTGGTGGTCCCAGGTTACAGTCAAGAGGAAGGCATAGATTATGATGAGACTTTGCTCCAGTTGCAAGACTAGAGGCAATCAAACTCCTCATAGACTTTGCAGCACACATGGAATTCACTCTTCATCAAATGGATGTCAAAAGTGCCTTCCTGAATGGCTACCTGAAAGAAGAATTGTTTGTAAAACAACCTCCAGGGTTTGAGAGCAAAGAATGTCCTGAGCATGTGTACAAGTTAGACAAGGCTCTCTAT
This sequence comes from Nicotiana sylvestris, assembly GCF_000393655.2. Taxonomy (NCBI): domain Eukaryota; kingdom Viridiplantae; phylum Streptophyta; class Magnoliopsida; order Solanales; family Solanaceae; genus Nicotiana; species Nicotiana sylvestris. The sequence continues at coordinate 93,095,120 of NC_091059.1, read as the reverse complement.
GGACTCAAGCAGGCCCCAAGAGCATGGTATGAACGACTGTCCAAATTCCTACTGGAGCATTGTTACAAAAGAGGTAAAATTGACAGTACCTTGGGAAAAAGGTAAGGATCTCCTTATGGTACAAATATATGTTGATGACATAATCTTTGGGGCCACCACTGATAAGCTAAGTAAGGACTTTGCGAAATTAATGGGGAGTGAGTTTGAAATGAGTATGATAGGTGAGCTTAACTTTTTCTTAGGCGTGCAGATCAAACAAAGTCCTAATGGAACCATGATCTATCAACAGAAGTATGCAAAAGAGTTTATCAAAAAGTTTAGAATGGAAGAATCAAAAGAAATAAACACACCCATTGCAACTGCCACTAAATTAGACATTGATGAACCAGGTTCATCAGTTGATCAAAAGTTGTATAGGGGTATGATTGGTTCACTCTTGTATCTTACTGTCAGTAGGCCTGACATTGTTTTCAGTGTAGGGCTTTGTGCTCGTTTTCAGGCAAATCCAAAAGAGTCTCACTTGACTGTTATCAAGAGGATACTAAGATATCTGAAAGGCACCACTGATTTGTGTCTTTGGTACCCCAAAGGTAGTAATTTCAATCTAGTAGGATATGTTAATGCTGATTATGCAGGTTTCCTAGTGGATAGGAAGAGCACCTCAGGTATGACACACTTCCTTGGTTCATGTCTAGTGTCATGGGCTACTAAAAGCAAAATTTAGTGGCCTTATCTATTGTTGAAGCTGAGTATGTTGTTGCTGCCTCTTGTTGTGCTCAATTGCTATGGATCAAACAGCAACTAGTAGACTTTGGCATTGAAGTTGGTTGCATTCCTATATTCTGTGATAGCACTAGTGTTATAAGTATGACAAAGAACTATGTTCATCATAAGAGGACTGAGCACATAGATGTTAGGCACCATTTCTTAAGAGACAACTATGAGAAAGGTTTGATCTCCATAGAATTCTATGCTACTGATAAGCAAATTACTGACATCTTCACTAAAGCACTGAGTAGAGAAAACTTTGAGAGGAATAGGTTGGAATTAGGGATGATTAAGATCACCTAATAGATCCAGCTCAGAATGCACAAAAAAATAATAATAAATTGGCTAGGAATTCTAACCTTGTGTAAATATCTAGATTAATTCTTACTCAGTTTCATACTTTAATTAGTATACTCTTGTGACATGTGTATATATGACTCACTGATCTCTTACAACATTTTCTCTATTATAGCATTTGAAGCATGTTCAAGAGAGTTCTATACGTAGAACCTGGTTCATCAGTATGGGTTCATATGAAAGCTCAGGTATGTTTTCTATACTCTGCACAATTAGAAAGATTAACAATTCAATCATAAGCAGAAGTCCTATACTTGTCAAATTCCTAGAAAATTCTATCCGTTGAGCATTGAACCAGCTCCGTCCATCTAGAACTCTAAACAGCGATTTTTGCCTAATATCTAGGGAAGCCAAATCTATCATTAAAATTCTGGAATTTCAGTTTGATTAGACTTCTATTTGACCCCTGAAAAAGATGTCGTTACTTATTTAATGTCTAATTCGCTTTAAATACACACCACATCTCCAATCTTCTTCATAATTCTAAAACCGTCAAAAATTCCTCTTCAATTCTAATTGCCCTCTTCTCCAAAATTTCCAAATTCTCTCAAGAAACGAAGAATCATGTCTAACCCACAAGATCATCCTATCACTCCTCCACCACCATTTTCCTCAAATTCATCCTCATCTACTCCACCTAGTGTATCTCCAAAACCTAGGTTTCGAAGGCAGAAAATGCTTGCTCGAAAAACTGTAGCATCTGGGGATCTGAGGAAGGTTTTAAATGAAAGGTTGAAAGCTAGCCAAGTGAAAGAAAGCCCAGCTCTAAAGTCTCATTCTAGCTTTGAGTCTGAATACTTTCAATCCGCGACTGAGAGAGATAGAGATGGGTCTTCTGACTCTGAAAAGACTCAAGAATCTCCTTATGAGGTAAGTTCTTCTGTAGTTGAAAACTTAGAAACTAGATTTGTTCTGGTTGGACCCATTAGGGATGTTGAGTTGCCTGAAATAAGTAGGAGTGGAGGTAAAAAGAAGTCTGAAAAAGAAAAAGAAAGAGAGGGTGCATGTGGTGAAGAGAGGGAAAAATGGAAGGGAGCAGTTCTTACTATATGTGGGGTTACACAAGATAGGTTAGATGAGAGTGGCATGAAGTCAAGGGGAAGTGGTTCTGGGGAAGCAGCTGAGGGGCTGGTTCATCTAAGCAAACAAAGAGATGAACCTATTTCATCTACTGAAGAAACCTAGGCTAATTTACTGAAAAAGGTTGGGGCAAGTTATGACCCAAAGAAACGCAAAGCTACTACACCAAAAGCCCCAAATGTTCCCAAGCCATCCAAGAAAAGAAAAGCCTCATCCCCAACACCTACTGCCTCTTCAATGCCTAGGGGTAGAGCCACAAGAAGAAGGGTAAAACAGAGTGAAACTGATCTACAAAAGGCTTTAGAAGAAAGCAAGAAAAGGAAAAAGGGATAAGGGAAAGGAAAAGGTTGGAGAATCCTCAGAGGCTGTTGAGGAAGAAGAGATGGAATTGGTCCATCAAGAAAGGGGTACAATAGTGGAGGTTCGTACACCCAAGCCTAAGAAACCCAAGACTTCCTCCAAGAAGTCCTCCTCTGTGCCTGTAGCTGCTGAACCCACACTAGCCAAGAGGACAAGATCTGCAGTGAAAGCTAAACAAACCAAAGTTTCTGATGATAATGATTAGAGTGAAGAAGAAGAAGAAGAAGAAGATGAATCTGAGAAGGAACACGATAAGCTTTCTATTTTTGGCAGAAGAAAAATGTTAAAAAGTAGATTGTTGAAGGACCTGGTGGAACCCGGGATGATGAGATTGGTAGACTCTTTGGCTGCTCAGGGATGGAAGGACATGGTCCTTCATATGGAAGGTAGGCTAGCAAGAAATGAGTTGATTGAATTTATGGCAAATGTTGTTGTTAAGGCTGGAGTTGTCAGTAGCCAGGTGAAGGGAGTGCAAGTGCAGTTTGATGCTGTGAAACTAGGAGAGATTCTGGACATACCCTCTGAAGGGTTTGATGACTATACTAGGCAAAGGTGGTCATGCTTGAACTCCCTCCCCACTGCCCTTGAAATCACCAAAAGGTTCTGTGATTCAGAGAATGTGAATGAAGCCAGAGCTGTGCAGAAAAGTGAGATGATGCCTCAGCACAAGGTGGTGTTTGAGTTTGTCAACAAGTGCTTATTGCCAAGACAGGAGAGAAGGCACACTGCCAACTACATGGATCTAGTTCTTATGGAATGCCTGGAGAGAGGAAAGCAAATCAACTGGCCTGCCCTCATAGTTAAACTGCTAGACAGGGTCATAAATGGTTCCAAGGCTCATGCTACCCCATATGGCTTCATACTAACCATAGTTCTGGATAGGCTCAATGTGCCTCTGAAGAAATGGGAAATGGCCTCAAGAAAAGAAAACTTTGGCATCAAAACTCTTCTTGCTTGTGACATCCAGTCAATGTCGTCCCAGTTGAACCCGGTTCATCCTTGAGGACACCCATCAACATCAAGGTTAGGACTTTAGTTCAGGAATGTGTAGCTAAGGATGCTGAAATTGCTAGGCTCAAGGCTCGTGTGGTTGAAGTGGAAGCTGAGAGGGATGGTCTCAGAATTGAGCCTGCAAAACAAAAGGAGAAGAATGATGGAATTCTTCAGAACATGCTGAATCTTCTCCAAACTCAACCCTCTAGTTCCTCCAAGCCTTAGGACTCCTAGTTTCTGTCTCCTGAACAAGTTCTAATACCCCCCCCCCAGTGACCCAGATTAGGGATTTTTCTATTTTTTTGCTCATGGTTTGGATGTTTTTCTTTTTATTTTTTGTGGATTGCTAGTGGCAACATATCTCTCTCAATGACAACTGCTGTTTTCTCTTGTTTAATGATTATTCTGACCTTGATAGTTTAAATATGTTTGTTTGATTACGGATGATTGCACCATGATTGCACTTGCAGTTGCCCCAGTGGCCATGAGTACTTATTAAAATATGAAATTCACACTGTGTATGCAACTTTTCGATAATGCCAAAAGGGGGAAGAGATATTGTGCTTTACACATTATTCTGAAATAAGTGATATTTATAACCTAATTAACCTAGTCCTTGATGAAAAGAAAATTTTCTAAGTTTAGTGTTGAGAGTTAAGCTGAGTTCTTATAGTTTTTTTGATCAGTAAAAAGCACAAAGTTTGTCATCATCAAAAAGGGGAAATTTGTTGGCCCAAGAATAAGTGAAGTTTTGAAGAATGACAAATGAACTCAGTCATGGACCAGGTCCATCTTGTGAAGCACTGTCATGATCAACCTACATATGTGAGATGCACATGAAGGAGATAAGTCCTACTGATCAAGCAGCAATATCTCCTGATCTGATAGAAAAGGTTGCATATTGGATAAGGGGAGAAAGTTTCCTTATATGAAGAAAACACAATCCAGATAAAGAGAGTGTTAGAGTTTGATATCTTCAAGGACTCAACAACAATAGAAGATCAGAAATTGAGTCTCAATCAATTTCTGATTTCTAACCTATTAAATGACAGTGATTGTTCTCTTTTACAAGTATTGCACAAACACAGATGTTAAACTAAATTGAAAGCAAAAGAGCAAGGCGATTTTGCAAGCAATTTATGTGAGATTTGAGTGTGCACTCCTGAAGCTACTTGAACGAGATAGAAGAACCAATTTCATTGTGTTTTTTTCTTATTCTAGTTCAATTGTAGTAAGTGGTTTAAAGTTGTACCTTTCAGCTTTCATAGAAGCAATTGTATTAGGTACTTTGAGTGTTCAAGTTATAAGCTGACTTGAAGTTGTCGTAACAGTTGAAGTTGTGTGCTACAAGGGATTAGAGTTAATCCTTAGGTTTACAAAGAGTTTTTGTAAATGTTGTTTTGGCTCAGTGATTTTAGTGGAAGTTTGGGAAATCCCTACTGAGTAGTAGGTCGTGATTTTTTCACCTTTTGAGCCGGGTATTTTCCACGTAAAAATCTCTGTGTTCTTTATTTTATGTACTTTTTATTTCGCAAACAGTAGTAGTTAGAACACCTAGAAGAACCAGGTTCTTCTAGAGCGAAAATTGGGTACCACACAAATCATCCCCTCATCTTGTGTCGTATTGACGTTTAGAACACCAAAGGTGTTGGTGCACTCCACTTGCTCCAGAGTTGCCTATTTGGTCAGTATGATTTGGATATGTATTGATTGGTATTGCGGGGCCCTGTCCCGACCTTTATGACGTTTATGTACTCTTAGAGGCTTGTAGACAGATGTCATATGTATAGATACTTGTATGGCCTTGTCGGCTTATGTTTTGAGTGTACAAATGATCATGTCGTCCTTATAGGCCTGTATGTCACATGCATAAGTTTCTATATCATTGTCCTATGTCTAGTATTCTCTTATGTTTTATTTTGGTTATCTCATAACGGTCCTTCTGGACCATTTAACCATGATGGTGTGGTAAGAAAGACACGTCATGTTGGTACTCAGTTGAATAAGGCACTGGAGGCCCGTCGCGGCCCTCCGGTTTGGATCATAACAGAAAAAATTTGTGCTTAGTTATTTTTAACTTATTATATAAAAATATAATATTTTTTTATATATAAATTTATTCAAAATGATTTGATATTTTTTCGATTTATTTTTTTAAAATATAAAATATGTCTTAATTATTTTATGTAATTATAAATTTATATAAAAATTTACGATTTTAATAAAAAAAACTACTTAATAATCGGTTCAGCATAATTGAGTTTGATCAGTTTTTAAAAATCTATTGGCACCCGTTATTATGTACAAAATCCTTTTGTGGTGAGCTCTCTAGATATTTCCGCTTTGATTCCACACATTCCCAATGAAACCCTTTATTCTGGATTGAGCTTGTGCTGGCCAAATTGTGACCTTTTGCACTTTTTCATTTTTTTAATGCGGTCCCATAAGAATCCATGAGAAGATATTTTACAAATTAAACTTATCCCAATTCTCCTTCTAAGAGCGTGGCCAAAAATCCTTCACTCTTTTCTCACTCCTGTCTTGTTCGCCCCGTGTGTCTTATTCATCTCTGTTTTGACTCCAAACAATATCTAAAGGTCTGCACTTTTCCCTGACCTCTATATAAAGGACAAAAACTTGTAGAAAAATATCAAACACTTTTGCATCTACACATTTTCATATCAGAATCTTCATTAGTTCTTGAAATTTAAGCATGGCAGACACCTCTAATAACCTCAACCGCCACCATCAAACCTTGGCCAAATCCCACTCCAGCCGTAAGACAAATAGTCATCGCGTCCGTAGTAGGGCCGATAGCTCTGCCGTGGAAACCTTCACCGAAGAGCGCGGTTACGATGACTTCAATATGGAGGAAGGTGACTCCGAGATGTGGAACTCTTTTTCCAGCAATTATAGAGAAGTGCAGTCGGTGTTGGATCGAAACAGATTGTTGATTCAACAAGTTAACGAGAATCATCAGTCGAGAACGCACGATAGTATGGTGCAGAACGTGGGCCTAATTCAGGAGCTGAACGGAAATATATCAAAGGTTGCTTCTCTCTATTCTGATTTCAATACCGACTTCGCAACCATGGTCTATCAGCGGAAGAATGGCGTTTGAGAAAAGACCAATAACAAGCATAGCCGCTACAGAGGCTTTTTTAAGTTTCTATATTTAATCTATTTGCAATGGCATATTAACTTTCTTCTCTCCAGCAAATTGGATTAAAAATTGTTAATAAAATATTTTTTTGGAAATAACCATCACACAAATACTTTGGACCTCTTTCTTTTTTTTGTCAGTTCCAAAAAGAATAATTCCTTTTTAAATTTGAAAATAATTTAGCTTAAACTTTCAATTCTATCTTTAATAAGATTTTTTTATAATCATACAAATACTCTGGATCTCTTCTTGACTTATTTAGGACCACATATTCTAAAAGTTTTATTTTTTTAAATTTTGTGTTCAATCAAACAGGTTCACCTAAATTGGAACGGATGAAGTATTACTTATTTTCTACTTTATTTCGGGTGACATGCTTTACTGAACGTAAGTTTTAAAATACTAATCACATGTTTCACATACGTAAAGTGCCAAAACTACTTTATTACTGTTGTCTCGGTTTTAATTGAAGTGAATATACTTCTTGTTTAGTCCGTTTAAAAAAATAATCCCTTTTTAAATCTGAAAATACTTTAACTTAATTTTTTTTTTTTTTTTAATGAGAAGCTTTATAGTTCCCACAATTTTTATGGCATATTTAAGTGAGTTTTAAATTTCTTTTTACCTTTTAAAATTTCATGTCCGATTAAAAATATTCACGTAAATTAAAACGAAGGAGCAACAATTGAGTGAGAAATATCAAAGAATTCCACATGTTCTTCGTATTACCTTTTTTAAATTTACATCCCTCGGTTATATTGTATTGTTAAATCCATTGTTTCGAAACAATGAAAAGTTTCGTTTTTTTGAAACAATCGATTTGATGTGGTGGGATTATTTCCTATTTTTCTTTTCAATTATGCCCTAACTTATTACTCCACAATTCTATTTTACCCTTTATCTTCTTTTTTTTTATTTTACCTCCAAATCTCCAATCTATAATCTACTTTGTTTTTTTTTCCAGACCAATGCTAAAGATGTTTGCCGCTTTCTGTTTTATTGTTTCTCCTAATTTGCTTTTAACTCAATTCTAATTAGTTGTGCTCCTTTGTTTTGCCTTCTTCTGTCTCGCTCCTTTGTTCGGCTTTCTTAAGGTGTTTTGCCTTCTTCTGTTTTATTTTTCCAAATTATTTTTATACATAATTTTGATAAATTTAATATTTAAACAATTGAGGGTATTTTAGTTAAATTATCGGTTACAGTACAGTACGATACAACCAAACCAAACAATAAAATATTATTTAACAATAACAACAATACAATCTATCCAAATATTATATTCATAAAATGATACGGTACAATACGATACAATACAATACAATACATTATAAAACGACGGGGAACAATGATCCAAACAAAGTGTTAGACTGGTTAATAATGATGGACTAATATTTCGAACCAACCGCTGATACGTTTCTCATTACCACGAAGTTGTCTTATCGTAGAGATGGACGGTCGGAGGATTGTCTCTATGAGGGTGAGAGAGAGGGCGAAGAGGATGGTGGTGTAGGCAATTAAAATTTTATTGAATTAAAATTCATAAGAAATTTGGATTTAATCTCAAATTAAATATATTTTGAATTCATATAAATATTATGGGCTAATATAATTGGATTAATTAATTAAATTCAATGAATATTGACTGGGCTAGTACATTTAGCTGGGCTACAAATGATGAGCCCACTTCATTAGTCCTTCCTAGAGGCCTTGCTTGGTGTCACGTGTCAAATGACGTGGAACGGCAAGTCAAATGGAAGAGCCAATAGTTGATTGTCCAACCAACTATGAAATCGCGCCACTTGTGCAAGTGACATATTTTGGCCAATCAACTATGGCCTTTTCACTCTGCAATCTGATTGGTCGGAAGGAGTTTGTTCTCATCACAACTCTTCCCTCCTACAATTATAAATAGGGGTCTTCACAACTTAGAAAAGACACCAGAAGTTATAATAAGAATCAAGAGAGAGCTCGTGGATCAAACGCTGCATATTTCTCTAAAATCTACAAGAATTCAAGTGTTCTAAGGATTAAAAGATCAAGACGAAGATTAAAGAACAAGTTGCAAGCCCTTGGATTAAAAATACGTCAAGATCAAGATCAGACCTCAAGCACTTGGATTAAAATAAAATAAAATCCAAGATTAAAATCGAAGAATATTTTATTTACTACTGGAAAGAAGAATCAGAAGATTTATAGAGATTGTAACACTCATATTATTTGAAATAAAATAATACGATTGTTGCAATACTTTTTCGATCTCTAATATTTTCTTGACGCATATTTATTGTTTACAAATTTTGGCACGTCCAGTGGGACAATCTCTACCTCTCATCTCAACTTTTTAATCACCAAAGCTCAAAAATATCGAAATGGCTTCAAAGAAAATCAACTCCAGATCAACTTCCACCAAGACTTCTAATTCCATGTTTTATACTGATGCAGAAAGCATTCTCGATATTACCTTTGGAAGCTTTGGACCAGTTACTAGAAGCAAAGCAAACTCTTTAGGACAACAAACACTCCATGTGTCATCAACATCAACCCTTATTTTCGGATCTTCATCCTCAAAAGGAGCAAGATCCTCTACAAGTGCGACCCAAAAAGAGAACGATGTTGCCGAAAGGATCAAAGAGGTTCTTGCTCAACTTAGTTTATCTAAGTCCAAGAAATTTTTCAAGCAAGCCGATGATGATGACTTGAGCTTTGGGTCTCCTCTAGTCTCCATTAATGCGACCTCTAAGCTCTATCCCAACAATGATCCATATTATTGTCCTCTACGGCGAACATGCAAGTAATGGTTATTGAAGCTTCTATTGTAGAAGAACAACTTGTAAATTTGACGAAAGTAATTGAAAGCTTATCAAAGCGTGTGCAAGATCAAGATGCTAAACTTTTCATGTTAACAAATACATTGGATAACATAGTAGAGGGAGAATCCACACAAAATCCTTTAAATCTTCAAAGATCACAAGAGAAAGAAGACTCCTCTGAAAAGCAAGCAGCCAAAGAAATCCAAGTCTCTGCTAAAGGTCTGATTCCCGTTGAGAAATTAAAGGACTTCATCATAAAGGTTATCAAAGATAATCATGAGTCATCATCCAAAATATATCTCCCATATTCAAAGTCGTATACACAAAGAATTGATAACTTGAAGATGCATGTTGGTTATCAACCTCCTAAGTTGTATACGGGTGAAATCAAGAAGCCCGATTTCAGTATCATTATGTCTTTTCCTTAGCTTCGCCTTAAAAAGGCCTCGAAGGCCTGGGGGTGCAGTTCGATGTTTCAACCTCGAGGGTTCTTCATACCCAACCTCAGTTCAACGCGAGCCGATGGTTATCATAGATAAATGGGAAGTTTCCTAGGCACGTGGTCCGAACTGACGACACCTACAAGAAGAGTACCAATCTGTAGCAGACTGCTAAATAGTTGTACCAGCTACTTTATTTTGTAATAAATACACATGTATTATGTTTGGGTTCCCTCCTCTTATATAAAGGGGACCTTTACTATTTTTGCACACACGATGAGAAACATTATTCACAACATTCAATACAAGAATATTCTATTCCCTCTAACTTAAACATATTCTCTTGGTTTCATTACTTACATTCATTGCTTATATTTATTGGGTTCTATCTATTGTTCTTCATTTATTGTTTGATATTGGTCATAAAGAGCCTTTATCAAAGCTCTCAAACTGTTAGTCCTTCATCGGCAATCCATAGCTTAATATCGAGCTCGACCTCGAGACCTCGTATACCCAAGCTCGAGACCCCGATTCTCAGCCGCTTGGTTTGCCTAAACGCACTATTTTCAAACTCTTATCTTATTTTCTAGTCTCATACTTAGCATCTACTGCCTAACAACTAGCATAAAAATAGATCACGTATTTTTAGAACCATAAAATTAAATTTAATTATAATTACCATTTTCAAGGTAAACAGTTTGGCGCCCACCGTGGGGCTAAAAATAATAGTGATTGTTTTCTTGTTGGTTTACTACATAACACAAGTTGTCTTTCATACTTTTTCTTGCCCAAGGATCTTTGATTTCAGGTTAAAATGTCTAACCCAGTGAGCGCAGATGAAAACAACGGTCTTGAGGACCGTGAAGAGAACGATGTAGCTGTTCCAGGTACTGGTGTACCACTACCAAACTCCGAGAGTACACCAGAGCCGATCCCCGGGGGTACTGTCTCACACAACACCCAACACAATGATGCCAGCACCCATATTAACGGGAATACACGCCAAGAAGTCAACAGGAAAATCGGGAAAATCCCACAAGGGAAGAAAGAAGGACGGATAGGGGAAGCAGAGCGGGAAAACCTCAGTCTGTCATTCATATGATCATTGGGGGGCCCTACATTCCCTAAGGACCCGTGATCAAACGGGTGAAAGTGTCCGCTGCAACGGAAGGGTTATTTCGGGGCCGCACGCCCGAAGACATCCTTGCGTTCAGCGAGGAAGATTTTGAGACCTTGACTCAACCACATAACAATGCGCTGGTAATTTCATTTCTCTTGAATAACGTTCAAATTAAACATGTACTGGTGGATCCAAGTAGCTCGGCCAACGTGATCAGGTCAAAGGTGGTAGAACAACTCGGTCTGCTCGATCAGATCGTGCCTACCTCTTGAGTCCTCAACGGTTTCAACATGGCTGGCGAAGCTACGAAGGGGGAGATCACCCTCCCGGTCAACGTGTCCGAAGAAGTTCAGGACGTCAAATTCCATGTCATCGATGGTGACATGAGGTGCAACGCATTGCTTGGGAGGTCGTGGATACACAACATGAGGGTAGTACCGTCAACTCTGCATCAGATGAAGAAGTTTCCAACAAAGGACGATATAAAAACAGTATATGGAGAACAACATGCGGTGAAAGAAATGTCTGCGGTCCACTGGGAAACGTCAGATTCTATACACTCTACCTCGAAAGAGCCGGGAGACAAACATACCCCCGAAGATGAAGAAAAAAATTTCCTCGCTCCCCGAACTTTTGTTGCCCCCGAAGAGTCGGACGCAACAAATTTGATTATTGAAGAACTAGATCAAGCTGTTCTGATCGAACATCTTCCAGATCGGATGGTATACCTGGGAACGGGGCTAACCTCCGAACTTAGGAGAAAACTCATTCAATTTCTTATTAATAACATCAATTGTTTAGCTTGGTCCCACTTAGATATGATAGGGATCCCACCGGAAATAACCACCCACCGACTAAGTGTCGACCCCAGATTCAAACCAGTGAAGCAAAAAAGAAGACCCCAGTCCAAAGTAAAACACGCATTCATCAAGGACGAGGTAACAAAACTCCTCAAAATAGGGTCTATTAGGGAGGTAAAGTATCCCGAATGGCTGGCCAATGTGGTGGTATTTCCCAAAAGGGGAAATAAGTTAAGAATGTGCATAGATTATAAAGACTTAAATAAGGCGTGCCCCAAAGATTCATTCTCGTTGCCTAACATCAACCGTTTGATCGATGCCACAGTCAGTCACGAGACCCTCACTTTTCTCGATGCCTACTCGGGGTATAATCAAATTCAGATGAACCTCGGGGACAGGGAAAAGACTTCGTTCATCACGAAGTACGGTACATACTATCACAATGTAATGCCCTTCAGGCTGAAAAACGTAGGAGCCACGTACCAGCGCCTAGTTAATAAAATGTTCGAACATCAAATAGGAAAATACATGGAGGTTTATATTGATGACATGCTAGTTAAGTCCTTACGCGCAAAGGACCATTTGACTCATTTGCAAGAGACATTCGACATCCTCAAAAGCTACAACATGAAACTCAATCCTGAGAAATGTGCCTTCGGAGTGGGTTCGGGCAAATTCCTAGGCTTCATGGTGTCAAACAGGGGAATCGAGATCAACCCCGACAAAATCAAGGCCATCGAAGAAATCATGGTGGTAAACAATGTGAAGGTCGTGCAACGGCTGATGAGGTGGATAGCAGCCTTGCGCCGATTCATATCGAGGTCATCAGACAGGAGTCATCATTTCTTCTCCTTACTCAAAAAGAAAAACAACTTCGAAGGACTTTAGAATGCCAACGCGCCTTGGAGGAGTTGAAGCGATATCTGAATAGCCCGCCTTTAATCCACACACCAAAGGAGGATGAAACAGTATATTTATACCTGGTCGTATCCGAGATAGTGGTAAGTGGTGTGCTAGTTCGAGAAGAGCAAGGTACGCAATTCCATGTTTATTATGTAAGTCAGACCCTGGGAGATGTCGAAACCAGGTATCTGCACCTAGAAAAATTAGCTCTTGCATTAATAAGCGCATCACGAAAATTGAAACCTTAATTTCAATGCCATCATATTAGTGTTTTAACGACATATCCTCTTCGAAGCATATTGCATAAGCCTGAATTATCGGGCCGATTGGCCAAATGGGCCATCGAACTCGGGGGATATGATATTGAGTATCAACCCCGAACGACTATCAAGTTCCAAATTTTGGCGGATTTTGTGGCCGACTTTTCGCCCTCCCTCATGCCCGAGGTAGAGAAAGAACTCTTACTAAAAACAGGCACATCTTTCGGGGTGTGGACCCTGTCCACTGATGGCACCTCGAACGTAAGAAGATTCGGGCTCGACATAGTTCTGAAGTCGCCTACGGGTGGCATAATCAGGCAATCTATAAAATCTGCGAGGTTGACTAACAACGAAGCCGAATATGAGGCTATGATTACATGTCTGGAATTGGCCAAGAGCCTAGGAGCTGAAGTCATCGAAGCGAGATGTGATTCCCTCATGGTAGTAAATTAGGTAAACAGGAGTTTTGAGGTTCGAGAAGGCAGGATGCAAAGATACTTAGACAAAATTCAAGTCACATTGCACCGCTTCAAAGAATGGACTCTGGTCCACTTACCTCGAGAGCAGAATAGCGAGGCTAATGCCCTTGCAAACCTGGGATCATCTGTCGAAGAAGATGACCTACTCCCCCGGGCCGTTGTTCAACTATCCAAAGCAGTGATCGAGGAAGGTCATGCCGAGATCAACTCCACTAGCCTGACATGGGATTGGAGATATAAATACATCGATTATTTGGAAAGTGGGAAACTACCCGCGGATCCGAAAGAGTTGAGGGCCCTGCGAACTAAAGCAGCCCGATTCTTGCTCGATGAAAACATAACTCTGTATAGAAGAACCTTTGATGGGCTCCTAGTAATATGTCTGGGACCGGAGGACACTGATTATGTGCTACGAGAAATCTACGAGGACACCTGCAGAAATCACTCAGGTTTCGATTCCTTAGTCTGGAAGGTGATCAGAGCAGGCTACTATTAGGACATCATGGAAAAGGATACCAAAGAATTCGTCCATAAATGCGACAAATGCCAGAGATTTGCCCCGATGATTCACCAACCCGGTGAACAGCTACATTCGGTCTTGTCGCCATGGCCATTCATGAAATGGGGGATGGACATCGTCGGGCCTCTACCAACGGCACCAGGTAAAGATAGATTTATTTTATTTATGACTGACTACTTTTCAAAGTGGGTAGAAGCGCGTGCCTTTGAAAAGATAAGAGAAAAAGAAGTCATTAACTTCATCTGGGACTACATCATGTGTCGATTCGAAATCCCTTCCGAGATAACATGTGATAACGGGAAGCAGTTTATCGGAAGCAAAGTAACACAATTCCTCGAGGATCATAAAATCAAAAGAATCCTATCGACACCCTACCACCCGTGTGCCAACGGTCAGGCTGAATCTACAAACAAGACCATCATTCAAAACTTAAAGAAGAAGTTGGAAAGTTCTAAGGGAAAATGGAGAGAAATATTACCCGAAGTGCTGTGGGCAAATCGAATAACTCCAAAATCAAGCACAGGAGAAACACCCTTCTCTCTGTTATATGGTGCCGAGGCTTTGTCCCAAGAAGGGTTTTACCGACAAGGTTTTTAACGAGGCAATATCTGTATGCTACCTAAGGAAAATTTCACAAGTATTCAAGGCTTCTCTTCAATCAACCTCGAACACTAGGGACCATCTCCCCGGTAGATCATCTTCTCGAAGAAGCCAAGACGAACCAAAAAGGGTCTCAGTAGGAAAATGATGTATCGAGCCAAACGATCGAATGAACCATGCCCGCATAGAATGATTGAGCCCTTGACGGCAAAAACATGTATACTTGTGCCAAGTAATCAGAGAATATTTCCTCCTCTATCAAAACAATTTACGCTTCAAAAGAGTCTGATACTTTCACAAGAAGTGGCTCTAAGGCCAAAAATTTACTGAATACCCGGGGACTGTCACCAAAAACTCGAAGCCATATGACCTCCGGGTCGAAAACTTTGGACTCGTAAGCCCTCAATGAGGCAGTACCAAGTTTACGAAAAGAATGGCTCTAGAGCTAGAAAGCTTTCGATGTCTCGGGGACTACTGTCGACTATTATCCGGTCGAGCTATTAGAAACTCAAGGCCGTAAGACCCCAAGAGGGCAACCTCGAGTCCAAAAGCCCTCCATATGGCAATACTAGAAAATGTAAGACCTCCATGAGGCATTATCAAATACCTCTATAAGGCAACAACAAAATTGTAAGGCCTCAAGCAAGGCATGAATTATACTTGTACCAAGTAGCCAAATTTGTAAGACCTCAAGCAAGGCATGAACTATATTTGTACCAAGTAACTGAATCTGTAAGACCTCAAGCAAGGCACGAGCTACACTTGTACCAAGTGACCAAATTTATAAGACCTTACAAGAGGCATAATTCTGATCTTAAAACTAAGGCTATATATTCGAACCTTTAAGGGCCCTAAAAAGGCATACCCTCGATATAGAAACCGAAGTTACTTCACTCTAGGACTAAAAGGCTCCAGCCAAATGCAATGACTTCGGTCACAAGGCTCCGGCCAAAGTCACGCGACTCGAGGACCCCTGATCATCGCTATAAAATCACAGGCCTTCAATTACTTCGAAAAAACTTCAAAAAGAACCGATTAATCAGGCTACCCTCGTCATAAGCAAAAGAGCTTCGAACATATCAGCTCCAAATGATAGGCTTCAAAACAGTTCAACCAACGAGCGAAACCTCCCGAGGTGCTCATTCATTGCTACATAATAACTCACAATCGAGGTTCTTATCGAGCCGCCGAAGAGCTAGGTGAACACAAAATTTCAAAAAATCTTTAGCCAGGGAAAAATAAAGCCTATATAATAGGTCGTACTGACCCAATATGTAAGAGCCACTGATGTTAGCTTACATTAGAGGTCGTACCGACCCGAGGCATAAGACCCTAAGAGCCAGCTCAAATTTTGAAAACTTAAGGGTCAATGAGCTCGAGTCGAAATACGACTCGAAGACTGAGCCCTAAACAGTTAACTAAAAGCCTAAGGGCAAATGCGTAAGAGCCACTATCGCCCACCTATACCAAGAGGTCGTACCGACCCAATGCGTAAGAGCCACTGACGCCAGCTTAATTTAAAAGGTCACACCGACCCAATGCATAATAGCCATTGTCGCCAGCTTAAAAGACCCTCAAGACTGATTAGAAGTCACACCAACCCAACAGTCGATCCAAAAAGTGCTAAATGTTGCTTTTAACCGCTTTGATATTGTTGAATTATATATACTCCTGCGAGGGCCACTTATCAGGACGAGGTCCCGACCTGTGTTGTTCGCCCGACAGGTGAATCACCATCTAATGGGGAAGATGAGGGTCCATCGAAGAGACGGAGAGTGGAGTTTGAGACAGCGCCCCCAACAGTGATTCATCTGGACGACTCTCCCACGACGGGCTCTAGAGAGGGTGTTGTCATGGCTCCCCCCCCCCCGTAGGGACAGAACCGGCCATTGCCTCGGCTCAATCAAAAATTCCTGCTGTTTCCAGTGATCAACAACCTGTCGTGGCGGAGAATCAAATCTCCAGGGCCACCATCATTATTTCGGGCGCACCCTCATCTTCTGCAGTTGGTCGTGCTCCCCCTTCGGCTGCCAAAAGAGGGAAAGGCATGGTGGTCGACGAATACGAATCCCAGTCGGACCTCGAGCCTGATGATGTTCGGATGTTTGAGGATGGACTTACTCACTCGGTGGTTCATGCGAGAGGCTCGGCTCGTATTCTTGAGATCCCTTCAGATACCAATCTCTTAGGAGACACGGAGGATCTGGTGCCGTAGTTCAGCATGTTGTTCTCCGAAGCCGAGAAAGCGGCCCTTCGGTCCGTTCCTGATATTGATCTGATCGCCAAAAAGAGAAGAGTCCAACCTCGATCCAACGACAACGGGTTACTGTTTCGATAAGTTCGAAATAACACCGTTTAAGGACGAGGTCCTTCGCCAAAAAGAGAAGAGTTCGATCTCGATCGAACGACGACGGGTTAATATTTTGATGAGTTCGAAATTATACCCTTTAAGCTCGAGGGCCTTCGCTAAAAAGAGTAGAGTTCGACCTCGATCGAACGACGACGGGTTACTATTTCGATAAGTTTAAAATAACACCCTTTTGAAGCCAAGGGCCTTCGCCAAAAAGAGAAGAGTTTGACCTCGATTAAACGACAACGGGTTACTATTTCGATAAGTTCGAAATAACACCCTCTAAGGCCGAGGGCCTTTTCCAAAAAGAGAAAAGTTTAACCTCGATCGAACGACGATGAGTTACTATTTTGATAAGTTTGCAATAACACCCTTTAAGGCCGAGGGCCTTCGCCAAAAAGAGAAGAGTTTGACCTCGATCGAACGACGATGGGTTACTATTTCGATAAGTTCCAAATAACACTCTTTAAGGCCGAGGGCATTCGCCAAAAAAAGAAGAGTTCGACCTTGATTGAACAACGACGGTTTACTATTTTGATAAGTTCGAAATAAAACCATTTAAGGCCATGGGCCTTCGCCAAAAAAGAGAAAAGGACAGCCTCGATCGAACGACGACGGGTTACTATTTCGATAAGTTGGAAATAACACCCTTTAAGGTTGAGGGCCTTCGCCAAAAAGAGAAAAGTCTGACCTCGATCGAACGACGACAGGTTACTATTTCGATAAGTTCAAAATAACATCCTTTAAGGCCGAGGGCCTTCGTTAAAAAGAGATGAGTTCAACCTCGATCGAACGACAACGAGTTACTATTTCGGTAAGTTCGAAATAACACACTTTAAGGCCGAGGGACTTCGCCAAAAATAGAAGATTTTGACCTCGATCGAATGATGATGGGTTACTATTTCGGTAAGTTCGAAATAACACCCTTTAAGGCCGAGGGCCTTTGCCAAAAAGAGTAGAGTTCGACCTCGATCGAATGACGACGGGTTACTATTTCGATAAGTTCGAAATAACACCCTTTAAGGCTGAGGGCCTTCGCCAAAAAGAGAAGAGTTCGACCTCGATTGAATGACGACGAGTTACTATTTCGATAAGTTCGAAATAACTCCATTTAAGGTCAAGGGTCTTCGCCAAAAAGAGAAGAGGTCGGCCTCGATCGAATGATGACGAGTTACTATTTTGATAAGTTTGAAAGAACACCCTTTAAGGTTGAGGGCCTTCGCCAAAAATAGAAGAGTCCGACCTCGATCGAACGACGATGGGTTACTATTTCGATAAGTTCAAAATAACACCCTTTAAGGCCAAGGGCCTTCGCCAAAAATAGAAGAGTGCGACCTCGATCGAACGACGACAGGTTACTATTGCGATAAGTTCAAAATAACACCCTTTAAGGCCGAGGACCTTTGCCAAAAAGAGAAGAGTTCGACCTCGATCGAACGATGACGGGTTATTATTTCTATAAGTTCAAAATAACACCCTTTAAGGCTGAGGGCCTTCGCCAAAAAGAGAAGAGTTTGACCTCGATCGAACGACAATTGGTTACTATTTCGGTAAGTTCGAATAACACCCTTTAAGGCCGAGGGACTTCGCCAAAAAGAGAGGACTTTTACCTCGATCGAACGACGACGGGTTACTATTTCAGTAAGTTCGAAATAACACCCTTTAAGGCCGAGGGCCTTCGCCAAAAATAGAAGAGTTCGACCTCGATCGAACGACGGCGGGTTACTATTTCGATAAGTTCGAAATAACACCCTTTATGGTCGAGGGCCTTCGTCAAAAAGATAAGAGTTCGACCTCGATCGAACGATGACAGGTTACTATTTCGATAAGTTTTAAATAACACCCTTTAAGGCCGAGGGCCTTCGCCAAAAAGAGAAGAGTTCGACTTCGATTGAATGATGACGGGATACTATTTCGATAAGTTTTAAATAACACCCTTTAAGGCTGAAGGCCTTCGCAAAAAAGAGAAGAGTTCGACCTAGATCGAACGACGACGACTTACTATTTTGATAAGTTCGAAATAACACCCTTTAAGGCCAAGGGCCTTCGCCAAAAAGAGAAGAATTCGACCTCGATCGAACGACGACGGGTTACTAATTGGATAAGTTTGAAATAACACCCTTTAAGGCCAAGGGCCTTCGCCAAAAAGAGAAGAGTCCGACCTCGATCGAACGATGACAGGTTACTATTTCGATAAGTTCAAAATAACACCCTTTAAGGCCGAGGGCCTTCGTTAAAAAGAGATGAGTTCAACCTCGATCGAACGACAACGGGTTACTATTTCGGTAAGTTCGAAATAACACACTTTAAGGCCGAGGGACTTCACAAAAAATAGAAGATTTTGACCTCGATCGAATGACGATGGGTTACTATTTCGGTAAGTTCGAAATAACACCCTTTAAGGCCGAGGGCCTTTGCCAAAAAGAGTAGAGTTCGACCTCGATCGAATGACGACTGGTTACTATTTCGATAAGTTTGAAATAACACCCTTTAAGGCCGAGGGCCTTCGTCAAAAAGCGAAGAGTTCGACCTCGATTGAATGACGACGAGTTACTATTTCGATAAGTTGTAAATAACTCCATTTAAGGTCAAGGGCCTTCGCCAAAAAGAGAAGAGGTCGGCCTCGATCGAACGATGACGGGTTACTATTTTGATAAGTTCGAAATAACACCCTTTAAGGTTGAGGGCCTTCGCCAAAAATAGAAGAGTCCGACCTCGATCGAACGACGA
The DNA here is from genome assembly GCF_000393655.2 of Nicotiana sylvestris. NCBI lineage: Eukaryota > Viridiplantae > Streptophyta > Magnoliopsida > Solanales > Solanaceae > Nicotiana > Nicotiana sylvestris. The sequence continues at coordinate 93,075,387 of NC_091059.1, read as the reverse complement.
TGGGTTACTATTTCGATAAGTTCAAAATAACACCCTTTAAGGCCAAGGGCCTTCGCCAAAAATAGAAGAGTTCGACCTCGATCGAACGACGACGACTTACTATTTTGATAAGTTCGAAATAACACCCTTTAAGGCCAAGGGCCTTCGCCAAAAAGAGAAGAATTCGACCTCGATCGAACGACGACGAGTTACTAATTGGATTAGTTTGAAATAACACCCTTTAAGGCCAAGGGCCTTCGCCAAAAAGAGAAGAGTCCGACCTCGATCGAACGACGACAGGTTACTATTTCGATAAGTTCAAAATAACACCCTTTAAGGCCGAGGGCCTTCGTTAAAAAGAGATGAGTTCAACCTCGATCGAACGACAACGGGTTACTATTTCGGTAAGTTCGAAATAACACACTTTAAGGCCGAGGGACTTCACCAAACATAGAAGATTTTGACCTCGATCGAATGACGATGGGTTACTATTTCGGTAAGTTCGAAATAACACCCTTTAAGGCCGAGGGCCTTTGCCAAAAAGAGTAGAGTTCGACCTCGATCGAATGACGACGGGTTACTATTTCGATAAGTTTGAAATAACACCCTTTAAGGCCGAGGGCCTTCGCCAAAAAGCGAAGAGTTCGACCTCGATTGAATGACGACGAGTTACTATTTCGATAAGTTTGAAATAACTCCATTTAAGGTCAAGGGCCTTCGCCAAAAAGAGAAGAGGTCGGCCTCGATCAAACGATGACGGGTTACTATTTTGATAAGTTCGAAATAACACCCTTTAAGGTTGAGGGCCTTCGCCAAAAATAGAAGAGTCCGACCTCGATCAAACGACGATGGGTTACTATTTCGATAAGTTCAAAATAACACCCTTTAAGGCCAAGGGCCTTCGCCAAAAATAGAAGAGTGTGACCTCGATCGAACGACGACAGGTTACTATTGCGATAAGTTCAAAATAACACCCTTTAAGGCCGAGGGCCTTTGCCAAAAAGAGAAGAGTTCGACCTCGATCGAACGATGACGAGTTATTATTTCTATAAGTTCAAAATAACACCCTTTAAGGCTGAGGGCCTTCGCCAAAAAGAGAAGAGTTCGACCTCGATCGAACGACAATTGGTTACTATTTCGGTAAGTTCGAATAACACCCTTTAAAGCCGAGGGACTTCGCCAAAAAGAGAAGAGTTTTACCTCGATCGAACGACGACGGGTTACTATTTCAGTAAGTTCGAAATAACACCCTTTAAGGCCGAGGGCCTTCGCCAAAAATAGAAGAGTTCGACCTCGATCGAACGACGGCGGGTTACTATTTCGATAAGTTCGAAATAACACCCTTTATGGCCGAGGGCCTTCGCCAAAAAGATAAGAGTTCGATCTCGATCGAACGATGACAGGTTACTATTTCGATAAGTTCAAAATAACACCCTTTAAGGCCGAGGGCCTTCGCCAAAAAGAGAAGAGTTCGACCTCGATTGAATGATGACGGGTTACTATTTCGATAAGTTTTAAATAACACACTTTAAGGCTGAAGGCCTTCGCAAAAAAGAGAAGAGTTCGACCTCGATCGAACGACGACGGGTTACTATTTTGATAAGTTCGAAATAACACCCTTTAAGGCCATGGGCCTTCGCCAAAAAGAGAAGAGTTCGACCTCGATCGAACGATGACGGGTTACTAATTGGATAAGTTTGAAATAACACCCTTTAAGGCCAAGGGCCTTTGCCAAAAAGAGGAGTTCGACCTCAATCGAACGACGACGGGTTACTATTTCGATATGTTCGAAATAACGCTCTTAAAGTCCAAGGGCCTTCACCAAAAAGAGAAGGTTTCGACCTTGATCAAATGACGAGCCACTATTTCGATTAGTTCGAAGTACTAAGGCCAGAAGCCATTAGGAAGAATAGAAGGAAAGAAAAACTGGGACTCGCCATACAGGTGCCTATCTTGCACCAAAGCCATAGACAGTTGAAATAAAGGTGAAGTACAAGGAAAATAACAACTCTCCTTTATACAAAGTCATTGTGTGGACTATCGCCGCTTACATATGGCCCAAGCCAACGATTAAAAAAAGGAGGGAAGAAATACGAATGAAAAGGAAAAAGGAAAGAAACAACGACAACAGATGACGAACAACTATAAAAAACAACTGAAAGTAAGTACAGGCAAGGACAACATTCTTCATTCGGTGTCATCACCGCCATCACCATCAGCATCTCCAAGAAGCCCTCCATTACCATCGGCCGCACCCCTATTAGCTTCAGGCATCGCCGCATCATACCCATAATTGATGCGAGCCTCCCGTGCTTTCACTCGCGCTTCTTCATAGGCAGCCTCAGTCACAGTACCCACCTCCCATAAACTCTTATATATATCCCACTGGGCTTCGATGTAAACCCAAAGCTCGTGCACATGGTGGGGAACGACGATGGAGGAAGACTCAATTTGAGCCAACAGTCACCCATTTTCTGCCTCCAGTGTTGTGACCCGATCTCTCAGAACCGATGCCTCTTGATCAATCTCGCTGATGCGCTCCTCGAGCCTTGCCTCCATGAGCGTAGTCATCGCTCTTTCTGACTCCTGTTCGGATTGGAGGATGGGATAGTGTTTTCCAGGGCCGCCGCCCTCGGCGAAGCCTCGACCAAGCACTCTCGATGCTCTCCAACCCAACGACCTTGTTCTTCAGTGCAGTCAAATTCCCCATCCATTCTACGCTCATCGCCTCGACCTTGATCAAGTTCTAAACCATCTCTGCCTGCATAGACCTCAATCTCTCCTGTAGATGCTCACATTCTATGGCGACCCCCTTGCCCAACTCGAGATCCTCGTCCTTAATTCGAAGTTGATCCTCGAGCACACTCTTGCTGCGGATAGCTTGCATCTACTCCTGATCCCTTTTCTCCAACTCCTTGCCAAGAGTCCGATTACCGGGGTTTGCCTTCAGCCGCTCATACATCTCGCGACACTTGTTGCGGTAGCGATGATATTTCTCCAACATCTTCAAGAAAATCTTGGCCCGAATGTTGGCCCTGCGAATGCTTTCCACTTCCACCATATATGTCTGAATGCGAAGGCCCTCGGCCTTAAAGGGTGTTATTTTGAACTTATCGAAATAGTAACCCGTCATCATTCGATCAAGGTCGAACTCTTCTCTTTTTAGCGAAGGCCCTCGGCCTTAAAGGGTGTTATTTTGAACTTATCAAAATAGTAACCCGTCATCATTCGATCGAGGTCGAACTCTTCTCTTTTTGGCGAAGGCCCTCGGCTATAAAGGGTGTTATTTTGAACTTATCGAAATAGTAACCCATCATCGTTCGATCGAGGTCGAACTCTTCTCTTTTTGGCGAAGGCTCTTAGCCTTAAAGGGTGTTATTTCAAACTTATCGAAATAGTAACCCGTCGTCGTTCGATCGAGGTCAAACTCTTCTCTTTTTGGCAAAGTCCCTCGACCTTAAAGGGTGTTATTTCAAACTTATTGAAATAGTAACCCATCATCGTTCGATCGAGGTCGAACTCCTCTTTTTGGCGAAAGCCCTCGGGCTTAAAGGGTGTTATTTTGAACTTATCAAAATATTAACTCGTCGTCGTTCGATCAAGGTCAAATTATTCTCTTTTGGCGAAGACCCTCGACTTTAAAGGGTTTTATTTCGAACTTATCAAAATAGTAACCCATTGTCGTTCGATCGAGGTCGAACTCTTCTCTTTTTGGCGAAGGCTCTCGGCCTTAAAGGGTGTTATTTCAAACTTATCGAAATAGTAACCCATCGTTGTTCGATTAAGGTCGAACTCTTCTCTTTTTAGCGAAGGCCCTCGGCCTTAAAGGTTGTTATTTCGAACTTATCGAAATAGTAACGCATCGTCAGTCCCAGTATTTGGAGAGCCAGATATCTTCTGGGAGAGTCCTAGTCCATAAGGCATTGCTCGCAACGGAGGGTACGACGTCGGAGAATGCGAAACGTTGTGGTTTCGCTTAAGTTTGTTTTGCTCACAAATTGTAGTTTCCTTGTCTTGCTCCTATCTTCCGGCTCAGAGTTATCACCGTCAGGCGGTGTCACAGTTGTTTTGCGGTAGTTTTTCGTCCTTTAATTAAGGTGTTTCTTCATTCGTTCGCCTGCGTGGCCATTGTATTCCTACTTGAGCAGAGATTAAGAGGCAAGTTAGAATGAAACTCTCCTTGCCCCCATCTGGTGGTCCGATAGGGGAGTACTGATTGGTAACACTGTTCACCTTGGTTGGCGTATCGATGGTAGATAGGGCGAAGGTTTCTAAGCTTGATAATTTTATTTGGCTCTCCTCCCCCTACTGCACTGCTCCTTAGTCTCGCATGGGTTGGATTTTCCTTCGCGCTCTTTTTGTTGAGTAATCGTATTTTTTGTCTTTGATATGGGAGAGACTAGGAAATTTCACTAAAAAATCCCCACAGACGGCGCCAAATTGTTTGATGTGATGACCCGGCCGGTCGTCTTAAGAATTTATGCCTCGATCCCCTATTAACTACTTTCCTCATGTTTATTTATGCTATTTTGATTTGCCGGGATGTTCGATTTTGAGTTTCGGAAAGTTTTGGGAAACTTAGTCCCTAAATGAGAGCTTAAGTATTGGAAAGTTGACCGTAGTCGGAATAGTGTGAAGACAACCTCGGAATGGAAATCTGATGGTTCTGTTAGATTCGTTGGGTGATTTCGGGCTTAAGGGAGTGTACTGATTATGTTTTGGAGGTCCGCAGCTAATTTAGGCTTGAAATGCCGAAATGTCGAATTTTGAAGTTTTCGGTTTGATATTTTGATCTGAGGGTCGGAATGGAATTCTGGAAGTTGGAGTAGCTCTGTAGTGTTAAATGTAACGTGTGAGCAAAATTTCGGGTCATTCGGATGAGGTTTGATAGAATCTTTGATCGAAAGCGTAGTTTTAGAGTTTTGGGATTTTTAGGCTTGAATCCGTGGTTGATTCATCGTTTCGATGTTGTTTTAGGTGTTTTAAGGACTGGTATAAGTTTGGACAATGGTATTAGACTTGTTGGTGCTTTTGGTTGAGGTCTCGGGGAACTCGGGATGATTCCGGATGGTTGTCGGAAGAATTGGAAGTGGTTTATAGCAGCTAAAGCTGTTGATATCTGTCATAACCGCACTTGCGGTTGGGTTCCGCAGGTGCGGAGCCGCAGAAGCGGCGGAGAGATCGCAGAAGTGGAATTAGGGAGGTCCAGCAAGAGCCGCAGGTGCGTGAAGGGTATCGCACTTGCGAGACCGCAGGTGCGGAGGGTCTACCTCAGAAGTGAAAACTGGTCTTAAGTGATAGGTCACAGGTGCGACCATTGGTCCGCAAAATCGGGACCGCAGATGCGGTAATAGCTGGGCAGAAATATAAAATTTTGAGGGTTTAGTTTCAAAAGTTGAAAATTCGATTTGGAGCTCGGGAGAGAGCGATTTTGGGAGGAAATTGAAGAGGAGATTATTGGGTAACAATTCTTTAACCCTTTCTAGTTATATTCTATCAATGTATAGTTAGCTTCATCATTTAAATTCGGATTGGAGATGAAAATTGGGGAAAAGTTGGAAGAAAGTTCTTAGACCTAGAATTCGACTTTTGATTGGGAATTTGACCTTAGATTTGGATAATTTTGGTATGCATGAACTCGTGAGAGTATGAGGATTTTGAAAATATAGATTTTACCAAATTCTGATACGTGGGCTCGAGGGGCATTTTGGTTATTTTACCTAATTTTGCGTACTAGCTTAGAATTTCTTTGTTGAATTAGTTACTTGAAGTGTTATTTACATCATGCAATTGAATTGAATAGATTTGGGCCATTGGGAGTCTAGTACTCGTGGCAAGAGCCTGGTTTCTAGTTGATTATTGAGCCGGTTTGAGGCAAGTGGCTTGTCTAACCTTGTGTGGGGGACCTTCCCCTTAGGATTTGGTATATTTGATATTTGAAATGCCTTGTACGTGAGGTGATGAGTGCGTACTTGAGCTAATTGTTGAAAATCCGGTTTTCTTTAAGTAATTTTAATTGTGTTCCTTTTTCCTGTCTTATACTACTTGCAAATTTAAGCCTATTGTTAGCTTATAAAAGCATGTTTAATTGACTTCATTGCTTACTTGCTTAACCTGCCTTAATTGTATTACGTGAAGCATGTTAGGTTAGAATTACCTATTTACTTGGTACAAAATTGAGCTTAAATGAGTATTCCTTGTGTTGCTGATGCATGCTTAACTTTGGGACTATGGTTCGGCATCCCGGGAGATCCCCTGCACGTATTTATGATTTGAGCTGAGGTGCGGGATACCGAGAGATCCCTAGTACGGATATTGAGGATACCAAGAGATCCTCGGGATACCGAGAGATCCCTAGCACGTATATTGAGGATGCCAAGAGATCCTCGGGATACCAAGAGATCTCTAGCATATATTGAGGATACCGAGAGATCCCTGGCATATATTGAGGGTACTAAGAGATTCTCAGGATACTGAGAGATCCCCAGTTATTTCCTAGTGATTGTTTTGCCTCTGTTTCAGTTATTGAATTCCTTGTTTTCCTATATTAAATTCTTATTGTTAGCTTTCAACTATACTGCTTATCTTATACTGCCATACCTTATATTTTTATTTTATCTTAGTAGGGCCCTGACCTTCCTCGTCACTACTCGACCGAGGTTAGGCTTGGCACTTACTGAGTACCGCTATGGTGTACTCATGCCCTTTCTGTGCATGTTTTTCATGTGCAGATCCAGGTACTTCGACTCATACTTACCATCCTTGAGGCAAGGCGACCCTTCAGAGACTTCGAGGTATATCTGCCGCGTCCGCAAACCGAGGAGTCTCTCTCCATTCTCTCATGTAGTTACAACCTTCTGTATTTACCTTGTTTTAGACTATTCTGGAGTTAGAGCACTATGTAGTATCCTTAGCTTGTGATTCATGGGTTTCCAGGTTTTGGGCATATGTATTACTTTTGAGAGTTAAATATTGTGTATGCCGAGCGGCACTTTTAAACTGTGTTATTATTACTCTATTTCTGTTTTAAATTATTTTTCTCTTCTTTCACAAGTTTGGTTTATTTTCCGTATTTTAGGCTTACCTAGTCGTAGAGACTAGGTACCGTCACGATGGTTCACGGAGGGCACCGGGTCATGACAAGTTGGTATTAGAGCAATAGGTTCATAGGAGTCATGGATCACAAGCCGGTTTATTAGAGTCTCGTTGTTCGGTACAGAGACATGTACTTATCTACGAGAGGCTATGTAACTGTTAGGAAAATTCCACTTCATTTGATTTCCTTGTCGTGCGAGATTTTGACATTCACAATTCTAAACTTCTATCTTCTATTCTCTCACAGATGGTGAGGAAACACGCTACCCGAGATGATTAGGCACCCGCACCCCCTACTACAGTCGTTAGAGGCCACGACCGGGGTAGAGGCTGAGGACGCGCATGTGGTGCAGCCAGAGCACCTGCGCGAGCTGCCGCCGAGGTACCACCAGTAGTTCCAGCCGGAGTTCAGGCACCTGATACGCCTACTGCTATTACTACTCCAGCACTTCAGGAGACTCTAGCACAGTTCATGAGCATGTACACCACTTTGGCTCAAGCAGGGTTGCTTTCCCTTGCTGCAACTACGTCTCAGGCCGGGGGAGGAGCACAAACTCCCGCCGCCCGCACTCCTGAGCAATGAGTGCATGTTGAGTAGGTCCCTAAGATTATTCCCGTATAACCTGCAGTCCGAGATCAGCCCAAGGATAGGGCAGCGGCTTTTGAGGATGAGCAACTGAGGCTTGAGAGGTTCAAGAAGTACAAGCCTCCTGTATTCAGTGGTCTAGCGTCAGATGATGCTCTGGGATTTCTAGATGAGTGTTACCGCATTCTCCGTACCATGGGTATATCAGGATCGAGCGGGGTTTCCTTCACTACTTTCCAGCTTCGAAGGGCTTCCTATGAGTGGTGGCGCACCTATGAGTTAGACCATTCGGATGAGGCTGCTCCACTGACTTGGACTCAGTTTTTAGATCTGTTCCTGAGAGAGTATGTTACTCAGAGCCTCAGGGATGCATGGCGCACAGAGTTTGAGCATTTGCGCTAGGGTGCTATGACTGTCTCAGAGTATGCTGTCCGTTACACTAGTTTGGCTAGACATGCCCCAGCCTTGGTTTCTACTATTCGCGGGAGGGTTCGCCGGTTTATTGAGGGGCTTATTCCTAGCATCAGGTCTAGCATGGTTCGTGAGTTGGAGATGGATATTTCTTATCATCAGGTGGTGAGCATTGCTAGGAGGATTGAGGGTATGCATGCTAGGGAAAGAGAGGAGAGGGAGGCCAAGAGGTCTCAAGAGTCGGGCCATCATTTTGGTGCTCGTGCCCCAACTGCTGGTCGTCATGGTATGGGTTATATGAGTCGCCTTATTCATTTAGCTCTTCCAGTAACCAGTGGTATTCCAGCTCCTCCTAGGCCTCAGGAGCCTTATTATGCACCTCCGGTTTCTAGCGCGCCTCATGCGCAGGGTGCTTTTAGAGGTCAGTCCAGCAGACCTAGCCTAGGCCAGTCATAGCCACCACGTCCTCCCAGAGCTTGTTTTGAGTGCGGTGACACACGCCATGTGGTCAGGGATTGCCCTAGGCTTGGGAGGAGTGCGCCTCTACAGACTTCTCAGCCACAACATGCCCCGCAGAATTCTTAGGTTATGGTTACAGCTCCAGTTGCTAGAGGTGGAGGTCAGGGAGGTAGAGCTCGCCCTAGAGTGGGAGGCCAGGCCAGATACTATGCCCGTCCTGCCCGTACCGAGGTTGTTGCCTCCGATTCGGTCATCACAGGTATTATATTGGTTTGTCACAGAGATTCATCGGTTCTATTCGATCCAGGCTCCACTTACTCTTATGTGTCTTCTTATTTTTCTCCGCATTTGGGTATACCTCGGGATTCTTTGAGTTCCCCTGTTTATTTTTCTACTCCTGTGGGAGATTCTTTTATTGTGGACCGCATTTATCGGTCGTGTCTGATAGCTCTTAGTGGTTTTGAGACCAAAACGATTTATTGTTGCTTAGCATGGTAGATTTTGATATTATCTTGGGCATGGACTGGTTGTCGCCCCATTATGCTATTCTTGATTGTCACGCCACACTGGCTATGCTAGGTGTACCGCGTGTTGAGTGGAGGGGTACTTTAGATCACACTCCCAGTAGAGTTATTTCTTTTCTTACAGCTCAGCGTATGGTTGAGAAGGGGTGTGACATATATTTAGCCTATATGAGAGATGTCAGTATTGATATCCCTTCGGTTGATTCAGTCCCAGTAGTACGGGATTTTCCCGATGTGTTTCCAACTGATCTTCCTGGCATGCCGCTTGATAGAGATTGATTTTGGCATTGATCTATTGCTGAGCACTCAGCCCATTTCTATTCCCCTGTATGTATGGCTCCTTCTAAGTTGAAGGAGTGAAGGATTTACATGAATCGCTTGATAAGGGTTTTATTCGGCCCAGTGTATCACGTTTGGGTGCTCCTGTCTTGTTTGTGAAGAAAAAAGATGGTTCTATTCGTATATGTATTGATTATCGCCATCTGAACAAGGTTACAGTAAAGAACTGTTATCCTTTGCCTCGTATTGATGATCTGTTTGACCAGTTTCAGGGCGCACGGGTGTTTTCTAAGATTGACTTGGGCTCAGGTTACCATCAGTTGAAGATTCGGGAGCCAGATATCCCGAAGACTGCTTTCAGGACTTGGTATGGTCATTACAAGTTCTTTGTTATGTCATTTGGGCTGACCAATGCCCAAACAGCCTTTATGCATTTTATGCACAGTGTGTTCCGGCCGTATCTTGACCCGTTTGTCATTGTCTTTATTGATGATATTCTGATGTATTCCCGGAGTCGGGAAGATCATGAGCAGCACCTGAGGATTGTGCTTCAGACTCTGAGAGAGAAGAAGTTATATGCTAAGTTCTCGAAATGTGAGTTTTGGTTGGACTCCGTGGCATTCTTAGGCCACGTGGTATCGAGTGAGGGCATTCAGGTGGATCCGAAGAAAATAGAGGCCATCAGAGTTGGCCCAGACCATCCTCAGCTATAGAGATCCGCAGTTTCCTTAGCTTGGCGGGTTACTACCGCCGTTTTGTGTAGGCGTTTTCATCGATTGCAACCCCTATGACCAGGTTGACCCAGAAAGGTGCTCTATTCCAGTGGACGGAGGAGTGTGAGGCGAGATTTCAGAGGCTCAAGATAGCTTTGACTACAACCCCAATTTTGATATTGCCTATAGCTTTGGGGTCTTATACGATTTATTATGATGCCTCGAGGATTGGCCTCAGAGCAGTGTTAATGCAGGGTGGTAGGGTGATTGCCTACGCGTCTAGACAGTTGAAGGTACATGAGAAAAATTATCCTATCCACGACCTTAGTTAGCTGCCATTGTTTACGACCTGAAGATCTGGCGCCATTATTTATACGGTGTGCCTTGTGAGATTTATACTTACCATCGAAGCTTGCAGCACCTGTTCAAGAAAAAGGATCTAAATTTGTGCCAGATGAGGTGGTTAAAGTTGGTGAAGGACGATGATATCACTATTTTGTATCACCCGGGCAAGGCCAATGTGGTGGTCGATGCTTTGAGTCGTCGGGCGGAGAGTTTGGGGAGTTTGGATTATTTACCAATATCGGAGAGGCCTGTGGCAATGGATATTCAGGCCTTAGCCAGCCAGTTTGTGAGATTGGATCTTTCGGAGCCCAGTCGAGTTCTAGCTTGCGTGGTTTCTCGATCTTCTTTATTTGATCGTATCAGGGAGCATCAGTATGATGACTCTCATTTGCTTGTCCTCAAGGACAAGGTTCAGCACGGTGATGCGAGAGATGTGACTATTGGTGATGACGGTGTATTGAGGATGCAGGGTCGGATTTATGTACCCAATGTTGATGGGCTTCAGGAGTTGATTCTGGAGGAGGCCCATAGCTCGCGGTATTCCATTCATCCGGGTGCCGCGAAGATATAGCAGGATTTGAGGCAGTACTACTGGTGGAGACGGATGAAGAAAGATATAGTTGGATTTGTAGCTCGGTGCCTCAACTGTCAGCAGGCGAAGTATGAGCACCAAAGGTCGGGTTGGTTGCTTCATCAAATAGAGATTCCGGAGTGGAAGTGGGAGCTGATCACCATGGACTTTATAGTTGGTCTCCCACGGACTTTGAGAAAGTTCGATGCTATTTGGGTGATTGTGGATCGGTTGATCAAGTCCGCTCACTTCATTCCTGTGTGTACTGCTTATTCTTCGGAGCGGTTGGCGGAGATCTATATTCGGGAGATTGTTCGCCTGCATGGTATTCGAGTTTCCATCATTTCAGATAGAGGTACTCAGTTTACATCACGATTCTGGAGAGACGTTCAACATGATTTGGGTACTCGGGTGGAGTTGAGTACAACATTTCACCCTCAGAGGACGGACAATCTGAGCGCACTATTCAGATTCTTGAGGATATGCTCCGTGCGTGTGTGATTGAGTTTGGAGGGTCTTGGGATCAGTTCTTGCCATTGGCGGAGTTTCCTTACAACAACAGCTATCAGTCCAGCATTTAGATGGCACCGTATGAGGCTTTATATGGTAGGCGGTGTAGATCCCCAGTGGGTTGGTTTGAGCCTGGTGAGGCTAGATTATTGGGCACAGACTTAGTTCAGGATGCTTTGGAGAAGGTTAAGATGATTCAGGATAGACTCCGTACAGCCCAGTCCAGACAGAAGAGCTATGCGAACCAGAAGGTTAGCGGTATTTCCTATATGGTTGGAGAGCAGGTTCTGCTTCGGGTTTCGCCTATGAAGGGTATTATGAGATTTGGGAAGAAAGGGAAGTTGAGTCTGAGGTTTATTGGCCCTTTTGAGATAATGAGGCGTGTTGGGGAGGTTGCTTATGAGCTTGCCTTACCCCCAACTTGGCAAGAGTTCATCCGGTATTTCATGTCTCAATGCTTCGGAGGTATCACGGTGATCCATCGCACGTGTTGGATTTTAGTTCAGTCCAGTTTGACAAGGATCTATACTATGTTGAAGAGCCAGTGGCAATATTGGATAGGCAGGTTAGAAAGCTGAGGTCAAAGAACGTTGCATCAGTGAAGGTTCAGTAGCGGGGTCAGCCGGTCGAGGAGGCGACTTGGGAGACTGAGCAGGATATGCGCAGCCGTTACCCTCATCTTTTCACTACTTCAGGTATGTCTCTATGCTCGTTCGAGGACGAATGAATGTTTAAGTATAGGAGGATGTGACGACCCGGCCGGTCTTCTTAAGAATTTATGCCCTGATCCCCTATTAACTACTTTCCCCATGTTTATTTCTGCTATTTTGATTTGCCGGGATGTTTGGTTTTGAGTTTCGGAAAGTTTTGGAACACATAGTCCATAAATGAGAGCTTAAGTGTTAGAAAGTTTACCGTAGTCGGAACAATCTAAAGACGACCTCGGAATGGAAATCTGATGGTTCCGTTAGCTCCGTTGGATGATTTAGGGCTTTGGGGCATGTCCGGATTGTGTTTTGGAGGTCCGCAGCTAATTTAGGCTTGAAATGCCGAAAGGTCAAATTTTGAAATTTCCGATTTGATATTTTGATCCGAGGGTCGGAATGGAATTCCAGAAGTTGGAGTAGCTCCGTAGTGTTGAATGTGACGTGTGTGCAAAATTTCGGGTCATTCGGACGAGGTTTGATAGACTTTTTGATCGAAACCGTATTTTTAGAGTTTTGGGATTTTTAGGCTTAAATTCGTGGTTGATTCATCATTTCGATGTTGTTTTAGGTGTTTTATGGAATGGTATAAGTTTGGACAGTGGTATTAGACTTGTTGGTGCTTTTGGTTGAGGTTCCGGGGACCTCGGGATGATTTCGGATGGTTGTCGGAAGAATTGGAAGTGGTTTGTAGCAGCTGAAGCTGCTGATATCTGTCATAACTGTACCTGCAGTTGGGTTCCGTAGGTGCGGAGCCGCAGAAGCGGCGGAGAGATCACAGAAGCGGAATTGGGGAAGTCCAGCAGGAGCCGCAGGTGCGTAAAGGGTATCGCACCTGCGAGACCGCAGGTGTGGAGGGTCTACCGCAGAAGCGAAAACTGGTCTTAAGTGAAAGGTCGCAGGTGTGACCACTAGTCCGCAAAAGCAGGACCGCAGATGCGGGGTTTAGTTTCAAAAGTTGGAAATTTGATTTGGAGCTCGGGAGAGGGCGATTTTGGGAGGAAATTGAAGAGGATATTATTGGGTAACAATTCTTTAACCCTTTCTAGTTATATTCCATCAATCTATAGTTAGTTTTATCATTTAAATTCGGATTGGAGATGAAAATTGAGGAAAAGTTGGAAGAAAGTTCTTATTCCTAGAATTCGACTTTTGATTGGGAATTTGACCTTAGATTTGGATAATTTTGATATGCATGAACTCGTGAGAGTATGTGGATTTTGAAAATATAGATTTTACCTGATTCCAAGACGTGGGCATGAGGGGCATTTTGGTCATTTACCAAATTTCGCGTATTAGCTTAGAATTTCTTTGTGGAATCAGTTCTTGAAGTATTATTTACATCATGCAATTGAATTGAATAGATTTGGGCCATTGGGAGTCGAGTACTCGTGGCAAGTGCGTGGTTTCAGGTTGATTATTGAGCCGGTTCGAGGTAAGTGGCTTGTCTAACCTTGTGTGGGGGACCTTTCCCCTAGGATTTGGTATATTTGATATTTGAAATGCCTTGTACGTGAGGTGACGAGTGCGTACTTGAGCTAATTATTGAAAATCCGGTTTTCTTTAAGTAATTTTAATTGTGTTCCTCTTTCATGTCTTATACTACTTGCAAATTTAAGCCTGTTGTTAGCCTAGAAAAGCATGTTTAATTTAATTAATTACTTACTTGCTTAACCTGCCTTAATTGTATTACGTGAAGCATGTTAGGTTAGAATTACATGTTTACTTGGTACAAAATTGAGCTTAAATGAGTATTCCTTGTGTTCTTGCTGCGTGTTTTACTTTAGGACTACGGGACGGCATCCCGGGAGATCCCCTGAACGTATTTATGACTTGAGCTAAGGTGCAGGATACCGAGAGATCCCTAGTATGGATATGGAGGATACCAAGAGATTCTCGGGATACCGAGAGATCCCTAGCACGCATATTGAGGATGCCAAGAAATCCTCGAGATACCAAGAGATCTCTAGCATATATTGAGAATACCGAGAGATCCTCGGGATACCAAGAGATCCCTGGCATATATTGAGGGTACTAAGAGATCCTCGGGATACTGAGAGATCCCCGGTTATTTCCTTGTGATTATTTTGCCTCTGTTTCAGTTATTGAATTCCTTGTTTTCCTGTATTAAATTCTTATTGTTAGCTTTCAACTATACTGCTTATCTTATACTGCCATACCTTATATTTTTATTTTATCTTAGTAGGGCCCTGACCTTCCTCGTCACTACTCGACCGAGGTTAGGCTTGGCACTTACTGAGTACCGCTATGGTGTACTCATGCCCTTTCTGTGCATGTTTTTCATGTGCAGATCCAGGTACTTCGACTCAGACTTACCATCCTTGAGGCAAGGCGACCCTTCAGAGACTTCGAGGTATATCTGCCGCGTCCGCAAACCGAGGAGTCTCTCTCCATTCTCTTATGTAGTTACAACCTTCTGTATTTACCTTGTTTTAGACTATTCTGGAGTTAGAGCACTATGTAGTATCCTTAGCTTGTGATTCATGGGTTTCCGGGTTTTGGGCATATGTATTAGTTTTGAGAGTTAAATATTGTGTATGCCCAACGGCACTTTTAAATGTTGTTTTATTATTCTATTTCTGTTTTAAATTGTTTTTCTCTTCTTCCGCAAGTTTGGTTTATTTTCTGCATTTTAGGCTTACCTAGTCGTAGAGACTAGGTGCCGTCACGATGGTTCACGGAGGGCAAACCGGGTCGTGACATTTGACTCAAAAGATATCGAAACCTTTTTGAACAAATCAATCAAAGAAGATGAAGAGGTAAATCTTAGTCAGACATAATAAATTCCAGATCAAAGAGGCAGTATAGATCATATGTAAGATGAAGAAAATGTAAATGATCTTATTGAGATTCAATATTGCGTCTCCCATCAATCGATGAGGAGACAACTTTACATATTTTTCTAGAGATTAATTCCTCTCTATCAAGAATACTAGGAGAGAGTGTTTTAGCTTTTGAGAGAGATAGGAGGAGCTGCCCCCCCCCCCCTCTAAAGCTTTCCCTTGCTATATATAGTCGTGGCACCCTTTTCCTTTGCTTAGCCTGACGTCCTCTTGCCTCCAATGTGTCTTAGTCGTGCATTTAGGCGCCACTCTTTCTGACTCGTCGGATGTCGGGAAAGGGGTATAGAGCGGGCTATACTATCTTTCGTTGCCCGGTCACTTAGGCGGGACGTCGTTCAACTCGGTCGTGACGGTCAGATTTTGACCAATACACTAACGGAACCATCAGAAATTCAATCCGAGGTCAAATTCTAAAAAGTCGAAACTTGGTCAAACCTTTCAAATTTAAGGCTTCTAGCTGAGAATCATTCTTCCAAATCAATTCCGAATAACCTGAAAACCAAAATCGATGATTCACATAAGTCCTAATACTTCATACGGAGCTACACCGCTTCATTTTTGTTTCTACGTTGTAACAATATTCATTTTTATCATTTGTGCCACTACAGTCTTTAACACATCATTATCTGGGAGTAAAACTTATTTCCACAACGGTACCTTTTCTCTTATTATTATTGGTTAAAGATTCACCATGGGAGGAAAGAGAAGTGCGTACAGTTTTCGTTGATAGCTAAGTTGATATTTTCCTATGATTTCTCCCTATGGCTAAGGAAAACCTTTATTCTGGATTGAGTTTGTGCTGGTATAATTTTGACTTTTGCACTTTTTCAGATTTTTTAATGAGGTCCAACAACAAATCACGATAAGATATTTCAACTCAATTAACTTATCTAAGTTCCCCTCCCTATGTATGGACTCTTGTATTTTCACTTCCCTGATCTCTGTATTAAGCACAAAAACATGCAGAATTATATCAAACATTTCTGTTTCATGGTTTTGTAAGAAGCTGTAACAATCCTAATTCCAGTTTGGTTCGCTTATAGCTCAGCGTGTCAATTTGTAGGGAGCACTAGAATTTGATTCCTAGTGAAATCACACAATTTATAATTTTCTTATGAATTATGTAATTTCAATGTGGATTATAGACAACGTAAACCATAAAAAACACCAGAGACTAGAATTCTAGTAACATTTCTGCTCCAAAATGTGACTAACAAGTGTATGAGACGAGAACAACCCTCAAGAGAATCAAGGATTAATCAAAAAAATTTGAGGATTTACAATGCGAATTACACAAAATTGCACAATAAATTATGGGACGAGCACCATATGTTCGATCAGCTTGGTGCGGCCGAGGCATACAACTGACACTTAAAGCATAGGTCTCGTAGAACAAGAGCCTAAATGCCCAATAAAGTGTTACGAGTGCCTTGCCCTGGAGCAAGTCCTTATTAGCAGTCCTAATTCTCCCTTTTAAAACATCGCTTAACCACATGAGAGAGTTCACTAGGTACGGACCGAGTCCCTCTCTATTGTAACATTGTGTATGCCACTTTCATATTTCTGCTTCTACGTTGTCAAATACAACAATTTAACACCTTATTATTTGAGCTAGTTTTTAACATATCAATTTTCAGGACTAAAAATTAATGCCGCTATAGAGTAGTTTTCTGTTAATTGTTGAAATTTACAGTCTTTATTTTCAAAACAATTCACCCCTTTTTAATTAAAATTAACTCATGATCAATGAGAAGGAAAATGAAAAGCGGTTCTCAAACGCAAGGGAGTTAACATCATTTTCCTGTTTCAACTTTGCTTTAAAAATTAAGTACCTACCTCAACTCTGAATGATATATATATTTCCCTATGTTTATCTCAATTGAACATTTTAAATTTTAAATATCGATTTTACCTTCTAAATTATCAACATTTATCTCTTTAATTATCACGTGAAGTGGTCTCCAGATATTTTTCCTTTGATTCTCCAATGCCCTTTTCCTTTATTCGGGATTGAGCTCTCTAGAAAATTCCTACCTTTTGCACATTTTCATTTTCTTAACGCATTCCAATAACAATCCATGATAAGATATTTTTACTCCATTAACTTATCCCGATTCTCCTTCCAAGAGCGTGGCCTAAAATTCTAGTCCTACTCACATCATGTCATCTCTGTTTGACATGCAACCAAGCACAAGTAATATCTAATCTGCAGATATTTACACACTTTGTATCTTCACTTCCTTGACCTCTATATAAAGCACAAGAAGCAGGCAGAATTGTATCAACCACTTGAACTACAAGATGGAAGACACTTCAAACCTCAATCGCCACCGTCAATCCTTAGAAAAATCCCGCTCCCGAAACGCTGCAGCCATCACTAATAATCGCCGCACAGCCAACAACTCTGTCGTGGAAGAGCAATATAGGGATGACGACTTCAGTATGGAAGAAGAAAGTGACTCTGAGACGTGGAACTCTTTTTCCAACAATTATAGACAAGTGCAGCCAGTGTTGGATCGAAATAGATTGTTGATTCAACAAGTTAACGAGAATCATCAGTCGAGAACGCACGACAGCATGGTGCAGAACGTGGGTCTAATTCAGGAGCTGAACGGCAACATATCAAAGGTGGCTTCTCTCTATTCTGACTTCAATACGGACTTCACAGCCATGGTTCATCAGCGAAAGAACGGCGTTTGAAAGAAGACCAACGACTATAGAGGCTTCTCTAAGATTCTATATATTAACTTCCTTCTCTGTAATAATATATTAACTTCCTTCTCTCCAGCAAATTGGATTAAAAATTCTGGGTTGAAATATCAGGAATAACACTTACACGTATTGTGTCTCCCACGTCATACTTATATGAGACCCTTTAATGTATGACATTTGGACTAGTGGGTCCACTTACAATGTTAAGAAAACACGGTCTAGCAAGTTTTCAGACTGGTCATTCAAAAATAGACAGCGTTTACTAAGTCAATGAAAAATAGCTACTATTTTACTGCAATAGAGACCGGTCCAGCATAATATACGGGAGTTCGGTGCACCTGTATATGAACTTCCAACATATTATGCTGGGCCGGTATACTTTGTTGTCTCCGGTATAATATACTGGAGACTGGAGCACCGGTGCTCCAAACTCCAATATATTATGCTAGACCGGTATATTATACTGGAACTCCAGTATATTATGCTGGAGTATTTTTCCGGATTTTGAACAGTGTTTTCGTTCTGATTTACTTTACATGAAAAGTGGCTAAATTTCGATTACTTTTGAAACTGTAGTTATTTTTGAATGACCACTTGTAAATCTGACTATTTTTGAATTTCTCCCACTTACACTCCCATTTTGGAGCATCGTTCTTCCATTAATTGTCTCTTTCTTCCCTTCCTCTTGTTAGCTCATGTACTGTGTTTACCTTAAAATTCGAGTTAACAATTAAATTTATTTTGTGGTTTTAAAAATATGTGATTCAACCAAATACTAACGGATAAACAAGGAATCCATTGTATAAAATAAAGAGTGACGTAAATCAAACCAGTGTGTAAGCTAGTCTCGACCTCGGGCTAAGACGACCTCGAGGTAAATAAACAAGACCGCTAAAATAATAATAAGATGATTTAGATGAACAACAAGCAGGAAAGTGATGTATGTATATTCTCTTGTTAATGATTCATTACAAATGATTGGGTCCCCTTTATATAGTAGGGAAATCCTAAATAAGGTACAATTCTAATTGTAGGAGGGAATCTTATTATACAACTGTCTAAGCGCCTAGTACAAATCCGTTCCGGAATTTACGTCGTGCACTTAGGGCCGCTGCGGGAATCTCGCTCTTTCTGTTATGAAACCATAACGGTATTATCTCGAGGTCGGTCATACTTAGTCTCGGTGTTCATCGAGCACTTCGATCTTCGAGTCTTTTACTCCGCCCTCGGGCTTGAGCCTGGTCCATTTCGAACTTGTTCTCGAAGTGACCCTCGAGAATACGAAATCGGTCATACCTGATTTTGACCGTATATAGATAGTCCCCGCGTTTCTTAGAGTAAGATGATAAGAAACAATCTGATCCTCGATCCTCTGATTCCTCGATCATGATGTCAATCCAGTGGCGTCAGCGACAGAAGTGATTGAAAGGTCGCGTCTGCATAGTTTCCAAGGTAATTAATTGAAGGTGGCTGATGGTCCGTCATTGGCTTCCCCAAACCGTTGAAGCGACCACTATAAATAGGTCACTTTCACAACCTTTACAATCTTTACTTCTCAAACATTTCCCAAATCCTCACTAGTTTCTTCATCTTCTCTGGGTCCATCCTCTCTTCAACTTGCGCTTGTTATAACATCAACTTCTTCTCTTCTTCTGAATTTCTCAACGGCGATGGCTAAAACATCTAAAACTATTCCTCAAAAAGAAAAAGCCTCCTCATCATTGCGGCCGTCCAGTGGTAGAATGACGGTGCCCCCTCGTATCGAGGAGTGCATTCCTGGGCCATGCGAGCTATCTTCCGATTTCAAAATCGATAAGCCTGCATAAGTTCCAAGCCGATGCGAGCCCATGTCTCGATACATCTGCTCAATAACTGAAGACGATCTTTAGCAGGTAAAAAAGTATTGTAATTGGGAGGATAATGAGGTGGTGATTCCTTCCCTCGAAGAGGACATCACCACTCATGTGGAGGGATACTTAAGCATGTATGCTTATCTTTTCACACTAGATCCCGTAGATACAATACTCGGTCCTGTAGATCCAGTCATTCCCTATTTCCGTCACCAATATCGGGTGACCATTGGCCAAATCTACCCTTTTTTCCGGTGCATCATCAATTTGCTCAGGTATTTCTCAGGCAAGGTCAAAGGGATGTCTTTTACCATCGACCCCCTGATTAGGCTATACAACTCTCTCCTCTATCGAGGTGGTTTGATAAAGCTCCAGTGTTGATACTCGAAGGAGCTATTCTCTAGCACCGATGAGGACAAGGACCGAGGATAGATGGGTCGATTTGTCCGAATCAAGACCTCCGACTCTATTCTTGCCGAAAGGATTCCATTCCCCGAGGAATTGAACATGAAACGTAAGTACAACCCAATTGATGATGCTTACTACTCTGCTTTCTCTATTTCTTTTTCGATCTAATTCCTTTTCGATGATGCAGCTTCCCCTTGGTTTCCTGGTGCGATTCGGGATCTCGCAGGTTGGGTTCGACAACTGGCCTCCACTTCTTCTCATGCAGAAGCTAAAAACCATGGTGAGTTCCCTTGTTCATATGTTGACATTTCTCAGTAAAACACTTACTTTCCCCTTACGCAGGCCTCAGAGACATTGTCGTTATGAGGTCACCTCCGCCCGGAGAAGAGGAAATTCTAAAGCCAATAAAAGAGAAGAAAAGGAAAAGGGCTTTGCCAACAAGTTCCCCGACGCCCAAGAAAAATAAGTCTCAAAAGCCTAGGGCCGATCCTGCAGCCTTATCTGTAGATGCGGTCCAACAACTTCGGGATAAAGAGGAAGAAGGAGAGGATGGCGACTGTTTGCTGGTAGCTCGGAAGAGGGGGAGCACTGAAGCTTTGAAGGCTACCGAACCGGTAATGGCTGATGCGGTTCAATCCCAAACCGAAGAAATCTCGGAGGGGAGCTCGAGCAGATTCCCCGAGCCATCGGGTGGTAAAAGCGCACCCCGTCTTGGAGGACATTTGGCGGGTGAGCCCGAAGAGCCTAATTACTAGGCCCTCCAAAGAGAAGAGAATGTCCCAAGTGAATCACTTGGGATAATTAACATAGATGAATCGCCGCTTGGCCTTGTGTTCTCCGACAGGCAGTTCCAAGATGCCCAGGCCATGAAGACTCCTGACGTGGGGATGACCCACAAAGGGAATGATATTTTTCGGGAATGCTTGTGGCGGTCGAAGATGGTCCCGACTCGGATGCTTCATTTACTTTTGACGAGGCTCAACGTCTTCTTAAACAAGTTTCTGCTTCCATAATTATGCTCGTGCTTTATTCTCGTTTTTCTGAGTCTGACTTCTTTTGTTTGTGTAAAGGCTATGACTCTCCATCGACAAGCATTCTCCAAGTCTCGAGCCGAGCTTTCCTAATGCGAGGCCAAAATCAAGAAGCTTGTGGAAGAGAGGGATGACCTCAAACTCATCTACGTTCAAAAAGAGGAGGAGATCATGGACCTATAAGTCGACTTGATGAAAGCTCATCGAGAACAGACCGAGCTCATTGAGAAGGTAATACAACTTTTTGGGAGTTTGTTATGTGTTTATCTGACTTAGCGACTAACACTTCGACTTTGCAGGCCCTGCAGAAGGGTGAGCTGGTGGAGCAACTTCGAGAGGAGCTCACAGAGAAAGAGGCTGAGACCCTGGGGTGGAAGCATCATATGGATCATCTCGCTTCGGAGAAGGACACGCTTTGGGCCCAGCTGGCTTCGGTCGAATGACAACATCAAAAAGTTAAGGTGGAAAGCTTGGCCCGGAGCCAGAAGATTGAGGATCTCAAAGCTAAGTCGGCCGCCAAACTTGCAAAGGCTAAATCTGAGGTGGAGGCATGTGTGGCATCTAATCGAGCTGACGCCGATGTCACACCTCCTTTTTATACCCCGAAAGGGGTATAGGGGAGTTTTTCCAATTAAAGTGACAATCGAAACGAGATTAATTATCAAATTCAAAGTCACTACTTGGGATAATTTATGGTGCCCCAAGTCATCGGTTTAAAATCCCGAATCGAGGAAGTTTGACTTTGTTATGCAGTCTGCGAAACATAAAAATTCGGGTAAGGAATTCTGTTAACCCGGGAGAAGGTGTTAGGCATTCCTGGGTTCAGCGGTTTTAGCACGGTCACTTTGATCATACTTGGCTTAATCAAATTGTCTAATCACTTATTTTTAAACCTATAAGCATCCACCCCTTAGCCGCTTTTAATTTGAAACAAATCATGCGTGCGTGTATTCATTTCGTTTGGAGCGTCAAAAATCATGTCACGCGTACGTATCCACAATTAATCACGCTTTAATAATATTAAGAAAGTTTGGCCGAAATTGTGCGAACGCATAACTCAATTTATTTCTAGGAATCATAATCATGTCACACGAACGTGTACACAATCACAATGATAGAGTAAGTCGCGCCTAAAGAATTCTATCATTTTGTGGAGTATTAATCGTTAATAGATTCGTTTGAATCATGTATTTCTATCATTAAACTCAAATCAACCTCAAGTCCTATTACTATAACAAGCTATAATTTTCAAGGCAACTTCTTTACCACAATATAATTTTAATAATTTAATCTAATCAACTATACTAACAAATTACAATTGCCAAATACATATCCTTATGTTGCTTACTCATTACCTTCACATTTCAATCAACAAACAAAAGAAAAGCATTACGTATTGGCCATGATCACTTTGCCTTAAGAAATCCAAATCCCTATTAAAAAAAACCACAACCCCACTGCTTAGTCATTCTCATTCTCTTAACACAACAATCACCAAGAAAACAAAGTAATTAATCACACCAAGGTGCTGAATAAAACATATTTGGTTGAGCATAATATTTTCAATAACAGACATTAATAATCAAGCAGAACACTCAAACATTACTCGACAAAACAATATCAACAAAAAAAAGCATGCGTAAAGCTTAAAAAAGAGTAGATTAATAGAGGAGAGATAAGAATGAACCTCAAATAAACGAACAGCTGCCTTCAAAATTATTAACAAAAGTTGAACAATGAGTGTCAAACAAATCTGGAAACGATGAAAGACCATCAACCAGACCTTCGAAGTACGAGCGGAACCAACGAGCGGAGACCTCAGACGGCAACTTCGAAATGACCATGATCTCCAGAAAACGCAACTAATTACGAGGGCTATTTTGTGACAGATTGGAGGCTGATTTTCGGTAGTATCTCAGCGGGTATTCAGCTGAGTTTAATGGAGTTCGCCAGAAAAATGACAAATCCGGCCCCACCCGCCTAAATCCAATCAAACTAAACAAAGTACTTTTTATAACTCATATTGTTTGTAACAGCACGTGAATGAAGAAACAAAGGTATAGAAAAAGAAAGGTCTACCGTTTTGAATGGTGGTCGTCGGAAAAGGGTATTGATCGCCGGAACTCAAACCCAAACAGACCGGTGTTCAAAACTTCACTGTCAGATCTGAAAGTTTCCAGCCAAACTCCGGCGAGAAGAGTTGATTTCTCCAACCAGTGGAGTTCGTCGAAGAGAAGAGATGATGGAAGTCACCGTGGTTGCGTAGCCATCGCCGGTGACCAACTCCGGCGGACAACAGTGACGCTGAAAATCAACCGAGAGAGAGAGGGCTGAGGGGTGAGCGCTGGAAATGGTGTTCTCTTCCTCTAGGATTGTTCAGTGTCAAGAAGAAGAAGCGGCTAAAGCTTTTTGGTGTCTCCTCATTTTTTGTGTTTCATTTCCTAAAGAAGAAGCAACGGCGGTGGGGTCTCCTTTTAGGTCTTAGGGCTCCCCTCTTTTTAGGTCTAGGGTTATTTTTATTTTGTTAACAAGAAGAGTTTTAGAAGGGTTTCTTGGGTTAGCTTAATGGGTATTGGGTATTGGACTTGGATTTATGGGCTAAGTCTGAATTGGGTCCTAAAATTGGGCTCTAAGACTATTAAAATTGTGGTCCAACACCTTGGTTAACTCCCTTTACTAAAAGATAAAAATACTATACAATGCAAAGACTAATTCTAATTAATTAAACTAAATTATATTAAAACATGAAACTATTTTCTTTTTGTATTTTTAGGATTATAAAATAAGGTACTATTTTTTGTATTTTTTTAAATTTTATGAAAGGTACATAAACATAAAGTAACAAGATAAAATATCAATTACCTAAATAAAGAAAATATTCTTTTTGTAATTTTAATTTTTGTGAAAAATGAAGTAAAAGAGTCAAAAATAATTGAAATAGCGATATTAGGCCTAAACTAAATATTTAAATACTAAAATATGTAAAATTTTGGGGAGTGTCAAAAATTACATGTCTACAGCTACCCCTCTTTGATTGAAAATACGAAGTATTTTCAGACAAAGAACGACTAGACATGTTTTGACTCGACCTTATTTAGAGAGACCAAAAACTAAAAGAAATGAGAATGTGACCGAGCCCTGGTATCTGAGCTGCCTACATATCCTTGGCTATAAAGAAATCATGTCACGAGTAGTTCAGAAGTAGGAATAGTGATGGAGTACTAAGGTGGAGAGCCGATTGAGGTGTCGTCGAGGTTCCGATCCGCGGTTCCTACCATTACATCAAAATTAAAGGAAAAGCTATAGCAAAATATAAAAGAAAAATATAAGATCATATTTACTTCTTGTCTTCAATCTTCCTTGAATTTCCACTTGCTCTTTCAACATGAAACTGAAAATTCACCCTATTCTTCAGGTGGGCATCCTGCTGACTTGAATTTGAAGAAAACTGGAGGTTGACCCTATTCTTCAGCCATGCATCCCGCTGCTTGCACTTGAAATAAACTTGAACTTGGAGTATACTTGAGCTTGAAAAACTTGTTCCTTAGGCGGCTCGTGCTACTTTCTGATTTGAATTAAAAATTGCCCCTATTCTACAGGCAGGCTCCTGCTGTCTTTGACTTGAATCTTGAAAACTTAAAGTTGACCCTATTCTTCAGGCGAACTCCTGCTGTCTTTGATTTGAATCTTGAAAACTGAAAGTTGACTCTATTTTTCAGGCGGACTCCTGCTATCTTTGACTTGAATCTTGAAAACTGAAAGTTGACCCTGCTCTTCAAGTGGATTCCTGTTGTCTTTGACTTGAACTTGAAAACTGAAAGTTGACCCTGTTCTTCAAGCGGGATTCTCCTACTTCCTCTGATTTGAACTTGAAAACTGAAAGTTGACCCAGTTCTTCAGGCGGACTCCTGTTGTCTCTTGAACTCGAAAATTGAAAATTGACTATGTTATTCAAGCGGGCTTCTGATGCCTCTCTGGCTTGAAATTATAAACTAAAAGTTGACCCTGTTCTTCAGGCGGGATTCTCTTGACAATTCTCTAACTTGAAATTGAAAGCTGACCCTGTTCTTCAGGCGGGATTCTCCTGATGCCTCCCTGACTTGAATTTGTAAACTAAAAGTTGACCTTGTCCTTCAAGCGAGATTTCCTGATGCCTCTTGAACTTGAAATTGAAACCCGAACTCTGACCATGTTCTTAAGGTGGGCTCCTAGTGCTTCGTTGACTTGGACCTAAAACTGATTTCTGAAATGTTGCCCCTCGTTCTCCAGGTGGGTGCCTGCAATCAAAAACAACAAAACAAACAAAATTTTCTGCCCTAGTTTGCACTTCTCAAAACCTTTGTGCTGACAAAATTTGGGCACTACACTTGAAAAATTCAAGCTTCCAAGCTTTGATTTGGACATAGTCTTCGTTCCTGTTTCAAACAACGAAAATTTGTGAGTTTAAACATGGTGGTTGGTTTGTGGCCTTGACTTTGAGGGCGATTTCTCCTTCACTTGCCATGATTACTTTGATTCCAACTTGAAAGACCTTTCTTGTCTGTTGACTAACAACTTTCTCTGCCAACCCTTATCAATGAAAATACCTCTGATCCGTTCAAACCCCAAATCTCTCTATTTGGTTCATTGTGTTCATGAATTGACATATACCGCACCTTTGTATTTCACATGAATCCCAAAGCACGTCAATTGTCACCAATATAGTGCGCATACTACTCTTTCCTGACTTAAGCCACTTTGATGTACTAGCCAGACTCCGTTTTGTGCAATTGGAAAGCTGGTAGCAAATTTGAAGTCATTTCTCACTTGTTTTGATAAAATAGACTCAAGAAGAGGACTTTAACAAATCAAGAGGAACATAGTAAGGGGACAATGGAAAGAAATGATACTTAGCAGGAAAATCACCAAGTAGAACTTATCAGATGTGGATACCAACTCTAATGACCATGACAAGCACTTTTGGATTAAGTGGCCTAATCTGTCAAGCAAGTCTAATATTCAACTCTTGTTGTACCTCTTCGCCGTGAAACTGGGCTTCAATGCTCCGATTATCCTATCTGATTCACGGTCCTTATTCGACTTATAGTTCCCGAAGGGTTTTCACCATCAAGACCCTCTCATTTTGTTCTTTCTCTCAACTCACCATCGCCTTATGGTGCCTGTGAAGGTTTTCACCAATAAGACTCTCTCATTTTGTTCTTTTCTTCTTATTTCCTCTGATTCTACAGATGACAAGGCATTAACCATGGTAAAAATATCATATGCTCTGGGCATGTCTAAACTAAGCACTCTCAAAGATTATCTGAGATGTCTTTTTTGGACTGTAATGTGGCTTTGGACAGGGTTAGAAAGAAAGGATGTCATAAAGGCTCAAAATAACTAAGATAATAAGGTTAATTTATTTATAACTTTTGGAATCCATTTCACAACATTACCCCAATTTCTAAAACAAGAGAATTTGATTCTCTTTTTTTTCCTGATGGAGTTACTAAGAAAGACTGCTTCACTCTCGCTTCGTGGGATTATGAAATATTTTATTTGGTATGACCAAACCGTAAGGCTGCCTACGTATCTTGTGGTGACAAGAATCAGGTCTAATGTAGTTCACAAAGATACATTTTGTTGTTGCTATTTTTTCTTTTTTTTTTCTTTTCTTCTTTTGTTTTTCTTTTTGTTCTTTTTCTTTTTCTTTTATTTTGAATTTTTCTTTTGGAATGAACTTTCTAAAACAAATCTATGGGGACATGAGATTTTTTTTAAATTTTTATGACTCTAACTTGATTCCAAAAGAGGGGAGGTCAAAGAAATTAGCACAGACTCAAAGGGGTACAAAGGGTATAAAGTGTTTGGATAGCTGAAAGAGGACTCCCAATCTCTAAGAATACTAAGTATAACATATGCAACTTGAAGATGAAAAATGAAGATCATGCATAGCGTTTCTTTTGCAGCATCGACATTGGTATCATGGATATGCCTTCAACCTTTCTTTAGTGCCTTGTCAAGTACATAGCTCTTCTTGGGTGATTTTTTCTTCAAAATGGATGTGCTCCGTCAATTTGGAGCAAACTCCCTTGGCTTTATGTTGTAACTTGAGATGCACTTGAACTCAAAGTTGCTTGCTTCAAATTATTTGGGATGCACTTTCTTATAACAAATTCTTTCGTCCTCTTAACTTTCCCAATCCATCTGCCACAGTTTCACACAATTCGGACTTTAAATGATCTAAAAATATCCAAATCTTTACTTGTTTCCCTCAAATGTCTCTGTCATCTTCAAAATTGTTTCGTTGCTTTATGATTAAACTAGCTTTTAAGACCAGACCTAGAATTATGTGTGCATGTCATGTCACTAGAGCCAACATGAAACGAACTATAAAAGGAGAAGATAACTAAACAAAAAAATGACTAAAAATAATAGAAAACAGAAAATTGCATTAGACAGGGGTGAAAGGGTTTGAACAACAAAACAAGTAAAATAAACTAGGGTTACAACCCTAAACAAACCTATACAATACTAAACGAGTTACTATGACTAAACGAACTTGGCAAAATAGAAGGATAGAAAGGTTTGAGTCACAAGACAATATCCGGATTACAATCCTGAAATAAACCGGACAACAGAAATGACAACAAAATAAACCACCAAGACTCCTCCCTAGCTAGCCAAGAAAGGAGCATATTTCCAATCACCAAGCTCAACATCTTATCCACTGAGTTCCGTATCAACAGTACTAGGACCTTCACAAGTCTCCATCACATTGACCTTAGCAAGTTGCTTTTGGGTCCCTTTTGCCGGCTCGTTCTTAAGATCAACTTCCAGAACAGAGACTGATATCGCTGAAAGCTTTGCGGCAAGTGGCCCTTCGAGGATCTTAGAAGAGTTCTCATATTCCTTTTCAACACAAATCATACCCACCATATGCGTCTTATTATGAACATGCAATGGACTTTGGCTAGTGTCACTGCATCTGGATTTTGCACGACAATGTCACCTGCCTCAATAAGATTTTGAACTGCTCTTTTCAGATGCCAACACTTTTCTATGAAGTGACCTAGGGCATTATAACAATATGCGCACTTTTGAGAATAATCAAAGTTCTTTGGAAGAGGGTACGACATTTTTATCTGAATCGGCTTCAACATGTCCAATTGTCTCAACCTTTGGAACAAACTGGCATATGATTCTCCTATAGCAGTGAAAGTCTTTTCTTTTTCCTGTTGCCTTTTCATTTTGTACTCTGGCCTCGGTTGGAACCTTTTGCGGGTAGGTGGTTGATATGCTTGAGGAGGCGGGTAAGATATTTGCGAAAATGGTGCAGGCCATCGCGTGTCCTGTAGATGTGGAGCATATGGTGGTGTATTGTGGATGAAGTACTAGGAAGGTAAGGTATGACTTTGGGGATTTTGTGGGGAGAAGTAGCATTGGGGAGGATTATCTGGAGCACAGGGATATCCATGGGGTCGATATTGATGCTGAAAGTGTTGAGCAGGAATGCACATTAGATCCTGTCGTTGGCGGGGCTCAACATCTTTTCTATTTCTCTTCCTTCCACCCAAACTTACTGAAATGTTTTGAATGTCTTCTATAGTATCTTTCAATGCAGAATAGCTCATTATTTTGCCTAACTTGATTCATTCCTCTACCACCTCCCCCATTTTTACCACATCATTGAAAGATTTACCCAAGGCCGGGATCAAATGACTGAAGTAGGTGGGGCCTTGGGCTTCAAGGAAAAGCTCAACCATTTCTTCTTCACCAATCGGGGGGCTGACCCGAGCAGCTTGTTCCCTACATCTGAGCCCAAACTCCCTAAACCTTTCCTCCGGCTTCTTTTCCATCTTAGACAGGGAGGAGCGGCCTGGGATAATGTCTAGATTGTACTGAAAGTGTCGAATAAAATCTTGAGCCATGTCATCTCATGCATGTCATTTATTGACATCTTGACGAGTATATCATTCCAAGGCTGCCCAACCAAACTCTCACTGAAATACGCCATCAACAAATCATCTTTCCTACCAACACTTCTCATTTCACTACAATAACCCCTCAGATGGGCTACTGGATCTCCATGCCCATCATACAAGTTAAACTTTGGCATTTTAAACCCAGCGGGCAGATGAACATCAGGGAACATACACAAATCATTGTAAGACATGTTAATCTGATTTCCCATCCCTTACATGCTCCTTAAGGACTGTTCTATACATTTCAGCTTTCTGGATATCTCATCTCGCCCTTCTTTTCCTGTGAACTTTTCATTTTCAACATGAGGCTCATTCTGAGGGCTACGATTGTATGAGTCAGGGACCTTGTGGGAAATCTCTGAGGGGTAATATTGGGCATCATGAGTTGTGAGTGGGTGTTCATTGTTGGATCTATGAAGGGAAGATTGTTGAGAAGTTGTGATCGTGAGGATAGTGGATATAACAGGAGGGCAATTTTTGGGAAAGGTAGTTGGATGACGAGTGATGGAGCTATTAGGGTGGTTATGAAAGCTGTGATAAGCGGGAGAATCTGGAGAGTATGGGGGATAATCTGACACTATGACCGGAGTTTGGGTAAAGGTAGCATCTAAGAATCTAGGTGGTGGCGGGGGTGGTGCTTTCCCAGTCATCCAAGCCCGATACATGTTCGCCATGTGTTGTCATAACATCCTTACCTCTTCAACCAACCCATTGTCCTGTTCAACCAATTGCTTTTGGGCACCCATATCAACCAACTCAATTTTGTTGTCATCTTCCATTGCCTTTCAACTTTATGTTGTAGAAAAAAGTTAACACTTTAAGAACCACAAACCAACCATCTTTCTGCTCAATAACAAAAGGAACAAAATGAGGTCATCACCTTAGCGTTAGGGCATTTAACAGCTAAAAATATCACATTGCGTGCAATGCATCTAGCAACAATTAATGGTTCAAGAATGACTTCGAGGGTCACAAGGTCACAAGGTCACTTGGCATCATCCCAATTTGTTCATTCCAACCTTCTTTTTTCTTTGCTTTTCTAGCACTTGCTTGTTTTTTTTTATTTCCTCTTTTTTCTAATTATCACCCTTTTCTTTCCTCTCATTTCTCACATCCCATAATTTCATTTTTTTTTAATTTTTAAAAATGATTCGATCGAACTCTACGTATCATGACACCACATGAATCAGACCAAGCGTAGTTCTGGAAGATCGAGAATAAAGGAAACAAACTAAAGTTCTCTTTTTCTTCTTTTTTTTTCTTTTTTTTTTACCTTAATGACTACTCCGATGAGAAAAAGAAGAAAATCTCTCCTTTTTTTAGACTTAATGTTCTATAATCTATTCTAAACTCAATCTTAAACAAGCAATTTTTTTTGAAACAGATACTCTATGAGAAATTATTAAGGAAAAACCCCTAGAAGAGAAAAATATTTTTGATTCTTTTTTTAGAAGGAAATCTAAAGAATGAACCAAAAAAAAATATTTTGAATTTTCGTTTGATATCCTAAAAGAAAGATTTCGAACCAAGAAATGAAAAAGATAAAAAAATATTTTTGGATTTCAGTTTTGATTACCCAAGGGAGAAACTCTAAAGATAAACCAATGATAAAGTATGTTTTTTTATGTACAATGTCCTAAAGTTCTTGTAAAAATAAAAAAGATTTTTTTATTATTCATTTTTCATTAATTTCCCAAAGAAGAACTTCAAAAGAAAATCTTTTTGGATTTTTGGAATTAATATCTTAAAGAAAACTTTTAAAAAGGTACTAAAAGAAAATTCTTTTTTTTTTTGAATTTTTAGTCTTAATATACTAAAGGAAATATAAAAGCAGTTTTTTATTTTGAGTTTTAGATATTAATTTCCTAAAGGAAAACCACCTCAAATGAATTTTTTTTAATTTCTAGAATTAATATTCTAAAGAAAACTTCTAACGGGAAAAAACTGCAAAATTTCTTTTTTTTGGGATTTTTGATTTATAATATATTTTTAAATAAAAATAGTAAGTACAATAACAAAAACTTACTAGACTATGACAGACTTCAACATCCTTTAAAAGACTCGATATTACTGTAAAGAACTAGATGGTAAAACATGACATAAAAAGAAAAACAGACTCAAAACATAAAAAAATAAAAAAATCTCCTTAAGCAACTCCTGGATGAGCGATCTTGGCCGGATGGTCCTAAGGCATCTGTCATGCCTAAACTCCGGTAAGTAGATCCACACCTGTATGAGAAAATTAGACCAAATAAAGTTAAAGACCTAGAACATTATGTGAGATAATAACACTTCCTGTTGGACACATGCAAGACATGATTGAAGCTATTTCGGCAAAACGGCCTGCGTGGCCCAAAAGTGGCTAGACATGTAAGATTTGGCTAAGACCACGCGAAGCCAAGAACCTAAGACTCACTGGGAAGACCGGACCCTATGTGGGTTGCATAAGTATCACGCCCCAAAAGACGAGAATCAGGTATGCGTAATTCGGGAAGATTGGATACGGACGATAATTAAAAAAATAATTAATTTAGAGAAAACATATTTTTTATCCTCTTTTTTTTTTTAAAAAAATGATGGGAAAATGCAAAATATTTTTGGATTTTTCATTTTCATTTTTTTTGTCTTTTTCTTAAAAAAAAATGTGAACGAAAAACATAATTGGGTCCCTACTTGCTTCATTTTTATACTTCACCCCCTTTTCTTTCTCATTTACCCTCAACAATCATTGGTCTGCCAAATGATCCTTTTTACCCTTGAAGATTGCAACATGTAGCATATATGATGCATCAGGATGGTCTTTTATTTTTTGGGTACACTTGTCCTAGACGGACTAAACCTCTGTGTTGAGTCCCCAAAGTCACATACACATGATGCAAACAACGTTCCTACTAGGGATTCGACATGACGTTATGTCATTCTAGGTTCAAACCTGGGAGTGTGTTCTAGACATGGCTAACCCGAGCAGAGGTGGGGGCAACATACCGAGAGCACGAAAGTCTACCCGGCCTAGTTACTGACCTAACCTCGTTCTATTTAGTATGACTTCTAACAAAAAAGTGGGCCACGCGTAAGAAGACTCAGAAGGGAGGTGTAAGAAGATAATTTAATACAATTCAAATAATATCAAAGTAGTAAATAAGCGGCTATTAGCACATTAGGTCCACAAATACAGTAATATCAACAAACAATAAAGCCAAGCATACATCATATTAACAAGCTCGAATTCTCAACCCTGAACCAAAAGTTCTGGGTTCTTGTCCCCAGCAGAGCCGCCAGAGCTATCACACCTCCTTTTTCTACCCCGAAAGGGGTATAAGGGAGTTTTTTCAATTAAAGTGACAATCAAAACGGGATTATTTATCAAATTCAGAGTTGCCACTTGAGATAATTTATGGTGTCCCAAGTCACCGGTTTAAAATCCCAAATCGAGGAAGTTTGACTCTGTTATACAGTCTACGAAACATAGAAATTGGGGAAAGAAATTCTGTTAACCCGGAAGAAGGTGTTAGGCATTCCCGGGTTCCGTGGTTTTAGCACGGTCGCTTTGATCATAATTGGCTTAATCAAATTGTCTAATCACTTATTTTAAACCTATGTGCATCCACCCTTTAGTCGCTTTTAATTTGAAACAAATCACGAGTACGTGTATTCATTTCGTTTGACGCGTCAAAAATCATATCACGCGTACGTGTCCACAATTAATCACGCTTTATTAATATTAAGAAAGTTTGGCCGAAGTTGTGCGAACGCATACCTCGATTTATTTCTAGAAATCATAATCATGTCACGTGAACGTGTACACAATCACGATGATAGATTAAGTCGCGCCTAAAGCATTCTATTATTTTGTGGAGTATTAATCGTTGATAGATTCGTTTGAATCATGTATTTCTATCATTAAACTCAAATCAACCTCACTTCCTATTACTATAACAAGCTATAATTTTCAAGGCAACTTCTTTACCACAGTATAATTTTAATAATTTAATCT
This sequence comes from Nicotiana sylvestris, assembly GCF_000393655.2. Lineage (NCBI taxonomy): Eukaryota > Viridiplantae > Streptophyta > Magnoliopsida > Solanales > Solanaceae > Nicotiana > Nicotiana sylvestris. Next base: position 93,042,388 of record NC_091059.1, on the reverse strand, counting down.
AATCAACTATACTAACAGATTACAGTTGCCAAATACATATCCTTACGTTGCTTACTCATTACCTTCACGTTTCAATCAACAAACAAAAGAAAAGCATTACGTAATAGCTATGATCAGTTTGCCTTAAGAAATCCAAATCCCTTTTTAAAAAAAAAAACCACAACCCCACTGCTCAGTCATTCTCATTCTCTTAACAAAACAATCACCAAGAAAAAAAAGTCATTAATTACACCAAGGTGCTGAATAAAACATATTTGGATGAGCATAATATTTTCAATAACAGACATTAATAATCAAGCAGAACACTCAAACATTACTCGGCAAAGCAATATCAACCAAAAAAAGCATGCGTAAAGCTTAAAAAAGAGTAGATAAATAGTGGAGAGATAAGAATGAACCTCAAATAAACAAACAACTGCCTTCAAAATTATTAACAAAAGTTGAACAATGAGTATCAAACAAATCTAGAAACGATGAAAGACCATCAACCAGACCTTCGAAGTGCGAGCGGAACCAACGAGCGGAGACCTCAAACGACAACTTCAAAATGACCTCGATCTCCAGAAAACACAACTAATTACGGGGGCTATTTTGTGACAGATTGGAGGCTGATTTTCGGTAGAGTCTCGGCGGGTCTTCAACTGAGTTTAATGGAGTCCGCTGGAAAAATGGCAAATCCGGCCACACCCGCCTAAATCCAATCAAACAAAACAATGTACTTTTTATAACTCATATTGTTTGTAACAACACGTGAATGAAGAAACAAATGTATAGAAAAAGAAACGTCTGCCGTTTTGAATGGTGGTCGCCGGAAAAAGGTATTGATCGCCAGAACTCAAACCCAAACAGATCGGTGTTCAAAACTTCACTGTCAGATCTGAAGTTTCCAGCCAAACTCCGGCGAGAAGCGTTGATTTCTCCAACCAGTGGAGTTCGTCGAAGAGAAGAGACCATGGAAGTCACCGTGGTTGCGTAGCCATCGCCGGTGACCAACTCCTACGGACAACAGTGACGCTGAAAATCAACCGAGAGAGAGAGGGATAAGGGGTGAGCGTTGGAAATGGTGTTCTTTTCCTCTAGGATTGTTCAGTGCCAAGAAGAAGAAGCGGCTGAAGCTTTTTGGTGTCTCCAGCAATTTTTTTTTTTTGTGTTTCATCTCCTGAAGAAGAAGCAACGATGGTGGGGTCTCCTTTTAGGTCTTAGGGTCTATTTTTTTTTTATAATGTATTCCCCCCCCCCAAGATTAAAAACGGCCCCCCCCCTCTTTTTTAGGTCTAGGGTTATTTTTATTTTGTTAAGAGAAAGTCTAAAAGGGTCTCTAGGGTTAATTTAATGGGTATTGGGTATTGGGCTTGAGCTAAGTCTGAATTAGGTCCTAAAATTGGGCTCTAAGACTCTTAAAATTGTGGTTCAACACATTAGTTAACTCTCTTTACTAAAAGATAAATATACTACATAATACAAAGACTAATTCTAATTAATTAAACTAAATTATATTAATACATGAAACTATTTTTTTTTGTATTTTCAAGATTATATAAAGATAAAAATAAGGTACTATTTTTTTTTTAATTTTATGAAAGGTACATAAACAAAAAGTAACAAGATAAAATATCAATTACCTAAATAAAGAAAATATTTTTTTTGTAATTTTCATTTTCGTGACAAATAAAGTAAAAGAGTCAAAACTAATTGAAATAGCGATTCTAGGCTTAAACTAAATATTTAAATACTAAAATATGTAAAATCTTGGGAAGGTCAAAAATTACATGTCTACAATCGAGGCAGCCAACATTCAGGCACATGAGATTTCAACTGCTGCGGAAGTCAAATTGTCATGCGCTGTCGACCATGCCAGACGACAATCCCGGAAAGAGACTCCTGAGGAAGTGCATGCTCATGGCTTTGACCTCTCAACTGATATTGAAAAGGCAAAAGCTTTGGAGGATGAGGTTTCCGCTCTACTCTCCGATGACGAAGACTCTACTAGTAATTCCCAGAGCGGAGGAGATGAGGATGAAGCCTCCGAGGAGGAGGTTCTTGAAGATGTGGCTCCCGAAGATGCAGCTCCTAAAGTAGATTAGGCCCTATATGGGCATTGTAAATATTTTTCATGTATATAAAGAATTCCTTTCCTTTCCGCTCCGTCTCCGATTTGCTGTGAAGTTTGCTTCATTTTCATTTCGTGAAGAATTAGTTTTTGATGTCATAACTTAAATAATCGAGCGAGCACCGCTCATACTCTGAGTAAAACAAATCCTTAGGTTTTTTAGTAATCTATGGGCTATCTTATAATATAATACTTCTTAAGGTTTTTTGGTGAATCCTCGAGCTATGCTTAAGTCAATTTTGTGCGAGCTCGGGATGGTGGGATCCTTAGGTCCGAATTGAGTGAGAACAAAGTCTCAAAATCTGAATGCTTTGACCCTTAGGTTCTTTTAGGCTGGGCCAATATGGCCTTTACGAGATGGCTATTATTTTCCTTTTTTGGCTTAAAAGACTGAGGAAAAATTTCTTTATGTTTATGCCTTGGCATGCATCTTTTACCCATTGGGTTTTTTGAGGGTTTAGTGTTGATCGGAATCCTTTTATTTTTGGTGCCTTAGCACAAGTTTGTATATGAATAATTCGATACCTCTTAAGGTTTTTCGAGGGATGATTTTAGCGAAGCCATTTTATTATTTTGCCGAGGGTAGCCTTTATTAACCGGTTTTCATAGAAGTCGAAGGCCTATTTTTATTGCGAGATTCGGACGTCTCCGAGCCGTGTTATTTTGGCCGTAACTTTTATTTTGGCCGTAGCCTTTAATATGGCTGCAGCCTTCGGGTGTGTCTCTTTAACTTATTTCCCGATTACATTTCGACTTGTTCGAAATGTTAGTCCCCGAGTATGATAGCCTTGGCCTTTACATCGAGGATGCCTCTTTGAGGTCTTACGAAGTCGAGTTTAGACAACTCGAATGTGTTGACTGTCGATGAAAGTCCCCAAGTATTTGAGGTGAATTTACGTTTTGGCCCTTGAGCTGTTTCTCACATATAGAAAATTTCTTTGAGACACAAAGTGCTTGATATAGAATGAATGCTTCTTTGAATAATTCATACATGCATACATGATTTTCCATCGGGGCTCGACTATTCTATATGGACACGGTTCATCTGACCATTTGGACCATTGCAAAGTTTTCCTATCGGGGCCCTCTTTGGCATGAAGTATTTTTCTCGAAAATATAACCTCCGAGGGTGATGCCCCCAGTATTCGAGGTTGATTGAAAAGAAGCCTTGGATACTATTGAATTCTCCTTAGGTAGGACATAGTTGTTGCCTTGTTACCCATTTGGGATAAAACCCAATCTAAAGGAAAAAGAGTGCAACACGTGTTTTAAAACCTAAGGTCTTCGTGTAGAGGGGTGCCCTCAATGTCTTCGATCGAACATCTGCAATAAGTTAGTCTTAAATACAAATTGGAAAAAGGAGAAGGTCATACCTCAGCAATAATATCGTTTGAGCAGTGATACATTCCAATTGTTTGGCAATTGTTCGACTTCCATCTTGCCAAGTTTGTAAGATCCTTTTCCGATGAGTCGATATGGTCCTTCCTAATTCGGGCCTAGTTTCCCTTCATCCGGGTCTCAAGTATTGAGGGTGACTTTCCTTAGAACAAAGTCCCCGATTCCGAAGTGTCGAAGGTTGTTTCTTCTATTATAGTATCTCTCGATTCCTTGCTTCTGTGCAGCCATCTGAATAAGTGCAGCTTCTCGTTTTTCATCTAATAGCTCAAGGCTAGTATTCATAACCTCGTGGTTTGAATTCTCCGATGCATGTCGAAATCTAGCGCTGGGTTCTCCGACCTCGATTGGAGTTAAGGCCTCGAAGCCATATACTAAAGATAATGGAGTTGACCCCTTGCTAGACTTCGATGTCGTTCAATATCCCCAAAGAACCTTGGGTAGAACTTCTCTCCATTTCCCTTTAGCGTCGTTCAACCTTTTCTTTAAGTTTTGAATGATAGTCTTGTTTGTTGATTTGGCCTGTCCATTTCCGCTCGGGTGATACGGCGTTGATAAGATCCTTTTTATTATGTGTGCTTCGAGGAACTCCGTTGCTTTATTGCCGATGAATTGCTTCCCGTTGTCGCATACGATTTCGGCAGGTATCCCAAATCGACACACGATGTGGTCCTAGATGAAGTCTATAACTTCTTTTTCTTCGACCTTCTTGAAGGCCTGTGCTTCCACCCATTTAGAAAAGTAGTCAGTCATAAGCAAAATGAATTTAGCTTTACATAGGGCCATTGGTAGAGGGCCAACGATGTTCATTCCCCATTTCATGAAAGGCCACTAGAACAGGACTGAATGAAGGTTCTCTCCGGGCTGATGAATCATCGGTGCAAACCTTTGACATTTATCACATTTCTTAACAAACTCCTTAGTGTCTTTTCCCATGCTATCCCAGTAATATCCTGCTATCACAATTTTGCGAATCAAATACTCGGCGACGGAGTGGTTTCCATAAATGCCTTCATATATCTCTCATAAAACATAATCGGTGTCCCCCGGCCCTTAACATACCGCCAATAGTCCATCAAACATCCTTCTGTATAATGTTCCATCTTCATCCAATATGAACCGAGCAGGCTTGGTTCGTAAAGCCCTTGATTCTTTATGGTCTGATGGGAGCATCCCATTTTTAAAATATTCAGCATACTTATTCCTCCAATCCCAAGTCAAACTTGTAGAATTTATTTCGACATGACCCTCCTCGACTACAGATCTCGATAATTGGATGACAGTCCCTGGGATAATATCATCTTCCTCGACTGATAACCCCAAGTTTGCAAGTGCATCGGCCTCACTATTTTGTTCTTGAGGTACATGGTCTAGAATCCACTCCTCAAAGTGGTGCAAGGTTGCCTGTAGCTTGTCCAAATATCTTTGCATCATATCCTCTTGAACTTTGAAGCTTTTGTTACTTGGTTCACCACCAACAGAGAATCACACTAGCTTCAACGACTTCTGCCACCAAGCTTTTAGCTAGCTCGAGACCTGCAATCATGGCCTAATACTCGGCCTCATTATTAGTCAACCTAGAAGTTTTGATAGATTGTCTAATAGTGTTACCTGTAGGTGGCTTCAAAATGATGCCAAGCCCGGACCCTTTCACATTCGAGGCACCGTCCGTGAAGAGGGTCCATACCCCTGATAATGTACCCAATTTTAGTAGAAGTTCTTTCTCCACTTCGGGTACGAGGGTTGGCATAAAATCGACCACGAAGTCAGCTAAGATTTGGGACTTGATAGCCATTCGGGGTTGATATTCAATTTCATACCCGCCAAGTTCGACGGCCCATTGGCCAATCAGCCTGATAACTCGGGCTTATGCAAAATAGTTCGAAGAGGATAAATGATTAACATGCATATTGGGTGACACTAGAAATATGACTTTAACTTTCTAGTTGCGTTTATTAATGCAAGTGCCAATTTCTCTAAGTGTGGATACCTAGTTTCAGCATCCCCTAAGGTTCGACTTACGTAATAAATAGGAAACTGTGTACCTTGCGATTCTCGAACTAGTACACCACTTACCGCTATTTCAGACACAACCAAGTATAAGTACAACTTCTCTTCTGTTTTTAGAGTATGGAGCAGAGGCGGGCTCGATAAGTATCGCTTAAATTCCTCTAGTGCTTGCTGACATTCCGGGGTCCATGCGAAATCATTTTTCTTTTTGAGTAAGGAAAAGAACATGTGGCTCCAAATTGACGACCTCAAAATGAATCGCCCAAGGTAGATATCCGCCCGGTTAGCCTTTGCACGACTTTTACACTGTCTACGATGGCGATATCCTCGATGGCCTTAATCTTATCTGGGTTGATTTTGATTCGCCAATTTGATGCCATGAAGCTGAGAAATTTGCCCGAACTGACCTCGAAGGCAATTTTTCGGGGTTAAGTTTCATGTTGTAATTCCTCAAGATTTTGAACGTTTCCTGCAAATGAGTCAAATGGTCCTCTACATGCAGGGACTTAACTAGCATGTCATCAATATAAACTTCCATTGACTTACCTAATTGTTCTTCGAACATCTTATTTACTAAGCATTGGTAAGTATCTCCTGCATTATTTAGCCCAAAAGGCATTACATTTTAACAGTATGTTCCATACTTGGTGATAAACGAGGTCGTCTTCCGGGTTCATCTGAATATTATTGTACTCGGAGTAGGCATTGAGAAAGGTAAGGATCTCGTGGCCAGATGTGGCATCGATCATGCGATCGATGTTAGGCAGTGGAAAAGAGTCTTTAGGTCATGCCATGTTTAAATCCTTGTAATCTACCCACATTCTAAGTTTGTTCCCATTTTTAGGGACTACAACTACATTGGCTAACCATTCGGGGTATTTTACCTCCCGAATGGACCCTATTTTAAGAAGTTTAGTTACCTTATCCTTCATGAATGCATGCTTCACCTCGTATTGGGGCCTTCTCTTTTGCTTCACCGTTTTGAATATGGGGTCAAGGCTTAGCTAGTGAGTTGTTATTTCCGGTGGGATCCCTATCATGTCTCAATGGGACCAAGCAAAACAATCCATATTATCGATAAGAAACTAAATGAGTTTTTTCCTGAGTTCGGGCGTTAACCCCGTTCCCAGGTGTACCTTTCGCTCGGGCATGTACTCGATTAGTATCACCTGTTCCAACTCCTTGACCGTTGACTCAGTTGCGTCTGATTCTTCGGGAACAATGAAAGTTTGAGGAGCAAGGAAATACTCTTCTTCTTCTTCTTCGATTACCTGTTTCTCTGATTCGGTCAAGGCTGGGGAAAGTGATTGCTATTTGTCCATCTGCTTATCTTCGCCCGATTTTTCTGAGGTCGAAAGTGCTGATATCCGCGTCACCTCATCGACTACAAACATTTCCTTTGTAGCGTGTTGTTCCCCGTAAGCTATTTTCACACCATCCAATGTCGGGAATTTCATCATTTGATGAAGGGTCGACGGTACTGCCCTCATGTTGTGGATCCATGGCTTCCCCAGTAGTTCATTATATCTCATGTCACCTTCGATGATATGGAATTTTGTATCTTGGATGGTCCCGGCCACGTTCACTGATAGGATTATCTCCCCCTTCATTGTTTCACTTGCCATGTTAAAGCCGTTTAGGACTCGAGATGCAGTCACGATTTGGTCCTGTAGGCTGAGCTGCTCTACGACCCTTGATCTAATTATGTTTGCTGAGCTACCTCGATCCACTAGAACATGTTTAACTTGAATTTTATTTAACAAAATTGAAATTACCAGGGCGTCATTGTGCGGCCGAGAAATGCCCTCCGCTTCTTCGTCATTAAACGATAGGATGCCTTCGAGCACATAGCCCCAAGTCCGCTTCTCTCTGGTGATCGACACCTTGGTTCATTTGAATATAGGCCCTTGTGGAACATCGACCCCACCAATGATTATATGAATTACATATTGCGGTTCTTCCTGCTCATTCTTTCTGTTGGCGCCTCTTTCTCTGAAGTGATTCTTAGCTCGATCATTGAGAAACTCTCAGGTGGCCCTAGTTGAACAATCGAGCTACCTCCTACCTCAACTGTCTGCATTCTTCGGTCCTATGGCCATGCATGCCATGATATTTACACATCAAGTTTGGATTTCTTTGAGAAGGATCGGTATGTATAGGTCTGGGCCACCTGGTGTCTTTGATCCTTCCCGATAGCTGATACGCTCCCCGATGCATCGACACTGAAATTATACTCCGATAATCGAGCTGCTTCTGCGGGATCAGTAGCTTTATCAAAATCATTCTTACTCATAAGTCCCCGAGAGCTCTGCCCTCGATCATTTCTTTTATCGTTCCGAGGAGGATTGCGTCCCGAACTATTATTTCTTCGATCTGTGACATATGGCTGATACTGTTTCCTGTTCGACTTTGGCTCCCTGTTGGTGTCTCTCGGGGCTTTATCTGCCAATCTATTTGGATGAACTAAGCCCGAGGGGGATCCCAGCTGGTCTTCCTCGATCTTGATCTTTGATTGGTAACGATTATGCAGATCTGTCCAAGTTACAGCTGGATACTCGATCAAATTTTGCTTTAACTGCTGCGACGTGATCGAACTTTTGTAGTTCAACACCTGGGTAAAGGCTTGAACGGCCCAATCATCTATGATCGGTGGTAATTCCATTTGCTCCATTTGAAATCGGGATACAAATTCCCTTAGCATTTCATCACCCCCTCTGTGTTATCTTAAAAACATCTGATTTCCTCATTGCAACTTTATGGCCCCGTTGGTGCCTTTACGAAGGCATTTTCTAACATAGCAAATGAATTGATAGAATTTTGTGGCAAGCAGTGATGCTAATTCATTGCTCCCTTTGACAAAGTTTTCCCAAATTTTTTCAACAAAACTGACTCGATCTCATCATCATTTAAGTCATTTCCTTTAATCCCGCAAGTGTACGAGGTGATATGTTCATTAGGATCGCTCGTCCCATTGTACTTAGGTATATTTGGCATACGAAACTTCTTAGGAATGGGCTTCAGAGCCGCACTCTGAGGAAATGGCTTTTGTACGAACTTTTTGGCATCCAAACCTTTTAAGATCGAGGGTGCCCCTAGTATCTGATCAACACGAGAGTTGTAGGTTTTCACTTTCTTGTCATTATATTTGATTTTTTTTCTCTCCCAACTTGATTATTTTAATGAGCTCCTCAAGCATCTTCATAATTGTAGGACAGTCCCAGATCCATTACCGTTCGACATTTCTAGCACCGGCTCGGTACAGTGAGTGATTTCTGTTTCGACCACACTCAGAGTTTTATGTTGACTTTGATGCTGAGCAATAGCAACTTGCTGAGCTTGTAGCATCTCGAATATTACCTAGAGGCTAACTCCCCCGTCTCCTATACCCAGTGTTCCTTGGCCGCCATATCAGACTTCCCTGCGTACACTTTCTCCGGGGTCTGCGCCTAAGTCCACATTAAAAGCAATGTGCGAACTAACATCGACTGGTTCTACATTCGGCACTTCCCCAGGGTTAATAGGTGGCACATCAGCTTCTGGAGAAACTATATTATCATTTTCCCCATGAAATCCAAGACCATAATCGCCGTGTACGATTACGTTTTGTGAGTTTGACATGTTTTAACCCGAGAACAAAAATTCTTGACAAGAACAAGTGTGAAAGTAACGTATGTTATCAGAATTGGTACTGAAATAATCACTATTATCTTTAGCCACACGGTGGGCGCCAAACTGTTTACCCTAAAATCCGAGTAAAAATAAAATATGTTTGTGGGTTTAAAGATATGTGATTCAATCCAATACTAACTGGTAAACAAGGAATCAAGTGTATAAAGCAAATATTAAGGTCAATCAAACCAGTGTATAAGCTAGTCTCGACCTCGGGCTAAGGCGACCTTGAGGTAAATGAACAAGAACATTAAAATAATAATAAGATGATTCAGATGAATAATAAGCAAGAAAGTGATGTATGTATATTCTCTGTCAATGATTCATGCGTTACAAATGATTGGGGTCCCCTTTATATAGTAGGGGAATCCTAAATAAGGTACTATTCTAATTTTAGTAAGGAATCTTATTATACAGCTGTCTAACCGCCTAGTATAAATCCGTTCCGGAATTTACGCCGTTATCTTGGGGCCGCTGCGGGAATCTCGCTCTTTTTGTTATGAAACCATAATAGTATTATCTCGAGGTCGGTCATACTTGGCCTCGGTGTTCATCAAGCATTTCGATCTTCGAGTCTTGTACTCCGTGCTCGGGCTCGAGCCTGGTCCATTTCGAACTTGTTCTCGAAGTGATCCTCGAGAACACGAAATCGGTCATACCTGATTTCAACTGTATACATACGGGATTGCAAAGCTTTACTCCTCCTGTTTTGCTTATCCATTTCTTCTCCTTTTCAAATCTATTTTAAAAACTTTATCAGCTATTTGTAAATATTGTGCTTCTAGGTCTACATATTACTTTTTTCCTAGGGTTTCTTGCAACCCCTTCTATCCCCTCAAAAATTCATGTGAGTAGACTGAGAGTTTGACATCCTTTGGTCAATCTAGAATCAAAATTTCAAAGAACAAGCGTAAAATAGGGTGTGTTATGGAGATTCATATCAAATCACTACTATTATTCTTGTCCCACGGTGGGCGACAAACTGTTTACCCCTAAAATGAGTAACAATTAAATTTGTACGTGGTTTAAAGGATATGTGATTTAATTTAATATGAATGATTAAGAATAACATATAAATAAGTTATAGATAAAATAAATGATCAAAACAATCACAACGTGATGGTCAATTCTGATCTTAGATTGAACAATGACTTTGTCCTCGATTAGACCCTTGATACAAGCTCGGTCATGAATAAATAAGAAAAAAAATGAAGAACACTTTGAAAAATAGCTAGAAGTCAAAAATAAAATTTTATAGCTTTGATTTGCGTGTCACAATGTATCAGAATAAAGAAAATAGTTTGCTTTATATAGTAGGGAAATTTCAGTCGTAGAACAAGTCTAAATAAGGTAAAAATCTCCTTTTTCCGGTAAATATTGATCTATAGTTGATACTGAATAGGATTCGCACAATAATATTTGGTTGAGGGCAAATATTACGACCCCTTACTCGTCATGCGTAACTCTTCTCCACATTTCCCGAAGTCCAGAAGCTATACTTGGTCTGGGTCTGTTGTTTGTTCCTCCTAGTTTTGATACGATGGGTTCTTGGGCCTCGATTATAATCACGTTGTACTATGCTTCTCCCCTATTTCCACATCGGGGAATCAGGGCAAACTCTGTCCCCGATTTTATCCGTACACAGATAGTGCCCTTGTTTCCCGGAGAGTAGATTTATCGAAGCAATGAGAAGCGATTATTTAACCCTGGTTCCTTCTTTCATACGCTAGAACCAAGTTGATGGGTCAACGAAATGTCCCATCAGTCGCGTTGTTTTGACTTCTAACACATGTCAGCCGTCGGTTGATCGTCTCCGAATGCAAAACATCATGCATTGATTGCCCTTTCCCTATAAAAAGCTTCGATCTCTTTTTCACGTTTTTACTCTCTGATTCTAGGGCTCCTTAACTTACCCTCAAATTCTTCACTTATTTCTAACTCCTTCCAACCTTCATATATTGTTTTCCAGATCTTCATATTTTCATCTTCAAATCTTCATACTCCTTCCTCAAATCTTCAAATCTGACCTTCAAATCTTCATCTTTACCTTCAAATCTTCACATTTTCTTGAATTTGATGGTAAAAACGTCCAAATTTGTGCCTCAACAGGCTGCTCGTTCAACTTCGAACCCTGCCATAGATGCTGAGGTGTCCATTCTCGAGGTGGCCCCAGAACCTCTTTTGAAGAGCTTCTTCCACAGGGGATGCTCCATTGAGTACGATGATAAGTGGGGATTTTAGGTATTATTTGCTCCTTTTTACTTGTATTTTGGGCCAAAAATGCATGAAGGTATTTTCGAAAACTAACTTAATATGCTTGCTTGCAGGGATTATTCAAAATGAGCCAAATGAGCCATACTCAACTCATAAAGGAGTTAAAACTTGAACAAAAACCAAAATTGTGCCAACAGATGAGAAACGCAGACTGCGCCAAGATTGTGCGGCTGCGAAAGTATCAACATGACCACGAACACTATTTCGAGGCCCGCAAAATGAAGAATCAGAGAGATGGATTTTTGGGATATAACACGAACGCGGACCGCATCAGAAAAGTGCGGCCGCAAAAGTACATGCGCGGCCGTGATTGGAATTCTGCGGACCGCGGCTTCTGAGGTTCAGAGAGTTTACATTTCAAGCTAAAACAAGAAGTGCGGTCCGCGTTATAATTACGCGCCCATGAAAGTCTTCTACGTGACCGCGATGAAAATTATGCGGTCCGTGAAACCATGCTCAACCTAGATCTAAAAGTTAAAAACATGGACCATGATCAGAATTACGTGGCAGCGAAAGAAAGAGTACGACCACGGTCAGAATTATGCAGCCGCGAAACCTCCGCAGGGGTATTTTTTTGTCCGAAAATTTCAGCTTTGTATAAATAGACCTTTTTGTCATTTTTAGGTCAAATTATGTTTTAGTTGAGTACGTAAGACGACTGCTGATTCCGTTTTGGGCTATTTTGTACTAGAATTATCTCTCAACTTTGGATTTTCATCTTTTAATCTGGTATTATGAATTTTATCTTTATTTCATCTTTAATTTCTGTTATTTCCATGAGTAGCTAAACCCATAGCTAGGGTTGTAACCCAACCCTACTATGGGTATTTGATGGGTATTGAATTCTAGGGCTTGAATGTGTTTGGGTTAGTGATATTTAGCCTAGTTCTTGCTAGAACTATAGATTTAGTGGTTGCAAACACTGATTCATGCCTTTATGACATAGTCTCTACTTGAGAAAGAGGGACTAAGTCTAGGAAAGCTAGGCTAACAAGGAATTGGGGTGAACTCAAGAAATTGATAGCCCTAATTAAAGGGTTAAACCTAGATATAGTAATACCCGACTTGAGCTAACATCACTTGAATTGCATGAATACCTATTTGGACTTGAGAAAGCCAAATTGGGAAAAATCACTCAAACTACCGAGAGGTATAGAGTGAGTACCCGGGTGTGATAGCTATATTACGACCCCAATTAATCATACGATTGCCTTAGATCCTTGCTACCCGTTAGATATCCACTTAGGTGGAAGTCACTACCCTAGTCCCTTTAATCCCTCGAAAATCAATAACAAAAATATTGTACTTAATTTCAAATATTGCATGCAATAGAATAGAAGTAGAAGCAGAAATCAAACCAAATAGTTGTGGAAGTGTAATTAGATTAAAAACCAGCATCTAGCTTGGATATAAACCTAATTCCAATTATTAACTCCTTGTGGATTCGATCCAGACCTAGTTGGGTTAAAACTGCATCGACCATCCTCTCTATTCAATAGTAGTGTAGGCTTGGATCCGATCAATTTTTGGCCCCGTTGACGGGGAATTAGACGATTTTAGCTATATATCTGAGTATTTGTCTGTTTTATTTTTCTTTCCTTCCATTTTTCTAATTTATGTGTGAATTACTTTTAGGTACCAAATGGCTCTTAACAACGAAGCTTTCAGAAATTTGCCATTGGGAGAGGAGGTAGATGATGATCACGTGGATGAGATTCAACCTGAACCTCAAGTACAAAGGAGAGGCCGACCGCCTCATGATAATATCCCAAACCCTCCCCCACCTCATCCAAGGGCAGCACACCGGGTGTTGCCCAACGAAGGCTATGCAAGTGCAATAGTCCCATCCCGGATTAGGGCGGGAATCTTTCAAATAACCAATGTCATTCTTACACTATTGGAATAGAGGGGTTTCTTCACCGGAGCTCCACACTAAAATGCTTACAAGCATCTCAAAGGTTTTGTTGACACGTGTTGGGTGAGGAAGCAAACTAATGTCTCCGAGGACGCATTGAGGTTAAGGCTTTTCCCATTTTGTCTAAGGGGGGAAGGCTTTGGATTGGCTAGAAAGGTTACCCAATCATTCCATCACCACATGGAATGAGTTGGCCGAGAAGTTCATCGGGAAGTTCTTTTCTCCGGGACATATGGCAATGCTAAGAGATGAGATCCTTGCTTTTAAACAAGAGTCAAATGAACCGCTTCATGAGATTTGGGAAAGGTATCAGACAATGGTTAAAGAATGTCCGAATAATGATATGACCGAAGCCATGATCCAACAAACATTCTACCGTGGCATCAACAACACAAACCAATGTGTGGTTAACCAACTCACCGGGGGTAACTTCATGAACACATCATATGCTGAAGCGTGTGAAATACTTGATGAGATGACGGATACCTCCTTGGCGTGGCAAAGTAGAGCTAATGTGCCACAAGGTGATCCTAATATTATTCACTTACACAAGGAGCTTTATGACCACGGCCAAGCTATATCCGAGTTTTCTACTACCATGAACCAATTGGCCAAAGCTCAGTTACAAAAAGTTCAAGGGCCAAAACAAGTGAATGCCATGGAAGGGTTAAATATGATGATCAACAAGAGAAGGCAATGAGGTCAACGAGTTCAAAATAATCTGAACCAATTTGAGAAAAGTGGTAGTGGGTACAATCAAGATGATTCCTATGATAATCAAAGTGAAAAGGTTCAGTATGTCAACAATTATCAAGGTCAACGGGGTAATGCTTCGAATCAACAATAGTGGAGATCACAAGGAAATTGGGGAAATCAAGGTCAACAAGGAAATTGGAATAGCGGCAACAACAACAACCAAGGTAATTGGGGGAACAACAACAATCAAAATTGGGGTAATCAAGGAAATCAAGGCAATTGGGGTGGAAACAATAATAGTAATTGGGGAGGCAACAATAATCAAGGGGGTTGGAATAACAATAATCAAGGGAATTGGGGGTCGGGCTTTTAAAGGCCCCCGATGTATCAACAACCGAACAACCCGCCTCCATTTCCGTCACAAGGTCCTAGCTCTTCCAATAATGAGATGGGGTGGATTGAATCCATGTTCGAGCAAATGATGAAGAAAAATGCCGACTCAGATGCTCAATTGGCCTCCCACAACACTTCTATCCGCAACTTGGAAGTCCAACTTGGCAAAATTTCTCAAGCGTTGAATACTCGCCCTAAGGGGACACTACCAAGTGATACGATAGTAAATCTGAAGGGTGGGAACAATACGCGCCATGCTACGGCGGTGTCTACAAGTAGAGGTAGAGTTGCTAATACCTCTAATCCAAGAAAGATTGTGAGTGATGATATGTTGGTGCAAGATGATGATGAAACAAGCAATGATTTGCAAGTGAATGATGAGAATGTGAATGATGAAGTCAGGATAGATATTGATAACAACATGGAGTAGACACAAAATGATATGAACTCGTCTAGGGAACATGGGATAGACATACCGAAAATGGTAGTGCCCAAAGCCAAGGCTCCTTTGCCAAGGCCTCCTCCACCATATTCTCAAAGGCTCGCAAATAAAAATAATGAGAACCAATTCAAGAAATTCATTGATATGATGAAAAGTTTGTCCATAATTTTTCCCTTGGTTAAAGCTCTAGAATAATTGCCGGGATATGCCAAGTTCATGAAGGACTTGGTAACAAGGAAGAGATCAATAAACTCTGAAATGATCAAAATGACACATGAAGTGAGTGCTATAGTGCACTCCATGTCTCCAAAGTTAGAAAATCCCGGTGCCTTTACAATCCCATGCACTATTGGTAATGCCGATTTCGCCAAAGCTTCATATGATTTGGGGGAAAGCATTAACTTGATGCTATATTCTGTGTTCAAGACATTGGGGATTGAGCAACCAAGGCCCACATCCATGAGGTTGCAAATGGCGGATAGGACAATGAAGAGTCCATTGGGGATAACAGATTATGAGCTAGTTCGGGTTGACAAGATCATACTTCCCGCAGATTTTGTGATACTTGACTGTGAGGTTGACTACGAGGTGCCAATCATATTGGAGAGACCTTTCCTAGCTACAGGGAAGGCCTTAGTTTATGCTGAAGCAAGGGAGCTCACTTTCCGGGTGGGCGATGAAAAAGTTATGTTCCATGTTTGCAAGTCAATGAGGCAGCCTAATAGCAACGAAGTGTGTTCGTTTGTGGATCTTGTGACCAAAGTGATTGTTGAAGACGTGTGTGCTGTGATTAATGTAGAAGACCCATTGGAAGCTGTGTTGTTGAATCATGATGTGGATGAGAAGGAAGTCTTGGTGTAATATGTCAATGCATTGCATGGAATGGGTTCATATACATATGAGCCACAGAAACTTTCCTTGGATCTTGAGAACCGGAAGACTCCACCAACAAAGCCCTCAATCGAGGAGCCTCCCATATTGGAGTTGAAGCCTTTGCCTTCACACCTCAAGTATGAGTTCTTGGGCCTTTGTTCCACTTTACATGTTATTCTTTCCTCGTCCTTAACCAACGTGCAGGTAGATACCACCCTTGCGGTGCTCCAAAGGAGGAAGAAGGCAATAGATTGAACATTGACGGATATTCGGGGTATAAGCCCCGCCTTTTGCATGCACAAAATCATGTAGGAAGAGGATTTCAAACAATCCGTGGAACATCAAAGAAGGTTGAATGAGGCCATACAAGAGGTCGTCAAGAAAGAGGTCATCAAATGGTTGGATACTGGGGTTGTCTACCCCATTTCTGATAGTTCATGGACTTCACCGGTACAATGTGTCCCAAAGAAGGGGGCATGAGTGTAATTACAAATGACAACAATGAGTTGACCCCCACAAGAACTATCATTGGTTGGAGAGTATGCATGGATTATAGGAAGCTCAACAAAGTGACTCAGAAAGACCATTTTCGCTTCCATTTCTTGATCAAATGCTGGATAGGTTAGCGAGACATGCTTATTATTGCTTCTTGGATGGGTATTCCGGGTATAACTAGATTCTTATTGCATCTGAAGAACAAGAGAAGACAATCTTCACTTGTTTGTATGGAACATTTGCATTCTCAAGGATGCCATTTGGTTTATGTAATGCACCGGCTAATTTTCGGCGGTGTATGATGGCAATATTCACGGATATGGTGGAGGACTTCCTTGAGGTTTTCATGGATGATTTATCTGTTGTGGGGGGTTATTTTGATGAGTTTTTGGACAATCTTGACAAAGTCTTGGCACGTTGTGAAGAGACGAACTTGGTGCTTAATTGCGAGAAGTGTCACTTTATGGTTAAGGAGGGCATTATCCTCAGCCATAAGATCTCCAAGAATGGTATTGAAGTGGATAAAGCAAAAACTGAAGTGATATGAAAACTCCCTCCTCCTACTTCTGTCAAAGGAGTGAGGAGATTTCTAGGTCATGCAGGGTTTTACTATCGGTTCATCAAGGATTTCTCAAAGGTGGCGAACCCCTTGTGCAAGTTGTTGGAAAAAGATGAAAAATTTGTGTTTAATGATGATTGTATGAAAGCATTGAAGCTGCTCAAGTGTAGGTTAACTACAACTCCCATCATTACCGCACTAAATTAGAGCTTACCATTTGAGCTCATGTGTGATGCTAGCGATATGGAAGTAGGAGCGATATTGGGGCAAAGAATCAACAAGATATTCCATCCGGTCTGCTATGCTAGTAAGACCATGAACGATGCCCAAGTCAACTATACACTGACCAAGAAAGAACTCTTAGCCATTGTCTTTGCTATGGAAAAGTTCCGCCCGTACCTCATGGGTATCAAAGTGATTGTTCAAATAGATCACGCGGCGCTTCGTTATTTGATGACCAAAAAGGACTCAAAGGCTAGATTGATGAGGTCGGTACTTCTTTTACAAGAGTTTAATCTTGAAATCATAGACCAAAAAGGGAGTGAGAATCAAGTGGCGGGCCACTTGTCCCGTTTGGAAGAGGAGGGGAGGCCCTATGATGTCCTTGAGATTAATGATTCATTTTCGGATGAACAACTTCTTTCCATGTCTTTGACCGGGATGCCTTAGTTTGCCGATGTGGCTAAATATCTTGTGAGCGGAATTGCCCCGAATGAGTTCTCTTCAAACCAAAGAAAGAAACTAAAATGGGGCTGCTTGGATTATTATAGGGACGAGCCATATCTTTTCAAAATTTGCACGGATGGTGTTATCCGGAGATGTGTTCCAGAAGAAGAGCAATTGGGTATTCTTGAAGCTTGTCATTCTTCGCCCTGTGGTGGTCACCATGGTGGGGTGGGAACTGCTACAAAGGTCCTAAGCTGTGTATTCTATTGGCCTACCTTATACAAAGATGCTAGCGAGCTTGTTAAGCGGTGTGATGATTGCCAAAGAGCTAGTGGGATTTCCAAGAAGAATGAGATGCCTCTCACCACCATCCTTGAGATTGATATTTTTGATGTATGGGGCATCCACTTTATAGGTCCATTTGTGAGTTTGTATGGGAACGCCTATATTCTTGTTGCTATGGATTACGTTTCCAAATGGGTTGAAACTATTTCTTTACCCAACAGTGAAGCACAAAGTGTGGTGGATTTCTTGAAGAAAAACATATTCACAAGGTTTGGCACCCCAATGTCCATCATTAGTGATGAGGGTTCTCATTTTTGCAACAAAGCCTTTGACAGTTTACTCTCCAAGTATGGTGTCACTCATAAGGTGTAAACCCCCTATAACCCCCAGGCAAGTGGAAAGGTTGAGGTCTCCAACAGGGAGATCATGAGTATTCTATCCAAGACTGTCAATGCAAAACAAACTAATTGGTCAAGGAAACTTGATGATGCTTTATGGGCCTATAGAATAGCTTACAAAACTCCAATTGGTATGTCTCCATATCGGTTGGTGTTTGTAAAAGCATGTCACCTCCCGGTAGAATTAGAGCATAAGGCCATGTGGGCGTTGAAGAAGTTGAACCTATAGTGAGATGTAGCTGCAAATCTTCCGGTGGAGCAATTGAATGAACTTGATGAGTTTCGGTTCCATGCTTACTCCAGTTCGTCATTGTATAAGGACAAGATGAAGTATCTACATGATAATTATATCCGGAACAAGGAATTCAAAGAAGGTGACCTTGTTCTCTTATTCAACTCTCGGTTACGGATGTTTCCGGGAAAGCTTAAGTCAAGGTGGAGTGGTCCTTTTGAAGTGGTGTATTGTTGATACCCAATTTTTCCTTGTATATTTTTATATACAACTTACCTTTAAAATAGAATATGTATGCATATATAAGTATGTCCAAGAGTTTTCTTATTTTTCATTAATTTTTAAAGATTTTTAGATCAATTTATTGCCCTATTTTATCAAGAAAAACCCAATAATTATTTCCAAAATTGTCATTTTGGAAATTAACTTATTAGATTCTCATATTTATACTAAAATATAGCTAACATAACTTTTTCATAATTTTACAAATTTATTTAGTATTTTTAAAAGCTAAATTCCATATAATTGCAATATTAGCCTATTTTAAGATATAATTGTGTTTATAATTATAAAATTGACTCCAGTATTTTTATTTTTATAATTATATATTATTAATCATTTTAGTACCTTTAATTATTTTCAAAAATTATTTTACTATTTTTTATAAAATAAAATAGGGAAAATGACTATTTAAATGTTAGCCCATTTGTATTTCAATTTTGGCCAGATTGGGCACCCCTAATTGAACCCAATTTCAGATCCCATTACCCGACCCAAATCTTAAATTTACCCGACCCACGACCTCTTAATAACCCACCCGGATCCCCCTTTCAATCCTAGCCATTGATCATTTAGATCAACGACTCATACTCACCCTTTCCTTTTTAATTTCCCAATACCCCCAAAGCCTAATCATTTCTCACCAGTAGCCGCCCTCGAATTCAACCTCTCCCAAATTCTCTCTCAGAAACCCTAGCAGCCTCCCTCCACTTCCACCCTAAAACCACCGGAATCCATGGCTTCCAAGGCCATAAAAGTCTTATACCGGCCTCCTATAACTCCTACACGTTTGGTTACTGAAGTTTCAAGGCCTGACCACGAAGAAGCTTGGCCCAGATCTTGTTTGATTCGAGTTCTATGGCCACCTCCGGCCTTGCTCCTGCAAGCCATGGCTATTCGAGCCTGATCTCGACTTCTCCTGCTCATATCAATGACTCTCCAAGCATTTCTCACCATCTTGTTTATTCTGAAACCCTAACTTTTGAGGTTCTTCTGATTTCTTTAGATCTGTTCTAGATCCGTATTTTCCCTAAACTTTTAAACGGTTTCTAGAGATTTCTTTCAATAAACTATGCTTTCAATACCTTTATCTTTCCGATTTAAGGTTTTTGTTAAGTTATTTAGATGCTTCTCTGATTCTCTTTTTCTCTTGTGTGTTTCTTCTACTATATTTCTTATTAGTTTCTTCTACTATGATTTTTATGTGTCTCTCCTAAACTGATCTATGTGACTACCATGTTCCTAACTTCTTTGAACCTATTTCTAGTTTCTGAAGTTATCTCATCTACTACTCGATTAGGCTTCCAAAGTTTTGTTTCGACCCTTGTTTCTTTATATGGTTTTGATTCCCTGTTAAACTCTTCTATGGTCTTTCTACTGGACCCTTTGTATGCTATTTGATACTCTCTCTCTCTTCTACATTGTTGAGTTACTGAGACTGACCTATGTGACTACCATGTTCTTATAGTCTACTACTTATTGATTTTGCAATTGCATGACGTTTTTCTTTGTCCTAAATTCAGCCTCGCATACTTGTGTGCTCTTCATATGTGCTGAATTTCCCTCTAAAATGGCTTTCAATTTTTGATTAATTTCAGACTTCCTTTGTGTAAGCCTGATTGATTTCTTTCCTTGTTTGCTGATTTCCCTGTTACTTGGTCGAAAACTTTCCTTAGCCTTTCTGACTTGGTTTATTCATGGACCAGTAATTACAAATCTCTGGCTCCTTGATTTACTATGTACTAATTGATTTTTACCTTATTTATTTAATCGTGTATTTCAAAATTCTTCCCTTAAGTAAACTCCTATGTATCTACCCCTAATTGCCTACTTTGCACAAGATGCTTACTTGAACCTTTTCCTTAAATAATTTTGTTCATTACCGTTTAAGTTTAAACTCCTTAATTAAAAGAAGTCTCGTACTAATTGATTTTAATTGATACCCAGTTCCTTAATTATTTTCTTACCTTCTTTCCGCCTGTTTTCACACTATAAATACATGCTCTTCATTGACACAAACACATCAACACTCGTAGTTTTCTGAACTCATACTCACACTTAAAAGTATTCTCTCTTGTTACTTGTGGCCTGTTTGCAAATCCTGCTTCCTGTTTCTCTCTCTATTTGCTTTCTTTGAACTGGTATGTCCTAATTAAGATTCAGCACCACAACAATGTGTTTGTTTAACATTTTTTCCTCCTGTCTGCCTACTGCTTGTGTTTAGTTCAATACTTATTTACCATTCTCCTTCTGCCTGTTCTGCCTCTATTGTGTATTCTAAGTGTGTTTGACAATGATGGTTGTTTGAAGCATGACAACATTAAAGTATTGCTATCTATGACTCAAATTTGATCCCCTGGGATCATAACCTCATGCTACCATTGTATATTGTATATTCTGTTGGTTTTGTGAGCATAACAATATTCCCTATTGTTGCGTATGCCCAAAATCAATTAATGCCCAGGCACAAGGGCTCTCTACAATCAGTACCCAACCCCTGAATCCCTTTTGTGTGAAGTTATTATTTCTGTAGCACCCCTTTCCCTTTTCCTTTACTCCCCTAGTTCTTCAAGTTTTGTTTTCTGCACTTGCACTCTCTCTTAGCCTTTAAGTTCTACCCCTGTCTTGTGAGCCTTGCCTTGGGACCCATTGAGCTCCCTCTGAACTTGGAAACTTGAGGGCTGGCCCTTCGACACTGCACTTATCCTTGTTCTAATAATACATTTGGGTGTGAGCATTGCCCGGAGTCCCATTGAGGCTCTTAGGGAACTTTGACACACTCAAATGGGAGAAAGTCTTTGGATCATGATCTCTTGGAGTTGGTTTACCTCATAACTGAGTGAGGAAGTCAGAATCAAGCTTCGTCTAGTTGTTCTTTTATTTATATTTTTCTGATGTATTCTTATTTTATTCCGGGCTATAATAATTTGTAATAAACTCTTGGGGATGGTTAGTGAAAAGGGTGGGTTACTATGTATGCAAAGGGTAGATACCATAGGTATTTTGAATTCTGCATATTCAAATGCATATAGAAATCATGCCTATAGGTCATTTTGAATTCTGCATACTCAAATGCATATAGACATCATGCCTATATGTCATTCTGAATATCCAGTTCTCATATAGAAATCATGCCTATAGGTATTTTGAATTTTGCATATTCAAATACACGTAGAAGTCATGCCTATATGATTATTCAATTCTACGTATTCAATTACACCTAGATACCATGCGCATAGGCCTTAAGCAAAATTCTGCAAACTAGATACCATGTTTGTAGGATTAAAACCAGTCTTATGCATTTAGATACTATGCCAATAAGGTTTTCTGCATTTTTACACCATGTCTACAAGGTTCAAAATCAACAACGCATAGAAAGCATGCCTATAGGAACTCCTAATCGAACCTGAGCCACTTCATTCACGTATAGAGCTAAAATTGGTAATAATGGGTATTGTCAGTTGCAGAACTTGTAACCAATTCATTAAGGCTTGCTTCTCTTTTAACAATCTAATTACCCTTATTTAGCGAGTTTAACTAGTATGTTTCAGACCCTACTATTTCATTGCTTTTCTGAATCCAATAGATATTATGCCTATAGGATCCTTGTCTAATGCTTAGGCAAGCCTTAGGGTAAAATTATAAGCTGACTCTGTTTCTGTTAATTATTACAACTAGCAGCCAGGCCTGATTTGGACTTCTTATCTGAGTTATGTAATAAACTAAAACTGCCTTAGTAACCGTCCTTCTTCATCTATAATAGTCAGACCTAAACAGTATGTGTAAGTCATGCTGATTACGTGTTTCTTTGTTCAAGGAGGTATATCTGAGCCTCTGCTTGTTATGTGCTTTCCCTCAACTTGCAATACATGTTTTGTATGTCACCGTAGAGTTTTTACCTTTGAAACTACAAATAAGCCCAATATCCCTCCCTTTAGGATTAGTAGTCCTAAATGCCTCCAAGACTGATAGGATTGGGACGGGTAATAGCATGCAATAAGTAAATGAGACCAACCCGCGCTTTAAATACCTTAATAGGGTGGGAAGAGTAGATATGGATATGATGACTACGCGATAACGTCACGTGTAGCCCCTCATTGAGGAGTGATTACTGGACGTTGTGTGGGGTGATCCATATTTTTAGTAAACCTAGGACCCCCCCTCTCCTTTACTCTTATTTCTTTAACATCTTCATTCTAGAATCCGCTTCCTCAAATTTCTCTTTCAAACTTTGTCTATTTTCAAACCTTTATATGTGAAATCCCCTCCTATTTGAGCTTTATTTGTCTACATGTTAATTGTACCCTAAACTCACAATAATTGTCCCGGGAACCACACTAGTGGGTTCTGAGGGGTGCCTAACACCTCCCCTTGGAATAATTTCAAGCCCTTACCCAATCTCTGGTTACTCAAATCAAACCCTCTTGGTGTCCTAATGCACCCTAATCATTATGTGGCGACTCTTCAAATCAAACCCAATTCCCAAAAGGAATGAGTTGTCCCTGCAAATGTCATAAACTTGATTCCGCAAGGAAAAATGGGACGCGATAGCATGGCGGCTCTGCTGAGGACTTTTAGGCTTTTACCATTTCAGACTATTATTGTGAATTTATACTTCTTTATGCACAATTATCTGTTTATTACTTTCAAGCATTCAATTTTCTTTTCGATTGCAAAACTGACTTGTCTTTTGTTTCTTTCCTTTATTACTTTCCTTTACTACTTTCCCTTACTACTACTTTAAATTATGAAGAACTGTTGTATATACTCCTTTCATAACGTGCAAATACGTGATAACCTGCTTTAATTATTGCATAGTCATGCTCAACATCATATTCCACTCATGCCAAACAAAATACCATAGCAACGCTTATAATGAGTGGTTGTGCTCTTCCGATATTATCACCTCCTAAATCCAGAAAAGGTGTATTTGCGGTAAAGCCAGTCTATCTATGGTGTAGTCGACGGTTCCGTGCCTTTCCCCCTTGAGTTGTCCGCTCAAGGGTACCAGTCTAAAACCCCATAAAACGTTACTCTGTTTAACTATGCATGCATCATGGTCAAACCTAGCCGAGTCAGTTATGTTGTCCGCATAATGACTCTTTAAGATAGCCTTGTCCAAAGTCCACTGGGTTTCCTCAAAACCCAAACGGACACTACCACATTCTGTGCATTAATTTGTAGAACTAAATATTTTTATGCCGATTGTTGATATTAAATAGTCAAGTCCAGAGGGGGTAAGGGTCTAACCCTTTTATTTTGCAGTAAATGAGGCATGGAGTCCCCAGATTCGGCATGGTCATCAACATCCACCCAAAATTGTTAAGTTGGTGGGAGGATCTTCACTCTAGTGATCAAACTCTTGTCCGGAAATATCTGGGCAATCTACCTTCTCTTATGGAGATTCAACCCAACAACAAGATCATAGAAGCTGCTACTTTGTTCTGGGACTGTGAGAGGGATGTATTCCGCTTCAGGGACATTGAAATGACACACTTGCTAGAATAAATAGAAGGATTGGCCGGTATACCATGGGAAACACCGGGATTGTTAATGCCTGAGAACCGTAAGGGCAGGGGTTTTCTCAAAATGATGGGTCTGAACAAGAATCCAGAACTGACATGTCTGAAGGAATCTTATATCCCCTTCGACTACTTGTATGAGAGGTACGGTCACAGCAAATCCTACCGTACCTATCCTGACGAATTTGCCATCACATCACTAGGACATATTCACCGAAGGGTCTTTGTATTTATGTTTTATTTCCTGGGGTTGATAGTGTTTCCAATGAAGAAAGTAAGGATCCATACCAGGTTGGATATGGTAACTAAAACTCTGATGGAGGGCATTGGTGGGCAACCTTTCAGCATTATGCCCATGATTATTGCAGAGATATACCGAGCCTTGGAGAAGTGTCAATGAGGAGCCAAACACTTCGAGGGCTGCAATTTGCTACTCCAGCTCTGGCTCATAGAATATCTCCAAAGGGGTGAATACTGGTAAGAGATTTAGTGAAGGGACTGGGATGATCATATAGCTTTCCATCATCAAATGAGGATGAATTACATTCCCAACATGTTCGCCCAGTCAGAAGATGCCAAGGGATGGTTAGAGCTGTTTGAAAACCTAACTGAGGATCAAATACAATGGATGTTCGAATGGTTCCCTACCGAGGAGTTTATCGCCCGATCCAGGGATGCGCCATTTCTGATACTAATCAGTCTGAGAGGAACCTACCCTTATGTTCCTCTCCGAGTTATGAGACAGGCTGGTAGGAAGTAGGTTATACCAAGGGTCGATAAGATGAGTCACTTCTGGCCTGACTTCCAAGCTAATGACAGTCCTTATAAGTGCCAAGCTCAGCATATGTGGCATTGCAAGATCATCATGGGAAGAGATACTATCGAGCCAGACAGATACCACGCTGGTTGTGCTCCCTACTATTCAGGATGGTTAGAATCTAATCACGATGGTCTGGGTCAGCTAGGACTTGCTAGGGGCCACAAGATCATAGATGAGAGGGTCGAGGCACAGGTCAAATACAATCAACTGCGCAAGTGGATTCGAGAATGCGAAAGCAAGCACCGTGAGATACAGGAAGCCAACCAAAAGCTGATTGAAGAGTGGAAAGACATGGCTGTCGGTGCTAACAAGTGACTGGGATACTCGGAGCGGGGCATAGTAGAGCTAGAAAGGAAATTTCTCAAAAGGATCGAGGATTTCCAGAATGCTGAGGGAAATTAGGGCGGACATCTAGCCAAAGCCTACCTATTGCTGGGACTTCGAGAGTTGGGAAAGTTGTTCGACGGAGCCAAAGATGCCGAGTCTGGGGAAGGTCCTTCTGGGACCAAATAGATAGGAGTTTTCTTTTGCTTTATGAAATGTAATAAGACCAACGGCCACTAGTGATATCTTATTTCCTGTTATTTAGTGTCGATTTGGGATTCATTTACTTTTTATCAATAAAATGAGGCATTTAGCATTCTAAGTTCTCTAAATCAACTTGTCGCTAGGCCTACCTTGGGCACAAAGAGGTTCCCAAATAGGAAACGATTTACATTCTTGCACTATGTGTTTAAATATCGCAACATTTTCTTATAATCCTCACTAACTTGTTACCTTTTTGTTTTTACTTTTTGTTTATTTATTCCCCTCCTAGGTTAGTTCGTGCACTCTGGCAACATCATCTTATTCCATGAGATCCAGGGGCCCTCCACCCACTCCTCCTCTTAGTCCTATCAGAAACAAGAACAAAGGGAAGATAGAAGATATGAACAACACCAGAAAGGAGAACTCAACTGAACGGGTAGAGGTTACTCATGCCCATAGTACTCAGGTTTCCAAAGAAAATGCATCCCAACTGGAACAAAAGTTGCTGAAGTTCCAAGAGGAACTTGATCAGGTTCGGAATCTGGCAAATCTGTCATTTTCCCACACCACTCCGGATATCAACTTCCCAAATGCTCAAAATCCCACACCACCACAAAATATCCCAAAGCAACAAAACCATCCCGCTCCTCACCACCACTGCAACACCTGCCATACTTCAAACAACGCTCCACTGCTCATCCTAGAACCCTTGAACTCCACAAATGACCACTATCACACCCATCATAACACCCCCATCTATGTGGAGACTATGCCACACTCCACCCACTCCGACTCAAACACACCCGAGTCTGATGATAAAGACTAGCTCATCAGGAACCTGGCTAAAGAACTTAAGAAATTGACTAGCCGAATTCAAGGCGTTGAAGGAAGTAAGGGAATTGAAGGGCTGAACTATGAAGATCTTTGCATGCAACCCGATGTCGAACTGCCCGAAGGGTACAAATATCCAAAGTTCGAAATGTTTGATGGTATAGGGGATCCAAGGGTCCATTTGAAAACTTACTGTGACAAGCTGGTAGGAGTAAGGAAAGACGAGAGAATCCGCATGAAGCTGTTTATGAGGAGTTTGAAGGGAGATGCTCTATCTTGGTACATTAGTCAGGATCCGAAGAAGTGGTCAAATTGGGTAAGCATGGCGTCCGACTTCATGGACAGGTTCAGGTTCAACAACGAGAATGCGCCGGATGTGTTTTATATTCAGAATCTAAAGAAGAAACCTACAGAAACATTTCGCTAGTATGCTACTCGCTGGAGGTCCGAAGCTGCTATGGTCATACTTGCCTTAGAGGAGGAACAAATGAACAAATTCTTTGTTCGGGCTCAAGACCCGCAGTATTATGAATGACTAACGTTGACTGAGAGCCATAAATTTTCTGACATTATCAAGCTGGATGAAAGGATCGAAGAGGGCATCAAAAGCGCTATGGTTACGAACTTAGAGGCCTTGCAAGCTACAAATAAAGCTTTGCAGTCTGGTGGCGTGTCTAAGAAAAAGGACGTAGGGGCCGTAATAGTTGCACAGAGAACCAAATCTCCTATAAAATACAAAACTTACCCAATACCTCCACTCACATTTCAATCAACTCCGAACTACCAAGCACCATCACCCGCATACCAAGCTTCACTACCCACTTATCAATCACCTCCGCCTCCTACATATCAGCCTACTTCACCCAGATATTCCCAACCCGCACATGTTTACCAAGCCTACAATACTCAACCATCCCATTATCAATCACCTCCTACATGCCAAAACTTTCCTAGACCTCGACCAAATTTTGATCATAGACCTCCTAAACAATACATAGCCATTGCTAAACCTTCTAACCAGTTGTACGAAAGACTCAAAGTTGCTGGTTACGTCACCCCTATCCCTGCGGTAACCCCTGAGAACCCTTATCAGTGGGTTAATCCAAACAAATCCTGTGCATACCATTCTGGCATGAAAGGACATACCATCGATGAATGTCGCTCTTTGAAAGACAAAATCCAGGCTTTGATTGACAACAAGATTATTGTGGAAAAGGAACCCGCTCCAAATGTCCGCAATAACTCACTGCCAGAATACAAGGGTGGAGGCGTTCACATGATTGAAATAGAGGATGATTGGGATCCTAAAGGATCGATCGGCTTGATCACAGAATGTGATTACCCAAAGAAACAAATAGTTACTCTTAACCCGATCGTGGTCCAGATTCAGCCCTCTAGGGATGCTGAGGTAAATATGTCAGTACCACTGGAATTTGAAACAACGTCATCTGCAAAGACACCAGCGCCAATTGAGGTTGAATTTGTGTCTCTAGTAAATGCACATGTACCATTCGAAGTTGCAGTTTTACCACCTAAGGAACATGCTCCGTTCGGAGTGAAGATAGCCACGCCGATTCTAGTGGTGATGTCGACCATGACACCATTCAATACAAAGGCTATACCATGTGACTATACAGTTGAGGCAAGGAGGAAAGGCAAGGTTAGGTTCGAGAAAATTGTTGCCGCACAGGGTATGACGAGAACTGGTAGGATCTATATCCCGGGACACCTAGCTGAGTCAACCAAGCAGGCCTCCAATCAGTCACCCATCATTGAGATAGGTCCAAATGATCTTTGGATAAAGATACAGGCCAAGGAATACTCGATCATCGACCAGTTGAACAAAACACTAGCGCAAATCTCCATACTTGCTTTGCTACAAAATTCTGAGGCACACAAGAATGCTCTGTTGAAGGTGCTGAGTGAAGCATACGTGCCAAACAACAATACTGGCGAAGAAATGGCTAACATGGTCGGACAACTATTGGAGAGTCACAAAATTACTTTTCATGAGGATGAGCTACCGCCTGAAGGGTTGGGGCACAACAAAGCACTGCACATCACTATGCAATGCGAGGATTACTTTATCACTAGGATCCTGATTGATGGGGGTTCCAACCTCAACATTTGTCCACTGGTAACACTCAAGAAATTGGGCAAAGGATTGAACGAGATAAAGGACGGAGCTATCAACGTGAGATCCTTCGACGACTCCCAAAGATCCACCATTGGGGAGATTAGTCTGTGTTTGCAAATGGGGCCAACTTGGTTCGATGTTAACTTCCAAGTGATAGACGTACCGACATCTTACAATCTGCTGCTGGGACGACCATGGATTCATGTTGCTGGGGTTGTGGCATCAACACTACATCAGGTAGTGAAATTCGAATGGAACCATCAAGAGGTAATCATTCACGGTGACGGAAGCAATCCTATATACAATCGCTGGACCATTCTATTAATCGAAAGAAGAAGGAAGCTAGGAGGAGAAACTTACCATCACATCGAAAGGGTGAATGCTATTGACAAAGAAAATTAGTGGGATAACAAGATCGATAGTATACTGAATTGGTGCGGGTATGAACCTGGCAAAGGGCTCGGTAAAAACCTCCAAAGAATCACTAAGCCTATAAAACTCAATAAACATGGAACCACCTTCAGTTTGGGATATGAGTACACCTGGGAGGAATTCAACCACTGGACGCCACCATGGCGCGGTCCTTACTATCCGCTGGAGCAGCCAGTACCACACTTGAGCGGACTTTCCAACCTGGCGGTATTATCTATGGGTCAGAAGAAGAAGAAGCACTTGCAGCGGTGAGGAATTTGTTCCTAGAAGACAATAACATGGACTGTTATGTTGTTCTCGAGGAGGAGGGGGAGGAAAGCCCTTCCATACAGGTCGTAAGCAGAGGGGCCTGCCTCAATAACTGGACTATCAAGACAACTAGAGCCCGATGAGCCTCGGGGTAGCAAGGCTAAAACAAGCACTATTTTAATTTACTGAAATATTTTATTTTCCCATGTTTTCAATTCCTACAATAAGATCTCCAATGTTTAAAACAATTATGCAATTTATCAAAGCATTTTGATTTTTCTTATGAATAAACACTTATTATTATTGTTTTCTCTCATTACTTTACTTATACAACATTACTATTACTTATCTTGATGAACCAATGACTGTGACATACAACGAGACAACGCAACAAACGGATATAGATTCAGAGGAAGATGATACACCAGAAGAGATTGTTAAAAAAATCAAAAGTTTTGAGAATAGACCTAAGTCCAACTTAGATGAGACTGAGGTCGTTAACCTGGGAGATGCAGAGAATGTCAGAGAAACACGAATCAGCGTCCATTTGTCACCGTCAGAAAAGGAAGAGTACACAGAATTTCTAAGGGAATATAAGGACATATTCGCCTAGCTATATGACGACATGACTGGTCTGAGTACATCTATTGTGGCTCACAAACTGCCAACTAATCCAACATGTCCACCAGTAAAGCAAAAGCTCAGAAAGTTCAAGCCTGATATGAGTCTGAAAATCAAAGAAGAAGTCACTAAGCAGGTCAAAGCAAAAGTTCTCAGGGTAGTAGAATATCCAACATGATTAGCCAACATCGTGCCAATACCAAAGAAGGACGGGAAAGTCAGAGTCTGTGTCGACTACGGGATCTCAACCGGACTAGTCCGAAAGACGACTTCCCTTTGCCGAGTATACACATCCTGATCGACAATTGTGCCAAGCATGAGCTGCAGTCATTTGTAGATTGTTTTGTTGGGTATCATCAGATCCGGATGGATGAAGAAGATGCTGAGAAAACGGCTTTCATTATACAATGGGGGATGAACTATTACAAGATGATGCCATTTGGATTAAAGAATGTTGGGGCCACCTACATGAGGGCCATGACTACCATTTTCCATGATATAATACACAAGGAGATAGAGGTATACGTAGACGATATTATCATCAAGTCCAAAAAGGCTACTGATCACATGGAAGATTTGAGGAAGTTATTCAATAGATTGAGAAGGTACAACCTGAAATTAAATCCTGCAAAGTGTGCATTCGGGGTTCCTGCTGGGAAACTACTTGGGTTCATTGTGAGTCGCCGAGGAACAGAACTGGATCCATCAAA
This sequence comes from Nicotiana sylvestris, assembly GCF_000393655.2. Taxonomy (NCBI): domain Eukaryota; kingdom Viridiplantae; phylum Streptophyta; class Magnoliopsida; order Solanales; family Solanaceae; genus Nicotiana; species Nicotiana sylvestris. The sequence goes on along the minus strand of NC_091059.1, from coordinate 93,011,847 downwards.
GGTCAAAGCTATTCAAGAATTGCCACCGCCAAAGAACAAGAAGGACATGATGAGTTTCTTGGGGAGACTTAACTACATCAGCCGGTTCATAGCACAATCTACGGTTATCTATGAGCCAATCTTTAAGATGTTGAAGAAGGACGCCACTACCAAATGGACCGATGATTGCCAAAAAGCTTTCAACAGAATAAAGGAGTACTGTCAACACCACCTGTCTTGGTTCCGCCAGAGCCAGGTAGACCTCTATTACTCTACCTTTGTAGTATTGGATGGAGCTTTCGGTTGCGTTCTGGTGCAGCATGATGAAATAGGGAGGAAGGAGCAAGCCATCTATTACCTCAGTAAAAAGTTCACCCTGTATGAGGCCCGGTATTCTCTGTTAGAGCGCACTTGCTGTGCTTTGACTTCGGTAGCTCAGAAGCTGAGGCATTACTTCTGTGCCTATACTACATATCTCATATCAAGGATGGATCCTTTAAAGTACATCTTCCAGAAGCCCATGCCCACTGGAAAGCTAGCCAAGTGGCAAATCATGTTGAGCGAATTTGACATTGTTTACGTCACTCAGAAGGCAATCAAGGGACAGGCACTAGCAGATCACCTTGATGAAAACCCCGTGGATGGAGAATACGAACCCCTAAAAATGTATTTTCCTGATGAAGAGGTATCGTTCATAGGGGAAGACATTGCAGAATCCTATGGTGGTTAGAGAATGTTTTTCGATGGAGCAGCAAATTTCAAAGGAGTTGGCATAGGAGCAGTCCTAGTATCAGAAACTGGTCAGCATTATCTGGTGTCCGCCAAGCTTAGGTTTCCCTGCACCAACAACATGGCCGAGTATGAAGCCTGCATCCTAGGGCTTAAAATGGCCATTGACATGAACATTCAAGAGTTGCTAGTGATCGGAGATTCAGACCTACTTATACATCAGGTCCGGGAAGAATGGGCAACCAAGAACTCCAAGATACTCCCATAACTGCACTATGTACAAGAATTGAGAAAGAGTTCACAAAGACGGAATTCCAACATGTTCCTAGAGTCTAGAATGAGTTCGCCGATGCATTGGCGACCCTGTCCTCTATGATACAACATCCAAATAAAAACTTCATTGATCCTATTCCGGTAAGGTCCATGATCAGCCAGCCTATTGTGCTCTGGTTGAAGAAGAAGCAGACGGAAAGCCTTGGTTTCATGATATCAAGGAATACTTGGCGAAAGGAGAATACCCCGAGCTTGCAAATCCTACCCAGAAATGCACACTTTGGAGGTTATCCAACAATTTCTTTCACAGCGAAGGAATCCTGTATAGGAGGACTCCTGATTTGGGATTACTATGGTATGTCGACGCAAAAGAAGCATCCAAGCTATTAGAGGAGATTCATGCAGGGACGTGTGGTCCACATATGAACGGTTTCGTCTTAGCAAAGAAGATACTTCGTGCTGGTTACTTTTGGATGACTATGGAAACGGACTGCATCCAGTATGTCCAAAAATGTCACCGCTGTCAGATGCATGCAAACATGATAAAGGTACCTCCAAACGAGCTTAATGCAACAAGCTCACCATGGTCGTTCGCCGCCTAGGGAATGGATGTTATTGGACCAATCGAACCTGTCGCATCAAACGAGCACATGTTTATCTTGGTAGCAATTGACTATTTTACCAAGTGTGTGGAAGTAGAATCTTATAAAGCAGTAACCAAGAAGGTCGTGGCAGACTTTGTCCGCGACCGCATTGTTTGTCGATTCGGGATTCCAGAGTCAATCATTACCAACAATGGCTCCAACCTCAACAGTGACTTGATGAAAGCCATGTGTGACACTTTCATAATCAGACACAAGAATACTACAGCCTACAGACCCTAGATGAATGGAGCAGTAGAAGCCGCCAATAAGAATATCAAGAAGATATTGAGGAAAATGATAGAGAAGCATAAACAGTGGCACAAGAAGTTATCATTTGCTCTTCTAGGGTACCGCACCACAGTCCACACATTAACTGGGGCAACCCCCGAGATGCTGGTTTATGGTACATAAGCAGTCATTCCCGCCGAGGTAGAAATTCCCTCCCTAAGGATCATACAGGAAAGTTGAGCTCGACGACGCAGAGTGGGTGAAAAATCGTTATGAGCAGCTAGCCCTCATAGATGGAAAGAGGATGAATGCAGTTTTGCATGGTCAACTTTATTAGAACAGAATGTCCAGAGCCTTTAACAAAAGAGTCAAGCCAAGACACTTCATACCGGGGCAGCTGGTGTTAAAAAAAATCTTTACACATCAAGATGAAGCCAAAGGGAAATTATCTCCCAACTGGCAGGGTCCATACATGGTTCACCGGGTTCTAACAAAAGGAGCCCTCATACTTGCAGAAATGGACAAAGAAGTCTGGCCAAAGCCAATTAATTCAGATGTAGTCAAACGTTACTATGTGTAATCTTTATGCTTTCCTATATGATGTAATTTGAACTACGCCTGACCTGATTCCTATTTAAGAGGGGATACGTAGGCAGCCCTATGTGTTCGGTCATAATGCAATAAAAATTTCATTTCCCCCGCAATTGGAAACTGGGGTAGAATTTTGAGGAGGACCCTCAAAATTTCGAAGTAATTTAAGCTAATCGTCGCAAACAACAGTCAAAAGCATCAACCCAGTAAACTGGGGCAGAATTTTGAGGAGGACCCTCAAAATTCCATAACAAGAAGGGTTGCAATGTCTTGAACCACGTCGTAGTCATTGGTTCATCAAAATAAAACTATTCTTAATTATGTTTTTATGTATGCCTTTACTAAATCATGCATGTTTATTCCCAAAATTGCCTTGTTTAGTAGTGCTACCCCAATTATACATGCAGTATCACTAGATCAACGCCGAGCAGAGCCAGCGGGAATACGAAATAACCTCCCTCTTTACAAAACTCACGATTTTTCTTTGGATGCAGGCACTTGAGTTTCAAAATCATCGAATATACTATACACTCACAAGACTCAAATTGCTCAGAAATACAACTCTCAGAACCGTGCACTTACTCACAGCTGTTATCCGCACGCAGTGCCCCCAGCAGATAGAGTATCCCCAGAAGTCGCAATATCACAATCCGCTATCAGCTAAGAAAATTCTATTATCATTTTGCCCTTTTACTTCTTGTATATGGCTACCATTCTGCCTTCCGAGGTTAAGCTCTACCTCCGTCTACACTCTTGCATTGAATAAGGCTACCATTTTGCCTTCCGAGGTTAAGCTCTACCTTCATCTGCATGGCTGAAAGATCGCCCCCTTATTTGCATGGCTGAAAGATTGCCACCTTTACACTTGCATGGCTGAAAGATCGCCACCTTATTTGCATCGCTGAAAGATCGCCACCTTTACATTCACATGGCTGAAAGATTGCCACCTTTACATTTGCATGGCTGAAAGATTGCCACCTTATTTGCATGGCTGAAATATCGCCACCTTTACATTTGCGTGGCTGAAAGATCGCCACCTTTACATTTGCAAGGCTGAAAGATTGCCGCCCTATTTACATTTGCATGGCTGAAAGATCGCCACCTTTACACTTGAATGGCTGAAAGATCGCCACCCATTGCATCCCATCAGCCGAAAGATCGCCACCTACTGCATCTCATGGGCTGAAAGATCACCAAATCATCCAAAGACGTTATTGTACGGAGGCACTCTTTTCATAGCCCGAGAACACCATATCATGGCCTGAGGACCCCTTTTAATCTTTTGCATATCATTATTCAAAGGCATCATAGTTTGGAGGCATCATTCGCATAGCCTGAAAGCATCATTTCATGGCCTGTGAATCCTTTATTATACGCTTCATGGCCCAGGACATCATGGTCTGAGGACGTCATCCTAACCGTCTAAAGACAACATTTATGGTCCGACGGGAACTTGCATCGTGTTTAAATTTACACACAATAAATGCTCGTATTGCTCATTTGCAGGTAAACCGGCGAGCAACGACCATCTCAGCAGGAGGGATCCCGCTCCAGTTCCCGCAGCCCTATTAGACTGACCATTCACCACGTCCTCAATATCGTATTCGTTTTTGAAAAGTCTCCATCGGCATACTCCGCCGGCGGATCCTGAACTATATATGACCTGATTCCTGTAAGACCAAGGATATGTAGGTAGCTTAGAAGCCAGAGTATGGCCTAAGTCTCCTCGAACCATTTCGTTCGGTCAAAATTGGCCATCATATCTTTACCCGACAACTCTTTCATCCTTCCCGGGTAAAGCGGGGCAGCTGTTGATACCTAATTTTTCCCGGTATATTTTTATATGCAAATTACCTTTCAAATAGTATATGTATGCATATATAAGTATGTCCAAGGGTTTTCTTATTTTTCATTAATTTTTAAAGATTTTTAGATTAATTTATTGCCCTATTTTATCAAGAAAAACCCAATAATTATTCCCAAAATTGTTATTTTATCAATTCACTTATTATATTCTCATATTTATACTAAAATATAGCTAACATAATTTTTGCATAATTGTACAAATTTATTTAGTATTTTTAAAAGCTAAATTGCATATAATTGCAATATTAGCGTATTTTAAGATTTAATTGTGTTTATAATTATAAAATTGACTCCGGTATTTTTAATTTTATAATTATATATTATTAATCATTTTAGTACCTTTAAATTATTTCCAGAAATTATTTTACTATTTTTTATAAAATAAATAAAGGAAAATGACTATTTAAATGTTAGCCCATTTGTATTTCAACTTTTGCCAGATTGGGCACCCCTAATTGAACCCAATTTCAGATCACATTACCCGGCCCAAATCATAAATTTATCCAACCTACGACCCTCTTAATAACCCGCCTAGATCCCCTTTTCAATCCCAGTCGTTGATCATTTAGATCAACGACTCATACTCACCCTTTCCTTTTTAATTTTCCAATACCCCCAAACCCTAATCATTTCTCACCGGTAGTCGCCCCCGGATTCTCCCTCTCCCAAATTCTCTCTCTCAGAAACCCTAGCTGCCTCCCTCTACTTCCACCCTAAAACCACCGGAATCCATGGCTTCCAAGGCCATAGAAGTCTTATACCGGCCTCCTATAAGTCCTACACGTTTGGTTACTGAAGTTTCAAGGCCTGACCACGAAGAAGCTTGACCCAGATATTGTTTGATTCGAGTTCTATGGCCACCTCCCGCCTTGCTCCGGCAAGCCATGGCTATTCGAGCCTGATCTCAACTTCTCCTGCTCATATCAACGACTCTCCAAGCCTTTCTCACCATCTGGTTTCATCTGAACCCCTAACTTTTGTGGTTCTTCTGATTTCTTTAGATCTATTCTAGATCCGTGTTTTCCCTAAACTTTTAAACGGTTTCTCGAGATTTCTTTCAATAAACTATGCTTTCAATACCTTTATCTTCAACCAGAGCACAATAGGCTTACTTGATCCTTTTCCTTAAATAATTTTGTTCATTATCGTTTAAGTTTAAACTCCCCTTCAAGGTGATCTTACGAGATGCCTTACCAGAGAGAAATTGGCTTCTCCGATTTTGCCGTATATAGATAGTCCCCGCATTTCTTAGAGAGGAGCGACAAGAAATGGTTTTGACATACGACTCTTTGGGCTCCCTATGATGGCGTCATACTAATGGTATCAACTTGTGATGTAACCCTTCACGATGACCGGGGCATCTCATGGACTTGCTTTTTCTGAACTCATACTCACACAAAAGGTATTCTCTCTTGTTACTTGTGGCCTGTTTGCAAATCATGCTGCCTGCTTCTCTCTCTATTTGCTTTCTTTGAACTGGTATGTTCTAATTAAGATTCAGCACCACAGCAATGTGTTTGTTTAACATTTTTTCCTCCTGTCTGCCTACTGCTTGTGTTTAGTTCAATATTTATTTAGCATTCTCCTTCTGCCTGTTCTGCCTCTATTGTGTATTCTAAGTGTGTTTGACAATGATGGTTGTTTGAGGCATGACAGCATTAAAGTATTGCTGTCTATGACTCAAATTTGATCCCCTGGGATCATAACCTCATGGTACCATTGTATATTGTATATTCTGTTGGTTTTGTGAGCATAACAGCATTCCCTATTGTTGCGTATGCCCAGAATCAATTAATGCCCAGGCACAAGGGCTCTCTGCAATCAGTACCCAACCCCTGAATCCCTTTTGTGTGAAGTTATTATTTCTATAGCACCCCTTTCCTTTTTCCTTTACTCCCCTAGTTCTTCAAGTTTTGTTTCCTGCACTTGCACTCTCTCTTAGCCTTAAGTTCTGCCCCCTTCTTGTGAGCCTTGCCTTAGGACCCATTGAGCTCCCTCTGAACTTGGACATTTGAGGGCCGGCCCTTCCACACTGCACTTATACCTGTTCTAATAATATATTTGGGTGTGAGCATTGCCCGAAGTCCCATTGAGGCTCTTAGGGAACTTTGACACACTCAAATGGGAGAAGGCTTTGGATCATGATCTCTTGGAGTTGGTTTACCTCATAACTAAGTGAGGAAGTCAGACTCATGCTTCCTCTAGTTGTACTTTTATTTATATTTTTCTGATGTATTCTTATTTTATTCCGGGCTATAATAATTTGTATAAACTCTTGGGGATGGTTAGTGAAAAGGGTGGGTTACTATGTATGCAAAGGGTAGATACCATAGGTATTTTGAATTCTGCATATTCAAATGCATATAGAAATCATGTCTATAGGTCATTTTAAATTCTGCATACTCAAATGCATATAGACATCATGCCTATAGGTCGTTCTGAATATCCAATTCTCATATAGAAATCATGTCTATATGTATTTTGAATTCTGCATATTCAAATACATGTAGAAGTCATGCTTATAGGATTGTTCAATTCTGTGTATTCAATTACACCTAGATACCATGAGTATAGGCCTTAAGCAAAATTCTGCAAACTAGATACCATGTTTGTAGGATTAAAACCAGTCTTATGCATTTAGATACTATGCCAATAAGGTTTTCTGCATTTTTACACCATGTCTACAAGGTTCAAAATCAACAACGCGTAGAAATCATGCCTATAGGAACTCCTAATCGAACCTGAGCCACTTCATTCACATATAGAGCTAAGATTGGTAATAACGTAGTCAATTGCAGAACTTGTAACCAATTCATTAAGGCTTGCCTCTTTTAACAATCTGATTACCCTTATTTAGCGAGTTTAACCAGTATGTTTCAGACCCTACTATTTCATTGCTTTTTCTAAATCCAGTAGATATTATGCATATAGGATCCTTGTCCAATGCTTAGGCAAGCCTTAGGGTAAAATTATAAGCTGAATCTGTTTCTGTTAATTATTACAACCAGCAGGCAGGCCTGATTTGGACTTCTTATCTGAGTTATGTAATAAACTAAAACTGCCTCAGTAACCGTCCTTCTTCATCTATAATAATCAGACCTAAACAGTATGTGTAAGTCATGTTGATTACGTGTTTCTTTGTTCAAGGAGGTATATCTGAGCCTCTCCTTGTTATGTGCTTTCGCTCAACTTGCAATATGTGTTTTGTATGCCGCCTTAGAGTTTTTACCTTTGAAACTACAAATAAGCCCAATATCCCTCCCTTTAGGATTAGTAGTCCTAAATGCCTCCGGGACTGATAGGATTAGGGCGGGTAATAGCATGCAATAAGTAAATGAGACCAAACAGCCCTTTAAATACCTTAATAGGGTGGGAAGAGTAGATATGGATATGATGACTACGCGATAACGTCACGTGTAGCCCCTCATTGAGGAGTGATTATCGGACGTTGTGTGGGGTGATCCATATTTTTAGTAAACCTAGGACCCTCTTTCCTTTACTCTTATTTCTTTAACATCTTCATTCTAGAATCCGCTTCCTCAAATTTCTCTTTTAAACTTTGTCTATTTTCAAACCTTTATATGTGAAATCCCCTCCTATTTTAGCTTTATTTGTCTACATGTTAATTGTACCCTAAACTCACAATAATTGTCTGGCTGGGAACCACACTAGTGGATTCTAAGAGGTGTCTAACACCTTCCCCTTGGAATAATTTCAAGCCCTTACCCAATCTCTGGTTACTCAAATCAAACCCTCTTGGTGTCCTAATGCACCTAATCATTAGGTGGCGACTCTTCAAATCAAACCCAATTCCCAAAAGGAATGAGTTGTCCCTCCAAATATCATAAACCTGATTCTACGAGGAAAAAGGGGGTGCGACATGTATGTGACTCCTCTCGGGCTCTAGATTTGAAAAACAAGAATGGTAAGATCTTTAGAGTCAATAGACACCGGGTGAAGCATTACCTTGGTAAGGTTGATGATGGCCATGTTGTGGCACTGATCCATTTCAAGTGAATGATGGTAACATGCGTCGTGCCGCAATGTTAAATCTGGCGCTTCTTGGGAGGCAACCCAAGTGTTTTTCTTTCTTTTGATTTTCTTCTTAGATTAGGAATTGTTTTGGACTAACTGGTTTTGAAGTGTATCTAGGAACTGGTTTTGCAGTGCAGGAAATTGACAAGGAAGAAATTCGGCTAACTGACAAAAGTGTGCGGACCGCGCCTAACATTTCGCGGACGCGTGAGCACTTTGCGGCCACACAATTCTGTGCGCGGTCGTGTAGTTGATTGAGCAAAACCAACTCTATGAAGTTGGACTGTCAAAATCCCTTCAAAGTTTGTGGCCGCGTTCAAATTTTTGCGGACCGCAGGAATTCTGCGATTGCGGCCAATATTTTACGGACCGCACCCATGTGTTTGAAGCAGATCTACAAAAGGTAACATAGTGTTGACCGCGACAAAATTTCATGGCCGCACTCAGGTAAGGAGGTGGGTCCACTGGTTCTAAGTATAAATAGGAGTTCCTGAATCATTTTACACTTTACGAACCCCAACTTTTCACCATACTTAAAAAGCATTGTTCATCTCTCCTTACTCTCATTCTCATCTCACTCACTTCAAGTGTAGATTTCCTACAAATTTTAGTACTGGTATGTTCAATTCAATGGTTTGATTTTATATTTTTATTTTCTTTTCTCTTTGTTTTAATTTTTCTTTTTAGTTAGGGTTAGATGCATGCCATAATCTCAAATTAATGCTTAATTGTTGCTTAAATACATGTGGGTAGTGTTTGTATGCGTAATAGGGGCTGGAGTTAGTAACTTTGCATGGTTAATTGGTTTAAATTTTGCAAAAATTAGTGAAAACCCTAGTTGTTAGTGTTCTTTAGTGCCAATTTCATTAGAAATTCGCGGCCGCGGTCATTTTTATGCAGTCCACGATAGGGTATGCAACCACGTCCAAAACTATGCGGTCCACGATACCCTAACTTTAAAGCACTGAGGGTTGTTTAGCTTTTGCATATGCGGTCAGTTTTGCACGGTCCGCGGTTGGTCCTTCGCGGTCGCGTCCAAGTTTTCGCGATTCGCGCTTTTGAACTTCAGAGAGCCTATCAATTGTCTTTGCGGCTGCGTTCACTTTGACGCATTCCGTGATGGGTATTTTGTGGCCGCATTCACTTTTATGCAGTCCGCGATGCCCTGTTCCAAGAAGCATTGTTGTTCATTTCATCTGTACGTCTTTAAGGCATGATTGAACCCCAACTCTAACTATCTTTCACTACTTGTATGTTGCAGAAAATGGTTCGTTCTCTTGGTAAAGGAGCCAAATCAAAAGGGAGGGAAGAGTCCTCCAAAGGCCGGGGCATAGGAAAGCAGGCATTGCTCTTAGCAGCTCAAAGAATAATAAGCAAAAAGGCTACTCTTGTGAGACCTCCTCCTGACTCCTCGGACACAAGTGAATACCTCCCATCCCGGGAGACTTGTGAGGGAGAATCTGCACAACATCAACCGGAGGCTAAATCAGACCTTTCTGATTGGTCAATGAACCTACCCCCTCTTCTGGGCCGTCTGATGGTTTAGGGGGAGGTAGTGAGGCTTCGACACCATCTTCCCCACCTACTACAACATCAGCCTCAACAACTACCCCTATTAATGTTGATGATGATGATGAGGTCCCGGATGACGGGAGAGGGGGTGATACAAATGTAGGGGGGTTGGCCTGGTTAAGAAAGACCGAGGTTTGGTTGATAGATTCATGAGCGAGAAAGCATATTTGAAATTTCGGGAATGGTGGCCCCAAAGGTCGCTCACCCTTGAGCGACAGTTCATAGAGAGAGACCTCATCCCCCACAATCCAAATGTCAAGAAACAGTTTGAGAAGAGAAAAGGGTGGATGTACTTCACCAGCAAAGTGGTGGATGAAAATGAGTGCCTTGTCAAAGAGTTCTACACAAGTGTTGCCCACATAAAAAAGGGCACCACTATAACAAAGGTTCGGAACTTGAAGATCTAGTTTGATGGCCACACTTTGAACAACTATGCCGGTTTTGAGGATGTGGAAGCCATGCAATACTCGGAGAAGCTGGCCCTAGATAAAGCAGCCCGTCCATGGCTAGCAGAGATATTAGCCATTCTAGGGATGACGCCGACATGGCTCACAGCTGGAGTCCCAATAGCCAGAAATACCCTCAGCTTTGAAGCCAAAGGGTGGTCCACATTTATCTGCAGCCGGCTGGACCCATGCCAGCATGATAATGTCCTCCCACTCTCTCGGGCGATCTTGATAGCTTCCATCATGGTGGGGTATCCAGTCAATGTGGGGAACCTCACGTCCTACCACATCTCCAAGGAAGTTGGAAAAGAAGAAAGATCTTATCCCTACCCCAACTTCATCACCATGTATCTCGAGGACCAAGGGGTCTAGAAGAGGCACTATGACACAAAGGTGAGGCCTAAAAAGCCTTTCTCCTTGTATAGCCTCCAAGGACTGGACAACCCTAAATCAAAGGGTAAAGCCACTACCTCCACTAGCCAGTCTGAAGAGCCAAGGGTAGTGGCCACCGGGTCAGAGCCTTCCACAGTAGAGGGATCTTCAGCTGCCACGCCTCTTCCTTAATCCGGGCCATCCATCACCATTTATCTGTGCCCTCATCTTCCACTTACCCTCAAACTGCACTACGGGTTTCTCAAACATTATCCAGCATCAACAACTGGATGCAGGCAACTACATCAAAGTGGTATGTCTTATCCAGTGCAATAGTAGAAGAGTCAGCCCCAACACAGCTTCAGGTACCTCCATCAGTGAAGGATTCATTGAAGGAGCTTCTGGAAAACCAGAAGAAGCTCGTGGACAACTAGAAGAAAATCCTTGAGACTTTGGATACACATGGAAAGGTTATCAAGGATCTGGGCAAGCAAGTGAAGAAGATGAAGAAGACTCAGGTCTCAAAGGAGTAAGTGAAGTTGCTGAAGAAGGAGGTAGAGAAGTTTACATCTGCCGGAGACATCCCGCTGGACTTGCTCATGGAGAAGAAAGCCCCAGCAGCATAGGCAGCAGAGCATGAGGCACCAGATGCAGTAGCTAGCCAGTCTGAGGAGCTGATTACCACTACTCATATTGCTGAAGAGATTATCCAGATGCTCCGCAACCCCATGGTCCCCAGTCAAAGAATGTGGAGATCCAGTTAGAGTACCCGAAGGGAGCTGATGATCCTATGCAGTCCGAGGAACCCACTCATGTGCCTGACCCGATGCAGACAGAGACCACATAGGGAGTTTTCTTTACTCTCTAATCCTTTCCCTGATCTTATCTTGATATTAGCATTGAGGACAATGCTATCTTTTATTGGGGGGGGGGGGGGTAGTTCATTTTGATTTGGTGATGATTGGCATGTAATAACTATAATTTTTTTTAACATAAAAGTACGATAATTATGTTAATTAATCATATTACAATAGGAGGACATAATATTTAGGGCATTACTTTTGCCCATACTTTCTAAGTAATTACAAACATCAGTAGAGATAGTTTTAATACTATTACAAATTTCATGTTTGGCATGTAATAACTATGATGCTATGTTTTTTATCTTTATTTATCATTATTTTCATTTTTGGTATGTATATAACTTTACCATTCAATGTATATATTCATTTACATTTGATATATATTTGTTTTACTCAATTATTGTACATATTCATTTTACTTTCTGTAGTTACTTCATAACTTCTTACGTATTTCTCCTTAATAGCTTAGCATTTTATTTCCTTTAGTAGCTTCTTTTTATGTTTTTAGCTTCTTTTGACATTTTTGCATGATCAATAAGCCTTTGATTTTCTTAACGCCATGGTTCTTTCCAAAGGTGGATGTTGTCTGAACCAGGTAGCTCTTCCCAATAATGGATGGCGTGACAACCTTCTTAAAGGATTGAGTAAGTTTTTCTTTTTGCTTTGATATGTAGTAGTAATGAATAAAAGTGTCTCGAGAAGGCTTCACTTGGTACTAACATATTTACCTTCAACCTCTTGGTTAGAGAAAAGTTGATTGACAAAGAATAGCTCTAGTTGTGACCTTTAGACTCTTGAGTTGACTAAAACAATCATCGAGTGGTTTCTTTGAGCCATTTGTGATTTTCAATCTTAGCTAGGGCTGTTGTGGGACCTCGACTCTGTTCTCTTTAATAATCTAATAGCGTGAGAGGTGAGGTATTGAATTACAAGTCCAAGTCCCATGCCAATAAGTCTAGAACTTGCCCTGAATGTTTGTCTAGGAAAAATGAATTGCAAGTCCAAGTCCCATGCCAATAAGTCTAAAACTTGCCCTGAATGTTTGTCTAGGCAAAATTCTAAGTGTAGCTCGACTTGAGAAATGATTGTAGGCTCTCCTTGGTCTAACTGGAACTTTGAAAGCTTTCGTAACCTACCAATATGATATCCTTAGTCAACCCTTTTGAGCCTAAGCCTTTTTAAATCAATAGCCACATTAAAAGCCTTTATCCATTTTTACAATGTCCCTCTCTTGGCACTCAATATTTCCTTAGTCAAAAATAATATGTCAAAAAGAAAGTGAAGGTTGAAGGGATTCAAAGAACGTAATGATGAAAGGCATGGAATGATGAGAAAAGGAAAAAAATGATTGTCATGAGTAAGAAAGAGTGACGGTATGTCTCTCTAGTTCCCCTAAGGAAGAAGAAAAAAATGACTCAAAGTGTCAAGAAAGTATGAGCCGAAAGGAGAAAATGAAATGCTTAAGGAAAGATGAAACCATCATAGTTCGATAAGTCCTACCTTGATCCAAAAGCCTTCATTACATCCCCGCTAAAGTCCTATATGATTTCAAGTTGAGTGAGCTTACATTAGTGGTAATTTACATAAGGGTAAAGCTTATGGTACTTAGAGCCGGACTTGTGGCATTCTTTTGAGAGTGATGAGCGTACTTCTTCACAATCCTTGTTTTGAGTGTTACATTCTAAAAAGTGAGATTTGCTCATGGAGAGTAGAGGAGGAGGAGTTTGGGATCCACAGCGACCTACATGAGAAAGCGAGCTTCCTTGATGAATTGAGTCAACTCTTGATGCTCTAGTATCACATTAGAACTAGGCAACTCAAAAGGTCATAACATGATGTTGTTGATAATTCATTTGTGTTGAGGGAAATTGTTAGTCCCAATTGATGCTTGATGGAGTCACCTTAGGCCAGCAACTATATCCTCTTTTTTGTGGAGGTGAGAATTACCTTATTTGCTTGGGGACAAGCAAAATCTTAAGTTTGAGGAGTTGATAAGTGGGGATTTTAGCCTATTATTTGCTCTTTTTTACTTGTGTTTTGGGCAAAAAATGTGTGAAGGTATTTCCGAAAACTAACTTAATATGCTTTCTTGCAGGGATTGTTCAAAATGAGCCAAAGGAGCCATACTCAACTCATATAGGAGTCAAAACTTGAACAAAAACCAAAACTGTGCCAACAGCTGAGAAACGCGGACTGTGCCAAGATTATGCCGCCGTGGAAGTATCAATGCGGTCGCGAACACTATTTCGAGGTCCGCAAAATGAAGAATCAGAGAGATGGATTTTTGGATATAACACGAACGTGGGCCGTATCAGAAGAGTGCAGCCACGAAAGTACATGCGCGGCCGCGATTGGAATTCCGCGGACCGCGATTGCTGAGGTTCAAAAGGTTCACATTTCAAGCTAAAACAAGAAGTGCGTCCGCGTTATAATTACTCGGCCACGAAAGTCTCCTATGTGACAGTGATGAAAATTACACGGTCCATAAAACCATGCTCAACCTAGATCCAAAAGTTAAAAAAACGGACTGTGATCAGAATTACGCGGCTATGAAAGCAAGAGTGCGGCCGCGGTCAGAATTACATGGCCGCGAAACATCTGCAGGGGTACTTTTTGTCCGAAAATTCAGCTTAGTATAAATAGATCTTTTTGTTATTTTTAGGCCAAATTATGTTTAGCTGAGTACGTGAGATGGTTGCTCATTCCGTTGTGGGGAATTTTGTACTAGAATTATCTCTCAATATTAGATTTTCATCTTTTAATCTAGTATTATGAATTTTATATTTATTTCATCTTTGATTTTTGTTATTTCCATGAGTAGCTAAACCCATAGCTAGGGTTGTGACCCAGCCCTAGTATGCGTATTTGATGGGTATTGAATTTTAGGGCTTGAATGTGTATGAGTTAGTGATATTTATCCTAGTTCTTGCTAGAACTATAGAATTAGTGGTTGCAAACACTGATTCATGCCATTATGACTTAGTCTCTACTTGAGAAAGAGGTATTAAGTCTAGGAAAGCTAGGCTAACAAGGAATTGGGGTGAACTTAAGAAATTGATAGCCCCAATTAAAGGGTTAAACCTAGAGATAGTAATACCCGACTAGAGCTAACAGCACTTGAATTGCATGAATACCTATTTGGACTTGAGAAAGCCAAATTGGGCAAAATCACTCAAACTACCAAGAGGTATAGAGTGAGTACTCGGGTGTGATAGCTATATTACGTCCCCAATTAATCACACGATTGCCTTAGATTCTTGCTACCCGTTAGATATCCACCTAGGTGGAAGTCACTACCCTAGTCCCTTTAAACCCTTGAAAATCAACAACAAAAAGATTGTACTTAGTTTCAAATATTGCATGCAATAGAATAGAAGTAGAAGTAGAAATCAAACAAAACATTTGTGGAAGTGTAATTAGATTCAAAACCCGCATCTAGCTTAGATATAAACCTAATTCCAATTATTAACTCTCTATAGATTCGATCCCAACCTAGTTGGGTTAAAATTGCATTGACCATCCTCTCTACTCAATAGTAGTGTAGGCTTGGACCCAGTTAAACGAATTCAAAGTCGAGAAAGCCTCCACTATTCGGGAGGATTGCCGCTGTAAAGGAAATGAGGTGGTCGTCCCCGGGCCCAATAAAGACATTACCACTCACATGGAAGGGTATCCAAGTGTTTACACTTACCCCTTCACGCTTGCCTCGGTGGACCCTATAATCCTCAGCTTCTGTAAAAGGTACGAGGTCTACCTTGGGCAGATTCACCCGTCCTTTTGGAGGATCATAATCCTCCTCCGCCACTTTATCAACAACATTGAAGCACCTCAGTTTACCCTCGACCACATGCTTCTTCTCTATAGTCCCCGATTTTTCCAAAGGGGGTTGATCAATCTTGTCCGGTAAGCAAGCAAAGCTCCGTTCTCAAGCATCAATGAAGGTCGAGATCGAGGTTGGCAAGGGAGGTCCATTCGGGTGAAAACCGAAGGCCTTATTCCCCTCTTATTTCTACCGTTCCCTAGAAAATGGAACTCAGCCCATAAGTTTTCTTTCCTTCTTGAATACTTGGTACTTCCTTTGTTCTTTCTCTAATTGCCTGTATCGTTGTGCATCGGTTATCTCCCAAGTTCCCAATGCAGTCCCTAGCTTCAAGGAGTGGATCGAGAGGATCTAAAAACAAATGTCGTATTTTGAGCGCGAATGGAGCAAACTTTCACAGGGAAAGTAGGAGGCCCATTCCCATGGTGAGTCCTCCTCTCGAACAATTCTACTTTCGTAATTAACCTTTATTTCTACTAAGTATTTTTCTCTTTTACAGGTTTGCCCAAGACCACTGATTTTCATCCATTAGATGAGTACGAGGCTATGTCTTCACTTGTCAAACCCTCCACTTCGGGACAGCCCGAAACTGCTGCAAGGGAAGAGGAGAAGAAGAAAAAGAGGAAATCCTTTGGCTCCCCGGGCGCCGAGGTGAAGAAGAAGAGGGTAACTGTCTAGGTCCAGAAAAGAAACAGAAGAGTACCCAAGCCAGGGTACCGGACCCCGACTCCCTCTTCCGGCTCAGGGATTATCCCTAAGACGATGATCTAGAGTTCACTCATAGGTTGACCATTGACTAAGTAGAGTAGGCGGTTACCGGGGAAGATGGACAAGAGGCCGACCCTTCTTTAGCTCGGCAGACAAAAGGAAAATCAGAGGCTAAGACCTCCCAAGAAACTGTCCCTGCCTCGATGGAAATAGCCGGTGTCATTGACATCACAGAGTTTATGTTTGACGAGGCTAGAGCCGACAAGTAGAAATCAAATGAGACGGCATGGGGCAAAGAAGAGGCCCTCAACATGTTTTTCGACGGTGTGGACATGGGCATGTTGGAGAACTATTGCTGAGCGCAAAACACACAATAAATATGCTCGCTTGTCAAATATAGTAAATTATAATATCGTATCCACAAGGAGTGGAGTTAACACAGTATTTTTGTAGTTTATACCTCAATTGCTATCTAAGATGATCAATAATGGAGGTTTATGTAATTTAAACTAAAATTAAATAAGAGTCTAAACTATTGGCTAATGACAATCAACGCAAGTAATAAACAAAGAAAGTTATCAATTGGGAGAAGATAGGATTGATAGGGTAGGTGCAGGCCAAATGTTTGGGATGTAAATCTAGATAATTCACTTCTAATATTCAAGTGAGTCTCTCGAATTCACTTGGTTATTAGTTCAATTGTTTAGTAGAAACTCCTCTCTCGATTAAATCTCAACTGCACAATATAAATCAATTTTAAGCACGTGAAGATATGCTAGAATCCATAGTGGAATGGTCTTTAGGAGAACCTCTCTCAATTATCCTCCTAACTAGGTTTATCAACAATTTAACTAGCCTCTCTCGATTATCCTCCTAACTAGGTTTATCAACGATTCAACTAGCCTCTTTCGATTACTAAGAAGAATTAATGAATTCAACCAATAAAATATAATGCAAAGATGTCACAAGTTATGCCCCTCTCGATTACATGAACTAGTGAATATAGATGCAACAATTAAACATCCAAAAATTCAATACATAAAAACTAGAATTAATATCCACAAACAATTATCAATAACCAAATCCATCAAGCCCTAAAGAGAACTACTCCATGGATATGGAGTAAGTCATCATAAATATGTTTAAGTTAAAGAAAAATATAAAACAATCCAAACTCTTGTCTTGAGTGAGGATTGAATGATCAAATCCTTGAGCTTTTGCTTCTCCACCTCCTCCTTGGCTTCCTTGGGTCTTAGATGTGTCAAAAGTCCCAAAAAATAACGTTTTTACATGTATTTATACTAAGTAGGGTCGGACCCAAACCAAACCACCTTCTCCTAGCCAAAATAAGATTGTTACTCTGTAAAAAAATGCATGGGCGCGCCGCATGGGGCGATGCGCAATGCGGGGCAACAGTGGGGTTTGTCAAAGTCCTTGTAATGTGAATGGAAGTAGATTTTGGGCAGTCGTGGCGCGCCACGCGCCGCGGGTGTGTTGTTTTATCAAAGTCCAACTTTTTCTTGACTTTTTGATATCCAGATGAGGTTCTCGACCCCCGAACACGATCCCGACTTAATCCCTTGGGCTTTTACTCAGACTTCAAATCTCCAAATCACTTCAATTCATTCTGTAACATCTACATAGCTCGGAATCACTCCTACAAAGCATAAAACACACAATTAGTGTAAAACACTAGAGATTAAAGCTCAAACTCAATTAAAGTGCAGTAAATTAGAGTGCAATAAGTGACTAAAACACGAGATTATAGCTTACCATCAACTATTCTGGGCTTGGTCACCTGGAGATCCATTAAAAGAATGTGCCGTTGGGAGTAGGCGAGCTGAGCTCGAGCCCGAAGCTGGTGAGGTAGTTCCCTGCTCCGAGTGTGGACCCTGACCATAAAATAATGGTTGTGCTTACTATCCCGGTGGACGCTCGAGTGTTGTCCTCTCCGGTGGGTGTGGCCACCTATTGTCGCTGCCTAGTGACCGAGGAGGACTAGGAGAAGATGAATGAAGTAGGCACATCGAGCCTCTTCAACGAGGCACAACATGCACTGAACCGGGTAAGTTTCCTATTCCTTGTGCCCTTTGTGAATCTTGCTTAATTTCAGCATGCTCTAACGATCTTATCGTTTTGTTTTTCAGGCTTCGGTGCTCCACCATGAAAGATTCCTTCATTCTCGAATGGATGTCAGTCAACTCAAAGGACATGTATAAGGTTCTGAGTGAACAAAAAGATGAGGCCCTCAAGGATCTCCCAATTCTTCGAGCCGAGCTGGAAAAAACATAGAAGGAGGCCTTGTCCGTGAAATGGGAGCATGCTTACCTGGTCGAGAAGGTAATGATCTTTGAGGTTAAAAACAAGAGGTTACGTATAGTGATTAATGAAGCAACCTCTTAGGTCCAAGAGAAGATAGACTTGATTGACCAGCTCCATGCGGAGATGAACGAGGTCAAGACTATGGCCGAGGCGTTGAGGAGCAGGATGGACTTGCTGGCGTCGAAAAACGAGGCTACAAAAGAGGAGCTAGCATCGTTCAAGGACAAGCTCCGAATACCAAAAGTCAAGGCCGACAAGTGGTCTCAGCTAAACGACGAACTCCTAGCATAACTAGATTCAACCATCTCGGAACAGGGGGATCTTGATCGTGAATACACTATGCTGATGTTCAAATTAGAGGCAACCTTGATTGATTCCTCTGAGGTTGAAGAAATGCTGGCCCAATATAAAATCAATATGGAGATAGCCGAGGCCCATTTAAGAACGAAGATCGAGTATGTAAGGCGGTTGTCTCGGAGGGAAATCCTTCAGGAGATTCATGCATGGAGTTTTGATATGTCAGTCGAGATTGAAGAGGCCAAGAGACTTGAGGCTGAGGCAAAAGAACTTTATAAGCCCGAAGGTTCCGGTGCCGAGTTGAGCTCCGATGAAGATCAGGCGGAGATGCCTTAGCTCTTTTTTGTTTCCTTTTTCTACATTTTATTTTTTGTTTATTTTGAGGTGGTTTTATCGTGCCTTTGTAAATATTAAAATCTTCATTTGGCAACACCGTGTTTATTACTTTTCAGCATCTACTTGAAATTTTTTATTTGTGGATTGTCCTTAATGCCTTAGCATAGAATCAAACGTAATCTAGAGCATCTGTTTTTCCGGAAGTTTCGGTGGCAACTCCGAATTTTTTGTGGTTTCAAAATTTTGATAAAAATCGAAGGCCTTTAAGACACTTAAGTGTTTCAATCATATACGGAGGTGTTTTGTCGAGGGTAACCCTTTAATAAGTTTTAATTATATTTAAGGGCCTTACTTTATGAGTCGGACTTCGGACGTCTCCGAGCCGTTTTAAGATGGCTGTAGCCTTTCATGTTTGGGCCCTACATAATAGGCTCAGTGCATCTGGAATTTGATAGATCGAGACATCCAATTTTTATCAAATGACAGTCCCCGAGTCGGGGTAGCCCGTGACTTTAAGATTTAGGATTTGCTGTGAAGCATCGATGGAGCGAATGCATAGCGATAAAGTATAAAGAAAGTAAAGATTTGTTTCATTGCTTTGTATGTAGAGTACATAATCTGAGGCTCATAAGACTTGTGCGGGGGCTAGAGTGGGCTACATGGGTACAATTCGTTTAACTGTTTGACCCTTGCAACGAATCCTAACTACCAAGCCGTGGCTTTAAATATTTAAGTGATTGCACCTTCTAATCCAAGATCCTGACCTAGGGGTAATGGCCCACAGTATTTGAGGCCAAACTTGTGAGGTCTCGAATAATGTTGGTTCGGTGCAAATGAGCAACAACTCCAGTTTTAGATTGGCCTTCGAAACTAAGGTAGCACGTTTACTATTGCATCGTTAAAAACCTTTCCTAAAAACCCTTTCTGGGAACAAATCGATTTAAGGGAAAAAGAGTACAACATGTGCTTTCAGACCTAATAGTCACATTTGCCCCCGGTCGAGTACCTGCATAAGTTAGTCAGTAATGTAACAAAGTTAAAAAATTGAGTTAAGCGTGTACCTTAGCAGTAGTACCGCTTTAAGTGTTCCATGTTCCAGTTGTTCAGTAGTTGTACACGTTTTCTGATTTGAGTTTATATGAGCCTTTCCCAGTTATTCCGGCAAATCTATATGGTCCTTCCCAGTTCGAGCCCAATTTCCTGGTGTGCAGCATTACTTTTCTCAACACCAAGTCCCTGACTTGAAAATATTGAAGGTTATCTCTCCGGCTGTAGTACCTCCCCACTCGCTGCTTCTGAGCAACCAACTGAACCAGTGCGTCTTCCCGCCATTCATCTAATAATTCCAAGCTCGTGGTCATGGCCTCCCCGTTTGACATTTCAGTAGCATACTGGAACTTGAGGCTCTGCTCCCTTACCTCAACTGGGATTAAGGCTTCCGCTCCATAGACTAGAGAGAACGAGGTCGCTCCGGTACTCGACGTTGAAGTCGTTTGGTGTGACCACATGACTTCGGGCAAGATTTTCTTCCACTTCCCCTTTGAATCGATCAATCTCTTTTTCATATTTAGGAGTATAGTTTTGTTCGTCGATTCTGCTAGCCCGTTCCCACTAGGTTGGTAAGGCATTGATAATATATTCTTGATTTTGTGATCTTCGAAAAGCTTATTTACCTTGATGGCGACGAATTGTTTTCCATTTTCGCAAATGATCTCAACCGATATCCCAAATCGACATATTATGCGATCCCATATAAAGTTGATGACCTCTTTCTCCCAGACCTTCTTGAAAGCCCGAGCCTCGACCCACTTGGAAAAATGATCGGTCATGAGTAGTATGTATTGGGCTTTACTGTGGGCCCATGGCTGGGGACCGACGACGTCCATCCCCCATTTCATAAACGGCCATGGCGACAGGACTGGGTGAAGCGTCTCTCCCTTTTGATGAACCATTGGGGAGTGTCTTCGACACTCATTGCATTTCCATACGAAGCCTTTTACATCTTTCTCCATTTCATTCCAGTAGTAACGGGCTCTGATTAACTTCCGAGCTAGAGATTCTAGCCCCGAGTGGTTTCCGCAAGTTCCCTCATGGACCTCTCTCATGGCGTATTCGATCTTCCCCGAACCCAAGAACCTAGCTAGTGGGTTGAAGAAGGATCTTCTAAACAATTTCCCCTCGACCAAGCTAAATGTGGCACATGGATTTCAATTCCTTCTTCTACCACCAAGTTCATCAGCTGTACCACTGCCCCAAGTCGAATGCATCAAAGTCGACAGACGACACCAAATTAGCCAGTGCATCAGCCTCACTATTCAGATATCGAGGTACGTGCTGCAGAGTCCATTCCTTGAATTGGTGTAGGGTCACTTGTAGTTTGTCCAAGTACCTCTGCGTCCGTTCCTCTTTCACTTCGAACGTTCCGTTGACTTGATTTATGACAAGGATGAAGTCACATTTGGCTTCGATCACTTCGACCCCGAGGCTCTTAGCTAGTTCTAGACTTGCAATCATAGCCTTATACTCGACTTCATTGTTAGTCAATTTTAGAGTTCTAATGGATTGTCTAATTACGTTACCTACAGGTGGCTTTAATACGATACCTAGCTCGGACCTTTTTGCGTTGAAGGCACCATTCGTGAATAGAGTCCGGATCTCCGAGCTATTCCCCAAAGAGAGCAGCAATTCCTTTTTGGCCTCGGGCATCAAGGCCGGTGTAAAAGTCCACCAGAAAGCTTGCCAAAATCTGAGATTTTATGGAAGTCTAAGGTTTTATTTTCCTAGAAGCACTTAGTAAGGCAAATGCTGATTTTTCTAGGTAAGGATACCTTGTTTCGGCATCTCCTAGGGTTTTACTAACTTAATAAATAGGAAATTATGTACCTTCTTCCTCCTGAACTAGGACACCACTTGCCGCCACTTTAATCACCAGGTAAAGGTAGAACTGGTTGTCTGCCTTCGGAGTGTGCAACAAATGAGGGCTCAATAGGTATCACTTGAGTTCTTCCAAAGCTTGTTGGCTTTCCATAGTCCAAGTGAAATTGTTCTTCTTTTTCAATGATCTTGAGATGAATCAGCCCAATGCGGCTATCCTCCCGGTCAGTCTTTGTACTACCTTGACGATGTCGACTACAGTGATGTACTCTATGGATTTTATTTTGTTGGGGTTGATTTCTATCCCCCGATTAGATACCATGAATCCGAGAATGTCGTCAATATAAACTTCCATTGATTTTCCTATTTGTTCTTCGAACATCTGGTTGACTAGGCATTGGTATGTGGCACCGACGTTCTTTAATCCAAATGGCATTACGTTATAGCAGTAGGTGCCGAACTTGGTTATGAAAGAAGTCTTCTCTTGATTATCCAGGTCCATCCGAATTTGGTTGTACCTAGAGTAGGAATCGAGAAAACTGAGTATCTCATGTCGGTCATCGTGTCGATCATTCGATCGATGTTAGGCAAAGGGACAGAATCCTTTGGACATGCCTTGTTTAGATCCTTATAATCTACACACATCCTTATTTTATTTCCTTTTTTAGGTACTTCCACTACATTAGCTAACCAATCTAGGTATTTAACTTCCCGTATGGAACCTATTTTCTGATGTTTGGATACCTCATCCTTGATGAATGCGTGTTTAATCTCAAAATGTGGCCTTCTCTTCTGCTTAACCGGATGGAACTTCGGATCCAGGCTTAACTTATGAGTGGTTAGCTCAGGTGGGATCCCTATCATGCCTAGATGGGATCAGGAAAAACAATCGGCGTTAGCTTTAAGAAAATTAATAAGTTTTTTCCTGAGCTTGGGGTTTAAACTCGTGCCTAGGTATACCTTTCGATCCGGTAGGTGATCGATCAATATAACTTGCTCTAACTCCTCGATCATTGATTTTGTAGCATCGTTGTCATCGAGTGCTATGAATGATCTTAGGAAACGTAATCGTCATAATCGTCATCATCTCCCACTCGGTGCTCTTTTTGTTTTTCCGACTCGGTCGGGGCCATCATCATTGATTGCTATTTAGTTTTTTTCTTTTTTGACCGGCTCTGCGCTTTTTGATGTTGAAACTGCGGGTACCGAGATCACTTCATCGATAACGAACATTTCCTTAGCGGCTGGTTGTTCTTCACAGACCGGTTTGGCTCCTCCTAGAGTTGGAAATTTCTGCACCTGATGTAAGGTCGAAGGCACCGCCCTCATAGTGTTGACCCACGGCCTTCCGAACAAAGCATTCTACCTTATATCCCCTTCGATCATGTAGAATTTTGTTTCTTGGGTGGTCCCGATAGTGTTTATTGGTAAAGTTATCTCACCTTTCATGTTCTCGCATGCCATTTGATCCTGTAACCCCAGTTACTCTACGACCCTCGATCTGGTGATTTTGGCCGAGCTACCTAGATAAATCAACACATGCTTAACCCGAGATTTATTGATGAGTACAGATATTACCAGTGCATTTTTGTGAGGATGTATGATGCCCTCGACATCTTCATCGCCGAACAAGATAGATCCTTCCAGGACGTAATCCCAGGTGCATTTTTCTCTCGTTATAGACACTTTAGAGCATTTTATCATCGGCCCTTGGGGAAATCGAATCCCCCAATGATCATGTTGATCACGTGCTGAGGTTCATCTAGCTTGATCTGTTTGTTGGCGTACCTGTTTCTGAAGTTTTTTTTGGCTTGCTCGCTTAGGAATTCTCAAAAGGTACCCATTATTGAACAATCAAGTATCTTCCTCTCTTAATTTTTGGCAATTTTCGGTCTGATGACTATGAGTACCATGGTACTTACTATTTACCATGAAAATGATAACAATAATTAAATTTGTAAATGGGATTCTACAAATACGTGATCTATTTTTATGCTGGTTGTTAGAGTAGTTGATGTTAAGAATGTGAAGTTTAATGATGAGATACAAGCTAAAACGGGGCAGTAATCAAATTGAGAGGCTTGCCGCCCCGATTTCGGACTGGTCATTGAGGGGCCTCGGGGTCGATATCCGGCTCGAGCTCGAGCTATCGGGGGTAACTAAGAGAGGGATAACCGCTAGAATGTAATTAAAGAAGGCTCTTTACGGCCAATACCAAGCAACAAATGAAGAACAAGTATGAAAGCAATAAATGCTAAGAGTGGCCTCGGGCAAATGAGTTAGAGAGAAGAGAGAGAGAGAGAGAGAGAGAGAGAGAGAGAGAGAGAGAGATTATTGATCTTTTGTAGAGTAGTTCGAGCAACAGCAGTCGGGCTTTACAAAGTGATGGGGATCCCTTTTATATAGGAGGGGAATCCCGTTATAGTACAAAATGTGTTAATTGTAAAGACATGGAGATAGGACGGCCGGACGTGACATCTTGAGATAGGCCCCAGATAGGCCAGCCTTGTAAGGTTAAGCCATATGCCTTGGGAACACCCCTCTCGCCTGCCATAGACTGCTATAGCCATTGGAACGCAATGCCCTCCGGACCAGTACCTAACGACCCCCGAGGGTGAGTCTCGACCTTGGCTTGGAGCTTCGAGGGTCAAGACCACGAGACGACCTTATGACAGGGAAATCGGGCCCTGGATTCGCCGTATACAGATAGTCTCTGCATTTCTTAGGGTGAAAGCGGCAAGAAACGATAAGAAGCGATCCCGAACTCCTGTTTCCTTCTATGTTCTTGCAAACAGCTACGGGGTGTCAAGATGCATCATGCGTGCTGTTCCTGCACGTTTTCACATTGACTGTAGCGGTTGGCTTCCTTCAATGTACACACGGTACTTTTATAAATACTCCCCTCTTTCTTCCTAGACCACATCTCGTGCCAAAACCCCGAATAAAGTCTATTTTTCCCTCGTTCTTTCTCCCTTTTAGGAACGTAACTCTTTTTTCTTCCTTCAGATTCTCCCAAGGATGGCGAAAATTTCCACTTCTACTTCCCAAGAGGTTGCGTGCTCGCCCTCTTCATTTTTCTCTAAAGGCAAAGTGTCCACTTCCCCTCGAGTTGAGGAATGTGTCCCAGGATCCTTTACGATGACCTCTAATTTTAGGGTTGAGAGACCTTTCTCGAAGTCAGGGCGTCGCGAGCCTGTAACTCGTTATATCAGCTCTATAACGGACGTCAAGAGAGTGAGGGTCGATTGTCGTTGGGGGGATACCACGCTCGTGGAGATTCCTGCTTGGGAGGAAGATATTACGGTTCATAAAATCGGCTTTTTGAGTGTGTATACCTACCCGTTTACCTTGGGGCTGGTGGGGCCATCCTCGCCCCCGATCGACCCCGTAATTCTCGACTTCTGCCGGAGTTATCAAGTAACTCTGGGCCAAATTTATCCTTCGTTCTAGCGCATGGTTTATATGATCAGGCATTACTCGAACATGATAGAGGAAATGCCCTTCACCCTTAACCATCTGATCCGGATGTTTAGCCCCCATCTTCTTCGTGGGGGTTTAATCAAGCTTTGCTGCCAAGCCCCGAGATCCCTTTTTGCCTGAACTGAGGAGTTTGGGGACGAGGTATGGGTAAGCCAATTTGTCCGAGTGAGGACGTCTGACCTGATTCCAATGGAAAAAATGCCTTTTCCTGAGAAGTGGAACGCTGGGCGTAAGTAAACATGATGTCTTTGCTCCTTTTTGGTGATATCTCCCCACGCATCTAACTCTGTTTTTCTTGCCTTTTCAGTTATTGCGATCTACCCTAGTATGGTGTCAGATCTCTATGGTTGGGTTGGTCGCGTATACTCGATTTGCCCGTATACCGAATTATCGTGGCAAGATTTGTCCCGAGCCCAGTGGGAAGCCAAAGACCATGATGAGCCTCGAGCCTTGTTGTATCCTTATATTTTGACGTAGTTTGTTGTTAGTAGCTTTCTTTATCCTTTGCATTTAACCTCTGCATTTATGTAGGTCTAGGGGAAATCCCTTTGACGAGGGAGGCACCGTCCGTTGAAGGGGACACTCTGGTGCTTGGCGAGGAGAAAAAAAGGCAGGGGAGTCTACCTGTTGGGCCTCCGGAACCCAAGAGGGTCAGGGTGGTGGACCCAGCAGTTCTGACTTCCGAGGCAACAGAAAACCGTCGAGCTGAAGGTGAGGGAGAAAGCAGCTTCTCACCAGCCCCCGAAGAGCGTATAGACTTGGTTGGTCCTCGGGCCGTGGGGATGGATGCTCCCGGACTGGAGTCTAATGCCGCCGTGGTCCAACTTCGTGGCGGTGAAGCAATGGATGAAATATCGAGCACTACCCCCGAGTTGGCAAGGGGACGGAATTCTTCTTGAGCTGGGACGCCCTTGGCAGGCAGTTTGGAGGGGCCTCTATCTGGGATCCAGGGTGATCAAGGGACAGAGATTTTGGCTGATCCTGTTAACTTATTGATTGTTGTTGATTCTCCTCCGGGAGAGATCCTTCCGTCCCACGAAGTGCAAGACATCCCTTGCGAGGAGCCTTCTAAGGCAAGAGCACTAATCAAAGGCGGATATGCACTCGATAGGTCGGTGACCATTCTCGAGGGTATTTTCGAGGTAGATGCTTCATTCATTTTCGGCGAGATGGGCAAACTTTGTGAGCGGGTAACTTTTGCTAACCTTGTCCGCCATTCTGAGCTGTTCCGGTCTTCGTTCTCCTAACTTGTCTCTTTATGTGGTTTCAGGCTAAAGTGCTTTATAACCAGGATCTCATCCAGTATTAGGATGAGGTGAGACACCGTGAATGCGAGAAAGCCTATTTTACCAAGCAGGTTATTCATCCCCTGTTTTTACTATCATTTGTGCCCTTGGGAGATTCTACCGCTTTTAACTTCTCTGGCCTCAATTTGTGCAGTTTGAAAAGGAGAACACCCTGCTGATAGGGGAGCTTCGGGCTAGAGATGTTGAAATCTCCGAGCTTAGTCAGTACGTGAGCGAGATATCTTCCGAGAGGGACAGCCTTCAGGGGAAGGTTACCTCGATCGAGCGTCAGCTTCAGGATGCGAAGGAGGATAGTGACAAGTACAAGAGCCTCCATTTTGAACTGGTGGCCGCATTATTTTGGATCAAAGCTGAGGCCGAGGGGCTTGTATCTTCGCATGAGGGGGGGAGCAGCCATTGCAGATTCTTGCGTTGAGAGGACGTTTGAGGGAGCTAGCCCAATTTTGCCTCGAGCTGCGGATCGCGCCTGGCCGGATTCTCAAAAGCAGACCATTGGGGGTGCATTGGAAGGCAGCTCGAGTGGTGTTAAAAATGGGGGTAGATTCCGGAGAGAGAGGATGCCGTTGAGAAGGGGTCGTCTGGGGACTCGTAATCGCCAGGGTGTAGCTTTGGGGGAGCCATTGAGGATGCCGGTTCGGCAATAGATTAGGATCTTCGTTGTTTTTTCCTGTCGATCTTCCTGTTTGTATACAGTACTTTCATTTTGGCATATGTGTAAAGTTAATCCTACGGCTTTGTTTCCCTTATTCCCCTTTTTGCCCTGAATTCAACAAGAATTGGCGAAAAACCTTAGACTTGCGATGTGGCACTGTGTCTTGTTTAGGCCAGCTCAGAGTTTTCACGTGCCTGGCTGATGTGACCTTTAATGTAAACTACCGTTAGAGCTCTTACACTTTTGCTCAACTATTTTGTGTTAAGTCTTTGAGTCGGGTTTTGACTCGAGCCTACTCGACCTTCATTCTTTTGTGCCTGCACGGGTGGACAATAACGGTTCTTGTGCCTTGCCCTTGGGCATTTGCAGTTTAACTATTTTGGGTTCAGTCTCCGAGTCGTGTTGCGACTCGAGCTTAATTAACCCTCAAGTTTTTTATGCCTGCATGGGTGGATGAAAATGGCTATTATATACCTTGGGTCGAAGTGACCTTAGGTATGCGGCCCTGAGGCTCGTGAAGCTGGCGACGGTGGCTCTTATGTTGTGCCCTTAGGCATGTATAGTTAACTAATTTGGATCCGGTCTCCGAATCTGGTTATGACTCGAACTCATTTTAATCCTCAAGTTTTCAATTTTCTCTAGCTGGTAGCAGTGGCTCTTATGCTTTTTGTCGTTGAGACCTTTTAGTATGCGGTCTTGAGGCTCATTTGGCTGGCAACAATGGCTCTTATGCTTTTTCCCATGGGCATATTATAGGCTTTGTTTTCCTCTCGTTAAGATCTTTTTGAAATAATTTTGCCTGACCCATCGTCGGTTTGGGAAGAACCTCGATTTCAAGTCATTAGCGGCGATGTTCGAGCACCTCGAAAGGTTTAGCTCGTATGCTGAGTAGCTCAAAGCCTTGTGATTTGGATTTGACATGGTTTAAGCTCATGCGCCTGTTGAGGGTAGCCTGTTTTAACTGGTTCTTTTTGAAGTAGATTCGAAGTGATGGGCTGTGATTTTGTTAGCAACGGTCGGGCGTCTTTGAGTCGCGTTAATTTGACTGGTGCAGCCATTTTGACCGTAGTCATATGTGTTTGACCGGAGCCATTTTTGATCCCCAGTGATAGTTTAGGTGTCTACATCGAGGGTATGCCCTTTCGGGAGTCTTACAAATGTGACATATAGCCTAAACTTCGGGATTGAGTTTTATGCCTGTAGTAAGGTCTTACAAAATTTTCATGCATGTTGAGGTCTTACAGTTTGCCTGGTGAGGTCTTACAATTTGTCACACCTGTTAAGGTCTTACAGTTTTTGTTGCTATGTAAAATAGATCTGGCTTACGGCCTCGGGGTCTTACGGCCTCGGGTTTTCCAGTGTATGGTGATTGACGACAGTCTTCGAGTCATCGAGTTTTCTTAGGCCCGAAGACCGTTACTTGTGAGTTTGGAATTGCCTCGTTAGGACCTTATGAGCCCGGCGTTCCGACCCTGAGGTCGTGCGGGTGCCAAATTGTTGACGCTAAGTCTCCGAGTATTTTCGGGACGTATTCGGTGGAAGGACTCCTGCTGTGATCATGATGAACTTTCTTATGGAGTACGAGACGCTTTTGGTGAAAGATGTTCTTTGATTTCTTGACGTGAATACATGCTGTTGGGTTGCCATAAGCCCGGCTCATGCGAACACGATTAGTTCGACCGTTTGGCCCAATACATTACTTCCTATTGGAACCTCGTTTCTTTATTCCCGGGATGGGGCTGATTGTAAAGAAAGTCTGGTAGGCTCGTTGAATCCTTCTCGGGAAGTGAGTGGATGTTGCCTCGTTAAAAACCTTGCCGATAAAACCCCGTTTCGGGGTAAAAAACTCGGTCGAAGGAAAAGAGTGCGACGTTTGCTCGAGGATATTTATGGGATTTTGCGATCGGATGCCCTAGCAGTAATACCACTTAAGCATCGATACATTCTGGTTTCTCGGAAGTTGTTCGCCCTCCACGGTGCCAAGCATATAGGATCCTTTGCAAACTATCCCGAGGACATGGTATGGCCCTTACCAATTCTGGCCCAGCTTCCCTTCATTAGGGTTTCGGGTGTTGAGGGTAACCTTTCTTAGGACCAAGTCCCCGATCCCGAAATATTGGAGATTTGTTCTCCTGTTATAGTATCTTTCGATTTTCTGCTTGTGAGGCTTCCCGTCTTTTGTTGAGCAGCTCGAGGGCCGTTACCATGGCCTCATTGTTCGAGCCCTCATTAGTGTGCTGGAATCTGGTGCTCGGTTCCCCGACTTCCACTGGTATTAATGCTTCGGCGCCATACACTAGAGAGGAAGGTGTTTCCCCGGTGCTCGATTTTGAAGTTGTTCGATATGCCCACAGCACCTAGGGCAGCGTTTCTCTCCATTTTCCCTTGGCGCTCTCCAGTTTCTTTTTCAAGTTCTGAATGATGGTTTTATTCGTAGATTCGGCCTGGCCGTTTGCACACGGGTGGTAAGGCGTTGACAGGATTTTCTTGATTTTGTTGTCATCAAGGAACTATGTTACCTTGTTCTCGATGAACTGCCTCCCGTTATCGCATGTTATTTTGGAGGGAATTCCGAACCAGCAAATGATCTGATCCCATATAAAATTGTTGACTTCCTTCTCTCTTATTTTCTCGAAGGCATGCGCTTCCACCTATTTTGAAATGTAATCAGTCATAAATAGAATGAATCTAGCCTTACCTGGTGCCGTCGGCAAAGGGCCGATGATGTCCATTCCACATTTCATGAATGACCATGGTGATAAAATGGAATGCAGTTTCTCACTGGGCTGGTGGATCATGGGAGCGAGCCTTGGGCATTTGTCGCATTTTCGGACAAATTCCCTGGCATCTTTTTCCATGTTGTCCCAATAGTAGCCCGCTCTGATCATCTTTCAGACTAAGGAATCGGCCCCGAAATGATTTCCACAGGTGCCCTCGTGGATCTCTCGGAGCACATAATCTGTGTCGCCTGGTCCCAAGCATACCACCAAGGGGCCATCGAAAGTTCTCCTATACAGAGTCCCATTTTCGTCGAGCGAGAGCCAGGCTGCTTTGGTTTGCAGGGCCCTCGATTCTTTTGGATCTGCGGGTAGCTTCCCGTCCTTTAGATAAACAATATATTTATTTCTCCAATCCCATGTCAGGCTAGTAGAGTTAATCTCCGCGTGACCTTCCTTGACCACTGATTTGAACAATTGAACGACAGCTTCGGGGAGCAGGTCTTCTTCTTTAGTAGAAGATCCCAGATTCGCGAGGGCATCGGCCTTACTGTTCTTCTCTCGAGGTACATGGACTAAGGTCCATTCTTTGAACCGACATAATGTGACTTGGATTTTGTCCAAGTATCTATGCATCCTGTCCTCTCAAGCTTCGTAGCTTCCATTCACTTGGCTTACTACGAGGAGCGAATCGCATTTTGCCTCGACAATCTCGGTTCCCAAACTTTTGGCCAATTCTAAACCTGCAACCATAGCCTCGTACTTGGCTTCACTATTAGTTAGTTTTGCAGTTCTTATGGATTGTCTGATTATGCCTCCACGGGCGGCTTTAGGACTATACCAAGCCCGGTTCCTCTTATGTTTGTGGCACCATCTGTGAACAGGGTCCATACCCTGGAGTACGTGCTCGATTTCAATAAAAGTTTCTTCTCTACCTCGGGCACGAGGGATGGCGATAAATCGGTCATGAAGTCCGCCAGGATTTGGGACTTGATGGCCGTTCGAGGTTGATACTCGATATCATACCCTCCGAGTTCAATGGCCCATTTGGCCAATTGACCTGATAACTCAGGTTTATGCAGTATGCTCCAGAGGGGATAAGTTGACAGAACGTAGATACGGTGACACTGAATATAAGGCTTCAGCTTGTAAGAGGCGCTTATCAGTGCAAGAGCCAACTTTTCTAGATGGGGATACCGGGTTTCGGCGTCCCCCAAGGTTCGACTTACATAATAAATAGGAAATTATGTACCTTGCTCCTCTCGAACCAATACGCCGCTTACCACTATTTCAGACACGGCCACGTATAGGTATAGCGTTTCATCCTCCTTGGGTGTATGTAGCAAAGGTGGGCTAGTCAGGTATTGTTTTAGTTCTTCTAGGGCATGTTGGCATTCTAGAGTCCATTCGAAATGGCTCTTTCTTTTGAGTAGGGAGAAGAAATGGTGACTTTTGTCTGATGACCTTGATATGAATCTGCCTAGGGCCGCTATTCGCCTTGTCAGCTGTTGGATGGCTTTTAAATTGTTCACCACCGTGATCTCTTCGATGGCTTTTATCTTATCGGGATTGATCTCGATCCCCCTATTTGAAACTATGAAGCCTAGAAATTTTCCCGAACCTACTCCAAAGGCACACTTATCGGGGTTGAGCTTCATGTTGTAGCTTTTAAGGATGTTGAAAGTTTCCTGCAAATGGGTCAAATGGTCCTCTGCGCATAGGGATTTGACTAGCATGTCATCAATATATACTTCCATTGATTTACCTACTTGATGCTCGAACATTTTATTAACTAGGCGCTGGTATGTTGCTCCTGCGTTTTTTAGCCCGAAGGGCATTACGTTATAGCAATATGTACCATACTTTGTGATGAACGGGGTTTTTTCCCTGTCCTCAAGGTTCATCTGGATTTCATTATACCCCGAGTAGGCATCGAGAAAAGTGAGGGTCTCGTGGCCGGCCGTAGCATCGATCAGACGATTGATATTAGGCAATGGGAAGGAATCTTTGGGGCAAGCTTTATTCAAATCTTTATAATCTACGCAAATTCTTAGTTTGTTTCCCTTTTTGGGCAATACTACTACGTTAGCCAGCCATTCGGGATACTTTACCTCTCTAATGGATCCGATTTTAAGAAGTTTCACTACCTCCTATTTGATAAAGGCATGTTTTACCTCGGACTGCAGTCTTCTCTTTTGCTTTACGGGTTTGAATTTAGGATCAACACTTAGCCTGTAGGGATTATTTTCGGCGGGATTCCTATCATATCTAGGTGGGACCAGGCGAAACAGTCGATATTGTTACTAATAAATTGAATAAACCCTGTCCTGAGTTCAGGCGTCAACCCCATCCCTAGGTATACCTTACGCTCTGGGAGGTGCTCGATTAAAATGGTCTGCTCCAACTCTTCGACTGTTGATTTGGTCGCATCCGATTCTTCGGGGGCGACGAAGGTTCGGGGGGCAAAGAAATCTTTCTCGTCGTCTTCGAGGGTCTGCACGCTTCTCTCCTCATCCAAGACCGGGCATGTGGGAGTTGGCACCTCATGGTGGACCGCGAACATTTCATTCGCTGCCCGTTGTTCTCCATGTATGGTCGTGATGCCATTCCTTGTGGGAAAGCTTATCACTTGGTGCAAGGTTGAGGGCACTGCCCTCATGTTGTGTATCCAAGGCCTACCGAGTAAGGCATTGTACCTCATGTTGTCGTCGATAACCTGGAACTCAGTGTTCTAGATCATGCTAGACGTGTTGATCGGGAGGGTGATCTCTCCTTTCGTTACTTCGCCGGTCATGTTGAAGCCGTGGAGGATTCGAGGGACGGGAACAACTTGATTGAGCAGCCCCAGCTGTTCTACAACTTCTGATCTAATTATGTTATCTGAACTGCCCGGATCCACGAGTACGCACTTTATCTTGGTATTGTTTAAGAGAAACGAGATCACTAGCACGTCGTTGCGCGGTTCCATCATGGCCTAGAGGTCCTCCTCGCTGAATACGAGGGTATCTTCGGGCACGCAGTTTCGGATTGGTCCTTCTTCCGTAGCGGACGTTCTCGTTCGTTTGAACATGGGTCCTTGGGGAACGTTGGTTCCCCTAATAATCATGTAGACGTCATGTTGGGGAACCTTCCCTTCTGTCCGAGCTGAATTTAGTGGTGTACCGGCATCTGGGGGAGTCGTTTCCTTCTCTCTGTTATTTTCAAGGTTCGGGTTTCCCATTTTACTTACCGAGCTAGGTGCTCTGTCCTGAAATGAAGATCTTGGACCAGAAAAAGTGTGAAAGATAACTTGCGTTTTTGTAATGAGACCAACAAAAAAATAATCACTATTATTTTTAGCCCCACGCTGGGCGTCAAACTGTTTACCGTGAAAATGGTAACAACAATTAAATTTATAAATGGGATTCAAAAAATATGTGATCTATTTTTATGCTAGTTGTTAGAGCAGTTGCTGTTGAGAATGTGAAGTTTAACGATGAGATACAAGCTAAAACGGGGTAGTAATCAAATCGAGGGGCTTGTCGCCTGGGTTTCGGACTGGTGGATGAGGGGCCTTGAGGTCTATATCCAGCTCAAGCTCGAGCTATCGGGGGTAACCTGAGAGGGATAACAGTTAGAGTGTAATTAAAGAAGGCTCTTTACGGCCAATGCAAAGCAATAAATGAAGAACAAGTATGAAAGCAATAAATGCTAAGAGTGGCCTCGGGCAAATGAGTTAGAGAGAAAAGAGAGAGAGAGATATTATTGATCTTTTGTAGAGTAGTTGGAGCAACAGCAGTCGGGCTTTACAAAGTGATAGGGATCCCCTTTATATAGGAGGGGAATCCCGTTATAGTACAAAATGTGTTAACTGTAAAGACATGGAGATAGGATGGCCGGACGTGACATCTTGAGATAGGCCCCGGATAGGTCAGCCCTGTTAGGTTAAGCCATGTGCCTTGGAAACTATCCTCTCGCCTTCCATAGCCTGCTACAGCCATTGGAACGCAATGCCCTCCGGACCGGTACTTGACGATCCCCGAGGGTGAGTCTCGAGCTTGGCTTCGAGCTTCGAGGATCATGACTGTGAGATGACCTTATGACGGGGAAATCGAGCCTCGGATTTGCCGTATCACTTACACATCAAATTAGGATCCCTCTGGGAAGGATCGGATTGTAATGGTCGGGGGCACTTGGTCTCTTTGGTACTCCCTATGGCCGACACTATACTTGCAGCGTCCACGTTGAAATTATACTATGATAATCTTGGTGCTTCCATATTCCCGAGGAACCTGTCAAACCTGCTCTTGCTCATCAAGCCCCATCCGCTCGGTCCTCGATCATTTTTCTTCTCGTTCCTTATCGGGTGGCACCCAGATCTATTTCTCCTCCGATTCGTGTTGTATGGGTGATATCAATCTCAGATCGGCCTTAGCTCCTGATCAATGGTTCTTTTAGATCGATCGTCTCTTTTGATCGGGTAAACAGATCCCAAAGGGGCCTCGAGTTGGTCGTCTTCGACCCCTATCTTCGATTGATATTTATTGTGGATGTCACCTCGGGTGACCGCTGGGTACACTACCAAGTTTTGTTTTAGCTATTGAGAGGCCACGGAACTTCGGATGTTGAGCCCTTGAGTGAATGCCTGAATGCCCAATCATCCGCAACTGGTGGCAGATCTATTTGTTCTATATGGAATCTCGACACGAACTCCTTGAGCATCTCGTTATCCCTCTGTTTGACCTTGAAAAGGTCTGACTTCCTGGTCTCGACTTTGATGGCTCCGACATGGGCCTTTACGAAAGCATCTGCAAGCATAGCAAACGAGTTGATAGAATTTAGAGGTAAGTTGTGATACCATATCATTGCTCCCTTAGACAAGGTTTCACAAACTTTTTCAGAAACACCGACTCGATTTCGTCATCTTCTAAGTTCCCTTTAATCGTGCATGTATAGGAGGTTACATGCTCATTTGGATCCGTTGTCCCGTTATACCTGAAAATATCGGGCATTCGAAACCTCTTCGGGATTGGCTTCGGTGCTGTGCTCGGGAGAAAAGTCTTCTGAATAAACTTTTTGGAGTTCGGTCCTTTAGTATCGGAGGCGCTCCTGGGATCTGATCGACCTTGGAGTTATATGTTTGCGCCTTCTTGTCGTTGACCTCAATCTTTTTCTCGCCTGATTCCACTCGTTTTGTCCATGCTTAGAGCATCTTTATCACCTCGGAAGTCTCTCAGGGTCTGAACTCACTCTGTTCTACGGCAATTTGTTCGTCCCTACGATTATTTTCCTAGGACTGTTTACGTTTGACCATGTTAGCAACGTGGCTTTGGTTCTGCAACTGTGCTATCACCGGTTATTGGGCCTGCAACATTTCAAAGATCAATTGCAGGCTCACCCCATCACCTTATCCTCGGGCGCTTCTCGAGCCGTTGGCCGGGATCTCGTGCGAAAATTTATTTTCGGGATTAGTTGGTAAATTGATGTTGATGGCCACCTACACGTTAGCATCGACCGGGTTGGCAGCTGGACGCCATTGGGATCGACAAGAGGCACATCATTACCAGACATCACCTTATTTTTCTCTCTATGATGGTCTGACTCATCGTCAACGTTCAAGTGACAAGACTGAGAGTTTGACATTCTTAGGTTAACCTGGAATAAAAATTTCAAAGAACAAGCGTAAAATAGGGTGAGTTACGGAGATTCGTATCAAATCACCACCATTATCCTTAGCCCCACAGTGGGTGCCAAACTGTTTACACCTAAAATGAGTAACAATAAAATTTGTACGCGGTTTAATGGATATGTGATTTAATTCAATACAAATAATTAAGAATAACAGATAAATAAGTTAGAGATAAAATAAATTATCAAACCAATCGCAACGTGATGGTCAAGCCTGATCTTAGATTGAATAGTGGACTGTGTCCTCGATCAGACCCTTGATACAAGCTTTGTCGTGAATAAATAAGAGAACAAAATGAAAAGCACTTTGAACAATAGCTAGAAGACCAAAATAAATTCTATTGCTTTGATTTGCGTATCATAATGTGTTAGAATAAAGAAAATCTTCCCCTTTATATAGTAGGAGAATTTTAGTCCTAGAACAAGTTTAAATAAGGTAAAAATCTTCTTTTTCCAGTAAATGTTGATCTACAGTTGATACTGAACGAGATTCGCTGTAATATCCGACGAATATTACGGCCCCTCACTCGTCATGCGTAACTCTTATCCACGTTTCCCGAAGTCCAGAAGCTATATTTGATATGGGTCCATTATTTCACCGTGCTCGATCTCAAATACATCGTTCAATTCTCCGGGTTCCGGTACGAGAGGTTCTTGGGCCTCGATTATAATCATGTTGGGCAATGCTTCCCCCTGTTTCCACGTCCGGGAATCGGGGAAAACTCTGTCCCTGATTTTACCTAGCACAATGATGTATAATGAAAATAAAAAATATTTCTCGCTAATAGATAAATAGAGAGAGAAAAGTATGATTGATCTCAAAACTTGTAAGAAAGGAAAACGACAAAACGCGAAAACTGCACCTACTATATATGTCCTATTTGTCCACCAATTCTTCTTTGAATTGGTTTTACATTTCACTTGAGAAATAAGTTCCAAAAAATAAGAGAACATTTGTCCGTCTTTTCTAGTGTATTATAAGCATGAAAGTACTCAAAACTTTTTGTGGACCCAATCTACAGCTTTATCAGCAATGACATTTAATTGTTTGTGAATATCAAGCTTCCATGGTAAAGTAAGAAACTAGAGCAACCCAAATTATAGTTGGTTCGCTTATAACTACCAGTCCAGGATCTGATTCATAGTAAGATCGGACAATTTAAGATTTTTTTTGTAAATAAATTAATTACAGTGCGGGTGATTAAAATAAAAACAGGAGACTAGAAGTCTAGAACTCTAGCGTTTTTGTTCCAAAATGTGAGTAACACAAGCACATGTGTTTCTAAATATGTGGCACTAATCCGCTTAACTTGTCATCCCATAGAATCGTATCAGATACAAGAACATCCTTTCCTTTGACTCATACTCTATATATTTTAGTTGAATATTATTTTTCAAAAATATATATATTTATAGTAAGTCTATAAACGAGAAGTGCAGTGATAATCCGCAATCCACTTAATTAGTTAAATCTTGAATTCACCTTTGCATTATTCCATTGGCATAAGATAAGACCTATGACATAACAGAAATTATCATCGTGGAAAACTTATCTGAAACGAATTCAAAAAGTACAAGATAAGAGCAAATGTCGCACTACTCTTATAGCTTGATTGGCCAAAGCTTCTTTTAGGTTAAAAGTATTTTTTTCTAAAGTTAAGGTGTTTGGCCAAATTTTTAGAAGGAAAAAGAGTATTTTTGAGTAGAAACAGAAACAATTTTTGAAAAAAATACTTTTAAAAAAAATTCACTTAAAAGAACTTTCTAAATACATGACCAAACACTAATGGTTGCTCAAAAGTATTTTTAAAATTAATAAACCAATCATAATTTGTTTGTCACCAAAAGTACTTTTTTGAAAATCACTTAAAAAAAAGTAATTTTAAAAATAAGATGATAGTAGAAGCTTGGCCAAAAAGACTATTAATCCGTTACAAAAAGAAAAACAAAATACAAAAAGAGAAGGAAAATTACAAGTCAAAAATATTTTTCTCCAAAAATTGTTCACCCTCTCAAAAGAATTTGTCCTCAGCTCTTTCAACATGTCCGAAGGAAAATCTTTTGGTAGGTATCTAGGATTTCCCATTTTCCTTAAAAGACCTATAAAAAGAGATTTTCAATACCTTATCGACAACTTCAAATTAAGGCTTGCCGGTTGGAAGACCCACTGCCTTACTATGGCAGGTAGAGCCACCCTTATCAAATGCACCCTCAACTCTTTACCTAATCATATCATGCAATATATCTCCATCCAACAAAATATCATCACACTGTTAGATAGATATAAAAAATGTTTCCTTTGGGGATCCACCTCCTACAAGCAGATACTACATACGACTAAATGGGAGATTGTTACATTACCTAAACCCCAAGGAGGTCTTGGAATACAAAACCTCTCCATAAAAAATAAAGCCTTCCTAGCTATTCTAGCATGGAGATTTTTTAAACACCCGTCATCCTTTTGGGCATCTATACTACTCACAACGTATATTACCTATAAAAACACCTCATTCATTTAGAAAAACATTCAACAAGGATGACACCATTGTCAAATAGGATCTAAATGGGTAGTTTCATCGGGCAACCATATCAAATTCTGGACTGATAATTGGCTTGATCACCAAACCACCCTTAGATCCTTAATTGAAGGCCCCTACCGCTCCTAGAATACTAGCGGCCGATTAGCTACTACATACGCAATAATAATTGGGATCTAACTAACCTTCTATTTCATCTTCCCCGGGCTATACTCCTTAAAATACTTAGTATTTATTTATCCCAATACCCCAATCATCATGATACTCTTATATGGAACCTCAGACCTTCAGGACAATTTACTGTCCAATCATGTTATCACGCACTAACACCAAATGTCCATTGTAAAAGCCATACTTGGATTTGGAATCTACCCACACCTCCTAAAATCAGATACTTTCTTTGGCTATGTAGCCACCATAGGCTTCCCACAAATGCCTACTAAGCTCGCCTTAATATTATCAACAACCTTTGTTCTTACTGTTCCACGGGCGCAGAGACTATACGTCATCTACTCTTCGAGTGCACTGCCTCCAGGCCCTTATGGGCTCACCTAGGACTTCTTCATCATATAAACTCCCTTCAACATCGAAGCATTTCACTGATTGAGCAAATCAAGTTTTTGATCATGCAATATACTCACCATACCCCCTACAACATTCCTCCATCCACCTTAATTCCATATTGTCTATGGGGTATTTGGATCCAACGCAACCATAATATATTTCACCAACACTCTACCCCTTCTCCCTATCTACACATTCTTAAAAAAGCTGCAGAATTCCACTTCCTCACATCGCAACCACACAAGAACAAAACCCTAACTCTTCTATACATCAAATGAAAACCACACAACCACAACCACTACAAATTAAACACTGATGGAGCAGCTAAGTCTCCAAGGTTAAATGGAATAGGAGGGGTCATACGCTCATCTGGAGGGGACTGACTTTTGGGATTTTCTAAACATATCGAGTTTGGTAATAGCATACAAACAGAGCTAATTGGTTTGCTTCATGGCTTGCGCTTGTCCTTACAGCATGGTTACTTCCCATTGGAGATTAATATAGATGCCAATGAGGTAATCACTTTAATCCATTCCAACAATCCTCACTATACTAAGTTGATCACTGATTGCAGGTTGCTGCTCAAGCAACTGGGTGACCCTCTTCTTCAGCATATATACAAGGAGGCAAATATGGTAGCTGATGGATTAGCTAACTATGATATACGCTTATCATGCAGCAACAACTTACAACTTTTGATACACCACCACCTTTTGTCCACCTACACTTCCATTAAGACAAAGAAGGGGCAGTGAGAAGGAGATTTGTCAACTCTTGCGTTTTGTTACCCACCATATCCCCCCAAATGTAAATTCATGCACAACTATGATCTTCGCTCCCCCCCTCCCTCTGGCTAGTTTTTGTGATGATCCTTCCAAGGATCCTAGTAGTGAAGTAGCTAGTAGTTTTCTTACTGATCCGTCTGTGGACCATAGGCCAATAGTTATTACTCATGTACCATCAGCCCCCACAAGTGCCATGAGCACCTTGCCCTCTGTATCTTTTATGACGTGGTAATGAAGTTAGTAATTTTTTATGACCCAAAAAAAAACGAAGAACATTGCTAGAAATGTGTTATATTCCGGCAACTTTTTGGGACCGGGTTGCTAAAAGGCCGAAAGCACACTCATGGAGCCCAGAAAGTGCTCTTTCCCATGAGAGAGTTCCCTAGGACAGATACTGTGTACGGCAATTTTGAGACAATACAGATACCGCAATGCCTCATTTCCCTTATTTCTGTATCTACATTGTTCAGCTATTCATTTTTATCATTGAGCTAGTTTTTAATTTGTATTCCTCCTGGTCTACAATGAGTGACTAATTTTCTTTGGGCACACCTATTAAGAAAATACTAAATTCTAGACGAAAATAATTAGTGTAACTAAATTACCCTTCATTAAGTGTTGCACCATAGTCATAATATCACTTACTTCTCTTTTAAAATGTGAGGAGTAAATGACTTTTTAGAGATGCGTATATAAGGGTAAGTTTGGAAAAATAAATTGATTTTTTTCGTGATTATATAAATGGATACTTATTTTGAACTAAAATAAAAAAACAAATTGATCACTTATTGTGGACCGGAGGAAGTAATTGTTAATTGTTGAAATTGAAAATCTTTATTCTTAATAGAATTCACTCCTTCTAAATCAAATTACATGAACTAAGATTGAAAAAGGAGAAGAAAAGTGATGGTCAAAGATTCACAATGGGAGGAAAGAGAAGTGCGTACGTTTTTAATTTGTCGAGAGCTCTCTGGATATTTTTCCATTGATTCTCCTCATGCCTAAGGAAAACCTTTATTCTGGATTGAGTTTGTGCTGGCCATATAGTGACCTTTTGGAACTTTTTCATTTTTTTAATGCGGTCCCATAAGAATCCATGAGAAGATATTTTACTTATCCCAATTCTCCTTCCAAGAGCGTGGCCTAAATTCCTTCACTTATCATGTCATCTCTGTTTGATATGCAACAAGCAACATTTGGTCGGCAGATATCAGCGAAAGAATGGCGTTTGAGAGATGACCAATAACTAGCAGAGTCACCACAGAGGCTTCTCTGAGTTTTTATATAGTTAATATACATTAATTTCCTTCTCTCCAGCTAATTGTATTTAAAATTCTGGGTTGAAATATCAGGAATAATGCTCACACATACTGTATTTTACTATATAGATGAGAATTGTTTTACAGCCTCATGTTAACATGTTACACAT
This sequence comes from Nicotiana sylvestris, assembly GCF_000393655.2. Taxonomy (NCBI): domain Eukaryota; kingdom Viridiplantae; phylum Streptophyta; class Magnoliopsida; order Solanales; family Solanaceae; genus Nicotiana; species Nicotiana sylvestris. The sequence goes on along the minus strand of NC_091059.1, from coordinate 92,970,754 downwards.
CCTCAAAGGGCTCAAGAAGAAGAAGTGTTGAGTCTGTCACAAGTTCCAACAACTTGAGTCAAAGAAACGAGAGAGGAAACATATGCCCATCAGTTTCTCTGATGACAGTACAAATCAACTCTCTACGGCTATAAAGTCGCTGCACTGTTTTCTGCACACGCAACAGTGCAGTTGTCACTTCCTTCAGCATGCTTTGTACCGGATAAATGCATACGTCATTCTGATGACATCACTTGTATATTACCAACATAAGGCAAGGGAAATCTCCACACTTGCATTACCTTAAACAATCAATTCTCTCTCAGGTGAGCTGAAAAACATCAAGTCATTGAAGAACAAAGCAACAACTGAACCAAGGACCAGATCACAGTATCAAGTCTATCATATGTCCTTAGTATTGTTATGTCTTTGTTAGTATCATTTATTTGTAACTCCTACCCAGCTTACTTAGAAGCATTTCTATAGGAAATCTTTTGTAAAATCATAAACCCCGTGTTTGTGTTTTGGCCAGAGTCAGTCAAAGTGTGTGCTTTGCAATAGAGTTATTATAAAGATACTTGTAATTGAGTTATTACAAGTAGGTGAAGGATTAAGAGGTTCATTCCTAGATTACAATAAGTTGTGATCTGAAAGTTGCTCAGTTAGTGAAGTTGAAATCCTACGAGGGTAGGTCATGGTTTTTAATCCCGTCAACTGGGATTTTTCTATGTAAAACTCTGATGTGTCTTTTACTTACTGCTCTGTGTGTATGTGTGGGTGTGATCTATGAAACTGATAGAGAACCAGGTTCTCTATACAGTTTGGTGGACCCTAAGTTCACATCAATTAGTGTCAGAGCATGTTCTTTCTACAAGGCTAACACCTAAAAATGATCCACATAGATGCTCCACCAAACTTTGAAGAAGGTCAATCAACCTACAGACCACCAAGATTCAAACAATATTACGCAAGGTGGAAGACAAGATTACATGATTTCATCATGGCTAAGGATTATGAGCTCTGGGATGTCATCTGCGATGGCTCCTTCGTTCCGAAGACCATTGGGGAACCGGCAGTGACAGTTCCAAAAACAAGAAAGGAGTACAACGATACTGATCGCAAAGCTATATAGAAAAACTCCCGAGAAAAAAGATCCTCGTCTATGGTATAGGTTTGGACGAGTATAACAGAATCTCTGCATGTCAATCTGCCAAAGAGATCTGGAGGCTCTCCAAACAACACATCCAGGGACAACTCAAGATAAGCAGTCAAAGATTGACATGCTCACTACTGAGTATAAACTATTCAGGATGAAGGATAATGAGTCCATTCAGTACATGCATACTCGATTCACCTCCATCATCAATGAGCTCCACTCTCTAAGAGAAACCATTCCAAGAAACAAAATTGTCAGGAAAATACTTAGCATATTACCTAGCTTTTGGGAAAGCAAAGTTAATGCCATCACTGTCACGACCCAAACAGATGGGCTGCGACGGGTACCCGGTACTTTACTCGACCGAGTACCAACTTAACGTATCTTTCATATCATTCTATAATAGGTAAATGGACCGGAGTGAAGCACGAGGGAATACAAACTTATACATATGAGGTACGGGCATATAAGACCAAAATAACCACTCGTGTACTGAATATGGGCCGTCAAGGCGATACAATCTTTTACGTACATGACATCTGTCTACAAGCCTCGAAGAATACATAATTTTCATAAAGGTCGGGACAGGGTCTTGCAATACCAAACAATACACGTCTAAATCATGCTAACCAAACAAGCAACTCCGAAGCAAATGACGCACACCAACATCTTCCGCCGAAATGGTAGCCTACTTGGAGGGATCTCAACCAGTCTATTGGGACCTGCGGGCATGAAACGCAGCGTCCCCATGCAAAAGGGATGTCAGTACGAATAATGTACTGAGTATGTAAGACACATAAATAAGTACATAACAGACATGGAAGAAATATAGAGTAAATAAATCAACCTGTAAGTCTGGAAAACTTTGTAAATCATGAAATACTTATGGTGTCATGCATATACATATGAATGTAATGTTGTGCATATGTACATGTTTCATAACATCATCAATCTCTGAGGGCATCCCATCATATCATTTCGGCCACTGTGGGCAAAATCACTAACGTATACTAGCTGATAAGATGGTGGTGCGTATATAACACTGTAACCTTTTGCCATATCCTATATATATACATATATACATATATACATATATATATATATGCGTATATAATGCCGTCTGAGTCATGGGTCAATGTACATGTATAAATGCATGAAATGCATAAGAAATACATTAATAAGATTTTCTCGGAATGCCATAAAACTCAATATGACTTTCGGATAAACTTTATCAAATACGTATTTTTTGAGACCCATGAACAGATGATAGAGTAATAGGACACATGGGGAATCAAAAACATTAGCACTTCTAGTATTTCTATGAATAGAATCATTTATGAAAGCTGTGCATTTGCTCGTTTTATTTGTATCGTATGGATTATCCTAAAAGAAAGAAAGGGATAGCCTTAACATACCTGAATCGATTTTCTTGAGAAAGATTGCATTGCACTTCCTTAAAATTAGAAAATCTCATGTTGCTAAGGTGCTAAGGAATTTCGTTAAAATCTCGTTGGATTCACGTTGCTAACGTTGGATCATTGTATGAATTGGAGAAGTCTTATGAAATTCCTCACGTTACTTTGAGTTGGAGAAGTCTTATGAAATTTTTCAAAGTTGTGAGCTTCTCCAGCAGTAACCTTGAGTTCTTGATTCAAACATCCCTTTCTTAATTCTTTAAAATGTCTTTACTAAGTGGGTGTGGCCCCCACATCTTTGATGACTAAGTCCCATGATTTACCTAAATAAGACACCTTGGCATGTGACTGATGAGTCATTTATTCAAGACCTCTATGGCTGCCACCTTTTAGCTTATCCATCCTCAACCAATCAACCAATCAACCACCAAAATCTTAGTTAATTATTAATCCCCCATTAATCAATAATTACCCAATTATCCACATAATTAAGAATTATCTCAAACTACTTAAAATACTACTCACTTTTAACACACCTTTTACACCTTACTATCATGGTCATGTAGTACCTTGTATGGCACTTGTCCATAAATACCAGGTATTAACGCTCAGCCAGTATATTATCCCAACATGCCAAATGTGGACGAAAATTCATTTTCTTTGACTTGCTTCCCCTCTCATCTTTAAGAATTTACTCATCACTTGTGAAATAACATAATTCTTATAAATTCCAAAAACGTACAATTCTACAGGGTGTAACATCATCGTAATTTAATAATGTGAAGCATAACATCATCGTAATATAATACTACAAGGCGTAACATCATCGTAATATAATACTTCAGGATGTAGCATCATCGTAATATAATATTGCAGGATGTAATATTATCGTAATATAATACTGCAAGACGTAATATCGGCGTAATTTTGCGGGGCGTAACATCATTCCCCCATTTGGAACATTTGTCCTCGAATGTTGACTAATGCTCTTATCATTTTCATAACTTATAGCTCTTGTGAATACCTTAATACTCTCCTTGCCATTTAGGCAGTTGTTCTATGAATAAATCCAAAGGCCAGGGCATTCCCCCCTTTACGTCTCTTTCTCACGACACGACTTGTGTCCTGAATTCTTCCAATCTCGTAACTGTTGCTACCTTCTTTCATGTAGCATGTACGACTCTAACCTTGTAAGTACGCCCATGCGATCCTCTCTCCTTTTTCCTCCAACTTTTAGCCAATCTTTAGGGCTCACTTTGTGAACATATACAGATCTTGGTGAGATGTCCCTCTGGGCATCTATAAGTATACTGAAATTCTTTGCTCGATATTTTGTCGAATTTACGAATATTGCTATATCTTATTTCATAGACTCGATTATCCATTCGTATGGCTTTACTGCATCTAAGTAGGTTAGTATACCATCTCTCTTACTTCGATTTGTCGTTACTAAGGTCTGCGATCAAACTCCAGGTTACTTTCGTTGCTTATCCTATATGCATAAGGCTAAGTCCTTTAATGTTTCCTCATTACTATTCATCTCAAGAATTACGACCTAATCTCTGCTCATACTTTGTGACTTTTGTCCATCCATTATGATTTGCCTTAATATTGATCTACAATATACCATTGATAACTTGAAACTTCTTACGTAATACCTTTCCACTAGGACTTACGTTACATCGACGAATATTTGAAGTGATTCCCATAATCGTATTTCATAGCATCCCAATGTGATTCACCCTATGTGGGTATTTATTCCTGTGCAACTCATGAAATCCCCTTTTTTTTGTATTTTTGTTTTCAAATCATTAATCAATCCCCAAATGTTATCCTTTACTTATCACAGTTACACCCTCATTCCATTAACATGGCAACATTCCATTTCTTCAAAATGCTATTAGTCTTAGATTCCTTTGAGTTCATTCAGGCTATACTGAACTTTCTATAACTTAGATAAACCATTAGCTCTCTTGTTTTCATGGACATAATCCCGAGAACTTATCCATTCTCGTCCCCTTTTCATTTGCCTTTCCTTATCCTTACTTATGTCTTCTTAAAACTTTGTCGCTCTACCATACTTTAGCTTGCGACCTATACATATCCATTTATACTACTCGCAACCTTCCTTCAACTTGCTTGCACCATAGATTTTCTTATGTTATTCTGGAACGTCAAGCGAGACATCACATCATCTTTAACTCTTCTCTACTCTCTTAACTAGACCTCTCGGTACTTAGAAACCATAGGCTGGAAGACATGCCACTGACGATGCCGCTATCATTCCTAGTTATTGAATCCTCGCGCTTCTAGCCTTCTATCCGAAGTATGGACTATTCACAACCTTCTGCATTTGAGTATCTCGTACGTTGTTCACCTTTACCTTACTTACTTAGAATCCCGCATCATATCTTTCTCTCCTTCATAACCTCCCCTCCACATAGGTATGATTCACACTACAACTTGAAGCTCTATTATAATACTACAATCCGGTGGGAACTTCGAAATGACTTCTTATGAGGCTGTTACTTTTTTAACTGGCTTTATCGTAGAGCTATTATAGAATATGGCTGCTGTACTATCTTTCGTGTACCTCTGATATTTAAAAGGTAATCCTGCAATGTTCTCAATCACGAATTCTATAATTTTCTGGGTCCAATAGTCAGATTCCTGATTTACTTCATTGATGTAACTCTTTAGTTTCCTCGTTCTTCTGATCAGCCTTTACGTCGGCTTAAGTTATCTCCCGATCTGTGGTCCATAGTATTAGTTATTCTGTTTACCCTTTCATGGGCGATGAGGAATATGCATGATACAATCCTTTAACAATTGAATCCTTCGTTTATGACCTGGGCTCAATTCCTTCCTTTAACGTATACCAGAATCTTCTATGGTTGAATATGCTGCATGTATAAAACTCTGAACCCGTAAGTGCGTTCATAACATAACCGACTCTAGATCATTGGTCGAATAATTTCTTTCGTTCCATCTTAAATCTCTTTCAGCGTAAGCTATTACTTTTCATGGTATTTCTGCCCCTTTGTTACGTCATACTTAGTTTATCTTAGTGCCCACACATATTGGAATTCCATACAACCCATATGATCTTGAATATCATCCTTTGATTCTTTTTTTCTTCCCGTTTATTAGCCACGATAGGTTCCACTTTCTTATGGAGTCCATACAATGTTGTTGTGGGACTATTGTTATATGATCATTTCCTTTTTAGGTCATTATGCTTAGGTTGAAGCCTTCTTCCTTAATTCCTCAACTTAGCCTTTCATTGTAGTACTTAGGGAGGATCCTCTGACTCTTGTAAAGCAGTGAGCTTATTATATTTTATATTCAACGGACCTTCTGATGTCCTTCCTTGCCTATACTTATCCGTAGTTACTTATCTCTATGCCCTTGTGCTTGTGGGGTTGCTTCTGAACTGACATTTTGACTGTCTTCCGAGTGGCACTCTCTTTTATCCCCATAAAAATCATACGGTACCTTTAATTACCTCGACTCCTATTTAAATATATCTCAAGTGTTATAATGACATTACTACGAGGCTAAATTCTCCATGTTGAGGTTTACTATATTTATCTTGCATGATCTGCTGATTTGTCTGTAACTTCTTGTCTAGTCATGACTAGGTTCTTCCTGAATCAACTACTAAATACTCGTTGGTCCATTCCCATATCCAGATTCCGCGTAATCTTTCTTGGATTATTTCATTGTCTTAACTTATCTCACGTATTGGCTCTTTATCTATCAATAACATCCCGGGCAAGAACCCTTACTTCCTTTTTTTTGACGTTGTGCTTGCATAACGTTCTAGAATCATAGCATATCTGTAACATTTGGATAAGTGCAATCTCATCCCGTTCTCATTTTTATCACATTCTTCCTTTATCATTCCATATTCCCTCCTTTTGGGGAGTACTAAGACTTGGAGCTATGACGACCCGCCTACAGATATTTTTCCTCTTTATCTTTGGCGTCCTTTCACATCATCCATGACCCTTACTCGCCTTGCGGTAATCCTTCAGTACCAAGGATAACAAAATTCCTCACTCGCGAAAGTGACACTTAGTGTAAGTTGTCACACCTCCTTTTTTATACACCCGAAGGTAGTACAAGGGAGTTTTTCCAATTTAAGTGACATTATTCGAAATGGAATTATTTATTTATTTTATTCAAAGTCGCCACTTGGGATGGTTTGTTTTTGGGTGTCCCAAGTCACCGGTTTATTTTAGATCCAAAATCGAGGAAAATTCGACTTTCCTTTTGAAGTCTGCGAATCAGAAATTCTAAGTAAGGAATTCTGTTAACCCGGGAGAAGGTGTTAGGCATTCCCAGATTCCGTGGTTCTAGCACGGTCGCTTAAACTATTATAATTGACCTATTATCTAATTTTAATACATGTTTTAGCCTATGGTGCATTTTTAACTTATTAGCCGCTTTTAATTAATTTTAGGAAGTTTCAACGTTATCTAAAACACATCTTGAACCACGCCACATGAAATGCACCCGCGGTCCATGATACATTTTATTTAACGTTGTTGAGAATTGGAGTTGGGTCACATGAAATGCACACCCGAGTTTAGGAAATTAATTTTAAAATAGCGCACCTAAAACAACTACGCGCTTTCAGGTTAATAACAAGGTTTGCGAGGGCCATGGAAAATTCAATTAATGACACACCTCGATTTCTAAAGAGTTAAAAATTAATTAAGTGAGGTCCATGGGTTTTGAGATTTTTATTTGGCATGGCACGCCTCGAATTATTTCAAAAGATTTTATTCAACTAAAGCAAACTGCGGACGTCCATAAATATTATTTCTAAACTAATTTGAAATTATTGTGAATGCCATAACTTGCATAAGTTCAATTGCCACCAAAAAATTAATTTAAACCTATATAAAAAAAAAATTAAATCTTGCATAAAATAATGCTAACAATTAATCAAAACTAGATACTAGAGAGTCACTACAACTTTGGATTAGCGAGATTACCGGCATCTGAATCAAAGTAATACAAACCAAATAATTATAACAAATATTGGAAATTAAAAAAAAAACACATAAAACAAACATGAAAAGATCCAAATGTGGATTAAAACAAAAGGAATTAACAAGTTTTAAAAAAACAGACCTTACGTATCAAATCAGGCAGTCATCAATCAAATAACAATCCAATGTGTCTTTGTACTGATAGATATAAATTTGAATTACAGCAACTGGTCATTTTTAAACCGGAATATTTGCCGGCGACTTCAACTGGAACCAACAATCGGAGCTCGACGGACTCAACCTCAATCAACCTCTCGTTACCCTTTAATGTTTACTGTTGTATGTCAAAAGAAAGGCTGTTTTGAGGCATGTTTGGATTAATTTTTTTTACTGTTTCCATGGAGTTTTCGGCTGGAATGTTGGAGGTATTTTGGAGCTGGTTTTCCTGGGTTTAAGTGGGTGTTTTCGGGAAGGTTCTTGGGAGATGAAGAAGATTAGAGTGTCGTCCACAAATCTTTTCGAATCGCTGATCCGTATGGTGTGCGACGAAAAAGATGAGGTTCCGGGGGTGGTTCTAGGTCTGCGGCAGTCAGATCTGCGTTCCTGCAGCTGTCCGCTTTTTCCCTAAGTCAGCCTTTTGGTTTTGTATATTTTTTTTGTGTTTTAGCTGATAGGCGTTGGCTTCTTTATACAAAACGGCTGATTGTGTTTTATAAGTGTCTAGGTCAATTTAGGTATTAGGTACTATTATATAGGGGTAGAGCTTAGGTTAGAGGTATGAGTCTAGGAATTATGAGCTTGAGAATTATGTGTTAGGTTCAAAAATTAGGCCTAAAAATAGGTTGCTCGAGCTCAAGTTTTATTCTTTCCCTGCGAACGAGATTAAAAATGCGATCTCATTTATTAATTAATTCTACTTAAGTAAAATAACTATTAAAATAAGACTGACCGTTGAAACAAACTATTTTTTTTGGTATTTTTTCAAGATTAAAAATGACTAACAAAACATTAATGGAACAATTTTTGTAATTTTTATTTTTCTTGTAATAAAATAAATTAAAAGAGTAAAAATTAGTTGAAATAGCTATATTAGGCCTAGATTAAATATTTACATGCTAAAATATGAAAAATCTTGGGAAGGATCAAAAATCACATGTCTACATAACTGGCACATACAGTCCTTTAAGCTTAACTTTGCTCATATTGCTTGTTTTAGAGAAGCGTCTCCCTGAATGACCATTCTTTGAATTTATCATGGATCTTCTTCTGTTGTCCATTCTATTATTGCCGGAATGCGATATGAAATTATCATGATGCTGACTATCATCAAATCACTCAGTTCCTAATTCATGTTTAGTTTATCTTATTCACCAGTCCATACTGATTTCTATTACTCTGGGGTCTAACTTTTCCTTCTGTTAATCACGTTAGAGTTGAGAACTTATTTCTCGAAATGAGGATATGACTTTATGGCCTATATTCTTTTATTGTCTCAAGGCCTGTCATATTTCATCTTTTCCTTCACTTGACTGTAAACTCTGTAATATTGTCATCATTTTTTTTGACCTACCATTGTCAACCATGTATCACATCTTACTCATAATGCTTCATTAACTCTATTCTTATCTCCTGCTAATTATCTATGTCTACTACTTTACTCTGAAAACTCGAACAAAATATTCTTTTGCTTTTAGCTCCCCTTGCTCCATCCCTTGGCTCTTCAAGTTGCCTAACATTCTTTCTTTACTGGGGACGGGAGCCACACTAAGGTAATATTTATTCCTTCAAGGCTTCCAGCGCTCATATCCAGCTTTACTATTTTAAGGTGCACCATCTAGGTGTCTCACAAGGAGATTCATAACGCATTTGCAATATCCTTCGGAAATGTCAACTAAAGCAAACAATCTCTTCACTATTTTGGGCCACTAACCCCACCCGGATCGTGATATCCCATCCTCTTCTTAATCTACACCTGTTAGCCCCCAATATGGTATATTGAGAAGGGTGTGGCCAATTATACATACCTCTGTTACTGTTGAGGGTAACTCACAATGCTTATATCTTTCTGCCAAAACTATAATACTGATAATCTTCATTAACTGGGTACATTGTACCCTTCTTCACCTTTCTCCTTTTACTTGGTGAAACTTGTGTCTCCCTCCTTATTACTTTTTACCGTAAGAGTGGATAGACATTCTTGCCTTAGAGATCCTTATCAAGAAGCTTACACATCTTAGTATACACATGATTTGCTGAATACCTCATATTTATCCATTATAAGCACGATGCAAAAATTGAGTTCCTCTGACCCAACTCTTCCATTGCTATACCTCTTACCAATCGTCTTTATAGATAGAGGTATTGTCGTACTATAAGTAAGATAGAGTTTAGGAAATTGGGTTCTTACAACTGAGCTTTACCACACGATCTAAAGTAGGAAAAAAGAGTGACAATCCTAAAGTATGGTGCACGACACACCCATAAACAAGACTCTACTAGACACGACTTATACACTCCCTAGGACAGAACTGTTCTGATACCACTTTTGTCACGACCCAAACCGATGGGCTACGATGGACACCCGGTATCTTACTCGACCGAGTACCAATGTAATGTATCTTTTATATCATTTTATAATAGGTAAATAAACCAGAGTAAAACATGAGGGAATACAAACTTATACATATGAAGTACGAGCCTATAAGACCAAAATAACCACTCATGTACTAAACATGGGCTGACAAGGCCATACAATCTTTTACGTACATGACATCTATCTACAAGCCTATAAGAATATATAATTTTCATAAAGGTCGGGACAGAGTCTCGCCATACCAAAAAATACACGTCTAAATTATACTAACCAAACAAGCAACTTCGAAGTAAATAGAGTGCACCAACATCTTCTGCTGAGCTGATAGCCTACTTGGAGGGCTCTCGACCTGTCTATCAGGACCTGCGGGCCTGAAACACAGCATCCCTAGGCAAAAGGGACATCAGTACGAATAATGTACTGAGTATGTAAGGCACATAAATAAATACATAACAGACATAGAAGAAATATAGTGTAAATAACTCAACCTGTAAGTCTGGAAAACTTTGTAAATCATGAAATACTTATAGTGTCATGCATATACGTATGAATATCATGTCGTGCATAGGTACATGTTTCATAACATCATCAGCCTCTGAGGGCATCCCATCATATCATCTCGACCACTGTGGGCAAAATCACTAACGTATACCAGATGATCAGGTGGTGGTGCGTATATAACGCCGTAACCTTTTCTCATATATATATATATATATATATACATATGTACGCGTATATAACGCCGTCTGAGTCATGGATCAATGTACATGTATAAATGCGTAAGAAATATGTTAATAAGATTTTCTCGGAATGCCATAAAACTTAATATGCCTTTCGGATAAACTTTATCAAATACGTATATTTTGAGACCTATGAACAGATGATAGAGTAATATGACACATGGGGAATCAAGAACATAAGCACTTCTAGTACTTCTATAAATAGAATCATTTATTAAAGCTATGCATTTGCTCGTTTCGTTTGTATCATATGGATCATGCAAAAAGAAAGAAGGGATAGTCTTAACATACCTGAACTGATTTTCTTGAGAAAGATTGCACTATACTTCCTTAAAATGGGGAAATCTCATGTTTCTAAGGTGCTAAGAAATTTTGTTGGAATCTCGTTGGATTCACGTTGTTAACATTGGATCATTGTATGAATTAGAGAAGTCTTATGAAATTCCTCACGTTACTTTGAGTTGGAGAAGTCTTACAAAATTTCTCAAAGTTGTGAGCTTCTCCAGCAGTAACCTTGAGTTCTTGATTCAAACATCCCTTTCTTAATTCTTTGAAATATCTTTACTAAGTGGGTGTAGGCCTCACATCTTTGATGACTAAGTCCCATAATTTATCTAAATAAGCTACCTTGGCATGTGACTAATGAGTCATTTATTCAAGACCTATATGGCTGCCACCTTTTTGCTTATCCATCCTCAACCAATCAACCACCAACATCTTAGTTAATTATTAACCCCCCATTAAGCAATAATTATCCAATTATCTACATAATTAAGAATTATCTCAAATTACTTAAAATACTACTCACTTTAACACACCTTATACACCTTACTATCATGGTCATGTAGTAGGTTGTATGGTACTAGTCCATAAATACCGAGTATTAACACTTGACCCGTATATTATCCCAAAATGCCAAACTTGGACGAAAATTCATTTTCTTTGACTTGCCTTCCCTCTCATATTTACAAATTTACTCATCAGTTGTGAAATAGCATAATCCTTATAAACTTCGAATAATCTTTTCTTTGGACTGGTGTCAATTACCTTACAACAAATTCAACGTACAATACTACAAGGTGCAACATCATCGTAATTTAATACTGCGAAGCGTAATATCATTATAATGTAATACTGTAAGGCGTAACATCGTCGTAATATAATACTGTAGGTTGTAACATCATCGTAATATAATACTGTAGTATATAATATTATCGTAATATAATACAACGAGACGTAATATTGGCATAATTTTGCGGGGCATAACAATCACAGAGGCAAAAGATCTTCAAAAGCTGACCATTGATGAATGCATTGGTAATCTGAAGACTTATGAAATAAAGAAGAATAAGGACCATGAAAGAAGAGAACCCAAAATGGAAAAGTACTTGGTCCTCAAGGCTGACAACAATGACTCAAGTGGTGAGGATGCTGGCGTGGCCTACCTGACAAAGTGATTTTAGAAAATGGTTCGCAGGAATGGAGGCATTCCAAAAAGCAGCAGCTCCAGCAAACCAAAAGGTTATGAATTATGTCATAAATGTGGGAAGCCAAGACATTTCATCAAATATTGTCTTCTCCTCAAACAAGACCAGTACAAGTACAACACTGACATAATAGCCAAGAGGAACCCGGTTCCTGACAAGAGATTCAAGAGAAAAGATGTTATTGATAATGTTGTGAAATAAGATTTTGTTGCATGGGGAGACTCCTCTAGTGAATCCGGGGAAGATGATGAACAAGGTGACACCTCCATGATGGCTGTTTAAAGCGAAGCAACTGAGTATGACTCTATCTTTGCCCTAATGGAAAAATCTGATGATGATAAATATGAGGTAAACTTTCTAGACGTTCAAAGAAATTTGAAGTATTACTTTCAAAAGAAGATTATATCCTTGTCCAATGTTTTAGTTGATGCTTATCATAATCTTATAAATTATAAAAATGTATTAACTGTGGAACTAGGAGAGGTAGAACATGAGAGAGATAATCTAGTAGTCATAATCGTTGACTTAAAATAGACCATTGAGGTTCTAAAGAAAGAAAAAGATGCCTAACTGAAAGAATAATGTAGAGCATGAGAGATATGACCTATTAGTAGTAGTTGTGGATCTAAAAGAAACAATTGAGGAATTAAAAAAGGGAAACAGTTCTGGTAACATCCAAAAGGGAAAGGAAGTTCAAGTGAGGCTCACTTTAAGCTTGAAAATGAGTTCAAATCTGTGAAATCTAGTATGTGTGCTGAACTTGAAAGAAACAGACAACTTCAGGAAGATCTAGGCAAAAATGACCTAAAAAATCTCTAAAGTGGACTTGGTCCTCTGATGCAATCACTGGCATGTATACATGCAACAAAGGGAACAAGCAGGGAGTCGGTTCCAAAAGGAAAGGACTCCCAACAATCCATATAGAAAGCATGATACTGTCCTTGATAACTAGATTTGCACTCACTGTGGTAACACTGACACTTTAAAGAAACCTGTAAGGCTAGAATTCAGTCCCAACAGAAAAACGAAGTTTTTGTTGAAAAGGTAACTACTACTAAAGAGCCTATTTCCTCCATCAAAAACCATGTAATGCCTGCTTGGACAAAAAGAAGTTTAATTCGCCCTTTTCCTCACTACAAGAGACCCAAACTTGTTTGGGGTCCTAAGTCTAATCCTTGATCTTCTTATGCAGGGAGCAGCGAAAGGAAGTAGCCAAAGATGGTATATGGATAGTGGTTGATCTAAACATATCACTGGAAGTATTGATGATTTTCTTTCACTCAAAACCCTAAAAGGAGGGAGTGTGTCCTTTGGCAATGGCATAAAAGGATACATTCTGGGAGTATGAAGAGTTGGAAAGACACTCACTCATTCAATTGAGAATGTTTACTATGTGAATGGCTTGAAATATAGCCTACTGAGTTTCTCTCAAATTTGCGACTAAGAAAACAAAGTGTAATTCTTATCAAAGATGTGCACAGTCACAAATCTTGTGACTGGTGAAGCGTTTTTTTTGGCAAAAAGATTCAGAAATATCTATGTGTCTGATTTTGAGGCTTTGCACAATGGGGATATCATATGTTTGAGAGCTGTTGATGATGATGTTGAGCTGTGGCAAAGTATATGGGGACATGCAAGCTTTTCATTGCTGAACAAAATGTCAAGAAGGACCTGGTCCGTGGGCTGCCCAAGTCAAGGTTCAAAGATCGCAAGGTGTGTGATACATCTGTAAGAAGAAAGCAAGTTAGGTCCTCCTTCAAGCCCAAGAATGAAGTAAGCACCTCAAGGCCAATTGATCTCCTCCATATGGATCTTTGTGGACCTACGAGGGTGCCAAGTAGAGGAGGAAAGAAGTACATTTTGTAATAGTTGATGAATACTCCAAAGTCACATAGACCTTGTTTCTCAGAACCAAGATGAGCCATAATGTTGTAAGTATAAGGTCTGATCATGGCACAGAGTTCATCAATGCAAAATTCGACGAATTCTGTTTGGAAAATGGTATACGTCACAATTTTTCAGCTCCTAGAACACCCCAACAAAATGGTGTTTTGGAGAGGAAAAATAGGACTCTTGAAGAGATGGCAAGAACTATGCTGATTAACAGTGGGGTGGCAAAAACTTTTTGGGCAGAAGCAGTCAACACTGCATGCTACTTGGTGAACAGGTGCATGATCAGGTCCCTCCTAAACAAAACTCCATATGAATTGTTTAGCGGGAGGAAGCCCAAGCCAACTCACCTAAGAACGTTTGGATGCAAATGCTTCGTTCTCAATAATGGAAAGGAAACACTGTGAAAATTTGATGCCAAAAGTGATGAAGGAATCTTTCTTGGATATCCCTCACAAAGCAAAGCATACATGGTCTACAACATAAGGACTCAATGTGTTGAAGAAAGCATACATGTAATGTTTGATGAATCACACCACTTATGTAGGAAAGATTCACATGATAAGATTGATCAAGTCGGAGAGCTGTCGAAGGTTCCTAGAGAAATCATTGATATAGAGAATAGAAAGGCTGATTTGATGAGCCAAGTCGAGGAATCCATTGAAGAAATTTAATAGAACCTTCTGCTGATAGAGAAGAATTTGGTTCCTCCATCACAACAACTGAAGCAGAAGATAAAGTTGCTGATGTCGTGCAAGGAACCCCTGATGCTGAGCAGAGAAGTGGTACTCACCCATCCATTGATGCCAACAACAAATCTCATTTCGAGGAACTTGGATCCTCACACAATAAGATTCAAGTGTCTAGCTGGAAGCAAAAAATTTCACATCCCCTCCAAAATGTGATCACTCCTCTAGATTCAGGAGTTCAAACCAGGTCAAGGACAAGAAGCTTATTTGCCTTCTTAGCTTTCCTTTCCCAAATTTAGCCCAAAAATATCAAGGAGGCATTGAAAGATGCTGACTGGATTACTGCTATGCAAGATGAACTCCATCAATTAGAGAGGAACTGTGTATGGCACCTGGTTCCTCGACCCTCAGACAGAATGGTCATAACAACTAGGTGGGCGTTCAGAAACAAGCTTGATGAGTTTGGGAATACAATAAGGAACAAGGACAGGTTAGTAGTTCAAGGTTACAATCAAGAAGAAAAGATCGACTATGATGAGACTTTTGCCCCAGTTGCTTGAATGGAAGCCATCAGAATCCTTATTGCATTTGCATCTCATATGGAATTCAAATTGTTCCAAATGGATGTTAAAAGTGCATTTCTGAGTGGATATTTAAAGGAAGAAGTCTTTTCCAAACAACAACCTAGTTTTGAGTGTCATGAGCATCCTGAACATGTATTCAAACTTGACAATGCATTATATGGGCTAAAACAGGCTCCTCTTGCATGGTATGAAAGGTTGTCCAAGTTCCTTCTTAAAAATTGCTTTACAAGAGAAAAAATCGACAACACCCTATTTTTGAAGAAACAGGGGAGGAACCTGCTCATTATGCAAGTTTATATTGATGACATCATCTTTGGTGCAACAAACGGATCCTTGTGTGAGGCGTTTGCAAAGCTTATAGGAAGCGAGTTTGAAATGCCCATGATGGGGGAATTAAATTTTTTCTTAGGGTTGCAAATTAAGCAAACCCCTAAGGGAATGATGATAAGCCAACATAAGTACAATAAAGAACTCCTGAAGAGATTTGAGATGGAAAGTTCAAAGATCATTGATACTTCTATTGCCACTGCCACTCGTCTAGACAAAGATGAACTTGGTTCTCTTGTGAACGAAACCATGTATAGGGGTATCATAGGTTCACTCTTGTATCTCACAACTAACAGACCTGATATTGTATTTAGTGTGGGATTATATGCTAGATTTCAATACAGTCCAAAGAAATCTCATCTGAAAGCTGCCAAGAGGATTCTAAGGTATCTTAAAGGAACATAGGACCTGGTTCTCTACTACCCTTCAGGAGACAATTTCGACTTAATTGGGTATGCTAATGCTAATTATGCTGGTTATTTGGTGGATAGAAAGAGCACATCTGGAATGGCTCACTTTCTACGGTCATGCTTAATTTCTTGGGGTATAAAGAAACAAATCTATGTGGCTCTTTCAACTGCAGATGCTAAATATATGGCAGTTGCCTCTTGTTGTGCTTAACTGTTGTGGATCAAGCAACAACTGGAGGACTTTGGTGTGTTTTAGGATTGTGTGCCACTACTATGTGATAAAACAAGTTCTCTAAACATGGCAAAGAACCTAGTTCAACATAAACAAACAAAGCACATTGATGTGCGACATCATTTTCTCATGGTTAATGTTGAAAAGGGCCTCATCTGCTTGAAGTTTTGCAAAACAGAGGACTAGGTAACAGATATCTTCACCAAAGCATTGAGTAGAGAACATTTTGAATAGAATCCGATGGCTTTGGGGTTGATGAAATCAAACTGAGTACCAGACCCCTCAATGATTGGCTATGAAAGAGTGAATATGTAAAAATGCTAAAAAGTTTTTTCTGGCAAATTCTAACTCATCTCTATACCATTATAGTAAACACGCATGGAAATAATAAAGTGAACAAGCAGCCAATAACCCTACATCTGAGTAAAAGGATGAAGCTCTTTGGTCAACGAACCTGGTTCCCTTGACTCAGGTTAGTAGCACTTCTTACACTCATGCACACCTTAAACGGCTATAAAAGTGCCATGTCATTAAAATGTTTCAGTCTCTCTCTCTCTCTCTCTCTCTCTTTCTCTCTCGCTCATCTGCTTAAAACCCAGATGTCACAGCCATTTTTGATCGACACGTCTACCAAATACGTTACACTCGTTTGTAACTGGTCCCTCACTCCCTCTAAATATCCCCAAAAGGCATCTTTTTCCCAACTATCCACATCAAAGATACAATATTCTATTCTCTTTCAAAAGCAAACCCTATCTTTCTCGTGCCTCTACTTCCAAACTCCATTATGTCTCAGAATCCAGAGCTTTCCAGTACTATAAGTGTCATCCCATCTATGACTTTATCTCACAAAACACAAACAGTTGCGTCTGAGTCTTAAATGTCACCCATTCAAAACCCCATACCGGACCAACAACCACCGACTGGCTCTTCTCCAACCCAATTGAGTTCTGGTTATCACGTAGTCATAAGACTCAGAACCCCAAGAGATTTGTTGCTCCATTCTCTCCTTCTGCCTCACCGGAAAAAATGCTAGATGACGAAACAATAGATAGAGTCAATGGACAAATTCTCTAATCAGAAGGTTGGGGAAACTTCTGAAACTCAACAAGATGTGGTCAGCAGTGGTGAAGTACTATAGAATATAAGGGTCCACCAAACTCTATAGAAAACCAGGTTCTCTATCAGGTTCAACATAACACACGCACACTGCAGTATATAGATGACAAGAGGAATTTTACGTGAAAAATTCCCAGCCCAACGGTATTAAAAATCACGAGCTACCCTTGTAGGATTTCAACTTCACTACCGAGAACATTTTAGTTTACAACCTATGCAACCTAGGAATTAACTTCTTAATCCTTCACTAACTTGTAATACTTTATTACAAGCCACTTTGTAATAACTCTATTATAAAGACTTTACAACTCGACTAACTCTAGCCAAGACTTAATCACAAAGGTTTAAGGTTTATAAGAGTTTCCCACAGAATACTTCTAAACAATATAAGTAGGAATTATAATTGAAGAACTGATACAAAGTTACAACTCTACTAAGGACATATAAAGACTTGATATGGGAACTAGTCTGTATCAGCGTCATACTTTGTTCTTGATGCACAGGAGAATTGTTTTTCTTGGTAAACATTCACTTGGAGTTCTTGAGTGAATTATCTAAGTGTTCAAGTGATGTGTTTTACCTTCCTTGATGCTAATAATACATGTGTGACATCATTTATAATGACGTAAGCAAGGTAGGTAAAAAGCCTTCCATAGAAAGTTGACTGCTGGACTGTTCCTGTTCTGTAGCATGTGCAGGCAACAACTTTTCCAACTGGAGAGTTGACTTCGTACAGTTACCTCGGGAGCTGCTAGGGACCTGTTACCTCATCTGTTCCTTCGACTCTGAAGAGTTGAGCCATATCCCAAACTGGAACCTTTCGATCTTAAGATCTTGATAATGTATAACAGGTTCCTTATCTTGTTCTTGATAGTAAGTTTGTTAGATCATCAAAATATAAAGCAAGGTACTTGTAACCTATCAACTTCCCCCTTTTTGGTGATGAAAAATTCATAATTGAGAATCGTACAAAGGACTATAAAGAACCAGATAGTGCACCAGTAACCTTAGAGAGTTCTCCCTGAATATGTATTTCCCCTTACTCAGTGCACATCATCATCATTCAATTATTCAAAAATCTTCCCCCTTTTGGCATCATAAAAAGCACAGAACAAGCAAGCAGCATAAAAAAGTCTAGCATGGCTAACTCATGCCACTTATGTGCACAAAACATGACATAAAATAGAGATAAGAGAGCAATAGCATAAATAGCAAAAGGGAAAGACTTGTATTAACCAAATTTGAACTTTTACAGGCGGGAACAGAATCATTGTTACCATACACTATTCCAAAACAAAACAAAAGCAAGTACCAAAAACCAAAACATCACCAAAACACACTTAAAAGATAGATATTGGAAACTGGACACTGAGGGGATACTCTTTAAGGGACTCTAGAGGAAGATGGCTTGGAAAAGGAAGCAAGGGTTTGAAGGAAAAGATCCATGCGAGCATTCACGATCATTTTCTCATTGAGCAGTCTTTCTTTCAGGTCCTCCACTTGTTTCTCGAGCTCAACATTCTGATTTGTTAGGCAGGAAACCTCTGAACTATGAGAACTACTGGAACTAGGTGCCTCTTGTAGCTGACTGAGCTGACTCTCAAGAATCGCATTCCTAGCCTTCAACTTCCGGATCCCCTCCGTGGCACTATTTTGAGCATTTATTAGTTGAGAGATCATAAAGGTGCTTCCAACTCATCTGAACTTTTCAATACACTCACACTCCTCAAGAGTGGTTGATAAGCAGAGATTTTAACCTATTATTTACTCTCTTTTACTTGTGTTTTAGGCCAAAAATGCTTAAAGGGATTCCCAGAAACTAATGAAATATGTTTGCTTGCAGGAATTGTTCAAATTGATCCAAAGGAACCTTAATCAACTCACAAAGGAGTCAAAAGTTGAACAAAAACCAAGGTTGGGAAAAAATCTTTGAAGCGCGGACCGCACAAATATTGTGCGGTCGTGAAAGCCATGATGCGGCCGTGAGCTTAATTACGCAGTCCGCATAAGGGAGATTTAGAGATTATGATTTTTGGGCTAAAGGATGAGTGCCAGCCGCACCAGAAATGTGCTGCCACGATTGAAATTATGCGGACTGCGATGACTGAGGTTCAGAGAGCTTACAATTTGAGCAAAAAAGAGAAGTGCGTTCCGCGTCAGAAATGTGCGGCCGCAGAAGTCCCTTGTGCAGCCGCGATCGAAATTACGCAGTCCGCGAAATCTTAGCTCAACCTAGATCCAAATTGAAGAACGCAGACCGCACTCAGAATTGTGTAGCCATAAAAGCAAGAGTGTGGCCGCGCTGAGAATTATGCGGTCGCACAACCTCCGCAGGGGTATTTTTGTTAGACATTTTCAGCTTAGTATAAATAGATCTTTTTGACATTTTTAGGTTATGTTATGTATTAGAGGAGCACCTGAGATGCCTGAGTTTTTTGTTTTGGGAAATTTTATACTAAATTCAACTTTTATCATTAGATTTTCATCCTTTAATATAGTATTAAGAGTTTTATCTTCATTTCATCTTTAATTTCCGTTATTTCCATATGTAGCTAAACACATAGCTAGGGTTGTGGCCCAACCCTAGTGTGGGTATTTGATATGTATTTTATTTTAGGGCTTTAATGTGAATGGTTTAGTGATATTTAACCTAGTTCTTGCTAGAACTATAGAATTAATGGTTTCAAACATTGATCCATGCCTTTATGACTTAGTCTCTACTTGAGAAAGAGGGACTAAGTCTAGGATAACTAGGCTAACATGGAATTGGGGTGAACTCAAGAAATTGATAACCCTAATTAAAGGGTTAAACCTAGAGATAGTAATACCCGACTTGAGCTAATATAATTTGATTTGTATGAATACCCATTTGGACTTGAGAAAGCCAAATTGGGCAAAATCACTCAAATTACCAAGAGGTATAGAGTGAGTACCCGGGTGTGATAGCTATATTATGATCCCAACTAATCAAAAGTTTGCCCTAGATTTTACTATCCATTAGATATCCACCTAGGTAGAAGTCATGACCCTAGTCTCTTCAAACATTTGTAAAACAACTACAAAAATATTGTCCTTAGTTTCAATTATTGTAATCTTAAGAGTAAAGTTAGAAGTAGAAATCAAACCTAAAACTTGTGGAAGTGTAATTAGACTCAAAGCCCACCTCTAGCTTAGATATAAAACTAATTCCAATTATTAACTCCCTGTGGATTCGATCCCGGCCTAGTTGGGTTAAAACTGCATCGACCACCCTCTCTACTCGATAGTAGTGTATGCTTGGACTCGCTCAATTTTTGGCGCCGTTGCTGGGTAGTTAGACGGTCTTAGTTATATATCTAAGTATTTGTGTGTTTTATTTTTCTTTCCTTCCATTTTTATAATTTTGTGTGTGAATTGCTTTTAGGTACAAAATGGCTCTTAACTACGAAGCCCTCAGAAATTTTCCATTGGGGGAGGAGGTAGATGATGATCACGTGGAAGAGATTCAGCCTGAACCTCAAGTACAAAGGAGAGGCCGCCCGCCTAATGACAATATCCCAAACCCTCCTGCACATCCTCCAAGGGAAGCACAGAGGGTGTTACCCAAGCTATGCGAGTGCAATAGGCCCTCTCCGGATTAGGGCGGGCAACTTCCAAATAACCAATGGCATGCTTACACTATTGGAACAAAATGGTTTCTTCATCGGAGCTCCACGCCAAAATGCTTATAAGCATCTCAATGGTATTATTGACATGTGCTAGGGGAGCAAGCAGACTAATGTCTCCGAGGACGCGTTGAGGTTAAGGATTTTCCTATTTTCTCTAAGGGGGAAGGCTTTGGATTTGTTAGAAAGGTTACCTAATCATTCCATCACCACTTGGGATGAGTTGGACGAGAATTTCATCGCAAAGTTCTTTCCTCTGGGACATATGGCAATGCCAATAGATGAGATCCTTGCTTTTAAACAAGAGCCAAATGAACCGTTACATGAGATTTGGGAGAGGTACCGGACGATGGTAAAAGAGTGCCCGAACAACGATATGACTGAGGCCATGATCCAAAAGACCTTCTATAGGGGGATCAACATAACAAACCAATGTTTGGTTAACCAACTCGCCGGGGGGAACTTCATGAACACGCCATATGCCGAAGCATGTGACATACTTGATGAGATGGCGGATACTTCTTCGGTGCGGAAAGGTAGAGCCAATGTGCCACAAGGTGACCCTAATGTTATTCACCTACACAAGGAGCTACATGACCACGACCAAGCTATAGCCGAGTTGACAACTATCATAAACCAATTGGCCAAAGCTCAGCTTCAACAAGTTCAAGGGACAAAACAAGTGAATGACATGGAAGGAGCGAATATGATGATCAATAAGAGAAGGCAACAAGATCAACAACTTCAAAACAATCCAAATCAATTTGAGCAAAATGGTAGTGGGTACAATCAAGATGATTCATATGATGATAAAAGTAAAGAGGTTAAATATGTCAACAATTATCAAGGTCAACAGGGCAATGCTCCGAATCAACAACAGTGGAGATCATAGGGAAACCAAGGAAATTGGGAAATCAAGGTCACAAGGAAAATGGAATACTGGCAACAACAACAACAATCAAAATTGGGGTAATCAAGTAAATCAAGGCAACTGGGGTGGCAACAATAATAGTAATTGGGGAGGCAATAACAATCCAGGGGGTTGGAATAACAATAATCAAGGGAATAAAGGGTCGGGCTTTCAAAGCCCCCTGATGTATCAACAACCGAACAACCCGCCTCTATACCCATCACAAGGTCCTAATTCTTCAAACAATGATATGGGACAGATTGAAACCATGTTCGAGCAAATGATGAAGAAAAATGTCGACTACGATGCCCAATTAGCCTCCCACAACACTTCTATCCGCAACTTGAAAGCAACTTGGCCAAATTTCTCAAGCTTTGAATACTCGCCCTAAGGGGGCACTACCAAGTGATACGGTAGTAAACCCGAAGTGTGGGAACAATACAGGGCATGCTATGGCGGTGACTACAAGAAGTTGGAGAGGTGGAGATGCTAGTACTTCAAACTTAAGAAAGATTGTGAATGATGTTGTGGTGATGCAAGCTGATGATGAGACAAGCAATGAGGTTCAAGTAAATGATGAAGTGAGGATAGACATTGATGAAAATGTGGAGGAGACACAAGATGATGTGAACCCGTCTAAGGGACATGTGATAGATATACTGGATCTGGTAGTGCCTAAAGCCAATATTCCTTTGCCAAGGCCTCCTCCACCATATCTTTAAAGGCTTGCAAAGCAAAACAATGAGAATCAATTCAAGAAATTCATTGATATGATAAAAAGTTTGTCCATAAATGTGCCACTGGTTGAAGCGTTAGAACAAATGCCAGGATATTCCAAGTTCATGAAGGACTTGGTAAAAAAAAAGAGATCAATGAACTGTGAAACAATCAAAATGACACATCAAGTGAGTGCCATTGTGTACTCCATGGCTCCAAAGTTAGAAGACCCTGGTGCCTTTACAATGCCATGCACTATTGGTAGTGCCAATTTTGCCAAAGCTTTGTATGACTTTAGGGCAATCATTAACTTGATGCCATATTCTGTGTTCAAGACATTGGGGATTGGGCGACCAAGACCCACATACATGAGGATGTAAATGGTGGACCGGACAATGAAGAGGCCGTTGGGGATAATTGATAATGTGCTAGTTCCGGTCGATAAGTTCATAGTTCTGGCAGATTTTGTGATACTTGACTTTGAGGTTGACTACGAGGTGCCAATCATATTGGGGAGAACTTTCCTAGCTACAGGGAGTACCTTAGTTTATGTGGAAGCTGGGGAGCTCACCTTCTGGGTGGGAAATGAAAAAGTTATGTTCCATGTTTGCAAGTCAATGAGGAAGCCTAATAGCAACGAAGTGTGTTCGTTTGTGGATCTTGTGACCAAAGTAATTGTTGATGACATAAGTGTTGTGATGAATGTTGATGACCCATTGGAAGCGGTGTTATTGAATCTTGATGAGGATTGGAAGGAAGGCTTGGTAGAATGCGTCAATGCTTTGCAAGGAATGGGTTCTTATACATATGAGCCCCAAAAACTTTCCTTAGACCTTGATAACCGGAAAACTCCACCAACAAAGCCCTCAATAGAGGAACCTCCCACATTGGAGTTGAAGCCCTTGCCTTCACACCTTAGGTATGAGTTCTTAGGACCTTGTTCCACTTTACCTATTATTCTTTCCTCGTGCTTAACTAACGTGCATGTAGATTCCACCATTGTGGTGCTCCAAAGGAGGAAGAAGGCAATAGGTCTGACATTGGCGAACATTCGAGGTATAATCCTTGCCTTTTGCATGCACAAAATCATATTGGAGGAGGATGCCAAACCTTTCGCGAAACATCAAAGAAGGTTGAAGGAGGACATGCAAGAGGTAGTCAAGAAAGAGATCATCAAGTGGCTGGATGTTGGGGTTGTCTACCCTATTTCTGATAGTTCATGGACTTCACCGGTATAATATGTCCCAAAAAAGAGGGGCATGACTGTGATTACAACTGACAACAATGATTTGATCCCCACAAGATATGTCAGTGGTTGGAGAGTATCATGGATTATAGGAAGCTCAACAAAGTAACTCAGAAAGAACATTTTCCGCTTCCATTCCTTCATCAGATGTTGGAAAGGTTAGCCAGACGTACTTATTATTGCTTCTTGGATGGGTATTCTGGATATAACCAGATTCTTATTGCACCTGAAGACCATGAAAAGACCACCTTCACTTGTCCGTATGGAATATTTGCATTCTCAAGGATGCCGTTTGGTTTATGTAATGCACCGACTACTTTTCAGCGGTGTATGATGGCTATATTCACGGATAGGGTGGAGGACTTCCTTGAGGTTTTCATGGATGATTTCTCATTTTTGTGGGATTCTTTTGAAGAGTGTTTGAATAATCTTGATAAAGTCTTGGCACGTTGTGAAGAGAGCAACTTGGTGCTTAATTGGGAGAAGTGTCACTTTATGGTCGAAGAGGGCATTGTCCTCGGACACAAGATATCCAAGAATGGTATTGAAGTGGATAAAGAAAAAATTGAAGTGATATCAAAACTCCCTCCTCGTCATTCCGTTAAAGGAGTGAGGAGCTTTCTAGGTCACGTAGGGTTTTACCGTCGGTTCATCAAGGATTTCTCAAAAGTGATGAACCTCGTGTGCAAGTTGTTGGAAAAAGATACAAAATTTGTGTTCAATGATGATTGTATGGAGGAATTTGAGCTACTCAAGTATAGTTTGACTACGACTCCCATCATTACCGCACCAAATTGGAGTTTGCCATTTGAGCTCATGTGTGATGCTAGCGACATGGCGGTAGGAGCGGTATTGGGGCAAAGAATCAACAAGATATTCCGTCCGGTCTATTATGCTAGTAAGACCATGAACGATGCCCAAGTTAACTATACGGTGACCGAGAAAGAACTCTTAGCCATTGTCTTTGCTATGGAAAATTTCTGCCCGTACCTCATGGGTACCAAAGTGATTGTTCACACCGATCACGTGACGCTTCGTTATTTGATGAGTAAAAAGGACTCAAATGCTAGATTGACAAGGTGCAGTTATTTTTCTACAAGAATTTGATCTTGAAATCATAGACCGAAAAGGGAGTGAGAATCAAGTGGCGGACCACTTGTCTCGTTTGGAAGAGGAGGGGAGGCCCCATGATGGCCTTGAGATAAATGAATTGTTTTTGGATGAACAACTCCTTTCCATGTCTTTGACCGGGATGCCTTGGTTCGCCGATGTGGCTAACTATCTTGTGATCGGAATTATCCCGAATGAGTTCTCTTCAAACCAAAAGAAGAAGCTCAAACGAGACTGTTTGGATTATTATTGGGACGAGCCATATCTTTTCAAAATTTGCACTAATAATGTTATCCGGAGATGTTCCAGAAGAAGAGCAATTGGGTATTCTTGAAGCTTGCCATTCGTCGCCCTATGGTGGTCACCATAGTAGGGCGAGAATTACTACAAAGGTCGTAAGTTGTGGATTCTATTGGCCTACATTTCGCAAAGACGTTAGCGAGCTTGTTAAGCAGTGTGATGATTGCCAAAGTGCCGGTGGGATTTCCAAGAAGAATGAGATGTCTCTCACCACCATCCTTGAGATGGATATTTTCGATGTGTGGGGCATCGACTTTATGGGTCCATTTGCAAGTTTGTGTGGGAACACCCATATTCTTGTTGTTGTAGATTATGTTTCCAAATGGGTTGAAGTTGTGGATTTGCCCAACAATGAAGCACGGAGTGTGGTGGCTTTATTGAAGAAAAACATATTCACAAGGTTCGGCACCCCAAAGGCCATTATTAGTGATGGGGGTTCTCATTTTTGCAACAAAGACTTCGACACGTTTCTCTCCAAGTATGGTGTCACTCACAAGGTGTAAACCCCCATCACCCTCAGGCAAGTAGACATGTTGAAGTCTCCAACAGAGAGATCAAGTGTATTCTATCCAAGACTGTCAATGCAAACCGGACTGATTGGTCAAGGAAACTTGACGATGCTTTATGGGCCTATAGAATAGCTTACAAGACTCCAATTGGTATGTCTCCGTATCTGTTGGTATTTGGGAAAGCATGTCACCTCCCGGTGGAATTAGAGCATAAGGCCATGTGGGCGTTGAAGAAGTTAAACCTTGATTGGGATGCAGCTGCCAATCTTCGGGTGGAGCAATTGAATGAACTTGATGAGTTCCGGTTCCATGCTTACTCTAGTTGTCCTTGTATAAGGACAAGATGATGTACATGATAAGTACATTCGGAACAGAGAATTCAAAGAAGGTTACCTTGTTCTCTTATTCAACTCTCGGTTACGGATGTTTCCGTGAAAGCTAAAGTCAAAGTGGAGCGGTCCCTTTGAAGTGGTACACGTGACTCCTTTTGGTGCTCTAGATTTGAAAACGAATAATGGTGATATCTTTAGAGTCATTGGGCACCGGGTGAAGCACTATATTTGTAAGGTTGATGATGGCCACGTTGTGACATTGATCCATTTCAAGTGAATGATGGTAACATGCGTCGTGTCGCGACATTGAATCAGGTGGTTCTTGGGAGGCAACCCATGTGTTTTTCTTTCTTTTGATTTTCTTCTTAGATTAGGCATCGTTTTGGACTAACTAGTTGTGAAGTGTATGTAGGAATTGGTTGTGCAGTGCAGGAAATTGACAAGAAAAAATTTGGCCAAGTGGTTAAATTGTGCGGACCGCGCCAAAATTTTGCGGACCGCACAAGCACTTTGCGGACGCACAATTCTGTGTGTGGTCGCACAGGTGGAATGGGAAAAATGCCAACTCTCTGAAGTTTGGCCTGACACAATCCGTTAAGAGTTCGCGGCCGCGCCCCAAATTTTGCGAACTGCCGCAGCCATTTTTTTGTGGACCACGCCAAGGAATCTGATGTTGAGCTACAAAAAGTAAAGAGTGTGGACCACACAAAAATTGTGCGGCCACACTCGGCTAAGTTGGTAGGTCACTGGGGTCAGAGTATAAATAGGTCTTCTTGAAACTAATCACACTTTACACACTCTGACCTCTCAAGCAAGCCTAACGCACAGTGCACTTCCTTGTTTTCAATCTCATCTTTCACTCATCAAGTGTTGATTTCTTACCACATTTCACTACTGGTATGTTCACTTTAATGAATTAATTTCATTGTTTTCTTTTCTTTTCTCTTTGTTTTAGTTTTCTTCTTTAGCTAGGGTTAGGTTCATGCCAAATATATCAAATTGATGCTTAATTATTGCTTAGAAACATATGGGTAGTATTTGAATGCATAATGGGGGCTAGGGTTAGTAGCTTTTATTGTTTAACTGCCATGAATCATGACTAAGTAGTGAAAACCCTAGTATTAATCGTACCTCAGTGCCGATGTATTTGAATTTCGCGGCCGCACACATTTTTGTGTGGTCCGTGATAGGGTATGCGGCCGCATACAAAAATTACGGGCCGCGATACCCTAGTTTCAAGGTACTATTGGTTGCTTAGAGTCCAAGGCCGCAATTAGTTTTGTGCGTTCCACGGTTGGTTTTCGTGGATGCACCCAATTTTGTGCGGTTTGCATAGTTGAACTTCAGAGACCCAACAAAGTGCTTACGCGGCCTCACTCAAAATTGTACGGTCCACGATGGGTATTATGCGTCCGCGCTCTATTTTATGCGGTCCGCAGTTGGGTAATTTCAAGGAACTAGTAGTCTGAACCTAGTATCTTCGCGGCCGCATTCAATTTTGTGCGGTCTGCGATGGGTAGTTTGAGGCCGCACTCACTTTTGTGCGGTCTGTGCTGCCCTATTCTAAGAGGCAATACCTATCTTTTCAACTGTAATTCATTAACACATATTGAACCCCAATTCTAACTGACTTTCACTACTTGTGTGTTGCAGACAATGGTGTATTCCCGAGGTTGAGGTGATTCTTCCATAGGGAGGGTGGAAACCCTCCCATGGCCGGGGTCGAGGCAAACCCAACATACTTCTGTCAGTTCAAAAGATAATTGGCAAGAAAGCAACCCAATAGAGCCCCGGTCTGAGACTAGTGAGTATGTCCCCTCCGGGGATGCTTCTGAAGAAAACTCCGGGCAAGCACAGCCGAAAGTCTAGTCCCAAACAATTCCTGGGGAGATTGCATTTGGTTGATGAGTCCTCCTCCTCTAAGGGTTCATCTAAGGGTTTAGAGAAGGGTAGTGAAGATTCTGAACCCTCTCCCTCACATGTTGCCCCAGCTGCAATCAATTTAGATGATGATGATGAAGTTCTCGATGACGGGAGAGGTGATGATACAATTGTGAGGGGCCTGGCTAGATAAAGGAACTCAGAGGTGTGGGCTGATACGTTTGTCAGTGAGAAGGCTTATGCTAAATTTCGGGAATGGTGGACCCAAAAGTCGCTCACTCTTGAGCCACAGTTCATAACCAAAGACCTAAGCTAGTACAATCTGAATATCCTAAAGCACTTTACGGAGAGAAAAGGATGGAAATGATTCACCGGTCGTCCGCATGATGTCGATGAATACCTCATCAAGGAGTTTTATGCCAATGTTTCCCACATAAAAAGGGTACAAAAGTGATGAAGTTCTAGAACTTGAAAATCCGGTTTGATGGCCAAGCACTGAACATATACGTGGGGTTTGAGGAGGTTGAGGCTGTGCAATACCTGGAGAAGCTAGCCTTGGGTGAGGCAGTTCGCCCATGGCTAGCTGAGATACTTGCTATTCTAGGGACAACACCTATATGGATCACAACAGGAGTGCCAATTGTTAGAGCCAACCTTAACTTTGAAGCAAAAGGGTGGCAAACATTTGTGTGTAGCCGTCTTGACCCTTGCCAGCACGAAAATGTACTTCCAATTTCCCGAGCAGTATTTGTAGCTTCCATCATGGCAGTATATCCTATTAATGTAGGGCACTTGATATCCTACAACATCTCCAATTCAATCCAGAAAGAAGAAAGATCATATCCCTACCCCAACTTCCTCACTAAGTATTTTAAAGATCAAGGGGTAGAGCCGAGACACTTTAATGTGGAGGTGAAGGCTAAAAAGCCTTTCTTATGGTATCACCTCTAGGGAGCAAACAACCCTAAATTCAAGGGTAAAGCCACTACCTCCACTGGCCAGTCTGAAGAGCCAGGGGTAGTGGCTACTGGATCAGTTGTCGAGCCCTCCACAGCAACCGGTACTTCTACCGGAGCAGCAACCAATCCTCCTCCATCTTCCAGACCATCTATCGCAGTGCCACTGCTAGTGCCTTCATCTTCCACTTACCCTCAGACTGCACTGAGGGTTTCCCAGACACTATCCAGTCGCAACAACTGGATGCAGGCAGCTACCACAAAGCTGACTGCCATATCCAGTGGAGTGATAGCACAGTCTTCAGCCCCAGTAGCGCTTCGGGTACCTTCATCAGTGAAGGGCTAATTGAAGATGATTCTGGACAACCAGAAGAAGATTTGGGATGACCAAAAGAAGATCGTAGATACTCTTGATACATATGTGAAGGTCATTACAGACCCGACCAAGCAGTTTAAGAAGATGAAAAGTCTTAGTCCTCAAAGAAGTCCGTGAAGAAGTTTGCTAAGGAGGTTGAGAAGATTGCACATGCAGGAGACTTGCCAATGGGCATTCTCATGGAGGAGACAATCCCAGCAGCACAGACAACACCAGAGGTAGTAGCCTGCCAATCTAAGGAGCCAGCTGCAACATCACACACTACTGAGGAGCTGATTCAGATGCTTAGCAACCCTGTAGTCCCCCAGTCAGAGGATGTGGAGATCCAATTAGATGATACTGAGGGTTCTGATGTTGAGGACCCAATGCAGACAGAGACCACATAGGGAGTTCTCTTTAATCTCTACCCCTTTTGCATGTTCTTATTTGTTATAAGCATTGAGGAAAATGCTATTTTTCATTTGGGGGTGGTCTATTTTGATTTATGACATTTGGTATGTAATAACAATTAGACTATTTTTCTTTATCCTTATTTAACTTTATTTTTACTTTTGGTATGTATATATTCGTTATTTTCACTTTTGGTATGTATATTTTTTTTTACCATTTTATGTATATATTCGTTTCCATTTATGTATATTCGTTTTACCTCAAGTGGTATATATTCAGTTTAATTTCCATAGTTTACTTCATAACTTCTTTCGTTAATTTTCCTTAGTAGCATAGCTTCTTATTTCCTTTAGAATCTTTTTTTAAGTTGTTAGCTTCTTTTTTACGTTTTATGTGAAGAACAAGCCTTTGGTTTTCTTAATCCATGGTTCTTTCCAAAGGTGGATGTTGTGTGAACCGGGTGGCTCTTCCCAACGATAGATGTCGTGACAATCTTCTTAAGTGATTGAGTTCGTTTTCTTTATGTTCTGGTATAGATAGTAGTAATGAATAAAAGTGTCTCAAGCAAGCTTCACTTGGTACTAACACATTTACCTTTGACCTTATGGTTAGAAACAAGTTGATTGGCAAATAATAGCTCTCGTTGTGACATTTAGACTCTTGTGTTGACTAAAACAATCATCGAGTGGTTTCTTTGAGCCATTTGTGATGTTTAATCTTATCTAGAGTTGTTGTGGGCCCTCGATTCTATCTCTTTAATAATCCAGCAGCTTGAGAGCTGAGGTATTGAATTGCAAGTCCAAGTCCGTATCAATAAGTCTAGAACTTGCCTCAATGTTTGTATAGGAGAAATTCTAAGTGTAGATCGACTTGGGAAATGATTGTAGGCTCTCATTTATCCAATTTAAAACTTGAAAGATTCTGTAGCCTACCAATATGATGTCCCTAGTCAATCCCTTTGAGCCGAAAACCTTTTTCTTTCAATAACTACGTTACAAGCCTTTATCCATTCTATAATGACCCTCTCTTGGCACCCAATCTTTCCTTGTCATTCTTGATAAACAATTGGCAAAAGTATAAGTTTGGGGGAGAGACGAGGAATGTGAAAGTGATAAAAGGTACAAAGAACAAAAAGAAATGAAGAAAGGAAAGGCAAAGAAAAGGAAGAAAAACCAAAAATAAATATGTCAAAGTGAATAAGATAGAAAGTTGAAGGGATTCAAAGAAAGCAATGATGAAAGACATGGCATGATTAGAAAAGGAGAAAAGTGATTGTCATGAGCAAGAAAGAGTGACAGTGTGTCTCTCTAGTTCCCCTAAGGAAGAATAAAATGACTCAAAGAGTCAAGAAAGCATGAGCCGAAATGAGAAAATAGAGTGCTTAAGGAAAACCATCATATGCCGAAAAGTCCTACCTTGATCCAAGAGCCTTCATTACATTTCTGCAAAAGCCCTATATGATTTCGAGTTGAGTGAGCTTACATTAGTGGTGATTTACATAAAGGGAAAGCTTATGGTACTTAGAGTCGGACTTGTGTCATTCTTTTGAGAGAGAAGAGCGTACTTCTTCACAATCCGTGTTTGAGTGTTACATTCCAAAAGTGAGATTTTCTTATGGATAGTAGAGGAGGAGGAGTTTGGATTCCACAATGACCTACATAATAGAGCGAGCTTCCTTGGTGAATTAAGTCAACTCTTGAAGCTCTAGTGTCACATTAGAACTATGGTACTCAAAAGGTCAAAACATGGTGTTGTTGAAAATTCATTTGTGTTGAGGGTAATTGTTAGTCCCAATTGATGCATGATTCATTCACCTTAGGCCATCTAAAATATCTTTTTGTTCTAGTGGAGGTAGGAATTACCTTATATGCTTGAGGACAAGCAAAAGCTTAAGTTTGGGGAAGTTGATAAGCAGAAATTTTAACCTATTATTTGCTCTCTTTTACTTGTGTTTTAGGCGAAAAATGCTTGAAAGTATTTTTGAAAACTAATGAAATATTCTTGCTTGCAGGAATTGTTCAAAATTAGCCAAAGGAACCTTAATTAACTCACAAAGGAGTCAAAAGCTGAACAAAAACCAATGCTGGGAAAAGAGCTCTGAAGCGCGGACCGCATAAATATTGTATGGCCGTGAGCATAATTACACGGTCCGCATAAGGGAGATTCAGAGAGTGTGATTTTTTGACTAAAGGATGAGCACGGACCGCACCAATAATATGCGGCGGCGAAAGTCCCTGTGCGACCGCGATTGAAATTACGCAGACCGCGATGATGAGGTTCAGAGAGCTTACAATTTGAGCAACAGAGAGAAGTGCATTCCGCGTCAGCATTGTGCCGCTGCAGTTGTCCCTTATACGGCTGTGATAGAAATTATGCTGTCAGCGACAGCTCAGCTCAACACAGATCCAAATTGAAGAACGCGAACCGCACTCAGAATTGTGCGGCCGCGAAAGCAAGAGTGCGGCCGCACTCAGAATTATGCGGCCGCACAACCTCTACAGGGTTATTTTGTCAGATATTTTCAGCTTAGTATAAGTAGATCTTTTTGATATTATTAGGTTATGTTATGTATTAGAGGAGCACTTGAGACGACTGAGTTTTCTATTTCGGGAAATTTTATACAAAATTCATCTTTTAAGATTAGATTTTCATCCTTTAATCTAGTATTATGAATTTTATCTTCATTTCATCTTTAATTTCTGTTATTTCGATGAGTAGCTAAACCCATGGGGTTGTGACTCAAACCTAGTGTGGTTATTTGATGGGTATTTGATTTTAGGGCTTGAATGTGAATGGTTTAGTGATATTTAGCCTAGTTCTTGCTAGAACTATAGAATTAATGGCTGCAAACATTGATTCATGCCTTTATGACATAATCTCTACTTGATAAAGAGGGACTAAGTCTAGGATAACTAGGCCAACAAGGAATTCGGGTGAACTCAAGAAATTGATATCCCTAATTAAAGGGTTAAACCTAAAGATAGTAATACCCGACTTGAGCTACTATCATTTGATTTGTATGAATAACCATTTGGATTTGAGAAAGCCAAATTGGGCAAAATCACTCAAATTACCGAGAGGTATAGAGTGAGAACCCCGGTGTGATAGATATATTACGATCACAACTAATCACGAGCTTGCCCTAGATTTTACTATCCATTAGATATCCACCTAGGTAGAAGTCACGACCCTAGTCTCTTTAAACATTTCAAAATAACTACAGAAATATTGTCCTTTGTTTCAATTATTTCAATCTTTAGAGTAAAGTTAGAAGTAGAAATCAAGCCCAAAACTTGTGGAAGTGTAATTAGACTCCAAGCCCGCATCTAGCTTAGATATAAACCTAATTCCAATTATTAACTCCCTGTGGATTCGATCCCAACCTAGTTGGGATAAAACTGCATCGACCACCCTCTCTACTCAATAGTAGTGTAGGCTTGGACTCGATCAGTGGTTTTGGAGAAGGTTTGCTTTTTAGTGCCCACTTTGGCCTGTCCCAAAGGCACTTTGAAGAATTCAAATACCTTTGTGAGTAGAAACCCATATGGTAGTCCATGGTTGCCATCCTTAAAGTTTTCCACCTTTTGCATATGCTCAATCATTATCCCAGGCAGATTGATGGTGGTAAAATTATCCAAGGCTTCATAAGGAGCATGTCAGCTTTGGACATAATAGATCTCCTCTCAGCGCGAAGAAGCAACACTTTGTTAACCATCTCAAAAAGCAACTGATATACTGGAAGGAGTTCCTTCTTGTGTACCTGTTTCCCTTGCTGGATTGCCTTGTCATTACCAATGGCATTTCTTGAATTTGACGTGCAGGCACCCCGAACAGACGACATCCCTCAGCAGGAACACCCAAAATTGACCCCAATACGGCTGAATCCATCAATATGTTCCCCCATTTACCAACACATAGATTTGATCGTCTTTAACTGTGAAGAGGTCAGCATAAAAACTCTGCACCCCCTCCTCATATACTTTTGTAAAAGTGTTTATTTTGGATTGAGAGTGAGAGTGCTTTTGCCTTGAGGACTTATGAGTTAAGGAAATAGGTTCCTCTTCTACTTCCTCATTCACATTTACCACAAGTACAATCTTTTCATGCATAACTTTTCCATCCTTTACCAGCCTTTTCTTTCTTTTTACTCCTTTAACTTTTCTTGAGAGCAGACTCTAGAGCTCCTTTTTCTGCAACCGTGTAGTGAGTCACTTAGGGGTTGGCTATGGAGCTGAAACTAGCTTACTCCTAGCCCTAATAAGTGGGGAGAAGGAGAAGGATCAACACTGGCCTAGGGAGATGACCCCTGACCTGGATCCTCCACGGAGGGATCAGGTCAATCATTTAGAACCCCAGTAACATCATCTTGTGCCGGTTGTTCAAATGGTACAAGTGCTCCCCTTTCTTTTGTGGGCTGAGGCTCTTCCTCCTAAGACTCAGACCCCTCTGAACCTTCCTCTACAACAACCCATTCTGAAGCGATGGAGAGCATATTTTCTATTGCTTCCTTTTCTTGTGGTTCCATGGAACTTTCAATATAGGGAGGAGTGATACCTGTAGAATCGCAACCTATTATGGTTGTCTCAGCCTTTTCATGACTAATCACTGGATTTTCACTAGAGGGATCTTCCATGGAGGTCGTCGATGTTTCCTGATTTTCCCTTTAAACAAAATCACCCTACTCACCCTGTTCACCCTGTTCGATGAGTGAGATTGGAGGAGGACATGAATTCTCAGACTTGCTCGAGTCAACTTCTCGTGACTTTGATAAGGAACATAATCTGAGTGGGTAGATGAGGGAGTAGAGTGTGGAGGAGACTCTGCTTTAGGGTTTGGACTGACGATTGTGTTGGTGGAGGAGTCTACCACTGGAGTTCTAACTGGTGTGGACTCAATGAGAGTACTCTTGGGTACACTGGGGGTTACTTGATTTTCATACATGGTAAAGTTTTACTAAAAGAGTTTGTGGATTGAGAAGAGAGAAGACAAAGAGAAGGTTTTGAATTTGGAAATGAAGGGTTGTGATATTGATAAACATATTTATGATGAGGGTCCGGTTCTGAAACGACATCAATTTTGCTTGGGGAGTTGGATCGTTCAAAGCAGGTGAGACGCTTTGGATGAAAAGACACAACGTAAAGAGACTAGCACACTGATGATATGGTATTGTTTTTGTCCATTTTAAATTGTGTATGAGAGAACAAAGAAGCTACTAACTTGTGTCAAGAGAACCAGGTTCCCTGACATGTCTTGCAAGTGAGTTTAACCCCTTTTACCAGTATGTACTGCATCAGCTGCTTTGTAGTCATCATGTGTGTCTACCTGTAACGGTATAGAAATGAGATGCACTTGGCCAGAAAACACTTTAGCTAATTTTACCTGTATATGACTTTCATAACCAATCATTGGGAACCGGGTCCTCATTGGGTTTTATCAACCCGAGTGCCAGGCGATTTTTCTCAAAACATTTTCTTCTCAGGGCTTTGGTGAAGATGTTTGCAACTTGTTCTTCAGTAATCAATGTACTTGACCCTCTTGTGTTGGACTAGATTTTTGGCCATATTGAGTGCACTTGTATTGTTGCATAAGAGTGGTACACAATCAACGTATTCCCCAAGGTCTTCCAATTGCTGCCTGATCCACAACAATTGAGCATAGCAGGACGCGACTGCTACATATTCTATTTTAGCTGCTGAGAGTGCCATTGAATTTTGCTTCCTTGTACCCCATGAGATAAGACAGGAATCCAGAGAATGTTCCATTCTAGTCGTGCTTTTCCTATCTACCAGATAACCTGTATAATCAGTATCATCATACCCAATGAGATCAAATTATCACCTGAAGGATAGTAGATAACCAGGTCCTATGTTCCTTTAAGATATCTCAAAATTCTTTCAGCAGTCTTCAGATGAGACTCCTTTGGATTTGACTGAAACCTTGCACAGAAACTCACTCTGAACACATTGTTTGGTCTGATTGCAGTGAAATACAGGATAGATCCAGTGATGCCTCTATGCATGGTTTGATTTACAGGAGAACCAGGTTCATCCATGTCTAGATGTGTAGTTGTGGCAATGGGAGTGTCGATGACTTTTGATGCTTCTATGTCAAATATTTTTCAGCAACTCCTTGATGTACTTTTGCTAACTTATCAATGTTCTAGAATACCCACTTGGTTCCTATAATATCTCGATATGTAGGTCGAGGAACCAGGTGCCATACCTTGAACTGCATCAACGACTCTATCTTCAGCTTCTGTTGTAATCGTAGGACCATGTTCCTCGCTAATGGATGGAGAAGTAGTTGTACTATATTTACTGGATTCCTTGACATGACTCATCATGTCTACCTTCCTATTTGCCATGTTAACCTCACCTGGAATCAATAAGGGTTCTTCATCTTGATTAGCATTCCTGCCCCTTTTTGAGACGAGTAAACCAGGAAGATTCCTTCATCTCTTTTAGAATCAAATTTTCCAAGCTTATCTTTTCCATTATTGAGAACATAACATTTATAGTCAAATGTCCTCAAATGAGTCAACAACTTTGGTGAAGATATTTGCAATCCCTCTATCAATTAATATTGATCGTGCCATATCTTAAGAGTCATGTTCTTCTTTTCCACAACTCCACTTTGCTGCGGTGTTCTTGGAGGTGATAAGTGGTGAGTAATCCCACTTTCAATACAGAATTCATCCAATCTGGCACTATCAAACTCTGTCTTATGATCTGATCTGATGCAAGACACATTTATTTCCATCTTGAGTTAGATCTTCTTGACAAAAGCCACAAATACTTGAAAGATCTCATCCTTGGTTCTTAGGAACAAAGTCCAAGTGAAGCTGGAGTAGTCATTCACTATCACAAGATATGTCTTCTTCCTCTTCTGTTTTGCTCCCTCATTAGTCCACATAGATCCATATGAAGAAGATCAAGTGGACTTGAGGTGCTAACTATCTTTTTAGGCTTGAATGAAGATCTGACATGCTTTCCTTTTGCACAAGCATCACACACTTTGTGTTCCTTGAAGCTCGACTTGGGAAGACCGCGAACTAGGTCCTTTTGGACCAGTTTATTCAGTAATGAAAAGCTTGCATGTTCGAGCCTTCTATCCCATAGTTTAGCATTGTCACCAATAGCTCTAAAAACAACATAGATCACCACTTTACAGAGACTCAAACACAACAACATAATTATTCTTGTATCTTTTTACCACAAGCACCACCTTACCAGTCACAAGATTTGTGATTGTGCATATCTAGGAAAAAATTCTGCTTTATTTCCCTCATCACATATTTGAGAAACACTCAAGAGACTGTACTTCATACCATTGACATAGTACACATTCTCAATTGAGTGAGCAAGTGACTTTCCATTCCTTCCAACTCCTAGAATGTATCCCTTTTTGCTATTCCCAAAGGATACACTCCCTCTTTGCAGGACTTTTAGTGAAAGGAAATCGACTGTATTTCCAGTTACGTGCTTTTGAGAAACCACTATCCATCTACCATTTGTAGGCTACTTCCTTTTACTGTTCCCTGCACAAGAAAATCAGAGTTAGATATAGGAACCCAAACTAGTTTGGGTCATTTGTAATGAGGAAAAGGGTGAATGAAGAATCTTTTGGTCCATGCAGGCATCATGCATTTTCTATATGAGGGACTAGGTCCTCTAGTAGTAGTTACTTTCTCAGCAAAGACTTTATTTTCTGATGAGACTGAACCCTGGCCTTGCAGTTTTCCTTGAGGTGCACATTGTTTCCACATTGGGTACACAACAATTGTCGGATACAATAACATACTTGCTATGAGGGTTGTAGGGAGTCTTCTCCCTTTGAAACCCAATTCCCTGTTTGTTTCCCCTATTGTTAACATGTGTGGCAGTAATAGCATCAGAGGACCAGGTCCACTTAAGAGATTTTTCAAGATCACTCTTCACTTTCCCTAGTTCTTCCTAAAGTTTTTGCTTTCAAGCTTAGCACACAGACTGGTCTTCACCAAATTTAATTCATTTTCAAGCTTAATGTGTGCCTCACTCGCAACTTCAGTTCCCTTTTTAGAGTTTCCAGGCCTACTTTCCATTTTAAGTTCCTCAATTGTCTCCTTCAAGTCTACTACCACCACTGCTAGGTGATCTCTCTCTTGCTCAATGATAACAACTATCTCAGTTAAAGTTTCTTTTTCTTTACTTACACACTCAATGGTTTCTTTTAAGTCAACCATAACAACCATTAGATCATCTCTTTCATGTTCTATACTGGCAATTTTCTTATCTAAGGCATCCTTTTCATTTTTCAGTTTCTCTATTGTTTCTTTCAAATCAACTACAACGACTACTAGGTCACCTCTAGTTTGTTCATCTTCTTCTAATTCCATAGTTAATGCATTTTTATCATTTATAAGACTATGGTATGCATCAATTAATACATTTGCTAACGACATGAGCTTTTTAGAAGAGCAAGATTTTAGATTTCTCTGAACATCCAGAAATTTACCTCATCATCGTCGTCATCTTCATCGTCATCAAATTGATCCATCAAAGCAAAGATTGAATCATACTCAGTTGCTTCATTTTCCACTGCCATCATTGAACTGCCACCATGCTCATTTTCTTTTTCAGATTCGCTGGATGAGTCTCCCCATGAAGCAAGATCTTGCTTTACAACAATGTCAGTGTCATACTTTCCGTTGAAGCATTTATTAGGATCCAGGTTCCTCTTGGCTACTTTATCAAAGTTTTTATTGTAATGATCTTGCTTTAGGAGAGGGCAATCCTTGATGAAGTGTTCTATCTTGCCACATTTATGACAAAGGTCATAATTTCTTTGCTTGCTAGAACTTCCCTTTTTTTTGAATGCCTCCATTCCTACGAACCATCTTCTGGAATCTTCTTGTCAAGTAAGCCATTTTACCATCCTCACCACCTGAATCATTGATGTCTATCTTGAGGACCAGGTTCTTTTCCCTCTTGGTTTCTCTTCTTTCATTGTACTTCTTCTTCTTCATTTTATAAGTTTTCAAGTTTCTAACAAGTTCATCCATGGTCAGTGTCTGCAAGTTTTCGCCTCTGTAATGTCATTTACTTTGCTTTCCCAAGAACTGGGTATTACACTAAGGATTTTCCTGACAAGCTTGTTTCTTGGAACAATTTCACCAAGAGAGCGAAGCTCATTGATGATAGAGGAGAATCGAGTATGCATATCTTGGATGGATTCATCATCTTTCATTCTGAAGAGCTCATATTCAGTTGTGAGCATATCAATCTTGGATTGTTTCACTTGTGTTGTTCCCTTGTGAACTGTCTGAAGAGCCTCCCATATTTCTTTTGTGGATTGACATGCTAATATCCTGTTATATTCATCAAGACGAATACCACAAGCAAGAATTTTCTTTGGATGAAAATTTTCTTCTATGGCCTTTCGATCAGTGTCATTGTAATCATTCATCGTCTTGGGGATGGCTACAACTGGGTCGCCAAGGTTCTTGGTAGGAACAAAGGGTCCGTCACATATAACATCCCATAGATCAGAATCTTCAGCCTTATTGAAGTTGTGCATCCTAGTCTTCCACCATCCATAATATTGACCGTTGAACTTAGGTGATACGTAAGTAGACTGGCCTTCTTTGAAGTTTTAGGGAGCAGCCATGATGATCCTTTCTAGGTGTTAACCTGATAGAAGAACCCTCTATGATATTAATTGATATAATATAAGGGTCTACAAAACTCTATAAAGAACAAGGTTCTCTATCAGGTTCAATAGAACACATGCAAACTACAGTAAGTAGATGACAAGAGGAATTTTATGTGGAAAATTCCTAGCTCAACGGGATTAAAAACCACGACCTACCCTTGTAGGATTTCGACTTCACTACTGAGCAACTTATAGATTACAACCTATGCAACCTAGGAATTAACCTCTTAATCCCTCACTAACTTGTAGTACTTTATTACAAATATGATTAGTTAATAGTGTCCAAAAAGCATGGTGTAAGCCTAAACTACCTGGGCACATCAGGAATAGTAGCTACGTACGGACTCTCGTCACTTCGTGCGTACGTAGCCCCCAAAAATAACCACATATTAATTAAGTTTACCTATGGGGAAATTTCCTTCTTACAAGGTTAGAAAAGAAACTTACCTCGTCTCAAATCCTACTTCCAAACTTAAGAATGCGCTCAAACCCTCAAAGCGGAGCCGACCAATCCAAAACTATTCAAATAGTGTAAAAACTAATCATTATAGGTTCAAAAGTTCGTATTATAACTATTAAAGTGATTACCCAACCCCAAAAGCAAGATTCCTAAGATTCACCCCTGGGCCCACGTGCCCGAATTCCGAAAATTTTCAAAGGAAGTTGTTACCCATGATCTATGGACATAAATATATGATTATCACTAAGTTTCATGGTCAATTTCGTGGTAAAATCTCATTCTTGTCAAACCCTAGGTTTTTTATCTAACCCATGATTTCTACCAATTTTCGTGTTGAAATCTACCCACAATCAATGTATTAAACTCATAATAGTTAGAAATTACTTACCTCGAAAAGTTAGGGGGAAATCCCTCTTAAGAAGCTCCAATAATCACCCAAAGAGTGAGAGAAATGAGTGAAAATAGCTTAAGCCCGTATTAATTGAATCTCACTGCCCCAGTGATTTTTGCATCTGCGGTGCATTGGCCACATCTACGGATCCGCTTCCACAGACAAAGTGTCTACTTTTGCGGAATTGGCTGGGCCAGTTGGGCCGCACCTATGGACGGGCTCCCACTTCTGCAGTCCCGCTTCTGCCTAGAGCTAGCCGCATCTGCGGAACTTGGCTGGCCATCCTTGATCGCATCTGCGGAAATATGCTCGCAGGTGCGGGCACACTAGAACTGGTGGACCAGCAGCCCTATTGAGTTTCAAAATCAACTCGAACATCGTTCGAATGGCACCGGCTGCCCCCGAGGCCCCGTCCAAACATACCAACAAGTTTGGGATCGTAAAACGGACTAGCTCGAACTCACGGAACATTCAAAACAACATTCAAACTAAGAATCACACCCTAAAACCAATTCAATCAAACTTAAGAACTTCAAGTTCTTAAATTTACTTCCATAGCCGATCTCGTGCCCGATGTTCTTGAGAAAGCGGGCTTCGACATGTGACAACTCTTATAAATGAATGGTTAAAAGAGAAGAGTCACCACCTAACGATTTTTAAGGTGCGGTAGGACACATATTTGCATATGACTCAGGTTTGACTATTTTGCATAACCAAAGATCGAGTAAGGGCTCAAAATTATCTCAAAGAGAAGGTGTTAGGAACTCTTCGAGGTCTACAACTGTGGGTCCTGGCCGAACTGGAATTACATGAATTTGTTATAGAAACAAAGGTATATAGAGAAAGAAGTTTGAGAAACTTTCTTATTATAAAAGACTTTGAATAAATGAGTACAAACACTTGATTAAAAATAAAGGGGAAATAAAATGGGGGGTCCTAAGTTTTGTAGCCTAAAGGATAACCCCGTGCAACATAAATAATACTTCGTAACTTTCTCAAGATGGGGTGTTATTCGTATTATTTAGCGGGCGCAGACTATCATCTCCTGCTACCCAATTACTATCTTTAAGTTATTACCTAAAGCGCACTAGTTGATTCTAAATCGTGCCTTAGGCGTGCACTATCCGTCCCATACCTATGCTC
Organism: Nicotiana sylvestris; assembly: GCF_000393655.2. Lineage (NCBI taxonomy): Eukaryota > Viridiplantae > Streptophyta > Magnoliopsida > Solanales > Solanaceae > Nicotiana > Nicotiana sylvestris. The sequence continues at coordinate 92,929,078 of NC_091059.1, read as the reverse complement.
CAGAAGGCATTGGACCTCTACTTTTGGTGGTTCTAGACTTGACTTAGGCTGCTCAGAAAATATCAAAACTAGATGACATACAAAACATGTATGACTTCACATATAGGCAGTTAAAGGCACAAGTTAGCCTCCACAATTACACAACAAATGCATGTGAAAAACAAGTTTTCATGCTAGGCAATTTGAGACTAAAGAACTTAACTCCCTATGGGCATGATATCTAGGTTATAGGCATCAAGGCACGCAAGCAGATACAGGCACCTACGAGATTCATAGATGGGATTGCATAGGTTATTACACACTGATCATTGAGAAGGAAAATTCCTCAATTATTAATCCTATAATTATTGCGCCTAGGTGATTTATGCAATAGAGAGAGTGGAAAATTAGAATTACTCAGACGCTTGATAATGGCCTAGATGAGATACGAACAGTGTTAAAGGGGTGTCATTACCAGTTATATTAAGACACAATGGCATCCTACAAGCAGGATTTCTAATGATTAACTATTGGGAGACTGATTTTATTGTTAAACCTTATAGGCAGATTCTCTAGATGAAATAAGCAATACCATAACAAATGACATGATTAGAGTCCTATATGCATGATCTCTAGTGTATATGCTGCAGTAATGCCAATTAACAGAGAATTCAATTACATGTATTTCCTAGGGGCATGGTTCTCTAATAACACATAACAACAAAGATATTGGGACATTTGAGCTCATGCTTTACTAATCAACAAATAGTGCAAGTTTGTGTGTTTTCCTAATGGCATGCTTTCGACAGTGTTCATAGAGAATGGACCACATAAGGCAAAAGCATCATTCAATCCTATTGGCATGTTTTCTACCCACTATACATTAATATTAGAATCTACCCCATCCCCTTTTACTACCACCCCAATCGTTTATACAAAGATTATTATTACAGACCCAAATTGATAATACAATAGTAATATTACACGAAAATAGACAGGCCTGTAGCAGGCCCAAATAGAATAACTAAATACCCAGCCTTACTCGGTCTTCAAAACTGCTGGCATAGCAGACTTATACCTTAATCAAAGAACCATCCTTATAACACCAAGTATTGCATCACTTGGAACAACCAACATGAAACACATCACATGATAGGGAAGTAGAGCATTAGGGATAGTTTGGGGGTTAGAGAAATGACTAAGGCAAAACCCTTAGTGTGTCAGAGTTCGCAAGGGCCTCAAATGGACCTTGAGTAGTGCTCACACGGGGGGGGGGGGGGAGGGAGAGGGGGCAAACAAAGAGCCTAGGTACCCTTGGCTTTCAGCCAACTAAGAATAGGAGTTCATAATACTAGAGTAACAGGTACGAAGGATGGAAAATAATTCCCAGAATGATCATACATCACAACTGGTCAAGTAGACCAGCAAATTCTAGCCAGGTTCACATAGTCAAAGTACCACATAAACAGTTTACCTTCTAAGGTCGGGGGAGGCACTCAGACTCCCACCGCCCGTACACTCGAGCATGTTGTTCAGGGACTACAAACACTGGAGGCACCACTAGCCCAGCCGGTTGCACCTATTCAGGACTTTGTGGTACCAATTATGCCTGATGACGAGCAGCGTCGATTGGAAAGGTTTGGTAGACTTCAGCCTCCGACTTCAGTGGTGCAGAGGGCGAGGATGCCCAAGGTTTCTTGGACAATTGTCAGAGGATGCTATCCACATCGGGAATTCTGGAGACCAGTAGGGTCTCATTTACTAACTTTCAGTTTTCTAGGTTTGCCTTTACTAGGTGGGAGGCTTATGAGAGGCGTATGCCTATTGGTGCAGCGCTCCTCAACTGGCATCAATTCCCCATTCTTTTCCTAGAGAAGTATGTACCGCATTCCCGCAGGGAGGAGCTGCCCAGGCAGTTCGAGCAGTTGCGTTAGGAGGATGTCATGCCCCCTTTTTCCTCGTAGAGTCTGGGTTTCAACATTTATTGGGAACAACTCGTTTCGTTTGGGAATTGGGTATTTGAATTTGAAGAGTCGCCACCTAACGGATTTAAGGTGCATTAGGGCACCTATAACAAATAACTCATGAAACCAGTTTGCATTAACAGAGACTTGGGTAAGGGCTTGAAATAACCTTGAGGGGAAGGTGTTAGGCACCCCGTGAGGTCCACAACAGTGGGTCCCGGCCAAACTCATTTTTTTGTGAATTAGTCATTTAACATATAGGCAGTCTACGCACACATATAAGATAAAGGAAATTTAATAGATAAGTAGTCTAAGCACACATATGTAAATAAGATGAGGGAAGTCCTAGGTTTGTGTAAGGCCCGTGAAATTTCTACTCAAAAACCCGAGTCTTGTCACCACAGAACCAGTCAGTGTGTTTGTTAATTTGAGGTTAACTATGCGGCCAATTATGCGATCGCAAAATCGGTATGCGGGCCGCATAGTCATCGCACATTCCCTTGAAAATTTTTGTGAAGGTAGTTCTACGGTACATTATGCGACTGCAGAACAAGTATGCGGACCGCATTTCCGTTGCATACCCGGGTAGTGTGTCCAGTTTTTGGGACCATTTTTGCGGTCCATTTTGCGGACCGCATGTCAGATATGCGATTGCATATGCGATCGCAGATCTGAGTTGGGGATCCTATTTTGTTCCATAATCTGTAATTTTGAACTTTTTATTTAAAATAAGTGATTAACAATTGAGTTCTTGGGAAAAATGGCTAATAATCTTGCATGCATAAGATATAATGGGGTATGGGGAGGATGAGAACTAAGGAGACAACAATTGAAGTATAACATTGAAGAAATCTCTTTCAAAAAGGGACGTAAGATCACCATGCTCACTTGGTGCTTGATAGTATACTTGAACAAGCTAAAATCTTAACCATATCACTAATTCTTGGTTCGATTTGTAATTTTTATACTATAGATTGAAGTGCTAAGAGTCCCAGAATTTTGTAAGAATTAAGGAAAGCTTTATTGAGGTATGTATGGCTAAAACCCCATCTTTTAGAAATTGAGCTTCATTGGTGTTTGTGTAAGTACTATAAGATTAAAGTTGAATTGATGTATTGATTGTTATTTCACTTGAATTGGTGTTGCAACCTTATATGCGTGGAAGGTGTGTCTCAATATGATCAATGTGTTATTCTTGATAACTTGAAAAGGTGCAAGGACTACGAATTATGTATTGAAATGCTTAGACCTTATATTGAGATTGAAGTTGCGTTGTTGTGTCATCTATGTGAAGTTTCATCTACGCCTACAATCTTATTTGCTCTTGTGTGCCCATATTTTCCTAAATTACAAATCTAACGTTGAAATTAGGGAATGATGTGAGATGTGGCCTAGTGTCCAATATATGATGTGACAAATGTGGCCCCAAGTGCCTATGAAATGATTTATGGGAAAAAAGATTAAAATGAGATGATTGATGGAAAAGGGAAATGCCCTAGTAAGGCGGCCTAGCCAATCGGGTCGAGATCGGATGCCATGCTACGCTCATGGTGGTAATGTGTTTGTGATTGAAGTGAATGTCTCAAATGAGGCAACCTAGCCGATCGAGTCGAGATCAGACTTCGCTCAAGATAGCGGTGGTAATGTGAACAATGTTGAATAGTATGAAATGCCCCAAACTAAAGGCTAAGGAAACATGATGTGAAAATTGTATGATTCTTTTATATTGATAATGTTATGATCGTTTAAAGCTTTTGAGTTATACTTGTGATTTCCTTATTTTTGTATCAAAGTTCTTTATAACTAGATGGTGTTTAGTTATACATACTAGTGCTATTCGGTGGCACTAACATCCCTTTTGCCGGGGTCGCTACGCCTTTAAATGGATGTAGGTGTTTCTATAGTAGGCAGTGTTGGTCGCAGCTAGTGCCGCATCATCCTTTCAGCTGACTTGGTGAGCCCCACTTCGTTTCGGGGTCCTGTTTCATCTGTTTATCTTGTACTTTGTATTTTGAGGTATAGTCGGAGCCTTGTTACCGGCATTTCCATATTACATTACTCTTTAGTTGTGTTTAGAGGCTCCGTAGATAGGTTGTGGGTGGTGTTTGATAATGGGAAATTGAGTTAGAAATCTTGATGTTTAGCAAAGATTTATAAAACTTGTAATATTTTGATAATTATGATTTAAGATGCTAATGGAAATAAAATGGAAGTTGTTAATGAAATACTTACTAAGTATAATTAATGGAGTCTATCTCCTATTTGTTCATGAATTATTTTGGGTAGAATGAAACCTAACAGGCTTGCTCAGTCAGATTTACTCAGTTGAGCGCCAATCGTGATCCTCGGTTTTGGGGCGTGACAATTTGTTAGCCTATAGGATCACCTCTATGCAATCCCCGATAAACTTTCCTCGAATAGAGGCGTTACACATGGCATTGGTGCACAGGTAATCATGTCCTTCTCCCTTTGGTCATAGCCTAAAGCGTTCTAGAAACCTTAAGATGTATCCTATGCGTGCACTACCTGTCCCTTTACTTATATAGTCCCGGAGGTATTTAGGACTTCTAGTTAAGGTGGATCTAGACTCTCCTACAGTAATTAGAAGGAGAAAACTCTAGGCGACAAACAAAACACGTAGGACCGGGCCAAGGATAGACTAGTTAAAAGGCTCACACTTTACCTCTACAAATAGAGTAAGCAAGTGCACGTCTCAAACAACAGTGTTTCAGACACTTTTAAAAAGAATCCTAATAACAGGATATCTAGGTGAGCACAAAGCAGAACATATGCAAAGTTTTATTAAAGCGGGGAACCAATATCTAATCAGTTGCCTACTGATTTTAGAGGGGGCTTGCTGAATCTGGACAATTAACAAAAGCACAGTTTTACAATTTACACGATTTTAATCACTCTACAGGCTTTCTTAGGCATGTATTAGTTATGTCCTATGAACATGGTATCTAATAAATCGGAAGTACAATAAACCAGTAAACAATTTTGAATAGGCAGTTTGGTTCGTTAGACCCTATAGGTATGCTGTCTAGATGTGAGGGCTGATTTTAGACAATGGAAACTAAATGCAACAATTAGTTTTAAAACATCGTTGGCATGCAAAGACTGATTTTAAATTACAGACAAAGTGCCAGAATGCAAGATTGATTTTACCCTATATGCATGGTTTTTAAATGTTGAATATGCTGAAATCCTATTTAGCATGACTCCCAAATGCAGGAGATTGATTTGAAACTTATAGGCATGATATCTAAAAGTGCAAGATTAATTTTTAACCTATAGGCATGGTATCTAGAATGCACGAATAGACAAACAACACAATGATATGATTTCTGATTGCGCCAATGGGGAGCCTAGATAGGCCGAATGCAAAACCTAGGAAACCAGGCCATCAAATAGTCCCAAGTACCATATCTCATAGTGCAAGAGAGGGTACCCTAATGTGTCGAAGTTCCCAAGGGCCTCAAGGACCCCGGGCAGTGCTCATACCAAGGTCTTCTTTAAAGACCAACAACTTGTGTAATGTGGAGTAGCCAGCCCCAGTGCGTCAAAGTTCAGAAGGGTCTCATGGACTCCAAAGCAATGCTCACACTGGAGGGGCAGGACCCTAGATGTTCTAAGGATTTTGAAGTGGATAGTGATTTACAAGAGTTGTTTTGAGAAAAGCAGTTTAAGACTTTCAGGAAACAAGAAGTGAACAGAGTCATTCAATTCCTGGAACTTAGGCAAAGGTTCCAGCAAACAAACAACATTCAGAAATAGGATTACTTAAGTTAGCTATTACTAAGTGACCAAACACAAAGACAAGGCATGTTGAGGATCAAACAATCACATACAAAGAGGCAGTAGGGATTGGGGAGAAAAGTTGTGAAAGGTGAACATCTAGATAGGCAAACATGCTAGTAGGGAAGTAGACAAAACACAGATCTAATTTAGACATGAGTAAACATGCAAATTTGCTGGAAGTAAAAACACATAGTTCTAATTAAAAATAGAAGTAAACATGCTATTGTAGTAAACACATATATTGGGCAGTATTGGGCATGCTAGCGTAGTAAACACGTAGATTGAACATTATAGACATGCTAGGAAACACATTGTTAGACATGCAATTGAACATACAGATTGAACGGAAGTAACCACGTAGATTAGACAGAAGCAATCATATTAGTAAGCACATGGATTAAACAGAAGAAAACATGCTGGTAAACATATGGATTTAAACAGAAGTAAACATGCTGATAAACACACAGATTAATTCAATGGTAGTAGTAGAGGCATACTAGTTAGAAATTTGCAATAAAAGAGTGAAGTAAAGAAGATACAAGATCTAGTCTTAGCTTCCAGCCGACTAGATAGTGTAGTAGACAAGTAACAGCAGTTTGCAACAGAGAGAGCAGGAATTTTAAGTAATTTTTGCTTAGGTATGGGTGTATGTCTGTGTTAGAAACATAGTCTTGTACTTATAGGAGTGGAGTAGTGTAAAGTAAAGAAGGAAAGGCAGCTTAATATTGTAAAATAAGATAAGGAAAGCAATCAAATAATCAATTAAGCTTGACAAGGCAGACAATCAGGAAATTATTCCCATAAATAACTCGGATTGAGTTTCAAATAAGGCAAGAAGTGAGACTAACAACCAATTAAGGTTAGAACCCATAAATCAAACAATCAATCATACAAATAAGGTAACTTGAGAAATTAGAGATTATTCTGGGGTGAAACAGCCCCTTAAGTAGGCAAGAGACGTTAATAAGAAATCTCAGGATTAAGGAAAGCAAACAGAAATTCAGTAAATCATTTCAGCAAAAATGAAACCCTAGATAATTGAGTTAGTCAGTCAATTATTCAAAATAATAATGGGCAAGATGTTGAAGTGAACAACGAACAGTCAAACAATCAAGCCTAGAACATAGTCATTACCAAAATATTAAACAAAAACATAAGAAATTTCTGAAAAGCCCTTTGCAAGAACAGACGAAGTAGAAACCCTAATTTTGAAAATACATAGAGTCGATTAACACTAGGGGAATTAGAAGACTCTTAACAAAAATGGTCATAAAACCTTGAAACCACTTCAAACACAGAGATTTGACCAACCAATAATCAAGGAAACCAAAACCCTAAAAAAATAATAAAGTACCAAAATCGATTGACAGTAAGAAACAAGGGATCTTTAAAGAAAAGTCATTGAAGAACTCAGAATCATTCTAGATCTACTAAGATCTGGATTGATTCATGTCTAAAGATTAGGGTTTTGAAAAAAAGGTAGGGGTAAAGAGAATCTGGATTTGAACCAGAGATTTGAACCATAAACATCGAGATAGTAGCATCACGAACGGAGGTGACCATAGGCGGACTCTTCTCGAACAAGATCTGGGCCAGATTGTTTTTTGGATTTCTTTATGGAATAGCAAAAATGAACAACCAAAGTAGGAAACCAATGAAGGTCTGAAATAATCGTGGAACCTCATAGAACAGGTAGGAATCGCAGGGATTAGGGCTAGGTTTAGGTGGCGACAATTAGGGTTAAGTTTGGGTCTTAGAGAGAACAGATAGAAGAGGATTTTAGGGCGGCTGAACGGGAGAAATGATTAGGGTTTAGGGGTCTTTTGGACTTAAAAAGGAAAGGGGGAACGGTGACCGTTGATCTCTGTGATCAACAGCCAAGATCAAAAGGGTTTGGGGCCGAGTAGAGTCTTTAGCTTTGGGCTGGGGTGGATTTGGGCCTTGTTCTAATTAGATTGGAATTGGGGAATTAAAATTGGGCTAGTTTAATAGGTCAGGTCCCAAAAATAAAAAGGGCTATTTGTTAAATACCCATTTAATTGATAAAAACGATTTTAAAAATAATTAATAGATTATAAAAAATGATTTTTATGCGTAGAAAATGTTTTAAAACATTTAATTTGTATTTAAAAATACAAAAAGCTATTTTCTGGTAAAATAATATAATAATGCATGCATGGGCTATAATTGCAAAGTTATTGCAATTATAACCCCAAAAATGCAAATATGGCTATTTGTAAAATAATTAAAATTTAGTACAAATACAAATGATAAAATTAAGCCATAAAATTATTATAAAACTATTTTTGATGCAATTAGTAATTGTTTATATAAATAAAAATACTGGGATAAATTAATTAAAACTCTTACAAATGCAAAAATTATGGAAAAAATATTAATTGATGCTAGTGCATAGTTTTGTAGGTATAGATACATTGTGAAAAATATTATTAGGGAAAATTCGGTATCAACAACAGTCATCATAGAAATTAGAAGAAGAAACGTGTTTGCAAAACATAGGTTGCACTAGTTGACAATTAAAAGTATAAATTAGGTTAAGTCTAACCTAATACCATATTACTCAATACTTAGACATAATGGAGGGATACATATGTTGATAATTATAGAAAGGAGAGAATGGCAAATGAACCAAACTGAAAACATGTTAACACAGGAGTAAGGTCCAAGTTATCAAAATATGGTGTTTGTCTTATTAGAAAACCAAAATGGCATAAAACCAGTTTAGAACAGATTTTTTAAGCAGCATTAAAGAGCATTCCACATGACTTAGTAAAAAGTGCTTTCAAGTAAAAGGGAATCTCCATAGAGTTAAGGTATTATCTAAACACAATATGCAGAAATAACATACAACCACAATAGGCAGGCTCATATTGAAGTGATCTAAAACTAAACATGTTAAGATACTACAAGGCACAGAACCAGTCTTAGAAGATCAGAGACCACAGAGTGCAAATCATAGTGAAGTATACCATAAGCAGTAGACTGATTATGTAATGACCCGACCGGTCGTTTCATGAATTACCGCTCCGTTTTCCCCATTTATGCTTTTTATTGTCTTGGTCAGTTGTATTATGTGTTATCGGGTTGGTTGGCTCGGGTTCGGAGAGGTTTTGGTAAGGTTTGAGACACTTAGTCTCTTTTGAGTAAGCTTAAGTTGGAAAAGTCAACCGGATGTTGACTTGTGTGAAAAAGGGAATGAATATGAATTTTGATGGTTCAGATAGCTTCGGGAGGTGGTTTGGGACTTAGGAGCGTGATCAGAATGTGTTTTGGAGGTCCGGAGTAGATTTAGGCTTGAATTGGCGAAATTGGAAATTTGGCGTTTTCCGGTTGATAGGTGAGATTTTGATATGGGAGTTAGAATGAAATTATGGAAGTTGGAGAAGGTCCGTTGTGTCATTTTTGACGTGTGTACAAAATTACAGGTCATTCGAACGAGGTTTGATAGACCTTTTGACCAAAAGCGAAATTTGGAAGTTTTTGGAATTCTTAGGCTTGAATCAGATGTCAATTTGGTGTTTTGATGTTGTTTTGAGCGTTCCGAAGGTTGGAACAAGTTTGAATGAGGTTATGGGATATGTTGGCATGTTTGGTTGAGGTCTCGAGGGCCTCGGGTGAATTTCGAGTGGTTGAACGGATCATTTCATGTTGGAAAAAGTTGTAGAAAAACTGTTGTTGGTGTTGCAGGCTTTTTGCTTTCGCGTTCGCGATGGATGTCCCGTGTTCGCGAAGATTTAGGATGTAAGGCAGTGGAGTTGGACTTTGAATTTGCGAAGGTGGTCCCGCATTCGCGAAGGGCTGAGGTCAGTGGGCATCGTGTTCGCGAGGGTTTTACCGCGTTCGCGTAGAGGAAAGGTGAGCAGTTGGGGTCCTGGAGAGTTGTTCTTCGCGTTCGAAAGATGGTAGTCGCATTCGTGATGATTTGATGAGCTGAGGCTTCGCGTTCGCATTCGGGGTGTCGTGTTCGCGATGAAGGAATAAGTGGTCAACGTAAGTTAGTGCTTCGCGAACGCGATGCGTTGACCGCGTTTGCGAAGAAGGATCGTGAATATCTAGGCAGAATGTTTAAAAGACCATTTCCACGATATTGGGTCTAAGTTTCACCATTGCTGAGCGATTTTGGAGCTTTTTGAAGAGGAATTAAGAGGGGATCAATGGGAAACACTTGGAGGTAAGATTTATGGACTTAATACTCGATCCTAATGTGATTTCTACCTAATTAAACATGAAATTTGTGGAATCTAAAGCCTAGAATTAGAAGTTAGGGCTTGGAAATTGGAGACCTAAATCTAGGGATTTGGGGGGTCAATTGTGGACAGATTTGTGTATTCTTGGTATGTATGAACTCGTGAGAGTGTGAGAATTCTAGTTTTATGATTTTTGTCGGAATCCGAGACATGGGCCCGGGGGTCGGGTTTGGCCAATTTCGGGATTTTTGATGTAAATTGGTTATTTTCGAGTGGGCTTTGTTCCCTTAGAATATTTTGATGGTATAAATCTATTTTTTGATAGATTTGGAGCATCTGGAGGCCGATTCGAGGGGCAAAGGCATCGCGGGCTAGAGTTTGGACCGGATAGAGGTAAGTAATGATTGTAAATGCTGTCAAGAGGGTATGAAACCCCAGATTTCACATCGTTGTGTTACTATGAGGTGACGCACACGCTAGCTGACGAGCGTGGGGTCGTGCACCATTGGGTATTGTGACATAGTCCATCCCGTATGACTGTTAAACTACGTATTTGGTTGAAAACTGTTTGCTATCATTGTGGTTTTAGAAAGTGTCATTATGTTTTGGGCGGAATGCCATATATGGGCATCATGCCAGCTGTTTTGCACCCTTAGGGGATTTTTACTACTATTCCTCACTGCTTTGACTTCATATTTGTACTCAGTCATGTTGTATTTTACTACTTTCATAACTTAGCCATATTTACTCCGTTTTTGACATTTTAAATGATATTTTGGGTTGAGCATCATGTTTTACCGTTGCCCGAGTGGCTTGACGGATTTCTGACTGAGTGAGGTCGTGGACCTGTGTTGTGAGGATATTATGGGATCGAGCTGTGCACCGCAACAGTGTGTACTGATTCATGTTTATGAGGCCGAGGGCCAGTTTGATTATGCCACGAGATGGATTGATATAGCGCTTGGGCTGTAGGAGCCCCTCCAGAGTCTGCACACCCGTAGTGAGCGCGAGTACCCAGTGTGAGATGTGATATAGCCCGAGGGGCTGTTGTTATTTTATGTTATTGCCCGCGGGGCCGATACGAGTGTTTGTGAGATAGCCCGAGGGGCTTGTTCTGTTGGTATTTTGCCCGAGGGGTTGATTTATGTTTCTATCCTTTTCTCCCTATTTTCATCACTCGTTTTGAACTACTGAAAGCTGTTTTAAAGAGGGTTTTACTGAACTAAGATGTTTTTACGAGTTTTTTTATTATTTTATTGCATTGTTCTAATTTTATACTATTTTGTTGTAGCATTATGCTGTGTTTTACGTGTTTTCTTATCGCTTAGCTGCCTTTACTTTTATTACTTACTAAGTTGGCATAATCACATTACTCCCCGAACCATGTGTGCAGATCCAAGAGTCTTGGGCCATGCTAGCGACTACTGATTTGCCTTCCAGCAGGCTTGTTCGGAGTTGACTAGGTAGCTGCACAGTGTTTGCAGCCCAATGCTTCTCCTTCCTATCTTTATTTCACCTTGTACTAGCTTTTTATTAGACTATGTTGTCATTTTCATACTCTTAGATAGATTTTAGATGCTCATGATTGGTGACACCCTGATGTCGGGCTATGTTGTTTCTGCATTTGTTTTATTCTACTCTTTATTTTGGGATTTTTAGCTTAGTAATAACTTTAAATGCTTTATTATGATTGTTTAGTTGGTTTGGGGGTTTGTGTTGGCTGACCTAGTTTTACGATAGGTGTCATCACGATCGGGTCCAGTTTAGGGTCGTGAAAAGTTGAAATCAGAGCCTAGGTTACATAGGTCTCACGAGTCATGAGCAGGTTTAGTAGAGTCTTGCGAATCGATATGGAGACATCTGTATTTATCCTCGGGAGGCTGCAAAACCTTTAGGAAAATTCATATTCTTGAAATTCTTGTCGTGCGAATTTGTCGATCCGAGTACTAAACTTCTGTTATTCTATTCTCTCACACATGGTGAGGACACGTGCTACTGGTCAGGATGGACAACCACTAGTACCACCAGCTAGGGTCACTAGAGAACGAGGAAGCTGTCGAGGCCGTGGCAGGGGTAGGGGTGTAGCCCGCACAACAGCTAGGGCAGCACTTGCAGATCCACCAGTCGCCCCAATTCATGATTAGGTCCTAGTTGTGGACGCTTCAGCAGCACCAGCTTAGGCACTAGTTATTCCCATTGTGATTCCAGGTCTTCAGGAGGCCCTGTCCAAGATTTTATTAGTATGCACCGACCTAGCTCAGGCGGTCTCAGTTACTACAGCCGCAACTACTTCTCAGGCCGGGGAAGGCACTCAGACTCCCGCCGCTCGCACACTTGAGCAGGTCGTGCAGGGACTTCAGATACCAGGGACAGCTCCAGCCCAGCTAGTTGCAGCTGTTCAGGACTATGTAGCTCTTGTTATGCCAGAGGACGAGCAGTGCAGGTTGGAGAGGTTTGGTAGACTTCAGCCTACGACTTTAAGTGGTGCAGAGGGCGAGGATGCCTAGGGTTTCTTGGACAAGTATCAGAGGATTCTTCATACATAAAATATTCTGGAGACTAGCGGGGGGTGCATTCACTACTTTCTAGTTTTCTGGAGCTGCCTTTACTTGGTGGGAGGCTTATGAGAGATGTAGGCATGTTGATGCAGCACCCCTTACCTGGCAGTAGTTCTCTGTTCTCTTTATGGAGAAGGATGTGCCACAATCTCGTAGAGAGGACCTCCACAGGCAGTTTGAGCAGTTGCGTCAAGGAGATATGACTGTGACGTAGTACGAGATGAGGTTCTCAGAGTTAGCTTGCCATGTTATTTGGTTGGTTCCTACGGATAGAGAGGGGATCAGGAGGTTCCTTGATGGCCTCACGTATCAGCTTCAGATTCTCATGACTAGGGAGAGGGTGTCTGGTGCTACTTTTGAGGAGGTTGTTGAGATTGCTCGCAAGATTGAGTCAGATCGTCGCCAGGAGCGAGATGAGAGGGAGGCCAATAGGCCTCGGGGATCTGGTAGTTATGGTGGTACTCCTTCGAGGGTCCAGTTTCGGCACGGCAGAGGCCGTCCATTCAGACATGCTCAGTCAGCCCGCCCAGGTTATCGTGGGGCATCATCGGGTCATGGTTCTTACAGTTCTCATCAGGGGCATTCATCACTCAGTGCTCTTCCAGCCTAGAGTTCTTCCTGTGCTCCATCAGTTCAGGGCTCTTCTATGTCAGGTGCATCTACTAGTTAGTCTGGTGCTAGGGGTTCCCTTTAGTCCCTGTCTCCAACCCCAGGATTTGTTATGAGTGTGGAGAGTTGGGCCACATGTGGAGGCAGTTTCCTCATCGTCTTGGGGGTTCGTCTCGGTAGAGGAGTCAGCCATTAGCTTCAGCGCCAGTTACTTCACCACCACCACCCAACCAGCTAGGGGTAGAGGACAGTCAGCTAGGGGTCGCCCCAAAGGGGATGGTTGATCAAGTGGTGGTCAGGCCCATTTCTATGCACTCCCAGCTAGACCCGATGTTATTGCTTCGGATGCTGTGATTACAGGTATTGTATCAGTCCGCCACAGAGATGCCTCTGTGTTATTTGATCTTGGTTCCACTTTTTCATATGTGTCATCATATTTTTCTTGTTATTTGGATATGCCCCATGAGTCTCTTGTTTTATTTGTTCGTGTATCTACTGTGGTGGGCGATACTATTATTGTGGACCTTGTGTACCAGTCGTGTGTGGTGACTATTGGGGGTTTCGAGACCCAAGTGGACCTGTTATTACTTTGTGTGGTGGACTTTAATGTGATATTGGGCATGGATTGGCTATCTCCATGTCGTGCTATTTTGGACTGTCATGCTAAAACAATGACGTTGGCTATGCCGGATGTGCCATGGATTGAGTGGCGAGGTTCGACTGATTTTGTCCCCAGTAGGTGGCATTTCATTCTTAAAGGCCCAACGGATGGTTGGAAAAAGTTCTCTTTCATACTTAGCCTTTGTGAGGGATGTCGGTGCAGAGACTCCTAGTATTGATTCTGTTCCTATTGTAAGGGATTTTCCCAATATATTTCTTGTAGACCTGTCGGGCATGCCACTGGATAGGGATATTAATTTTTGTATTGGACTGGTACCGGGCACTCAACCCATTTCTATTCCACCATATCATATAGTACCAGCGGAGTTGAAGGAGTTGAGGAGAAACTTCAGGAACTCCTTGATAAGGGGTTTATTCGACCTAGTGTGTCGCCTTGGGGTGCGCCTGTTCTATTTGTGAAGAATAAGGACGGCACGATGAGGATGTGCATTGATTATAGGCAGTTGAACAAAGTAAAATCAAGAACAAGTATCATTTGCCTCGTATCGATGATTTGTTTGACCAGCTTTAGGGAGAGAGAGTGTTCTCCAAGATTGATCTTCATTCAAGTTATCACCAGTTGAAGATCAGAGACTCAGATATTCTTAAGACAGCTTTTAGGACCCGATATGGTCATTATGAGTTCCTGGTGATGTCTTTTGGGCTGACCAATGCCCCAGCAGCATTCATGCATTTGATGAACAACGTGTTTTGGCCTTATCTAGACTCATTTTTCATAGTTTTCATTGATGATATTTTATGTATTTGCGTAGTCAAAACGAGCATGCGGGGCATTTAAGACTGGTGTTGCATAGATTGAGGGAGGAGAAGCTTTATGCAAAGTTCTCCAAGTGTGAGTTTTGGCTTAGTTTATTGGCTTTCTTGGGGCACGTGGTGTCCAATGAGGGTATTCAGGTTGATCCGAAGAAGATAGAGGCGGTTCAGAGTTGGCCCAGACCGTCCTCAGCCATAGAGATTCTCATCTTTCTTGGTTTGACGGGTTATTACCGTCGGTTTGTTCAGGAATTTTCATCTATCGCATCACCCTTGACCAAGTTGACTTAAAAGGGTGCCCTATTTAGGTGGTCGGATGAGTGTGAGGAGAGCTTTCAGAAGCTCAAGACTGCCTTGGCCACAACTCCATTATTAGTTTTGCCATCAACTTCAGGTTCGTATACCATGTATTGTGATGCTTCGAGAGTTTGTATTGGGTGTGTGTTGATGCAGGAGGGTATAGTTATTGCTTTTGCTTCTAATCAGTTGAAGCCCCATGAGAAGAACTACCATGTTCATGATTTGGAGTTGGCTGCCATTGTTCATGCGTTGATAATTTAGAGGCATTATTTGTATGGTGTGTCTTGTAAGGTATTTACTGATCATCGTAGTCTCCAACACTTGTTCAAATAGAAGGATCTCAATTTGAGGCAGCAGAGATGGTTGAAGCTGCTAAAGGACTACACTATTTTGTACCATCCGAGGAAGGCCAATGTGGTGGTCGATGCCTTGAGTATGAAGGCGGTGAGTATGGGGAGTTTGGCGTATATTCCTGTTAGGAAGAGGCCTCTTGCAGTTGATGTTTAGGCCTGGGCCAATCGATTCGTGAGGTTAGATATTTCGGAGCCCAGTCGGGTGTTGGCTTGTGTGATTTCTCGGTCTTCCTTATTTGATAGCATCAGAGAGCGCCAGTATGATGATCCTCATTTGCTTATCCTTAAGGATAGAGTTCAGCACGACGATGCCATAGATGTGATCATTGGTGATGATGGGGTATTGAGGATGCAGGGCCGAATATACGTGCCCAATGTAGATGGACTTCAGGAGTTGATTCTAGAGGAGGGTCATAGCAATATGCTTTCTATCTTGTTTCTATACCATTTGTCTTTCTCAATTGCATTGACGCGCTCAATGCGGTGGTATGTTTATCCACCCAACTTCTTTCTGTTCTCGATGACTAGAACAGTCTGAATGGTATAAATGGGATTACTCCCGTCTCCATGGATGATCACATACTGATGATTCCATTCAAACTTCATAGCCTGATGTAGAGTGGAAGCTACGGCCCCAGTGACATGTATCCAGGATCGCCCAACAATAGATTGTAGGTTACAGATATATCCAGCAACTGAAACTCGACATCAAACCAGGTCGGGCCCATCTGTAGGCTGAGGTTGATCTTTCCAATTGTGGCCATTTGAGACCCATCAAATGTTTGCCCATTCATACTTCCTACTCGTATCTCGTACAGACCTTTACCCAGCATTTTTAGAGTAGTCAGCGGACATATGTTGAGACTTGAATCCCCATCTATCAAGACCATGGCGATGGATTTGTCCTCAAATTGCACTGTGATATGTAGTGCCTTGTTGTGGCTTAGTCCTTCCGGTGATAGCTCATCTTCATGAAAAGTGATTTTGTGGCTTTCCAACACCTTTCCTACCATGTTGGCCATTTCCCCACTGAATGATATTGGGTATATAGGCTTCATTTAACACCTTCATCAGGGCATTCCTGTGTGCCTTGGAGTTTTGCAGTATCGATAAAATGGATATTTGAGCAAGGGTTTTGTTCAGATGATCAACCACAGAATATTCTCTCGCTTGCACCTTTCTCCAAAGGTCGTCTAGGCCTGTCTCGATGATATGCGACTTAGAGGTAGCTTTTTTGCTTGTTTCTCCCAAATGCTCGGGTGTATAAACCCTACGAGTTTTGGTCATACCCTATATTGCACATGTTTCCTCCATTTTTTGCTTTTCCTTTCCTTCTTGCTTCTACAACATAGTCCCAGGGTATAGCATTGGACTTAATGGAAGTTGTAGGTTCTACCGTCACGGTGAAGGGTGTGGTCACTTCTACCTCAAACAGTGTTGGCTCGGCTAAGGGAGTTGTTACTTCGACCTTAAACGGAGTAGGTGTGGCTATCTCGACTTCAATCGGTGTTTAAATCTACACTATAATAGGTGTGAGGGTGACTGGAGATGTTTTAGGATCATCCCCCTCCCAAATGAGTCCAATTGACCCTTACGGATCCCACTCTTCATCAGTCTCTATCACGTTCACTCCCTCACCTCTGTGATCTGGGAGAGGATTGTTACGAACATTAGGTACAACCTCTTTTGGCTGTATAACTTTGGTATCAATCAACGTCTAGATCTTATCCTTTAAAGTGCGACACTTATCAATAGTGTGACCATTTATGCCCGAGTGGTAGGAACATGTCTTGTTTGGATTAATCCATTTGGAGGAATTTTCCATAGCAATAGCGGGAATGGGAGTGACACAACCGGTAGCCTTCAGTCTCTTATAAAGTTGGTCTATGGGTTCAGCGATCAGAGTGTATTGTCTGGACGGTCTGTGGTTGAAATTTGGTCTAGGCTTTTGGTAGTTCTGGTGGGCTTGTGGTGAGTGGTAGTATGCCCTCTAGGTTTTATAAGTGTGGTAAGTGGCGGCAAGTTGTTGGTATCTGGGAGGCGAAGGATGATATGTGGGTGAAGGTGTTTGGTATGCGAGAGGAGACTTCGAACCTTGGGCTACCATTACTGCACCAACTTCTTTTTTCTTAGATATACCTCCCGACTGTAAAGATTTATTTGTGGCTTGGAGTGCTTCAATATTCGTCATCATTCCGCTCTTAATTTCTTTTTCTATTCTTTCTCCCAGGTTGACGATATAAGAGAACTTATGGTTTTCAATAACCATCAACCTTTCGTAGTAATGCGGATCCTGAGCTCTGACGAAGAACTTGTTCATCTGTTCTTCTTCTAGTGCTGGCCTTACCTTTGCAGCTTCATACCTCCACCGAGTAGCATACTCGTGGAAAGTTTCAATTGGCTTCTTCTTAAGAGTTTAAATGTAGAAAACGTCTGGTGCATTTTCCGTGTTAAACCTGAACCGGTCCATAAAATTTGATGTCATGCTTACCCAATTAACCCATTTCGTTAGGTTCTGACTGATGTACAAAGACAAGGCATCTCCAGCGAGACTCCTCATGAACATCTTCATGCGGATTCTTTCATCCTTGCCAATCCCTACAAGCTTGTCACAATACGTTCTCAAATCGACCTTTTGATCACTTGTTCTGTCAAACATTCAAACTTAGGAGGTTTGTAGCCCCCCGTCAATTCTACATCTGGCTGAATACACAAATCCTCATAATTCAAACCCTCAATGCCTTTGCCACCTTCGACCAGTTGAACCCTGCCAGTAAGTTTCTTGAGTTCTTCCACCATGTTCTTGATGTGCAGGTCCTTCTCGACGGATTCAGGTATATATAAGGTTTTTTGTGGAGTGTGGGGTAAGGTTTCCACATATATGGGATTGCTTTGATGGACTCCAAGAATCTGGGCGTAGTGGTGGTCGTTGGTTGAGTTTTGGGAATCAGGGGTA
The DNA here is from genome assembly GCF_000393655.2 of Nicotiana sylvestris. NCBI lineage: Eukaryota > Viridiplantae > Streptophyta > Magnoliopsida > Solanales > Solanaceae > Nicotiana > Nicotiana sylvestris. Next base: position 92,910,916 of record NC_091059.1, on the reverse strand, counting down.
GGTTGTGGTGCGTTTTGAAGAGTATGGTATGTGGTGGTTTGTGGATGCTGGGTTGGATGGTGATGATGTTGTGAAGGGTCGATACTAGCGGAGGAATAGGATTTTGAAGAGTTGTGGCATAATGATGAGGTGCAGGAGGATTTTGCTGTTGATACCCAATTTTTTCTAGATATTTTTAATAAGCAAAATAACTTCAAAATAGCATATATATATATATTCATATATAAGTATGTCCAAGTGTTTTATTATTTTTCCCATAACTTTTAAAGGTATTTAAATCAATTTATTTCCCTCTTTTATCCATAAAACCCTAATAATTATTTTCGAAATTATTATTTTTGGTAATTCATCTATTGAACTTTTATATTTATGCTAAATATAGCTAAGGTAATTTTTGCATATTTTTACAAATTTATTTAGTATTTTTTAAGCTAAATTGTATATAATTGTAATATTAGCCCTTTTAAGATTTAATTGTGTTTTATATTCATAAAATTAAGTCCTGTATTTTTTAAATTGTTAATTATTTGTTATAAATCATTTTAGTGCTTTCAATCTATTTTCAGAAATTATTTTACTATTTTTTTTATAATTTAAAAAGGGGGAAAATTGGCTATTTAAATAATAGCCCAATTGCATTTCAATTTTAGCCTAATTGTAACCCCAAATTAAACCCAATTTCCCTGGCCCAATTCTAATTCAAACCCGACCCCTAACCCAATTTAACCAGCCTTACCCGGATCCCATACCTACCTTCTGTAATCCAGGCCGTTGATCATTCAGACCAACGACCAATATTCACTCTTTTCATTTTTAACCCTGAAAGACCCCTAAACCTAGTTTATTTTCCACCACCCGCCGCCTCTGAATCCCTTCCCTCTCTATTATCTCTGCAACCTCTCATGAAACCTAGTCGCCGCCATCTAATTTCACCCTAATCCACTTCAATCCCTGCCTAATCCATGGCCTCTCAAGGCCATTTGAGATGTGTATCGGCCTCCTATGGCTCATGGGTGTTTGTTTCCATGATTTCATGGCTAGATCTCATAGAGATCTGGTCCAATCCTTGCTCAACTTCAATTTATGGCCTTTCTCCGGCCATCTTTGGTCTTTCTCCGGCCAACCATGGCCGTTCAAGTCAGATCTTTGGCTGTTCTGGCTAGATCGGTAACTTTTGAAGTCTTTCTCACTTTTTCTAGGTTTTTTGGAAGCCATAAGCTTTAAGATCTTTCAATTTTCTTTCAGATCTATCTTAGATCTGTGCTTACTATGAACTTCTTAAATGTTTTTCTCAAAGATTCTCTGATTTTCTTTCAAAGTGACTCTCATGTTTTCAACGATTAGGGTTTTCCTTTAAGTTTTTAAAAGATCTCTTCTCTGATTTTGATGTTGTTTATGATTTTGCTGTGTTTAAAATGATTTGCTCATGTTGTTCTTCTACCTATTTCTTCGTATTGAAAACCCTAGGTCTTTTGGTCTTGTCCGAGTTCTGAAGCTGTCCTTGTTTGTTTGAATGTGTATTTGTTCAATTAAGTTCTTTGATTCTCTTTTCTTTGTGTGACTTATCTGGTACTGGTTTCTTATCATCTCTTGAACTCGATTACTGTTGTCAAAACCCTAATTTCTTAAAAAAGGTTTTCCTCACTTGTTACTGTGAGACCTTTACTTGTTTCTGATTCTCTTACCTGTTACTATGTTCTTCTTCACTGTTGATTCTAAGTGACTACTTGACCTACTTGACTACTGTGCTTTTTTCTTACTGCTGAACCCTAGCTTACCCCTACTGCTACTGTATGTTTGTGTTGCTTCTTTTGTCAATATGTTTGACTCTGCATGCCTGTTCATTCCTTGCTATTTATATGTTGAGGTGCAGAATCTTGACCCTTTCTTGATTGATCCCGATTCCCTCAATGTTGAGACTGATTGCAAAAGTTTTCTTATGAACCCTAATTTTAGTCGTTTGTTTGAATTAATTGATTCCCTTCCTTTAATTACTGTAGTGTTTTACCTTGCTGAATTTTTCCCCAAAAATTAAGCCTATTTTGAACTTAGACTTGATTATTTACTTCATGCTTTTACTGCCCCTTATATGGCAATAATCAATCTGTCTCCAAACTGATTTCTTGGAGTCTTTTACTTTGTTCCTTATACTGTGTTTTCGTATCTATGATTTAGTTTACTTTCTTGGAGTCTCTTACTTTGTTCCTTATACTGTGGTATTAGAGCCAGCCCATCTTTTCGGATGGAGGAACAGTTTATTAAATATGTATGAGTCATTTCCATCATCCTCTTCCCTAGCAAAAATGAATATGTCTCCTACTCTATATAAAATCTTGTCTAAAAAATATGATTACCTCTATGAAGTGGATATCCTACCCGATGAAAAAAAAGTATCCTCCACTGAACTACCTCTCATAAACCCTTACTCAGCTTTCACCAAAAAATCATTTGCACCCTGGACCCAAATTCGTTCCTTAGTCCAACACAGACCAAAAGGAGTCAAAGAATATGTTGCTGCCTCAAAACTTGACCAGCATCCTATTCATGCCACTCGAGAGGAACAATCTCTTTAAATCCCAGATGATTTTCCTAGACAATAGAAAGATCATGGTTTTACCCATATCCATTTTGGTGTTGTCCGAATCGCTTTAACATATCACGGAAGAAAAGGTCAACCTGTTGTAGCTCGACTTTCTCTTCTAAATACAAGATACTTGGAGTACCAACATGCAAATCTGGGTACTGCAGAAGTTACCCTGAATGCTGGGACTGTCTTCATAACTTTCTTTCCAAATTTCAACATGTCCCTTTATGATCCATACTTAACCGAAGCTCTAAAAATCCAAGTCCAAATCCAAGGAGCCCCTCAAGCCAAAGATTCCATCCATGCCACTTTTCATCACCAAATGGCGTGGCGAGTCCAAAATCATGCCATGGATCTTTGCCTTCCCGGAGGAGAAAATGCTTTAATCCAAAATATTGATTCTACCAAAGGAAACGCCATGTGCACCCAAATACCCAGATAAATTTTCAGAGATGAACTTGTCAAAATTCTTAGTGATTCCTGGATCACAAATTATGAAAAGTTAAGAGAACCGGAGGAATCTCTACAATCTGGTGAACCAACTTTTACCAAAAGAAATGACAAAACCGTTTGCATAAGCTTTGACCATTCCTATTCAAAAAACCCAATAAAACCATCTTCTCTTGCCAAATGATTCAACCCAAAGATATAACAGATACATACCTTGAACCTGATGGAGAGTTCTTTTGGAATATACAAAGCATCATGGAAGAACATGACTGGTGTCAAAATTTTGACAAAGAAGTAAAAAGAACTTGGTGGTTGAAATGCCCCTTTACGGGACACTGCCCTTGGGATATTGATTGCGACTGTCAAGACTGTTTGGAAGATCTAATTGGAGAATATGATGAACACTGTCTCACCTCCTTTTTCCACGCCCGAGGGGCGCAGGGGGAGTTTTTTCCAATTAAAGGACAATCGAAAGGGGATTGGTTTATTTATTTCAGAGTCGCCACTTGGGAGATTTAGGGTGTCCCAAGTCACCAATTTTAATCCCGAATCGAGGAAAATAATGACTCTATATTATAGTCTGCGTACCAGAAATCTGGATAAGGAATTCTGTTAACCCGGGAGAAGGTGTTAGGCATTCCCGAGTTCCGTGGTTCTAGCACGGTCGCTCAATTGTTATATTCGGCTTGATTATCTGATTTTATACAAGTATGAACTTATGTGCAAATTTTAACTTTTAACCGCTTTATTATTATTGTTTTTACAAGAATGTGAACATCGCTTAAAACACGTCTTTGGACTGCGTCACATGAAATGCACCCACAATCCGGAACGCATTTTATTTGATGTTTTGAGATTTGGATTTGGGTCGCATGAAATGCGCACCCGAGCTTAAGAAAGTAAATTATTAAACACGCGCCTAAAGAGACTATCGCGTTATTATTTTGCGGAGGCCGCGAAATTCGCTAAACGACCCTCCTGAATTCTAAGTAATTTTAAACAAGTATTTACTGAGGGCCCCGCAATTTGTATTTTTATTCGGCGAGGCTCATCTCATTCTTATTTTTTAAAGAATTTGCAACGTCATGGAAATGCATCTCGGGCCACGCCACAATCAATGCGCCCGTGACTAGAGACATATTTCGACTCCGTTGAGATTTGGATTTGGGTCACATAAATGTGCACCCGAGTTTAGGGAGATAACATTATTAAAGGCGCGCCTAAAGCAACTAGCGCATTATTATTTTGGGTAGGGCCGTGAAACTTGCTAAACGGCCCGTCCCGGAATCTAAGTATTTAATATATACATTTAGAGGGCCCCGCGGCTTGTGCATTTTTTCTTTTTCTTTTTTTTCTCTCTTTTTTTTTTTTTTTTTGCAAGGCTCGTCTCATTTTTACTATTTAAGGGCAAACTTAAAACAACTACGATTTCTTACTAGTGAAGCCATCCGAGATTAAACGAACAAAACGATTCTAACAGGTAATAATATTCATGGTAAAAATGAAAAATAGAATAACCTCGTTCATATGCTCATATTTACTTTAAGCGTGCAGTAATTAAACATAAAAATACCATTCTTATCACAACAACAAAAATTGCATCGTTGACATTCATAAATATAGAATATTTTCATTTATTGCCTTGAACCATAATATGCAAAATGAATGAAATGAAACAAAGGACGAAGAACACCAACCTTCGAACCTCGACAATCCTAGAACGACAAACAGTGCTTTCTACGGAACTCGAACTGGACTTCACTAAACGAGGAACAACAGCGAAAACTCGGAATGACCTCGACGTTCCGGACCTCGACGAACAACGACGCGTTGAAAACGAACAGCAGCAACAATGGTTGCTGCTCGATCGACGCAGTGATGGGGTCGACGGGCAGTTGAAGCAAAGGACGATAGTATCTTCCTCTTCAGGTGGTGTTGGGCGATGGGGAAGGTGACGAACCTATTTTTACAGTGGGGTTGAGGGGGAGTCCGACGTGAGGGAGTGGTAGTTGTTTGGTGGTTATGGCGGAGAGGGAGTTGGGGAAGGTGACGATGCAGCAACAAAAGCTGTTGCTTGATGGGTGGTTTCTGGATGGTGGAGGCAGCTGCGGTGGTGGTGTTCGGGTGGTGGTTTGGGCTGGTTGCGAGACGACGGGGGTGGTTGGACGTGGGGTTTTTCGTTGGTTCGTGGGGATGGCGATGCAGTGAGCAGCAGCTCGACGGAGCTGGTACGGGGGGGGGGGGGTTATCGGAGGGGATGAGGGAGCCGATGGGGGAGCTGGTCAGGTGGCGGAGAGGGAGCTGGGGAAGGTGACGGGGGAAGTAGGGTTTTTCCTTCTTCTCCTGAAGAAGATGATCAAACAGTACTTCTTTAGAATTTTTCAAAAAAAGGGTCCCCCTTCCTTTGGCTTTCTGTCCGTGTTTTGTAATGCTTTGCCAAGAAAAATGAGCCCCACGTGTGGTGGGGTTCGAGGCATATGTCCCCCACGCGTGGTGGGGTTCGAGGCATATGTCCCCCACGCGTGGTGGGGTTCCCCACGTGTCCCGGACACGGTTTATTATGGGCTAGGTCCGAAAATTAGGCCTAAAACCGGGTAGTTTGAACCCGAATATTATTCTTTTGCCCGGACCCGAGAAATAGGAACACGTTGCTTAACTAGTCCTATGTAAGTAAAATAACTACCAAAAATAAGACTAGAATTTAAACAAAACTATATTTTTTTAAAAAAATATTTTTCAAGGTTTTAAAATAGCTACAAAATATTAATAAAACTATTTTTTTGTAATTTTCATTTTTCAATATTAAGATAAAATATGAAGTAATATTTTTTGTATTTTCAAAGTTAAAATGACTATAAAACCTTAATAGAACTATATTTTATTTATTTTTCTGTAATTTTCGAAATTATATAAAGTACAAAAATAAAGTGCAATTTTTGTATTTTTTCAAGCTTATGAGAGATACATAAACTAAAATTTATATATATATATATTTTTTGAAATTTTCTTTTTGCAACGAAATAAAGTAAAATAGTTAAAATAGCTATACTAGGCCCAATTTCACATATTCACGCTAACAATGTGAAAATTCTCGGGGAGGGTCAAAAATCACGTGCTTACAGCTGCCCCTCTTTGACTGGAAACGCGAAGAGTTTTCCGACAAAGAACGACTAGACGTGTTTTTGACCCGACCATTACTTGGACGGACTACACTTAAGGAAATGGAGGGATTGTGACCGAGCCCTGGTATCTGAGCTGCCTACATATCCTTGGTTATACAGGAATCAGGCCACGTGTAGTTCGGAAATGAGAGAGAGATGGCAGAGTTGTACCGAGGTGAAGAGCCGATCGAGGTGCCGTTCCGTCGAGGTTCCGGTCCGCGGTCCTGTCATTACAACAAAAATGAAAACTGAAAAAGACTAACTAAGCCTATCAGCTACTAGTTACAAGGATTCCTATCTCTTAAGTCTTCTGAAACTTGGTCTTGAGTCTTGAATGGTGCTTCATACAGACTTTGGATCTGAACCTTGATACTTGCTAGTGGTAGGTGCTAGTTCTTGAGCAGATCATATTTGTTCTCCACATCCGTGCTTCGGATTCATTCATTTTTCTCTTTTTTTCTTTTTCTTCTTGTTTTTGTTTTTTGGTGACCAGCTTCTGTTGATCATCCCAGACTGTTGACTTGCATTCTTGGGGCGAGCTTCTTGTTGCTTCTATCTTGGATTGAGTGCTGAGGATTTTTGTTGTAACCTTCTGCTTTCCAGTGGGTCACTACTTGATTTTGAAAAATGTTTCTCCGTTCTACAGGCGGACCCCTAACTTCTTCTATCTTCGACACGCAACAACCTCCGTTCTACAGGCGGGTCCCTCACAATCAAAACAAACAAAACAAACAAAATTTCCTAACCCAGTTTGTACTGGGAAGGTTTGTGAGTCATTAGCAAAATCGTAGCCCACTGATACTACTGATGCAGTGCTGAGAGTGAACTAAATACTAGATTAGGATGTATTCCCTTGTTATGCAGGTGGGCGCCTAACTTCAATGCTTGAAATGTAATGACTGAAATGTATTCCTCTCGTTATACAGGTGGGCGCCTGGCTTTAGGAAAATGACTCTTTTTTCAAAATGTTTTTTTTAGCATCTTAGGAGAAAGATTCATCGGACTAAGATTTTGATCCTAGGAGAAGGTTCGTCAGACTAGGTCTCTATCTTAGGAGAAAAATTCATCGGACTAAGATTTTGATCCTAGGAGAAGGTTCATCAGACTAGGTCTTTTCTTTTTGGTATCTTAGGAGAAAGATTCATCAGACTAAGATTTTGATCCTAGGAGAAGGTTCATCAGACTAGGTCTTTTCTTTTTGGTATCTTAGGAGAAAGATTCATCAGACTAAGATTTTGTATTTTTGGTTATCTTAGGAGAAAGATTCATCAGACTAAGATTTTGATCCTAGGAGAAGGTTCGTCAGACTAGGTCTCTATCTTAGGAGAAAAATTCGTCGGACTAAGATTTTGATCCTAGGAGAAGGTTCATCGGACTAGGTCATTTTTTGTTTTTGGTATCTTAGGAGAAAGATTCATCAGACTAAGATTTTTATTTTTGGTTATCTTAGGAGAAAGATTCATCAGACTAAGATTTTGATCCTAGGAGAAAGTTCATCAGACTAGGTCATTTTTTGTTTTTGGTTATCTTAGGAGAAAGATTCATCAGACTAAGATTTGGATCCTAGGAGAAGGTTCGTCAGACTAGGTCTCTATCTTAGGAGAAAAATTCATCGGACTAAGATTTTGATCCTAGGAGAAAGTTCATCGGACTAGGTCATTTTTGTTTTTGGTATCTTAGGAGAAAGATTCATCGGACTAAGATTTTGATCCTAGGAGAAGGTTCGTCAGACTAGGTCTCTATCTTAGGAGAAAAATTCGTCAGACTAAGATTTTGATCCTAGGAGAAAGTTCATCGGACTAGGTCATTTTTGTTTTTGGTATCTTAGGAGAAAGATTCATCAGACTAAGATTTTGATCCTAGGAGAAGGTTCGTCAGACTAGGTCTCTATCTTAGGAGAAAAATATGTCAGACTAAGATTTTGATCCTAGGAGAAGGTTCGTCAGACTAGGTCTCTATCTTTGGAGAAAAATTCGTCAGACTAAGATTTTGATCCTAGGAGAAGGTTCATCAGACTAGGTCATTTTTTTTTAAAAAACAACTTAGGAGGAAATGCATCTCCTATGGGTAAAACTTAACTTTGAGGAAGTGCGTCTCCTGTGGGTACAATAAACTTAGGAAGTGCGTCTCCTATTGGTAGAACTGAACTTAGGAGGAAATGCATCTCCTATGGGTGAAACTGAAACAAACCTAGGAGGAAATGCGTCTCCTATGGGTGAAACTGAAACAAACCTAGGAGGAAATGCATCTCCTATGGGTGAAACTGAAACAAACCTAGGAGGAAATGCGTCTCCTATGGGTGAAACTGAAACAAACCTAGGAGGAAATGCATCTCCTATGGGTAAAACTAAACAAACCTAGGAGGAAATGCATCTCCTATGGGTAAAGACGTGGAATGTATTCCCTTATTATACAGGTGGGCGCCTAATGGTAAAGACACAAAATGTATTCCCTTGTTATACAGGTGGGTGCCTAGAATATGAAATGCACAGACAAAAGTATTCCTCTCGTTATTCAGGTGGGCGCCTGTTTAAACTAAGACATAAAAGTATTCCTCTCGTTATACAGGTGGGCGCCTGGTAAAGACATGAAAAATGATATGCCCGCATTATACTGGTGGGTGACCTTGAACAGAAATGAAAAGACAGAAAATGTATTCCTCTCGTTATTCAGGTGGGCGCCTGGTTAAACTAAGACATAAAAGTATTCCTCTCGTTATACAGGTGGGCGCCTGGTTTTAAAACTTGAAATAAAAAGACTGAAACCAACATATCCTATTTGAGGGCGGATGAACCCAACAGATCCTATTTGAGGGCGGATGAACCCGACATATCCTATTTGAGGGCGGATGAACCCGACAGATCCTATTTGAGGGCGGATGGACCCAACAGATCCTATTTGAGGGCGGATGAACCCGACATATCCTATTTGAGGGCGGATGAACCCGACAGATCCTATTTGAGGGCGGATTAACCCAACAGATCCTATTTGAGGGCGGATGAACCCAACATATCCTATTTGAGGGCGGATGAACCCGACAGATCCTATTTGAGGGCGGATTAACCCAACAGATCCTATTTGAGGGCGGATGAACCCAACATATCCTATTTGAGGGCAGATGAACCCGACAGATCCTATTTGAGGGCGGATTAACCCAAAATATCTTTAAGACTTGAAAATGTCTTACCTCGAATACTTGCTGGGGGTTGGGATGAATTTTCCTTTTCTACCTTCCCCATTTTTATTATTATTCTTTTTTTTATTCCTTTTTTGTTTTGTTTTTGCATAGCTTCTTCCTTCAAAGACTACCTCCCTTGATTTACTTACCTGTTGGGGGGTAAAATGTTATCAGCTGGGGGTACCTGACTTCCAGAAAATTTTCTAAATGGAAGGAAAATTTTCTGCCCCAGTTTGATAATATCCCTTGTGGCATGCGTTTCTGCCTCAATGCCATTTCCCTTACCTGTTTCAAATCAAACAAAATTGTTAGTTTAAAACATGGTGGTTGGTTGTGATACTCCTACTGGGATGGCTTTCCCTTTCTCTCTTCCTTTCTCTGTGCTCCACCACTTGTTGGGGATGATATTATGTGCTGGGGATGACCCCTTCCTGCTGGGGGATATCCCTCTTCTTTTGTGGCATAGCTTGGAAACTGGCATTTTCCCGACCTTTTAGTCTAGTATGGATTTCGCCAAATCATGCTCACTGCTTTCCTCGCTTTGTTCATGGGCCTTGGCTTTGAGGTTTATAACCTTGGGTTTGACAAGTATATCTCTCTTGACGCCCGTCAATCCTTTTGTCAATTCCCTTTGCTGGGGATATCTTTTTTGACACTGGCCTCGCGCTTGTTCCTCGCTGACTATACCATTTGGATATACTAGTCAGATCTCATCTTGGAAAGCTGATGGCATATTTTGAAGTCATTTCATACTTGTTCTGACCGGACAGACTCTATTGGGGAAATTTTTTATGAAAGGAGAAAGATAACAGAAACAAAATAAAAGACAAAGGAAACGATGACTCTTTTACAAAAGAAACTATAAATAAAAACCTATCAAACGCAGATACCGACTATAATGGCCATGACATGCATATGGGGCCTTTCCTTTACCGTCAATCATCTTTCAAGATCCTCAATTGGTGATTCCCCATCTGATTCTTAATCTTATTCGACTTGCAGTGCCCGAAGGGTTTTAACTATCAAGTCTCTCTCATTTTTGGCTTTTCTCTCAGCTTTCATCGCCTTATGGTGCCTGTGAAGGTTTTCACCGACAAGACTCTCTCATTTGTATCACTTTCCAGCTGGGGATTTGGAGTGTTGCTGGTATGACTCTTTCTGTTGGAGATTAGAGTCCTTTCTGCTGTGGAACAGAATGTTATGTTCGCCGGTAAGACTCTTCATTTGCCTGACTTGGCATTTTTTGAAAACTGATCAGAAGGTCTTTCTTTGGACCGTAACGTGGGTTTTGGATAGGGCTAGAAAAAAAGGTATTAAAGGCTCAAAAATATATGAATTTTGGTTTATTAGTTACAACTTTCGGAATTAGATTTATTTACAACAAACGTAACTTTTGCCCCAGTTCCTTGCTTGGGGATATTTCAGTTGATTTTTTTCATTTTTCAAAACTATGACCGAGCCGTGAAGCGCCTACGTATCCTCTTTGAGGAATCAGGTCAAACGTAGTTCCCAATTCCTCTTTTCATTTGATTTTCTTTTTTTCTTCTTTGTTATCAATTTCTTTTCTTTTCTTTCATTTTTCTTCTTTTTTCGTTTTGTTGTTTTCTTTCTTTTTTTTTTTCTTTTTCGTTGCTACTGATTCCGAACGAGGGGTATGATAGAAAATAAATAAGGCTCAAAAGGGGTTAACGAAGGATAAAGTGTTTGGGTAGCAGAACAAAATGCCTTTGTCATTCCAGTCTTCAAAACTTGCCTAGTGCAAACAACACAATTTAAATTTGTAGTCTCTTCTGATGGTGCTGGACTTGACAATTATGTTAGACATATGTTTGTTCATTTGTCACTTCTAAAGCACCGTTGGGCGACACTCTCATTCTCATTATTATGAACGACCCTCATGCCAATTTAGGCGAATCTTTCTTTAACGGTATTCTTTGTGTTCAACTTGCCCCAGTTCCACATGACTCGAGCTCTGAATAATCTCAACCGTCCTTATTTCCTTTAAATGGTCTGAATCGCCTTTCCAGGGTTTTATGATTAACTTTTAAGATTAGGCCCAAACTGGGTGCGCATGTCATGTCCCTAGAATCGGCATTGAACAAAATGGTAAAAAGGACTAAACAAAAGATGACTGGAAATAATAAAAGACCGGACTTTGTATTAGACTACCGGCGAAATGGTTTAAATAACAAAGCAAACAAAACAATCCAGAACAAAATCCTAAAAACAAACTGGATAAGACAACATCCGACTCATAACCCTAATAATCCGAACAACAGAAATGACAACAAAATGAGCCACCACAAGCTTCTCTCTTGCTGACCAAGGAACAAAACGTCCTCCCACTTTATCAAAATTGGCATTTTAGCCACTGAGCTTTGCATCAATATTACCAGCTTCAACCTCATCAACCTCCGTAGGCAAGTTCTCGAGGAGGTTCGAGTGCTCCATGTCACTGTTATTAATCGCAACCCGCCCTTCTCGGATCATTTTCTCTACTTCCTTTCTCCAGCTATGACAGCTCTCAATGTTGTGCCCTACGACATTGGAGTGGTAGGCGCATCGTGCTGCCGGATCAAAGCTCCTTGCAAGCGGATTTATAGTACATGCGGGGAGTGGCTCAATCGAACCAGCATGCCTTAGCCTTTCAAACAGACTGGCATAAGATACCCCGATGGGGGTGAGAGCCTCTCCTCGTTTCAGCAACCTCTTCATTCTTGCATGTTGACAGGGCCGGAAACCTGATCCAGATGGCTTTTGATGGGCTTGTGTGGGTGGGTAAGCATTTCGTGGAGTCGGGTCCCTAGGAAGTGAGGTATGGCTTTTGAGGTCGCGGGGAAAGAAATGGTGTTGGGGAGCGGAGAAGCATTGAGGAGTGATGGAGCTACTCGGGTAGCTGGGAAAGCTGCCATAAGTGGGTTGGGATGGAGAGTATGGGGGATCTTCCATTATGGTGTTGGGTGCTTGGGAATTGACTGAGTTCAAGAGACTTGGCGGTGGAGGGGGTGGTGCTTTTCCTGTTATCCATGCCTGATACATGTCTACCACATGCTGTCTCAGCATTTTCACTTCTTCTACCAACCCGTTGTTCCGTTCGACCAATTGTTGTCGGTCATCAGTACCGACCCACTCGGTTCTGCGGTTCTGAGCCATTGTCCTTTGATTTTGCTTTGCAGGGAGGAGTTACCACAACCAACCACTCTCTATATATGGATACATCAAAGGGAAGTCATCACGTTAGTGTTAGGCCATTGGACAGACAATCATATATCAAAAATGTACCCAAGCAGTTAGGCAATTGTGCCCCCTGAAAATCTTCCACACTCTCTTTTATTTATTTATTATTATATATTTATTTTATTATATTTTTTTTATTTTATTATTTATTTTCATTTTAGTGGTGGTCGAATCTTATGGAGATTGCCTACGTATCATGTCCCCGCATGAATCAGACCTTGCGTAGTTCAGACCAATAAAAGATAAACAACACTAAACACACATTTTTTTTAAAAAAATTTAAAACAAACTGGGTTTCAAGGATTTAAAGATTACCCACCAGCTTGAAAATTAAACAACCTGCATGTTCTAATCAAAAGATTGGTAGACTTAAAAACAAAATTCCAGCTCCCTTTCTCTGTTCGACAAATGCAACCAAATGGTTTTTTTTTTTGCAAATGTGGCCCCTTCCAACTTTCACATGAATTTTGAGGCCGGGGAGGATTATTTTGACACTTTAAAACTTGTCCATTCTTTTACGAAAATAACCTTTCGACAACTGAAAGATACTCTAAGGCTATTTCGGCAAGAACGGTTTAAGACGCGGCCGAAGCTGGCTCGGCTTATTATGACAAAAGACGGTATTCACATGACCGCTGACTCTTTGATTTTTTTTTCTTTTAAAAATTACAATAAAAGACTTGGCGTTGTAAACACGGCCCTTCAGCGCCTCGGGGACGAAGATTTATAAGGCTGTGTGGGTCCATATCTCAAAATGACCCAAAGGTGGCTGTTTATGCCAAGTCAGCCTTCCGGCGTCCCTTTCGGGAACATTCGGCCCTTTTTATGACAAAACAGCATCACCTGACTTATTTATAACTCTTTTTATCGTTTTTCAAATGAGAAAAGTCAATATTGCAAACACGGCCTTTCAACGTCTCGGGGACGAAGATTTTTAGGCTGTGGGGGTCAACTGGACCAAGTCTTAAAAATGACCCAAAAGTGGCTGTTTATGCAAAGTCAGCCTTCCGGCGTCCCTTTCGGGAACATTCGGCTATGTCTTGATAAAACAGCGTCACCTGACTTTCTTTATGACAAAATTAAAATTTGACATATATTTTTTATTTATTTGTTTTTTTGGCTATTTAAGCAAAAGGTGGGTTGGACATCACCCGACTTATTTATGACAAGATTAGGGTTGCCTACGTATCTCACATCCGGTGAGAATCAAACCTGCGTAGTTCGGTCAAATAAACTGTTTTTGAGAGGACCCTTTTCCATTTTCTATATATTTTTTTTTATTTTATTATTATTTTCACAACAATCAAATAAACTATTATTCTATTATTTTCATTTATAACAAACAAACGAATTAACGAAAAACATAAAACATTCCTTCTTTTTTGAGAAGGTGGGGTTGGACCCGATGAGGGTTGCCTACGTATCTCACATCCGGTGAGAATCAAACCCGCGTAGTTCGGTCAAATAAACTGTTTTAAAAGAAAAAAGGAAGCATTTTTTTTGATTTTCCTTTTTTTAAAAGAAACACTTCTAAGATATATTTTTTGAATTTTCATTTGCTCTTTTTTTTTTCTTTATTCTAAAGAAGAAGAAGAAAATATTTTTCGGAATTTTGCTTTTAATGAAAGAAATGCTTCTAAAATGTTTTTTTTTTGAATTTTCTAAAGAAGAATCAAAATATTTTCGGATTTTTATTTATCTATTTTATCTTTTTGAATTTTGAACTTTCTTTTGAATTTTTTTTTTGGATTATATATATACTTATTTTTGGAACAAATAATAAAATCACATTCAACGCCGGACTCTTTTTATTTTTATTTCTGGCATTTTCATAGACAAACAAAACAAAATAAAATAAAACATTTTTTTTTTAAAACAAATTCTTTTTCATTTTCATTTAATGGCAAAACAAACTATTTTCTTTAAAAAAACAGACAGAACAATGATGTTTTTTTTTTATTTTTCCTTTGCTTTTAATATAACAAACTAACAAGACATTTTTTCATTTTCAAAATTTCGGCAGAGCTTCGACTCTACTCGGACTTCTATACTGTTATTTTCTCCTTTTCCACGATTTTCTCATATGTGAAAAATGATGACAACATACAAAATCTTTTTGAATTTTCATGCTTTGTTTTTATTTGTAATTTTATTTTTTATATTTGTTATTTCTTTCAAAAATGTGGCATGGGAGACATAATGATTTCCAAGACTTCTTGGATTCCGCAAATGCTCCTCATGCGCTTTTCCCAACATATGAAGCGTGGGGGACATATGGGAATTCCAAGACTTCTTGGATTCCACAAATGTTCCCCATGTGCTTTCCCAAAAAGCAAGCGTGGGGGACATAGGGAATTCCAAGGCTTCTTGGATTCCACAAATGTTCCCCATGCTTTGATTAAAATAACATCATGCTGGAAATGACCAAATGACCCATACGCCCTTGACTAAATACAACATGTAGCACATAGGATGCCGAAAGATTGTCTATTATTTTCAGGTTGCTTGTCCTAGACGGACCCAACCCCTATGTTGAGTCCCCTAAGTCAAATGCACATGATGCAAATAAACGTTCCTACTAGGGATCCGGCATGTGGCTTTGTTATACTAGGTTCAAAAACCTGGGTCGGTGTTCTAGACAGTGTACCCGAGCGGACAACTCGAGCTGAGGAAGGAGCTCCTTTCCGGGAACCAAAAGGCCAGCCGGCTTAGAAACTTTCCGAGCCTCTTTTATTTAGGGTATGACACTAACAGAATAGGGAGTCTCAACCAGTAAGCACATCCCCGGAGGTAAGAAGAGAAAGGTTTCGGCACAGTTTATATACAGTTCAAATAATATCAAAGCGGTAAAAGCAGCATTTAGCACATTAGGCTCAAAACATGTAATAATCAGATAATAAATAAAGCCAAATAATAACAATTATTTTAAGCTCGAATTCTTAACCCTGAACCAGTGGTTCTGGGTCATATCCCCAGCAGAGTCGCCAGAGCTGTCACACCTCCTTTTTCCGCGCCCGAGGGGCGCAGGGGGAGTTTTTTCCAATTAAAGGACAATCGAAACGGGATTGGTTTATTTATTTCAGAGTCGCCACTTGGGAGATTTAGGGTGTCCCAAGTCACCAATTTTAATCCCGAATCGAGGAAAATAATGACTCTATATTATAGTCTGCGTACCAGAAATCCGGATAAGGAATTCTGTTAACCCAGGAGAAGGTGTTAGGCATTCCCGAGTTCCGTGGTTCTAGCACGGTCGCTCAATTGTTATATTCGGCTTGATTATCTGATTTTATACAAGTATGAACTTATGTGCAAATTTTAACTTTTAACCGCTTTATTATTATTATTTTTACAAGAATGTGAACATCGCTTAAAACACGTCTTTGGACTGCGTCACATGAAATGCACCCACAATCCGGAACGCATTTTATTTGATGTTTTGAGATTTGGATTTGGGTCGCATGAAATGCGCACCCGAGCTTAAGAAAGTAAATTATTAAACACGCGCCTAAAGAGACTATCGCGTTATTATTTTGCGGATGCCGCGAAATTCGCTAAACGACCCTCCTGAATTCTAAGTAATTTTAAACAAGTATTTACTGAGGGCCCCGCAATTTGTATTTTTATTCGGCGAGGCTCATCTCATTCTTATTTTTTAAAGAATTTGCAACGTCATGGAAATGCATCTCGGGCCACGCCACAATCAATGCGCCCGTGACTAGAGACATATTTCGACTCCGTTGAGATTTGGATTTGGGTCACATAAATGTGCACCCGAGTTTAGGGAGATAACATTATTAAAGGCGCGCCTAAAGCAACTAGCGCATTATTATTTTGGGTAGGGCCGTGAAACTTGCTAAAAGGCCCGTCCCGGAATCTAAGTATTTAATATATACATTTAGAGGGCCCCGCGGCTTGTGCATTTTTTCTTTTTCTTTTTTTTCTCTCTCTTTTTTTATTTTTTTTTATTTTTTGCAAGGCTCGTCTCATTTTTACTATTTAAGGGCAAACTTAAAACAACTACGATTTCCTACTAGTGAAGCCATCCGAGATTAAACGAACAAAACGATTCTAACAGGTAATAATATTCATGGTAAAAATGAAAAATAGAATAACCTCGTTCATATGCTCATATTTACTTTAAGCGTGCAGTAATTAAACATAAAAATACCATTCTTATCACAACAACAAAAATTGCATCGTTGACATTCATAAATATAGAATATTTTCATTTATTGCCTTGAACCATAATATGCAAAATGAATGAAATGAAACAAAGGACGAAGAACACCAACCTTCGAACCTCGACAATCCTAGAACGACAAACAGTGCTTTCTACGGAACTCGAACTGGACTTCACTAAACGAGGAACAACAGCGAAAACTCGGAACGACCTCGACGTTCCGGACCTCGAAGAACAACGACGTGTTGAAAACGAACAGCAGCAACAATGGCTGCTGCTCGATCGACGCAGTGATGGGGTCGACGGGCAGTTGAAGCAAAGGACGATAGTATCTTCCTCTTCAGGTGGCGTTGGGCGATGGGGAAGGTGACGAACCTGTTTTTACAGTGGGGTTGAGGGGGAGTCCAACGTGAGGGAGTGGTAGTCGTTTGGTGGTTATGGCGGAGAGGGAGTTGGGGAAGGTGACGATGCAGCAACAAAAGCTGTTGCTTGATGGGTGGTTTCTGGATGGTGGAGGCAGCTGCGGTGGTGGTGTTCGGGTGGTGGTTTGGGCTGGTTGCGAGACGACGGGGGTGGTTGGACGTGGGGTTTTTCGTTGGTTCGTGGGGATGGCGATGCAACGAGCAGCAGCTCGACGGAGCTGGTACGTGGGGGGGGGGTTATCGGAGGGGATGAGGGAGCCGATGGGGGAGCTGGTCAGGTGGCGGAGAGGGAGCTGGGGAAGGTGACGGGGGAAGTAGGGTTTTTCCTTCTTCTCCTGAAGAAGATGATCAAACAGTACTTCTTCAGAATTTTTCAAAAAAAGGGTCCCCCTTCCTTTGGCTTTCTGTCCGTGTTTTGTAATGCTTTGCCAAGAAAAATGAGCCCCACGCATGGTGGGGTTCGAGGCATATGTCCCCCACGCGTGGTGGGGTTCCCCACGTGTCCTGGACACGGTTTATTATGGGCTAGGTCCGAAAATTAGGCCTAAAACCGGGTAGTTTGAACCCGAATATTATTCTTTTGCCCGGACCCGAGAAATAGGAACACGTTGCTTAACTAGTCCTATGTAAGTAAAATAACTACCAAAAATAAGACTAGTATTTAAACAAAACTATATCTTTTTAAATAAATATTTTTCAAGATTTTAAAATAGCTACAAAATATTAATAAAACTATTTTTTTGTAATTTTCGTTTTTCAATATTAAGATAAAATATGAAGTAATATTTTTTGTATTTTCAAAGTTAAAATGACTATAAAACCTTAATAGAACTATATTTTATTTATTTTTCTGTAATTTTCGAAATTATATAAAGTACAAAAATAAAGTGCAATTTTTGTATTTTTTTAAGCTTATGAGAGATACATAAACTAAAATTTATATATATATATATTTTGAAATTTTCTTTTTGCAACGAAATAAAGTAAAATAGTTAAAATAGCTATACTAGGCCCAATTTCACATATTCACGCTAACAATGTGAAAATTCTCGGGGAGGGTCAAAAATCACGTGCTTACAAACACCACCAGCGTCATTGGGAAAGGTTCGGCCTCAACAAAACCAAACCAAAATCCAAGAAAAAGGAAAAAACCTTTGAAAAACAATCTCGAGCCAAATATGAAAATAAAGATCCTTCAATTGGCTCATTAAGCCGTCCAGGTAAATATGAATTTCTTGTCAGTTACAAACCCCATAAATTGCCAAAATTACCAGAAATATTCACTCCAAGATGGGAGGATAGTGAAACCATACCCAAACCCAAATCACCATCAGCTCATACCCCATAATCCAAATAGCCACCTGAACCTAAAACTTCACCAACTCAAAAAACCACAAATCCCTCACAACCACAGATATTCATGCTAAGTCTTTTAAGCTCCAGTCATACCCAAGACATTCCTTCACTTCAACCTTTTAAAAAGGAGGGTATAAGCCATGCTCCAAAAATCCCCAAGAAAAACATAGTGCTACCTACTGGAGAAAAACCCCCAACAAGTGATAACGAAGCAACAATGAACTGGCAATCAGAAAACTCCATCTGCCGAAACAAGGTGCTGAACAACATTGGCAACACCATAAAGAACGTGGCCCATACACAAAACAAAATGATGAGCAAAGTGGAAACAATTGAGAAAAAGATGAAGCAGACATGGTCTCACCATGCTGGACTAATCAAAGCCTTGAAACTAAGATTGGCAAATTTACAATAAGAGATTTGTCCGCCAGGAACTTCACTTTTCCAATTCTTCCAACAACAATAAAAGGAGACGATTTCCATCAAAGAGCAAATTCAACTTCTGAGAAATGACCACTTTGAGCCACGAAAAACCCCAATTTTCCCCTCAAAACCTACCTTCTTCCCCTATGTCTCTACAAGCATATTCCCCACCTAAATTAGACTACACCTTTTCTACTTTTCCATCTACCTCACAAAATCCAATCTCTTTCACCCAACCCTTAAAAGAAGAACATGATTTTGATATCACAAAAATGGTTTGGGAAAGGAAATATGCCCTTGCAGCACAGAAACAAACCAAGAAAAGGTGAGACCAAGGAGAAAGTTCAAAAGGGTCCAACCCCGAAAATCTGATGATTTCTGACCAGAAGGCTCCAGACCTCTATGTCTCCCAGCCAAGATACATATCATAAGAAGATACTCCATGGTCGGAATCTCTGAATTCATCAAACGATGAAACAATGGAAGATAGCTCTCAATCAAGTAATGAATCCACAATGAACTCTTCCGAAGACGACAATCCCCCAATATTTGTAAACCATCCATGAGACCCAGAAGTATCTGAAGTAGATGAGGAACAAAAAGGCATGACATATGAGCCAATCCCAGAAAGACGATATGAGCCCATGTCGTCAAAACCAGTTGGAACTGACTTCCACACTTTCACCTTAGATGACGTCAAGGTTTCAAAATGGCCTCAAAGGATCCAAGACTTCTATACTTGGATGGTGACCAAAAATTTGGTGGAATGAGAAAAGTATATCATCCTGTCAGAACTCACTTACCGGTTGTCAGGAATCCTCAGAGATTGGTGGAACTCACTTGGAATTCAAGACAAAAATACTTTTCTTACTTCCCAATATTTTGCCTTCAACATCAGGATCCTACATGAAGTTTTCTGCAGAGATACTGGGCAAAGATAGGAGAAAATGCGAAGACAACTCTTCGAGATGAAGTGTGTCTCATTTGACAGAAATGACATTGACAGGCATTTTAAAAAAATGGCAAAAATATACTTTGAAATCGACGGAGACATCAATTTGAAGCAAGCCTTTGTCTCTTCCATTCCAAAGTTGTTGGCAAGCCGAACCATGACCATCATTGAAGAATTTTTAGTCCATAACAATCCCACAAATTGGTTACATCAGATAAGCTATTTTCGTCGCATTGGATGACATTTGTACAAAGTGCTCAGCCCTAAAGCAAATTATCCAGCACAATCCAGCGCTTGACAAAGCATGCCACAAATCTGATCTTATCACCAGATCAGGATGTTCCTGCCACATCTAGGCGACGGAGAGAATTTAGGAGGTTCAGATGGCCAAGAATTCCAGATGGAAAATCAAGGACCAAGAGACGCACAAAATATTTGAGACGAAGAAAACCAGGAAATTTTCACAAGAAAAACGAATGTTTTATTTGTCATAAGATTGGACATTTCGCAAAAAATTGTCCACAATCAAGAAGATCTGTCAAACTCATTGAAGAGATTGAATATTACACTGGCATACATCTCGGAAAGGAAGAGGACCTTGAATCCATATTCTCTGTGGATGATGAACCTAATGAAGAAACTTTATTTTCTCTTGATATCTATGAAGATCAAGGCAATGATCAATACCAAATTTCAGATCCAGTGATCGAAGCCCGAGAGGAGATCAACGCCCTCGCAGCCATTCCTCAAGTTGAACTCAAAGTTTATTCATCCAAATGGGATAAACCAACTCGAGTTATTACTTTCATCGACACCGGAGTTGCTTCTTCACTCATAAATCCTGTTGTTCTCCCTGAAGATCAATGGGTACCGCATTTTAAGGATTTCAACACTGCATCAAATGCAATCTTGACCACAACTGTCATTACAAAGCACCCGATCACAATTGAGTTCTTTCCAAGATTGAAGTACAGAACCAAGCTGCTAGGGTCTGATGTACCAGGAAAGGATCTTATTATTGGGTTCGACATTTACAAACAACTTAGAGATCAGCTCCTGATCAAGGCTAACGAGATAGCTTTTAAAAAGCAGTTCAGACCTTATTCTGAGATTCCAAGGCTATTCCAAATCACCAACGATGAACAAATCAAAGAGATTGAGCAAAATCTCATTGAACATTCATGTGCTGAACCCCACAAGGATTTCGTGAAGAAAGGGAAATGCCCGTTATGGAAAAATGAAGAGTTTTTTTCAAGCTCCCTTTCAAGAAGAATGAATATATCAATCCAACAAAAGTCATCCATTCAGGCATGAATCCAGATCATCTTCAGCTTGCAAAGAAAGAATGCGAAGAACTTCTGGAATTTAATCTAATATAGCCGTCAGATTCACAATGGGCATGAAAGGCATTTTATGTCAACAAAAGAGCTAAGCAGAAAAGAGGAAAACTCAGGTTAGTCATTAATTACCAGCCACTCAACCATTTTCTCCAAGATGATAAACTCCCCATCCCAAATAAACTCACTCTTTTCTCACGCTTAGCCAAGGCCAAATATTTTTCCAAGTTTGATTTAAAATATGGATTTTGGCAATTGAGAATCCACCCTGAAGAAAGACCCAAAAAGGGATTTTACATCCCCGATCATCACTTCCAATGGAAAGTCATGCCCCTCGGGTTGAAAACTGCACCCTCCTTGTTCCAAAAAGCCATGATAAAAATCTTCCAACCCATCCTTCATACCTCCTTAGTTTACATTGATGACATCCTATTATTTAATGATACATTGGAGGAATATGTCAACTTGCTTCGTAAATTTGAGGCATTGGTAACACAGTACGGGATCATGCTTTCTGCAAAAAAGATGGTTCTTGCTTAAAAGGAGATCGATTTTCTCGGAATGCATTTTAGCAAATGGGAATACAGTCCAGGACCACATATATGTCAGGAATTACTCAAATTTCCAGATACCAACTTCACAACAAAGAAGATCCAACAGTTCTTGGGTCTAATAAATTATGTAAGAGATTTCATCCCAAATATCTCTACATACATTTCACCGCTCACAGAAATGCTCAAGAAAAATGCCCCATCATGGGGAGGTAAACAGGATGAAGTAGTCAGAAAAATAAAGGAGATATCTAAAAATGTCAAGTCTCTCTACATCCCTTCAGATGGAGAGAAGATACTGCAAACTGATGCCAGCCATGAATATTAGAGTGCTGTTCTATTTGAAGAAAAAGAAGGCCAGAGGAAAATATTTGGATACGCCAGTGGAAAGTTCAAAGATGTCGAGCAACATTATCACTCCACTTTCAAGGAAATTCTTGCAGTAAAGAATGGAATCAAGAAATTCAATTTCTTCCTTATCCATACAGAATTTCTAATAGAGATGGATATGAAGGCCTTCCCAAAGATGATCTAGATAAATTCAAAAATTATTCCCAATCCTCAGATTCTCAGATGGGCTCAATGTTTCTCTCCATACAAGTTTCAAGTCAAGCACCTGAAAGGAAAGTATAATATTCTCGCAGATTTTCTGTCTCGACCGGAAGAATTCTCAAAAAGATTTTCCCCAGCAAAATTGAAGTTAAAGCAATAGCTAATTAGCCACGTCTTCATGCTTTCAAATATACCAGGAACAAGTTCATTAAAGCCAACAGATCATCCACCGGAGTTGTTCAACCTCATGGATCCCTTTGATCCGTCAATTATTATGGAAAGAAAAACTTATTATGAGCTCCAAGTTTTCCGGCAATATGGAGGATCCATTCCCAAGCCTTATGGTGTCAATCCAGAATATCCGTTCTGCCATATATTCATATCTCAAGCCTAGGATTTTTCACAAGAACTATTATAGTTTTTCTGGTACCTATGCCATCAGTATTATATTTTCATGGAATTTAAATGCAACGTCTTCAAGGATTTTGATAACATTGCACCAGCTCTTAAAGTATTTTTACTATGGTTCAAGCCTAAACGATATTGGATAAAATGTTTCAGCGATTCCTATGCAGCAAAGATATTCATGTTCCATAGGCCAGTGAAGATCATTATTGGAAAAGTTCAGGCGCAAGCAGAGGCATCATTCTGGTGGAAATTTCCCGTGTCCATTCTATCAATGAAGGAAGAATATAGTGAGGCACAAAGAATCATTTTCCAGCAAAATAGGTGCATCCCGAGAGAGATATGGCCAAAAGATTGGGCAAGATGGAATTATACCAACACTCATCCTCACTGGAAAAGAGTCCAAGAAGCAGCAAAAGAATATCAAACCCCATACGAAGTCATCCAAAAAATGATCACTCACGACATTTCCAGATTAAAGTTAAGGATTACATCTCTCAATCCAAAGGAGAAAGAACATAGCGGAGAAGGACCATCAAGTTCTAGGCATTACTACACAAGGTCTTTGAAAAGATGCCTAGAAGACAACCCTAGAATCAATGAAGGATAATTATCTAAATCGCTACTAATCCCTCCATAATCCTACATTACCCACCAAAAAATCCTCAAAAATCATCTACCCATGTCAAGACAAATTTCCACATCTTTCCATACTATCCGGGTGCCACTTCTACTTGTTTTCACATGCTTCGTCACATGCAGCACCCTACTTTCACATGTAGTCACATGCTCCCTCATACTTTCACATGCTACACCATGTATATTCTACCACTTTCACATGTTTTCAGGAGCGTTTTAGTTGTTTTGCCTAAAGTCCTTCACATTCCAAGAAGGACCCATATGAAGATAAGTTTGCCATGTAAGATAAGTTTATTTTATTATGTAAGTTTGTCTTGTAATAACCTCTTAGTCCTATATAAAGGAGGCCTTGTAGTAGTTGGAAGATCATCTTGTAACCTTTTTAAATCTTTTGTGGTATATTACATATGAGTGTTTTCTAAATTTCCCTCTTGTTCTTTCTTTCGAATGGATGGAAAGGCCGGTCCATGTATGAAAATAGAGTAAGAATACTCTTTGAAAGTTAACTTATTGTAGTACGAAAGTTTTTTGAGTTATAAATAGCTAACGTTGGTTACAGTACAAAAGTTTTTTGAGTTGTGTAGCTTGGAAAACCGTCCCTTATGGGTTGTCGAATCCAGCCTCTTTGTAGGAAAACTTTTGCGACTATAAACAAATTAACTGTTTGTGTAGCTTGGCAAGGTATCCCTTATGAGTTGTTGAAGCCAGCCCTTTTGTAAGGAAACTTTCGTATCTATGATTTAGTTTACTTTCTTGGAGTCTCTTACTTTGTTCCTTATACTGTGAACCTGTTAGTATCCGCTAAGCAGTGCTTCCTTAATTAAAGGGAATCACTTGTGTTAATTGATTCTGATTGTGATTATTTCCATGTTTGTGTTAAGACTTCACTCGTTTTAAAAACTATAAATACCTACCATCTCTTCTTTAAAAACACACGAACAATTTGAGTTCAGAACACACACTTATACCTCAAACTTTCTCTCTTTTCTCTACTATTACTTGTGCTACTACTTTGTCTAGCCGGCTGAAAGCCAAGGCTAGACTGTGGAATCTTGCTTACTTTTCTTTCTGCACTTTGCTTCTCTACTGGTATGTCCTAGTTAATTTTTAAAGTCTCAACAACAACATGTTCCTTTGATTTTTCCAACTCCTTTTATTCTTGTCTATTCATGCTTATGTTTCTGCAGTTAAGTTATATTACTAGCATGCTGTAATATGTCCCTTCCCTTTAAGACTAATGCTTCCCTATGTGTGTACTCTGTCAGTCACTTGTTATGTGTTTGCTGACTTATGAATCCCAAACCCCCATGTCCCCTCTATGTGTTTGTATCCTCTGGATGGTTTGTGGGCATGCCAGCATCAGCTATTGTTGTGCATGACCAAACCTGACCCTTTCTGGGGTCATATGTTGCATACAATGTATTCCAAAAACCCCTTGACCCCTTTGTGTAACTAGTGATTCTGTGTAGTTTGAGTTTTACTACTACTGTTTTCAAACCACCCTTACCACTTACTATTTTCAACCCAGTTTTTAATACATCTCTTCCAACTATGTTCTCCACTTCCACTATATTCTTAGAACCTAGGTTCTGCCCCTCTTGTGTGAGCCTTGCCTTGGGACCCTTGAGCTCCCTCTAAACTTGGACACATAAGGGCTAGCCCTTCCATACTGCACTCATTTCTGTCTGGTTATGCAAACCTGGGTGTAAGCACTGCCCGGGGTCCCTTGAGACCCTTAGGGAACTTTGACACACCCAGGTATGAGAAAGGCTTTGAAACCACAAATGGCATTTGAGGTGGTTTATTCCATAATTCATAGAGGAAGTCAATATCAAGCTTCCTATGGTTGTAACTTCTTATTTTACACTTTTTTTATGTAATTCAGTAATTGGTCTGTAATAATTTGTAACTAATATTGGGGTTGGCTAGTGAAAGGGATGGGGTGATTATGCATGTTTTAGCTATTAGAAGGGTAGATAACATGCCTATAGAACGTATTTCGATATGATCTGTTAGAGAACATGCCTATACGATCTGCTCTGTTTTAATTAAGTTCTGCATGCTTAGCTTTCACATGAACAGAAACCATGCCTATAGGATCTAAACGGTTCTAATAGAGATCATGCCTATAGGATCTAAATGGTTCTGATAGAAGCCATGACTATAGGAACTTCGCTTTGATCAAACAAATCCTGCCTACTTCACTGAATGTTCAATTAGATACCATGCCTATAGGACCAAATCGGCCTTTAATACTTAGAGATCATGCCTATAGGATCTAAAATCAGCTTAGTTAAAATCAGTTTGACTCATGCCTATCTTAATCAAATTAAATAGCTCACTTTTTTCATGTTAATTAATATGGTTTAGAAAGCATGCCTATAGGATCCAAATCGCCTGTTTAAAATTAACCACTGCTCTACTGCATTCCTAATCAGTAATAGACATCATGCTCATAGAACATCACTATTATGCTTAGGCAAGCCTTAAGTAATAATAATAGTAAAACTGAACTCGCCTTTGATTAATTAGCACTGCTACAACCAGCAGGCAAGCCTGATTCAGACTTCTTATCTGAGTTATGTAATAAATTTAGTCTGCTTCAACAATCTAAACAACCTGCTTTAGTGTTTTAAAATTCAGACCCCAATTATGTTTAAGTCATGCGGTTTATATGCATTGTCTACGGAAGTGTACATGAGCCTTTTAATTGTTTACATGTTTCCCCTTTAAATGCAGTCCTACATGTTTTGTATGTCGCCTTAGCTTTTTTACCTTTTAAAACCTAACAGTCAGCCTAAAACCCTCCCTCTTATAGGAATAGAGTCTTAAAATCCTCCGGAATTGATAGGAATGAGGCGGGTAATAGCATGCAATAGAGGTCGAGACTAATCCACGCTCTAATACCTTAACGTGGTGGGAATGGTAGATATGGATATGATGACCGGTGCGCTTGTTGATACCAAATTTTCCCCCATATATTTTTAATATGAAAAATACTTTCAAAATAGCATGTATATGCATATATAAGTATGTCCCAAAGTTTTAATATTTTCCTCTCAATTTTTAAGGATTTTTAAATCAATTTATTGCCCTATTTTATCAAGAAAAACCCAATAATTATTCCCAGAATTATCTTTTTGGTAATTCATTTATTGGATTCTCATATTTGTGCTAAAATATAGCTAACATAATTTTTGCGTATTTTTACAAATTTATTTGGCATTTTTAAAGCTAAATTGCATATAATTGCAATATTGGCCTCTTTTAAAATACAAATCATATTTATGTTTATAAAATTGACTCCAGTATTTTTCATTTGATAATTATGTATTATTAATCATTTTAGTGCTTTTAATTTATATTCAGAAATTATTTTACTATTTTTTATAAAGAAAATAAAGAAACAATGGCTATTTAAATGTTAGACCATTTGCATTTCAATTTTAGCCAGATTTGGCACCCAAATTAAACCCAACCTAATGACCCAATTACCCAGCCCAAATCCTAAATCTACCCGACCCACAACCCATTTTAATAACCTGCTCGGATCCCCCTTCTAATCCCAACCGTTGATCACTTAGATCAACGGCTCATATTCACCCCTTCCTTTTTTAACCCGATCTACCCCTAAAACCCTTTGTCATTTTGCTTTTGTATCCTCCCTTGAATCCCCCCCCTTTCTCTCAATTCTCTCTCAAAGCTTCTCGAACCCTAGCCGCCTCCCTCCATTTCCACCCTAAAATCACCGGAATCCATGGCTTCCAAGGTTATTGAAGTCCTATACCGGCCTTCTATAACTCCTGCACGCCTGGTTACTAAAGTTTCAAGGCCTAACCATGAAAAAGCGGGGTCCAAACGTTGTTCGATTCGAGTTCCATGGCTGTCTCCGACCTTGCTCCGACCAGCCATGGTTGTTCGAGCCTGATATTGACTTCTCTTGCTTAGATCGATGTTTTCCAAGCCTTTCTCGCTCTCTAGGTTTCTTCTGAAACCCTAACTTTAGAGGTTCTTCTGATTCTTTTAGATTCGTTGTAGATCTGTGCTTACCCTAAACTTGCAAACGATTTCTCAAAAGTTTCTTTCAAAAACTCTACTTTCAAACCTTCATCTTTTCATATTTAGGATTTTTCTGATCTTTAACATGTTCTACTGTGTTTCTCATGAGTTTCTTCTACTGGTTTCCCTATATGTACCTTCTACTATGTTTCTTATGTGGTTCTTCTACTATGTTTCTTATGAGTTTCTTCTACTGTGTCTCTTTATGTGCTCTTCTACTGTGTTTATTATGTTTTTTTACTATGTTTCTCATGAGTTTATTCTAAAGAAAAAGGAAGCTAAGAGTCTTAGTTCTCTTTTGGGATTTTTGAACTCATTTCGTTAGTATTTCTGCCTGATTTACTTGTTTTCGTCTCTATACTCGATTAATGGTAAAAACCCTAGAATTTGGGGGTTCATCCGAGTTATGAGGCTATTTGCTACGTGATTTGTTGGTTGCTCATCTCTGAACTTGTTTGGTTTCAAAACCCTAATCTCTTTAGACCTATTTGGGTTTCTGAAGTTGCTTCATCTGTTGCTTGACTAAGTTTCGAAATCTCTGCTTCAACTTTTGTGCTTTATGTGATTTCGATTTCCTGTTCTCATTGGACCTGGATTACAGTTTTCAAAAAAGCTTTCTACTTGACACTTTTGCATGCTTCTGATACACTCCCCTTTTCTATTACTAAGATGGTGAATTTAACCTATGTGACTGTCGTGTGATTATTCTCTTTTCCATGAGTTCAGCCTTGCATGCCTAAGTTATACACTCCTTTATATGCAAAATTTCCCTGTCAAAATAACCTTTGATTGTGGATTGATTTCAAATCTCTTTGTGTAATTCTGATTGCACTTCTGTCATTGATTCTTTCTGACTTCCTTGCTTCTTGGATTTATTTGAATATTTTCCTTTGAACCTTCGACCCCTACCTTTTCTACTTAAGTCGATTTGATCCCCTTACCTTGATTACATTGGTATGGGATTCTTTTAGGACTTTTCTTGATTAGAGTCTGATGAACCTAGCCTCTATTACCTACTGTGTACTTGTACTATGTTGGAAATTTTTCCTTATTGGTCATATTCAACCCTATATGATTTCTTCCTTTATTTAGCACTTGCATGCTACCGTTTGATTTAATTCTTTAATTAAAGGAAGACTTTGATACTGTTTGATTATAATTGATATATATTTCCATAATTATTTCTGAACTATAATCCTTACCTTATTTTCTGTCTGTTTTCACAATATAAATACCTGACTCTTTCATTAACACAAGGACACTAGCACTCGTAGCTTTTTCTGAACTCACACTTACACTCAAAAGTATTCTCTCTTGTTACTTGTACTGTGGCCTGTTTGCAAGTTCTGCTGCCTGCTTTTTCTCTATTTTCTTCTTTAAACTGGTATGTTCTGATTAAGATTTTCAGCAATCAAAACAATGTGTTTATTTACTACCTTTACTTGCATGTCTTCCTACTACTTAGGTATAGTTCAATGCACTTACTCTAACATGCTGAAATTTATTTTTGCATGTTCTACTATGAATCCAAAACCCCTACTCCTATGTGTTCATGCTATGGTTTGAGGCATGACAATACTGCAAATTATTGTCCATGAATCAAACTTGATCCCCTGGGATCCTAGCCTCTAATAGTGTGTGTTCTGACAGGCTTATAAGTAAGCTAGCATCCTCCATTGCAGGGCATGCCTAAAGCCTGCCCTTGCCTCAACAATAGGCTCTTTACAATCTCCATATTCCCCCTGAACCCCTTTTTTGTGTACTTATTTGTAGTTGCTTCCCTCTCCTTTCCCCCTTTTAGAATTATGTTCTTCACTTGCACACTTTCTTAGTCCTTAAGTTCTGCCCCCCCCCCTCTTGTGAGCCTTGCCTTGGGACTCCTTTTGAGCTCCATCTGAACTTGGACACTTGAGGGCTGGCCCTTCCACACTGCACTTTCCCCATTCTAATAATACATTCGGGTGTGAGCATTGTCCGGAGTCCCATTGAGGCTCTTAGGGAACTTTGACACACTCAAATGGGAGAAAGGCTTTGGATCAATGGTCTCTTGAGTTGGTCTATCTCATAACT
The DNA here is from genome assembly GCF_000393655.2 of Nicotiana sylvestris. NCBI lineage: Eukaryota > Viridiplantae > Streptophyta > Magnoliopsida > Solanales > Solanaceae > Nicotiana > Nicotiana sylvestris. The sequence goes on along the minus strand of NC_091059.1, from coordinate 92,881,360 downwards.
CAGAGGAAGTCAAGAATCAAGCTTCATCTGGTTGTATTTTTTTTGTTTCTGATGTATTTTTATTTATTCTAGGTTTTAATAATTTGTAATAAATACTTGGGGATAGTTAGTGAAAAAGGGTGGGTAACTATGTATGCAAAGGGTAGAAATCATGACTATAGGATTACTCTATTCCTACATATCCAACTTTCATATAGAAACCATGTCTATAGGTGTTCTGAATTCTGCACATTCAAAATGCATATAGAAATCATGCCTATAGGTCCATTCTGAATTCTGCCTATTCAACATCATATAGAAATCATGCCTATAGGTCCATTCTGAATTCTGCGTACTCATCTTCATTTAGAAATCATGCCTATAGGATTGTCAATTCTGCCTATTCAATTACATCAAGATACCATGCTCATAGGTCTTAAACAAATTCTGCAAGCTAGATACCATGTTTCTAGGTTTAAAAACAGTCTTATGCATTTAGATACTATGTCTATAAGGCTTCTGCATTTTTTACACCATGTCTACAAGGTTTAAAATCAGCAACACATAGAAAGAATGCCTATAGGAATTCCTAATCGAATCTGATCCACTTCACTTAATCATAAATCTAAAATCAGTAATAATGGGTATTGTCAATTGTAGAGCTTTTAATCAATTTGCTTAAATCCTGCCTCTCTTTAATAATCTGATTCTATCATTTAGCAAGTTTAACGAGTATGCATTCAAACAGTTCATTTGAGCCTTACTGTTTCATTATTTTTTTTTTCTGAATCCAGTAGATGTCATGCCTATAGGATCCTTGTCTAAAACTTAGGTAGATCTTAGAGTATAATTATAAACTGAATCTGCTTCTGTTAGTTGTTACAACCAGCTGGCATGCCTGATTCGGACTTCTTATCTGAGTTATGTAATAAACTAAAACTGCCTCAGCAACCGCCCTTCTTCGTATATAATACTTATAATCAGACCTAAACCGTATGTGTAATTCATACTGATTACGTGTTTCTTTGTTTAAGGAGGTATATCTGAGCCTCTGCTTGTTATATGCTTTCCCCCAATTTGTAATACGTGTTTTGTATGTCGCTTTAGAGTTTGTACCTTTGTAACTACAAATAAGCCTAATATCCGTCCCTTTTAGTATTAGTAGTCCTAAATGCCTCCGGGACTGATAGGATTGGGATGGGTAATAGGATGCCATAAGTAAACGAGACTAATTTGCTCTTTAAATACCTTAATGGGGTGGGAAGGGTAGATATGGATATGATAACCAATGCGCTAATACCACGTGTAACCCCTATTTTGAGGAGTGATTACCGGGTATTGCATTGATGTGATCTATATTTTTAATAAACCTAGTATCCCCCCTCCCTTTATTCTTATTTCCTTAGCATTTTTTTACTCCTTATTTTCTAAAATCAGCCTTCTTAAGTGCTCTTCCAAACTTTGTTTATTTTCAAACTTTTATATGTGAAATCCCCTTGTATTTGAGCCTTATTTGTCTATATGTTATTTGCACGCAAATTCACAATAATAGTTTGGCCGGTAACCACACTAGTGGATTCTGAGGGGTGCTTAACACCTTCCCCTTGGAATAATTTCAAGCCCTTACCCAATCTCTGGTTGTTCAAATCAAATTCTTTTGGTGTCCTAACGCACCCTAATCATTAGGTGGCTACTCTTCAAATGCAAACCCAATTTCCAAAAGGAATGAGTTTTCCTCCCAAATGTCATAAACTCGATTTCACGAGAAAAAGGGGGCGCGACTACGTGGCGACTTTGCTGGGGAGTTTTAGGCTTTTACCATTTCAGACTATTATTGTGAATTTATGCTTCTTTATGCACAATTACCTATTATTTCTTTCAATTATTCAATTTTCTTTTCGATTGCAAAACTAACTTGTCTTTTTGTTTATTTACTTTATTACCTTCCTTTACTGCTTTCCTTTGTTACCGCTTTAAATTATGAAAAACTGTTGTATTTACTGCTATCCTAATGTGCAAATACATGACAACATGCTTTAATTGTTGCATAATCATGCTCAACATCATATTCCACTCGTGTCAAACAAAATACCATAGCAACGCTTACAATGAGTGGTTGCTCTCTTCCGATATTATCACCCCCTAAATCCAGAAAAGGCGTATTTGCGGTAAAACCAGTCGATCAACGGTGTAGTCGATGGTTCTGTGCCTTTCCCCCTTGAGTTGTCCGCTCAAGGGTACCAGTCTAAAACCCCATAAAAACCTTACTTTATTTAACTGTGCATGCATCATGGTCAAACCTAGCCGAGTCAATTATGTTGTCCGCATAATGACTCTTTAAGATAGCCTTGTCCAAAGTCTACTGGGTTTCCCTAAAACCCAAACGAACATCATCACGTTCTGTGCATTTATTTGGAGAACTAGATGCATTTATGCTAATGGTTGATATTAAATAGTCAAGTTTGGTGGGGGTAAGGGCCTAACCCTTTTGTCTTGCAGAAATATGAGGCACGAAGTCCCCAGATTTGGCATGGTCACCAACATCCACCCAAAATTGCTAAGCTGGTGGGAGGATCTTCACTCTAGTGATCAAACCCTTGTCCGTAAATATCTGGGCAACCTACCTTCTCTTATGGAAATCCAACCCGAAAACAAGATGATAGAAGCTGCCACTTTATACTGGGATTGTGAGAGGCCCGTGTTTCGCTTCGGGGACATTGAAATGACACCCTTGCTAGAAGAAATAGGAGGATTGGCTGGTATACCATGGGAAACACCGGGATTGTTAATGCTTGAGAATCGCAAGGGTAGGGGTTTTCTCAAAATGATGGGTCTGAAGAAGAATCCAGAACTGACATGTCTGAAGGAATCTTATATCCCCTTCGACTATTTGTATGAGAGGTACGGTCACAGCAAGTCCTACCGTACCTATCCTGACGAATTTGCCATCATATCATTAGGGCATATTCACCGAAGGGTCTTTGTATTTATGTTTTGTTTCCTAGGGTTGATAGTGTTTCCAATGAAGAAAGCAAGGATCCATACCAGGCTGGCTATGGTAACTAAAACTATGATGGAGGACATTGGTGGGCAACCTTTCACCATTGTGCCCATGATTATTGCGGAGATATATCGAGCCTTGGAGAAGTGTCACCTAGGAGCCAAACACTTCGAGGGCTGCAATTTGCTACTTCAGCTCTGGCTCATAGAGCATCTCCAAAGAGGTGAATACCGACAGGAAATTCAGCGAAGAGACTTGGACGATCATATCTCTATCCATCATTTGAAGCGAATGAATTATATGCCCAACAGGTTCGCCTAGGCGGAAGATGCCAGAGGATGGGTAGAGTTATTTGATAACCTTACCGAAGACTGGGTACAATGGATGTTCAAATGGTTCCCTACTGAGGAGATCATCGCCCGATTCAGGGATGCGCCGTTTCTGATATTAATCGGTCTGAGAGGAACCTACCCTTATGTCCTCTCCGAGTTATGAGACAGGCTGGTAGGAAGCAGGTTATACCAAGGGTCGACAAGATGAGTCACTTCCGGGCTGACTTCCAAGCTGATGACAGTCCTTATAAGTGCCAAGCTCAGCATATGTGGCATTGCACGATCATCATGGGAAGAGATACTATCGAGCCAGACAGATACCATGCTGGTTGTGCTACCTACTATTCAGGCTGGTTAGAATCTAATCACGATGGTCTGGGTCAGCCAAGACTTGCTAGGGGCCAGAAGATCATAGATGAGAGGGCCGAGGCACAGGTCAAATACAATCAACTACGCAAGATGATCCGGGAATTTGAAAGCGAGCACCGTGAGATACAAGAAGCCAACCAAAAGCTGATCGAGGAGTGGAAAGTCATGGCTGTCAGTGCCAACAAATGACTGGGGTACTTGGAGCGGGGCATAGTAGAGCTGGAAAGGAAATTTCTCAAAAGAATCGAGGATTGCCAGAATGCTGAGGGAAATGAGGGCGGACATCTAGCTAGAGCCTACCTATTGCTAGGACTTCACGAGTTGGGAAAGCTGTTTGACGGAGCCAAAGATGCCGAGCCTGGGGAAGTTCCTTCTGGGATCAAGTAGATAGGAATTTACTTTTTTCATTTTATGAATGTAATAAGGCCAACGGCCACTAGTGATATTTTATTTCCTGTTATTTAGTGTCGATTTGGGACTTGTCTACTTTTTATCGATAAATGAGGCATTTAACATTCTAAGTTCTCCAAATCAACTTGTCTCTAGGCCTACCTCGGGTACAAAGAGGTTCCCAAAAAGGACATGATTCACATTCTTGCACTATGTGTTTAAATATCGCAACATTTTCTTATAATCCTCACTAACTTGTTATCTTTTTGTTTTTTACTTTTTGTTTATTATTCCTCCCTCCCCAAAGGTTAGTTCGTGCACTCTGACAATATCATCTTATTCCACGAGATCCAGGGGCCCTCCACCCACTCCTCCTCTTAGTCCTGTCAAAAACAAGAACAAAGGAAAATAGAAGATTCGAACAACGCCAGAAAGGAGAACTCAACTGAATGGGTAGAGGTCACTCATGGTCATGGTGCTCTGGTTCCTAAGGAAAGTGCATCCCAACTTGAACAAAAGCTGCTGAAATTCCAAGAAGAACTTGATCAGGTTCGGAATCGGCGAATCTATCATTTTCCCTCACCACTCCGGATGTTAATTTCCCAAATGCTCAGAACCCCACACCTCCACAAAATATCCCAAAGCTACAAAACCATCCCGCTCCTCACCACCACTACAACACCTGTCATACTTCCAACAGAACTCCGCTGCTCATCCTGAACCTCAAAACTCCACAAATGACCATTTCCACACACCAGGCCACCATAACACTCCTACCTACGTGGGATATGAGTACACCTGGAAATAATTCAACAACTGGAGCAGACCTTCCAACCGGCTGATATTATTTATGTGTCAGATGTAGAGGAAGCACCGGCAGCGGTGAAGAACTTGTTCTTAGAAGACAATGACATGGACTGTTGTGTTGTTCTCGAGGAGGAGGGGGAGGAAGGCCCTTCCATACAGGCTATAAGCAGAGTAGCACGCCTCAATAACTAGACCATTAGGGCAACCAATGTCCGACGAGCCTCGGGGTAGCAAGGCTAAAACAAGCATCATGCACTATTTTTATTTACTAAATGATTTTCCTTTCGCATTTTAATTCCCGCAATAAGATCTACAATGTTTAAAATGATCATGCAATTTATCAAAGAATTTTGACTTTCCTTATGAATCAACACTTATTACTATTATTTTCTCTCATTACTTTACTTATACAGCATTACTATTACATATATTGATGAACCGATGACTGTGATGTGTGATGAGACAACGCAACAAACGGACACAGATTCAGAGAAAGATGAAATACCAGAAGAGGTTGTTAAGGAAGTTGAGAATTTTGAGAACAGACCTAAGTCCAACCTGGACAAGACCAAGATTGTTAACCTGGGAGATGCAGAGAACGTCAAAGAAACGAGAATCAGTGTCCACTTATCGCCATTAGAAAAGAAGGAATACACAGAATTTCTAAGGTAATATGAAGACATATTCGCTTGGTCGTATGATGACATGACTGGTCTGAGTACATCTATTGTGGCTTACAAACTGCCAACCGATCCAACATGTCCGCCGATAAAGCAAAAGCTCAGAAAGTTTAAGCCTGACATGAGTCTGAAAATCAAGGAAGAAGTCACTAAGCAAGTCAAAGCCAAGGTTCTCAGGGTAGTAGAATACCCAACATAGTTAGCCAACATTGTGCCAGTACCAAAGAAGGACAGGAAGGTCAGAGTCTGTGTCGACTACCGGGATCTCAACCGGGCTAGTCCGAAAGATGACTTCCCCTTGCCAAACATACACATCCTGATCGACAATTGTGCCAAGCATGAATTGCAGTCATTTGTGGATTGTTTTGCTAGGTATCATCAGATCTGGATGGATGAAGAAGATGCTAAGAAAACGGCTTTAGATGGAGCATTCGGTTGTGTTTTGGGGCAGCATGAAGAAACGAGGAGGAAGGAGCAGGCCAATTATTACCTCAGTAAGAAGTTCACCCCGTACGAGGCTCAGTATTCTCTGTTAGAGCGCACCTGCTGTGCTTTGACTTGGGTAACTCAGAAGTTGAGGCATTACTTCTATGCCTATACTACATACCTCATATCGAGGATGGACCACTTGAAGTACATCTTTCAGAAGCCCATGCCCATTGGCAAGCTAGCCAAGTGGCAAATCCTGTTAAGTGAGTTCGACATTGTTCACGTAACTCAGAAAGCGATCAAGGGACAGGCATTGACAGATCACCTTGCTGAAAATCCTGTGGATAGAGAGTACGAACCCCTGAAAACATATTTTCTTGACGAAGAGGTATCGTTCATAAGAGAGGACATTGTAGAATCCTATGATGGTTGGAGAATGTTTTTCGATGGAGCAGCAAATTTCAAAGGAGTTGGCGTAGGAGCAGTCCTAGTATTAGAAACTGGTTAGCATTATCCGGTGTCTCCCAAACTCAAGTTCCCGTGCACCAACAACATGGCTGAGTATGAAGCCTGCATCTTAGGGCTCAAGATGGCCATTGACATGAACATTCAAGAGTTACTAGTGATCGAAGATTCAGACCTACTTATGCATCAGGTCCGAGAAGAATGGGCAACGAAAAACTCCAAGATACTCCCGTATCTGCATCATGTATAGGAATTAAGAAAGAGGTTCACAAAGACAGGATTCCAACATGTTCCTAGAATCTAGAATGAGTTCGCCGATGCATTGGCTACCCTATTATCCATGATACAACATCCAGACAAGAACTTCGTTGACCCTATTCCAATAAAGATCCATGATCAGCCAGCTTATTGTGCTCATGTTGAGGAAGAAGAAGATGGAAAACCTTGGTTTCATGATATCAAGGAATATTTGACGAAAGGAGAATTCCCAAAGCTCGCAAATCCTACTCAGAAGCGCACACTTCGGAGGTTATCCAACAATTTCTTTCGTAGTGGAGGAATCCTGTATAGGAGGACTCATGATTTAGGATTTCTAAGGTGTGTCGACGCAAAAGAAGCATCCAGGTTACTCGAGAAAATTCATGCCGGGATCTGCGGTCCACATATGAATGGTTTTGTCTAAGTAAAGAAAATACTCCGTCCTGGTTACTTTTGGATGACTATGGATTCAGACTGCATCTAGTATGTCCGGAAATGCCACCGCTGTCAAATACATGTAGACATGATCAAGGTACCTCCAAGTGAGCTTAATGCAACAAGCTCACCATGGTCGTTCGCCGCTTGGGGAATGGATGTTATTGGACCAATCGAGCCCACTGCTTCCAACGGGCACAAGTTTATCTTGGTAGCAATTGACTATTTCACCAAATGGGTTGAATCAACATCTTACAGAGCAGTAACCAAGAAGGTCGTGGCAGACTTTGTCCGCGACCACATTGTTTGCCGATTCAGGATTCTAGAGTCAATCATTACCGATAATGGCTCCAACCTCAACAGTGACTTGATGAAAGCCATGTGTGAAACCTTCAATATCAGACACAAGAATTCCACAACCTACAGATCTTAGATGAATGGAGCAGTAAAAGCTACTAATAAGAATATCAAGAAGATATTGAGGAAAATGATAGAAGAGCATCAACAGTGGCGCGAGAAGTTATCGTATGCTTTACTGGGATATTGCATTATAGTCTGCACATCGATCGGGGCAACCCCCTATAGGCTGGTTTACGGTATAGAGGCAGTCATTCCCGCCAAAATGGAAATTACCTCCCTAAAGATCATACAAGAAGCTGAGCTCGACGATGCAGAGTGGGTAAAGAGTCATTACGAGCAGCTGGCTCTTATCGAGGGAAAAAGAATTAATGCAGTTTTTCATGGTCAACTTTATTAGAATAGAATGTCCAGAGCCTTCAACAAAAGAGTCAAGCCGAGACAGTTCACACCGAGGCAGCTGGTGTTAAAGAAAATCTTTCCACATCAAAATGAAGCCAAAGGGAAATTCTCTTCCAACTGGCAGGGTCCGTATATGGTTCACCGGTTTCTAACAAAAGGAGCCCTCATATTCGCAGAAATGGACCGAGAAGTCTGGCCGAAGCCGATCAATTCAGATGCAGTCAAGCGTTACTATGTGTAATCTTTATGCTTTCCTCATATGATGTAATTTGAACTATGCTTGACCTGATTCCTGTTTAAGAGGGGATACGTAGGCAGCCCTATGCATTTTGTCACAATTCAATAAAACTTTTATTCCCCCCCTCCCCCGCAATTGGAAATTGGGGCAAATTTTGAGGACGACCCTCAAAATTTCGAAGTTAATTTCAGCCAATCATCGCTAGTAGCAGTCAAAAGCATCAATCCATTAAACTGGGGTAGAATTTTGAGGAGGACTTTCAAAATTCTGTAACAAGAAGGGTTGCAATGTCTTGAACTATGTCGCAGTCATTGGTTCATCAAAAGAAAATAATTCTTAATTATGTATTTATATATGCCTTTACTAAATCATGCATTACCTTGTTTGGCAACGCTACCCCAATGATACATGCAGTATCACCAGATCAAATCCAAGCTGGTCAAGCAGAGCCAGCGGGAATACGAACTAATCTCCCTCTTTACAAAACTCACAATTTTTCTTTGGATGCAGGCACTTGAGTTGCAAAATCATCAAATATACTATACACTCACGAGACTCACATTGCTCAAAACTACAACTCTCAGAATCGTTGCACTTACTCACAGCTGTTATCCGCACGCAATGTCCCCAGCAGACACAATATCCCCAGCAGCCACAATATCACAATCCACTATCAGCTAAGAAAGCTCCATTACCATTTGCTATCCTATTTTTTTCATAAGGATACCATTCTACCTTCCGAGACTAAGCTCTGTCTCCATCTGCATTTTCGGATTGCGTAAGGCTACCATTCTACCTTCCGAGACTAAGCTCTGTCTCCATCTGCATTTCTGCATTACATAAGGCTACCATTCTGCCTTCCGAGACTAAGCACTATCTCCATCTGCATTCTTGCATTGCATAAGGCTACTATTCTACCTTTCGATATTAAGGGTTGTCTCCATCTGCATTTCTGTACTGCATAAGGCTACCATTCTGCCTTCTGAGACTAAGCTCTATCTCCATCTGTATTCTTGCATTGCATAAGGCTACCATTCTGCCTTCCGAGACTAAGCGTTGTCTCCATCTGCATTTCTGCACTGCATAAGGCTACCATTCTGCCTTCCGAGGTTAAGCTCTACCTCCATCTGCATGGCTGAAAGATCACCACCTTGTTTACATTTGCATTAGCTGAAAGATCGCCATTTTATTTTTGCATCGACTGAAAGATCACCACCTTATTTACATTTGCATGGCTGAAAGATCGCCACTTTATTTTTGCATCGGCTGAAAGATCGCCACCTTATTTGCATGGCTAAAAGATCGCCTTATTTACATTTGCATTGGCTGAAAGATCACCGCCTCATTTACATTTGCATTTGCTGAAAGATCGCAACCATATCCGCATTTGCATGGCTGAAAGATCACTGCCTCATTTACATTTTCATGGATGAAAGATCACTGCCTCATTTACATTTGCATTGACTGAAGATCACCTCCTTATTTACATTTGCATTGGCTGAAAGATCGCCACCTTATTTACATTTGCATGGCTGAAAGATCGCCTCCTCTACATTTGCATGGCTGAAAGATCACCACCCATTGCATCTCATTGGCTGAAAGATAGCCACCTACTGTATCTCATCGGATGAAAGATCTCCACCTACTGCATCGTATGGGCTGAAAGATCGCCAAATCATCCGAAGGCATCATTGTTCGGAGGCACCATTTTCATAGCCCGGGAACACCATATCATGGCCTGAGGACCCCTTTTAATCTTTTTGCATATCATTATTCAATGACATCATGGTTAGGAGGCATCATCGTCATAGCCCGAGAGCATTATTTCATGGCTTGTGAATCCTTTATACGCCTCATGGCCCAGGACATCATGATCTAAGGACGTCATCCTAACCATCCGAGGACAACCATTCATGGTCCGACGAGAATTTGCATCATGTTTAAATTTATGCACAATATATGTTTGTGTTGCTTATTTGCAAGTAAATCGGCGAGAAACGGCCATCTCAGTAGGAGCGATCCGGCTCCAGTTCCCGCAGCCATGTTAGACTTTGACCATTCACCTCGTCCTCAATATCGCGTCCGTCTTTGAAAAGTCTCCATCGGCATACTCCGCCGGTGGATCCTGAACAATATATGGCCTGATTCTTGTAAGACCAGGGATATGTAGGCAGCTCAGGAGCTAGAACATGGCCAAACCTCTTCAAACCATTTCGTTCAGTCAAAATTGGCCATCATATCTTTACCCGACAACTCTTTCATCCTTTCCGGGTAAAGAGGGGCAGCTGTTGATACCCAATTTTTTTAGTATATTTTTAATATGAAAAATACTTTTAAAATAGCATGTATATACATATATAAGTATGTCCCAAGATTTTAATATTTTTCTCTCAATTTTTAAGGATTTTAAACCAATTTATTGCCCTATTTTATCAAGAAAACCCCAATAATTATTCCCAAAATTATCTTTTTGGTAATTCATTTATTGGATTCTCATATTTGTGCTAAAATATAGCTAACATAATTTTTGCGTATTTTTACAAATTTATTTGGCATTTTTAAAACTAAATTGCATATAATTGCAATATTGACCTCTTTAAAAATATAAATCATATTTATGTTTATAAAATTAACTCCAGTATATTTCATTTGATAATTATGTATTACCAATCATTTTAGTGCTTTTAATTTATGTCCAGAAATCATTTTACTATTTTTTATAAAGAAAATAAGGGAAAATGACTATTTAAATGTTAGCCCATTTGCATTTCAATTTTAGCCAGATTTGGCACCCCAATTAAACCCAACCTAATGACCCAATTACCCAGCCCAAATCCTAAATCTACCCGACCCATAACCCATTTTAATAACCCGCCTAGATCCCCCTTTTAATCCTAGCCATTGATCACTTAGATCAACGACGCATATTCACCCCTTCCTTTTTAACCTGACCTACCCCCCAAACCCTATGTCATTTTGCTTCTGTAACCACCCTTGAATCCCTCCCCCTTCTCTCAATTCTCTCTCAAAGCTTCTCGAACCCTAGCCGCCTCCCTCCACTTCACTCTAAAATCATCGGAATTCATGGCTTTCAAGGCCATTGAAGTCCTATACCGGTCTCCTATAACTCCTACACGCCTGGTTACTGAAGTTTCAAGGCCTAACCGTGAAAAAGCGGTGTTCGCTTGAGGGTACCAGTCTAGACACCCATAGTAACCTTACTCTGATTAAAATTGTGCATGCATCATGGTCAAACCTAGCCGGGTTAATATGTTGTCCACATAATAACCATTTAAGACAAGCCTTGTCCAAAGTCCGCTGGAATTTCCATAATCCCAATGGACACAATCACCTTATTTGCATTATTTGGAGAAAGATTTGTTAATATGCTAACCGTTGTCTTAAATTTTCAGATTTAGGAGTGGTAGGGCTAAATCAACCTTATCTCTTTTGCCATCCCCATAAAGGCTTATTTACACATTATTAGGTGTATTTATATTCTCTCTTACATATCTCTATTTATTCATTTGCTATTTATTTCAAAGTACTCATGACATATTCTTTTAAAATCACTATATGCCTAATACAATCAATTTTAGGGCATTTCTTTGATTTCTATTCTTAGGTTCAAATCACACGAATCTTGGGTCTGAACAAACTATCTTCCCATCCTAGGGGCATAATCTCCTATTTTGCCTAACGGGAGTATTTCATCCATTGATTACATAATATGACTGACCATCATTATCACCAGCTTTAGTTAATGATGCAATTTCTTTTTCAAATAATGTTGCATCTCAATTTTGCTCATATGGGTATAACTTTTTCAAAATGAGATGTTTTACCCTTCAGTTGATGTTATCTTTTATTCAAGTTAGTCCAGATCATGCTTAGGGCTATTGTCCAACTAATATTATTTTAGGGTTTTTATTTTGTATCCCAACTTATGCAATACTAGAGTCTTCTAGTGACTTTCGCCAAACTGGCATAATATTCTATTTTTTAAAAGATAGGACATTTTCCACGCTCATACAATCAATCTTCCCTCTATCCGATTAATTCAATTCTGTCTTAGCAGCCAAATGTGACCTAATCTTGTTCAGACATTATGGTCTTGTGTCTTTCTCATCTTGCGCCTTTTACATCCAAGCCATAAGACTTGAAATCCAAGTATGTTAGACCCTTGTGTTTGCTTCTGGTACTTTATTTGCTCAATTCTAAAATACTCTCACAAGTGTTAGTAATAATCTCCAAGTACCTGTTGAATCATAGAGACCTTCTCGAGAACTGCACTCAATGGTCAATACGACTGAAGCAATACGTGTTACTCTACCAATCTTCACCCACCCACCCGTGATACTCTTCTAAAAATTTTATGTCTAAGCTCGATCTTTTAGTCACACTCTATTCTTTTGGAGCATCCACATGAACTTTCAATAGGGGACTACTCGATTACATCAATCTTGCACTCTCTAGCAATTCTATAAGCTTCAAATACGATCTATGTTTTTTCTGATTTTTGTTTAAAAGGGATACATATGTAACCCATTATTTGGTTCAGTATTATTATAACAAAAACTCTATTTCCCTCCAAACACGAAACTGGGGAATTTTTTTTGAGGAAGTTTCCTCAAAATTTAAGATTGTATCATCAGAGTCTTCAAAAAGGAATGATAGGTACAACAACATCAAGAATTTCTCAACAGACATGCACTGCAAAGCACGAAGATCACCGCCTACATAGGTCCATACACCGCAAAGCGCAAAGTCTTCATCTTCAAAAGGCTAAGAATTGCTTTCTCTTATTTACACAAGGCCAACCACTGCCTTCTTCTCCTTGTATGAGGCTAAGCTCTACCTCCATTCATCGCATGAGGCTAGACTTTGCCTCTATTACATGTATAAGGCTAAACTCTGTCTCCATTACTTGTATAAGGCTAAGCACTGTCTTCATCTCTTACACAAGGCTAAACATTGCCTTCATCTCTTATAAAGGGATAAACGTTGCTTTCACCCCTGCATAAGCCTAAACACTACCTTATATCATCTGCATGGCTGAAAGATCGCCCCATACTGCATATGCATGGCTGAAAGATTGCCTCATACTGCATTGCATGGCTGAAAGATCGCCCCATACTGCATTGCTTGGCTGAAAGATTGTCTCATACTGCATCTGCATGGTTTGAACATCACCCCATACTGCATTGCATGGCTGAAAGATTGCCTCATACTGCATTGCATGGCTGAAAGATCGCCTCATACTGCATTGCATCATATTACATCAGCATGGCTAAAAGTTTTCCCCATACTGCATCTGCATGGTTGAAAGATAGTCTGATACTGCATTGCATCATATTGCATTTGCATGGCTAAATGATTGCCCCATACCACATTGCTTGGCTGAAAGATCGCCTCATATTGCATTGCATGGCTGAAAGATCGCCACATACTGCATTGCATGGCTGAAAAATTGCCTTATACTACATTGCACGGCCAAAAGATCGCCTCATACTGCATTTCACGGCTGAAAGATCGCCACATACTGCATTGCATGGCTGAAAAATCGCTACATACTGCATTTCATGGGCTAAAAGATCGCCTCATACTGCATCTCATGGGCTGGAAGATTGCTCCATACTGGATTTCATGGGCTAAAAGATCGCCAAATTATCCAAAGGCGTCATACTCTAAAGGCACCACTTTCATGGCCGAGGACACCATTTCATGGCCTAAGGATCCGAATTTGCACATCATTATTCAAAGGCGTCATAGTTCAAAGGAATCATATTCATGGCCTAAGAACACCATTTCATTGCCTGCAAATCCCTTATCATACGCTTCATGGCCCAGGACATCATCCTTATCGTCCGAAGACAACTTTCATAGTCCAAAGGGAATTTGCATCATGTTTAAATATTTTCAGTAAATTACATTCACCCTATTAAGGCTTACATGTGCTCACATAATAATTATCTTTTGTAGCAATACTTGAAGTTTGCAGGTACAAGACGGAAAATATCGTAACAAGTTCTTGTTATCAAACTGGGGCAATTTTCGCATCCAGTATCTCTCTATTTTTGATTTCTACTCAATTCCAACGTCACCGCCACTTGAGATCGGAATAATTTCTATAATTAACATCTCCTTGAAGTAGTAAGTGCGCGTTTATCCTCTTTATAATATTAGTTTTCACTACTTACTTCTCTTTCCTCAATTTTTGCAACCATCTCTACCTTACTCATAACCACATTACTTCCCAGTTCTATTTTCACCGCACAACCTTTCATTTTTATATGATCATAATATCCAGTATGATCATAATTCAATACTGGGCAAATTTTTAGGGATTCATGTCCTTCCCTAATCTAGAACTATATACGGCCTCATTCTCGTAAAGCCCGGGATATGTAAGCAACTCAAAAACCAGAGTTCGGCCACAATATTTTTTGAAAAAACTCTTAGTCCCTTTTGTTCTTAGACAACTATCTCATTAGTCAGACAAAATTGGCTACTACGTCAATTTCTTTGCCCGACAACTCTTTTATCATTTTCGGGCAAAGAGGGGAAACTGTTGCCGGCACATATGCCCCTTTTTGTCAACTTTTTAGTAGTACTTTCATCTAAAATCTTCCGCCAACTTTGTTGCCGGCACATATACCCCTTATCTCGTTCATCAAATCTTTATTTTTAGCCACTTCAATAATTTTTTCTTCTTTTCCTTTTCTATGTTATTTTGTTTCCTTGACTAATTCTCCTATTAAAGTCCTAAGGAAATATTTATTTACCTTGATTTGGAACCGAAATGTTAGCTCTATTTTAGAGATGCTTGAGGATTCTCATACTCTTCTTCCTATTTCGGCATCCGTAGATTCGAACTTATCAGTGAATGTGGACAGGTTTGAGGTAGACATTTCATTTGCTACTGATTGGATTATAATTTTGGAAGTTCAATTACATATGTTTCTCTCATGATTTTCGGTTCAATTACATATAAGTAAGTATTTAGTCCTTTTCTGTTAAAATAGGCACCACCGGCTCTTCTTCCTTATTTTAATACTCAAATCTCGCCCCAATCCTTGAGTTCCTTTTTGACAGAAATTTTGTTTTTATATTCTAAATATTTCTTTATTTGATTCGGGGTTTTTATAATTCTTTTCCATTATAGTGACACGACTTAAGTTTAATTCACTACTATAAATACCACTAGTTCTATACATTGATGGGGGGGGGGGGCTTCATAATTACTTATTCACAACCATTATAACATTCTTATTAAGATTCATTATACGAGTGGCTTTTTCTATTCTTGCTTTGACGGTTGTAAGTCGAGGCAAAACTTGTTGCTTTTCATTCCTCTCGACATTCAGATTCTTTCTTGTTGTTATTGTTCAAGTTCATCGCTACAGTTATTGGGTTTATTCTACTGTTGAACTCTATCCGCTAGCTATTTATTTGGATTTATGGTTTTCTTATTTCGGTACTTCGCGAAATGGTTAGTTTTCATGAACAACGCATTATGATTCTTTCATGTGCTAGTTGTTGTTAGAATAGATAGTAATCTTCTTTAATCTTTGTCCCTTTTTACTTTCTTTTGCAGGTTATTTACTTGGTTATGCTGAATGCCGTGCGACATTCCTTTGAAATTCATACCAAGTTGAAGCCCAGGTACGTCTCTTAAACTCTGTATGTGCATAATCTGGTGTGCTTAAACATGTTAACTTTCATAAGCGATTAATGTTTAATTGTCTAGGAGCATATCTATAGGATATTAATCTTTAGATATCATGACAATTCGCAATCAATAACCTGCAATGTTTGAAGCCCTGTTACAGCTATCCTTTGTTTTGGTTGAATGATTAAAGAACCTTAGTTAATTGCTAGAGATCCCACCTTTAGGAATCAATGGCAAATGAAGTCGACAATCTGTTTGTGGAAAAATCTATCTAGATCTATGTTCCTAATGTGCTCTTATATGCGTGATTGGCAAATGGCCTGAATTGTATCTTAGAGATCATGCAATTGAGGGTAATAAAATGGAGACCTTGTTTCTATCCAAGAGATATATATATATATTCCTTGTAGTCTGTAAAGATATATGAACTACTTTGTAATAGTGAAGAAAGACTGCTTGGGATGGGGATATTGTGTGCTAAATGCCTATTTGAAGATTTTACTTATATGATTAGAATCTAACAGATAGGTATTGCATATAAGTAATATAAAATTATATTTCTTTACCAATCTTTATGACTTATGAGTAGTTGGGTTTTTAAGTAGACCGAGTCTTTTGTAACTCAATGCTCAAACTTACAAAAGGATTGACATGTTATTGGTAACTAATAAAAGGGTAAGGTATTCTAGATCTACTGAAAGTTAGTACCTAATTGGTTTTTGTCTACTTGAATCTATTCTAGTATTAAAATTATTTTATTAGCATTTGGTTCCATTCTGAAATCATCTGCAACTATTTGTATTTCGTTTTAAACTCATTCCGAAGTTTCAACATTCTCTGTGTGAGTAGCGTTGTCTTTCCTGATACCACTCATATCATCCAATTTGGTTTTTCCTTTGTTTTTGGGATCACTTGGAGGAGGAGGAGGTGGAGGACCTCGGGATCTGGTATGATATGCTGATAATGCAAGTATGCACGAACCAACCTTGGGGAATGGGAATAATCAAAAGAAAAAACAAAAGGTAACCAAGTCAGTAAGGAGTATTAAAAGGATGTTTGCGGTATTGCGGAATTATAAATTCGTGTCCTAATTTTGGGGACCTCATTGTTCTCGAGGTAGGCCTAGCGATGCATAAACTTGGAGAAAATTGATGCCAATAATTACGTCATTCCATTAATGTGAAAATAAATCAAATCTTTGCCAAAACGACAAAAATAAGAGAGTTACTAATGGCATGCGCGTTATTACAATTGAAATCTAAACTAAACTGGAAAGCAATAAAACAACATTCTCCTAATCTACTCTGTCTCAGAAAGACCTTTCCCGTGCTTGGCTCGTTTGACTCCATCGATCAGATTCCCCAAATCGCTCATATCCAGGAATAGATAAGCCTTTGCTAGGAGCCCTCCTTCATTGCCATCCATGTTTTGATAGCCTGCAATCCTTTTCCTCATTTTCCCTTCAAGCTTCATCAATCCTTGCTCCAGATATTCCAGTCTTTCTGTTGACTTGGTGGCAATTTGCTTCCATTCGTTGATTGCTTCCATATTCAATTTGTGTTGCTCAAGATGCATAGCTTCAAATTCAAACACTCTCTTGTGTAACCTCCTATACTTAGCTTGTGCTTTAGCAGCGTCATTTATGATCTTGTTTTTCAAATTAGTTCTCGGCTTGACGTCTCTTGCTATATCATCCACTAGCCATGATGGGTAGAAATACACATGACTAGCGTGATATTAGTCTGGCTCAATAGTATCCTTTTCCACAATGATTTTCTGGTTCCACATATGTTGTGCCTCGAACTTGAATGGTATAATGTCGCCTTTAAAGTCTATTTTGTACTGGACCATGTTGGAAACTCGAGGTATAACCTGTTTTCTTCCCGCTTTTCTCATTACCCTTATGGGAGCATAAGGATAAATTCCCCTTAACCCGATCAGTACTAGATGAGTAGTCTCTCTTGACCTGATGATGAACTCACAGCTAGGAAACCATTTGAACATCTAATGTACCTGCTTGTCCGTCAGATTGCTGAAGAAGCACACCCAACTCACAGCATTTCCAGGTTGTGCAAACTTGTCTGGGATAAATTTCATTCTCTTTGGGTGATGGTAAGTTTTGTAGTCATTCAATGTTCGACTCAAGATCTCCTGGCGATACTCTCCTCTTTGAAAATGTTCTAGTAACCAAACTTGCAGTAGCAGATTACAACCCTCGAAGTGCCCGAACCCCTGCTTGCACCAATCTAGAGTACAGTACATTTCAGCCAAGATCATGGGGATAATAGTGTAGGTTTGCCCTCAATGCCTTCCATTAAGGTTCTAGCAACCATGGCTAGACGAGTATGGATCCTTCCCCCTTTCATTGGAAATATCAGAAACCCCAAGAAGCATATTATGAACATGTAGACTTGACGGTGCGTCCAACCTAAGGAATTAATGGCGAGTTCATCATGATAAAGGCGGTATGACTTGATGTGCACATATCGTTCATAAAGAAATTCAAATGGAATGTACGACTTCTTCAGACAAAGCAGTTCATCATTTTTCTTGAAACCTAACATTTTCACAAAACCGCGAGGGGTGCGATTATCTGGCACCAGTAATCCGGGACTATCCCATGGAAAATTAGTGAAACCTCTTATTTCCTCCAAGAAAGGAGTCATCTCTATGTCATCGAAGCGGAAGACGACCCTCTTCTCATCCCAAAACATTGTAGCGGCCTCGATCAATGCTCTGTTTGGTTGGATGTCTGACAGATATGGAAAATTACCCAGGACCCTTCTTACGTAATTCTTGTTGCAAGGTGCGAGATTTTTCCACCAATCTAGCAGCAAAGGTGGGATGTTTTGGACCATGCCGAATTTGGGGACTTCGTTCTTCATTTTCTACAAACAAATAGAGTTAGCTTTCCCCCCCCCCCTTCAGATTTGACTATTTACATACTAATGATCAAAATTTTGGCATATTATGGAAATCTCGGCGGACATTGGACAAGGCTTGCCTTAGAGGATTATCACGGGGATAACATTTTAACCCATACTAAGTTTGACATGATGCATGCACAGTTGATATTAGAGTGAGGTTTCTAGAAGAGTCTAGAATGGTACCCTCAAGCGGACAACTTGAGAGGAAAAGGCACGGAACCGTCGACTGCACCGCCGATCGACTAATTTTACCGCATATAAGCCTTTCCAAATTTAAAGGATGATTTTGGAAGAGTGCTGACACTCATCAAGCGTCGCTATGGTATTAATTAGGCACGAGTGGAATATGATGTGGAGCATGCTTTATGCGAAAATAATTAACACATTGTCAAGTATTTGCATAATAAATAGAAAGCGATAAAGACAATATTAAGGTAAAACATAAAAAATATAAAAGAAAGACAAAGGAAAGAAGTTAGTTTGTGGGATATATGAGAAGGTAATAAAGCAAGCAAGGGAGTAGGGACGGGAGAGGCATAATGTAGCAATCTTTAAACGAATGAAGAGCAATTATAGTAATAAAGGTGAATAGGAGAGAGATATGCATGTTGTAACCAATTTAAGCAAGGAAGGGTGGAGAAGGGAAGAGATTTGCATATTGCCACAAATTCAAATGAAGGGAGAATAGGGAAGGGATGTGTATGCAACAATGAGTTAGACAAATGAGAGGAAAAATGGGAGCGGGATGTGCATGTAGCAACAAATAAAAGAATCACGTTTATCAGAGGAGACTAATTCATATAAGCCAAGTTTGTTATGGTAAGAGCCTAAATATATCCCTGGTAGAGTCGTCATGCTATTGCACCCCGTTTTCTCGCGAAAGCAAGTTTTGATGTGTGACAACTCTTATAAAGGAAGGGTTAAAAGAGAAGAGTCGCCACCTAACAATTTTTAAGGTATGTTAGGGCACTTATTTGCATATGACTCAGGTTTGACTAAATAGCATCACCAAAAATCGGGGTAAGAGCTCAAAATTACCTCGAAGAGAAGGTGTTAGGCACTCTTCGAGGTCCACAACTATGGGTCCCAACCGAACTTGAGTTACAAGAATTAGTCAGATAAACAAAGGTATAGAGAGCAACAAGTTTAAGAAACTTTATTATTATAAAAGACTTTGAATAACTGAGTACAATCACTTGATTAAAAAATAATGGGGAAATAAAATGGGGGTACCTAAGTTTTTTAGCCTAAAGGATCACCCCATGCAACATAAATAATATTTCGTAACTCCCTCAAGATGGGGTGTTACTCGTATTATTCAGCGGGCACATACTATCATCTCCTGTTACCCAATTACTATCTTTAAGTTATTACCTAAAACACATTAGTTAATTCTAAATTGTGAATTAGGCGTACACTACACGTCTCATACCTATGATCCAAAAGGCATTGGACCTCTGCTTTTTAAAGGCTCAAGTTAGCCTCCACAATTACACAAAAATGCACGTGGAAAACAAGTTTTCATGCTAGGCAATTTGAGACTAATGAGCTTAACTCCCTATGGGCATGATTTCTAGGTGATAGGCATCAAGGCACGCAAGCAGATTCTGGCACCAGCGAGATTCATAGATGGGATTGCATAGGTTATTACACACTAATCATTGAGAAGGCAAATTCCTCAATTATTAATCCTATAATTGTTGCGACGAGGTGATTATGCAATAGAGAGAGTGGAAAATTAGAATTACTCAGACACTTGATAATGGCCTAGATGAGATACAAACAATGTTAAAGGGGCGTCATTACTAGTTATTAAGACACAGTGGCATCCTACAAGCAGGATTTTTAATGATTAACAATTGGGATTCTGATTTTATTGTTAAACCTTATAGGCATATTCTCTAGATGAAATATGAAATTCCATAATAAATGAAATGATTAGAGTCCTATAGGCATGATCTCTAGTGGATATGTTGTCGTAATGCCAATTAACAGAGAATTCAGCTACATATATTTCCTACGGGCATGGTTCTCTAATAACACATAGCAACAAAGATATTGGGACATTTGAGCTCATGCTTTACTAATAAACAAATAGTGCAAGTGTGTGTGTTTTCCTAATGGCGTGCTTTCTATAGTGTTCATAGAGAATGGACCATATAAGCAAACGCATCATTCAATCCAATAGATATATTTTCTACCCATTATACATTAATATTAGAATCTACCCCATCTCCTTTTACTACCACCCCAATCGTTTATACAAAGATTGTTATTACATACCCAAATTAATAATATTACATGGCAATAGATAGGCCTATAGCAGGCCCAAATAGAATAACTAAATACCCAGCCTTACTGGGCCTTCAAAACTTCTGGCATTGCAGACTTAGGCCTTTATCAAAAGAACCATAAGATCACAGGTCCATAGGGGATTCAGACCCCCTTCAAGGAGCTATAACACCAAGTATTGCATAACTTTGAACAACCAACATGAAACACAACACATGATAGGGAAGTAGAGCATTAGGGATAGTTTGGGCGTTAGAGGAATGACTAAAGCCAAACCCCTAGTATGTCAGAGTTCACAAGGGCCTCAAAATGGACCCTGATTAGTGCTCACACTAGGGGGCAACAAAGAACTTAGGTAGCCTTGGCTTTTAGCCGGCTAAGAATAGGAGTTCAGAATACCAGAGTAACAGGTAGGTAGGATGGATAAAAATTCCCAGAATTATCATACAACACAACTGGTCAAGTAGACCAGCAAATACAAGTCAGGTTCACATAGTCAAAGTACCACATAAACAATCATCATAGGAATTAGAATAAGAAACAGGTTTGCAAAACATAGGTTGCACTAGTTGAAGATTAAATGTCTAAATTAGGTTAAGCCTAACCTAATGTCATATTACTCCATACTTAGACATAATGGAGGGATACATATTTTGATAATTACATAAAGGAGAGAATGGAAAATGAACCAAAGCATACTGAAAACATGTTAACACAGGAGTAAGGTCCTAGTTATCAAAATATAGTGTTTGTCTTTTTAAAAAACAAGAATGGCATGAAACTAGTTTAGAATAATTTTTTAAGCAGCATTAAAGAGCATTCCACAGGACTTAGTAAAAAGTTCATTAAAGTAAAAGGGGATCTCCATAGAGTTAAAGTATTATATAAACACAATATGCAGAAACAACATACAACCATAATAGTCAGGCTCATGTTGAAGTGATCCAAAACTAAACATGTTAAAATGCTATAGGGTACAAAACTAGTCTTAGGAGATAAGAGACCACCGAGTGCGAATCATAGTAAAGCATACCACAAGCAGTAGACGGAAAAGCAGATTACCATGACTGGTGAAAAAAGGATTGGGTTAAATATGCTAAAGGGCATGCTGATAGAGAGCAGGGTCAAAACATGTCAGATAATCAAACTATAATAGAAATCTAGAATTGGTTTAGCCATACGGTGAGTGAATACATTCATGCTTTGCACTTAATCCACTAGTTGACTAAAAGAAGTGCAAATTATGTGAGTAAGGCATATTCAAACAAAACACTAAATCAAACACATGAAGAGCCCTAAATAGTAGTAATTTTAACAAATTGAGTAGTCATAATTCAATAGAACCAGGCGTGCTTGAAACTAAAATTAAAGAGACCTAAAGAAGTAAAAAAAATTACACACAAACACAGCCCAGGAAAACATATTAAGTTGACTAATTTCAGGAATGAAAACATGTACAAACCATAGATGCTTAGGACTGAAATTGCAAAGTCTAGTAACTCAACGGTTAAGGGAAGAACAATAAAGAATAAATTTCCCCAGAAAACCCAGAATCCCTAATGCGTCATAGTTCCCAAGATCTTCGATGAAACCAGGGTAGTGCTCGCAGCAGGAACGAGTTTAAGATGTTAATGGCCTTGGTTTTCAGCCAACTAGTACATTATAGCAAGTAACAAAATAGAAAACCTCAAATTTTAGTAAAGGATCAATTTCAAAAGCTGTCCCAGAAGGGAAAATGAGGAGGTTTATATAGTAGTCAGAAATCGGGAAAACATATAAGGAAACAAGTAAAATAAACAATAAACAAGGAAAGAAAACATGCAAATCAGTTTGAAATCGATTTAAGAGAGAATTATGGTAAACCCTAGTTTTTTAGTAAAGGTTTAAATCACAAACATCCAAACAAAATCGGACTCACATAATATAGAATCAAATGCGTGTAGACGAAGTACGTTCTAGATTCAAGAAATAAGGCTCATTCAAACAGAATCGGAGAGGTAGTACTTGCCATATTTAGGCAAGTACTTAGTGATACCATGGAGAATCAACCAGTAGTGATAACACACAAATATGGTAAGTAAATAAGAGGAAAATTCCATTGTAGCCAGGATTAGGGGAAGATTTGGAGAAGGCGACGATTAGGGTTTTGGTGGGGGAGGAGCGTTTGAGGGAGGCTAGTTAGAGACAATGATCTCTAGGGTTTGGGGGTCGGGTTATAAGAGAATAGGGGTTGAGGGTTGTGATCCATTGACAATGTTTTATCAACGCTTGTGGATTAAAGGGTCTAGGTCAATTTTGGACTGGGTAGGGTTGCTTGGGATTGGGGTTAGGGGTTATTGGGCTGAGGTTTGGGTTATCAATAATGATTTATAAAAATGCTTAATAAATAAAATAAAATATTGTTTATGCACTGAAAGGGGGGTAGGGTAAGGGCCAGAGGGTGGGACGGGACCCAAATGGGGTAAAAGGAACAAGGTAGCCTGTAGGTTGAGAATTGGATTGTGGAATATAGGGAAGTTTATGGGTAAGTCTATAGAGCTGGCGAAGATTCTCCAGAAGAGAAGGGTCAATATAGCGTACGTGCAAGAGACTAGGTGGGTAGGATTGAAGGCGAGGAATGTAGACGAGTATAAATTGTGGTTCTCCGGAGTCGTGAAGGGGAAGAAAGGAGTGAGCATTTTGGTGGATAGGGAGCTTAGAGAGTCGGTGGTAGAGGTTACATAAGTGAATGACAGATTGATGGCGACTAAGGTAGTAGTTGGAAAGAGCACTCTGAATGTCATTAGCGCTTACGCGCTGCAAACAGGCTTGGACGAGGAGGTTAAGAGGCGCTAGATGAGGTGGCGTGGGGGTATTCCGCCTACAGAGAAGCTATTCATAGAAGGGAATTTCAATGGTAATATTGAGTCATCTACTGGTGGCTATGGTGAGGTGCACGGTGGCTTCGGCTTTGGTGATAGGAACGGGGGTGGTACCTCACTATTGGATTTTGCTAGAGCTTTCGAGTTGGTGATAGTGAACTCTATGTTCCCGAAGAAGGAGGAACATTTGATTACTTTCCAGAGTATGGTGGCTAAGACTCAGATTGACTATCTCCTCCTCAGTACGAGTGATAGGGGGTTGTGCGAGGATTGCAAGGTGATACCGAGTGAGAACCTCACAACTCAACATAGGCTCCTGGTCATGGACGTCGGTATCTTGTTGAAGAGGAAGAAGAGGTTTGTACGGGGTCAGTCGAGGATCAGGTGGGAAGATTTGTCTAAGGATAAAGCGCAGGATTTAGAGTGGCAGCTGATGAATATGGGTGCCTAGAAGAGTAGTGGGGACGCTAGCGCTATGTGGATGGCGACGGAGAACTGTGTAAGGAAGGCAGCAAGAGAGGTGTTGGAAGTTTAAAAAGGTTACTCTGGTAGACACCAAGGCAACTGGTGGTGGAATGACGTGGTCCAAGGTAAAGTGGAAGCCAAGAAAGCGGCTTACATTAAGTTAGTAAAGAGAACCGACGAGGATCAGAGGAGAGAAAACAGAGGCCAATATTGCTGCTGTCAGAGGAGAGCAAACAGAGAGCAAAGATATAAGGAGGCTAGGAAGGAGGCGAAATTAGCGGTCACAGAGGCCAAGACTGCTGCTTTTGGTCGGCTTTATGAGGAACTTGAGGGCAAAGGAGGGGACAAGAAGTTATTTTGCCTGGACAAAACGAGGGAGAAGAAGTCTCGTGACATGGATCAAGTGAGGTGCATCAAAGACGAAGGCGGTCAAGTATTGATGGAAGAGGCCCAAATTAGGCAAAGATGGCAATCGTACTTTCATAAACTTTTGAACAAAGAGGGGAATGGAAACATCGTGTTAGGGCATTTGGGGCACTCCGAGAGTCACCGAGACTTTAGGTATTGTAGCGCATTAAGGTTGAGGAGGTCGTGGGTGCAATGGGTAAGATGAGTCGGGGCAAAGCGACCGGACCAGATGAGATTCCAGTAGAGTTTTGGAGATATGCGGGTAGAGCAGGCTTGGAGTAGCTAACTGTGTTGTTTAATGTTATCTTCAGGAAAAAGAGGATGCCTGATTAATGGCGGTGGAGTATAATGGTTCTGGTGTACAAGAACAAAGGGGATATCCAGAATTGTAGCAACTATAGGGGTATCAAGTTACTATGTCATACCATGAATGTTTGTGAGAGGGTGGTGAAAGGGAGGATAAGAAGGGCGGTGTCTATATCGGAAAACCAGTTCAGGTTCATGCCAGGTCGTTCTACCATGGAAGCTATCCACCTTATGAGGAGGTTGGTGGAACTATACAGGGATAGGAAGAGGGATTTGCATATGGTGTTTATTGACCTAGAAAAGGCGTATGACAAGGTCCCTAGAGACGTCCTTTGGAGGTGTCTGGAGGTGAAAGGTGTGTCGATGGCTTACATTAGGGTGAAAAAGGATATGTATGATGGAGTTATGACTCGGGTTAGGACTGTGGGAGGTGACTTAGAGCCTTTCCCGGTTGTTATGGGGTTACACCAAGGATCGACGCTCAGCCCGTTCTTATTTGCTCTGGCGATGGACGTACTAACACACCATATCCAAGGAGAGGTTCCATGATGTATGTTGTTCGCTGATGATATAGTTTTGATTGATGATATGCGAGGTGGCGTTAATGGGAGACTGGAGGAATGGAGGCGCGCCTTGGAGTCTAAAGGTTCCAGAAGATGAAATAGCAGAAATGAGGATATTGGGATGGATGTGTGGGCACACTAGGCTAGATAAGATTAGGAATGAAGATATTCGGGAGAGGGTGGGCGTGGCTCTCGTGGACGACAAGATGCGGGAAGCGCGACTTAGATGGTTCGGACACGTGCGGAGGAGAAGCCTAGATGCATCGATTAGGAGGTGTGAGCGGTTGACTTTGGCAGGTACGAGAAGAGGCAAAGGGCGGACAAAGAAGTATTGGGGCGAGGTGATCAGGCAGGACATGGCGCGACTTCAGATTTTCGAGGACATGGCTCTTGATAGGAACATGTGGAGGTCGAGCATTAGGGTGGTGAGCTAGGGGGTAGTCGAGAGTTCTTCCCTCTTTATACCGGGTAGACTAATAGAGTTTTGTTTAGGTTTGTTAGCGATTTATGTCGTGTTCATCGAAGTTGTTATTTTCTTTCTTGCATCTTTTGTTGTTACATGCCTTTTCTTTTGTTTCTTTTCTGATATTATTGTCTCTCTTGTTGAGCCGAAAGTCTCCTAGAAACAGCCTCTCTACCATTTTCGGGGTAGGTGTAAGGTCTACGTATACTCTACTCTCCCCAGACCCCACTAGTGGGATTTTACTGGGTATGTTATTGTTGTTGTATTATAAAATATAAATATGCTATTTTGGTATAAGATAATATAAAATTTATATGAATATAGGTCATTATTGTGAAATTAGACAAATAGCTTAAAAATTCTAATGTAATTATATATAATGAAATAAAATATTTGAAACATATATTATAGGTGTAAAGATAATTATTTTAGGTAGCTAAGTCGTCACAAAGTGATTTGAGGGATAATTATTAAATATTTATTTAATAAAAATATAAAAGAAATTAATTTTGTGCTTTAAAAATTATGAAAAATTATAGAAAATACTTGTATAGGTTCGTAAACTAAATAATGATGCAAACATGCTATTTTGAGAGTATATATATATTTTAAAAATATGAGGGCAAAATTGGGTTTCAATAGCCGAAATGTACTTATAGTACTCGTAATGACACCAAATTTTGCGTGAAAGCATTAAATAATATTATGGAACTATTCACGATCTCGGAATCCTATTTTCACATCGATATTACCAAAACCCGCTCCAAACCAAATTTAAAGAACTTCAAAGTTCTTCAAGAACCAACTTTCGCTATTATGCACCAAAACACTTCCGGGTCATCCAAAACTTGATCCGAACATACGCCCAAGAACGAAATTATCATACAAACCTATTGGAACCGTCAAATACCAATTCTGAGGTTGTTTACTCTAAATGTTGACCAAAGTCAAACTTGGCCTTTTAAGCCAACCTTAAGAAATCAAGTGTCCCGATTTTAACCCAAACTCTTCCAAATCCCCAACCAACATCACCACAAGTCATAAATCAGTAAAAGCAAGTACGGAAAGTCTTATTAAGGAGTATAGGGTTCTAGAAAGGAAAATAATTGGTCGGGTCGTTACAAAATGGATGAAGGCTAATAAATTGAGCTTTATGATCATGAAGTGATTCATTTCTGATCATATAAAAGGTGCAATTAAGGATAATGGAAATGCAAAGGATTTCTTGAATACCATTGGACAGAAATTCGTAGAATCTGATAAAACTGAGATAGGTAGCCTGCCATAAAGCATGACCTTGCGGGTAGTGTCCTTGATCATATTATGAAATTGGTTAATATTGCTACCAAACGGAATAATTTAGGTGCAACTATTATCGATGATTTTCTTGTTCATCAATCCCCAAGGTCCCTTCCTGAGCAATTTGACTAGCTTAAGACAACCTATAATGCACAAAAAGATAAGTGGAGTGTTGATGAGCTTATCACTATTTGTGTGGTAAGGAAGGGAGGATCCGAAAGGAAAAAGTTGAGAATGTAGTGAAACTTGTTAGTTCGTCAAGATCAGCTGATTATCCCTCTTATAAAAGAAAAGGTGGACCCAAATTTTATAAAAAGAAACACCGTCAGTCTCATCATCGAGGAGGTTATAGTGGTCATGCTAGTAAGCCTAGTGGTAACCAAGGTCAGTCTCATAACCCTATTGGTCTTCAAGCTGTAAATAAGAAAGAAATCAAGTGCTGGGATTGCAAACAAGTATGTCATAAGAAAGCTGGTTGTCCTCTGAAAAAGAAATCAAGTAATCTTTTGGTTTTTGTCGACTTTGAAACTAGTCTTATTCATATTCCTTTAAATTCCTGATGGTTGGATAGTGGTGAAACTATTCATGCAACCAATGACTTACAGGATCTAGTAAGCATACAGAAGCCAAAAAATGATAAAGACAGTATTGTTGTGGGCAATGGAATCAAAGCAAAAGTAGAGTTTATAGGGACTGCTATTTTGCCTTTTAAAAATAATTCTAGTATTCTCTTGGAAAATACTATTTTTTAACGTCTATGATAGGGAAATTAGATTCAGTTTCACTTTTGAAAAAATCTGGTTATTCATTTCAACAAAATATTGGTATTATTAAGATTTTTTTATGATTCACATATTGTTGCTGATGCTTTTTTCAAAGATGGTTTGTATCGCTTGAATGTGTTGAATGAATATTTTCCTGCAATGCTTGTTGAAAATATTGCTCACAAAAGGTCTGCTATGAGTAAAACGTCTTATATGTTATGGCATAAGGGTCTTGGTCATATTTCTAAAGCAAGAATTGAACGATTGGTAAAGAAAACTATTTTACTTGTTCTTGATCAAAAAGATTTTAAAACTTATGTGGATTGTGTTAAAGCTAAAATGACCAAGGTTAAGAAAGAGGGTTCCACTAGGAGCTATGAGCTCTTAGAAATTAATCATACTGATATTAGTGGACCTTATGTATCTACTTTGACCAATCATAAGTATTTTTTTACTTTTATTGATGACTTTTCAAGATATTATTACATATATCTTTTAAAAAAGAAGTCTAAATCACATGATAAGTTTAAAATTTACAAGAGTAAAGTTGAAAAACAGCTTGGAAAGTCCATTAAGGTAGTGAGGTCTGACTGCAGTTGTGAGTACTATGAAAAATACGATGAGTCTAGTCAATGTATGGTACCTTTTGCATTATTTCTGCAAGAATGTGGGATAATAGCACAATACACCATGACAGGTACTCTTGAGCAGAATGGTGTAACTGAAAGGCAAAATCGCATTCTCATGGAAATGGTGAGAAATATGTTGACAAGAACTTGCCTACTTGAGTATTGGTGAAGCCTTAAAAATAACTACCTACATCGTGAAAGAGTTCCTACAAAATCTGTCTCAAAACTCCTTTTGAACTATGGACAAACCGAAAATCTAACTTGAACCATTTTCACATTTGAGGATGTTCAGCTGAAGTTCATATTTATTCACCCACAGAAAAGAATATTGATCATAAAACTATCAGTTGTTTCTTTTTGGGATATCTTCATCACACTAAAGGTAGGTTTTTCTGTCCTGGGCATGGCACTAGAATCATTGAGTTTGTTAATGCAAAATTCCTAGTGCAAGATGTTTGTGATTGTGATGTTTATGTAGGAAGAAAATTGTCTTGAAAGAGAAAAAAGTCATTGTCCCTATAGTTGTTGTACATGAAAAGGTGGTAAACCAACCTATTCATGAGGGAGAGAATCAAGGGAACAATGATGGGGATCCCATGATCCTTGAGCATAATGATCTACTCCATAGGTCACAAAGAGAAAGAAGATCGCCATTTCTAATGATTTTATTGTGTTTGTGACTGATAATCTTAGTAATATTAGAGAGTTGGGTGATCCTTTATCATATGTTTATAAATGGTGTGAAACAACGAAAGATAAAATATGCTCCATGGAACACAATGGAGTGTGGGTGTTAATTGAATTGTCTATAGGTTTTAAGCCTATTGGTTGCAATTGGGTATTTAAAACCAAAAGTGACCCTAAGGGAAATATAGAAAATTTTAAAAGCAAGGTTTGTTGCTAAGGGTTACACTCAGAAAGAAGGTATTGATTATAAAGAAATATTTCTCATGTTTCATCTAAGGATGCATTTAGAGTTGTGATGGCTCTTTTGGCTCGTTTACATAGTTCAACCTGAAGGGTTTAAAGGAGCGGGTAAAGAACATCTAGTGTGCAAGCTTAATAAATCTATATGTGGGCCTAAACAAGCTTTCAGTCAATCGTACTTGAAACTCGACGAAATCATTACAAGATTCAAATTTTTGAAAAATAATCTTGGTGAATGTGTTTATATCAAAATAAATTATGGTTCTCTATGTTGATGACATTCTGCTTGCCACAAATAATTTGGCCTTGATGAATGTAATGACCTGACCGATCATTTTGAGCTCTAACATGTCATTTGTCGGTTTGAGGCCTTGAGTAGTTTCACTTTATATATTATGACTTGCATGTGTGGTTGGTTTTGATTTTCGAGGAGTTTTGAGTTAATTTTGAAGAATAACTCTCAATTCAAAAGCTTTAAGTTGGAAGAGTTGACCAAGGTTTGAATTTTGAGTAAACGACCTCGAAATCTGGATTTGAAGGTTCTTATTGATTCGTAAGGTGATATTGAACTTGGACATAGGCTCAGGTTAAGTATCGGATGGTAAGGTAGTGTTTCGATGCTTAATATCGGAAGTTAGTATTTTGAAGGTTTTGAAATTTGCTAAGTTTTACTTGGAATGGATTTTGGCGATGTTGGACCCTGGGTGGTGTTCCAGGACCTTGGATAGGTTAATTTTATTGATTGGAACTTTTGCATGAAGTTTGGTTGTGATCCGAAATGTCTAAGTGTGATTGGGATGCATTCGGCGAAGTTTGAATGTTTGAAAATTAAGAGAAGGATTTTCATCGTCGATTCATGGTTTTTATATTTTTTTGTAGCATTTAGAGCCTTTGGATAAATTTGGATAACGTATTGGCACTTTTTGGTGTGACTGGACAGGGTCCCGGGGCCTCGGGTGTGTTTCAGACAAAGTTTGGTGATTTGTTGTTGTTGGTGATGGTTTCTAGTGTTGTTCTTTACAAATACGGAGGGATGTACACGTTTGCAAAAAAGGATTTTGGTTGCTATGATTTGTGCTACGAGTTCGCGATGGAGGCCTCGCGTTCACGAAGAAGTGGGGCGGAGGTTCATCGCGTTAGCGACAAGGGAGTCGCGTTCGCGTAGCTGAAGCTGGCCTGGAGACGTTAGCCTTCACGTTCGCGTAGGAGTGGCCGCATTCGCGAAGGGAGGGCTTGGTAAGCATCACGTTCGCGGGCCTTGTCTTGCGTTCGTGAAGAAGAATTTTGGAGTTGGATCTGGCTTTGATTCGCGAACACAAGGGACATGTTGCATTTGCGAAGAAGGTTCGACTGGACAAAATATTTTTATTTCGGGACTTAGCCCATTCTCACTTGGTTGGGTGATTTTTGGAGCTCTTTGAGGGGATATTTTCATCATCTTTTATGAGGTAAGTTATTCCACTTGTTGTAAGTTAAATACATGGATTATATATGGATTTAAACATGGAAATTGGTAGAAATTGTGGGATTTTGGAAGAAAACCTAGAAATGGTAATGTTGGATTTTTAACCATGAAATTGGATAGGGAATTAGGGAAAAATTATGGTGTTATGGGTAGTAGTTATCTTCGATAATTTTCGGAATCCGGACACGTGGGCCCGAGGGTTGACTTGGTTGACTTTTCGAGTAGAGTTGCAAATTGTTATAAATTGTTAAATTACAAGTATTGGAGTATATTTTATTTGGTCCGCACGTTGTTTGATTAGTTAGGCTTCGTTTGGCGTCGATTTGAGATGTTAGAGGTGTGTTGGAGCCAGCTATCGGATTACAGAGCAAGGTAAGTCTCATGTCTAACCTTCTGAGAGGTAAAATACCCCGTAGGTGTTAAATTTGTTATTTGCAAATAGCTATGGGTGCTACGTACGTATGAGGTGATTAGAGTCCGTACGTAGCTAAAATAATTTTTATGTCCGGGTAGACTTAAGACTTTATCATGTAATATTTGTATTATCTAAACTCAACTTTTTTGTTTAATTACTTAAATTTATAATTGAAATTTGATTAGGGATTATTTTAGGTCGGGCTTCATTCCTTGAGTGTTGGCGGAATACTTGATTGTTGGTAAAAACTATGCTTTCTTTATGTGCCCATCCTTGTGTTGAAATTGTTTAATCCATTGTTCGAAGAGTTTATTTATTCCTATAGATTGGATTGCATGCCTCGACAGTGATATGAATTAGCATTAAGGATCGGGTCGTACGACCTCATGTAGTAATTTTGAGATGCATCCATGGATCGAGCTGTACGACCACGGCAGTGCATGTACACGACTATTATGGATCGGGACGTACAACCTTAGCATAATTCTTGCGTAATATCGTTAGGAGTCTGAATATTCATGAGATTTTCCTTTTGATTTGAGACTTGGAATTTATATGATATTTATTATCTATTTGAGATAGCACATGAAATTTGAGGAATTCATACTGTCATTATGTTGGAGGATAATGTTAGTTACAATTTATTACCTCATCATTACTATTATGTTTCATATCTATTTATAATTCATTGTATTGATTTATTGGACCACTAGTAAGTGTCGATGTTGACTGCTCGTTACTTCTTCTCCGGGGTTAGGCTAGATAGTTACTCGTATGCGTTGATTTACATACTCATACTATGCTTCTGCACTAATTGTGTAGGTACTGGGGCATGTACTTTTGGTGGTCATTTGCGCATGGGCGCAACTGTTGAGGGGACTTTACTGTGAGTTTCATTCTATATTACGATCAGTAGCACACAGAGTCTCCATCATATTCATTTATTTTTTCATGTCTATTTTACATTCCAGACAGATATTGTATTAGTATTGTACCTTCTGGTGGATGATCATGCACTTGTGACACCACATTTTCAGGATTTTAAATTTTTCTCTTGATTGTATTCCTCTATGATTTTTTTTCCGATTTATATTTTTGCCTTATTAGGACATTTAAAATAGTAATATCTATATTTTCTATAAAAATAAGCAATTGCAACTCCTTATTTCTTTAATTTCTTCGAAATCTTTTTTGGATTAACTATTAACGTGTTGAATATAATTGTTGGCTTACTTAAGGATGGATTTGGGCGCCATCACGGTCTGTAGTGGGATTTGGGTCGTGACAGTTTAGTATCAGAGCACTAGGTTCACTTAGGTCTCACGAGTTATGAGCAAGTCTAGTAGAATCTTGCAGATCAGTACGGAGACGTCTGTGCTTATCTTTGATAGGCTACAGGACTTTTAGGAGAACTTTCCTTTCTTGATTCATCATCATGCAATTTGATTTCATTTAAGCTTATGTATTCAATTCATTCCTTCTCATTCTTACATGGTGTCGAGCATTCGGTCTCAGTTGGTCACCTACGAGTTGTGGAGATGCTACAAATATGGTGCAGGATGTCTTTCCCTATATTGGCGGGCATATTATTATCTTCGCCTTGTATACGGTGAAATCGGGGAGCCCAATTTCTCGACATCGAGGCACCTCAGAAAACCATCTCAAAGTCTCGAGGTTACAAGGTTATGGTCGAGTCTCCTCCCTCGGGGTTCGTCGAGGCCCGATCTTGGGACAACGTTGACCTCGGCCACGGTATAAATGGGGCCTTCCCAAGGCACGTGGCTAGGACTGACAGGACTACCCTAGCCCTTAGTCAGGATGTCTTCTAGCTGTCCCATTTTCGTTTCATTATCATTAATGTATTTTGTACTATGTTGGGATTCCCCTCCTATATAAAGGGGATCCTTGTCATTTTGTAGAACCCTGTTGCTTCAGTTGCTCCACATAAAATATACAAGAACTTTCTATTTGCTCTCTAACATATTCTCTTTATATTATTGCCTTCATTTATTATCTTCATATTCGTTCATCATTTATTGCTTATCATTGGCCATAAAGAGCCTTCATTGATTTATCTTCAACTGTTAGTCATATCCCCCCTTTATAGCTCACAGTCAAGCTCCGGAATCAACCTTGAGGCTCCGAATCAGCAAGCTCGAGGCCTCGATAATTTACCCATCCGTCTGGTTATCACTTTGCTCCTTGCTCTTATCTCGTTTCCAAACATCACACATAGCATCAACCGCTTAACAAACTAGCATAAAATAGATCATGTATTTTTAGAGTGCCATTAACAAATTTAATTGTTATTACCATTTTCACGGTAAACAGTTTGGCGCCCACCGTGGAGCTAAAAATAATAGTGATTATTCAACGCAAGTTATCTTTCACGTTTTTATTGTCCAAGATCTTTGATTTCAGGTCAAAATGTCTAACTCAGTGAATGGAGGCAAAAACAACAATCTTGAGGACCACAGAGAAAATGGTGTGGACGTTCCAGGTGTTTGTGTGCCACCACAACACCCTGGGAATGCGCCAGAACCAATCCCCATAGACGCAGTCTCACGCGACGCCAAACAGGTCGATATAAGCTCGCATACTGACAGGAGTGTGCGTCAGGGAGATCCACAAGAAGCTTAGAAAACCCCGACCAGGGAAGAGCATGAGGTTAGTCTTCATGTTATTTTTGAAATGTTGCAGGCACAACAACTAGCTATTGCTCAGCTGCAAAGTCACCAGAAAACTCCCAGCACGATAGCACTGGGGACAGCTCCCCCAGCCGAACAGGTACCTGAGAGATCGAGCAATAACAGCTCGATGACCGATCCCGCCATTGTAAGAATGCTCGAGGACCTCACCAAAAGGATCGAATCGGGCGAGAAAATGAGAGAAGCCAACGATAATAAGGTCAAGACCTACAACTCTAGGGTCGACAAAATTCCGGGCGCACCCCGAGTCCTGAAAAATGTGGATTCGAAAAAGTTCATACAAAGGCCGTTCCCAGAGGAAGAGGCCCCGAAACCCATTCTGAAGAAGTTCAGAATGGAAGAACTCCCAAAATACAATGGGACATCAGACCCCAATGAGCACGTTACTGCTTACACTTGAGCAGTGAAGGGTAGCAACATAAAAGACGACGAGATTGAGTCTGTCTTACTGAAGAAGTTCGGGGAAACACTCTCGAAGGGGGACATGATGTGGTATCACAATAGCTCCTAACTCCATAGACTCATTTGCCATGCTGGCAGACTCCTTAATAAAAGCACATGCCAGTGCGATCAAAGTAGCAACAAGGAAATCAGACATCTTCAAGATCAAGCAAAGGGAGAACAAGATGTTGCGAGAATTCGTATCCCACTTTCAAACGGAATGAATGGAACTACCACTGGTCTCCGACGAGTGGGCAGTGCAGGTTTTCATTCATGGTCTGAATGAACGAAGCTCGATGGCTTCGAAACAACTAAAAGAGAATCTGGTCGAATATCCAGTCGTGACCTGGTCGGACATCCACAACCAATACCAGTCAAAAATTAGGGTCGAAGATGACCAGCTAGGAGCCCCCTCAGGCTCAGTATACCCAAGTAGGCTTTTGGCGAAGGAGCCAAAGCCAAACAAAGAAAGATATCAACCATACACCGAAGATAGGACGAACTACCTGAGGCGCAACCCACCTCGCAATGATCGAAGGATAGACCAAGGACAGGATCCTTGGGGACTCATCAACACAACCAGATTCGATAGGAACATAGGGCCAATGGGGGTGCCTCACTTATCAGAATACAACTTCAATGTCGATGTGTCAGACATCGTGTTCCCATCAGCAAAATCAAAGACGCCAGATGGCCCAGACCTGTACAATCGGATCCTTCAATGAGGAACTATAATCTAGTATGCGAGTTTCACAACACGCACGGACATAGGACAAAAGATTGTCGGCAACTCCGGGAGGAAGTGGCCCAGTTACTCGACAATGGCCATCTTCGGGAATTCCTCAGCGACTGAGCCAAAAACCAGTTTCAAGAAAGGGAAACTACCGAAAATAACAAAGCAGACGAGCCGCAACATGTCATCCACATGATCTTTTGAGATGGCCGCCACTAGCTAAAATGCCAAAGTCCCCTCAAACAGAGGGACTAAAAGATAAATTAACGAAAAAATAGTAGTCGCGACACTATCTCCAAGGTTTGACAGCGTCATCTCCACTAAGGTATAACCATCTCCTTTTATTTTATATTATATTTCATGCTGACCCTTATGCAGGCGCCCGACCGAAGCATTCAAAGCGCTGACCCAACTCAAA
The DNA here is from genome assembly GCF_000393655.2 of Nicotiana sylvestris. Classification (NCBI taxonomy): domain Eukaryota; kingdom Viridiplantae; phylum Streptophyta; class Magnoliopsida; order Solanales; family Solanaceae; genus Nicotiana; species Nicotiana sylvestris. The sequence continues at coordinate 92,845,462 of NC_091059.1, read as the reverse complement.
GACCTTAAGGTTTTAAAGCATCTGTTGCACTCTTTTCCTTCAACCGGGTTTCATCCCGAGAAGGGTTTGGCAAGGTTTTTAACGAGGCAACATCCATATGCTACCTTAGGAAAATCTAACAAGTGTTCAAGGATTTTTTGCAATCAACCTCGAACACTGGGGGCATCCCCCCCGGAAGGCCATCCGCTCGGAAAAGCCAAGAAACACCAAATGGGGTCCCAATCGGAAAATGATGTACCGGGCCAAATGGTCAAACGAACCGTGCCCGTATAGTCGGGCCCCCGACAGTAAAAACATGTACACTTGTACCAAACAATTGAAGAATATCTTTTATCAAAGCATCTCGCACTCCAAAAGAAGCTCGGCACCTCCGCAAAAGTGACTTCTCCGCCAAAAACATCCCAAACACTAGGAGACTGGCGTCAACAATTGAACACATGAACGACCTCCGGGCCGGGACTCCAAAATCATATGCCCTCAGATGTGAAACATCTCCAATGCCGAAAGTACCCTAAATATTCGGGGACTGGCATGAAAATCTCAAAAATCCATGACCTCAGGGTCAGGATCTCCAAAATCGTAAGCCCTCGACGAGACAATACAATGTTTGCAAATAATGGCTCCTTAGTCAAGAAACCCTTGATGACTAGGGACTGCCGTCAAGCGCCACCTCCATCGACTTATCAAAACCCGAGGCCATAAGACCCCGAGCGGGCAGACTTGGTCTCGTAAAACCTACATAAGGCAACAACTATATCTATAAGACCTCAACCAAGGCATGAACAATACTTGTACCAAATATCCAAAACTGTAAGACTTCAACAACATGTAAAACTTATAAGACATTACTAAAGGCATAAACCCGATCCTAAAGTTTCGGCTATATATCGAACTTGTAAGACCCCTAAAAAGGCATACCCTTGATATAGATACTGAAACTACTTCGCTGGGGACTCAAAGGCTCCGGCCAAACACAAGTGACTCCGGTCACACGGCTGTACCAGCCGAACTAACCCGACTTGGGGACGCCTGACCGTCGCTACAAAATCACACAATTACTTCAAATCTACTTTGAAAAGAACCGGTTAAACAAGCTACCCTCGATACAGGCAAAAGAGCTTCGACCATCTGAGCTCCTAAACATCGGCTTCGAGATACTCAACCTCCGAGCCAAACCTCCCGAGGTGCTCGATCATTGCCATATAACGACTCACAATCGAGGTTTTTTATTAAGCCGTCGAAGAGTGAGGCAAACACTATTTCAAAATACTTATCGAGGGAAAAATAAAGCCCACATAAATGGTCGCATCGACCAAAGCGTAAGAGCCATTGTCGCCAGCCTAATGAGCCTCAGGGCCACACACATAAAAGGTCGCTTCGACCTAAGGCGTAAGAGCCATTGTCGCCAGCCCACACAAATACAAAACTTGAGGGTCGAATGACCTCGAGTCGTAACCCGATTCAGAGAGTGAACCTAAAATAGTTGACTAAATATGTCTAAGAGCAAGGCGTAAGAGCCATTGTCGCAATCCCACACTAAAAAAGGTCACATCGGCCCAAGGCATAAGAGCCATTGTCGCTAGCCTACATAAAAGGTCACATCAACCAAGTGTGTAAGAGCCTGCAAGCCATCCCAATGAGCCCCAATGCCATATTTCAAATCTAAGGATTCCTACCGACTCAAAGGTCGATTGATCTGGCCGGAATCTCGGCAAAAAGGAACCCGGAAGATACAAAAATCGCGGGTTTCCCTCGTGTACATACATGTAATAAAATACAAGCTCCATTTATAGTGTACTATGGAAGAACTATATACAAAGACAAAGAAAGAAAATAGACGTCCCCTTGGGGACTACGGCCCGATGGCCTCGTCCTCGTCATCTTCGGCATCAGACAAAAGGAACTTGGCATCATACTCCTCCGCCTTGGCTTGCTCGATCTCCTACGAAAGATCGAAACCCCTGGCGTGAACTTCCTCGAGAGTTTCCCTCCGAGATTTGCACTTTGCCTACTCTTTACTGCTGCTCGCACGACCAAGAGTTCTCCTTAGCTCAGCTCTAGCAGTGGTAGCACTCTTCAAATAGGCCGCCGCTCTCTGATCCTCCCTAGTGCTGCTCATCACAACCTCGGCCCAGGTATTCACCACCTGGGCTTTCGCCTTCGAGAGCTCAGACTCGAGCCTCGCGATCATGTTTGTCCGCACACAATCGCTCTCATGAGCAGTCCGTATTTGCATTTCCAGGCTGGAAACTTTAGCCAAAGCACTCTCTTTGTCCGCAACTTGGGCATCTACATGGGCCTGCAGCTCGTCGAACTCACATTTGGCCCTATCAACTTCTCCTCAAAGTCATTTCAGCACCTCCATTTTGCTCTCCAACTGAAATATCAAAACATTAATCTCCGAAAATGAAAGAAGGGGCATACGTCAACATGAAATAAAAGATACCTGTCTCTCGAGACAGCTCTCGCGGCTCCGGCTTCGATCCGCCTCACACCGCAGAAATACCAGCTCGCTTTCTTTTTTCACACAAAGAAGCTTAAGGGATTTCTCCCTATCCGAAGCTTTCCTCAACCGAGCCTCATAGCGAAGTAGTTAGGATTTGAGTCTGTCAAAGGCCTGCGAAAGAAAATTTAATGAGAAAAGGAAGGGTGAAGCTGGAATGGTCCTATGCCGATTACCAAACTTACCATAAAACCGAGCTGCTGAGCCTCACTAAAGGCCGAGCCAATGTCCGATGGCTTAGTATCCCCCGAAGCACCTTTATTAGAAGAAGAAGAAGAAGAAGGCACCACACGCTCTTCACTCTTTGAAATGCCATTAGTAGAAATGAGGAATGTTCTTTTGAGAATGAAAGCCTCCGAAACCGAATGATCAGTCAAATCGCCTCTCGTGAACTGTTGAGAAGGACTCGCCCCACTGCGAGCCTCCTCACACCCCGGAGATTCTTTTCATTTATTAACGACCCTAGACCCTGAGGTCGGAAGTCTCTCCTTCTCCCCTAGAGGACATGTCCTCATCTGGGAAAAATCTCCAATACCTGCGGTAGCTAAGTTAGTACGCTAAAAAGAAAAGTACTATTCTGGGGAAATAAGCCACTAAGAGCCTACCATGATGCTTTGCCTCCCATCTCCCCTTAGACAGGTCTCGCCACCTACGCTTATCATAGGTCGAACAAGCGGCCAGCTTACGAGACCACTCGGCCAAATCCTGGACCTCGTTTGGCAACCAAGGAGTCACTACAAAAAATATATATGCAGAAAAATGTTGTTATGGAGCCCGCCTCCAAACAAAGTGATAAAAATACAGGTATGACACTTACGTGTGAAATTCCATTTCTTGGGAAAGGGCAAAAACTCTCCAGGAATGATATCAATCGTCCGAACTCGAATGAATCGGCTCATCCATCCTCGGTCTTCGTTCTCTTCACCGTCAATGGCAGGAGACCGAGTAGATCGATGTTGTAGAGTAATCAAACCTCAATAATGCAGCGGCCGATATAACCTTACAAGATGATTGAGGGTAAAGTCGAGCCCAGCCTTCTCTGCAAAGTATCTTATCGTCTGCACTATCTTCCAAAGGGATGGGTGAGCATGCGCCAAAGTAACCTGATATCTCCAACAAAACTCAAACATGACCCGGTCAGGGGACCCGATGTAAAAGTGTGCATATACACGCTCAAAATCCCCTCGACGTAGGTCATGATGCTCTCCTCAGAGGAAGGTACTTGTAGCACCACCCCTTCTCCCCATCTACAGTGTTTTCTGATCATTTCGAGGTGCTCCTCCCCTACTGATGAGATGAACCTCGACGCGTGCTCCCGATGTCCTTGGACATTGGGAGGTCTCTCCAACATAAAGTCTTTCCTCGAGACAAAGCACCTCGAGACCCGCTCACCGGGCACCGGCAGTGTACTACCGACCGGACACGGAATAGAGGCAGAACTTCCCTCTCCTTGATGGGCGGATATCGACATATCAGTCATGGCTACGATAGAATAAGAGGAGGAGGATATAGATTTGGGAAATTTTTTTGAGTTATAGCAACGAGAGAACTAGCGCAAAGCACCAAGTTCTATAGGAGAAATTGTTACTCAAAGTAGCAGAATCTCAACTGAGGAAGCAAGTGAATGAATATATAGGGGCAAAGCAGCGGCTGCTCGCCTACCTAGAGGGCCAATTAATCCTGGCCATAGTAACGTTACTTTTTCCTTGGGAAATATATTGGCGGAATCACCCGGGGCCCCGTTTATCAAATCGCATGAATGATACTACCCCCACAAGAGTCGAGAGGTATCGAGACCTTGGGGGCTTCTTGCTATTACAAGCATCGTCCCGAAAGAAGCTATCAACCTAACTTTGATATAGGACCCGATTTTAGGGGTCCCGATTACTCCAACAATGGGCTCTAAAGGATTAATATTACAATTCAAATATTAGCTCTGCAAGAGTAGCAAGATATAAAGAATGGAAAGGCTGGGGGCATAAAAACCCCTTTTTCATTGCCAAAAATATATTTACAAGGGACGTCTTTACAAGACACACTCCCCCGGGAGTACATGCACAGAAAGAAAAAAGGAAAAAAGGAAAAAGCGACACAAGGCCTACTCTTCATTTCCACTGCCCTCCGAACCATCTCCAGGATCCTCATCTGAGACGATCAAAAGCGTCAACTTTCTCTCCAACTCCCGAGCCTCCTCAATTCCAACTGACAGATCGACGCCTCCGGCCTCGATCTCCTCCTAGGTTTTCCTCCTTGCCTCCGCCCTAGCATGTTCGATGGCCCGACCCAGTTTCTGCTCGGCCTTTATCGATACATCGCGAGCTATTTTATTCAGCGTGGCTGCGTCCTTTAGGTAAGTAGCAACATTTCCTTCATTATCGGACTTGGCCGCAACCAGCACTGCAATCTCCTTTCGAGCATCCTTGAGAAGATCATGGGTCGACGCCAACTCCGAGGTCACTACGTTGTTTTGTATCCTCAACCCGAAGATCTCCATATTCAGTCACCTAATCTGCAAGTCATTTTGCTCAACCTACAAAAATAAAAGTAAACCAGTCAGTATCGAATTATGGGAGCAAAGGAAATACTCATGCATAACAAAATACCTGCTCGACAAGGGCAGCTCTTTCTCATAGTGCTCCCTCCAAAGTAGCCCGGAGCTCGCCTAACGCCTTCTCCTTCCGGGCAGAATGAGCCTCCGACTCTCGCAGTCTCAAGGACAGCTTCTCAAGCTCCTTTCATGGCATGAAAGCTCCTAGTTAAGCTTGGAGAAGGCATGATCAGACATATCCTTGCACTACAGCAAAATAGAAGAGTTAGAAGAATGAGGGAAGATGCTCAAGACTAAAATAAATATACTTAAAGAATCTATCACCTACTGCATGAACCTCTCTGCCGCCTTGACAGAGCCGGGAGCATCAAGATCGACGTTCTTGCTAACATCATCAAGAATATTGCCAAGCGTGCCTACCCCCTTAAGAGGACCACCGGCTTTGGTGGTGTTCGCATCTTGAGCATCCCTTAGTTCCCCTGACGAGAACTAAAAACTTAAAATGAAATCATCTATGTCACCGATGTCTTCGAGGGGCAACCCTTACTCCTGTAAAGCTCTGGGTCCCGACCCTTCAGGGTCAGCGGTAATGGTCTCCCCAGCGGAAACCGCACCAAACCCGGTTATGGGATCCGAGGCCATATTGACACCCTCCTTGAGGGTCTTCGGCCTACAGGACCGACCTAAGTCGGACGTTCCCGATTCAGAAGCCTCCGGTTGAGGCACCTGCGAGGCTCCCGCGCTCGACCTCGTCCTCCATGCCAACCGGCACTCGTCATCATCATCATTATCATCCTCATCCTTAGCACCAGGACTTGCTCTGGAAGATGAAGTCGAGGTCCTAGTAATGGCTCGAGGCTCGCATGACTTAGTTTCTTTGCCACGGGAGGATCGGCAGTTGCCTTACCTTTCCTTTTCTTTCCCTTGCCGGGCTCCGAAGTCTCTGCCTCGCCACCAGGCAGCGGCCTCATTAGCATATTTCACCAAGGCTTTCACGAGCGCAGTAACCGTAATTTATCAGCACAAAGGATATGGGAGAAACATTAATCTAAGGCATAGGTGGTAAGGAAGCTTACCATGATTCTTGGCGACCTATAGCTTCTTAGTTAGGTCAGTCCAAGACCGAACAAGATATGGGAACATGGTGTCCAACCATTCGATCCACCCCAGCAAATCCGAGACCGCTTTGGGGCACCAAGCGGTGGCTGCAGGAAACACAAAGATGTCATTGTTTCGGAAGAAAGGAAAGAAGATCAAAAAAGATGACTTAGGAAAAAATGCTTACGCTGTGTGTTCCACTTCTTCAGGAAAGGATCCTCCAGTCCGAAATTATGTCCGAGGTTCTCACCCGGACAAACCTACTGATCCACCCTCTATCCTTCCCCTCATCGAAGCTCGAGAAAAATGATTTTTGGATTGGTGGTGAAGCCTAATCTAACCTCGATAAAATCGAGGGTTGTACGAACTAATCAAATGGTTGAGGGTAAAGGTCTTGCCCACAACCCCTTCGGAGAAAGGGCGGAGCATCAAGACTATCCTCAAGAAAGAAGGATAAATTTGACCGAGCGTCACTTGATATTTGTCACAAATATCAAGGATAACCGGATCTATCTTTGGGGGAGAGGATTCAGAAGAATCGATAGTACCCAAAGTGAACGGGTAAGTATACACATAAAGGAAGCCATCCTTGTGATCCATTATATTTTTATCAGGGCTGGGAATCTCCACCTCCACTACCCCGTTCCATCGGCAGTCTATCTCCATCGTCTCTATGTTGGTCACAACACTAATGTATCGGGACACGTGTTTATTATTAAAAGGTAGGTATCGCTTCACCATCTGTCTTCACTGTCTCTATGTTCGACATGTCAATCCTGGAGGGAGTACATTATTAAAAGGTAGGTATCGCTTTGGGTTTCCCTTTAGATTTCCGAAATGATGAGGCAGCCTCATTTTTCCGGGGAACCTTCTTGGAGGTTCTAGCCATGATGATGGTAAAATTCCTCTGAGGTATCCAACAATTGGGAAGCGAAAGCGGAAAGTGAAAGTTATCCAACAATTGGTGCCTTTATAGGAACTGTATGGGAAGCGGAAGGGACGAACTGGTAGCGGTTCATGGGCTTCTCGATAGTTGCATCTGACGGCGACCCTCATGCAGTTTTTTGGACATGAAATTTAATGCTCTGATAGGCTGACATCACAATGATGACGCCCTCAGGTTAAAATCTCATAATCATTTCTCATCTCTCCTCTCTAAGAAATGCAGGGACTATCTGTAAACGGTGAAATCAGGGAGCCCAATTTCTCGACATCGAGGCACCTCAAAACCATCTTGAAGTCTCGAGGCTACAAGGTTATGGTCGAGTCTCCTCTCTCGGGGTTCGTCGAGGCCCGATCTTGGGACAACATTGACCTCGGCCATGGTATAAATGGGGCATTCCCAAGGCACGTGGCTAGGGCTGACAGGACTACCCTAGCCCTTAGTCAGGATGTCTTCTAGTTGTTCCATCTTCGTTTCTTTATAATTAATGTATTTTGTACTATGTTGGGATTCCCGTCCTATATCAACGGGATCCTTTCATTTTGTAGAACCCTGTTGCTTCAGTTGCTCCATATGAAATATACAAGAACTTTCTATTTGCTATAAAACATATTCTCTTGATATTATTGCTTTCATTTATTATCTTCATATTCGTTCATAATTTATTGCTTATCATTGTCCATAAAGAGCCTCCATTGATTTATCTTCAACAGTTAGTCATATTTTCAACCCTCCTCGATAGATCACAGTCAAGCTCCGGAATCGATTTCGAGGCCCCGAATCAGCAAGCTCAAGGCCTCGATAATTGACCCATCAGTCTGGTTATCACTTTGCTCCTTGCTCTTATCTCATTTCCAAACTTCACACATAGCAACAACTACTTAACAACTAGCATAAAAATAGAACACGTATTTTTAGAGTTCCATCAACAAATTTAATTGTTATTACCATTTTCATGGTAAACACGCCTTGTGGAGGGGTGTTCTGTCGTTTCAGCCCAGAGTTAGTGTTGCCCATGGTTTTGAGGTTGTACACAGTGTGTCTTGATGATCATGCATTGTAATCATGCAGTGTTGGTGTGAATGGTAGGGTGCTTGCTTATGTGTCGCTATAGTGAATGATTCCTAGGAGGATTATTCGGTGCATGAGTGGGAGATGCAGCATTTAATTCTAGCAAACGAGTAGCAAGTGGACTATGGATGTTCAGGTTTTGGTCGGCGGAGTAGCTAGACTTGATATTTCCGAACTTGGTGGAATTTTTATCTGTTTTGTGGTGTTGTTGTCCTTGTTTGAACATACTAAGGCTCATCGGTATGGTGGTCTTCATTATTTTTCCATTGGGCATGGTGTTGTGAAATAGTACCTAAGAAATGGTTATCAGAGATGACGGTATGTGGTAGCTTCAGGGTTGAATCGGTGTCTCCATTGCTAATGTTTAGAAGGAGATAATCCTCGAGAAGGCTCGAAGGTTGTGGTATTTTATTCGTTCGTGCGCTACAGAGATGGATCATGATTAAAGGCAGCATATTTAGCAGCGAATGATTATAATGAACATGGTGGATAGAATATTAAGTCTATGTATTTCGTTTAAGACGGTAGCTTATATACTTAGGAAGTTTGAATATTACGGAAAGGAGTTTTCTTGGAATGAATAGGGACATGAATGATTCATTATCGTTTTGGGATGCAATGCAACTTCGATTTTCAAACGTATTGTTTGGCCTTCAGTGGATGTTAATGGAATGAACGGATTCTTATGGTTGGTAGGTGAGTGTGAACCCAGGAGAATTAATTAATTTCATAGTAAATGTAACTATGGAAATGTTGTTGGGGGATGTCGCTATAAGGTTACACAGGTGCGATATCTCCTGTGAGAAGGTTAGGGATCGTATGATTCCTTATGAAGTTCCTATGAAGAGTTCTACTTTTTATCTAACATGAGGTATGTACTACGATGTGGGCTTGGATCGCTTGAATAAGATGGTGCGGCTGTCAGAAGGTCGAGTGTGCATTTAGGGATGATAATTCAGGATATGTTATGAAACGTTTAATAAGAGATGGTGGGAAATTTGGCTGGGTAACAATGTGGGATCCTAGTAGCTAGTTGGAGAAGTCATTGTGAGTCCTTGGAGTTTGCAAGTGTGGCTTAAAGCTAAGTGGAGGAGCCTACCATCTATGATTGGGTCATGTGGTTATGTGCCTTTGTAGTTTCTAGTTATCGATACATTGGTGGATTAGTTATGACTAAGAGAAGAAAACATCAGGGGTAATTCGAGCAAGGGATCTGATGCATGTGTGCTACGTTTAACCTTATTGATATTTTAAGGGTTTGGAATAAATCAGATATTATACTTCTTGTGGATGTAATGTACAAGGGATATGATTCATCTGGTTGCTTATTTGGAGTGTTCACGTGCTAACAAAGCACTTGTTTTTTGGTTATATAATCGGGACTGGATTAGAGTAGGCGTGTCACGATCCTAAACCTAGACCCGGTTGTGATGGTGCCTTTCGTGAAGACAAGGCCAGCCGACACACTCCCAATTTATTTTAAGAAATTAAATAATACAAATTAAGTCTTAATCATAATAATAATCTCAAAATAAAGTGGAATAATACAGTTGCGGAATATACAAAGCCCAACATCGGGGTGTCACCAGCCATGAGCATCTATCATAAAAACTACAAGTCTGAAAGAGTTTACACAACTATTACATAACTAAAACAGGAGAAAATAAGATAGAGGGAGAAGCACTGGGCTGCGAACGCCGAGCAGCTACCTAGTGAATCTCCAGAATCTACTGGAAGCTCTCAACCCTCGCAAGCAGGACCTGAAGCGCCTGAATCTGCACACAGGGTGTAGGGAGTAAAGTGAGTACTCAAACTCAGTGAGTAATAATAATAAATGAAGGCTGAGCGATAAGAAAACACGTAAAAACACATCAACATACTATAAAGAAGCAGTATAAAACCAATAAAAGTAATGAAACAGTGAAAACATGCAAAGACACTCAGTTCAGAAGAAGCTTCTTTACTACACATTTTTAACAGTTAAATAATTAAATGAGAAGCAGCTAGAACAGATAAACACATAAAAATCCGCCCCTCGGGCAATATCATGGAACAACACCAGCCCCTTGGGCTATATCTCATATCACAATGGGTACCCGAGCTCACCGGGGTATACAGACTCAAGGAGGGGCCCCTTACGGCCCAAGCGCAATATCAAGCCATCTCGTGGCATAATCAATAGGCTCTCGGCCTCATATCAACAAGCCACCTCATGGCGTACAAATCTCAGGCCCTCAGCCGCATAATCATAAATTAGTGTATCCTCACAACACAAGCGCTCGGCCTTACTCAGTCAAAATCTCATAAGTCACTCAGGCAACAGTAAAACATGATGCTCAGCCCAAATTATCATGTAAAATATCATTTAATGTATTAAAAACGGAGTAAACATGGCTAAGTTATGAAGACAGTAGAATATAGCACGACTGAGTACAAGTATAAAGTCAAAACAGTGAGGAAATATTAGTAAAAATCTCCTAAGGGTTCAAATAGTTGGCACGAGGCCCAAATATGGCATTTAGCCCAAAACATGATGATAGCAAACAGTTTTCAGTCAAATACGCGGTAAAATAGTCATTCAATACGGACTAAGTCACAATCCCCAACGGTGCACGACCTCACGCTTGTCATCTAGCATGTGTGTTACCTCAATATAGCACAACAATGTGAAATCCAGGGTTTCATACCCTCAGGACAACATTTACAATCATTACTCACCTCTATCCCGTCCAAATCTCTAGCTCGCGATACCTTTGCCTCTCGTATCGACCTCCGGATGCTCCAAATCTAACAAAAATCAATGCAAAACCATCAAAATATGCTAAGGTAACAAATCCCACTAGAAAGAAATCAAATTACAACACAAATCCCGAAATTGGCCAAACCCGACCCCCAGGCCCACGTCTCGGATTCCGATAAAATTTACATCAATAGACTCCTTATCACTCTCTGAGTTCATTCATATCAAAAACATCAAAATCCAATGACAAACGACCCCTAAAATCCTAAATTTTAGGTCTCCAATTACAAGCCCTAGTTCTTCAATATTAGGCTTATATTCCATGATTAATTAGGTAGAATCCAAAATCGCTCAAAAATGGTGGAAGTTAGCCCTAAAATCACGGACAAATGGCTATTTAAACATTCTGCCCAAGTATTAAATCCTTCTACGCGAACACTGTCAAAGACTCACGTTCGTGAAGCAAAAACTGACGTTGACCACATTTCCCTCTTTCGCGAACGCAACCACAACCTCGCGAACGCGATGACACCATAGCTCAACCTTCGCAAATGCGACTCCCCTTCTCGCGAACGCGATGCCCAATGGCCCAGCCCTTTGCGAACGCGGGATCTCCCTCGCGAACGCGAAGGCCAAAAATCCAAACTCACCTGCTAACCCTTCGCGAATGAGAGGGCCAACTTGCGAATGCGAGGTCCAACTCGCGGACATGAAGGCCAATTCTCTGCAACACTCAACAACAATTTTCTACAATCTCCAACAACTTGAAATAGTCTGATTAACCACCCAAAACTCACCCGAACCCCTCGGGACCATAACCAAACATCCCAACATATCCCATAACATCAATAAAACTTGTTCCAACCTTTGGAACGCTCAAAACAATATCAAACACCAAATTCGCATCGGATTCTAGCCTAAGAATTCCAAAATCTTCTAAATTACACTTTTGATCAAAAGGTCTACCAAACCATGTCCGAATGACCTGAAATTTTGCACACACATCCCAAATGAGAAAACAGAACTACTGCAACTCCCAAATTCCATTACAACCCCTATATCAAAATCTCACTTATCAACCGGAAAACTCCAAAATTCCAATTTCGCCAATTCAAGCCTTAATCTACTCCGGAACTCCAAAAAACATTCCTATCATGATCCTAAGTCCCAAATCACCTACCGAAGCTATTCGAACTATCAAAACTCACATCCGAGCCCTTTAATATATAAGTCAACATCCAGTTGACTTTTCCAACTTAAGCTTCCTCGAAAGAGACTAAATGTCTCAAACCTTACCAAAACATCTCCGAACCCGAGCCAACCAATCCGATCACACATAGAACTGATAAACAAAGAAATAAGAATAAAAAATAGTGGAAATGGAGTGGTAACTCATAAAACGACCGGTCGGGTCGTTATAGGGCGACTCTGAATAATGGTTCTCGTGGATTCAAGATATAAGGTATGTTAAAGATTTTTTGGTTCATTGTAAGGCTGAGGATTGGGTTTTTCAGTAGAGTGTGAAAGGTACTTGGAGTATTTCTATGTTATCATTAGGTCTGCGGTGCAGTGTTAGAATGATGGGAGAGACTGTTTTGGGTTCGCAAGAGGTCTCATCGAAACGCGTGTAGAAGTTGGAAGTACTATTGAGTGTATGAAAAAGTATAAAATAGCTTATGGGTATTGAGATAACATGATCACGTAATTTGGGGTCACTCGAGATGAGTGTTTATTGAGGTCTATTATATGTTTGAAAAGAGGTATTACTTTGAAGGCAAGTTAAGAGTAAATCGGAAGAAGTTAAGTCAGCCAGTAGTGGTTTAGATCAGCATGGTTAAGGAAATGATCGGTTCCTTCCGTGTGGTAAGGCTGAACAGGTGTTCATGGCTATATTGGCGGGCTTTGCAGTATCCCTAGTTTGATTGATTTGGAGATATTTAGTTCTGATGGTTTTGTTATGTGTGAGTGGATCCCGAAATAATTATGGCGGTTTAGGCCGCGACTTGAGGTTTGTGTCTTCTGCAGTTATGGGAATCTGGCTGCGTGATGAGAGTTTTCTTCTGAAATGAGTTAAGTGAAGAGTTCTAGCCAATGGAGTATTTGTTCTACTAGTGGTTCAGTATTTATGTTGGAATTCTTGTACTCTCGCGTAATAGCATAATAGATGCCGTGAGCGGTATGGAATTGAAGGATCAAGTTTGTGGCTCAGTTTTGACAGTGATATCACAATTTCGAAGAAGCGGCAGAGATTTTAGATGTTCATATATGGCGGCACTATTTTGGTATCACCGGAGAATGGTGTCATTTGGGGAAGAGGCTTTCATGTTTTGACTTGCGGATTTTAATTAGCATTACAGAAATAGCATGGCCGGTAGCCATCGATGTTCAGATTTTGCTACCTGGTGCGGAAGGTTGTGGGATTATCTCCTATGGGATGATTACATAATTGTGATGTGTCAGTCATTTAAGTGGTAAGGATTGAAATCAAGCATGAAGACTCTGGTATTGTTACTGATTGGAGAGTCTATTCATAAGAGACGCTCTGTTCCTTTGGTCGGTGTGTGAAAGTTTGTTCTTGATTTGATGGTTGATCGTATGTGCATGGATAGGGTCATTGTGGATCTTTGGAAGGTTATTGACCTATTTTGGGATGATCAGAATCGGCTTTGAGGTGCATTGGTAGGCCTAATGTGAATGTATATTCTGTATCAGATCAAATATGCTTTTCAGCATAGCATTACTTATAGATGGGTCTTCAGGCGTGATGTTATTCCTGCCTTCGTCTATTTCAGGTTCTACTCTTTTATGCCATATGGGTTGTGAGATGTCTTGGTTATTCACATGTGTGTTCTGATCATGTGTAGTTTATGGTGTTATATGAGCAAGATGGATCATGAAATGCAGGTTGTTTATTGCACCTTAGTCATGCTTGGCCTTTTGTAGCGCATGGCACTATCGTCTCCCTAGTGTTATGTCTACGCACTTGGAATGCTCGTGGTCGAGATACAGGCATCTAGTGGATATGAGAATTTTGGCTTGATGGGTATTTTCTTATTGTTTGTTATGTGTGGATCGGGTGGCACGATGCCACAGGTACGATGTTAGGATCGAGTTGCGTGCTGAAACGGTATCATGTGTGGATCGAGTTGCACCCATAATAGTGAGATGTTGAGTACGGTTCCTATGCTTATTTTGTATCTTTTGTTTCTCATAACTGAGATAGGCTCATAACATTTATTAGGCATTTTTATTTGTTACGCAGGCCGGATAGTCTTGTATTCGGGTTTGCTTTCCTTATTGGTCATATTTGAGTTGTGGCTTATTGGCGCTTTGATGGCGTCGTATGAGATTTTGTATGGTGTTTGAGGTGACTTATTTCCCGAGCAGCTTGTACTGGGCGAGACGAGGTTGTTGGACCTGAAATTAGTGCAATCAGATTTAGGTATTGGAAGGAAAATGTCACTAATTAGTCCAGAATGAGGCAATGGTTTTTGTCGAGTGGAGAGACTTCATGAGTTATTGTTTTGGCGGGTGGATATGAGTTTCTACACATCTCTTTCATCGTTGCAGTATCGCGAGGATTGGAACAAGGCTTGTATGCGTTATGAGGTATATTACGGGCATTTGTTTCATAAATTTGTAGCTATTGTGGTCGGAGTATGTTACTATAGGCAAATGAATTATCCAGTGCATTGTGTAATTACAACATGGGTGTACAATCATGTTTTAGTACAAATTGTTGAGATTGATACGATGTACGAATGCTGGAATTAGACCTTGTTGAGAATTCCATATGTTGGAATTTAGTTTCAAGGTTTATAGGCTAAGGTAGCAAAAAAGATCTTCAGTCTCGCTTAAGCTAATGTGAACCTATGGATTATGGTGGCCCGGGTAGGTGCGGAGGTGTTATACAATGATTTCGGTGACTTTGGAATAGTTTTCGGCACGCTTGAGGACGAACGTAAGTTTAAGTGGTAGAGAATATAACTATCCAACCGGTTGTTTTGAGCTCTAGCGCGTCGTTTGGCGGTTTGAAACCTTGAGTAGCTTCACTTTATGTATTATGACTTGCACGTGTGGTTGGTTTCAGTTTTTGAGGAGTTCGGAGTTGATTTAGAAGAATAACTCTTAATTCGGAAGCTTTAAGTTGGAAAAGTTGACAAGGTTTAAATTTTGAGTAAACAACCTCGGAATTTGGATTTATAGGTTCGTAAGGTTATTTGGTACTTGGGCATATATCTGGGCTGAGTGTTGGATGGTCCGGGAGCGTTTCAATGCTTAATATCGGAAGTTGGTATTTTGAAGGTTTTGAAATTTTTTAAGTTTGACTTGGAATAGATTTTAGTGTTATTGAACTCCAGGCGGTGTTCCGAGACTTTGGATAGGTTCATTTTATAGATTGGAACTTGTGCGTGAAGTTTGGTTGTGATCTGGAATGTCTAAGCATGATTCGGACAAATTCGGCAAAGTTTGAATGTTTGAAAGTTAAGAGAAGGATTTTGATCATCGATTCGTGGTTTTGATGTTATTCATGGCATTTCGAGCCTTTGGATAAGTTTGGATAATGCATTGGGACTTGTTGGTGTGATTGGACGGGATCTCGGGAGGCCTCGGGTGTGATTCGAGATGGTTTCGGACCAAGTTTGGATGATTTGTTGTTGTTGGTGATGGTTTCTAGTGTTGTTCTTCTCAAATGCGGAAGGATATATGCATTTATGAAGATGAATTTTGGTTGCTGGGGATTTGTGCTACGCGTTAGCGATTGAGGCCTCGCGTTCGTGAAGGTGAGAACAAAGGTGCATCGCATTCGTGACAAGAGCATCGTGCGTAGGTGAAGCTAGCCTAGAGACGTTGGTTTTCACGTTCGAGTAGGAGTGGCCACATTCGCAAAGGGCTGACTTGGTAAGCATCGCATTCACGGGACTTGTTTCATGTTTCTAAAGAAGAATTTTGTAGCTAGAGTTGGCTATACTTCGCGAACGCGAGGGACATGTCGCGTTCGCGAAGAAGGTTCGACTGGGCAGGATGCTTTTTAATTCAGCTCTTTGCCCATTTCTCTCACATTTTTGCTTGGTTGGGCGATTTTTGAAGCTCTTTGAGGGGAGTTTTCATCATCTATCATGAGGTAAGTTATTCCCACTTGTTGTAAGTTAAATAAATGGATTATATATGGATTGAAACATGGAAATTGGTAGAATTTGTGGGATTTTTGAAGAAAAACTAGAATAATAATTTTGGATTTAGACTATGAAATTAGATAAGGAATTAGGGATGAATTATACATTTGAGTTCATGGTATTATGGGTAGTAGTTATCTTCGAGAATTTTTTGAATCCGGGCACGTGGGCTCGGGATTGACTTTGTTAGCTTTTCTAGTAAAGTTGCGAATTGTTATAAATTGTTAAATTATGAGTATTGGAGTATATTTTTATTTGTTTACACATTGTTTGATTAGTTTCAGATTGTTTGCCATTGGTTTGAGATGTTAGAGAGGCGTTGTAGTCGGTTATCGGATTTCGGAGCAAGGTAAATCTCATGTCTAACCTTATGAGGAGGAAACTACCCCGTAGGTGTTAAATTTGTTATTTCTTTCTAGTTGTGGGTGTTACATATGCACGAGGTGACGAGGGTCCATACGTAGCTAAAATTATGTTTATGTCCGGGTAGACTTAGGACTTTATCATGCAATATTTGTATTATTTGAACTCAACTTGTTAGTTTAGTTTCTTAAATTTATAATTGAAACTTGATTAGGGATTATGTTAGGACGAGCTTCATTACCTTGAGTTTTGGAATAATACTTGATTGTTGGTAAAAACTATGCTTTCTAAATGTGCCCATCCATGTATTGAAATTGTTTGATCCATAGTTCGAAGAGTTTCTCTATTCATATGGATCGGTTCGTAGGCCTCGGCAGTGTTATGAATTAGCATTATGGATCGGGCCATATGACTACAGTAGTAATTTTGAGATACATCCATGGATCGGGTTGTACGACCTCGGCAATGTATGTACACAATTATTGTGGATAGGGTCATCCGACCTCAGGATAATTCGTGCGTAATATCTTTAGGAGTCCGAATATTCATGAGATTTCCCTTTTGATTTGAGACTTGTCATTTACATGATATTTCTTATCTATTCGAGATAACACATGACATTTGAGGAATTCATACTGTCATTATGTTGGAGGATTATGTTAGTTACAATTTCTTACCAGATCATTACCGTTGTATTTCATATCTGTTTATAATTTTTTGTACCGATTTATTGGACCACTAGTAAGTGTCGATGTCGACCCCTCATTACTACTTCTCCGGGATTAGGCTAGATACTTACTGGGTACACGTACATTTACGTACTCATGCTACAATTCTGCACTGATTGTGTAGGTACTAGGACAGGTACTTTCGGTGGTCATTTGGGCGCATGGGCGCTGCTGTTGAGAGGACTTTATAGTGAGCTGCATTCCATGTTACGATACACGGAGCCTCCACCATATTCATTTATTTTGTCCTGTCTATTTTACATTCCAGACGGATGTTATATTAGTATTGTACCTCTTAGTAGATGCTCATGCACTTGTGACACTGGATTTTAAAGATTTAGAATTTTTCTCTTGCTTGCATTCCTCTATGATTTTTTTCCGATTTACATTTTTGCCTTATTCAGACATTTAAAATAATAATAATAATAATAATAATAATATCTATATTTTCTATAAAAATGAGCGATTTTCACTCCCTATTTCTTTAATTGCTTCGAAATATATTTTGGATTAACTATTAGCATGTTGATATATTTGTTAGATTGCCTAATGATGGTGTTGGGTGTCATCACTACCTATAGTGGGATTTGGATCATGACAATGAATGGGACCAATTAAATTTTTTCTAGGTCTTTTGATATGAAAGAACTTGGTGAAGCCTCTTTTGTTATTGGGATAGAAATTAAAAGAGATAGGTCACGTGGTTTATTGGATTTATCACCGCGTTCTTACATTGAGAGTATTCTTAAAACTTTCATGAAGGACTATAGACCTGATGTTGCACCTGTTGTAAAAGGGGACAAACTAAGCATAGATCAATGTCCGAAAAATAATGTTGAAAAGAGAACCATGAAAGATGTGACATATGCACGTGTTGGTAGCTTCTTAATGTATATATAGGTTTGTACAAGGCCTGATATATCATTTGCTATTAATATATTGGAAAGATTTTCTTCTAATCATGGGTGGGCATATTGGGTGGTTGTAAAGAAAGTGATGAGGTATCTACAATGCACCAAAGACTTCATGCGTGTGTACAAAAAGGTTGATAATCTAGACTTGCTAGTATCTTCAGATTCTGATTTTGTAGGTTATCAAGACACTATGAAATCAACTTCTGGATAAATTTTGTGTTGGTTGGAGGTGCTATTTTTTGGAAAAGTGTGAAATAGTGTATTACTGCTACATCCATAATGGAACTTGAGTTTATTGTTGGTTTTGACACCGCTTCACGTGATGTCTGGATGAAGAATTTTCTTACTAAATTATAAATTGTGGATTTTATATCTAAGTCGATGACTATTTTCTATGACAACAGTGCAGTTGTGTTCTTCTCTAAGAATAACAAGAGAACAAGAGGCTCTAAGCATATTAGCCTTACGTTTCTTTAAGTTAGAGACATGGTAAAAGAAGGTGATATATGTATTGAGCATAATAACACGGAATCTATGTGGTTGATCCTTTGACTAAATGTCTTAGGCCTGTAGTGTTTGATGAACATGCTCAAAACATGGGTATTTTAGAATATTTATATGTGCTTTAGTCAGTGGGAGTTACTTTATAATTGCTCACTGAGATATTGTTTTTAATAAATTGTATTTTATGCAAGCTTGTGTTACTTTATATTTGTTATGCATATTGACTAATATGATAGTTTTTGTTATTTTCAATTGGATATTGCATAAACTCATGGTATCTTTAAGTTTTGCTTCTTGTTGCCTTGATTATCCCGGGTTGGCACAAGGGAAACCTCTTGAGGTGATATGAATTTTGTGTCACATGGAGGCTCCTGAGGTGATAGGTTATTATATCACTAGGAGGATTATTTCTTTCTAAGAGGTGTGACTCTATTCACCTTTATTAGAAAGATAATATGATTTGCACACATATTTGATCTATGTTGATAAATATTCTAGCACATGTCATCATAGATAGAATTCATACCTTGATATGATGTGATGCCTGCAAAGATTCATTATTAGTGTTCTCTATTGAGACTGCATGGATTGTTATATGGGTCATTCTATCCTTGGCTATGTGATTAGTGTGGACACTATAGAGTCTAAAATATTTTTTAAAATACTTTTCTCAAAAACACAGAATTTAAAATCATTTTCTTGTCCTCATTTAACATTAGCATCCAAGTAGGAGAATGTTGGAATTTGGACTTATGTTAATTGGTTATAGCCTGAAAGGATAGTGACGTGGACCAAGTGGGGATAAATAAAATGTCTAATATTAAATGCTCTGTGTAGATAAGTGACGCCCAATAATAATTGGCTGGTGATGGGTCACTCTTTATAAATAGAGGCCAACCCCATTTCCCTAGCTATTAGAAAACTCTAGTGTATTCTGCCTTTTAAATACATGGTAACAGTCGACGTCCCCTCAGTCAAGTTCTCCGGGCCGTGAGAGTGCGTGACTAGTGGATCGTGGAAGTTGGTCTCAGGCTTAATCGCCGGTCATATTATTGTTACTGTGCCAATAGAGTTGAACGGTACGCTTTCGTGATGACCCGATAGATTATCTTATGTTTTAGAACTCAATTTTGCACTTTTAGTCCTTAAAATCATGTCTAGGCCCTCCTCGATTTCCGTGCAAAGTTCGGACGTGTTTCCAGAAAGCTCTTATGTTAAAAATTAATGAAAATAAGAAATATTTCCTAAAAACTTCATTTGAGTTGACTTCGGTCAATACTTTGGTAAACGGACCTGGATTCATGATTTGACGGTGTCGGTCGGTCCGTATCGTAATTTCGGACTTGGTCACATGCCCAGAATCAAAATTGAATGTCCCTAGCCTGAGAATCGGATTTTGTCGAAATTTGAAAGTAAGAGTCTTAATGAAATGGAAGTGTTTGAACAAGGTTTGACTTTTTGGATATCTGGTTCGTATTTTGGTTCCAGACCCGGTATAGGTCCAATACTCGATTTACGACTTGTCAATGAATTTGGTGAGAAACGGAGTTAGTTTGGCGTGATTCAGACGTCCGATTGATAAATTAGAAGTTTCGAAGGTTTCTTGAAAATTTTATTTGATTTGGTGCTAAATTCGTAGTTTCAGGTGTTATTTTGGCGATTTGATGGCGCGAGCAAGTTCGTATGATGTTTTAAAACTTGTGTGCATGTTTGGTTTGGATCCCCCAAGGGCTCGGGTGAGTTTCGGATAGGCTACGGAGTGAAAATAGGACTTAGAATATTGCTGGTGTTTCAGTTGCTGGTGTAGGCCTCTAATCTCGCAAATGCGAGATCAGTAATCGCATATGCGACCTCTGCAGGTTCCGCATTTGCGAGGAGTAGCTGGGCCACACAGTCTTCGCAATTGTGAAGACTTCTTCGCATTTGTAAAGTAAACCTGGGTAGGCAGTGATCGCAAATGCGATCCTATAGTCGCAATTGCAGAGGTCCATGTTCGCAATTGCGAACAAACCTTCGCATTTGCGAAAGAAGCAGAGGTGTGAAGGACTTCGCATTTGCAATGGTCCCTTCACATTTGCGGGCTTCCATTTGCGAAGCCCAGGTCGCAAATGCCACATCTGCAGTTGTGTAAATGGGACTTAGACGGGATTTTTCTCCCATTCTTCCAATTTTTAAAGCCTAAAACACACGAGGCGATTTTCTGAAGACCATTTCTTCCCAAAACATTGGTAAGTGATTCTAAACTAGTTTCTTTCAATCTTTCACTTCATTTTACAAGATTTCAACTTAAAATCTAAGGTATTTATGGTGGAATTGGGGATTTTTGGGTAGAAACTAGGGATTTAGAAATTTGGGGATCTAGACCTCAAATTTGGGTTGGATTCCAAAACCAATTATATATCCGGGCTCGGGGGTGAATGGATTATCGGTTTTGGTCCGGATTTCGGCTTTGGACCAAGCGAGCCTGGATGTTGACTTTTTCAATAATGACCTAAATTGAATTTTTGTTATCGTGGGATAAGGGTGGCATGTGGGTCGGTCCAGGGCCCAATTTAAACAGGCTTTGCGGTCCCGGTCTTAGTGGTCCTTTTGTAGGAACCGGACCGGGATCGGGCCCACGAACTAATGGTCCCGGGCTAAGTGGGCCAGTTCTGGGCCTAAGTGGGCTCAAGTGGACCCACCAGAATTTATTTTTTAATTTTATAGAAGTTAGAGAAAAAATGGTAATAAAAATATCAAAGGCAATTCCTTGTTAATTATATTATAGAATTGTGACTAAATTTTTTAATTCAAATTTAAAGAAAAAAATATTGTAAAGAGATATCCAAAGTAATGCGATATAATTTTATTATAGAATTAAAAAATATGGCGATATTTTTCTTAGTCTTCCTCCCCTCTATGGAATGAGCACAACAAGGTGCTAATACCACCATTGAGAAGAAAAAGAAACTAATCAAGATGTACCAAAATACAAGTTGCATAATACATACTCCCTCTATTCAAGTTTATGTGAACCTATTTCCTTTTTAGTATGTTCCAAAAAGAATGAACCCTTTCTAAATTTGGTAACAATTTAGCTTAAACTTACAATTCTATCCTTAATGAGAAGCTTTTATAACCACACAAATACTCTGGGCCCCTTTTTGACTTGTTTAGGACCACAAATTCCAAAAGCCTTCATTTTTTCTTAAACTTTGTGCCCAGTCAAACAGGTTCACATAAATTGGAACGGAGGGAGTACTAATTTTTGTTCATACAAGTTACATGGTATCTCTTTCAAACTTCATAAATCCATTAAGGTCCGGAAGAATTTCCGTTGGTGGTGGCGGAAAAGAAGCTTGGTCATCACCGCTTCCTGACGAAGCAGAATCCTCCGCAAGTTCAGTTAGCATTTCTTCGTAAGCTTCATCTGCCTCTGGTTGTGATTCATCAAGTCCAATATTTCTTCTTTCCGAACGGATCCAATCTCTGAAAAGTACTGATTTTTTCAAGCTCTCCCTCATAGACGCTCTATAATCACCGAGTTGAAGTCTTACTTGACTGAAAGCCCTCTTCGATGCCACTATTGAAACTTGAATAGTTAAACTATCTTGGGCCATCCTTGAAAGAACCGGAACGTGTTTTTCTTTGTCCTTCCACCATTCCAAAATATTAAAGGAGCCGTCGGGATTCACTTCCTCAATTCCCTTTGACAAATAAACTTCAAGCTCATTTAGTTGTGAAAAATCACTAGTAGTATAACCTTGAGAACCCCTGAACCCCAACCAAGCACTAAGTGCTCTTACTCCCACAGTTCTTTTAGATGATTGAGAATCAAAAGTATAAGGAGTTGGAACATTTGGTCTAGCCTGATCTAATGCAACTTGATAAGCATTATAAATAGTTTGAGCATTTATTTAATTGGGGCTATTGCTTTCGGAAGTTTAGACAACTCCTCATCTTCAAGTGCTAAATCATTATAAACAGTTTCATACCAAAATTGAGGACCTCCTAATTTCATAGTATGATTTAACAAGGCAGCAACACCATAAATAGGGGGAATAGGGATAAAATATTTTTAAAACTTTTTTCTCATAAAATCAATGGCAAGTTAAAATTTCCCCATCCTTTAAAAAATGAGGAAACAAATTTGCAAGTTCTGCAATATAACTAAATAGTTAGAAATGGTAGGATAATATTGCCTAGAAAATTCATTTGTAGCAATATGAATTTTTTCTTAAAAAATCTACAAGCATTTTAACATTAGCTCAATCCGCATTTGTAAGGTGCTTATCATCATCACTTACATGAGCATTAAACGTTGAGTTTATGGGGTTTCTATATTCATATGCAACAACTAAACTTTCATACATGTAATTCCATCTAATTGGACAAGCTTTAGGAACCTTTCTTTCTCTTAGGCCAAATTCACCGCATCTTTTAAAATATTCTCTAAGTCTACTTCTACGGTTTGAATAAAAAAACCAGTTAAGAGCCATTTTAACCTTTTCAATTTCAATATTTAAAATTCTCACACCATCACCCACAATTAAATGGTAAATATGACAAATACATCTAATATGAAAAATGTTACTAAATGTAGGACTTAGTGTAGTAGTAAGCAAGGCTACAACATTTGTGTTACTAGTAGCATTATCCATTGAAATTGACATTATTTTATCAATAATGCAAAAATATCTACAAATATCCGTAATTGTGCTAGCAATAAACTGCCCACGTGTGACGTGAATTAATTATTCTATAAGCAATAATGCGCTTTTGCATTACCCAATCCTCATCAATCCAATGACTGGTAAGAGTAAGGTAATCACAGTCGTTACCACTTCTACCAATATCAGTTGTAATAGCAACACGACAATCTATATGAGTAAATAAATAGCGCAAATATTGTTCATATTCATGTTTATATTTATAAATATCGCTCTTTACGGCTGTGCGAGGAAAACCTTTATAAGTGGGATTAAAAAAAATTCTAATATAATGCATAAAGTGAGGGTTAGAAGGAAAACCATAGGGTAAACACATAACAGTAACCATTTTTGCCAATTTTTTCCAATCATTTTTTTTGGATCATAATATAAAATACCACAGGTAATTCTTGGTTGAAATTGATTTGACCCGGTACTAGGGTTAGCCTGACTAGGAATAGGTAAACTTGTTCCCTCGGCCAAAGCTTTCATACGAAGATATTTGACTTTATCTTGAGGGTGTATCAATATGTGTCTAGCCAAAGTTTCCCCCCTCCCCCCACCTCCAACATATTTCAAACTAACTCCTTGCCACAAGTTTTACACTTAGCCTTATTTTTTCAATTAGTTGAGTAAAAATGGTCAAATAATAGATGTTTCTGTCCGTTTGGTACGTTGTCTAGAAAAAGTAGGGGCAGTAACAAGGGTATCACACGGGGAATCATTTGGATTATCACTAGTTGGGTGTATCGGCATCCGGTTGCGTTTCATCAAAATCTATTTCCTCCTCATCATTTGCATCAATAGTTAGATTAGAATAAAGAGCATTCATTAATTCATGGTTTTATTGTTCACCAGCCCAAACATTATGGTAAAATTGACTCTTAGTAAATTATAATAAACTATTGTCTCTATCAAGAATAGCACAAGTAGGATGGATATGGGGTTTGGGTCAGGGAGCCCGGGGCATTGGAGGAGGATTAGATTGGTCACTCTTGGATTTTTCCTTATTTTTACCAAAAAAAACATTTAACGAAGCCATCGTAATTAATCAAATAATAGAAAATAAATAAAACAAATAAAACTATAATATTAAAAATTATTAGTTGGAACGAGTTTACCAAATTGACGAACAACTTGTTGAAAATTGATTATCGTTGAAGACTTCAATTCACCAACTTTCCAATTTTTTTCACAAATTGTAACAATAAAGTAAGCAATAGTAGAAATTATAGAAGAAAATTAGAGAGAGATTGATGATTTTGTGAGAGAAAAAAAATGAGGGGGTATCTATAGTTGAAAATAGGGAAAAAGTATAATTATAAAAATTTTGGGGTTAAAACAAAGTTGGGGGTTAAATGGCTATTTTGCAAATAGCCAATGGCTATTTTGGCAGACCAAACAACTACTTTTTAAATGCCCAAACGGGCAATTTTTTTTTTAAAATAAAATCTGACCGTTGGGATTGTTTGGGACCGTTAGGCCCGCCAAGGACCGGTTCGGTCCCGATCCGGTCCGGTCCCGGTATTGCACTCTCTTTGTGAAGGATCGGCCCACCTCCACGGTCTCGGGCTTATCCGGTTAAGGACCGTCTAGGCCCAAAAGCCCACATGGGTCGCGATCCTGGGCCGGTCCCGGGCTAGACTGGCCCACATGCCACCCTTATCGTGGGTGATTCCTAAGGTTTATTTTGAATCGTTTGGTTGGTAATTTGCTAGATATTGTTGGTTCGGAGGCTAGTTTGAAAGGCAAAGCCGTGGTTGAACTTTGAGTGGTCTTTGGAGCGAGGTAAGTGTTGTGTTTAACCTGAACTTGAGGGAATTAGGAACCCTCGGACTATTTCCTATGGGATTCTCATGTGAGCGGCGTATATGAGAGGTGACGAGTGCTTATACGACGCCAAATTATCTGTTTTCCCTGAATTACTATTTTTCCTTAACTGTTTCCTTCCCTGTCTTAATTGTTTTATGCTCTAAATGCTTTCCATGCTTAACTGCTACTTGTTAATCAATATCTTCTTCTATTAACCATGTTAGCTCTTTTCATAGTTCCCCTAATCCCTGTTATTTGCTTAATTTGACTTGTTTGCACCTTCTAATTGTAAACTACTGGGTTGGTCTTGCTGTGTAGTATTATTTGTGTAGATTCTATATTGAACAAGGTTTCCTTTTCTTGGTTCAGTTTGGTATTTATTCATCGTAAAGGCCTTGTGATTTAGATTGTTGATTTGATTGTGTACATTGAGTGTTTGGTACTGATATTATGGGATCAGGCTACATGCCACATCAGGCGTAATAAGGGAGGATTGATATGGTGGAATAAGGGTGAATATGTTTATATAGTGGGATTGGGTTGCACGCCACAACAGGTGGAATAAGGGTGGATTGATATGGGAAAATAAGGGTGAATTATGATATTGATACTGATATATGGTGGGATCGGGTTGCGCGCTGGAATAAATCTATATTATTTACTATTATTGATATTGTTACGGTGGAATAAGGGAGAATTATGTGTTATCTAGAGGGATCGGGTTCTGCATCGCAACAACCTATATGTTTCTATTTCCTGAGTTGCGTTGTTTCTCAGTATTATTATTTGAATTGGTAAAGATTGGTAATTCTGGACGACACTGTGTATTTTCGAGGATGTGGTAATCATTTTCTGTTGGCTTTTTAAATTCTGTTTAGTATTTCCATTATTCATTCATTATTATATATTGCGTTAAAGTTATAGTGTAGGTGACCCGCCTTAGCCTCATCACTACATCGTCGAGGTTAGGCTCGGCACTTACCAGTACATAGGCTCGGTTGTACTAATACTGCACTCTCCACACTGTGCAGATTTTAGAGTCGATCCCAGCAGTGGTTATTAGCGTGCTCGGATTGGACATCAGCGAAGACTTGAGGTACGGTTGTTCAGCGCCCGCAGCTCCTGGAGTCCCCATCCTCTCTCTTTTTATGAGCATTAGAGACCTGGTGGTTTGCTTCAGAAGATAGAGATTCCTGAGTGGAAGTGGGAGCGGATCACTATGGATTTCGTTGTTGGACTCCCATGGACTCAGAGGAAGTTCGATGCAGTTTGGGTTATTTTGGATAGGCTGACCATGTCAGCGCATTTCATTTCTGTGGCAGTTACCTATTCCTCAGACCAGTTGGCAGATATTTATATCCGCGAGATGGTTCGTCTTCATGGTGTGCCCCCGTGTCTATCATTTCTGATCGAGGTACGCAGTTCACCTTGCATTTCTGGAGGGAAGTACAGCATGAGTTGGGCACGCGGGTTGAGCTAAGCATAGCATTTCATCCTTAGACGGACGGGCAGTCTGAGCGCATTATTCAGATATTAGAAGATATGATCGATGCTTGTGTTATTGACTTCGGAGGCTCATGGGATCAGTTCTTGCCGCTAGCGGGGTTTGCCTACAACAACAACTATCAGTCGATCATCCAGATAGTTCCCTATGAGGCACTATATGGTAGGCGGTGTCGATCGCTGGTTGGATGTACGACACAAACGAAAAGAGTAAATGTACAATTTTCATAAATGACTCTATTTATAAAAGTATTAGAGGTGCCTATGTTCTTGAATTTCCATGTGTCTTATCATTAGATCTTCTGTTCATGGGTCTCATAAAAATACGTATGTTGAAAACGTTTACTTAATGATATTACTCAAAGGTATAATGGTCTTATGACATTCTGAGAGATTTTATTGATGTACTTTTCATGCATTGCATTCATTTATACATGTATATTGACCCATGACCAGATGACATTATATATGCATATATATGTATATACGCATATATAATGGTATATGGAAAAAGGTTACGGCGTTATATACGCACCACCACCTGATCAGCTGGTATATGTTGATAATTTATCCACACTGGCAGTGATGATATGATGGGATGCCCTTAGAGGCTTGATGATGTTACAAACACATATACACATGCAAGGTATGACATTTATATGCTTATGCATGATATAATAAGTATTAAATGATTCACAAAGCTATTTAGACTCACATGTTGAGACTTTTACTCCATGTTTCTCTCAAGTCTAGTGTTTACTGAGTTTCATTCCTTATATACTCGGTACATTAATTGTACTGACATCCCATTTTGCCTGGGGATGCTGCGTTTCATGCCCGCCAGGCTTGATAGATAGGTCGAGAGTCCTTCAAGTAGGCTATCAGCTCAGTGAAAGATGTCGGTGCGCTCCATTTGCTCCGGAGTTGCTTGTTTGGTGTGTATGATTTAGACATGTATTATTTGGTATGGAGGGGCCCCTGTCCTGACTTTTATAATAAATATGTACTCTTAGAGGCTTATAGACTGATGTCATGTATATGGTTACTTGTATGGCCTTGTCGGCCTATATTTTAAGTATATAATGGATCACATAGGTCTTATAGGCCCGTATGTAATAGGTATGAGTTTCTATATCAGGTTGGATCGTTCTATGTCGGATATTCCCTCATGTTTACTCTGGTTATACCATGACGCCCCTTCTGGACCACTTACCTTCTGGACCATCAGTTTTGGTCGTGACAATCTCATTGTTGGAAGAACTTGGACCATGGGAAGGATAAGGAGGTGGGTTGCTAGGTTGTTAATACATCGGTGGCCTTTGAAAACCCAACCCTCGATTGCCTTGATTATTGTTCCACCCCCCTTGGTTGTTGCCTCTCCAATATCCTTGATTATTGCCACTCCAATTGCCTTGATTGTTGTTATTTTTCAATTCCCTTGATTGTTGCCACTATTCCAATTGCCTTGGTTGTTAGAATTCTAATTACCTTGATTATCTTGAGGTCGCCATTGTTTTTGATTCGGGCATTGAGAGTTTTTTATTTGCCCTTGAAAGTTGTTCACGTATTGCACTTCCTCCTCTTGTTTACTATAAGATTCATCTTGATCAAACCCACTATCCTCTTGCACATAATTCTCTACACGGTTTTGCACTTGTGGACCTTTGGACCTTCTTTTGTTCACCATCATACTAACTCTCTCCATGGATTGACTTGCTTAGGATTTTGCACTTTTTGAAGTTGAGCTTTGGCTAATTGATTCATTGTTGTGGTCAACTCGGCAATGGCTTGCCCATGATCATGCAATTGTTTATGTAGATGAATCAAGTTTGGATCACCTTGAGGAACACATGCTCTACTTTGCCATGTCGATGAAGTATACACCATTTCATCTAAAATCTCACAAGCTTCCGCATACGATGTTGTCATGAAATTTCAACCGGCAAGTTGATTGACCATGCACTGAGTGGTAGTATTGATCTCCCGATAGAACGTTTGTTGAATCATAGCCTCTGTCATGTCATTATCAGGGTACTCTTTGACCATGGTTTGGTACCTCTCCCATGTTTCATGCAACGGCTCATTGGGCTCTTATTTGAATGCTAGAATCTCGTCTCTAAGAGTAGCCATATGCCCGGGAGAAAAGAACTTGAAAATAAATTTCTCTGCCAATTCATCCCGTGTATGGATGGAATGGTTTCGCAATCTTTCTGGGCAATCCATGGCTTTCCCCTCCAGAGAGAAAGGAAATAGCCTCAAACTTAAAGTATCCTCGGAGACGTTTGTCTGTTTACTCCCCTAACAAGTGTACACAAACCCCTTCAAGTGTTTGTATGCATTTTGACTCGGAGCCCGGGTGAAGAATCCCCATTGCTCTAGCAATGTGAGCATTACATTCGTGATTTGAAAGTTTCCTGCCCTAATGCGGGGCGGGACAATGGCACTTGCACACCCTTCATTCGGCAACACCCAGTGTGGAGCCTCTCTGTCACGACCCTAAACCCGAACCTGATCGTGATGGCGCCTCTCGTGAAGACAAGGCCAGCCAACTCTTTCCCATTTTAGTTTTAAACAATTAATAATAAGAATTAAGTCATTAAGCATAATAAAACCCTAAAATACGTTGAATAATACAATTTGCAGAATACAAAACCAACACAGCCCGATACCGGGGTGTCACTAGTCATGAGCATCTAAGAATCCGGAATAATCAAGTAAAGTCTACAGAGTTAAATACGAAACTAAAATAAGGAGAAATAAGATAGGGAAGAAGCTTTGGGCTGCGAACTCCAGCATCTACTTAGAAAATCTTCGGATCCGACTGAGATGGAAATATCAACATTCGGGAGCGGGAGTAAAATGAGTACTCCAACTCGGCGAGTCAAGAAACATACCTGAAGCCTCAAACAAGTGAGGATATCTACTCCACATCTCTCGCTCGGTCTCCCAGGTAGCCTCCTCCATGGGCTGACCTCTCCACTGCACTTTTACTGAAGCTAAATCCTTTGATCTCAACTTTCGAACCTGACGACCCAAAATTGCTACTGGCTCCACATCATAGGTCAAATCATCATCCAACTGAACCGTGCTGAAATCCAGAACATGAGACGGATCCCCAATATACTTCTGAAGCATAGAACCATGAAATACCAGATGCACACTCGACAAGTTGGGTGGCAAAGCAAGCTCATAAGCCACCTCCCCAATTCTCTGAAGCACCTCAAGAGGCCCAATGAACCGAGGACTCAATTTACCCTTCTTTCCAAATCTCATAACACCCTTCATGGGTGAGACCTTAAACAGAACCTTCTCGCCAACCACGTAGGACACATCCCGAACCTTCCTATCAGCATAACTCTTTTGTCTCGATTGCGCTGTACGAAGCCTCTCTTGAATTACCTTCACCTTTTCTAATGCATCCTGCACCAAGTCTGTCCCCAATAGCCTAGCCTCACCCGACTCGAACCAACCAACTGGAGATCTACACCGCCTCCCATACAAAGCCTCATATGGAGCCATCTGAATACTTGACTAGTAGTTGTTGTTATAAGCAAACTCTGCAAGCGGTAGAAACTGATCCTACGACCCTCCGAAATCAATGACACAAGCACGCAACATGTCCTCCAATATCTGAATAATGCACTCGAACTGCCCGTCCGTCTGAGGGTGAAAAGTTGTGCTCAACTCAACCTGAGTACCTAACTCTCGCTGCACAAATCTCCAAAACTGAGAAGTAAACGGAGTGCCCCTATCTGAAATGATAGAATCTGGGACACCATGCAAATGAATAATCTCCCAGATATGGATCCCTGCCAATGCTCTGAAGAATAGGTAGTACACACAGGAATGAAGTGTGCAGACTTGGTCAGCCGATCCACAATTACCCAAATAACATCAAACTTCTTCAAAGTGTGTGGAAGTCCAACTACAAAGTCCATAGTGATCCTCTCCCACTTCCTCTCTGGAATATCCATCTACTGAAGCATGCCACCCGGTCTATGATGCTCATATTTCACTTGCTGACAATTGAGACACTGAGTTTCATATCCTACGATGTCTTTCTTTATTTTCCTCCACCAATAATGCTGCCTCAAATCCTGATACATCTTCGGGCACCCGGATGAATGGAATACCACGAGCTATGGGCCTCTTCTAGAATCAACTCTCGAAGCCCATCCACATTGGGCACACATATCCGGCCTTGCATCCTCAACACCCCATCATTACCAATAGTCGCATCCCTAGCATCATCATGCTGAACTCTGTCCTTAAGTTCAAGTAAATGCGGTTCATCATATCGGCGCTCTCTGATGTGATCATATAAGGAAGACCGAGAAACCAGACAAGCCAATACCCGACTAGGCTCTGAAATATCCAACCTCACGAACCGATTGGCCAAGCCTAAACATCAACTGTCAGAGGTCTCCCCCCAATTGGAATATATGCCAAACTCCCCATACTCACCACCTTTCGGCTCAAAGCATTGGCCACCACATTGGCCTTCCCCGGATGGTACAATATAGTGATATCATAATCCTTTAGCAACTCCAACTATCTCTGCTGCCTCAAATTGAGATCCTCTTGCTTGAACAAGTGTTAGAGGCTACGATGATTAGTAAACACCATATAAGAATGTCTCCAAATCTTCAACACGTGTACAATGGCAGCCAACTCCAAATCATAAACGGGGTAGTTCTTCTTATGGGGCTTCAACTAACGAGAAACATAAGCAATAACTCTACCCTCCTACATCAATACAGAACCAATACCAACTCTCGAAGCATCACAATACACGGTATATGAACCTGAAGCTGATGGCAAAACTAACACTGGAGTTGTGGTCAAGGCTGTCTTGAGCTTCCGAAAGCTCTCTTCATACTCATCCGACCATACAAATGAAGCACCCTTCTAAGTCATTTTGGTCAAGGGTAATGTGATAGATGAGAATCACTGAACAAAATAGCGATAATAACCTACCAAACCAAGAAAGCTGCGAATCTCTGTGGCTAAGGAAGGTCTGGGCCAACTCTGAACTGCCTTTATCTTCTTCGGATTAACCTGAATACTCTCGCTGGACATCATATGCCCTAAGATAGCCACTAAACTGATTTGGAGAATTTTACATAAAGTTTCTCCTCCCTCAATCTCTGCAACACAACTCTCAAATGCTCTGTGTGCTCCTCTTGACTACGCGAATACACCAGAATATTAGAAATGAAGAATATGACAAACGAGTTAAGATAAGGTCGGAATACACTATTCATCAAATGCATGAACGCTGCTGGGGCATTAGTCAGCCGAAAGGACATCACCAAGAACTTATAATGACCATATTGGGTCCTGAAAGTTGTCTTAAGAATATCCGAGTTCCTGATCTTCAACTGGTGATAACCTGAACTGAGATCAATCTTGGAGAACACTCTCGTTCCCTGAAGTTTGTCGAATAAATCATCAATGCGAGGCAAAGGATACTTGTTCTTAACTGTTACCTTGTTCAAATGCCTATAATCAATGCACATCCTCATAGTGTCATCCTTCTTCTTCACAAATAGAACCGGCGCACCCGAAGGTGACACACTAGGTTAAATGAACCCCTTATCCAGGAGTTCCTAAAGCTGCTCCTTTAACTCCTTCAACTTCGCTTGTGGCATACGATACGGCGAAATAGAAATGGACTGAGTGCCCCGCACCAGGTCAATACCGAAATCAATATCCCTATCCGGTGGCATGCTCGGCAAGTCTGCAGGAAACACATCGGGAAAATCCCTCACAACTAAAATAGAATCAATACTAGGAGTCTCTGCACCGACATCCCTCACAAAGGCTAGATACGAAAGACAACCCTTCCCAACCATAAGCTGGGCCTTCAAGAATGAGATTACCCTACTGGGAACATAATCAGTCAAACATTGTCACTCAATCTGTGGCACACCCGATATAGCCAATGTCACTGTCTTAGCATGACAATCTAGAATAGCACGACACGGAGATAGCCAATCCATGCCCAAAATAACATCAAAATCCACCATACATAATAGTAAAAGATCCACTCTGGTCTCTAGACCCCCAATAGTCACTACACACGACCAGTACACACGGTCTACAACAACAGTATCACCCACCGAAGTAGATACATAAACAAGTGAAACAAGAGACTCATGGGGCATATCCAAATAATGAGCAAAGTATGATGACACATAAGAAAAGGTTGAACCGGGATCAAATAATACAGAACCATATTTGTGGTAGACTGAGACAATATCTGTAATAACAACATCGGAAGCAATAGTATTAGGTCTAGCTAGAAGTGCATAAAAACGGCCTGACCACCACTTGATCGACCTCCCTATCTGGAGCGACCTCTAGCTGGCTGACCTCCACCCCTAGCTGGTGGGCGTGTGGTGATAAAGTAACTGGCACTAAAGTCGATGACTGACCCTTTTGCTGAGATGAACTCGCAAGGCGAAGAGGGCACTACCTCCATATATGATCCATCTGTCCGCACTCATAACAACTCTCAGGTGCTAGATAAGGGGACTAAAGGTAAACCCTCGCACCAGAGTGACTAGCAGATGCACCTGGAATAGAAGAGCCCTAAACTGATGAAGCACGGGACGAACTCTAAGTTGGAAGGGCATTAAGTGATGACTGGCCATGTTGCGAACTGTGAGAACCATGACCCGATGACGCCCCACAAAAACCTAGGCGAGCTGGTTGAGCATGCCTGAATGGACGACCTCTGCCATGCTAAAACTGACCTCTTGAAGGAGCACCACTATAACTACCAGATCCTCAAGGCCTCTTGGCCTCTCTTCCTCTCTCTCCTGGTGACGAATAGACTCAATCTCACGGGCGATATCCACAACCTCCTCGAAAGTAGCACCAGTCACCCACTCCCTGGTCATGAGAATACGAAGCTAATAAGTAAGGCCATTAACAAACCTCCTAATCCTCTCTCTATCTGTCGGAACCAACCAAATAGCATGACGAGTTAACTTGGAGAACATCATCTCATACTGTGTCACAGTCATTTCTCCCTAACACAACTACTCAAACTCCCTACGCAGCTCCTCTCTGTGAGACTGCGACACATACTTCTCTAGAAAGAGAACGGATAACTGCTGCCAAGTAAGGGGTGCTGCACCAACAGGCCTACGCCTCTCAAAAGTCTCCCACCAATGAAGGCAGCTCCAGAAAACTGATAAGTAGTGAAAACGACCCTGCTGGTCTCCAGAATACCTGCTACACGAAGCATCCTCTGACACTTATCCAAGAAACCTTGGGCATCCTCACCCTCGGCACCACTGAAGGTCAGAGGCTGAAGTCTACCAAACCTCTCCAATCTACGTTGCTCATCCTCTGGCATGGCAGGAACTACATAGTCCTGAGCAGTTTCAACCGACTGGGCTGGATGTGCCCCCGGCGTCTGAAGTCCCTACACGACCTACTTAGGTGTGCGAGCAGCAGGAGTCTTATTCCTTCCCGGCCTGAGAAAAGTAGTTGCGGCTGCAGTGACTGAAACTGCCTAAGATAGGCTAGTGCAAACTGATAGAATCTAAGCCAAGGCCTCCTGAAGACTCGGAATCATAATGGGCACAGCTGGTGCCTGAGTTGGTGCTGCTGGACATCCATAACTGGGACCTGACCCTGCATTGGTGTCACGCCCCAAACTTGGGGGAGCGAAACCGGCACCTAGTGCCTTACCTATCCTTGCGTACCAACTTGCAACTAAGGGATTCTGAACATGTGATGTCATACTTTTGGCAATGGGACATATTGCAAGACGACAACGAATTCTGACTAAATATGAATATAAAGCTTGGCCAACAAGGTCGTCATATTTATTACAACTGACAAACCAACCAAATATACATACAAGGCCTGAAAGCCCAACATACTGCACTAACTGACAAGATATGTCTACAAGCCTCTACTAATGGATATACTATGATCGGAACGGCTATCCGACCTACTCATGACATATATACGTATATATACAAGATATACATAAGGCTCTAGACCTGGAAACTCCGAAAGGCATGGAGCTTACCGATCAAGCTGAACTCGGACGACAATTATTGAAGAGGCCTACTCGTCTATCTGTCTGACCTGCACGCACGAAATGCACCGCCCCCAAAAAAAGGGACGTCAGTACAAAATAATGTACTGAGTATGTAAGGCAATATACTGAAAGCTGAAACTGAACTGATAATATAATAACTGCAAGTAGCTGGAAGTCAAAGATAATTTGAAGATATGCTTACCTGCTGATATTGACTCAACTCTCTCAAAATAGTAAGTAAAATAAATGTCCGGCCCTATAAGGCTCGGCATATATATATATATATATATATAACTGCTCTGCCGTAGTAGGCTCGCTCATAAGCTCTCGTCCATACTAGGCTTTGTATCTCGACCAACTGGGCTCGCTCATACGCGCTCGGCCACAGTAGGATCAGCATATAACTTACCATCTGATCAGAGGTTGCCCAATAGGGGCCTGCCCATCGATTATAGCTCGATGGTAATGAAAATACTTTTAATACTATATATATAAACTCTCTGCTCTCTTGACTGGAAGAGAAAAATACTCAATTGAAGATAAAGTCCCGATAAGGAGAATATTGTAACTTACAAAACTAGAAAAATATACGTAACTTGCGAGATAGCAAAATATACGTAAA
Organism: Nicotiana sylvestris; assembly: GCF_000393655.2. Classification (NCBI taxonomy): domain Eukaryota; kingdom Viridiplantae; phylum Streptophyta; class Magnoliopsida; order Solanales; family Solanaceae; genus Nicotiana; species Nicotiana sylvestris. The sequence continues at coordinate 92,810,186 of NC_091059.1, read as the reverse complement.
TTTTGGGATATGAATTTTTCTCTATGGCTCGTTACCAAACTTGTGTAATGACGAGATCATGCAAAATGAAGGAAGAGCTTAGCCTTAACATACCTGAAGTAGAGAAAATCCGTATAATGTTCTCGGATGATGATTCTTATGAGCGAGTTATCAATCTCTATTGACAATTCCAGCAAGTCGGCAACACTGCTACCTTTTATCATCTTCGGGCCACTATTCTAGCCATTGTTCCAGCGGAAAATTTTGCGCCAAGATATTAATGGTGGCACTCTCAACAAGCTTGCAGTGGCCGAAAATTTTTGGACAAGATTCAGTGACCAAAACATTTCTGACCAGAGGTCTTGTAGTAAATATTTTTTTTTTGAAGGTTACTCGGCTACTATTTCAATGAGTATTTACTTTTCTCTAGATAAATTCTTACAACTAAGCGCCAGTTCACTACTAACTATACACTAACTAAAGCAGTAGTATGAATTTTGAATTTAATTAGTGCTTAAGAAAACAATTGAAAATAGAAATCAGCCAGCAAGTCATCCATTGCCAAGAAAAATAAACGTGTTTGACCATTTCTAATATCATTTGGTCTTAGTAATGCCTTCTTAAATGGAGGACCAGCTGGTGGCGAATATGGCATTTCCACTCTCGTGATCAAACATACGTTGGTTTTACTATCTTGTGGTTGAAAAGGTTATTAGAATGTAAAAATTGAAGTGTCAATGCTATTAATTAGGTGTCACCTAATCTAAAAATTACTATGAATCATTCTTTTAGTATATGGCTTTGCTGCCACGTTTTTTTGGGTAATCTTATCTTATGACATTTTGTTTTTTATTAATTAATTAGGTAATGTTCCGTTACCCGATAATTAACCAATTACCCGCAAAATTAAGAATTATTCCCACTTACTTAAAACATTACTCACTTTTCATATACCTTATATACCTTACTAGCATGGTCATGTAGTACCTTGTATGGTACTAGTCCATAAATACCGAGTATTTTAGCTTGAGCCGTATTTTATCTCAACATGCCAAACTTGGACAAAAATTCATTTTCTTTGACTTGTTTCCCCTTTTTATCTTTATGAATTTACTTATTACTTGTTTGAAATAGCATGATCCTTATAATCTCTAAGTAATCTTTTCCTTGGACTGATGTCAATTACCTTACGACAAATTCAACGTACAACACTACAGGGTGCAACATCGTCGTAATGTTGTATTGCGGGACGTGACATCTCACTTCCGGGATCTCACTAATTTATTTATGGCATATTTTTCATGTACGAAAATATGGGGTGTAACATCATTCCCCCCTTTGGAACATTCGTCCTCGAATGTTGACTGATGTACTTATCGTCCTCATATCCCGTAGCTCTTGCGAATACTTTAGTAGTCTTTTTGCCATCTAGGAAACTGTTCTGTGAATAAGTTTAAAGGCTAGGGCATTTCCCCCTTTTAGGCCTCTTCTCATGCCATGACTTGTGATCGAGTTTCTTCCAATCTCGTAATTGTTGCTACCTTCCATTATGTAGTTTCTACGACACTGACCTTGTAAATGTGCCTATGCGACTCTCCTCTCCTTTTTCCTCCAGCTTTTAGCCAATCCTGAAGTTTTTCGCTTGGTATTTTGTCGAACTAATGAATACTGCTATATCTTATTTTATAGACCCGGTTATCCATTTGTATGACTTTACTGTATTTACATAGGTCATACTATACCATAACGATTACCTCGATTTATCGTTACTGAGGCCTACTACCAAATCTCAGGTTACTTTCATTGCTTATCTCGTACGTATAAATCTATGTCCTCTAATTCCCCCACATTACTGTTCATCTTTAAGAATGACGACCTAATCTCCTCTCATACTTTATAACTTTTATCCATCAACCATCAGTTGTTGATTCACCTCAATTTTGATCCATAATCCATCCTTGATAACTTAACCTTTTATGTAATATTGCAGTTAGGATTCACGTTTTATCGGGGAACATCTGAAATGATTAGATTGATCCACCTGGGGCGATACCCTACTTTCATAACCATATCTCACGGCATCCCCATGTGACTCACCTTGCGTGGGTATTTAAATCCTGTCCAATTCATGAGATCCCTTTCTTTTATCCGTCAGATCATTACTTCATTGAAGGCCCAAACATCATTTTTTTATTTTTTTCTATAATAATTACACCCTCATTCTATTAACAGGGCAGCACTCCATCTCTTCTGAATGTTATTAGTCTTAGACCCTTTTGAGTTTATTCAGGCTATACTGAACTTTCTATAACTTAGAGAAATCATTAGCTCTTTTGTTTTCATGGACTTAATCTTGAGTATTTATCCATTCTCGTCACTTTTTCACTTGCCTTTCCTCATTCTTACTCATGTTTTCTCAAAACTTTGTCGCCTTACCATACTTAAGATTGTGACCAATAAATATCCATTTATAATACTCGCAACTTTCCTTCAACTTGCTTGCACCATAGATTTTCTTATGTTATTCTGGAATGTCAAGCAATACATCACATCGTCTCCAACTCTTCTCTATTCTCTTAACTAGATCTCTCAGTACTTAGAAACTATAGGTTGGAAGACATGCCGCTATCATTTCCGATTATTGAATCCCCGTGCTTATAGCCTTCTATCCGAAGTATGGACTATTCACAATCTTCTTCCTTTAGGTATCTCGTACGTTGTTCACCTTTACCTTACTTACCTTAAAATATCGTATCGTATCTCCTATCTCTTTTCTGACCTCCCTTCCACCTAGGTGTAATTCACGTCCATAACTTGAAGCTCTATTATAATACTCGCACCTCTGGTACACACACAATCCGGTGGGAGCTTCATACTGACTTCTTATGAGTCTGGTACTTCTTCTAACTGGCTTCCTTGTAGGGCCAATATAGATTATGACTGTTGTGTTATTTCTCTGGAACATCTGATATTAAGAGTGATTCTATCATGTTCTCCAGCACAACTTCTATAACTTTTCTAGGTCCAATAATCAGACTCCTGATTTACCTTGGTGATGTAATTCTTTAGTTCCCTCTTCCTTCTGATCAACCTTTACGTAGGCTTAAGCTATCTTCCGGTCTGTGGCTCATGGTATCAGTTATTACCTTAGCCTTTCATGGGCGTTATGGAATACCCATGATACCATCATCCAACAATTCAATCCTTTTTCTATGACCTGAACTTAATTCCTTCTTTTTAACTTATACCAGAGTCTTTTACGGCTGTATGATTGCCATATATATGCTCCATGGATAATTTTCTAAAATCTTGAGTGCATAATAACGTGACTAACTCGGGATCATTGATCAAATAATTCCTTTCGTTCCTTCTCATCTTTCTTTTAACGTAAGCTTTTACCTTTCCTTATCTTTCTTCCTCCTTGTTGCGTGTATACTTTGCTTAGCTTAGTCTCCCACGCTTTCTGGAATTTCCCTAAAACTCATATGTTCTTCGAATATTTCTTTTGATTTTTACTTCTCGTTCACTACCCACGGTAGATTCCTCTTTCTTATGGAGGACGTACAATGTTGTTGTGAAATTATTGTGACAAGACCATTTTCTCTTTAGGTCACTGTGCTTAGGTTGAAGCCTTTTTCCTCATTTCCTCAGCTAGTCCTTCATTGTAGTACTTAGGGAGGATTCTCTGACTCTTGTATAGCTGTGGGCTTATTACATTGTATACTCAACGGACCTCCTGATGTCCTTTCTTGCTTATACTTATCTGTAGTTACTTACCTCCACGCCCTGGAGCTTGTGGGTTGCTTTTGAACTTATATTTTGATTGTCTTCCCAGTGGCACTCTCTTTTATTTCCATAGCACTCGTACAATATCCTTTTAACTTCCCCATATAAACATACCTCAAGTATTATAATGTCATACTGCGAGGCTGAATTCCCTATGTTGGGGTTCATTCTGTTTATCTTGCACGATCTATTGATTTTTCTGTAACCTCTTATCTAGTAATTATTAGGCTCTTCCTAAATCAACTACTAACTATTCGTTGGCCTATTCTCATATCCATATTCACGTAATCTTTCTTGGGTTATTTCCTCTATCTTAACTTACCTCACGTACTGGCTCCTTATCTATCAACGGCGTCCCGGGCAGGAACCCTTACTTCTTTTGCTTGATGTCGTGCTTACATAATGTTCTAGAACCATAGAATATCTGTAACATTTGATCATCTCATCCCTTTCTCATTTTTATCGCATTCTTCTTTTATCATTCACTTAATTCTGACTTAATGCCACATCATTCCATACTCCCCCCTTTAGTGGAGTACTAAGAGTTGGAGCTACGATGACCATCCTATAGATGTTCTACCTTTTCATCTTCGGCGTCCTTTCACATCATCGATGACCCTTACTCGTCTTGCAGTAATCCTTCTGTACCAATGAAAATAAAATTCCTTACTCATGATGGTGACACTTAGTGTAACTAGCACATACATTCCCTTAAGATTAACTTTGCTTCCATTGCTTGCTTTAGTGAAGCGCCTTCCTGAATGATCATTCTCAGAATTTCTCATAAATCTTCTTCTGTTGTCCATTCTATTACCGCCAGAACGAAATCTAAAATTACCATTATGCTGAGTACTTTCCAATCATTCAGTCCCTAATTCATATTTAGTTTATCTTGTTTACCAGCCCATACTGATTTCTATTACTTTGGGGATTAACTTTCCCCTCTGGTAGTCGTGTTGGAGTCACGAACTTATTTCTCGAAATGAGGATATAACCTTATGGCCTATACTCTTTTGTTGTCTTAAGGCCCATCACCTTTTGTCTATTCCTTCATTTGACCATAGGTTCTGTAACACTCTACCGTTTTCATCCACGTGTCATACCTTATTCATAATGCTTCCTTATCTATCTTCTCATTACTCTGCTAATATTTTTTTTTGCATAACCCTTTTCTTTTGAAAACTTTAATACGACATTCTTTCGCTTTTAGCTTTCCTTTGTTCCATCCAATGGCTTTTCAAGATACTTAACGTTTTCGCTTTACTAGGGACGCGAGCCACACTAAGGTAATATTTATCCCTTCAAGGCTTATAGTGCAAGTCTTTGTAGTACTCATATCTGGCTGCACTACTTTAGAGTGCACTATCTAGGTGTCTCATAAAGAGATCTATTAGCATATTTCCAATATACCACGGAAATGTCAACTGACGCAACCAATTCATCCATCATATATTCTTATACTACTTTTGTTAACCCCTATAAGACATATCTGGAAAGGGTGTGACCAATTGTATATACTTTTGTTACTATTGAATATAACTCAAAAAGCTCATGTTCCTCTACCTCAATTATAAAAGTTGTTAACCTTTATTAACTGGGCACCTCGTACCCTTTTTCACCTTGCTCCGTTTACTTGCTGAAACTTGTACTTATCTTCTTAAACTCTCATTGTCCTTCACCATAAAAATGGATAGGCATTCTTTCCTTAAGGCTTCTTATCAGAAAGCTTACACCTTTCAGTACACTCATGATCTGCTAAAGACCTCATATTTACTTATCGTAGGTATTATACAAAAATCCAATTCCTTTGACTCAGCTTTTCCTTAACTACCTCTCTTTCCAATCCTTCTTTCAGGATGTATGTATCGTTTTATTATGAATAAAAAAAAATCGAAATTGGAATTCTTATAAGTGAGCTCTACCACACGATCTAGAGTAAGAATAAAGAGTGACAACCCTAAATGCCCTGTAGCCTCCTGCTTATAAGTGTGGTGCACGACACACCCATAAACAAGACTCTACTAGACACGGCTTGTAGACTCCCTAGAACAGAACTGCTCTGATACCACTTTTGTCACGCCCCAAACTTGGGGGAGCGAGACCGGCACCTAGTGCCTTACCTATCCTTGCGTACCAACTTGCAACTAAGGGATTCTGAACATGTGATGTCATACTTTTGGCAATGGGCCATATTGCAAGACGACAATGAATTCTGACTAAATATGAATATAAAGCTTGGCCAACAAGGCCGTCATATTTATTACAACTGACAAACCAACCAAATATACATACAAGTCCTGAAAGCCCAACATACTGCACTAACTGACAAGATATGTCTACAAGCCTCTACTAATGGATATACTATGATCGGAACGGCTATCCGACCTACTCATGACATATATACGTATATATACAAGATATACATAAGGCTCTAGACCTGGAAACTCCGAAAGGCATGGAGCTTACCGATCAAGCTGAACTCGGACGACAATTATTGAAGAAGCCTACTCGTCTATCTGTCTGACCTGCACGCATGAAATGCACCGCCCCCAAAAAAAAGGACGTCAGTACAAAATAATGTACTGAGTATGTAAGGCAATATACTGAAAGCTGAAACTGAACAGATAATATAATAACTGCAAGTAGCTGGAAGTCAAAGATAATCTGAAGATATGCTTACCTGCTGATATTGACTCAACTCTCTCAAAATATTAAGTAAAATAACTGTCCGGCCCTATAAGGCTCGGCATATATATATATATATAACTGCTCTGCCGTAGTAGGCTCGCTCATAAGTGCTCGGCCATACTAGGCTTTGTATCTCGATCAACTGGGCTCGCTCATACGCGCTCGGCCACAGTAGGATCGGCATATAACTTACCATCTGATCAGAGGTTGCCCAATAGGGGCCTGCCCATCGATTATAGCTCGATGGTAATGAAAATACTTTTAATACTATATATATAAACTCTCTGCTCTCTTGACTGGAAGAGGAAAATACTCAATTGAATATAAAGTCCCGATAAGGAGAATATTGTAACTTGCAAAACTAGAAAAATATACGTAATTTGCGAGATAGCAAAATATACGTAAATTTTGGGATATGAATTTTTCTCTATGGCTCGTTACCAAACTTGTGTAATGACGAGATCATGCAAAATGAAGGAAGAGCTTATCCTTAACATACCCGAAGTAGAGAAAATCCATATAATGTTCTCGCATGATGATTCTTATGAGCGAGTTATCAATCTCTATTGACAATTCCAGCAAGTCGGCAACACTGCTACCTTTTATCATCTTCGGGCCACTATTCTGGCCATTGTTCCAGCGGAAAATTTTACGCCAAGATACTAATGGTGGCACTCTCAACAAGGTTGCAGTGGCCGAAAATTTTTGGACAAGATTCAGTGACCAAAACATTCTGACCAGAGGTCTTGTAGTAAATATTTTTTTTGGAAGGTTACTCGGCTACTATTTCAATGAGTATTTACTTTTCTCTAGATAAATTCTTACAACTAAGCGCCAGTTCACTACTAACTATACACTAACTAAAGCAGTAGTATGAATTTTGAATTTAATTAGTGCTTAAGAAAACAATTGAAAATAGAAATCAGCCAGCAAGTCATCCATTGCCAAGAAAAATAAACGTGTTTGACCATTTTTAATACATTTGGTCTTAGTAATGCCTTCTTAAATGGAGGACCAGCTGGTGGCGAATATGGCATTTCCACTCTCGTGATCAAACATACGTTGGTTTTACTATCTTGTGGTTGAAAAGGTTATTAGAATGTAAAAATTGAAGTGTCAATGCTATTAATTAGGTGTCACCTAATCTAAAAATTACTATGAATCATTCTTTTAGTATATGGCTTTGCTGCCACATTTTTTTGGGTAATCTTATCTTATGACATTTTTTTTATTAATTAATTAGGTAATGTTCCGTTATCCGATAATTAACTAATTACCCGCAAAATTAAGAATTATTCCCACTTACTTAAAATATTACTCACTTTTCATATACCTTATATACCTTACTAGCATGGTCATGTAGTACCTTTTATGGTACTAGTCCATAAATACCGAGTATTTTAGCTTGAGCCGTATTTATCTCAACATGATAAACTTGGACAAAAATTCGTTTTCTTTGACTTGTTTCCCCTTTTTATCTTTATGAATTTACTTATTACTTGTTTGAAATAGCATGATCCTTATAATCTCTAAGTAATCTTTTCCTTGGACTGATGTCAATTACCTTACGACAAATTCAATGTACAACACTACAGGGTACAACATCGTCGTAATGTTGTATTGCGGGACGTGACATCTCACTTCCGGGCTCTCATTAATTTATTTATGGCGTATTTTGCATGTACGAAAATATGGGGTGTAACAATTGGGGCGGCTGGTGGATCTGCAGGTGCTGCCCTGGATGTTTGCGGGCCACACCTCTACCCCTACCGCGACCACAACCGCGTCCTCGACCTCTAGTGGCCACTGCTGGTGGTATTGGTGGTCGTCCATCCTGACCGATAGCGCGAGTCCTCATCATCTGTCAGAGAATAGAATAATAAAAATTTAGTACTCGGATCAACAAATTCGCATTTCAAGAATATGAAGTTTTTCCTAAAGGTTCGGCAGCCTCCCTCTCGAGGATAAATACAGACGTCTCTATACCGATCCGCGAGACTCTACTAAACCTTCTCATGACTCGTAAGACCTATGTAACCTAGGCTCTAATACCAACTTGTCACAACCCTAAACCCGGACCCGGTCGTGATGGCGCCTCTCATGAAGACAAGGCCAGCTGACTCTTTCCCATTTCAGTTTTAAACAATTAACAATAAGAATTAAGTCATTAAGCATAATAAAAGCCCAAAATACGGTGAATAATACAATTTGCGGAATACAAAACCAACACAGCCCGATACAGGGGTGTCAGTAGTCATGAGCATCTAAGAATCCAGAATAATCAAGTAAAGTCTACAGAGTTCAATAAGAAACTAAAACAAGGAGGAATAAGATAGGGAAGAAGCTTTGGGCTGCGAATGCCGACAGCTACCTAGAAAATCTTTGGATCCACCTGAGCTGGAAAGATCAACATTCGGGAGCGGGACCAGATACGCCTGAATCTACACACAGGATGCATGGAGTAAAGTGAGTACTCCAACTCAGTGAGTAATAATCATAAATAAAGACTGAAAGCATAAAATCATGTAAGGCACATTATAGGCTATAATGGAGCAGTAAAACAGGTGAGAACAGTGGTTCAGTAAAGATATGAAAAATCGTATAAGTTTAGTTTAAACTTCTAGAAATGCCTATTCAACAATTAAACAGGTAAATGCCAGACAAATAAGACAGATAAGCACAAGGCCCACATATGGCATTCAGCCCAAATCAGGATGATAGAAAATAGATTTCAGTCAAATATGCGGGAAAATAGTAATTCGGGACAGACTAAGTCACAATCCTCAACAGTGCACGACCCCATGCTCATCATCAAGCGTGTGCGTCACCTCAATATAGCACAACGATGTGCAATCCGGGGTTTCATACCCTCAGAATATCATTTGCAATCATTACTCACCTCAATCCGGTTCAAACTCTAGCATGCGATGCTTTGCCCCTCGAATCGGCCTCCACTCGCGTCAAATCTATCCAAAATCAGAATCAAAGTGTCAAGATATGCTAATGGAACGAAGCCCAAGCAAAAGTAATCAATTTACAACACAAATCCTGAAATTACAAAAACCCAACCCCCGGCCCCACATCTTGGAATTCGATAAAATTCACATCAATGGGTTCCTTATCTCCCCATGAGTTCATACATATCAAAAGTACCAAAATTCGACCACAATAGATCCCTCAAATCCTCAAGTCTAGGTCTCCAATACCAAGCCCTAGTTTCCCCAATTTTAACCCTTAATTTCCATTTATTATGGCTCTAATCCGTGAAATAATACCATAGGAACGAGTTTTAGGTCCAAAATCCTTACCTCAATGAAGTTCCCTTGAAATCACTCCTCAAAATCGTCCAAAAAGCTCTAAAGCCGACTTAGAAATGGTGAAATAGCTCAAAAATCATGAAGGACACAATTTATAAATTCTGGCCCAGGCATTTTCGCATCTGCACCCATATACCCGCTTCTGCGGTACCGTATTTGCGGTCCTTGAACCGCTTCTGCAGAAATCACTTAAACTGCCCAACTCCGCATCTGCGATGAAATATTCGCACATGCGATGTCGCAGGTGTGGCTCCTAGACCGATTCTGCAGTTCCTACTAACTTCACCAGCTTCTGCTTCTGCGACCACTTTCCCACATATGTGGCGTCGCACCTGAGGTCCCCAATTCGCAGATGCAGAAATACCAAAAGCAGCAAAAATCTGCAGCTCACCAAAAACTCCAACTCTCCGTCAACCATCTGAAATCACCCCGAGGCTCCCAGGACCTCAACCAAAAGCACCAACATATCTCAAAACCTAATTCAAACTTGTACCAATTTTCAAAACACCTCAAACAACATCAAATCAACCAAAACACATCGGACTCAAGCCTAAGTTTTCAAAATCTTCCGAATTACTCTTTTGATCAAAAATCCAGCCAAACCACGCCTGAATGACCAACAATTTTGCACACACATCCCAAATGAAACCATGGAACTACTGCAACTCTCAGAATTCCATTCCGACCCCTATATCAAAATCTCACCTACCAACTAGTTATCGCCAAAATTTTAACTTCGCCAATTCAAGCCTAAATCTACTCTGAACCTCCAAAACCCATTCCAATCACGTTCCTAGGTCCCAAATTACCTCCAAAAGCTATCTGAATCATCGGAACACACATCTGACCCCTCTAACACATAAGTCAACATCTGGTTGACTTTTTCAACTTAAGCTTCCTCAAAAGAGACTAAGTGTCTCAAATCTTACCAAATCCTTTCCGAACCCAAGTCAACCAACCCGACCACATATAGAACCAATAAATAAAGCAATAAGAAGCAGAAATGGGGATAACAGAATAGTAACTCATGAGACGACTGGTCGGGTCATCACACTCTCTTGGTAGAGGTGGAGGTGGAACTAGGATGCTGTCTTGAGGTGCCCGACCTCTTCTATTTGCTTGACATTCAAGAGGAACCTCTTCAACTTGGTTATCTTCAATTTCTACATCCCCTAAAGGCATGTTTCTAAGTTGATCATTGTTGTTTGCCATTATGGTACCTACAATTGATTCAAAAATTTAGTAACAAGGAAGGAAAAGAAGACAATTCACACACAAAACCAAATATATAGCTAAATCTGTTTTTAGCTCCCCGAAAACGGCGCCAAAAATTGATCTCGTCGAAGTTCACCCTCAATTCAAGGTTATGAAATGGTCGATTACAGTAGTAATACCGAACAAGGAGTCGGGGTCGAATTCCACAGGGAGCTATACGTGGGATTGCAGTGTATAAGTATGAACTATCTCAATTTACACTTCCACAAATTGGTGTTTGTTATATGTCTATTCTAATCTAAGATTGCAAGATTAAGTAATGAAACTAAGAAATTATTTTTGTTGTTGTTTTACAAATGATGTAAAAGGCCTAGGGCTATGACATTCACCTAGGTGTTTGCTTAACAGGTAATAAACTTTAAAGCATGTTTTATTGGTCGGGGTGTATTATAGCTATCAATACTCGAGTACCCACTCAATACCTCTCGATCAGAGAATGATTTGGCCCAATTTGGCTTTCTCAAGTCCAAATGGTATTGAACAAAATGGTTGATACAAAGCTCAAGTCGGGTTTTACTATCTCTAGATTCGACCCTTTAATTGGGACTATCAATCTATTGATTTACCCCAATTTCATATTAGCCAAATTTTCCTAGACTAAGTCTCTCTTTCTCAAGTAGAGACCAAGTCAAATAGGCATGAACTAATGATTGCAACCACTAATTCTACAATTAAAAGCAAGAACAAGGCTAAATAATAAACACCCAACCATAAACAAGCAATAAAAAAAATATTCATTAAGTTTACACTCTAAGGTTGGGTCACAACCCTAGTGAAAATCTAGTTACTCATGCTTAAGACAGAAATGATAATTAAAGTCATATTGATAATTAACGTAATGAAATATATGTTCAAAAAGCTCAAAATGGAAAAAAACTACTAAAGAGAGTAAAGAAAAACGGTTATTGTAGCTGCTGATGTTCAAACTTGACCTAAAAAAGTGAAACTCTTCTATTTGTACAAAGCTGGAATTTTCAGACAAAAATGCTCTTTCAGATGTTCGCCAGCCGCACAATTCCATGTGCAGTCCGGACTTTGCTTCAGCTTGAAAGGATTGGAATCTAGCGACCGCATAATTCTGCAACCACACCTCTCTCTTTCTAGGGTCCGCACATTTTTGAGTCCGGGCACACATGGCTCTTCTGCGGACCGCAAAATTATGACTGCGGCAGCAAAGCTGATCTTCTACAGCCACACAATAGCATTCTTCACTTCTATTGACTTGAGATGCAGGTTCTCTGAACTTTTGCTCTTGCCCAGCTTCTGCGGCCGCACTTTTCACGAATCTCTTATATGATTTTCTTCACAATGTGCGGCCACAGATAATCTGCGGTCCGCATGTTGCTCCCAAACGCACACGCAAGTATACGTGGTCGACAAGTAATATAGGATTGTAAGTCCAGATATCGTACCCACAGGGACTTGTGATTAACTATTAACTAAATTAAACCAAACAATTAATCTATTTAAGTGAATCCTAAAGTATGAATATTTAACTAAAATTAATCTAGAGTAACAAATTAAGAGATTAAAGAAAACAAGCTGGTAAATTATATAGATGAATTCAATGTGAGTGACTATTCTGGAGCTATGGGTTGGCTAACAATATCGTTGAGTTTTCCACTTAAATTGCCTAATTAATTTATCTGGTTTATTGATTAACAGGGTTAATATTGCTCGTAGACTTCTCCGGAAGTACAACTCGCCTATTCAAGCTAATCTAACGCCTATATTCCTATGGAATTAGAATTAACAATAACGCATTAATAATTCCTGTATAATAACCAAGCAAGGAGATTAGGTATATTCCTATCCTAACTGCAAATCCAACCCCCCCCCCCACCTCTCAGAGTTAAGATCTTGTTCTACTCAATCTTATATGCAATCTAGAATTCTCTCTCCCGAGTTCAATCCTAGATTCATAGATAGTATTCAATTGGTGATTAAGCAATTAAATAATTAAGCGCAAGATTGAATAAATAAACCAATATGATAAAATAATAAGAATAATTCAATATTCAAACTACAATGTTCATGTAGCACCCAAAACTCTAGAACTAATAAACTATGAGATTAAAGGAAGAGAAGAGAAGAAAAACTAGTTAGAAGCCTCCTCCAAGCGTGGTTTGTATTCCCTAACATAAATTCTCCTTTAAAGTATGTTAGATATCCTCCAAACTAGGTTTATGACCCCATTTATACAAGTTGGGGCCGTGTATGACCTAAATAACATTTTCGCGGACGAAATAGAAAAACTCACGCGTCCTGCGTCCAGGCTAGCGCTAGGCGCTGAACCTGGCGCTGGAGGCAGTGGCTATTTGCAATTTTACATTAAAACTTTCTTGGTTGCCTTTGAATTGAATTGAATTTATTTTCCACTTGGGGGGACAAAACCCAAAGGGTGTCCCCCCTATATTTTTATTATTTTAATTTTCTTTCTTTTTCTTCCGCGTTTTATTTAATTTTGTTCCAAATTTCTTCATCTTCATACTGCTTTATTCCTACACAGATAAATATAATATTAAGCACAAAATAATATAACTAATACTCAAAAGATGATTAAAAGTACTAGAATATGAGGCAACAATGGAAAAATATATGCATTTTTTACCGAACATCAACACCCCACACTTAGACTCTTGCTCGTCCTCGAGTAAGCATTAAAACCACTCTCAATAAATCAAGCCTAGAAATACCACCATTTTGATTGATACTAACAATTATGCCCTATAGCAACTCAAAACATTATATATACACTTCCTAATCATCGTGCAAAATATACACGTCACAAACAAACAACAAACTTCTAACCTCCTAACCTCAGAGAGGGACTCTAACTCACCAAATTTAAGCTCGCTCACCTACTCTGTCAAAGAAGCTAATAACATCACCTATCTATCATGAAACACGTACCCTAACAAGAATAAATAGTCCATACTCTCAAATCAAAGAATGAATATAATTTAAAGACTTAGCATCAAAGAACAACTCTCGCACTCACAAAGAAATTCACATTTCTGTACAAAGAACCATAGGCTTGCCCATTATGTACATCTCTACTAATTAAGTATGTTCGAATAGAATCAAATAGGACTTTAACGGGTTGTAATGTTGGCTAAGGGAGGGGTATGAGAATTGTATAGTAGTGACTTACACTTCCCTAAGCACTTTGCATTTATAGATTTCATTACCCATTATTTTCTACTCTTCACGTTTTTTTCAGCCCTCTCTTCATCAATTGTTTCACAAGTATTTTCCTCATATCAAGAACGTTTCATTTTTTTCAAAGCAATTATTTTTCATTCTCTTTTTTCTTTCTTTTTTAAGTCACATTCCTTCTCAGGAAAGCCTTTTCATTACCTTTCAGCCATCATTGGTCACCTTTTTTCACTTAACCATCACATTCGTCAAATTTATCAATTAATATTACGGTCTAAGCAACAATGCTTAAGGAAGCAGGGTGTAAAAACTAGGGATTCAATAAAAGGATCAAGGAAAAAATACGGCTTCCAAACAAAAGGCTACAGGATCAAAGGGCTAACTAGTGGTACAATATCTTAAAAGACTAAAATTCACAAGACATATCAAAGAAAGCCTATTATCATCTTCTAAACAGAGCAACACTTTTATTTCGCTTCAATAACATGCAGGGTCAAGTTCTAGACTAAGATGAAAAACATAGAATATATGTAAGAAATCCTCACCTCACATGGCACAAGTATCAATCAAGATGTATCAATTCTACTCTAAGACAGACAGGTTCATAATGAACGACAAAATAAGAATAAGCTATATATAGAGTCACAACCATGAGCTTAGGTGTCAGAAAGTCTGCTATTTTATTCATTACTCAAGCACTTAGAGGAAAGTACAACTCAAGCTCAGGCCTAAATATGTTAGTGTCAAACAAGTCACAAAGCTTTTTCTTCTCCCTCTTTTTATTCTCCTAAAATAAAATCTAATCCTAAAAAATAAAAAAATAAAAAAATTACTCGGTTCAAGTTACATCCATTGGAAAAGAACCGATGCACAAAGAAAAACCAAGGGGGATTATTACCTAACTAAAACTACTAGAACAGAAAGAAAATATTTTTTGATTTATTTTTATTAGACCTTAATCCCTCAAGAAAGTTGTCCACAATATCCATCGTCGGGTAAAGTCCCAATTTTTTGATTTTTTTTTCTTTTTTTTCATTTTTTTTTATTTTTAACAAAAACTACTACACTAAGAACAAGTACTCCAACTAAGCTAAGATAACACAGAAAATCACCCAGGCAATCTCCTCACCCCACACTTAAAATTGTGCAATGTCCTCAATGCACATTGAAAATAACAAGAAGGTAAAAGAGACTCCCTGGTAGGCCAAAGGTCGAAAAATTAGCAGTTCACAAGATACTCAGACTTCTCCCAGGTATGATCCCTTGTGCGGGTACCTCACACTTAGTTTTAACCACCTACTCACTTTTGCATATGCCTATTGGCTTTGACTCATGCTCCTACTCCTACACAACACAACAATAATAATACCAAAAAAATAACACAATAAAATTTAAAATAAACAAAAGAAAAAGAAAAAAAATAGAATTGGGTTGTCTCCCAACAAGCGCTTGATTTAACGTTGCGGCACGACGCCGTCACTTTCACCACTTGTCCTTCCACTTTGAGGATATAAATTGCGCCCCCAATTTTTCATCAACTTTTGTGTCATGTTCATGGGGCGGTGGTGTAAAAATGAAAGAACCAAACACTAAATATCGCATCTTGCATTTCTTGGCCCTTAAGTGCGGGATGTCGTTTTGTCTCCTTGGCATCACAAATTTCAGAATATAAGCACTTTGTTCCCCATTCATTGACTCATCCATAGGCTCGAATAGATTAATTCTCGTCTCACCAACCAAACACAATGTTGAAAAGTGTTTAGAATAAGGTCCAATACGCTCCAACTCCAAAATTGCATTATTTTTTACATCCTCAATTTTGCACTTTTCGTCAACCTTGGCATCATTAATAATATTTTGGTCGAATAGTTGGAATTCCTCTTTCTGCTCCACAAGCTGGCCAGTATCCACAAATATTGATTGTAGGGCATCAGACACCTCAACCTTTTTATTCAATTGAGCTTGCAGGTCATGGATATCTGAGCCAAATTGGTCTATCTCTTGCCTGAGATTAGTTCTTCCTTCTATCACTGGTTCTGTCATATTTGAAAGACCATCACGGAGAAACTCATGAGATTTTATCAATTGAGCTTGTTCCTCTAGCCAACATTGGCTCACTATATCTGCTTCTTCTAAATTATCTTCTGGTGGGAACTCGCTCTTTTCAGCCACTTCCTCCGCATCGGCCTTCATTCTCATAATTGCAGTACTAATTCTTTGTATAGCCTTTCGATTTTCATCTTGTTGCTTGGCTATTTGCCTCAGAATATCCCTAATATATGCATCACGTTCGATATCCTGCACTTCATTGCCCCTATCAAACTCACAAACACTGTTAGAAAGATGATAAAAAAGGCTCAGAAAAGGATGAAATAATTAGGACAACCATCCCGATGGTCACCTTGACCACCACACAAATTACAAATATTCCACCCATAAGATTGAGATTTACAATTTTGCCACAAGTGTGGTCCTCCACAATATGGACATGGATCACCAAAATAAGAATAACCAATATTCGAACAATTATCATTCCAAGATGACATATCAACAAAGATAGTAAATATTAAAATAAGATAAAAATTTAAAAACTTGAATAGACAAAGAGTAAAAATCTAATCTAGTAGGCTAGTTAATTTCTAAGTCCCCGACAACGGCGCCAAAAAATTGTTGTTCCCAAACGCATACGCAAGTATACGTGGTCGACAAGTAATATAGGATTGTTAGTCCAGATATCGTACCCACAGGGACTTGTGTTTAACTATCAACTAAATTCAACCAAACAATTAATCTATTCAAGCAAATCCTAACGAATAAATATTTAACTAAAATTATTCTAGAGTAACAAATTAGGAGATTAAAGAAAACAAGCTGAAAAATTATATAGACGAATTCAATGTGAGTGACTATTCTAGAGCTATAGGTTGGCTAACAATACCGTTGCGTTTTCCACTTAAATCGCCTAATTAATTTATCTGGTTTATTGATTGACACGGTTAATATTGCTTGTAGCCTTCTCCCGAAGTACAACTCGCCTATTCAAGTTAATCTAACACCTATATTCCTATGAAACTAGAACTAACAAGAATGCATTAATAATTCTTGTATAATAACCAAGCAAGGCGATTAGGTATATTCCTATCCTAACCGCAAATTCGCCCCCCCCCCCCCCTTGAGTTAAGATCTTGCTCTACTCAATTTTATATGTAATCTAGAATTTCCTCTCCCGTGTTCAATCCTAGATTCGTAGATAGTATTTAATTGGTGATCAAGCAATCAAATAATTAAGCGCAAGATTGAATAAATAAACCAATATGATAAAATAATAAGAACAATTCAAGATTCAAACTACAACGTCATGTAGCACCCAAAACTCTAGAACTAATACACTATGAGATTAAAGGAAGAGAAGAGAAGAGAAGAAAAACTAGTTAGAAGCCTCCTCCAAGCGTGGTTTGTGTTTCCCCACTTAAATTCTCCTTCAAAGTATTTAGATATCCTCCAAATTAGGTTTAGGACCCCTTTTATACAAGTTGGGGCCGTGTAGGACCGAAATAACATTGTCCCGGACGAAATAGGAAAACTCATGCCTCCAGCGTCCAGGCCAGCACTAGGCGCTAAACCTGGCGCTGGAGGCAGTGGCTATTTGCAATTTTACGTTCAAACTTCCTTGGTTGCCTTTGAATTGAATTGAATTTCTCTTCCACTTGCGGGGACAAAACCCAAAAGGTGTCCCCCCTATTGTTTTATTATTTTAATTTTCTTTCTTTTTCTTCCGCGTTTTATTCAATTTTGCTCCAAATTTCTTCATCTTCACATTGTTTTATTACTACACAGTTAAAATATAATATTAAGCACAAAGTAATATAACTAATACTCAAAAGACTATTAAAAGTACTAGAATATGAGGCAACCATGGAAAAATATATGCATTTTTGACCGAACATCACCGCACTTTAAGCTTCTGTGTCTGTTTTTGTCCTTGAGTTCATATCTCCTTCTTGAGTTGGATTTCATCTTAGAGGCTCATATTCCAATATTCCTGCAATTAAGCATATTTCATCAGTTTTCGAAAACATAATTAAACGCTTTTGGACTAAAACGAAAGCTAAAAGGTACTAATAAGTAGTCAAGATCCCCATTTATCAGCACTCACAGTACCTAGCTCAAAGGGCCTGAATCATCACACCCACACACATTCACTCAGTATTGTACGGGTGTCTAGCATAAAGTATCTCACTAAGCACATATCAAGTGCCTGCACTCACAAGACCCAAAGTAACATGGGTTATCATGTGACTTCGGAGAGGAAGATCCTAGCCCAAGCGCCGATCAGATCAAAAGTCAACGATTGATATCACTCAGCTCAATATAGGGCCTAGCACAAAGTACCTCACTATAGGGCCTAACACACACATTCACTTAGTATTGTACGGGTGTCTGGCATAAAGTACCTCACTAAGCACATATCAAGTGCCTGCACTCACAAGACCCAAAGTAACATGGGTTATCATGTGACTTCGGAGAGGAAGATCCTAGCCCAAGCGCCGATCGGATCAAAAGTCAACGATTGATATCACTCAGCTCAATATACGGCCTGGCACAAGCGTCACCTCACAATAAATACCAACATTCAACCATCAATGTCACTCACCCTAATATGAGGCCTTGATACAAGCACCATCTCACAATCAGTATCAACATAACTCTATGAGCCGAACTCAGTCATCAAGTCTCAATATGCCCACATCTCACAATACCATAATTAAAATATTGCACCGAATATGCCGATGTTCCACAACTCAGTTCAAGCCAGTCTTACACAGACAAGGACACTATCAACATGTGAGATAACACATAAAAATGCACAGAGACAGAGATATAATACACATACATATTATCATAACTGATAAATACTACGACTAAGGAAAATAGCTCAAGATAGCAAAAATAGCTCTATCATATCTCAAATTGATGAATAGATATCCTAGACATGATTTCTAGCATGCATGATATATCACGTAGACAATAAGTGTAGAAAGCACGACATCAAAAAAAAGCATGATAGACAATCAAAGTTGTAAAAACCTAGAATCTACCCGAATCATAAATAATCATGGTGCACGTATATGTGCTCATCACAATGCATATGTGTCACCCCCAACACATAGCAAACATCATATCCTACGGGAAAATAACCTCAAGCCAAGCGTAGGCAAGATACTTACCTAAAATGCGCGAGATCAATACTCGAAAAATCCCTTACCTTGCGAATCAGCCTCCGAACGGGTTAAATCTAGCCAAAAAAACTCAACAACATCAAACAAGGCTATATTAATCAATTCCAAATAATAAAGTTTCGATCTTATCCAAAACACAGAGTCAACCAAAACGTTAACTCGGGTACGCTTCCTAAAACCCAACAAAACTCACAAATCTCGATTACCCATTACAATATTAATTCAAATATACAAATTCCATCCAAATTCGACCCCAAATCGGGGTTCAAATATAAAATATTCACTTTCTAAAATTATAGTCAAAACTCCCAAATTTCTCTTTCAAATCCCAAAATCAAAGTGTAATAAACCATAGGGAAACAAGATATAATATCAAAATTAAGTAGAAATCACTTACCCTTTTTGCCTTGTGTGAGAAACCCCTTCAGAAATCGCCCCTATCCAAGTTTAATTTCAAAATGTGAGAGAATTAGCTAAAACCAAAAATAGAACTTAATATAGTCTGCCCAACAATATCCTTTGTGAACGTGGCCCTAGCCTCGCGTTCGCGAAGACATACCTGATACTGCCTCAAAAGACCCTACACAAATGCAGTTGACCCCTCGCGAATGCAATGCACAGGCACCCCAAGTCTGCACAAAGGCGAGCCCTTTCTCGTGATCACGAAGTCTAATTATCCAGCTAACTCCAGCCTGCCACACCTCTATGCGAACACGATCCCTTACCTACGGATGCAAAGACCAACGGATAAAAACTATTGCGAACGCGACCTCCTATTTATGAACGCAAAGAACAAAAAAAGCTTGCATCCAAATAAGACTTAGCGACCGCGAGACCTACTCTGTGATTGGGAGACCTGCTTCGCGATCGCGAAGCACACCATACAGCAGCAGAAAATCTGCAATATCACTTAATCTCCAGGTGGTCAAAAACTCACCCAAGTCACCTTGGATCCCATCCAAACATACTAGCAAGTCCCTGAACACTACCCTGACCTAATCGAAGCCCCAAAAACATATACGAGATCATCACATCTATGGATCCACGATCAAACCACAAATTAAACTTCTCTTAAGTTTATAAGCTTTTATACTTCCAACCAAGCGTCTGATTCATGCCTAACCAATCTGGATTACATCCAATCTTTATACACAAGTCCCAAATGACATAATGAACCTATTACAAGTTCCGGAATAATAATTCAAACCCGATATCATCAAAGTCAACTCCCGATCACACCTATAAACTTTTCAAACCTTCAAATCTCCAATTTTCGACAATTATAGCCAAAGCATCCAAGGAGCCTCCAAATCTAAATCCTGACATAATCCTAAGTCCAAAATCATCATGCGAACCTATTGGAACCATCAAAACACCAATTCGAGATCATATACACAAAATTCAAATATTGGTCAACTCTTACAACTTAGGCTTCCAACTAAGGAATTAAGTGTTCGAATTCACTCCAAAACCAAACCACCATTCCTGCAAGTCACATAACAACAAACAAACATAAGGGAAGCATCAAATAGGGGAAAATGGGGCTCAAATAGACAAAACAACCAGCCGGATCATTATATTCTCCCCCTTACAAACAAACCTTCATCTACGAACAAGTTTAGAATCATACCTGGGATGTCAAATAGATGAGGATATTTGCTCTGCATATATTGCTAGATTTTCCAAGTCACCTCCTAGACCCGTTGACCTCTCTACTAAACACTTACTGATGCAATATCTTTAGACCTCAACTTCTGAACCTTCTGATCCAAAATGGCCATCGGCTCTTCTTCATAATCAAGATTCTCATCCAACTGCACTGAATTGAAATCCAACACATATGACTGATCCTCATAAAACTTCTGAAGCATGAAAATATGAAATACCAAATGAAATCCCGACAAGTTGGGTGGCAAAGCAAATCTATAGGCCACCTCACCAACTCTCTCCAACACCTCAAATGGACCAATATATCGAGGGCTTAACTGTCCTTTTTCCCCAAAATATCATCACGCCTTTCACAGGCGAAACTCAGAGAAGAACCTTCTCACCCACCATGAAGGCCACATCACGAACATTCCTATAAGCATAACTCTTTTGCATGTCCTGATCTATACAAAACCATTTCAGAGTCAATTTCACCTTCTCCAAAGTATCGTGAACCAAATCAATGCCCAACAACTTAGCCTCAACGGGATCAAATCAATCAATTGGAGAACGACATCGCCTTCCATATAATGCCTCAGACGGAGCCATATGTATGCTCGAATGATAGATGTTGTTGTATGAAAACTCCATTAATGGTAGAAACTGATCCCACTAACCTCCGAAATCAATAACATAGGCCCTCAATATATCTTCAAAAATATGAATGGTCTGCTCGGACTGTCCATTCGTCTGTGGGTAAAATGCAATACTCAACTCAACCTGCATGTCCAAATTACGCTAAAACGCTCTCTAAAAGCGAAATAAACTGAGTGTTGCGATCCGAGATGATAAAAATTGGAACATCATGCAAGCGGGCAATCTCTCTGATATATAGATCTTAGCCAACTACTCTGACGTGTAGGAAGTTATGACTGGAATGAAATGCATAAACTTGGTCTATCGGTCCAAAATGACCCAATCAACGTCAAATCTCCTCTAAGTCTGTGGCAATCCTACCACAAAGTCCACAGTAATGTGCTCCCATTCGCTCTGGTACTTCTAACCTCTGAAGCAAATCACCCGATCTTGGATGCTCATACTTGACTTGCTGACAATTAAAACACCGCGCAGCATAACTAATAATGTCCTTCTTCATCCTCCACCACCAATAATGCTTCTTCAAATCATGGTACGTCTTTATAGAACTTGGATGAATAGAATATCACGAACTATGAGCCTCCTAAAGAATCAACTCTTTCAATGTGTCGACATTGGGAACGCAAACTCGGCCCTGAAGTCTCAATACACTATCATCACCAATAATTACCTCCTTAGCACCACCTTACAGCATCGTGTCCTTAAGGACAGGCAAATGGGGACCATCATACTGGCGAGCCTTAATGCGCTCAAACAAAGATGACTGTAAAATAATACAAGCAAGGATTCTGCTAGGCTCCGAAATATCCAATCTCACAAATTTGTTAGCCAACACCTGAACATCCATAGTTATGTCACGATCCAAACCGATGGGCTGCGACAGGCACCCGGTACCTTACTCAACCGAGTACCAATGTAACGTATCTTTCATATCATTCTATCATAGGTAAATGAACCGGAGTAAAGCATGAGAGAATACAAACTTATACATATGAAGTACGGGCCTATAATACCAAAATAACCACTCGTGTACTGAACATAGGCCGACAAGGCCATACAATCTTTTACGTACATGACATCTGTCTACAAGCCTCTAAGAATATATAGTTTTCATAAAGGCTGGGATAGACTCCCGCCATACCAAACAATACACATCTAAATCATAAAAAACAAACAAGCAACTCCGAAACAAATGGAGCGCACCAACATCTTCTGCAGAGCTGATAGCCTACTTGAGGGCTCTCGACCTGTCTATCGGGACCTACGGGCATGAAACGCAACATCCCCAGGCAAAATGGACGTCAGTACGAATAATATCACGACCCTAGTTCGCCCTCTATGAACCATCGTGACAACACCTAATCCTCTACGACTAAGTAAGCCTAAATTGTAGAAGATAACCCAAAGTACGGAATAAAAACAAATTAAAATAGAATGAAGAATGATAAAACAGTGTTTAAAAGTGTTGCTCGGCATACACAATATTTAACTCTCAAACCAATACAAACTTCCAAGACCCGGAAAACCATGAAACACAAGCTAAAGATCACTACACAGTACTCCAACTCCAGAATATATAACAAGGAAAAGAAATACATAAGGGCAAATGTTTAAAAGCTAGAATAGAAAGGGACTCTTCGGTCTGCGGACGCGGCAGATATACCTCGAAGTCGCTGGAGCAGTCGCCTCGCCTCAAGGGTGATAGGACTGAGTCGCAGTACCTGGATCTACACATGAAAAACATACGCAGAAGGGGTATGAGTACACCACAACGGTACTCAGTAAGTGCCAAGCCTAACCTCGGTCGGGTAGTGACGAGGAAGGTCAGGTCCCTACTGAGGTTAAATAAAAAAAGTTTGACAGTGTAGAACAAAACAGTATAAATAAATACAGCGGTAAAAGTAACACAGGATATAAAAAGGGCAACAACAACTATTAAAGAGACAAGGCAAAACACGGAAAGAAATGCGACTTAGCGCTAAAATAACAATCGAGGATCTCCCAGGATACCGTCCTATAGTCCGATATGTACATATCCAATGGATCTCCCAGGATCCCATCCCGTAGTCCAACTCATAGTGCGCGGGCATCTACCGGGATCCCGTTTCGTAGTCCCAAATGCAAATACCGAGTACTGGGGGAATCTACTGGGTGCATTCCTATGGTTCCATATAACTGTGCAGGGGGGTCTACCAGAATCCCACATCCGTAGTCCCAAAATAAACAGGCAAGGGGGTAGCTACCGGAATCCCACATTCGTAGTCCCAATGTAAATACACAACTGCAGCAGGAAAATATTCAAAAATGGCAATTTCATATTAAGGCGAATAAGTAATCTAGCCTAGCATGCTGCGCAAAATTTAAGTAAGGCAGTTTGAGCAAGTAAAGCAATTAAGTCACTTAGACATGCTTTTCTAAGCTAACAACAGGCTTAATAGTGCAAGTAATAAAAACAGGAAAGGAAACATACTAGTAATTACTTAAAGAAAACTGGATTTCCAAGAATTAGCACAAGTACGCACTCGTCACCTCACGTACAAGGCATTTCAATTAACAAATATACCAAATCCTAAGGGGAAGGTCCCCTACACAAGGTTAGACAAGCCACTAACCTCGAATCGGCTCAATAATCAATCCAAAAGCACGCTCTTGCCACGAGTACTCGACTCCAAATGACCTAAATCTATTAAATTCAATTTTATACCGTAAATAATACTTCAAGTAACTGATTCTACAAAGAAATTCTAAGCTAATACGCGAAATTAGGTAAAATGACCAAAATGCCCCTCGGGCCCACGTGTCGGAATCGGGTAAAATTTATATTTTCAAAATCCTCATACTTTCATGAGTTCATGCATACCAAAACTAATCCAAATCTAAGGTCAAATTCCCACTCAAAAGTCAAATTGTTTTGGTCTAAGAACTTTCTTCCAACTTTTCCCCAATTTTCATCTCCAATCTGAAATTAAATGGTGAACTAACTATAGATTGATGGAGTATAAATAGAAAGGGTTAAAGAATCGTTACCCAATGATCTCTTCTTCAATTTCCTCTCAAAATGGCCCTCTCCCGAGCTCCAAAGCGAATTTCCAACTTTTGAAGCTAAACCCTCGAAATTTCATATTTCTGCCCAGATGTTTCAGCATATGCGGTCCCGCATTTGTGGAACAATGGTCGCATTTATGACTTTTCACTTAAGGCACAGCTTTCCGCATCTACGGCTATCCTTTCGCAGATGTGGGGCCGCTTCTGTGGTGAAGACCCCGCTTCTGCGGTCCCTGCTGCCTTTCCTACTTTCCGCTTCTGCGGTGAAGATCCGCCACTTCTGCAGCTCTGCACATGCGGTTCCACAATCGCAGGTGCAGTTATGACAGAAGAACAGCTGAAGTTGCAACTCCAACGTCCCAAAATCCTTCCGTCAACCATCCGAAATCATCCCGAGGCCCCTGGGACCTCAACCAAACCTACCAACATATCCCATAACTTCGTTCAAACTTGTTCCAACCTTCAGAACGCTCAAAACGACATCGAAATAGCTATTTTTCATCGGATTCAAGCCTAAGAATTCCAAAAACTCTAAAAATACGCTTTCGATCAAAAAGTCTATAAACCCTCGTCCGAATGACCTGAAATTTTGCACACATGTCACATTCAACACTACGGAGCTACTCCAACTTCTGGAATTCCATTCCGACCCTCGGATCAAAATCTCACTATCGAACCGGAAACTTCAAAATTCAACCTTTCGGCATTTCAAGCCTAAATTAGCTACGGACCTCCAAAACACAATCCGAACATGCCCATAAGCCCATAATCACCCAACGGAGCTAAAAAAACTATCGGATTTCCATTCCGAGGCCGTCTTCACACTGTTCTGACTATGGTCAACTTTCCAACACTAAAGATCTCATTTAGGGACTAAGTGTCCCAAAACTCTCGTAAATTCAAAACCGAACATGCTGGCAAATCAAAATAGCAGAAATAAACTTGGGAAAAGCAGTTAATGGGGGATCGGGGCGTAAATTCTTAAAATGACCGACCGGGTCGTCACATCCTCCTACACTTAAATATTCGTTCGTCCTCAAACGAGCATAGAGACATACCTAAAGTAGTGAAAAGATGAGGGTAACGGCTGAACATATCCTGCTCGGTCTCCCGGTCGCCCCCTCAACCGGCTAACCCCACCATTGAACCTTTACCAATGCAATGTTCTTTGACCTCAGCTTTCTAACCTACATGTCCAATATTACCACTAGCTCCTCAACATAAGATAGATCCTTGTCCAACTGGACTGAACTGAAATCCAACACGTATGACGGGTCACCGTGATACCTCCAGAGCATCGAAATATGAAATACCGGATGAACTCCTGCCAAGTTGGCAGTTAAGGCAAGCTCATAAGCAACCTCCCCACACGCCTCAATATCTCAAAAGGGCAATAAACCTCGGACTCAACTTCCCTTTCTTCCCAAATCTCATAACGCCCTTTATAGATGAAACCCAAAGCAGAACCCGCTCTTCAACCATATAAGAAATATCACGAACCTTCCGATCCGCGTAACTCTTCTGTTTGGACTAGGCTGTATGGAATCTATCCTAAATCACCTTGACCTTCTCCAAAGCATCATGAACCAAGTCTGTGCCCAATAATCTGGCCTCACCCGGCTCAAACCAACCCACCGGGGATCTACACCATCTACCATATAAGGCCTCATATGGTGTCATCTGAATGCTGGACTGATAGTTGTTGTTGCAAGCAAACTTCGCCAATGGCAAGAAATGATCCCAAGACCCTCCAAACTCGATCACACACGCACGGCACATATCCTCAAGAATCTAAATAGTGCGCTTGGACTGTCCGTCCGTCTGAGGGTGAAATGTTGTACTCAACTCCACCTGAGTATCCAACTCATGCTGAATGGCCCTCCAAAACCATGAAGTGAACTGAGTACCTCTATCTGAAATGATGGACACTGGAATACCATGCAGACGAACAATCTCCCGGATATAAATCTCCGCTAACCGCTCCGAAGAATAAGTAGTACACACAGGAATGAAATGAGCTGATTTGGTCAGCCGATCCAAAATCACCCAAATAGCATCGAACTTTCTCAAAGTCCGTGGGATCCCAACTACAAAGTCCATGGTGAAACGCTCCCACTCCCACTCCGGAATCTCCATCTGCTGAAGCAACACACCCAGTCTCTAGTGCTCATACTTCACCTGCTGGCAGTTGAGGCACCGAGCTACAAATCTAACTATATCTTTATTCATCCGTCTCCACTAGTAGTGCTGCCTCAAATCCTGATACATCTTCGCAACACCCTGATGAATGGAATACCGCGAGCTATGGGCCTCCTCTAGAATCAGCTCTCGAAGCCCATCAACATTGGGTACACAAATCCGATCCTGCATCCTCAATACCCCATCCACCAATAGTCACATCTCTTGCATCACAATGATGAACCTTGTCCTTGAGAACAAGCAAATAAGGGTCATCATACTGCTACTCCTTGATACGATCAAATAAGGAAGATCGAGAAACCACGTAAGCTAGAACCCGACTGGGCTTCGAAAGATCCAATCTCACAAACTGGCTGGCTAAGTCCTGAACATCCATCGCTATAGGCCTCTCGGATGCTAGTAAATAAGCCAAACTCTCTGCTCGGCGACTCAAAGCATCGGCTACCATATTAGCCTTTCCCGGGTAATACAAATAGTGATATCATAGACCTTCAGGAACTCTAACCACCTCCTATGGCACAAATTTAGATCCTTTTGCTTGAACAAGTGCTACAAGCTCCGATGGTCAGTATAAATCTCCCAAGGCACACCGTATAAATAATGGCGCCAGATCTTCAGGGCGTGAACAATGGCAGCTAACTCAAGGTCGTGGACAAGGTAATTCTTCTCATGTATCTTCAACTGTCTGGACGAGTAGGCAATCACCCTACCGTCCTGCATCAACACCGCTCCGAGGCCAATCCTTGAGGCATCACAATAGACTGTATAAGACCCCAAACCTGTAGGCAATATCAAAATTGGGGTTTTGGTCAAGCTGTCTTGAGCTTATAAAAGCTTGCCTCACTCTCCTCCGTCCACTGGAACAGAGCACCCTTCTGGGTCAGTCTGGTCATAGGGGCTGCAATCGATGAAAACCCCTCAACAAAACGGCGGTAGTAACCCGCCAAGCCAAGGAAACTGTGGATCTCTGTAGCTAAGGATGGTCTGGACCAACTCTGCATGACTTCTATTTCTTCAGATCCACCTGAATTCCCTCACTCGACATCACATGGCCTAGGAATGCCACGGAATCCAACCAAAACTTACATTTCGAGAACTTGGCATATAACTTCTTCTCTCTCAGAGTCTGAAGCATAGTCCTCAGGTGCTGCTCATGATCTTCCCGACTCCGGGAATACACTAGAATATCATCAATAAAGACAATGATGAACGAGTCGAGATATGGCTGGAATATACTGTGCATCAAATGCATAAAGGTTGTTGGGGTATTGGTCAGCCCAAATGACATGACAAAGAACTCGTAATGACCATACCGAGTCCTGAAAGCAGTCTTCGAGATATCTGGCTCCCGAATCTTCAACTGATGGTAGCCTGAGCGTAAATCAATCTTAAAAAACACCCGTGCACCCTGAAGTTGGTCAAACAGATCATCAATACGAGGCAAAGGATAATGGTTCTTCACTGTAACCTTGTTTAACTGGCGAATATCAATACACATACGCATAGAACCATCCTTTTTTCTTTACAAACAAGACAGGATCACCCCAAGGTGATACACTGGGCCGAATAAAACCCTTGTCAAGCAATTCCTGTAATTGATCCTTCAACTCAGGAGGAGCCATATAATATGGAGGAATAGAAATGGGTTGAGTGACCGACAACAGATCATTGCCAAAATCAGTATCTCTATTAGGCGGCATGCATGGAAGGTCAGCTGGAAACACATCGGGAAAATCCCGTGCTACTAGAACTGAATCAACTGAAGGGGTATCAATACTGACATCTCTCACATAAGCTAAATACGCGCCATACCCCTTCTTAACCATAAGCTGAGCTTTAAGAAAAGAAATAACTCTACTGGGAGTGTGATCTAAAGTACCCCTCCACTCAATACGCGATATACCTGGCATAGCCAGCATCACGGTTTTGGCATGACAATCCAGAATAGCATAATGGGGCGACAACCAGTCCATGCCCAAGATAATGTCAAAATCTACCATGCTAAGTAACAATAAATCGGATTTGGTCTCAAAACCACTAAGAGCAACCAAACATGAACAATAAATGCGGTCCACAATAAAAGAATCTCCCACAGGAGTAAAAACATAAACAGAGGAACTCAAAGAATCCCGAGATACACCCAAATGCAGAGCAAAATAAGAAGACACATAAGAATAAGTGGAGCGTGGATCGAATAGAACTGATGCATCTTTGTGACAAACCAGTATAATACATGTGATGACAGAATCGGAGGCAACAGCCTCAGTATGGACAGGAAGGGCATAGTATCGGGCTTGGCATCCCCCTCTAGAGCGACCTCTACCTCCCCAACCTCCACCTCTGGCTGGCTGAGCAGGTGGGGTAGCAACTGGAGCTATAACCATATCCTGAGAATACTGCGGGGCATATTGTGGCTAAGAAATCTATGGAGGTGAACCCCTCCCAAGTCTGGGGAAATACCTCACCATATGATGTGTGTCACCACACTCAAAACAAGCTCTGGGAGGACGTGGTGGTTGTGACTAGCTCGGACCAGGTCTGTTGGACTGACCTCTAAAAGCACCCCGCGCAGGAGGCGCGCTAGATACCGGTTGTGCATAATAAGGCTCCTAAGGTCTAGGAGGAGCTGGAATGCCACTGGCTGCTAGAAGAGCTGAATGAACAGGGCGACTCATATAACCTCTACCATGACGACTGATTGTTGGAGCATGGGCACCAGATAAATGGCCCGACTCTTGAGACCTCTTTGCCTCCCTCTCCTCTCTCTCCCTAGAATGTATACCCTCAATGCTCACCGCTTGCTGATAAGAAATATCCATCTCCAACTCACGACCATGCTAGTCCTGATGCTAGGAATAAGGCCCTTAATAAACTGGCGAACCCTCTCGCAAATAGTAGAAACCAAGGTTGGTGCATGCCTAGCCAAACTAGTGTAACGGACAGCATACTATGAGACAGTCATAGCACCCTAGCACAAATGCTCAAACTTTGCGCGCCATGTGTCTCTGAGGCTCTGAGGAATATACTCTCTCAGGAACAGATCTGAAAACTGAGTCCAAGTCAGTGAAGCAGCCTTATACACATTGTCTAACTCATAGGTGTGCCACCACTCATAGGCGGCTCCTCGAAGCTGGAAGGTAGTGAAGGAAACCCCGCTCGATCCTGATATACCCATGGTACAAAAAATGCGGTAACTCTCATCTAGAAAATCCCAGAGCATCCTCTGATTCTAGACCATTGTATACAAGAGGCTTGTACCTCTTGAACCTCTCAAGCCTCAGTTGCTCCTCCTCAAAAGCCGATGCCCTGCCCTCAGGCTGAACTAGCACGGCAGGCGGTACAGGAAGAATCTCAGAGACCTGTTCAACATGCACTCGCTGCTTAGGGGTGTGGGCGGCGGGAGTTTGTGCTCCTCCCCCGGCCTAAGATGTAGCTGCAGCAAGGGGAGGCAACATTGCCTAAGCTAGAGAGGTGTACATGCTCATGAAATGTGCCAGAGTCTCCTAAAGAGCTGGAGTAGTAGTAGCAGTAGGCGTGTCAGGTACCTGGACTCCGGCTGGAACTACTGGTGGTGCCTCGACGGTAGCTCGCATAGGTGCTATGACTGCACCACGTGCGCGTCCTCGGCCTCTACCCCGGCCCCGGCATATAACAGCTGCAGTAGGGGGCACGGGTGCCCGATCATCTTCGGTAGCACGCGCCCTCACCATCTGTGAGAGAATGGAAGACAGAAGTTTAGAATTGTGATGTCAAAATATCGCATGACAAGGAAATCAAATGAAGTGAAAATTTTCCTAACAGTTACATAGCCTCTAGTAGATAAGTACAGATGTCTCTGTACTGATCAGCGAGACTCTAATAAACCGGCTTGTGATCCATGATACTTATGAACCTAGAGCTCTGATACCAACTTTTCATAACCCGGTTCGCCCTCCGTGAACCATCGTGACGGCACCTAGTCCTCTATGACTAGGTAAGCCTAAATTATGGAAGATAACCCAAAGTAAGGAATAAAAACAAATAAAAACAGAATGAAGAGTGATAAAACAGTGTTTAAAAGTGCTGCTCAGCATACACAATATTTAACTCTCAAACCAATACACATACAATATTTAACTCTCAAACCAATATACACACAATATTTAACTCTCAAACCAATACATACTTCCAAGACCTGGAAACCCATAAATCACAAGCTAAGGATCACTACACAGTACTCTAACTCCAGAATATCTAACAAGGAAAAGAAATACAGAAGGGCAAATGTTTAAAAGCTAGAGTAGAAAGGGACTCCTCAGTCTGCGGACGGGGCAGATATACCTCGAAGTCACTGGAGCAGTCACCTCGCCTCAAGGGTGATAGGACTGAGTCGCAGCACCTGGATCTGAACATGAAAAACATGCGCAGAAGGGGTATGAGTACACCACAGCGAAACTGAGTAAGTGCCAAGCCTAACCTCGGTCGGGTAGTGACGAGGAAGGTCAGGGCCCTACTGAGATTAAATAAAAATATAAAGTTTGACAGTGTAGAGCAAAACAGTATAAATAAATACAGCGGTAAACGTAACACATGATATAAAAAGGGCAATAACAACTATTATAGAGACAAGGCAAAACACGGAAAGAAATGCGACTTAGCACCAAAATAACAACCGGGATTCTCCCAGGATACCGTCCTATAGTCCCATATGTACATATCCAATGGATCTCCCGGGATCCCGTCCCGTAGTCCAACTCATAGTGCGCGGGGATCTACCGGAATCCCGTTTCGTAGTCCCAAATGTAAATACCGAGTACTGGGGGATTCTACTGGGTACATTCCCATAGTTCCATATAACTGTGCTGGGGGGTCTACCGGAATCCCACATCCGTAGTTCCAAAATAAACAGGCAAGGGGGGGCTACCGGAATCTCACATCCGTAGTCCCAATGTAAATACACAGCAGCAACAGGAAAATATTCAGAAGTGGCAATTTCATATTAAGGCGATGAGTAATTCTATCCTAGCATGATGCACAAAATTAAGGTAAGACAGTTTGAGCAGTAAAGTAATTAATTCACTTAGACATGCTTTCTGAAGCTAACAACAGGCTTAATAGTGCAAGTAATAAAAACAGAAAAGGAAACATACTAGTAATTACTTAAAGAAAACCGAATTTCCAATAATTAGCACAAGTAACACTCGTCACCTCACGTTAAAGGCATTTCAATTACCAAATATACCAAATCCTTAGGGGAAGGTCCCCTACACAAGGTTAGACAAGCCACTTACCTCGAACCGGCTCAATAATCAATCTGAAATCACGCTCTTGCCACGAGTACTCGACTCCAAAGGCCCAAATCTGTTCAATTCAATTTCATAACGTAAATAACACTTCAAGTAACTGATTCTACAAAGAAATTCTAAGCTAATACGCAAAATTAGGTAAAATGACCAAAATGCCCCTCGGGCCCACATCTCAGAATCGGGTAAAATTTATGTTTTCAAAATCCTCATACTCTCACGAGTTCATGCATACCAAATTATCCAAATCTAAGGTCAAATTATTTTGGTCTAAGAATTTTCTTCCAACTTTTTCCCAATTTTCATCTCCAATCCAAAATTAAATGGTGAACTAACTATAGATTGATGGAGTATAACTAGAAAGGGTTAAAGAACCGTTACCCAATGATCGTTTCTTCAATTTTCTCTCAAAATCGCCCTCTCTCGAGCTCCAAATCGAATTTCTAATTTTTGAAGCTAAACCTTCGAAATTTTATATTTCTGCCCAGTTGTTTCCGCATCTGCGTTCCTGGGACCACTTCTGTGGTCCCGCATTAGCGGAACAATGGTCGCCTTTGCGACTTTTCACTTAAGGCCCAACTTTCCGCATCTACGACTATCCTTTCGCAGATGTGGGGCCACTTCTGCGGTGAAGACCCCGCTTCTGTGGTCCCTGTTGCCTTTCCTCCTTTTTCGCTTCTGAGGTAGATCCGCCGCTTCTGCGGCTCCGCACCTGCAGTCCTAAACTCGCAGGTATGGTTATGACAGAAGAACAGCTGAAGCTGCAACTCCAAAGTCCCAAAATCCTTCCGTCAACCATCCGAAGTCATCCCAAGGCCCCCGGGACCTCAACCAAACTTACCAACATATCCCATAACTTCATTCAAACTTGTTCCAACCTTCGGAATGCTCAAAACAACATCGAAACACCTATTTTTCATCGGATTCAAGCATAAGAATTCCAAGAACTCTAAAAATACGCTTTCGATCAAAAGGTCTATCAACCCTCATCCGTATGACCTGAAATTTTTCACACACATCACATTCAACACTACGGAGCTACTCTAACTTCCGGAATTCCATTCCGACCCTCGGATCAAAATCTCACTATCGAATCGGAAACTTCAAAATTCGGCCTTTCGGCATTTCAAGCCTAAATTAGCTACGGACCTCCAAAACACAATCTGAATACGCCCCTAAGCTCGAAATCACCCAATGGAGCTAACGGAACCATCGTATTTCTATTCCGAGGTCATCTTTATAATATTCCGACTACGGTTAACTTTCCAACACTTAAGCTATCATTTAGAGACTAAGTGTCCCAAAACTCTCCGAAACTGAAAACCGAACATCCCGACAAATCAAAATAAAAGAAATAAACTTGGGGAAAGAAGTTAATGGGGGATCGGGGCATAAATTCTTAAAACAACCGTCAAAGTCATCACAAATAATGTACCGAGTATGTAAGGCACATAAATAAGTACATAACAGACATAGAAGAAATATAGAGTAAATGACTAAACCTGTAAGTCTGGATAACTCTGTAAATCATGAAATACTTATAGTTTCATGCATATGCATATGAATATCATGTCGTGCATAGGTACATGTGTTCATAACATCATCAAGCCTCTGATGGCATCCCATCATATCATCTCGGCCACTATCGGCAAATCATCAACGTATACCAGTTGATCAGGTGGTGGTGCGTATATAACGCCATAACCTTTTTCCATATCCCATATACATGCATATATACATATATACACGTATATAACGTCATCTGGTCATGGGTCAATGTACATGTAAATGAATGCAATGCATGAGAAGTACGTTAATAAAACCTCTCGGAACGTCATAAGATCATTATAACTCTGATTAATATCATGAAATAAACATTATCAATTTACGTATTTTCTAAGACCCATGAACAGATGATAGAATAATTGGACACATAGGAATTCAAGACATAGATATCTCTAATACTTCTATGAATAGAGCCATTTATGAAATTTGTGCATTTGCTCGTTTCATTCGTGTCGTATATGTAAAGCCCCGAAAAATGTTGCTAAGTAATTTAAGATTTCGTGGAGCCAAGGTAGGCTAATTATTTTATTTTGTGTTCAAGTGAGGATTCATGATATAATGGATATCAATTGGATATGTTAATAAGTGTATAATTCATATTAAAAGTTAATTGGGGTCTAAGGAGAGGCCTAAGTCTAAGCCAAGTTGAAAATTTTCATAATAGACGAAAGTTGTAAATGAGTGCGCACAAGACCTCATTTTGGACGATCATATATCCAGTTATATAAGGAGTTGATGCACAAACTATCAAATTAAATCCCTTTGAGTCTAATTGCCAATGCAACAAACCGTTCGTCATTTGGAGGTGTATACATAAAGTTATGACCATTTTACTAGGCATGTATCACTAGCGCGACCATTAGCGCGATCGCGCTAGTAGACGCGCATATTGTGAAGTATTCTACCTCTAAACGCGCTAGTAGCGCGGCCATTAGCGCGGGCGCGCTAGTATCAGGTCTCTAAATACCCCAAGACCGGGTAAGAAGAGTCCCTAAGTCATTTTTTGAGCAAGGGCTTGCTCTAACAAGGGGGAATTCGTCCCATATTCCATTCCTATGATCCAAGGTAAGTTTTTGGAGTATTTTGAGTTGATTACTACTCCTAAAAACTTACATTAACATGGATTGATCTTGAAAATCCATAGATTTCCATTAAAATCCTTGAATTTATCAAGAACACCACAAGTGGGGATTCTCATGATTCTTACTACAAGAGGTATGCCTATCATCTCTAACTACACTATGGTGATTATTTATGTATGATATATACATTAGAACGCATGGGATGATGATGGAAAGCCATAAGTGCCTAACCTAGACAATGTTGGTTGTAGAGATTGTGAAATGGGTTAATTAAGGAGGTTGATGGTTGGGTACGAATGAATGGTCATACATATGTTGTTGGAAGTTATAAATTGGTTAGGAATGATGGTGGAATGAATTGTTGGTTAATGGTGATAGTTGGAGGAACCAATACTTTAGTTATGAGGTGTAAATATCTATACCTACAAGGTATTTGATAGTATGCCTAAATGGCATAAGTTATGGAAATTATTACTAATATTAGTCCTGTTGAATGTTGTATTGTAGATTGAAGTTGCTTAAGTGTATTGGATCATTGTAGTATCTTTAAGGGGCAAATTTCAGGTATGTATGGCTAACTTTAACTCTTGTAGAATACCCTTGTTGTGACGAGCATACGGTATGTGTACCTTGTATGAAAATATGTGTATTGATTGTCTTAGTTGATTTCCACACCACCATGTTATATGTGACTGTGAAAAGTGATTTGATGTTCCTACATTATTATGTGCTAAGCTTGTAAATGCTTGAGGAGGACGATATGGGAGTATGTGTTAACGAATGAAAGAACGTTAATGTGTCCAAAGGTGGAAATGTGTATAATGGCTAAAACCCTGCGTGGTAAGAGTTGTGTAACAAATGATGGAAAGAAATAGTAATTGATGCAATTGAAACAACTGTAGTAATATCATACGTGACTTGTCGTAGGCAATTATCGTTGTGACTTAAATTGTATACGGGTTGTTGCATATGATGGAAATGGTATTGATGTTTATGAAAATTCTTTGTGAATTGTTGTTGTTGTCGTGTGAAATGTGATTGTCCGGTGGGATCGGGTTGCGCGCCACAACACGAAATTATAAGGTGTGGGTTTTTTTGATAAGGGTGGCCGAGGTAATAAGGGTGGCCGAGGTAATAAGGGTGGAAAAGTGATCGAAATCACTATTGAAATGAAAATATGTGAAAGTTGTGAAATCATTGATGTGATGAAATAATGTTGAAAAGGGAAAAGGAGAGATTGTGAAACCTGTTTGGCTTTGGTTGTTCCTTTCAGGTACATTTGATTGTTGATTCTATTACTATTTGTTATGTGTATTTCTTGATTTTACTTAGGGTAAAGATTTTTTATACATACCAGTACAATTCAAATGTACTGACATCCCTTTTGCCGGGGGCGCTACATTCGTGTTATGATTGTATGTGGTTCCATAGCAGGTACTCCAGTCCACTGTCAGTAGCACCTCCTCCACTTTCCGTCAGCTGTATTGGTGAGCCCCTTTTTCCTCTCGGGGCCCTGCGTGGCTCATGCCACTTTTCCTCCCGGAATATTATTTTGGTATTTGTGTAAGGTATAGCCGGAGCCTTGTTACCGGCAAGTATTGTAACACTCTTTTGTATTCCTAGAGGCTCCGTAGACAGGAAATGTGGGTTATGTACTTATGTATTTTGGGTGGTATAACTTGTAAACCATGCTAAGTAACTATGTATGTTCTGTAAATCTCGTAAGAAGGTGTTTAAATTTATAAATGGCTATTTCACTTGATTGATGGGTAATGGAAATACGGGGTAAAACGTGGAATAGGAAAGGCACCTAGGTCCGCTTGGCTGGGGCTACCCAGTCGAGCACTGGTCATGTACCTCGGTTTTGGGGCGTGACAAACATGGTATCAGAGCCTAAGGTTTTAAAGTATCCTAGGATGTCTCGGAGTCGTGTCTAGTAGAGCCCTTCTTATCGGTGTGTTGTCGACCACATCAATAATTAGGGGGCTACACAGACATTTAGGAAATTTCCCTTTTTATTATTATTCTACATCATGCGATGAAGTGGAAAGTGAAAAGTGTCTTTGTCTAACTCGTGCATTGTTCCGAAATTTTCAGTCGTAGCCCCAAAGAAGAGAGCTCGACTCGACCTTGAGGCCAATACCATCCCAAGTGTGGCCATGAAATTTGTACCAGATGGTGCGGGTAAGAGTGACTCTCCGGCCCTAAATCTACCTAGCCCTTCTATTCCGGATCAAAGCATTCATGTTCCTGCTGCGGTAGAGGGTGATGCAATCCCTCTCGCTGATATTCATGATCCCTCTTCAGTTCTAGCTTCTGGTCCAGGTACTTCCGATGGGGACCTCAGGGGAGCTATTCATATGTTGACTCAGCTGGTGATCGCTCAGGCCCAAAGATCTCATGCCACCCCTACGCCTTCTAGCGGACAGGGAGATTCCTCCAGTTCCAGAATCAACCAGTTTTTGTCGTTGACCCCTCCAGAGTTCTCTGGTACTGATCCAGAGGCCGACCTGCAGGATTTTCTAGATGATATGTACAAGACTCTTCGGGTAATGAAGGCTACAGAGAAAGAGGCGGTTGAGTTAGCTTCTTACAGGCTGAGGGGACCAGCACATTACTGGTTCGAGATGTGGGAGGATTCCTGCAGGGATGGAAGTCCTTCGGCAAGATGGAACGAGTTCGTGGATGCTTTTATGGATCATTTCCTGCCTGTCGAGACTATGGCATCCCGTGCCACAGATTTTGAGATCCTCGAGCAGGGAAATATGAGTGTTTGGGAGTACCACATGAAGTTCATGAGATTGTCCAAGTATGCTCCTCAGTTGGTGCCGACTATGGATGCCAGGGTTCAACGGTTTGTTCAGGGCCTTAGTCCCTTGGTTGTGAATGAAGCTGCTACATCGGCCTTGCAATCTGATATGAATTATGGTAAGATAGTGGGATTCTCCCAGGCTACAAAGGCTAGAAAGTTAAAGATAAGGGCAGAGAGGGAGAGTAATAGTAGGGCCCAGTCAGCGGGCCACTCGGGGGGCTTAGTTGCAAGGGGGATACCAGTTCAAGGGAGAGGGCCAATAGGGCCATCCCAGCCTTATGCACAGTCCTCATCTAGTGCACCACCATCAGTGCCCCGTTATCAGCAGAGCAGCCACTGGGGACCAGGATCCGCCAGCAGGAGACCCCACCAGTCAGGTCGTCCAGGAGAGAGGTTCCAGCAACAGGGGAGGTCTTTGTGCCCTAAGTGGAGGAGATTCCATACCAAGTATTGTTATCTAGATAACCCAGTATGCTACAGATGTGGAGTGAGAGGTCATATTCAGCGGGATTGTCGTACGCCAAGTCAGGGCATGGGTAGGGGTTTTGCTCAGTCATCTGGTTCTTCAGCTGCCACATCTTCAATGCGTCCTCCAGCTCCAGCAGGGCGTG
The DNA here is from genome assembly GCF_000393655.2 of Nicotiana sylvestris. Classification (NCBI taxonomy): domain Eukaryota; kingdom Viridiplantae; phylum Streptophyta; class Magnoliopsida; order Solanales; family Solanaceae; genus Nicotiana; species Nicotiana sylvestris. The sequence goes on along the minus strand of NC_091059.1, from coordinate 92,771,841 downwards.
GAGCGGTTAGGGGTGGAGTTTTAGGCAAAGGTGGACCCAGTCACTTCTATGCCTTGAGTGGTCGCCAGAGTTCGGAGGTTTCTCCAGATGTTATCACAGGTATTATGACTGTTCAAGCACTTGATTGTTATGCTCTTATTGATCTGGGGTCCTCTTTGTCTTATGTTACCCCGTTTATTGCTTCATGTTTTGGGATAGAACCCGAACAGCTTCATGAGTCATTCTCGGTATCGACTCCAATTGGTGATTTTATTATAGTTGCACGAGTCTATAGGAATTGTGTTGTTGCGGTATGTAGTCATGTTACCACGGCCGATCTTATTGAGCTTGGGATGGTGGATTTTGTTATTATTATTCGAATGGACTGGCTTTATTCGTGCTTTGCTAAACTTGACTGCCGAACGAGATTCATGAGGCTTGAGTTCACTAGTGCCGAAGGGTAGGTTTATTTCATACCTTAAGGCTTCGAAGATGATTAAGAATGGGTGTATCTACCATTTGGTCCGGGTGGCGGACACCACTTCAGAAGTATCTGTCCCCGAGTCTGTACCAGTCATGAATGAGTTTCTTGAAGTGTTTCCAGACGAGCTTCCAGGGATTCCACCAGATAGGGAGATCGATTTCAGGATTGATGTATTGCCAGATACGCGGCCAGTATCTATTTCACTGTATAGAACGGCGCCAGCAGAGTTGAGAGAGTTGAAGGAGCAATTGAAAGACTTATTAGAAAAGGGTTCATTCGACCGAGTGTGTCGCCTTGGGGCGCACTAGTTCTCTTTGTCAGAAAGAAGGATGGGTCGCTTCAGATGTGTATTGATTATCGGCAGCTCAACAAAGTCACTATCAAAAACAAATATCTATTGCCTCGGATAGATGACTTGTTCAACCAATTGCAAGGTGCGAAGTTTTTCTCCAAAATTGATTTAAGGTCTGGGTATCACCAGTTAAAGGTCAGGGAGCAGGACATTCTTAAGACCGCTTTCAAAACTTGCTATGGTCACTTTGAATTCTTGGTCATGTCTTTTGGGCTAACCAACGCCCCGGCAGCTTTCATGGATCTTAAGAATCGGGTCTTCAAGCCATTTCTAGACTTCTTTGTGATTGTTTTCATTATGGCATCCTTGTTTATTCACGGAGCCGGGAGGATCATGCCGATCACTTCAGGGAAGTTCTGCAGACTCTTCATCAGCTCCAATTGTATGCTAAATTTTCAAAATGTGAATTTTGGTTGGAGTCTGTTACCTTTCTGGGTCATGTTGTTTCCAGTGAAGGGATTCAGGTGGATCCCCAGAAGATTGCAGCAGTGAAAGATTGGCCTATACCCACAACGCCAATGGAGATCCGTAGCTTCTTGGGTTTAGCGGGGTATTATCGGAGGTTTGTGGAGGGATTCTCTACCCTCGCCTCCCCATTGACTAAGTTAACGCAGAAAGCAGTTACGTTACAATGGTCTGATGCTTGTGAGACAAGTTTTCAGGAATTAAAGTCGAGATTGACCTCGGTGCCGATATTGACCTTGCCAAAAGGCACGGAAGGATTTGTGGTTTATTGCGATGACTCCAGGGTCGGTTTGGGGTGTGTGTTGATGCAACATAGGAAGGTTATAGCGTATGCTTCAAGGAAACTCAAGAATCACGAGAAGAATTATCCGACGCATGATTTGGAGCTTGCGACAGTTGTATTTGCCTTGAAAATATGGCGGCATTATCTTTATGGGGTCCATGTGGATGTGTTCTCGGACCACAAGAGTCTCCAATATTTGTTCAAGCAGAAGGAGTTGAATTTAAGGCATCGGCGGTGGTTAGAATTGATCAAGGATTATGATATGGACATTTTATACCATCCAGGGAAGGCAAATATGGTGGCCGACGCTCTCCGGCCGGAAGTCCATGGGTAGTTTGGCTCATTTGGGAGCGGATCAAAGGCCTTTGTATTTCGACCTCAGACGAAGGGAAGGTTATGGTGCATAATGGAGCAGAATCGTCACTTGTAGCGGAAGTCAAGGAAAAGCAGTTCATTGATCCAGCATTGGCACAGATGAAGGAGGCAGTTTTGAATAACAAGACTTCGGCATTTTCACTCGGTGGAGAGGATGGTGTATTACAATGTCAAGGTAGGCTATGTGTTCCAAATGTGGATAATCTTCGGGAGAGGGTAATGGCGGAGGCTCATAATTCCAGGTATTCTGTGCATCCAGGTTCTACGAAAATGTATCATGATCTCAATGAAATTTATTGGTGGAACGGTATGAAGAGGGTTGTGGCAGATTTTGTATCTAAATGTCCGAATTGTCAGCAAGTAAAAGCTGAGCATCAGCGCTCGGTGGGTTAACTCAACTTATAGAAATGCCAATGTGGAAATGCGAGATGATCAACATGGATTTCGTGGTAGGGTTACCTCGCACACAACGCAAGTTCGACTCAATTTGGGTAATAGTGGATCGACTCACCAAATCAGCTCACTTCTTACATGTCAAGTCCACCGATACTGCGGAACAGTATGCTTAGTTGTACATCAAAGAAATAGTAAGGCTTCATGACACTCCACTTTCTATTATCTCAGATCGAGGGGCCCAGTTCACAGCTAATTTTTGGAAGAAATTTCAGCAAGGTTTGGGTACTCAGGTGAATCTCAGCACGGCTTTCCATCCGCAGACTGATGGTCAAGCAGAGCGGACTATTCAGACGCTTGAAGATATGTTGCGAGCATGTGTCTTGGATTTCAAAGGTATATGGGATGATCACTTGCAACTTATAGAATCTGCTTACAATAATAGCTTTCATGCTAGCATTCAGATGGCCCCATTTAAGGCATTGTACGGGAGGAGATGTAGGTCTCCGATTGGATGGTTCGAAGTGGGTGAAGCAGAATTGTTAGGGACAGATCTCGTGCACCAGACTATGGAAAAAGTTAAAATCATTCAGGGAAGGATGAAAGCTGCTCAGAGTCATCAGAAATCCTATGCAGACGTGCGTCAAAAAGAATTGGAATTCCAAGTAGATGATTGGGTGTTCTTGAAAGTATATCCTATGAAGGGAGTTATGCGATTTGGAAAGAAAGGAAAATTGAGCCCAAGGTATGTCGGGCCATATCGGATCGCTCAAAGGATAGGACAGGTGACTTATAGGCTGGAATTGCCCCTTGAGATGTCATTAGTGCACCCGGTGTTCCATGTGTCTATGTTGAAGAAAGTGGTTGGAGATCCATCCGCCATTGTGCCTATTGAGACTATTGAGGTGAGTGAAGACTTATCGTATGAAGAGGTTCCGGTTGCTATTCTTGATAGGCAAGTCCGAAAATTGAGGAACAAGGAAATTGCTTCAGTTAAAGTATTGTGGCGAAGTCAACAAGTCAAGGAATCCACGTGGGAAGCGGAAAAAGAAATGAAAGAGAAATATCCCCATCTGTTCGAACAAGTCTAGTAGTGATCATGCGAACAGTTGTCTTTAAGCAATTTGAGGTAGTGTTCAGATTTGTGCAAGGCACCCCATTTTCCCCAAACTGCCTTATTGTTGTAACCTCCCAATGTGTGCCAAATTGCAAATGTTGTTACTATTTGGGCAATGTGCAACCCTTGAGGTAAATGAAAAAAAAATTGTGAAACTTATGCGGTAGGTAAATGATTAATTGAAGCGTTTTTCGCATGTTAAAGTGATTGAATTGTATGGGGCTCATTGAAGTGATCCAGTTGTGCGCAAGTAAATGACATTGGTTGAACCATGTGCAATTTGTGGTATAAAGAGAATGAGCTAAGTGTGAGTTGTTTAAAGTGTATGAATATGTATAAGTTGTTGAGGTAATGAATTGTATACCAGTTGTAGTAATGGTACTTGGAAATATGTTTCGGGGACTCTCTGATAGGTGGATTGTCCTAGTTACAAGGGAAACTCTGCCAAACTTTCTGCAAAATTTGGGAGTTAGTCAAAATTTGGGAGTTAAAGATGTGTGAGAAAGGAGATAAGTTATACTAAGTAATTGCGTATTGACTCCAATTATCATTCGAGGGCGAATGATCCTAAGCGGGGGAGAATGTAAAGCCCCGGAAAATTTTGCTAAGTAATTTAAGATTTCGTGGAGCCAAGGTAGGCTAATTATTTTATTTTGTGTTCAAGTGAGGATTCATGATATAATGGATATCAATTGGATATGTTAATAAGTGTATAATTCATATTAGAAGTGAATTGGGGTCTAAGGAGAGGCCTAAGTCTAAGCCAAGTTGGAAAATTTCATAATAGACGAAAGTTGTAAATGAGTGCGCACAAGACCTCACTTTGGATGATCATATCTCCATTTATATAACGAGTTGTGTGATGCACAACCTATCAAATTAAAGCCTTTTGAGTTTAGTTTCCAAAGCAATAAACCGTTTGTCATTTAGAGGCGTATACATAGCGTTATGACCATTTTACTAGGCATGTGTCACTAGCGCGACCATTAGCGCGATCGCGCTAGTAGACGCGCATATTGCGAAGTATTCTGCCTCTAAACGCACTAGTAGCGCGGGCGCGCTAGTATCAGGTCTCTAAATACCCTAAGACCGGGTAAGAAGAGTCCCTAAGTCATTTTTTGAACAAGGGCTTGCTCTAACAAGGGGGAATTCGTCCCATATTCCATTCCTATGATCCAAGGTAAGTTTTTGGAGTATTTTGAGTTGATTACTACTCCTAAACACTTATATTAACATGGATTAATCTTGAAAATCCATAGATTTCCATTAAAATCCTTGAATTTATCAAGAACACCACAAGTGGGGATTCTCATGATTCTTACTACAAGAGGTATGTCTATCATCTCTAACTACACTATGGTGATTATTTATGTATGATATATACATTAGAACTCATGGGATGATGATGGAAATCCATAAGTGCCTAACCTAGATAGTGTTGGTTGTAGAGATTGTGAAATGGGTTAATTAAGGAGGTTGATGGTTGGGTACGAATGAATGGTCATACATATGTTGTTGGAAGTTATAAATTGGTTAGGAATGATGGTGGAATGAATTGTTGGTTAATGGTGATAGTTGGAGGAACCAATACTTTAGTTATGAGGTGTAAATATCTATACCTACAAGGTGTTTGATAGTATGCCTAAATGGCATAAGTTATGGAGATTATTACTAATATTAGTCCTATTGAATGTTGTATTGTAGATTGAAGTTGCTTAAGTGTATTGGATCATTGTAGTATCTTTAAGGGGCAAATTTCAGGTATGTGTGGCTAACTTTAACTCTTGTACAATCCCCTTGTTATGACGAGCATACGGTATGTGTACCTTGTATGAAAATATGTGTATTGATCGTCTTAGTTGATTTCCACACCGCCATGTTATATGTGACTGTAAAAAGTGATTTGATGTGCCCACCTTATTATGTACTAAGCTTGTAAATTCTTGAGGAGGACGATATGGGAGTATGTGTTAACGAATTAAAGAACGTTAATGTGTCCAAATATGGAAATGTGTATAATGGCTAAAACCCTGTGTGGTAAGAGCTGTGTAACAAATGATGGAAAGAAATCATAATTGATGCAATTGAAACAACTGTAGTAATATCATACGTGACTTGTCGTGGGCAATTATCGTTGTGACTTAAATTGTATACGGGTTATTGCATATGATGGAAATGGTATTGATGTTTATGAAAATTCTTTGTGAATTGTTGTTGTTGTCGTGTGAAATGTGATTGCCCGGCGGGATCGGGTTGCACCCCGCAACACGAAGTTATAAGGTGTGGGTTGTGGTGATATGGGTGGCCAAGGTAATAAGGGTGGAAAAGTGATCGAAGTCACTATTGAAATGAAAATATGTGAAAGTTGTGAAATCATTGATGTGATGAAATAATGTTGAAAAGGGAAAAGGAGAGATTGTGAAACCTGTTTGGCTTTGGTTGTTCCTTTCAGGTACATTTGATTGTTGATTCTATTACTGTTTGTTATCTGTATATTTCTTGATTTTACTTGGGCTAAATATTGTTTATACATACTAGTACAATTCAAATGTACTGACGTCCCTTTTGCCGGGGACGCTACATTCGTGTTATGATTGTAGGTGGTTCCATAGAAGGTACTCCAGTCCACCGACAGTAGCACCTCCTCCACTTTCCGTCAACTGTATTGGTGAGCCCCTTTTTCCTCTAGGGGCCCTGCGTGGCTCATGCCGCTTTTCCTCCCGGAATCTTATTTTGGTATTTGTGTAAGGTATAGCTGGAACCTTGTTACCGGCAAGTATTGTAACACTCTTTTGTATTCCTAGAGGCTCCATAGACAAGAAATGTGGGTTATGTACTTATGTATTTTGGGCGGTATAACTTGTTAATCATGCTAAGTAACTATGTATGTTCTGTAAATCTCGTAAGAAGGTGTTTAAATTTATAAATAGCTATTTCACTTGGTTGATGGGTAATGGAAATGCGGGGTAAAACATGGAATAGGAAAGGCACCCAGGTCCTCTTGGTTGGGGATACACAGTCGAGCGCCGGTCATGTCCCTCGGTTTTGGGGCGTGATAGTATAGATAATGCCAAAAAGAAAGAAGGGATAGCTTTAACATACCTGAGTCGGTTCTCCAGACAATCCCTCTAACATATGACAATCGTGACAAAATACGTGACGGCAAGACAGGAATAGGAAACATCCATATGATATTCTTGAGAAAGATTGCACCGTACTCCCTTAGAATCGCAAAATCTCGTTGCATCATACTTGCATTCTTGGACTTTGGTGGACTTGGTTTTGATTGCAAGATTTTCCTAACTTTGATTTGGAAGATCAATAACGTTGTTGGAGTGTTACTTTATGCATAAATGAATCCAACTCCTATTAATGAAAATTGTATTTATTTACAATATTTGGTCTAGCAAATCCATGTTTGATCCATTTAGTGCCACCTCCTTCTTTTGGATTGATTAGTTGACAGTTTATTGCCATACTTACATACCTCCATATGTTTAGTTGTCCCCTTATAATTATCCAACAATTTCACTTAAATAGTTTTCCACAAAATCCAATAATTAACCAATTACACATTTAATTAAGAATTATCTCAATTTACTTAAAATACTACTCACTTTTAGTACACTTTATACACCTTACTATCATGGTCATGTGGTACCTTGTATGGTACTAGTCCATAAATACCAGGTATTATAGCTCGGACTGTATTTTATCCCAAATGTACAAACCTCGACGAAACTCGTTTTCTTCGATTTGCTAGCCCTATCACCTTCACGAATTTACTTATTCCTTGTTTAAAATAGCATAATACTTATAATTCCAAAATAATCTTATTCCCGAGCTTACGTTGATTAACTTACAACGAAACATCAACGTACAAAAATGCGGGACGTGACATCTCACTTTCGAGCTGTCATTAATTTATTTATGGCGTATTTTCATGTACAAAAATATAGCGTGTAACATCATTCCCCCCTTTGAAATATTCGTCCTCGAATGTTGACTGATGCACTTATCATTCTCATATCCCATAGTTTTTGCGAATACTTTAGTACTTCTCTTGCCATTTAGGAAACTGTTCTGTGAATAAGTCCAAAGGCCATGGAATTCCCCCTTTTAGTCCTCTTTCTCATATGTGGTCGAAATCTTTCAAATCTTGTAACTGTTGCTACCTTCTGTCATGCAGCTTGTATGACTTTGACCTTGTAAGTGCGTCTATGCGACTCTTCTTTCCTCTTTTATTTTTGCTCTAGTTTCTAGCCAATCTCTAGACCTCACTTTGCAAACACATACAGAGCTTGATAAAATGTCCCTCTGGGCATTTGTAGGTATACTAAAGTTCTTTACTCGGTACTTCGTTGAAATTACGAATATTGCTACTTCTTGTTTCATAAATCCGGTTATCTATCCGCGTGATTTTACTACATCTAGGTAGGTCATATTATTCCATTACTCTTACTTCGATTTATCGTTGCTGAGGTCTGCTACCAAATTCCATCTTACTCTTGTTTCTTATCGCATATGTATAAATCAAAGTCCTTAATACTTCCTCATTACTGTTCATCTTAGGAATGACGACCTAATCTCAGCTCACACTTTGTGACTTTTGTCCATCCATTATGATTTGCCAAAATATTGATCTACAATATACCACTAATACCTTGAAACTTCTTACGTAATACCTTGCCACTAGGGCTTACGTTGCATCGAGAAATATTTTAAATGATTTCCATAATTGTATTTCATAGTATCTCAATGTGATTCACCTTATAGGGGTATCAAAATCCTGTACCGTCCATGAAATCTTTTTTTTCTTCAAATCATTACTCAATCAAAGGCCCAAATGTCATTATTTATCTACCATAATTACACCCTCACCTTTTTGAAATGATATTAGCCTTAGACTCCTTTGAGTTCATTCAGGCTATACTGAGCTTTCTATAACTTAGAGAAATTGTTAGCTCGCTTGTTTTCATGGGTTTAATCCTTAGGACTTATCCATTCTCGTCACCTTCTCACTTGCCCTTTCGTATCCTTACTCTTGCCTTCCTAAAACCTTGTCGCTTTGCCATACTTAAGCTTGCGACCTACCCGTATTTATTTATATTGCTCGCAACCTTCTTTCAACTTGCTTGCATCATAGGTTTCCTTATGTCATTCTGGAACATCAAGTGAGACATCACATCATCTCTAAGTCTTCTTTACTGTCTTAATTAGTCTCCTCAATACCTAGAAACCATAGGCTATGAGATATGCTACTGACGATGCCTCTATCATTCCTGGATATTGAATCCACGCGCTTCTCGCTTTCTATCCAAAGTATAGACTATTCACAACCTTCTGCATTTAAGTATCGCGTACGTTGTTCACCTTTGCCTTACTTACCTTAAAATCTTGCATCACATCTTGTATCCCTTTCATGACCTTCCTCCCACATATGTATAATTCACATCCATAACTTGAAGCTTTATCATAATACTTGCACCTCTAGTGTATACATAATCCGGTGAGGGATTCATACTGAATTCTTATGAGGTTGGTAATCTTTAGTTGGCTTCATCGTAGAGTCGTTATAAAATATGGCTACTGTACTATCTCTCGTATACCTCTACTATTTAAAAGTGATCCTGAGGTCATAATTCTTTTGGTCCACTACTGTTTTACTTAGTCAATATAACTCTTTAGTTTCCTCCTTTTCTAATCAGCCTTTATGTAGGCTTAAGCTATCCTCCTATTTGCAGCTCCTGGTATTAGTTATTACTTTAGCCTTTCATAGGCACCAAGGGATATTCATGATAAAATCCTTTATCAATTCGATCCTTTATCTATGACCTGGGCTCAATTCTTTCTTTTAACGTATACCATAATCTTCTATGATTGTATATATTGTAGGTATAAAATTCCAAACTCTTAAGTGAATTCATAACGTCACCAACTCAGGATCATTGATCGAATATTTCCTTTCGTTACTTCTTATCTTTCTTTAATTGCAAGCAATTACTTTTCCTGGTCGTTCTATCACTTGTTTCATGGATACTTGTCTTATCTTAGTTCCCACGCACCGAAAGTTTCGTGCGACTCATATAATCTCGAAGATTACTTTTGACTTTACTTCCAGTTCACTAGCCATGGTAGGTGCCACTTTCTTTTGGCGTGCATACAGTTTTGTAGTGAGACTGTTGTTACAAAACCACTTCCTCTTTAGGTCGCTGTGCTTTGGTTAAAGCCTTCTTCTTTATTTCCTCAGTTAGTCTTTCATTGTAGTAGTTATGGAGGACCTTTTGGCTCTTGTAAAGTTACTATCTTGTTATATTGCTTACCTGACAGAATTTTTGATGTTCGTACTTACCTATAATTATCCGTTGTTACTTACCTCCACACTCATGTGCTCGTACGGTTGCTTCTGAACTAAAGTTTTGACTGTCTTCCTAGTGGGACTCTCTTTCATTTCCATAACACTCATACAGTATCTCTAACTACCCTAACTCCTACCTGAGTATTTCTTAAGGTCATGATGTCGTATCTGTGAGGCTGAATTTCTCATGTTCACTCTGTTTATCTTGCACGAACTATTGATTTGTCTGTAACTTCTTGTCTAGTCATGACTAGATCTTCCTCAATCAATTACTAACTACTCGTTGGCCTATTCTCATATCAATACTCCGCGTAATCTTCCTTGGATTATTTCCTTTGTCTTAATTTACCTCACGTGCTGGTTTCTTATCTATCAATAACATCCCGGGCAGGAACCTTTACTTCATTTCCTTAACGTCTTGCTTGCGTAATGTTCTGGAATCGTAGCATATTTGTTGGATTTAAATAAGTGCAATCTCATTCTTTTCTTATTTTTACCGCATTCTTTCTTTACCATTCCATAGTTACTAGAACGACTTAATTTTGGCTTAATGCCACATCATTCCATATTCCCCCTTTAGGGGAGTACTAAGAGTTGGAGCTACGACGACCTACCTATAGATGTTTTTCCTTTTCATCTTTGGAATCCTTTCACATCATCGATAACCCTTACTCGGCTTGCGGTAATTCTTCTATACCAAGGATAACAAAATTCCTTACTCGCGAGGGACACTTAATGTAACTGGAACATACAGTCGCTTAAGCTTAACTTTTCTTACATTGCATGCTTTAGGGAAGTTTATTCCTGAATGACCATTCTCTGAATTTCTCATGAATCTTCTTCTGTTGTTCATTCTATTATTGCCGGAACGCAATCTGAAATCCTCATGATGCTGACCGTTATCAAATCACTCAGTCCCTAGTTCATGTTTAGTTTATTTTGTTCACCAGCACATACTGATTTCTATTATTTCTGGGGCCTAACGTTTCCTTCTGGTAATCACGTTAGAGTCATGAACTTATTCCTTGAAATGAGGATATGACTTTATGGCCTATACTCTTTTGTTGTCCTAAGGCCTGTCACCTCTCGTCTCTTCCTTCACTTGATTATAGATTTTGTAATACTGGCATCTTTTGATCTACCGTTGTCATCCATGTATCATATCTTACTCATAATGCTTCATTAACTATTTTCTTATTTCCCGCTAACATTTATGCCTATCACTGTATTCTAAATATTCGAACAAGACATTCTTTTGCTTTTAGCTCCCCTTTGCTCCCTCCAGCGGCTATTCGGATTGCTTAACATTCTCACTCTGCTAGGGACACGAGCCACACTAAGGTAATATTTATCCCTTCAAGGCTTCCAGGTTCTATCTTTATAGTACTCATATCTAGTTGTACTATTTTAGAGTGTGCCATCCGGGTGTCTCACAAGGAGTTTATTAGCACATTTGCAATATCCTTTGGAAATGTCAACTAACGCAAGCAATCAATTCATCATTTTTGGTCACTCTAATCCCAGCCGGATCCTGATATTCCGTCCTTTTCTTAATCTACACCTGCTAGTCCCTAATAGGGTATAACTGAGATAGGTTTGGCCAATTATATATACCTCTGTTACTGTTGAGGGTAACACATAATGCTTATATTTTTCTGTCGGAACTGTAATATTGATAATCTTCATTAACCGGGTGCCTCGTACGCTTCTTCACCTTGCTTCTTTTATATGCTGAAACTTGTGTCTCCCTCCTTATTCCTTTTTATTTTCGTAAGAGTGGATAGGCATTCTTGCCTTAGGGATCCTTATCAAGAAGCTTACACATCTTAGTATACACACGATTTGATGAATACCTCATATTTATCCATCATAAGCTTGATGCGAAAATTGAGTTCTTCTGAATCAACTCTTCTACAGCTATATCTTTTACCAGTCGTCTTTCTAGATGTAGGCATCGTTGTATAATGAATAAGATCGAGTTTAGGAAATTGAGTTCTTACAACTGAGCTCTACCACACGATCTAGAGTAGGAAGAAAGAGTGACAGTCCCAAATGCTCTGTAACCTCCTGCTTATAAGTATGGTGCACAACACACCCATAAAAAAGACTCTACTAGACATGGCTTGTAGACTCCCTAGGATAGAACTGCTCTGATACCACTTTTGTCACGATCCAAACCGATGGGCCGCGACAGGCACCCGGTACCTTACTCAACCGAGTACTAACATAACGTATCTTTTATATCATTCTATCATAGGTAAATGAACCGAAGTAAAGCATGACGGAATACAAACTTATACATATGAAGTACGGGCCTATAAGACCAAAATAACCACTCATGTACTGAATATAGGCCAACAAGGCCATACAATCTTTTACGTACATGACATCAGTCTAAAAGCCTCTAAGAATACATAATTTTCATAAAGGTCGGGACAGAGTCCCGCCATACCAAAGAATACACGTATAAATTATACTAACCAAACAAGCAACTCCGAAGCAAATAGAGCGCACCAACATCTTCCGCAAAGCTAATAGCCTACTTGGAGGGCTCTCGACCTGTCTATCAGGACCTACGGGCATGAAACTCAGCGTCCCCTGGCAAAAGGGACATTAGTACGAATAATGTACCGAGTATGTAAGGCACATAAACAAGTACATAACAGACATAGAAGAAATATAAAGTAAATGACTCAACCTGTAAGTCTGGATAACTCTGTAAATCATGAAATACTTATAGTTTCATGCATATGCGTATGAATATCATTCCGTGCATAGGTACATGTGTTCATAACATCATCAAGCCTCTGATGGCATCCCATCATATCATCTCGGCCACTGTGGGCAAATCATCAACGTATACCAGTTGATCAGGTGGTGGTGCGTATATAACGCCATAACCTTTTTCCATATCCCATATACATACATATATACATATATACATGTATATAACGCCATCTGGTCATGGGTCAATGTACATGTAAATGAATGCAATTCATGAGAAGTACGTCAATAAAACCTCTCGGAACATCATAAGATCATTATGCCTCTGATTAATATCATGAAATAAACATTATCAATTTACGTATTTTCTAAGACTCATGAACAGATGATAGAATAATAGGACACATGGGAATTCAAGACATAGACATCTCTAATACTTCTATGAATAGAGCCATTTATGAAATTTGTGCATTTGCTCGTTTCATTCGTGTCGTCTAGATCATGCCAAAAATAAAGAAGGGATAGCCTTAACATACCTGAGCCGGTTCTCCAGACAATCCCTCTAACATATGACAATCGCGACAAAATACGTGACGGCAAAACCGGAATAGGAAACATCCATATGATATTCTTGCGAAAGATTGCATCGTACTCCCTTAGAATCGCAAAATCTCGTTGCATCATACTTGCATTCTTGGACGTTGGTGGACTTGGTTTTGATTGCAAGATTTTCCTAACTTTGATTTGGAAGATCAATAACGTTGTTGGAGTCTTACTTTATGCATAAATGAATCCAACTCCTATTAATGAAAATTGTATTTATTTACAATATTTGGTCTAGCAAATCCATGTTTGATCCATTTAGTGCCACCTCCTTCTTTAGGCTTGATTAGTTGGCAATTTGTTGCCATACTTACATACCTCCACATGTATAGTTGTCCTCTTATAATTATCCAACAATTTCACTTAAATATTTATTCACAAAATCCAATAATTAACCAATTACCCACTTAATTAAGAATTATCTCAATTTACTTAAAATATTACTCACTTTTAGTACACTTTATACACCTTACTATCATGGCCATGTGGTACCTTATATGGTACTAGTGCATAAATACCGGATATTATAGCTCGGACCGTATTTTATCCCAAATGTACAAACCTCGGCGAAACTTGTTTTCTTCGATTTGCTTGCCCTATCACTTTCACGAATTTACTTATTCCTTGTTTGAAATAGCATAATACTTATAATTCCAAAATAATCTCATTCCCGAGCTTACGCGATTAACTTACGACAAAACATCAACGTACAAAAATGCGGGACGTGACGTCTCACTTCCGAGCCGTCATTAATTTATTTATGGCATATTTTTATGTACAAAAATATAGGGTGTAACAAGCTAAAGGCCTCTCCACAACTGGAATAAATGCTAAACTTTCCGTACTCTCCGCTTTTCTACTCAAGATGTCAGCCACCACATTAGTCTTTCCCCGGATGGTACAAGATAGTGATATCAATTCAACAGCTCCAACCACCTCAGCTACCTAAAATTCAAATCTTTCTATTTAAATAGATGCTAAAGACTTCGATGATCCATCTATACCTCACAATATATGCAATATAAATAATGGCTCCAAATTTTGAGTGCATGCACAGTAGTTGCTAGCTCCAAATCATGTACCAGATAGTTTTTTCTCATTGAGCTTCAACTGGCGCGACGCATAGGCAATCACTCTACCATCCTGTATCAATACATACCCAAGGCCTACGTGCGAGCCATTACAATAGATAGTGTACCTCCCCGGTCCTAAAGGCAACACCAAAATTGGAACTGTAGTAAAAACAATATTGAGCTTCTAGAAACTTTCTTCACACTCATTGGATCATCTGAATAGAGCACCCTTCTGAGTTAACTTAGTTAACAGAGATGCAATAGATGAGAAACCTTCCACGAAGCAACAATAGTAACCAGCCAAACCTAGGAAACTCCTGATCTCAGTAGCGGTAGACGGTCTTGGCTAAATCTGAATGACTCAATCTTTTTCGGATTCACCTTGATCCCATCACTAGACACCGCGTGGCCCAAGAATGCCACTAAGTCCAACCAAGACTCATACTTGAAAAACTTAGCATAGAACTTCTTCTTCCTCAAAGTCTGAAGCACAATCCTCAAATGTTACTCGTGCTCCTCCCTACTACTGGAATACAAAATATATCATCAATGAATACAATGACAAAAGAATCTAAATAAGGCTGGAACACATTATTCATCAAATGCATGAAAGCTGATGGGGAATTAGTCAACCCAAACGATATTACCAAAAACTCATATTGCCCATAACGAGTCCTAAAAGCCGTCTTAAGAATTTCCAAAGCCCTAATCTTCAACTGGTGCTACTCCGATCTCAAGTCAATATTTGAGAACACCCTAGAACCCTGAACCTGATCAAATAAATTGTCAATGTGTGGCAATGGATACTTGTTCATGGTAACCTTGTTCAACTGCATGTAGTCAATACACATTCTCATAGAACCATCCTTTTTCTTAACAAACAATACCGATGCACCTTAAGGTGATACACTAAGAATGATTAACCCCTTGCAAGAAACAAAAGCTAGATACGCCAAATATCTCTTGCAACAAACAATACCGACGCACCCCAACTGTGCCTACAACTCCGCTAGAGTCATACGATATGGAAGAATAGATATGGGCTGAGTTCCCGGTGCCAAATGAATACTGAAATTAATATCTTATCTGATGTCATGCCCGGTAGGTCTAGAAACACATCCGGAAACTCGTTCAATACTGGAACTCACTCAATAGTAGGAGTATCAGCACTAACATTTCTAACAAAAGCTAGATACGCCAAACATTCCTTCTCAACCATCCGTTGAGCCTTCAAAAATGAGATAATTCTTCTAGGAGTGCAACCAAAAGAACCCTTCCACTCCAAACTTGGCAACCCTGGCATAGCCAACGTCATGGTCTTAGCGTGACAATTAATAATAGCATGGTACAGAGATAACTAATCCATACCCAAGATCACATCAAAGTCTACCATATCTAACAATAGAAAGTCCTCCCTCATCTCAAAACCACATATAGAACCACACGGGACCGATAGACTCTATCTACCACAATAGAATCCCCAACCAATGTAGATGCATAAACAAGGGTAATAAACAAATCATGTGGCATATCCAGAAAAGAAGCAAAATATGACAACACATATGAATAAGTAGAGCTAGGATCAAACAATACTAATGCATCCATGTGGCACACAAAAATAAAACCTATAATCACTGCATCTGAAGCAATGGCCTCAGTCCTCCCTAGGAACGCATAGCATCTAGCTTGACCTAAACTATACTAAGCTAGCTCTCAAGGATGACCACATCCTGGATGACCTCCACCTCAAGCTGGCAGAATGGGTGGTATAACAACCAGCGCAAGAATCATAGACTGAACTTCCTGCTACCTTGAACCTTTGTGATAATGGGGGCAGTATTTCCTAATGTGCCCCAAGTCTCCACACTCATAAAAACCTCTGAACATAAATTACTACAAGGCCTAAGTCAGATCCCATAATCCAGAATACCTACCAGAAGAACTTGGTACCGATGAACCCTAAATAAATGGAGCGCAATGAGAACTCTACGCTGGAAGTGCACTGAATAAAGACTGCACAAAAGCTCCTCAACTAGGTGGCGGTTCATGATAAGCTGGTTTCCTCAAATGGACTCCCCCAAATCAACCTTGACCTCTAAATGAGGCACCAATGAAGCTACCTAAACGTCGGGACCTCTTGTCCCTACCATGCATCATCTCTCTAGTCTCACTGTGGATGCGCTCAATATGATACACTATCTTCACCACTTGGAAAAATTAAGTCCTAGTCTCTACTTCTCTAGCCATTGCAAAGCGAATACCATGTTGAATACCATCAATGAATCTCCTCACTCTCTCATCCTTAGAAGGAACCAAAATAATAGCATGATATAATAACTTTGTAAACCTCATCTCACACTCAGTGACTGATATCAGACCCTACTAAAGGTACTCAAACTGCCTCCTCAACTCCTCTCTCTTGGCGGGGGACACAAACTTCTCCGAAAAGACCTTGGAGAATTGAGCCCAAGTGAGAGGAAGTGATCCTACTGGTTTTCCCAGATCATAAACGTGCCACCACCTCTTGGTTGGACCCTGTATCTGAAAGGTGGTGAAGTCAACTCCATGGACTCAACTAGTGAATAACCTACATTGGACTCAACTAGTTCCAAATGGCGTAAAATCTCATGACAACGATCCAAGAACTCCTAGAATCCTCTGAAGGTGTAGTGCTAAAGTGAGGAGGATGCAACTTTGTGAACATAACCAGCATTTTCAGCTTATTAGCTGACATCACGGGCATATCCTCAGGCTACGCAACATTATGCTGAACTCCCCAACTATTAACATTCAGGGGTTTGATAACCATGTGCCATCTACTTTAGGATATGAGTGGTTGGAGTCTGCAATCCACCCCTACCTGGGAAGTAGCTGGCATAGTATGAAATGCCCCGACCTAAGCCAAAGTCTTGAATAATCCAACCTTACAGACCAAGGCTTCTTGAACAACTAGCATAGAAAATAAACCCTAGGGAACCTAAGATGGTCCCATCGGCTTAGCAAAGGCAGGAATCTGCTCCTCAACGGGAGCTACGGGTGGCTCCACTATGACTACTTGAGCATGGGCCCTAACTATGGTGCGTGCTCTACCCCTGCCTCGGCCCCAGCCTCTCATGGCACTGGCCTAGATTAATCACGCCTACTAAGCTATACTGGAAGAACGTATCCTCACCATCTGTAAGAGAATAGAAAAGCAAAAATTCAGACTTTAGGGATAAAAAAATCCGTACAAGAGAGAATGAAAGAAAGAGAAGGTTTTCGTAATGGTCTTATAGCCTCCTGAAGATAAGTATAAATTTCTCCGTACCGACCCGTAAGACTTTACTAGACTTGCTCATAACTCGTGAGACCTATGCAACCTAGTGCTCTGATACCAACTAGGCACGATCCAAAATTCCACTGGAGCCGTGATGGCACCCAAAACCGCTTTCTAGGAAGTCAACAATCAACAAGTAGAAATAAACTCCAACATCAATAAGGAATAGTCTCAATAACAAAAAAGCATAAAAGATGGAAAGCAATAACAACAATGCAACTGAAAACCATCCCAAAATCTGGTGTAATCAAGTGCATAAGCTCTACAGAATAAGCATATACATGGTCTGAACAACTAACTATAATACTGTTTGGAAGACCAAATAGTAATAACATGACAAAATAGTGGGGATTTCAAGGCTTGAGAATGGTACTGTAGTGCTACCTCGAAATCTCTAATATGTCCGGGTACGGCTCACTAGCAACTACCATGATCTATAAGACCTTGATCTGCACATGAAGTGCAGAGTGTAGTATGAGTATAATCGATCCCATGTACTCAGTAAGCAGCAAGCTTAACCTTAGTTTAAAATCAGTGACGAGATTGGTAAGGTCCAATACCCACTTTTTAACAGCCAACGACAACAATAACAACATAATAATAGCAAAAGAAAAATCAGCTCCATAATATCAAGTTCAACTCTATGATATTAAAAGGAAAATAATCATGATTTCCCAAGTATATCAGTCAAGGCATCGACTTTCAAGACACCAAGTATCATATAGCATGAGGAAAAATACAACTTTATACTTGCATGAAAAGTGTTCCCGCCAAAATCAACAACATCACAGATCAATCGTCAAGTAAACGTAATCTCAACACATACATAGTGTCAGGCGCAAATACCTTTTAATCATACTCTCAGCATCCTCACGGTGCCCAGCTCAAAGGGCATGAATCATCACAAGCATATTCACTCAGCATTGTACGGGTTCTTAGGTTAAAGCCCCTCATTAAGCACATATCCATTGCTTGCACTCACATGGTCCAAAGTAACATAGGTTATCACCTGACTCCAAATAAGTGGATCCTAACCCAGCTACCGATCAGATCAAAATTCAATTGTAATGACCTCATATGTCATTATAGTACTAGCTTTCTTTTCTGTATTTCAAGACACTTCATAGCTTAACTTGATGATTTATGACTTGCGTGCATAGTCCTTACCGATTTTCAGAAAGTTTTTTTTTTCGGCCAATATACCACTAGGCTGGTTGCCTAGTGGTCTTTTTATTAAGTTAATTAAAAATAAAACAACAAATGTCTTGAGGTCATACAAAATATAAATATGTAAAATATGAACGTACATGAAACCTATTATCAAAGTCTGTGAAATACTATCCTTTGATATTACATAAAAATCTAATAACCATAAATCTTGAATCAATCTTACTGACTTCAACTTGCAACATCTCTTTGACAAGACTGCATTCGCTTCTTTTGAATCTGAGTAGTTAAACATGATGTCTTTATCAGCTGGGGTCGTCATGTGATGCCTATAACTGGTATCTAATCTTGAACATGATAGCATGTTTCCAAATTTGCACAAAATGCATCCTACAATATCTGTCCAGTTCAAATCAGGATGGGCATTGTTGCGACTTTGTCGCAAAAAAGCGTGATCATGCATGTATAAAGTTGTACTAAACCTATTATATATAGGTTCCATATGTGCATTATATACATCATGTACATGGGATCTCCTCCAATAATCTCTGAAATTTCCTGCCCAAAGTTGTACAAAACCATGATCAAACGTACCTATTATAGGCAATAGACAATCCTTGCACGTAACACTGGTGCTTGAAACTAGATGGACTGTGTGTTTTTAATCTTGTGTTATCCTCAGTAATGATAGATGCAAAGGGATATGTATTCCCTTGTATAGTTATTCTCGTTTCTTTCACCCTGAGTATGGCAATGAATCATGTAACATAGGCTTGTGCACTGCCTTGTCTTTGCATTTTTTATATAATAAATGGGCTGCCCAATGCAGTGATTACACCTATAGGGGTTGAGTATCAAAGATACTAATACCACCCTACTAGGTTTGGTCAAAACATAGAGACTTACCCCCTCTAAGGTACCTGCAAGAATAGCAAACATGTTAGAGGTAAAATCCTTCATCCTCTCCTCCATTAGGATTTTCAGAAAGTTTAAATGTGAAATTTTGAAGAAAATACGATTTTTGACTTTAAATATGGCTAGAGTTGACCACAATCAACATTTTTGGTAAACAATCTCAGATCGGTATTTTGATGATTCTGGTAGGTTCGTATAATAAGTTTGGACTTGTACGCATATTTGGTTGGGATCCCGGATGATCGAGGTTGTTTCAGTGCATTATGTGAAGAGTTGGAAAATTGAGTTTTGAACTTGAAAATCTTGAGTTTTAGCCCCTATTTGGCCATAGATTTTGGAAGTTTTTTTCAAACTTTTTTGGAAAAACCTGTTTGTTTATAGATTTTATCCACATTTTGGAAGATTTAGAAAATAAAATTTCAAATCCCAAAACTAGCTCT
This sequence comes from Nicotiana sylvestris, assembly GCF_000393655.2. Classification (NCBI taxonomy): domain Eukaryota; kingdom Viridiplantae; phylum Streptophyta; class Magnoliopsida; order Solanales; family Solanaceae; genus Nicotiana; species Nicotiana sylvestris. The sequence goes on along the minus strand of NC_091059.1, from coordinate 92,751,797 downwards.
AGGCCTTCTTTTGGCTCAAACTATTACTGTTGTGTTTATTAATAATTTCAAGAATTACCCCAAAGTTTTGTATTTTATAAAAATGCCCACCATCTATTATGACCCAACTAATCCACCAGCCAGTTACTATTAACTATTTTTGGACTGATGGATCTTGTAATATTATTGCAATTTGATGAATTATAGTAGCTAGTAATTGTGTTATTAGCAGTTGATATTAAAATATCAGGTTATTATTTTAGGATAGTGTATTATGTAGTTCATTCTAAAAATAATAATTTTGTGTCAAACTTATTGATGTTCATGACTATGGTTTGTGATAATGATAATGAATGGCATTGATAAAGGTTCTGCATATACATGATTAGCAAGTTTGTTTGTTTAGTATTGTTGGTGTTTTTGATCGTTTTTGGAACTTATGGGTATCAGCTACGTTTTATGTTTTTTTAGAGTGAAATATGTTTTAAGAAATGATGTCAAAACAGATTTTCATCTTCAAACCAAACTTCACCCAAATCAGGTTTTTAAAACAAATTTGGGAATCTATGTCAAACGCTAGATTAATGATCGATTCTTGAATTTTGACGTTATTTTGATGATTTGAATTCGCGAGCGAGTTTGTATGATATTATAACACATGTGTGAATGCTCGTATTGGAGATCGAGGGGCTTGGGGGAGTTTCAAATGCATTGCGGATGATTTTGGCTAAGTTGGGAACTGCTGGTGTGCATGATCTTCAGGTCTCACATTTTGCCAAAACCTGTTCGCAAATGCGTGCCTCGCATTTGCGAGGCCAGGCTCGCATTTGCTGTGTTGGGAAGGGGATGGAAGACTTTGCATTTGCAAAGTCAATGTCACTTTTATGAGCCAGGGGGAATCAAATTTGTGATGGGTGTGCCGCAATTGTGACACTGTACAGTGGCAAGGTAGCTTCGCAAATGCGATGGTTGGGTTGCATTTGCGACATTAGAGGCGCTCAGATAGTGTTTCCTTTTGCAAACATTGCAGCTAGGTAAAAGTTGGAACTTTCGGGACTTAGCTCATTTTACACTATTTTTAAGACCTAGACTCTATAGTGGCAATTTTTATAGAGCAATTTATTCTCATTTTTGTTCAATTTCCATTACTTTCTCATAAATTTCATCATCATATCTACAATTTTATAGTAGAAATTGGAGAATTGGGTAGAATTAGTATTTTTTAAAATTACGGTCGGATATCGAAACAAATCACATGTGCGAGCCCAAGGGTGAATGGGGTAATCGGAATTTGGTCTTAATTTTGGATTTCGACCACGTGGGCTCGAGTTGACTTTTTGTTGACTTTTTAATTATATTAATGATTGAAACGTTTTCATTCGAGAGTAGTTTCTAAAGCTGGTTTTAACTTTTTTGGATAATAATTGACTAGATATAGGTGGTTTGGAGTCTTGTTCTAAAGAAAAAGCCATGCCGGATTGTTGACTGTATGCTGGAAAGAGGAAAGTATCTTGGTTAACCTTGATTTGAGGGAAATAAGATATAACCGTGTCTAATTGCTATATGATCTATGTGTTAGGGGCGGCGAATATGAAAGGTGACAAGTTTATATGTGTTGTCCATGGGATAGGCATGCATGTAGAATTAGTCTTACTTGTGCCATGTTACTTTGTGTATAATGTCTTTCATACTTTAGATAGATTGTTAAATTCTTCACTCGTATTCTGTTACTTCTTATGTTGAGATCATTGTGATATTAGGTGTTGGTGTCACGACCCAAATCGATGGGCTGCAACGGGCACCCGGTACCTTACTCAACTGAGTACCAACATAATGTATCTTTTCATGTCATACTATCATAGATAACTGAACCGGAGAGGCTGCCGTGAAATAGGTAGAATACAACATGTAATCCCAACTTATATATAAAACATATTGGCCTCTAAGGCCAAAATAACCACTCATACATTGAACATAGGCCGACAAGATCATACAATCTTTTACTTATATGACATCTATCTACAAGCCTCTAAGGATACATAATTGTCATAAAGGTCGGGACAAAGCCCTGCCATACCAAACAATACAAATCTAAATCATACTGACCAAACAAGCAACTCTGGAGCAAATGGAGTGCACCAACATCTTCCGTTAAGCTGATCGCCTACTTAGAGGACTCTCGACCTGTCTATCAAGACCTGCGGGCATGAAACGCAGTGTCCCCAAGCAAACGGGATGTCAGTACGAATAATGTACCGAGTATGTAAGGCACATAAATAAGTACATAAAAGACATGGAAGAAATATAGAGTAAATGACTCAACTTGTAAGTCTAGATAACTATGTAATCATAAAATACTTATAGTGTCATGCATATACATATGAATGTCATGTCGTGCATAGGTACATGTGTTCATAACATCATCAAGCCTCTAAGGGCATCCCATCATATCATCTAAGCCACTGTGGGCAAAATCATCAACGTATACCAGCTGATCAGGTAGTGGTGCATATATAATGCCATAACCTTTCCCATATACATATATATACGTATGGAGAATCAAGAAAATAAGCATGGAGAATCAAGAACATAAGCATGGAGAATCAAGAACATAAGCATCCCTAGCATTTCTATGAATAGAGTCATTTATGGAAATTGCGCATTAGCTCGTTTCGTTTGTCTCGTATAGATCATGCCAAAAGAAAGAAGGGATAGCCTTAACATACTTGGAGTAGGCAAAATCCGTATTATATTCTTGGAAAAGGTTGCATCGTACTCCTTTAGAACCGCAAAACCTCACGTTGCTACGGTGCTAAAAAATCTCGCATTGAATTCTTGAAGATCAATATTTTGGCATTTGATATATGCTTAAAGTAGAGATGTGTGATATACTTTTCATATATTGACATATTTAGAAAGTTTATTATCCAAAGGCCATCAAACAATTGATGTATTTGTGCAACATTGTGATAATTTTTTGGTGTTGGTTATTAAAACCAAATGAGGAAAGTAGATTTGATTGAGGCGTGATCACTGTTGAAAGACATGACTGCAGAAACCAAAAATCAAAGTTGGAAACCTTTGAGTGTGGAACATGTAGATAAGAGAAAATTATTTCAATAAATTCAAATCTTTTACATGTAATCAAGATAGGTCTAGTGAAATGAGACATCTAGTAAAAAGATACGGTGAATGAGTGAAGATTTTGTCATTTGATATAGGCTTAAAGTTAAAGATGTCATTTTCCCAAATGTTACATATGATGTCTCTTTGACAGAGATATATTTTGTTATAATTTATGTGGGCCCACCTTATATGGTGGCTTAACCACATATCCTTAGTCTTTATGTCTTGCCACCTCTCAATTATGATTTAAGAGTCATATGTATAATTGGGTGGTTTGCTTCCACGTTAAGGATGATATCCTTATCCAAAAATTAATGACCAATCATCTTAATTAGTTGTTACTCTCCTACTAAATAATTACTCGATTATCCACATAATTAAGAATTATCCCAAATTACTTATAATACTACTCACTTTAAACTCACCTTATACACCTTACTATTATGGTCATGTGGTACCTTGTATGGTACTAGTCCATAGATATCGGGTATTAACGCTCGGCCCGTATTTTATCCCAATATGCCAAACTTAGACGAAAATTCATTTTCTTTGACTTGCTACCCTCTCACCTTCACGAATTTACTCCTCACTTGTTTGAAATAGCATAATCCTTATAATCTCTAAATAATCTTTTTATTGGACTGCTTTCAATTACCTTACGACAAATTCAATATACAACACTACAGGGTGCAACATCGTTGTAATTAAATATTGCAAAGCGTAACATCATTGTAATGTAATACTGCAAGGCATAACATCATCGTAATATAATACTACAAGATGTAACATCATCGTAATATAATATTGGAGGACGTAATATCGACGTAATATTGTGGGGCGTAACATCATTCCCCACTTTGGAACATTCGTCCTCGAATGTTGACTAATGCACTTAGCATTTTCATAACTTATAGCTCTTGTGAATACCTTCATACTCTCCTTGCCATTTAAGTAGTTGTTCTGTGAATAAATCGGCATTTCCCCCTTTAGGCCTCTTTCCTATGCTATGACTTGTGATCGAATTCCTTCAAATCTCATAATTGTTGCTACCTTCTATCATGCAGCCTCTACGATACTGACTTTGTAAGTGTGCCTATGCGACTCTTCTCTCCTTTTTCCTCCAGCTTTTAGCCAATGTCTAGGCCTTACTTTGTAAATATATACAAGGCTTAATATGATGCCTCTCTGTACATCTATAGGTGTACTGAAGTTCTTTGCTCAGTACTTTGTAGAACTTGCGAATATGGCCATATCTTATTTCATAAATCTGGTTATCCATTCGTAAGACTTTACTGCATCTACATAGGTCATACTATACAATAACTCTCTTACTTCGATTTATCGTTATTGAGGTCTGCAACTAACTCCAGGTTACTCTCGTTGCTTATCCTTAAGACTGGTGGTCTAATCTCATCTCATACTGTTAAACTTTTATCCATCTTTTGTTGATTCACCTTAATGTTGATTCATCGTCTACCACTAATAACTTGATCTTTTATGTAACACCGCCGCTAGGGCTCGCGTCTCATCGGGGACATCTGGAGTGATTAGATTGATCCACTTGTTGCGTCCATAAGCTATTACTTTTCCTGGTTTTCTGCCCACTTGTTGCGTCCATACTTAGCTTATCTTAGTGCCCACACATGCCAGAGTTTTTGTGCAACTCATATGATCTCGAATATTAATTTTAATTTTACTTCCAGTTCATTATCTACGGTAGGTGCCACTTTGCTTTGGAGTGCTTACAATGTTGTTGTGAGACTGTTGTTACATGACCATTTCCTCTTTAGGTCGTTGTGCCTAGGTTGAAGTCTTCTTCCTTATTTCCTCAGCTAGTCTTTTGTTGTAGTACTTAGGGATAACCTTTGACTCTCGTAAAGCTGTGAGCTTATTACGGACCTTTTGATGTCCTTCCTTGCCTATAATCATCCATAGTTGCTTACCTCTGTGCCCTTGTGCTTGTAGGGTTGCTTCTGAACTGATATTTTGACTGCCTTCCAGTGGCACTTTCTTTTATCCTCGTAACACTCATATAGTACCTTTAACTACCCTGATTCCTATTTGAATATATCTCAAGTATTATAATGACATTACTGTGAGGTTGAATTCTCCATGTTGGGGTTTACTACATTTATCCTGCATGATCTGTTGACTTGTCTGTAACTTCCTGTCTAGTCATGATGAGGCTCTTCCTGAATCAACTACTAACTACTCGTCGGCCCATTCTCATATCTATATTCCGCGTAATTTTTCTTGGGTTATTTTATTGTCTTAACTTACCTCACATACTGGCTCCTTATCTATCAATAACATCCTGTGCAAGAACCCTTACTTCCTTTTTTTTGACGTCGTGCTTACATAACATTTTGGAATAATAGCATATCTGTGACATTTGGATAAGTGCAATCTCATCCCTTTATCATTTTTATTGCATTCTTCCTTTATCATTCCGTATTACCCCCTTTAGGAGAGTACTAAGACTTGGAGCTATGACGACCTGCCTATAGATGTTTTTCCTCTTCATCATTGGCATCTTCTCACATTATCAATGACCCTTACTCGCCTTGCGGTACTCCTTCTGTACCAAGGATAACGAAATTCCTTACTCGCGAGGGTGGCACATAGTGTAACTGGAACACATAGTCCCTTAAGCTTAACTTTGCTCACATTGCTTGCTTTAGGAAAGCGTCTTCCTAAATGACCATTCTCTGAATTTCTCATGAATCTTCTTCTATTGTCCATTATATTATCACCGGAATGAAATATGAAACTATCACGCCCCAACTTTGGGAGGCGCGACCGGCGCTCAATCGAGTGAACCTAACTGAGCAAGCCTTATCAACCGCTATCTACCTAACTCGATAGGAATAAGGAAGACATGCTTACTTTTATTTAAACTAGGAAAGATAGTACATTTAACATCTTAGTTCATTTTATATCACAACATTTAAAACGTGGTTAAACTTCCAAGGTTCCATACAAGTTATAGTGTAGAAGAAAACAAGAGTACAAGGTTACAACATGGTCCATTGACTTATCCAATACCCATACATAACCCACACAAACGTCTACAGAGCCTCTAAGGATACAAAAGACGTGGTAACAATGCCGGCAACAAGGCCCCGGCTATACCTCAAAAGTGAAAGTCTAAAATAAAAATATGTACAATATAACCCCTTAAAGGAGAAAGGGGCTCACCAAGACTTTGAGAAGAAGGTACTCCGCTATGCGCGATCGGCACTTTCCGCAATGGAGCCACCTACATTCAAAAAAAAATGTAGTGCCCCCGGCAAAAGGGATGTTAGTGCCTTCGAATAGCACTAGTATGTATAACTAAACACAATTTTACTAGAAAGAACTATCAAGCAAGTACAAGTAAATCACATGAGTAAATCAAATATGCAATTCATTCAATCCTTCATATAATTTCCAAAACTTAGTTTGGGGCATTTCTTTCATATCTTCATCACTGTTCTCAATACCACCGCCACATTTTGCTACAAAATCTGCCACATCCCTCTTCATGTTGTTCCACCAATAAATTTCCTTGAGATCATGATACATTTTTGTAGAACCGGGGTGCACGGAATACCTGGATGTGTGAGCTTCTTCCATGATCCTTTACCGAAGACCGTCGATATCAGGAACACAGAGGCGGTCTTGGTACTGTAGAGTACCATCATTCATGCCAAAGGAAAAAGTTGTGGTATTGTGTTTGTGAATCCCCTCTTTCAATTGTGCTAACAAGGGGTCGTTGAATTGTTTTTCCTTCACCTCCGCTACAAGCGATGATTCGGCCCTATTCTGTATAATTACCCCTCCTTCACTAGAGCCCGCAAGGCGAACTCCCAAACTGGCCAACTGGTAAACCTCCCTGGCTAACGGCCTCTGATATGCCCCCAAATGAGCCAAACTCCCCATAGATTTTTGACTAAGTGCATCTGCCACGATATTAGACTTTCCCGGGTGATAGAGAATGTCGATGTCATAGTCCTTGAGTAACTCTAGCCATCTTCTTTGCCTCAAATTCAACTCTTTCTGCTTGAAAATATATTGAAGGCTCTTATGATCTGTAAATACATCCACATGGACCCCATACAAATAATGTCGCCAAATCTTTAGCGCAAACACCACTGCTGCCAGCTCTAGGTCATGGGTTGGATAGTTCTTCTCATGATTCTTGAGTTTCCTAAAAGCATAGGCTATAACCTTGCCATGTTGCATCAACACACACCCGAGCCCAATCCTTGAAGCATCGCAATACACCGCAAATCCCTATGTACCCTCTGGCAGGGCCAATACCGGTGTTGTTGTCAACCTTGATTTCAATTTTTGGAAACTCATTTCACAAGCATCGGACCATTGGAATTTAACTATTTTTTGCATCAATTTAGTCAATGGAGAGGCAAGAGTAGAAAACCCCTCCACAAACCTCCTGTAGTATCTAGCTAAACCCAAGAAAATGTGGATCTCAGTTGGAGTGGTAGGTCTAGGACAATTCTTCACTGCTGCAACCTTCTGAGGATCAACTATAATTCCTTCCCTGGAAACCACATGACCCAAAAACGCTACATATTCAAGCCAAAATTCACATTTTGAAAATTTCGCATATAGTTGATGTTGCTGAAGAGTCTGAAAAACTGCCTTGAGATGGTCAGCATGGTCCTCCTGACTTTGGGAATATACCAAAATGTCGTCAATGAACACTATCACAAAGGAGTCTAGAAAGGGCTTGAAAACTCGATTCATAAAGTCCATGAAAGCTGCGGGGGCATTTCTTAGCCCAAAAGACATCACCATAAATTCGAAGTGCCCATACCGAGTTCTGAAGGCTGTTTTTGGAATATCCTGCTCCCTTATCTTCAAATGGTGATACCCGGACCGCAAGTCAATCTTTGAGAAACATGTAGCACCCTGCAATTGATCAAACAAGTCATCAATTCTTGGCAGAGGAGATTTTTTTTTATTGTGACTTTGTTGAGTTACTGGTAGTCAATACACATCCGCAGTGATCCGTCTTTCTTTCTCACAAACAAGACCGGTGCGCCCCATGGCGACACACTCGGCCGAATGTAACCTTCTCTAACAAATCCTTCAATTGCTCCTTTAGCTCTTTCAATTCTGTCGGTGCCATTCTATAAGGTGGAATTGATATAGGCTGCGTGCCTGGCATCACATTGATACCAAAGTCAATCTCCCTATCTGGGGGAATCCCAGGGAGCTCATCTGGAATGACATCAGGGAATTCATTCACAACCGGTACAGACTCAAGGCTAAGCGCCTCAGGATCGACATCCGTAACCTGAACTAGATGATAGATACACCCCTTCTTGATCATCATCGCGGCCTTAAGGTAGGAAATAAACTGACATCTAGGCACTACATTATCACCCTTCCATTCAATAACGGGCTCATCAGGGAATTCAAACCTAATAGTCCTAGTCTAACAGTCAAGTTTAGAAAAGCATGAATAAAGCCAATCCATCCCCATTATTACATCAAAGTCGACCATCCCTAACTCAACAACATCGGTCGTGGTATCCCTACCCTGCACCGTGACAATACACCCTCTATAGACTCGAGTAGCCAAAATTGACTCTACAACTGGGATAGATACTGAGAATGGTTCATGAAGTTGTTCTGGTTCTATCCTGAATTCCATAGCAACAAAAGGGATAATATAGGATAAGGTGGAACCGGGGTCAATAAGTGCATACACATCATGAGATTGGACAGTCAGAATACCTGTAACAACATCTGGAGAAGCCTCTGCGGTCTAGAGACCACTCATAGCATAGAATCAGCTGGGTCCTCCTGACCTCTGCGCACCACCCCTAGCTACACCACACCTTATGGGTGATAGGGTACCTGGAGCTGGAGAAGGGGCTGAAGATGTAGCAGCTGCTGGACTGGTGGGCTGAGCTTCGCCCCTACCTGCTCCCTGGCGAGACACACGACAATGTCTCTGAATATGACCCCTCATCCCACATCCATAGCATATAGGTAACTCCATATAGTAAATTCCCAAATGCATCTTCCAGCACCTGGGGCACGGGGACCTCTGCTGCTGCTGGAACCTTTCTCCTGACCGACCCCGCTGATGGGATCCCCTGTTGCCCTAACCGGGCCTGAAATGACTCCACTGCTGCTGGCTGGGCCCTGATGGCGGTGCACTAGCTGAAGACTGTGCAACAGACTGGGGAGGCCTTGATGATCCTCCCCTGAAATCTGATCTTCCTCCACCTAGTGACTCTCTCATGTTGCACGTGGACCTGGCCTTGCTGTTACCCTCTCTCTCCATTCTGTTCTTCAACTTACGGTTCTCTGTAGCCTAAGCAAAAGCTACCATCATCCCATAATTCATATCCAAATTTAATGCAGCCGTAGAAGCCTTATTAATGGTCAAAGAATTAAGTCCCTGAACAAACCGACACACCTTAGCCTCCATTGTGGGCAACATATGAATGGCATATTCTGACAAGCGAGCAAACTCCATTTGGTACTCCCACACACTCCGGTTACCCTGCCTCAAGTTTTCAAACTCCGCTGCCCGGGATGCCCATGTCTCGGCGGGCAGGAAATGATCTATAAAGGCGTCTGCAAACTAACTCCATCTTGCCGGATGACGGCCCTCCTCATGGGAATCCTTTCACAACTCAAACCATGAATAGGCAACCCCTTTCAGGAGGTAGGCAACCAACTCCACCCCCTCTGTCTCAATTGCACGCATCACCCTGAGGGTCTTGTGCATCTCATCAATTAAATCTTGGGGGTCTTCTTTTGGATTGGCACCCGTAAATACCAGAGGGTCTAACTGAAGGAATCTTTTTACCTTGGAACTAGTAGAATTCCTTTGCTGGCTGGATGAGCTGGGTGCAACATTTGATCTCTAGGCCTGAGAGGCCACTAATTGGGTCAGCATCTGAATAGCTCCCCTAAGATTCCCATCAGAAATACAAGAACCTGAGGTTGGGGTTGGAGGTGGGACATAAGTATCAACGGGGGGGATAGTGGTACCTTCCGTAGGTGTAGGAACTGGGGTAGTTTGCTCTGGAATAGAAGGATCTGGAAGAGTAATAATAAGGCGACTACCCTCACTCGCAACATCAAGCAATGAATCATCAGCCACTCGTAGGGTGGCATTGGCTTCTTGACCAATTCTCGCTTTCTTCTTAGGTTCCATTTACTAAAAGATAGAACAACGCACTGATTAGGAAGAAAACAGTTTCATCGCACGATCAAGAATATCAAAGAAGGGTGTTATTCCTAAATGCCCAAGTAGCCTCCAACGTATGGATGTGGTCGACAACACACCGATAAGAAGGACTCTACTAGACACGGCTCCGAAACATCCTAGGACACTTTAAAACCTTAGGCTCTGATACCAAGTTTGTCATGCCCCAACTTCGGGAGGCGCGACCGGCGCTCAATCGAGTGAACCCAACTGAGCAAACCTTATCAACCGTTATCTACCCAACTCGATAGGAATAAGGAAGTCATGCTTACTTCTATTTAAACTAGGAAAGATAGTACATTTAACATCTTAGTTCATTTATATCACAACATTTAAAACGTGGTTAAACTTCCAAGGTTCCATACAAGTTATAGTGTAGAAGAAAGCAAGAGAACAAGGTTACAACATGGTCCATTGACATATCCAATACCCATACATAACCCACACAAACGTCTACGGAGCCTCTAAGGATACAAAATACGTGGTAACAATGCCGGCAATAAGGCCCTGGCTATACCTCAAAAGTGAAAGTCCAAAATAAGAAGATGTACAATAACCCCTTAAAGAAGAAAGGGGCTCACCAAGACTTTGAGAATAAGGTACTCCGCTATACGCAATCGGCACTATCCGCAATGGAGCCACCTACAATCAAAAAAAAAATATAGCGCCCCCGATAAAAGGGATGTTAGTGCCATCGAATAGCACTAGTATGTATAACTAAACACAATTTTACTAGAAAGAACTATCAAGAAAGTACAAGTAAATCACATGAGTAAATCAAATATGCAAGTCATTCAATCCTTCATATAATTTCCAAAACTTAGTTTGGGGCATTTTTTTCATATCTTCATCACTGTTCTCAATACCACCGCTATCTTGAGCGGAGTCCGATCACGATCCGACCGGCTAGGTTGCCTCATTGGAGGCATATATCTCAATCACTATTTCATTTCCCTTATCCAGAATTCAATATCATCACATTACCACCATGTGTGCGGCATGGTGTCCGATCACGACCCGATCGGCTAGGCCGCCTTATCTAGGCGTTGTTCCCTTCTCATTAGTCATCACATCTGAATCTTTATTTCATATATATATCATAGCAATTCCTTGGAACTCAGGGCCACCATTATCACATCGTTTTCCATTTTCAGTATTCATCTTGCAGGTTGTGATCATAGGCATATACAAAAGTAATTCAAGTTGCAGCACAGGTAAGTGGGCACATAGCTAGCATGAATAATTCTCAGTTTCTATCTTGACTTATAGCCTAAGCATTTCAACACATAATTGTATTCTTCATACTTCTCTAATTATCAAGAATGGTACATTACTCACATTGAGGCACACCCTTCACGTATATGTGTAGTTAATTGCAAATCAATTAATGTGCAATAACAATCAATACATTAACCAATTCAAATCTTACCACACTCTCGTAAACGCCAACGGAGCTCAATTTCTAATAAAAGGGGATTTTAGTCATACATACCTCGTTTAAGCTTTCCTTAAATTACTACAATGTTTCGGAAATTCTAGAAATCCCAATCTACTTGAGACATAACAAAATTGAACACAATTTAGGAAGGTATTCATGGTTTCAGCTCATTTGAGCATTTTATCAAATACTAGTTGAGCATCTTGATTTCAAATCTCATTTACAAGGTTTCCTTCATTCCCCAACCCAATCTTTGCGTATTTATGTTCAACAATCTTCCCACAAACGTAATTCGTACATGCATGTATACATAATACTATTATACCCAAGAATCATACCCCAATAAACCATCTCACAATCTCTACAACACCAACACAACCTAGGTTAGGCACATATGGCTTCCAATCACCATTCCATGAGTTCTAATGTATATATCATACATAAATAATCACCATAGAGTAGTTAGAGATGATAGACATACCTCTTGTAGTAAGAATTTTGAGAATCCCCACTTGTAGAGTTCTTTATCAATTTAGGGATTTGAATGGGAATCTATGGATATTCAATATTAATCCTTGTTAATATAAGTGTTTAGGAGTAGTAATCAACTCAAAATACTCCAGAAACATTACCTTGGATCATGGGAGGGAAGTATGGGATGGATTCCCCTTGATAAAACAAGCCCTAGCTCAAAAAAATGACTTAGGGACGCTCCATACCCAGTCTTGGGGTATTTATAGGGCTGTTGGCCGCACGGCCACGGTCAAACCGCGGTGGGCGCAGTCTTACCGCGGTTTGCCGCACTCGGAGGCAGAAACACCCAGTTTTCCCGCGGTTGCACCGCGGACGCGCGTCTGACACAGGTCCGATAAAATGTTCATAGCTTTCTGTATACACCTCCAAATGACGAACGGTTTGATGCGTTGGAAACTAGACTCAAAGAGCTTTAATTTTATAGGTTTTTCATCACACAAAACCTTATATAAATAGAGATATACTTGTCCAAAGTGAGGTCTTGTGCGTACTCATTTACAACTTTAGTCTATTTGGTAATTTTCCAACTTGGCTTAGACTTAGGCCTCTCCTTAGACCCCAAACCACTTATAATATGACTTATACACTTATTAACTTATCCAATTGATATCCATTATATCATGAACCCTCACTTGCACACAAGATAAAATAATTAGCCTATCTTGGCACCACGAAATCTTAGATTACTTAGCAAAATTTTCTGGGGTTTTACATTCTCCCCCGCTTAGGATCATTCGTCCTCGAATGAGGATCAAGGTTCATTCACTAGCCATCCTTATGTAACTTCAGCTTGTTCACATTATGAAATATATCAACAGTCCCGAATTTGGCTAACTCCTTAAATTTCCGAAAATTTTGCCAGAGTTTCCTTTGTAACTAGGACTATCTACCGGTCAGAGGGCCCCAGATACATATACTAACAGCATATACATGTCCCATAGACAAAACATAACTTGTACAACACCAACCATGGCCGCATAGGCAACATATATAACCAAAATGGAATAGTTTAGCATAGATCAAATCAAAAGATAAGAGTTCATAGGAACCAAATGCATGAAAGCTATTACATAACTATTCAAACAAATGTGGGTACTTCTTTCTCATTTCTTCCTCGGCTCCCCAAGTGGCTTCCTCAACCTGCTGGTTCCACCATAACACTTTTACAGAGGCAATTTCCTTATTTCTCAATTTTCGGACTTGCATATCAAGAATGGCAACTGGAATTTCTTCATAAGATAGTTCTTCATTAACCTCAATAGCTTCAATTGGTACAATAGCGGACGGATCTCCCACTACCTTCTTCAACATAGACACATGGAAGACCGGATGTACCAACGACATCTCGGGTGGCAGCTGGAGCTTGTATGTCACCTAACCAATCCTCTGAATAATTCTGTACGGTTCGACAAACCTCGGACTTAATTTCCCTTTCTTCCCGAATCGCATGATACCCTTCATGGGGAAAACCTTCAAAAATACCCAATCATCTTCTTTGAACTCCAAATCTCTACGACGAATGTCCGAATAAGACTTTTGATGACTCTGAGCAGTTTTTAAGCTCTCCTTAATAATCTTGACTTTCTCCATGGCCTGATACATGAGGTCCGGCCCTATCAATTCTGCTTCTCCAACCTCGAACCACCCAATGGGAGACCTACATCTCCTACCATACAGTGCCTCGAATGGTGCCATTTGGATACTAGCATGGAAGCTATTGTTGTAAGCAAATTCTATGAGTGGCAAATGGTCATCCCAACTACCCTTGAAATCAATAGTACAAGCACGCAACATGTCTTCAAGTGTCTAAATAGTCCGCTCTGCTTGCCCATCAGTTTGTGGATGAAAAGTTGTGCTAAGGTTTACCTGCATACCCAAACCTTGCTGAAATTTCTTCCAAAAGTTGGCCATGAACTGAGCCCCTCGATTTGAAATGATTGAGACTAGAGTGCCATGCAACCTAACTATTTCTTTGATATACAACTGAGCATATTGTTCCGCTATGTCGGTAGATTTAACTGGCAAGAAGTGCGTTGATTTTGTGAGTCGCTCAACGATCACCCAAATTGAGTAGAACCTGCGCGAAGTGCGCGGCAGCCCTACTACAAAATCCATATTGATTATCTCCCATTTCCACATTAGAATTTCTATGCTTTGAGTCAATCCACCGGGCCTTTGATGTTCGGCCTTCACTTGTTGACAATTTGGACATTTTGCAACAAAATCCGCCACATCCCTCTTCATGTTGTTCCACCAATAAATTTCCTTGAGATCATGATACATTTTTGTAGAACCGGGGTGCACGGAATACCTGGATGTGTGAGCTTCTACCATGATACTTTCCCGAAGACCCTCGATATTAGGAACACATAAGCGGTCTTGGTACAGTAGAGTACCACATTCATGCCAAAGGAAAATGTTGTGGTATTGTGTTTGTGAATCCCCTCTTTCATTTGTGCTAACAAGGGATTGTTGAATTGTTTTTCCTTCACCTCCGCTACAAGCGATGATTCGGCCCTATTCTGTATAATTACCCCTCCTTCACTAGAGCCCGCAAGGCGAACTCCCAAATTGGTCAACTGGTAAACCTCCCTGGCTAACGGCCTCTGATATGCCCCAAATGAGCCAAACTCCCTATAGATTTTCGACTAAGTGCATCTACCACGGCATTAGACTTTCTCAGGTGATAGAGAATGTCGATGTCATAGTCCTTGAGTAACTCTAGCCATCTTCTTTGCCTCAGATTAAACTATTTCTGCTTGAAAATATATTGAAGGCTCTTATGATCTGTAAATACATCCACATGGACCCCATACAAATAATGTCGCCAAATCTTTAGCGCAAACACCATTGGTGCCAGCTCTAGATCATGGGTTGGATAGTTCTTTTCATGATTCTTGAGTTGCCTAGAAGCATAGGCTATAACCTTGTCGTGTTGCATCAACACACACCCGACCCTGATCCTTGAAGCATCGCAATACACCACAAATCACTATGTACCCTCTAGCAGGGCCAATACCGGTGTTGTTGTCAACCTTGATTGAAATTCTTAGAAACTCTTTTCACAAGCATCGGACCATTGGAATTTAACTGCTTTCTGCGTCAATTTAGTCAATGGAGAGGCAAGATTAGAAAACCCCTCCACAAACCTCCTGTAGTATCCAGCTAAACCCAAGAAACTGCGGATCTCAGTTGGAGTGGTAGGTCTAGACCAATTCTTCACTGCTGCAACCTCTTGAGGATCAACCATAATTCCTTCCCTAGAAACGACATGACCCAAGAACGCTACAGATTCAAGCCAAAATTAACATTTTGAAAATTTCACATACAGTTGATGTTGCTGAAGAGTCTGCAAAACTGCCCTGAGATGGTCAACATGGTCCTCCCGACTTTGGGAATATACCAGAATGTTGTCAATGAACACTATCACAAAGGAGTATAGAAAGGGCTTGAAGACTCGATTCATAAGGTCCATGAAAGTTGCGGGGGTATTTCTTTGCCCAAAAGACATCACCATAAATTCGAAGTGCCCATACCTAGTTCAGAAGGCTATTTTTGGAATATCATGCTCCCTTACCTTCAATTGGTGATACTCGGACCACAAGTCAATTTTTGAGAAACACGTAGCACCCTGCAATTGATCAAACAAGTCATCAATTCTTGGCAGAGGATATTTGTTTTTGATTGTGACTTTGTTGAGTTGCCGGTAGTCAATACACATCCGCAGCGATCCGTCTTTCTTTCTCACAAACAAGACCAGTGCGTCCCATGGCGACACACTCGGCCGGATGAAACCCTTCTCTAACAAATCCTTAAATTGCTCCTTTAGCTCTTTCAATTCTGTCGGTGCCATTCTATAAGGTGGAATTGATATAGGCTGCATACCTGGCATTACATCGATACCAAAGTCAATCTCCCTATTTGGGGGAATCCCAGGGAGCTCATCTGGAAAGACGTCCGGGAATTCATTCACAACCGGTACAAACTCAAGGCTAAGCGCCTCAGCATCGACATCCGTAACCCGAACTAGATGATAGATACACCCTTTCTTGATCATCTTTGTGGCCTTAAGGTAGGAAATAAACCGACCTCTAGGCACTACATTATCACCCTTCCATTCAATAACAGGCTCATTAGGAAATTCAAGCCTAGTAGTCCTAGTCCGACAGTCAAGTTTAGCAAAGCATGAATAAAGCCAATCCATCCCCATTATTACATTAAAGTCGATCATCCCTAACTCAACAAGATCGGCTGTGGTATTCCTACCCAGCACCATGACAATACATCCTCTATAGAATCGAGCAGCTAAAATTGACTCTCCAACTGGGGTAGATACTAAGAATGGTTCACGAAGTTGTTCTGGTTCTATCCCGAATTCCATAGCAACAAAAGGGGTAACATAGGATAAGGTGGAACCGGGGTCAATAAGTGCATACACATCATGAGATTGGACAGTCAGAATACCTGTAACAACATCTGGAGAAGCCTCTGCGGTCTAGCGACCACTCATAGCATAGAATCAGCTGGGTCCTCCTGACCTCTACGCACCACCCCTAGTTGCACCATGCCTTGTGGGTGATGGGGTACCTTGAGCTGGAGAAGGGGCTGAAGATGTAGCAGCTGCTGGACTGGTGGGCTGAGCTTCGCCTCTACCTGCTCCCTGGCGAGACACACGACAATGTCTCTGAATATGACCCCCCATCCCACATCCATAGCATATAGGACTTATCTCAATTGCTTGAGTGCTAAGATCTTCCTCATGAGGTACTGTCTGGCATCTTCCGAACTATCTCAAAACTCGGCAGGGTGCGTAAGGTTGAATTCCCTTAAGCCCCATCAGTAAGAAACAAGTTTTAGCTGCCGACATATATAGGATCTCATCAACAGGCAACCATCCTAGCGTCCATTGTATTTGGCTGGCAGTAAAAGCTTGAAAGAACGAGGTCCATGCCAGGACTCCTTTGGGAAAACTGATCTCTTTGGTTCTCGTGTAAGATTCTTCTATGCAAGTCTTTTCCGGGGAACCATGGCTCAAAATCTCGGAATGATGGCAGAGGTGCTCGGTCATCCATATTTGTAGGAGCAAGTTACAACCTTCGAAGAAATTTCCCCCAGCTTTACAAGCTGTAAGAGCTCGAAAGATGTCAGATACCACCATAGGTGCGAGAGTACTGTCATTTTGCGTGAGTAAAGTGCTGACGACCCCGGATATCTTCAAATCAATGTTTCCGTCTTTCCTTGGAAATACCAGAAGGCCCAGGAACATCATCATGAAAGCTACCCGTCTGTGTTTGTCCCACTTCTGACGAACACCTTTGCTGCACAGTTTGTTGATTGGATTATTGAATCCCCCCTCATGACCGTACCTATCATATATGAAGCATGGAGTACAAAATCCGGCTGCCAGATCCGGGTTGTGGACCGTTCTGGGTATCTTCAATGAATCTAGGAACCGATGTACCGTGACAACTCTTGGGGCGACCAAGTATTTTTGCCTCAACGGAAGTTCAGCATTCCCGATGTACCCGGCCATTTCTTCCAAAGTCGGGGTGAGTTCAAAATCAGAGAAATGGAAAACATTGTGCGTCGGGTCCCAATAGGTAACCAAAGCTCTTATGATATCTCCCTGAGGCTGGATTTCCAACAAACCCACGAGACCTTTCAAATATTTCTTAACCTCATTTTGTCCTTCAACACCTAGATCATTCCACCATAGCCGTAACTTGACAGGGATTTTGGTCATTATTGAAAAATGTTCATTTTGCATCGTGCTCATCCTGCACATTTATTAAGGTGATTTTAACAAAAATGACTTGACTCCAAAATATTTTACAAAGGGGATCAAGTTTTGAACACGGCCTTTAAACACTTTGGGGACGAAGATTTTAAGGCTGTGTGGGTCAACTGGATAAAAATACTAAACAAGACCCAAAGGTGGCTGTTCATGCAAAGTCAGCCTTCCGGCGTCCCTTTTCGGGAACATTCGGCTATTTATGATAAAACAACATCACCTGACTTATTTATGACTCTTTTTAAAATTTGACATATTTCCCTTTTTTTATTGATTTTGGCTATTTTAGCAAAATGGGGTTGAACCCGACGAGGGTTGCCTACGTATCTCACATCCGGTTAAACTAAACTATATTAAGACATGAAACTATTTTTGTGTTTTCAAGATTATATAAAAATAAAATAAGGTACTATTTTTGTATTTTTTTATTTAAATTTATGAAAGATACGTAAACTAAAATATTTTTGTAATTTTTATTTTTTGTGACGAAATAAAGTAAAAGAGTCAAAATTAGTTGGAATAAAGATATTAGGCCTAAATTAAATATTTACGTGCTAAAATATAAAAAATCTTGGGGAGGGTCAAAATGACATGTCTACATGTAGCCCCTGCTATGCCAGAGGACGAGCAGCGCGAAAAATACAAATTTTGTGTGTTATAATTGAGCTTGTTGAGTTATATTAGGAGTCTATTATGTTAATTGATTCACTTTCCGTTTTAAAAACAGTGTAATCCCCTATTTCACGCCGTAAATACAATCGAATACAGTTGAATACAATAATCTATCCAGCTGTAATCCCATGTTTCACTCCATGAATACAGTCGAATACATTCGAATACAACAACTGATTAGCTGGACTTCCCTGATTCACGCCTATTTTTGCTATTGTATTTATGAATACAACAACAACAACAACAACGACCCAGTATAATCCCATAAGTGGGGTCTGAGGAGGGTAATATGTACGCAGACCTTACCCCTACCCCGAAGGGTAGAGAGGCTGTTTCCAGGAGACCCTCGGCTCAAAAAAGCAATAGGAGATGATATATTAGTGCCATAAAAATGCGTAATAAAAATAACAACAACAATATATAAGAGATATGAAATATGAAATACAGGATACAAAATACGAAATACGAAATAGATGGCTGGTATAGTACAACTAGAAGGGAAAGCCCTGCATCAATAGACGACCAATGACATTCCTAGTCTAACTCCTAACTGGATAGTCTCCCTCTATTGTGCTGTAGAAATATTCACTCTCCCCTAACCTACAACCTTAATGCTCGACCTCCATAATTCCCTATCAAGGGCCATGTCCTCAGTAATCCTAAGTCGCGCCATGTCCTGTCTGATCACCTCTCCCCAATACTTCTTAGGTCTTCCTCTACCTCTCCGCGTGCCCACTACAGCCAGTCGCTCACACCTCCTCACCGGTGCATCAGTGCTCCTCCTCTGAATGTGCCCGAACCATCTGAGTCTTACTTCCCGCATCTTGTCCTCCATGGGGGCCACACCCACCTTCTCTCGAATATCTTCATTCCTAATCTTATCCATCCTTGTATGCCCGCACATCCACCTCAACATCCTCATCTCTGCTACTTTCATCTTCTGGATGTGTGAGTTCTTTACCGGCCAACATTCAGTTCCATATAACATGGCAGGCCTAACCACTGCTCTATAAAACTTACCTTTTAGTAACGGTGGCACTTTCTTGTCACACAAGACTCCCGACGCTAACCTCCACTTCATCCACCCCACCCCTATACGGTGTGTGACATCCTCGTCAATCTCCCCGATCCCCTGCATAACCGATCCAAGGTACTTGAAACTACCTCTCTTGGGAATGACTTGAGAGTCAAGCCTCACTTCAACTCCCGCTTCCGTCGGCTCAACTCCAAATTTGCACTCGAGGTATTCCGTCTTCGTCCTACTCAACTTGAAACCTTTAGCTTAAATACATCAAATATATCTTATAACCATATAAAAGATATCTATAATCCGTAATATAGCAAACGGTATCTATAGATGACTAATTACTACTAAAAGACGTTTTATGAAAATTTCTCTAGAATGTACCATAGTGTTGGGCTTAAATCATTGCACGTGTAATGCACGTGTACTACCAGTACCAAATATTTTCTTAACTCTACATTTATTGCTCGCCTTCAAGTTCAGTCACTCCTTTGTTCTTCTAATTCTCTTCCTTTCGCTGCTCTCTCTGGAATTACCTTTCTCCTTCACAGCTTCAAAATGTCATCTCTCTTTGGGTGAATTTGCTAACTTTTTTCGAAGCTTCCTTTCAGTGCGGGATCTATTCTCGCTGTTCTTTACTCTGAAAAAGTTTAAAAATTTTCTGTTGATGGGCTGAGATGGTATTTTATGGCATGCCTCTTTTCTGTATAGATTGGAAAAGGTAAATTGTGGAGTTCCTTGCTTCCTATTTGTACAGCAAAACTCATGCATGTCCTTCTTTGATTGAGGATTTCTTTTTCAAATTGCTAAATTCTTAATTTCAGTTCTATGTTATCTCTGCTGTGTGATTTACTTTTGTTTAATTCTGGTGAATTTGTTGATGGGTCTGCGATGATGACTTTTAGCATGAGAACTCTACAATACTTAAAATTAGGTTCTTTAGTGGAATGAGAGTGTTAATATGTATGTGCTTGGCCGATTATAGTATAATGGATGTCTTTTTTTTTTCTTGGGTGTTCATTCTTTTAGAGATCTCCAGAGATTTTTCCATTTTCCTCTATTTGTATTTGGTGTGGCATCTCTATTTTTAGAGTTATTTTCTGCAATCTTTATTTGTTCATTGCGCTTTCTTTATTTGTAATAAAATAATCTCGT
Source organism: Nicotiana sylvestris (assembly GCF_000393655.2). Lineage (NCBI taxonomy): Eukaryota > Viridiplantae > Streptophyta > Magnoliopsida > Solanales > Solanaceae > Nicotiana > Nicotiana sylvestris. The sequence goes on along the minus strand of NC_091059.1, from coordinate 92,730,844 downwards.
GTCAATATGTTAGCTTGCTATTCTATTTGAATACTCTCTTGCTAGAATTGTACATGGATGTTACTAATTGTGCCTGATCTGCACATTATATTGTCCTTTATGAATACAGAATTAAATCGGAAAATCTGATGTATAAAAAATGACAGGAATGTTGAAGTGAACTATACAGCCATGGTGTTTGATGATATGTCTGCAAGAGGTAAATCTAGATTTTTTACCGTGGAAATTATCAATTGCATTTGCTCCTACCACCGCACTTGAGGAAAAAAGTTTGTTTCTTTCTTTCTCCTTCTTTTTCTTCTTTTTATTCCCCAAAGTTAATAGCTACTTCAAAAACTCTGCAAGATTTTGATTCCTAAAGATTTAAAATTTTGTACCTATCTTACTGGCTTCGACTCAACCTGACGCATTTATACGTGCATCATCTTTTAAATTTTTCTAAAATACTCATTTAAATTAGTGCAGTTCGTCTTTTGCTTTAGAAAAAGATAATCAATATATTCTTTCTAGATGGCCCTGCTTAAGAATGAACAATCTAGATATCATTTATATTATTGTAGATAATAATTGTAGTATAATGGAAATTCCTTAAGCTTTCATTAAGGAGTCATATGTTGGGTCTTTATTCTAACTTATGTTTGTAAGACAAGGACACTGCTAGCAAATTTTTAGGTAATGGATGATGAGAAGATATATAGGTATAGTGGTTTATATAAAATGTTAGACATCTAAAAATGTGCTTCTCCTCACAAGGTAGGGGTAAGGTCTGCGTACACACTACCCTCCCAAACCCCACGGTGTGGGATTCTACTGGGTATGTTGTTGTTGTATCTAAAAGTGTGCCTCTCTTGTGGACGGGAAAAAACAAATTGTTAATGATTCTATTCATTATGGACTTGCAATATCACAAACCGTGAAGGATAAATGTGATTCTGGGCATGCGAATCGACTCAATTTCTTATGAGTATGGATTAGTCTCTTTAGACTTTGGTCAACTGTACAACAACAACATACCCAATATAATCCCACAAGTGGGATCTTTGGTCAACTGTAACTTATCAAAATCAAATCTCAGTTAAGAACAAAATTGTATATATTTGAAAGATGTGCTTGATCATGTTCACTTATGGGTGAATCTTTCTATTTACTATAATGATTGTTATTAGAAGAATCTAAGGACTGTTAACGTATGATGTTTGAAGCCAATTTTGTAAAGACTGTTGCTTTTAAATAATCTTGATTGTGGTTGCTTCTTTGGACAAAAATTATAACATACTACGAGTTTGACCAATTAAAGAGAATTTTTTTCTTTCTTCCAGATATCATGAAACTTTTTTCTGATCGGTGCCAGATACCATAAACTTACAGTGTGTAATAACTAATAAGACTAAATGGTGACTGAATGTTATACTTGTGATATTTGAACTTCTTGCTTGCCTCTCTATTTTCATAGTATAAATGAATATGATTCTTCTTTTTTGGGTTTATTTGATGATATATTGCTTCTAAAACTAAGTTGTTCTCTTCCATGTTGGCACACTCATTGATTCACTGAGCGGTCTCTGCAGCACCTAGATAAGTAATACTCCTATGATGTTCTGTAATGAACTAATAATTCAGATGCATGGTTTTCTTGATAGTGATCTCCGGGTGGCTCATCGTATAACATGTTTTCTGATTACTATAATTTCTTTATATAAGTACTTACAAGTGTGTAAATGTCCATATAAGCTGTCTTCAAGTTGGTTGTATATTTGTAAATTTTTATTATTTCTCCTGCTCTAATATACCCTTTGATTCGAAAATTAGAAATGCTCCGCATATTGATTTTTGATGGATTAAAATTTAGAAAATATTGGTGCTTATAGTCCCAAGAGGGACAGAGTTCTTATACCTCCTGATGTGGAAGGGTGTTTCTTTAGAATTTGAGTTTAACTATTGTTAAAGCTGAAAAATAACTACTCTATATATCTTTTTGGCTCTGAAAACTGAGGTTTCAGTAAACCGCTTAGTCTTTTATCCACTTTACTTGTAAAATTATAAATGCCCTTAATATAGATCAATCGGATTTTATGATAAATGTTCTCTACCCAAGTGCTGGAAGATGAGCTTAATATGGTTTACTTGGACAGAATGCCTGTAGAAAATATTCATGCATATGACTGCTATGTGGAGTGTAACCAGAAGAGTTCCTTTCAAAGAAGAAGCCAGCAGTACCACTATCTATTGCAAGATTGAGAAGAATTTTGGGACCAATAGTACCACTATATGATCAATTTCACTATAGCGTGAGCCAAGAATTGAACGGCAAACTAACGTATATTGCATAATTGAAACTGCCACAGATTACAAGGTTAGCTGCTAGCTGTTTCATCAACTAAAGTTGTGATGTCCTCTCTAAGGAAGTCCAATGAAGATGGCCCGACTGCAAGCTCGAGACAGTTTTGCGCCTCCAAGTTTATTTTTCCAGTAGTATTACCTCAAAAGCCTTCGCCAGCTATTTTGTAGGACTCTCTGAAATTCCTCAGCCTCCTTGCACAAGAGCAGTTTGCACAAGAGCAGTTTTCTTGTGACACCCTTGATTCCCACCTGTGCGCATCTATCCCACACATGTTCCTTTGAAGTAGCAGATAGCACCATATATAATGTGTGTGTGTGTGTGTGTGTGTGTGTGTGTGTGTGTGTGTGTGTGTGTGTGTGTGTGTGTGTGTGTGTGTGTGTGTGTGTGTGTGTGTGTGTGACCATACTCGGCGCTATTCTGGCATTTTCTAATAATCAACTCAGCAACAAAGTGAGGACATAGAGCTGGTTTTTGCTTCATCTTCTCCCCATGTTTTTGTTTCTTTTTTTCCCTTCAGAATTTGATAGACGATAGTGACTTCTTTCGTTAAAGATTTGTAGTTAACGTCAGATGACCTTTACCAATAATGTCTCCTACCCTGTTGATAGTGTGTTGGTGATGATTTAGCATCAGTACACGCAAAGCTTACCATTGTATTCTCTTAAAAATTGTAGCTCTCTGTACGTCTGAATTTATATTTATCACATGATTACTGCACTTATCTATTATGCCATAATTACAAATTTGATTTGCTTATATAAACTTACAAAATGTGGTTTGGTAAATAGAGGTAAATTTGTTGAGAACAAAGGTAGGACAACTATATCTAAAAGCTAAAATCTTCAAAGCTTTAAAGGATTGAATGTTAATTTAAACATTTGATAACTGTCTTAATTTTTGGTAACATGCGGTTGATCATTTCTGAAGGTCGTCCAACAGCCATTTGTGACTTCTACGGTAAGGATTTGCAATATTTTTTCCAACATTATTCAGACATGAAGTTCAGTCTTCTTGTTGTTGTCATGGTGTGTAGATGTCAATTATTTTTAAATGACTCTCAACTGTTTCTTAATTTTCAATTTCATAAATTTGATTTTTTTTCAAATAAAGAATTCCTGAATATTATGAATCACAATTGGTAGGAAAGTATAAAATGACTAGAAATTTTTTCACACAATTTCTAAACTTTTAGATTCAAACATTTTTTTAATCAAAAGAAATAAAAGACGTTGAGTAAATAAATACTACAATTCGAGTTGTTGGGCCCGAGCTGCAGGGCTCATCTAGTTATATACTATAGTAAAGTAAAGTAATTAGCATGTTAGTTTTACGTTTTATTATTTATAGTACTTTAAAATCTCATTTTCTCGGTAGAAATAATTGCTTTAAGCTAAATGCAGGGATTGATGTTAAGAGTTAACACCTTCATTTTTATTTGGAGACACCAACAAGTAAGAGGTATAAATAATATTCGTTGTACAGCTTCATAGTCACACCATCCCCTCTTTGTTCAATTTGCTAACTTTATTGTTTGGATAAGAATTTTCTAGGAATTCATACAATTAGGCTCTTCAAGTTTTCTGAGTAATTTCCTTAAAACAAAGTCAAGTTCATTTCACAAATAAGGTTGAGTAACGACTTTACTGTAGTAGTATATACAAGAACCAAATTAGCACTTATTTATAATTATTTGTTTTTTAAAATTTAAATCATATAAGTTGCGATTATCATTTTATTAATAAAATATAAGATATCGTCCAACTTAGATGAATGACAACGCAAAATATTGTTCATTTAATTACTTAATTTTTTTTCCCATGCATCATAACTCATAAGTATCAAGTAATGAAATAAATTATATGCTGCAAATATTTATTCTTGAAATTAGGTAATGCTTATTGATATAAATAATAAGTTATTGTGCTTGACATGTAAAGAAAAATAGAGAAAACTGGCACTTAAATATTTTAGAAAGAGAAATTAACCTCGAGAAGGTATTTCTAATATGAAGATTTACATTTGTGGTTTGTCTGTGTATAAAATTATATGCGTCTATTTACAAAATTTATTTTATAACTCTTTTAATCTCTTCTATTTCAACTAAACTTATGATAAAATAATTTTGTGTATTCATTATTCCCTCCATTTCAAACTAGGTGACGTACTTTCCTGTCACGACCCAAAACCACCCCGGTCGTAATGGTGCCTATTATGGAACTAGGCCAGCCGACACATTCCCAAAACTAATCAGTATTTTGTCATTCTTAAGATAAAATCAAAGCTTTTTAACAATATACCTTTATAAAGTGTTTAAAACAAAATAACAATGCGGAAAAGAAAACCCGACATTAGGGTGTCACTAGTCATGAACATCTACTACAACTGTCTGGCAACCACAAAACCAACATGGTCAGAAAAATCACAGAATACACTAAGGGAGAATAAAGAGGGAGTAGAGCAAGGTTGCGATCGCCAGGAAACTACCTTGCTAACTCCGATGAACCTGCCATTGAGAAATCAACACCCGCCACCAGGGTCAGACATACCTAAATCTGTAAACAAGGTGCAGGGAGTAATGTGAGTACGCCAACTCAGTAAGTAATAAAAGTAAATAAAGACTGAGTAGCAAGAAACAAATAGAATCCACATCATGATAAACTCAGTAAGCACAACCTGCTTTCAAATCAGAATATGAGTCAAATCATCTCATTTAAAATCCAGTTTTTGGTAAAAATCATTTGAAGATGCTTTCCAACAGTTTCTATAGAGGTTCAATGTAGTTTATAGTAGAAGTGATGAAAATCATAATCGGCCCTCGGGCAAAACATAATTCGTATACAACCCATCGGACAAACATAAATCATAAACAGCCCCTCGGGCAGACCCCTCGGTCACTCAAATCAATAACTAAAATCCGAACATCTCGTAAAAACTCCAGTTTCAATGAAAGTTGTTTAAAATATTTGTTCAACTTTTTCAATAGAGGCTCAGTATAAAGAGGATTGAAAAAAGTAATTTCATAAAACAAGCCCCTAGGGCAAAAACATCACTCGTATATATATAACCCCTCGGGCAAGCCTCTCAGTCACTCATGACTCAACTCTCCTTAAACAACATTCACACTTAGCACTCATGCTTAATAAGTACCTTATAATAATCGTTGCGGCGTGCAGCCCGATCCATAAATATAGTCGACTGCGCTCACTGGGGGTGTGCAGACTCTGGAGGGGCTCCTATAGCCCAAGCACTATATCGCTGCGGCGTGCAGCCCGATCCAACATATTGCTGTGGAGTGCAGCCTGATCACCCCCCATATATATATATATATACCTACGGCGTGCAACCCGATCCATAAATATAAAATCCTCACAACTAGGCCATCGGCCTCTCTAAGTCATCAACCTCACAAGCCACTCGGGCTATCAGTAAAATAGGTTCTCAGCCCAAAATATCATTTTATGCATCAAAGGAATAATAAATACTGAGTTATGAAATCAATAAAAACATAACATGACTGAGTACGGATCTTAAGTCAAAACAGTAAGAAAATAATAAGGAAAAACCCCTAAGGGTCCAAACAACTTGGCACGAGGCCCAAATATGACATTCAGCCCAAAACATAGTAATATTTTTTCCAAACACAAGTGTATCAAATAGTTTTCAGCCAAATACGCAACTTAAGAGTCGCTACGGGACGAACCAAGTCACAATCCCCAACGGTGCACGCCCCCACGCTCGTCATCTAGCGTGTGTCACCTCAATATAGTGAAGCAAAGTGAAATTCGGGGTTTCATACCCTCAGGACAAGATTTACAATCATTACTTACCTCAAACCGGACAAAAAACTACTCCACAATGCCCTTGCCTCTCGACTCGGTCCCAAATCGTCCCGAATCTATCCAAAATCAGAATTATAACATCAATACAAGCCAAAGGGACAAAGCCCACGCAAAAATTATCAAATTAAACTCAAAATCTCGAAATTGGTCAAATCCGGCCTCGACCCCACATCTCGGAATCCGATAAAAATTACAACACTAGAATCCTTATCCTCTCACGAGTTTATACATACTAAGAACATCAAAATCGGACCTCAAATGACCCTTCAAATCCCCAATTTTAACTCTTCAATTTCAAGCCCTAATTTTCCAATTTTCACCCCTAATCTCTTCAATTCCCATGTTTAATCAACTGAAATTCACCATATATACGAGCATTAAGTTCAAAAATCTTACCTCAACAGGAATCCCCTTGATTTCCTCTTCAAAACCCTCCAAAAGCTTCAATCTCGACTTCAAAAATGGTGGAATGGGCTAAATTTTGCGAAGGGGAACTTGTATACTTTCTGCCCAGTGATTTCCGCATCTGCGGAGAAAATTTCGCACCTGCGGGCCGCTTTTGCACCCAAAAATCCTCACTTGCGGAATCCACTTATCCCTTCAGATACCGCACCTGCGACCCAGGTCTCGCACCTGCGATCTCGCAGATGCGGTCAAGATCTTCGCTTCTGTGACCAACACCGCTTCTACGGTTTTCTTTACGCTCTTGCGGCTCGCACCTGCGGTCCCCAATCCACAGGTGTGGTTATGTTAGACAACAGCAGGAACAAGTCACATATCATCATTCAAAATCATACCAACCCTCGAAACACTCAAAACGACCTCGTAACATCAAATCACCCTCGGATTCAAGACTAAGGATTTTTTTCGAATTTTAAAACCGATCCAAAAACCTATCAAACCTCATCCGAATGACCTAAAATTGTGCACACACATCACAAATGACATAACGGACCTACTCCAATTTTCGGAATCACATTTCGACCCCGATATCAAGATTTCCACTGCCGACCAGAAAATGCCAAATTTCCAATTTCGTTAATTCAAGTCTAAATCTACCACGAACCTCCAAAACAAATTCCGAATCCGCTCATAAGTCCAAAATCACCCAACGGAGCTAACCAAATCATAAAAATCCAAATCTGATATCAAATACTTAGAAGTCAAGACTGGGTCAAACCTTTCAAATATAAAGCTTCAAACTGAGAACCATTATTCCATATCTATTTCGATTGACCTGCAAATCCACAACCGACGATTTACATAAGTCATAATACATCATACGGGGCTAGCCATGCCCGGAAACTGGCGAGTAAAGTGTAATTGCTCAAAATGACCAGTCGGGTTGTTACATCCTCCCCCACTTAAACATACGTTTGTCCTTGAACGTGTCCAGAGTTGTTCCAAAAGCCAACAAATCGATGTATAACCTTACCAGGCACATACCCAGGGGTAATCCTACGTCACCCCATCCCATATAGGTCCGATAGCACAACATTCTGAAATTCCGCAATCCAACCAAGCCCATAAACCTTAGAACCAAATTCCCACTTCCGAAATCATTTATAAGATCGGAATCTAATATCTATACTCTGAATAAGTCCGAACAAGCTGTAACAAACCATATCTGAAATCCTAGATGCAATTACATGATATCCCACATAACCCAAACACTCGTGGTGATAACTTCTAATCATAGCAGTTGCTCAAAACAACTGAATATCGATAATAAACCTCTTATCAAATAAAGCCTTATTCCAACACTTCTATATACTGCCAATGATGAATGAAACACGCATAAAGTCATAACCATTCCTCAGATCAACCATTCATGAAGCTCCATCTCCTTTGGAAAGGACCATAGTAAATTTCTAAGCCAAATCTCGATATTATCCTTCCAACATGCTGAAACCGAATCCGATAGTATTCATTCGAGATCCCAATGACCTCATCTCATCCAATACGGCTACTTTAGTGGCATGACACATCGATACAATCTCAAGCCACAACCCGTACAACCCGTGCACCAATAAACAACAGTCCAAATGTACTCAAATCATGGAAAGTGAATCAAATGAGAGAACTGTACCGCAAGCTCACTAGTACCACCATAACACCATAAGAACTCATCACACACCGTAGGCCCAGAACACACAAATCTAACCCGAATGATCATACCTCCACATAACTTCGCTGCAATGCGTGATCCTATCCAAACACTAGTCCACACGAAACACCTCAAGTTACCATGCTTAGAATCAACAACCACGCGTAATTTGATGTCTAGAACTAAGAGTGAATCACTGTAACCATGGAGAAACAAATGACGCAATGACACACCGGCCCGAAAGAACATACCTAATGCACAATCAATCGTGCAATACCCAAATACTCATCTCGCTCAAATTTTGCTATAAAGCTCAAATTGAACCACACCATATGTGCATATAACCAACAAATCACAACTCCTCGTAACACAGAAGAGTAACTCATAGATCACTCCAGAACATGAATAAGCTCAACAACAATCGAATGGCACATTCCTCAACAATAGCAGTTCAGAGTCAACAAATTTGACCCGGTGCAGAACACACATCCATGTTGAGCCTACTAATGAACCCCAAGTCAACTCAGGTCACCCACAATAGATAAATAACCCTCCAAAAGTCCACAGTGACTGAATCACAACACATAATACCCTTTGACTAACCTTAGCTACATTTTCACAGTCCACAACCACGAAACAATCTACTCACGGAAACTCTCAGTCTCCAAATCCATAGAACATACGAATCACCATCTCTTGTCTCAACTCCACCGCCTGAATGTCCACACTTCTCTGATTACATGGTCATCCTACGAGGAATACTCTTGAAATTTTTCTGTGCCACAAGGCAAAATCTGAACTCCTGCAATCGATCAAACAAGAGAGTGCCGCAATACCAATGAAGTATCCATAACTCAATCACATTGCCCTTTCTGAAATGTATACCCTCATCAAGCTACACCAATTAGCAATATCATTTGCCTAATCATCTGAAACTGTCCGTGCTTCCTAAGAATTTATGACCTTCCTTTCAGAATTGAACTGTAACCATACACATGCAATCTCAACCCTACACAACATACCGCATATACCATGCCATCATATGTCAAATATGAGGACTTCATAATCTATTCCGAGCCACAAGCAACTACGTACTCAAGTAGCTAAGAACTTTCCATTTGATCCCATCTTAAAGAAAATCACTATACATCACATGTTCCTTACGCAAGTAGAAAATATACATCTCTGACCGTGGTAGAAATCATCAAGAACTCTACGAATCCCTTTTGCATAAAACCGAACCCTTAGAACTAACTCCTTCTAGCTCAACCAAGCTACGCAAGCCATCAAAACCTAAGAGCATTGCCACAAAACTCTTCTAGAAACTCATCACCTCATAAGCACCCAAAGAACTAATCATATCCCTTACCATGTCGATCCGACCTACTACCAAGTTGTCCTATTTATCCAAGTTCCTTCTAAATTACCTACAAATTGATACTTCCCCTTGCCATAATACCGCAATCCGCAACCCAGACTCACCACACGAGACTTAAGCATGAAACCACACCGTGTAAGGCTCATAAGCCGCTTGATTCTCTTAAATATTCCCAAAAGTACCACATTCAAATACTTACCCTGAAGAGACTTCCTGCGAATTTAAAGCCATTACCTTCGCCTTCCTGATACTGATGTGTAGAACCCATAATGATATAGAAATGTCACAAGTCTTGACATCCTCCAATGTAAACCTCAGTTTCCAGCCAAATACACATCCTGAAGATCTCTAATTATTACATATAAGTCTTGAATCCATTAAAAACCATTCTCGGGAGTCATCCACTCTACTCAGGTTTCAATTATACTGATCAAATGAATCGAACGACCTGTGCCCCACCAGCAACACCTAAAGAAGTAGCCCATCTTTCTAAGCAACCAAGTGATATCTACTCTATACCTATTACATCCCTTACAATAACAACTAATTCATCTAATGTTTCTCATATACCCATAAAGCATAACACAACCCTTATCTAAATTTTTCCTTTACTCGAGTCATCCTCGATCTCAACCCCTGTAAGCCACAACTAATTCGCTAGTATGCCTCAAACTGGAACCAACATACCATATAACTGTGTAGTCAACTGATCAATAGCAGACTCCCCCACTTGGCTCGAAGCCATAGACAACACACACAATAACTCATAATGCCTATATTCTATTACTGCTATAATACCATAGTGAGATTAAACTCAATCCCTCATAAGCTCGTGCAACACAAACCATCTAATACTCCCAATCTTCTGCAATCTCGCATTCACCCTCGCAATAGTCAAGCCCACTCTCTTAAGAGATCCAAATTCACATTGCAACACATATATTTCACTGGTAAAAGAGGTCTTCCAACAAACAACATAAGGATCACACAAACTTCGAAACACTTCGCAGGAGATAGCCTGCCTGCTTTGCCTCAAACTAACATCTCTTTATACCCTTCAACTATCATAAACATCATGCAATCACTTAATTTTCCTGAGTCTAAACTCATATCACAACATGAAATCTACTTCACTTCCCAACTAGAAAACATGAAAAAATCCTTTAACACACCCACAACTCGGGGTTATGCATCAAATCACGATGAAAATCAAGCACAAGATAGTTCTTTCTACCCTCAAGCAGACCCTTCTCGTTACATTCAAATCATATGAACAGATCTCGCAGTCACTTCTTGCTCATCACGTAGCCATCCAGCCATCACTTCCACTAATAGGGACACTACCGAACATATGAATCCAAAAGCACGTGATCACACAAACAACACCTCAGTGCTCAAGCTACGGCAAATCCCAGCCTCAAGTCCTCCAGACTGGCCCAACATCAACACTCAGAGATCACGTCTCGCCCCTCGATTAGGGAATCACAAGTCGTCGATGCACAGCTGATACCGAGCGCTCATGTACACATGCAAACACGTGGAAGGAATTTCAAGAGTTACATTTAAGGCTGGATCAGTGTCGCACGATAAGAATTCAAGAATGTGAAGTTTTTCCTAAAGGTTATGCAGCCTCTCGAGGATAAGTACCGACGTCTCCGTACCGATCCACGAGATTCTGCTAAACCTGCTCATGACTCGTGAGACCTATGTAACATAGGCTCTGATACCAACTTGTCATGACCCAAAACCGCCCCGGTCATGATGACGCCTATCATGGAACTACGTCAGCCGACACATTCCCAAAACCAATCAGTATTTTTCATTCTTAAGATAGAATCAAATCTTTTTAACAATATACCTTTATAAAGTGTTTAAAACAAAACAACAGTGTGGAAAAGAAAGCCCAACATCGGGATGTTACTAGTCATGAGTATCTACTACAACTGTCTGATAACCATAAGACCAACATGGTCGAAAAAATCACAGAATACACTAAGGGAGTAGAGCAAGGCTGCGATCGCCAGGCAGCTACTTTGCTAACTCCGATGAACCTGCCACTGAGAAAATCAACACCCACCACCGGGGTCAGATATACCTGAATCTGCACACAAGGTGCAGAGAGTAATGTGAGTACACCAACTCAGTAAGTAATAAAAGTAAATAAAAACTGAGCAGCAAGAAACAAATATAATCCACATCATGATAAACTCAGTAAGCACAACCTGCTTTCAAATCAGAATATGGGTCAAATCATCTCATTTAAATCTAGTTTTTTCTAAAAATCATTTGAAGTTGCTTTCCAACAGTTTCAATAGAGGTTCAATGCAGTTTATAGTAGAAGTGATGAAAATCATAATCGGCCCTCGGGTAAAACATAGTTCGTATACAGCCCCTCGGGCAAACATAAATCATAAACGGCCCATTGGGCAGACCCCTCGGTCACTCATATACATCTCCTAACATAAAAATCTCAGTATAAATAACAAGGCCAAATCAATAACTAAGATCCGAGCATCTCGTAAAAAATCCAGTTTCAATGAAAGTTGTTTAAAACATTTGTTCAACTTTTTTAATAGAGGCTCAGAATAAAGAGGAGTGAAAACAGTAATTTCATAAAACAAGCCCCTCGGGCAAAAGCATCACTCGTATATATATAGCCCCTCGGGCAAGCCTCTTAGTCACTCATGACTCCACTCTCCTCAATCAGCACTCACGCTCAATAGGTACCTTATAATAACTGCTGCGGCATGCAGCCCGATCCATAAATATAGTCGATTGCGCTCAGTCGGGGTGTGTAGACTCCGGAGGGGCTCCTACAGCCCAAGCGCTATATCGTTGCGGCGTGCAGCCCGATCCAACATATCGCTGCAGCGTGCAGCCCGATGCGTACACACACACACACACACATACACACACACACATACACACACACACACACATATATATATATATATATATATATATATATATATATATATATATCGTGTGGTATGCAGCCCGATCCATAAATATAAAATCCTCACAACCAGGCCCTCGGCCTCTCTCAGTCATCAACCTCACAAGCCACTCGGGCTATCAGTAAAACAGGGTGCTCAGCTCAAAATATCATTTTTATGATAATAAATACTGAGTTATGAAATCAATAAAAACATAACATGACTGAGTACATATCTTAAGTCAAAATAGTGAGGAAATAATAAGGAAAAGCCCCTAAGGGTCCAAAAAACTTGGCACGAGGCCCAAATATGGCATTCAGCCCAAAACATAGTAATATCTTTTCCAAACACAAGTGTATCAAATAGTTTTCAGTCAAATACGCAACTTAAGAGTTGCTACGGGACGAAACAAGTCACATTCCACAACGGTGCACGCCCCACGCTCGTCATCTAGTGTGTGCGTCACCTTAATATAGTGAAACGAAGTGAAATCCGGGGTTTCATACCCTCAGGACAAGATTTACAATCATTACTTACCTCAAACCAGGCAAAAATCTATTCCGCAATGCCCTTGACTCTCGATTCGGCCTCAAATCATCCCGAATCTATCCAAAATCAGAATCATAACATCAATACAAGCCAAAGTGACAAAGCCCATGAGAAAATTATCAAATTAAACTCAAAATCCCGAAATTGGTCAAACCCGACCCCCGGGTCCACATCTCGGAATCGGATAAAAATCACAACACTAGAATCCTTATCCTCTCACGAGATTTATACATACCAAGAATATCAAAATCGGACCTCAAATGTCCCCTCAAATCTCCAATTTTAACTCTCCAATTTCTAGCCCTAATTTTCTAATTTTTCACCCCTAATCTCTTCAATTCCCATGTTTAATCAACTGAAATTCACCATAGATATGAGTATTAATTTCAAAAATATTACCTCAACATGAATCCCCTTGATTTCCTCTTCAAAACCCTCTAAAAGCTTCAATCCCGACTTCAAAAATGGTGGAATGGGCTAAATTTCGCGAAGGGGAACTTATATACTTTCAGCCCAGCGATTTCTGCATCTGCGGAAATATTTTTGCACATGCGGGCTGCTTCTGCACCCAAAAATCCACACTTGCGATCTCGCAGATGCGGTCAAGATCTTCGCTTCTGCGACCAACACCACTTCTGGTGTTTTCTTTACGCTCCTGCGGCTCGCACCTGCGGTCCCCAATCTGCAGGTGCGGTTATAACAGACAACAGTAGCATTGCATATGAAGCTGCTCAATTCCAATTCCCATCTTTCTGAAAACCTTACGAATTCATCCCGAGGCCTCTGGGACCTCAATCAAAAATACGAACAAATCATCATTCAAACTCATACCAACCCTCGAAACACTCAAAACGACATCATAACACGAAATCACCCTCGGATTCAAGCCTAAGGATTTCAAAAACTTTTGAATTCCGCAACCGATCCAAAAACCTATCAAACCTCATTCGAATGACCTGAAATTTTGCACACATATCATAAATGACATAACAGACCTACTCCAATTTCCGAGATCCCATTCCGACCCCAATATCAAGATTTCCAATGCCGACCGGAAAATGCCAAATTTTCAATTTCGCCAATTCAAGTCTAATCTACCACGTACCTCCAAAATACATTTCGAACCCGCTCCTAAGTCCAAAATCACCCGACGGAGCTAACCAAATCATAAAAATCCAAATCCGATATCAAATACTAAGAAGTCAAGACTTGGTCAAACCTTTCAAATTTAAAGCTTCAAGCTGAGAATCATTCTTCCATATCTATTCGATTGACCTGCAAATCCACAACCGATGATTTACATAAGTCATAATACATCATACGTGGCTAGCCATGCTCGGGAACTGGCGAGTGAAGTGCAATTGCTCAAAATGATCGGTCAGGTCGTTACATTTCCTTTTTAGTCTGTTCCAAAATAAATGACATATTTCTAAATTTGGAACTAACTCAACTTTAAACTCTTCATTTTATCGATTTTACCCTTAATGAGAATCTTTTATAATCACAAAATGTCATGGTCCAACAAAACTTTAACTTCTTAAGCTTTTAAGACCATAAATTTTAAAAGTCTTTTTTTTTCTTCATGAATTCTGTGCCGAACAAACTAACTCATCTAAATAACTCCTTAAGCTTTTAAGAACACAAGTTTCAAAATTTTTTTTCTTCTTAAATTCCATGCAGAACAAACTAATTCATCTAAATTGAAACAGAATTTTTTTATTCTGAGTGAGAATCAACCAACAAAACATGTAAAAGGCACCATTAGTTATTAGACAAGTGGAAAAGTGGGCCCTACATGGCAGACTCCCTCTTTTATCTTTCTGGCAGACTACCTCTTTTATCTCCCTCTTCCTTTTTTTAATCTTTCTCCTTCTATTAAAATGCATAATCTCTATTACATTTGTTTGAGTTAAATATGGCTATTAAAGGGAAAAAAGATGCATCATCTCTCCTCTTTCCTTCTTATCTGTCACGACTCTAAACCCGGACCCGGTCGTGATGGCGCCTCTCATGAAGACAAGGCCAGCCGACACTTCTCATTTTCCAATTATTAACAATTAAACATTTAGAAACAGTCTAAACATGAATAAATAAACCAAAGTTTAAGCAAATGATAGTATATTATGCGGAATACAGCCCAAACACAGCCTGATATCGGGGTGTCACTAGTCATGAGCATCTAACAAAGCGAAATACTCCAAATATATATAACTACAGAGTTTAATATAGAAACTAAGAACAGAAAGGAATAAGATAGGGAAGAGCTCCGGGCTGCGAACGCCAACAGCTACCTAGAGACTCCTCGGATTCGCCTGAGCCGGAATGATCAACACTCGGGAGCGAGACCAGATACGCCTGAATCTGCACACAGGGTGCATGAAGTAAAGTGAGTACTCCAACTCAGTGAGTAATAATCATAAATAAAGACTGAAAGCAGGAAATCATGTAAGGCACAAAAGCATGCTATAATGAAGCAGTAAAACCATTAAAAACAGTAAAACCATTAAAAACAGTAAAACCAGTGAAAGATAGGTAAAAATCCTTTAACTCAATTTAACTTTATGGAAAGCCTTTTCAATAATTTAACATGGAATTTATAGTAAATTATGAAAATAAACACATAAAGGTTCGCCCCTCGGGCATAGTATCAACAAATCCGCCCCTCAGGCAACATCTCAGAACAATACCAGCCCTCGGGCAATCACATAGAACAATACCAGCCCCTCGGGCTCAATCTCACATCACAATGGGTACCCGCGCTCACTGGGGGTGTACAGACTCCTGGAGGGGCCCCTTACGGCCCAAGCACAATATCAAGCCACCTCGTGGCATCAGCACTAGGCCCTCGACCTCATATCAATCAATCCACCTCGTGGCATATATATCTCAGGCCCTCGGCCTCATAATCAGTATCAAATGTTCCCTCACAACATAGGCCCTCGGCCGACCTTAGTCAAAATCTTCACAAGCCACT
Organism: Nicotiana sylvestris; assembly: GCF_000393655.2. Classification (NCBI taxonomy): domain Eukaryota; kingdom Viridiplantae; phylum Streptophyta; class Magnoliopsida; order Solanales; family Solanaceae; genus Nicotiana; species Nicotiana sylvestris. Next base: position 92,714,720 of record NC_091059.1, on the reverse strand, counting down.
CGGGCAATAGTAAAACATGATTCTCAGCCCAAAAATATCATTTAAAAGATCATGTAAGTGTTAAAACAGAGTAAACATGGCTGAGTACGAAAAATAGTGAAATATAACATGACTGAGTTCAAGTATAAAGCCAAAATAGTGAGGAAATACCAGTAAAAATCCCCGAAAGGTTCAAATAGTTGGCACAAGGCCCAAATATGGCATTCAGCCCAAATCATGATGATAGCAAATAGATTTCAGTCAAATATGTGGTAAAATAGTCATCCGGGACGGACTAAGTCACAATCCCAATAGTGCACGACCCCATGCTCGTCATCAAGCGTGTGCCTCACCTCAATATAGCACTACGATGTGCAATCTAGGGTTTCAAACCCTCAGAACATCATTTACAATCATTACTCACCTCGAACCGGTCAAATCTCTAGATCGCGAAGCCTTTGCCCCTCGAAACGCCCCCCCCAACGAAGTCCAAGCAAAAATAATCAAAATACGATACAAATCCCGAAATTACCAAAACCCGACCCCCGAACCCATGTCTCGGAATTCGATAATTTTTACATTAATAGATTCCTTATCTCCCCACGAGTTCATACATATCAAAAGTTCTTAAATCCGACCTCAAATGGTCCTTCGAATCCTCAATCAAAGGTCTAAATTTCCAAGCCCTAATTCTTCAATTTTTGGCTTAATTTCCATGATTATTTAGGTGGAATTCACATTAGAATCGAGTTTTAAGTCCAAAAATCTTACCTCCAAGTAATTCCTCTTGAATCCCTCTTCAATCCCCTTCAAAAAGCTCAAAAAACGACCAACAATGGAAGAAATAAACCCCACATTCGCGGACAAGACGACCTTTTAAACCTTCTACCCAGGTCTTAATTTCCTTCTTCGCGAACGCGGTCAACGCCTCGTATTCGCGAAGCACAAAAATTTTGTTGACCAAAACTCTTCTTCGCAAACACAACCTCACCATTGCGAACACGATGCCTCAGCTTCACCAACCTACGCGAACGCGACCAAGCCTCTCGCGAACGCGAAGGCCAAACCTGACACCTCCCTTTCTGACCCTCCGCAAATGCGAGGGTCCACTCGCGAACGTGAAGACCAAAATGCCGGCAACAACTGAAACCAAATTCTGCAATTTTCTTAACTTAAAAATGATCCGTTCAAACCCTCGAAACTCACCCGATGCCCCCGAGACCTCAACAAAGGCACCAACATATCCTAAAACCTTATTCACACTTGTACAAATCTTCAAAAGACCTCAAACAATATCAAATCAACCAAAACACATCGGATTCAAGCCTAAGTTTCCAAAATCTTCTAAATTACGCTTTTGATAAAAAACCCAACCAAACCATGTCCGAATGACCTGAAATTTTGCACACACATCCCAAATGACATAGCAGAACTACTGCAACTCTCGAAATTCCATTAGACCCCTATATCAAAATCTCGCCTACCCACCAGAAATCGCCAAAATATCAACTTCGCCAATTCAAGCCTAGATCTACTCCGAACCTCCAAAACTCATTACGATCGCGCTCCTAAGTGCCAAATCACTTCCCGAAGCTATCCGAACCATCAGAACTCACATCCAAGCCCTCTAACACATAAGTCAACATTCGGTTGACTTTTTCAAATTAAGCTTCCTCAAAAGAGACTAAGTGTCTCAAACCTTACCAAAATCATTCCGGATTCGATCCGACCAACCCGATACCACATAACACGGATAAATGAAGCATGAAGAAGCAGAAATAGGGAAAACGGAGCAGTAACTCATGAGACGACTGGCCAGTTGGTCATATCCTCCCTAACTTAAAGAAACGTTCATCCTCAAATAAGTCAAGAAACATACCTGAAGCCTAAAACAAGTGAGGATATCTGCTCCGAATCTCCCGCTCGGTCTCCCAGGTAGCCTCCTCCACGGGCTGACCTCTCCCTGCACTTTCATTGAAGCTATATCCTTTGACCTCAACTTTCGAATCTAACAGCCCAAAATAGCTACTGGCTCCACATCATAAGTCAAATTATCATCCAACTAAACCGTGCTGAAATCCAAAACATGAGACGGATCCCCAATATACTTCCGGAGCATAGAAACATGAAATACCGGATGCACACTCGATAAGCTGGGTGGCAAGGCAAGCTCATAAGCCACATCCCCAATCCTCCGAAACATCTCAAAAGGCCCAATGAACCGCGGACTCAATTTCCCTTTCTTCCCAAATCTCAAGACACCTTTCATGGGTGAAACCTTCAATAGAACCTTCTCGCCAACCATGTAGGACACATCCCGAACCTTCCTATCAACATAGTACTTCTGCCTCGACTGCGCTGTATGCAGCCTCTCCTGAATTACCTTCAACTTTTCTAAAGCATCATGTACCAAGTCTGTCCTCAATAGCCTAGCCGTACCGGGCTCGAACCAACCAACTAGAGATCTACACCGCCTCACATACAAAGCCTCATATGGAGCCATCTGAATACTCGACTGGTAGCTGTTGCTATAAGCAAACTCTGCAAGCGGCAGGAATTGATCCCATGACCCTCCAAAATCAATGACACAAGCACGCAACATGTCCTCCAATATCTGGATAGTGCGCTCGGACTGCCCGTCCGTCTTAGGGTGAGAAGCTGTGCTCAACTGGACCTGAGTACCCAACTCCTGCTACACAGACCTCCAAAACTACGAAGTAAACTGAGTGCCCCTATCTGAGATGATGGAAACTAGGATACTATGCAATCGAACAATCTCCCGGATATAGATCTCTGCCAACCGCTCTGAAGAATAAGTAGTACACACAGGAATGAAGTGCACGGACTTGGTCAGCCGATACACAATCACCCAAATAGGCTCGAACTTTCTCAAAGTCCGTGGAATTCCAACAACAAAGTCCATAGTGATCCTCTCCAACTTCCACTCGGGAATATCCATCTGCTGTAGCAAGCCACCCGGTCTCTGATGCTCATATTTTACCTGCTGACAATTGAGACACCGAGTTACAAATCCCACAATGTCTTTCTTCATTCTTCTCCACCAATAATGTTGTCTTAGATCCTAATACATCTTCGCGACACCCAGATGAATGGAATACCACGAGCTATGGGCCTCCTCCAAGATTAACTCCTGAAGCCCATCCACATTGGGCACGCAAATCCGGCCCTGCATCCTCAACACCCCATCATCACCTATAGTCACATCCCTGGCATCATCATGCTAAACTCTGTCCTTAAGGACAAGCAAATGCGGATCATCATACTGGCACTCTCTGATAAGATCATATAAGGAAGACCGAGAAACCACACAAGCCAAAACCCGACTGGGCTCCGAAACATCTAACCTCATGAACCGATTGGCCAAGGCCTGAACATAAACTGCAAGAGGTCTCTCCCCAACTAGAATATATGCCAAACTCTCCATACTCACCGCCTTTCGGCTCAAGGTATCGGCCACCACATTGGCCTTTCCCGGATGGTACAATATAGTGATATCAAAATCCTTAAGCAGCTCCAACCATCTCCGCTACCTCAAATTGAGATCATTCTATTTGAACAAGTGCTGGAGGCTACGATGATCAGTAAATACCTTACAAGACACACCATACAAGTAATGCCTCTAAATCTTCAACGCGTGAACTATGGCAGCCAACTCCAAATCATGAACGGGGTAGTTCTTTTCATGGAGCTTCAACTAACGAGAAGCATAAGCAATAACTCTACCCTCCTACATCAACACACAACCAATGACAACTCTTGAAGCATCACAATACATGGTATATGAACCTGAAGTTGATGGAAAAACTAACACTGGAGTTGTGGTCAAGGCTATCTTGAGCTTCTGAAAGCTCCCCTCACACTCGTTCGACCATACAAATGAAACACCCTTCTGAGTCAACTTGGTCAAGGGCGATGCGATAGATAAGAATCTATGAACAAAACGACGATAATAACCTGCCAAACTAAGAAATGCGAATCTTTGTGGCTGAGGACGGTCTGAACCAACTCTGAACCGCCTCTACGTTCTTCGGATCAACTTGAATATCCTCGCTGGATACCACGTTCCCCAAGAAAGCCATTGAACTGCGCCAAAACTCACACTTGGAGAATTTTGCATAAAGCTTCTCCTCCATCAATCTCTGCAACACAACTCTGAAATGCTCCGTGTGCTCCTCCTGACTTTATGAATACACCAGAATATCATTAATGAAGACTATGACATACGAGTCAAGATATGACCGAAACATACTGTTCATCAAATGCATGAACGTTGTTGGGGCATTGGTCAGCCCAAAAGACATCACCAAGAACTCATAATGACCATATCGGGTCCTGAAAGCTGTCTTAAGAATATCTGAGTCCCTGATCTTCAACTGGTGATAACCTGAACGGAGATCAATCTTGGAGAACACTTTCGCTCCCTGAAGCTGGTCGAATAAATCATCAATACGAGGCAAATGATACTTGTTCTTAATTGTTACCTTGTTCAATTGCCTATAATCAATGCACATCCTCATAATGCCATCCTTTTTCTTCACAAATAGAACCGGCGCACCCCAATGTGACACACTAGGCCAAATGAACCCTTTATCAAGGAGTTCCTGAAGCTGCTCCTTTAATTCCTTCAACTCCGCTGGTGCCATACAATACGACAGAATAGAAATGGGCTGAGTGACCGGCACCAGGTTAATACCAAAATCAATATCCCTGTCCGATGGCATGCTTGGAAGGTCTGCAGGAAACACATCGGGAAAATCCCTCAAAACTAGAACAGAATCAATACTGGGAGTCTCAACACCGACATCCATCACAAATGCTAGATACGAAAGATAACCCTTCCCAACCATACGCTGGGCTTTCAAGAATGAGATCACTCTACTGGGAACATAATCAGTCACACCTTGCCACTCGATCCGTGGCACACCCGGTATAGCCAATGTGACTGTCTTAGTATGACAGTCCAGAACATCACGACATGGAGATAGCCAATCATGCCCAAAATGACATTGAAATCCACCATACACAATAATAAAAGATCCACACGGGTCTCCAAACCCCCAATAGTCACCACACACGACCGGTACACATGGTCTACAACAATAGTATCGCCCACCGGGGTAGATACATCAATAGGTGAAGCAAGAAACTCATGGGGCATACCCAAATAACGAGTAAAATATGATGGCACATATGAAAAGGTGGAACCGGATCAAATAATACAAAGACATCTCTATGGCAGACTGAAACAATACATGTAATAACAGCATATGAAGCAATAGCATCTGGTCTGCCTAGAAGTGCATAGAAACGGGCCTGACCGCCATCTGATCGACCTCCCCCTCTGGGGCGACCCCTAGCTGACTGACCTCCACCCCTAGCTGGCTGGGCAGGTGGTGGTGAAGTAACTGGCGCTGAAGCCGATGACTGACCCCTCTGATGAGATGAACTCACAAGATGACGAGGGAACTGCCTCCACATATGACCCATCTCACCACACTTATAACAACTCCCAGGTGTTGAAGAAGGGTACTGAAGGGAACTCCTCGCACCGGAGTGACTAGAAGATGCACTCGGCATAGAAGAACCCTGGATTGATGGAGCACGGGACGAACTCTGAGCTGGAAGGGCACTAAGTGATTACTGGACCTGATGAGAACTGTGAGAACCATGACCCGATGACACCCCACAATAACCTGGGCGAGGTGGCTGAGCATGCTTGAATGGACGGCCTCTACCGTGCTGAAATTGACCTCTTGAAGGAGTACCACTGTAACTACTAGATCCTCGAGGCCTCTTGGCCTCCCTCTCCTCTCGCTCCTGGCAACAAACAGATGTAATCTCACGGGTAATATTTGTCACACCTCCTTTTTGCGCGCCCGGCCCCGAAGGGTTAGATGCGCGGGTGGAGTTTTTCCAATTTAAGTGACAATATTCGAAATGGGATTATTTATTTAATTCAGAGTCGCCACTTGGGAAAGGTTTGGCTTTTGGTGTCCCAAGTCATCGGTTTATCTTGAATCCCAAATCGAGGAAATTTTCGACTTTTCCAAATGAAGTCTGCGAACCAGAAATTCTAAGTAAGGAATTCTGTTGACCCGAGGGAAGGTGTTAAGCACCCTCGAATCCCGTGGTTCTAGCACGGTCGCTTAAATTGTTATAATGGCTAAATATCTGATTTAAATACATGTTGTGACTTATGTGCTTTTATTAAGTTTTAACCGCTTTTATTATTATCATTTATTTTTATAGAATTGCAACGTCGTGAAAATGTATCTCGAACCACGTCACAATCAATGCACCCGTAATTGTTAACACATTTCGACTCCATTGAGATTTGAAATTGGGTCACATAAATGCGCACCCGAATTTAGGAATGTAATTTGATTAAGTCGCGCCTAAAGAATCTAACGCGTTATTGTCTTCGGGGAGGGGAGTGGAATTCACTAAACAGCCCGTCCCAAATTCTAAGTATTTATTATGACCAATTATTGAGGGCCCCGCAATTTGCCTTTTGATTCGGCGAGGCTCGTCTCATTATTTTAGAAGGGTACCCTACAAGGACTACATTTTTACTACATTTATCTTTAAAGGGAAGGATGATGCCGAATTTTGCTGGTTTAGACAAATACGGACTGAATCCTTATTATGTTTGCCGAACCTAAACTTGTTTGATTACCTGATTGATTGTTCATGAGGTGAAAGCTACGGCATTCTTTGTCTTCAACAAGTGAATATGCTTATTAATTCGCTAAGTGAGATTGCAAACAAACTAACAACATATATTGAGTTATGTTTTAACGACCTCCAAGTTCTATTCTTAACACTCCAACCTATTTGAGATTGATAAAGAAATCGGCTGTTTTATTAGGAAAAATTACTACTAATTGAACTCAAAAATGATTATTAGTTTTTCTCAACAATCATTACATCATTTCGAAACGAAGAATCTGTACCGAAACCTGATATCAAACCGGCATTGGAACAAATAAACTGACAAGCGAAACTGGCATTCATAGCCAGACTTTTAATATGACTGCATGAGAGTTTGTTTGGGATACATCTATCCCAGACCTAATACCACAGATTTGTCGATTCAGTGGTCTAGGCAGAAATACATACAAGTGTTTGCCCTGACTCCATGTTATACAGTCGTAACTAAACCAAACAGTATTATACTGAACTGAACGTATCCCAAATCAAACATGCTGTCTATCATATTGTTATTGCTATTGAACAGCGCTATCTAACAGTCCATCTCAGCAGAATGTATGCTAGTTTTATACAAAGTGTTTGCAGTTTGCAGTAAAATACAATCCCACTAACATTCGACCTATTTTTAACACCAATGTTATAACATGAACAGCTGTTCTTTTCTTTATTTCAACTTCAAACTTTCAACAATACAAAGTTTCAGAGGTTGTGTACCTGGAAATATTTGACAATTGAAGGAAAGGGGGAGTCAGCAGAATATAATGACAACAAAATGCAGCAGCAATCACAGCACTATCAGTAGCAGCAGGGCAGAAATAGCAGCAGACAAAGCAATACAGCAAGAACCCAGCTCGAGTGCAGAGATGCAAATATAGCCAATAGAAAGCAATAGCCAAATAACAGCAACACCCAGTGGAGTAGAATCAGAACTCCAGATAGTAGTAGACCAATGAAAGCACTCAACTAATAGACACAACTGAGATTTCAAAGGATCAGAATTGGCTTGAACAAATTGAAACAACTGAAAACCCAATAACAAAAGGAGGAAGAAGGTTTCTGATTGTTGGTTGTATAGCTTCTATCCCTTAACCTCTCTCTATCTCTGTTTGTGTTTTTCCTATTCAGCTCTTAAGGTTCAATGTCTATCCTTTTGTGTGTGTGTGTATGTATTTCTATCTCTCAATCCTGTCTCTAATTCTGTCTGTATCTCCAGAACTTCAACTCTCCTCTATCTATGCTCTCTCTGACCTCTATTATCCGATGGTATCCTCTCCTCTCTATCTCTGTATGTCCTCCCTTTTATAAGCTTTCACATTACCCCTTTTACAGCCTGTTTAGACCAACAGAAACCCCCTCATGTGCTGCCCTCTTTTCAGTTCCACTTAGTCATTTAAGTATTAACCAAAACCCCATCATATTCCCTTGGCAGGCTTACTTTTGTAATGTTTATTATTTCTGAAACTAAAGTAGGGTGTGGGCAGCAGGATGTATCTGACAGCATATGCTGTCAAAACATTTTTAAATCAAACAAAAGCCTTTATGCACATGTTGTGCACAAGTGCACATGCCCTCCAATTCTGACTGCAACTTAAACAAAATCAAACCCTTTACACTTCTGATTCAGATTAACAACTATAAGTAGCTAAATTCAATTCCCAACTGATTCATACAATGCTAAACAGGAGCAAATCAATTTGTATATTGTTCAAACATCTGAAACTAATTGACGACATATGTCGACTCGACTATACTAGTTATAACTCGTACAATCGAGACCAAAGTCAGACATTTAACAGTATCGAACACATGATTCGAATTGTACTGACTACGCAAAATTACATGGGAAGAATCAGTTGGTCAGTTCACATTTGAAACCCAATTAATTGCACAACAAATACATACATACAAATTATCAGAACAATTAGAAGAAAGACTCAATCAAACAACAAAGGTTCAGGCGAGATGGACAGGAACAGTTGATAAAACTCAAAACACAGATTAAAAACAAAACCAGAACAAATCTTTTAAACGAACATGGACTAACATAAATAAGCAAAGAGAATCAAAACTCACCTCAAATCTTGAAAAATCAAAAGCCTTAACTCGGATTCGGACAGACCTTTCTTAAGGCTGAACGGGCTTTAATCGAAGTGTTTCTCAGATGAGAAACACTTCGATTAAGGTCCATTAGACCTTAATCTTTTAGTTTGAACAAAACACGGACCATCGACGAAGACCTTCAAAGTTCCAAAAATTAGATCCGGGATTCGTGCTTCCCTGGTCAGATTCGGACCAAACCAAGCATGGTTTGGTCACGAGGGGGGTCTGGGGACTGTCTGGTGCGAAGTTGAGGTCGATTGGTGTAACTCGGGTTCCGACTCGAATCTTCAAATGAAGATTCGAGAAGGTGGGAAGGGATTCGAACTAAACGGCCAACAGATCGATGTTCAGGGCGGTGAGGGGGTTCTATGGTGTTCAGGCGGAGGTCATCGGCGTTCATGCCGCCGGGATTAATGGCGAGGGATAAGGGGGCGGCTAGGGTTTCGTGGGGAAGGAGGTGAAGACGGAAGCTGGGGTATTGGATAGGGGGCAGGGTGTGGTAGGAGGCTTATATATGGAATGGGGGGATTGATTTCAACCGTTGGATGAGACGAGATGGACGGCTTGGATCTGAAGGTTTAAACGAAACGTCGTCGTTTGGCTTAGTAGGGGTCAGAATTGGTTCGGGTAACGGGTCGGGTAGTGGGGTTACGGGTGAAAGATCCGGACCGTTGGATCGGCTTGGTTTAAACGGTTGTGATGGGTTGGCATCGAAACGACGTAGTTTTGGTGTTAAACTACGTCGTTTTATGGCCTGGGGGTGGGCTGTTTGGACTGGTGGCTTGGGCTGTCCGTTTGGGCATTATTTGTTTGGGCCAATTTTAATAAATTGGCCCTAATCCGGAAAGGCAAGGCCCCCCCCTTTTTTTTTTTTATTATTATTATTATATAAAAAGAAATACAAAACTAAATAAAATCAAACACCCAATACAATTATTCACACACACGTTAAAATAATTCAAAAAATGGGTAAAATTAAACAAAAAATAAAATCACGGACGAAGATGCCTATTTATGATTTTCTATTTAACGACCGGATTACGGTTTGAATTATGCAGGACACATATATTTTCGAATTTTTTTTTTTTTTTAATAAAGTAAATAAATAAAAATGGGCCGAAGTCACAAATAAATCAACAAGGTGCCGCACAGAAATTCAAAATTGTACAGCAGGGCCAATTATTATTTTTTTATTTCTTTTTGAAGCGATTGTCGTGCGAAACAAAAATCACGTGCTCACAGCTGCCCCTCTTTGTTCGGAAACACGAAGGGTTTTCGTGCAAAGACAAAGTGAGCGTGTATGAGCGATTTTTTGCCTGTAGACCACTCCGCATGAAGCATTTTGAAAGATCCGACCGAATCTTGCTTCAAAGATTTCCTACATATCCTGGGCTAAACAGGAATCAGGTCAATGTAGTTCGGGAAGTTTTGGTAGCTGGGACTACCATGGGATTGCAATGCTTGCTGCTACTGCTGCTGCTGTTGTCACTGCTACGTTACTGACCGCCTTATTACAACCAAAGAAAAATTGAAACTGAACTAAATACTTATATGCATGTCAACTGCTAGTTACAAGATCCCTATTTATGATTCTTTGGCGACTTGATCTTGAGTCTTAGTTGATTGGGCTTGGAGACTTCGATCTGAATCTTGATGCTTGCGAGTTGTGGCGACTTGCTTAATCTCCGGGATACTCAGTGAGACGCGACTGACAGAGTTCTGGACCTTAATCAAATCTTGGAGCGATTCGCCTTCCATTTTCTCCAGTATCTCGGGACATATTCTTTTCTTCTTTGATTTTGAGTTGAGACTCATCTCGCGGGTCATTTCGATCCGTGTGGCTCGAGGTTAGACCTGCGGGAAAAAACAAACAAACGAACGAAATTTTCTGCCCCAGTTTCACTAGGAAAATTTCGTTAATTATTCACCAGGAAGTTCATAAAATTGATGAAAGAGGATATGAATGCCCAGTTCAGGGTTGGAGCCCCAACATCGGCTAGCAAGGAAAAAGTTCAGTTTAGGGTTTAAAACCCTAATGCTGACTAAAGGAAAATTCAGTTTAGGGTTTAAAACCCTAATGCTGATTGCATGGAAAAGCTCAGTTTAGAGTTTAAAACTCTAATGCTGGCTGAAAGGAAAAAGTTCAGTTTAGGGTTTAAAACCCTAATGCTGACTAAAAGGAAAATTCAGTTTAGGGTTTAAAACCCTAATGCTGATTGCATGGAAAAGCTCAGTTTAGAGTTTAAAACTCTAATGCTGGATGAAAGGAAAAAGTTCAGTTTAGGGTTTAAAACCCTAATGCTGACTAAAAGGAAAATTCAGTTTAGGGTTTAAAACCCTAATGCTGATTGCATGGAAAAACTCAGTTTAGAGTTTAAAACTCTAATGCTGGCTGAAAGGAAAAAGTTCAGTTTAGGGTTTAAAACCCTAATGCTGACTAAAAGGAAAATTCAGTTTAGGGTTTAAAACCCTAATGCTGATTGCATGGAAAAGCTCAGTTTAGAGTTTAAAACTCTAATGCTGGCTGAAAGGAAAAAGTTCAGTTTAGGGTTTAAAACCCTAATGCTGACTAAAGGAAAATTCAGTTTAGGGTTTAAAACCCTAATGCTGATTGCATGGAAAAGCTCAGTTTAGAGTTTAAAACTCTAATGCTGGCTGAAAGGAAAAAGTTCAGTTTAGGGTTTAAAACCCTAATGCTGACTAAAAGGAAAATTCAGTTTAGGGTTTAAAACCCTAATGCTGATTGCATGGAAAAGCTCAGTTTAGAGTTTAAAACTCTAATGCTGGCTGAAAGGAAAAAGTTCAGTTTAGGGTTTAAAACCCTAATGCTGACTAAAAGGAAAATTCAGTTTAGGGTTTAAAACCCTAATGCTGATTGCATGGAAAAGCTCAGTTTAGAGTTTAAAACTCTAATGCTGGCTGAAATGAAAAGGTTCAGTTTAGGGTTTAAAACCCTAATGCTGACTAAAAGGAAAATTCAGTTTAGGGTTTAAAACCCTAATGCTGATTGCATGGAAAAGCTCAGTTTAGAGTTTAAAACTCTAATGCTGGCTGAAAGGAAAAAGTTCAGTTTAGGGTTTAAAACCCTAATGCTGACTAAAAGGAAAATTCAGTTTAGGGTTTAAAACCCTAATGCTGATTGCATGGAAAAGCTCAGTTTAGAGTTTAAAACTCTAATGCTGGCTGAAAGGAAAAAGTTCAGTTTAGGGTTTAAAACCCTAATGCTGACTAAAGGGAAATTCAGTTTAGGGTTTAAAACCCTAATGCTGATTGGCTGGGGATAGAGCTCTAGAATGCTATACGATCATCTTTCTGAGTTTTCTTGTTTTAATAGAAAAATAAGAGGGAGTTTTGCGGGAACTTACCTTTTGAGTGAATTCCTTATTGCCAAAATGTTTCTTGTACCCGTGTACCTTCTTCTTTGGGCGACACCTGCTTCTTGCACGGTTGTCTTGGATTAATACCTGTTTCGACTTAAAGAACAATTGTTAGTTCGAAAATGACGGTCGGTTCGGTGACCTTGATCGTTCCCGGTTGCTTTGTTGCGTCTTCATTTCTGTTGTGAAGTCCCGCCATTGATTTGATTCATATGCCGAAACCCTTTAGACCGCTCAGGCTTGTATTTCCAGATTCTGTGATGATTTGCCTCGTAAGGCTCTTTTTTCTTTTCTCTTTTTTTTGTGTCCCGTTTTGCTTGGAGGTTCTCAACGGGGATTTTATTGGAGGTATTTTGTGGGGATTTGTACAAAAGGGAAGCTCTGTGGGGAATATTTACAAAGTGGATTCTTTGTGTGGATTTTTGTACAATGGGCATGCTGGGGATTTATTTCAAAGTGGGATTTCTAGGATTTGTTGGGGTAAGCTTGTTGGGGAATGTTTACAAAAGGACTCGCTGGGATGTGCTGGGGAGATTCCATTTTTTTTTTTTTTTATATTGAGGAGATTCTGTGGGAGATTGTACAAGACTCTGTTGGGATTTGTACAGGGGGAGACTCTGTGGGGATTTGTCCGAAGGTGGACTTGCTGGGGAAGATTTCAAGATTTCTCTCTTTTTCCTTTACTCCGGAACACCATCAAACGTCATGATTCATCATGCTTTGGGTAATCATATCAACGAGATGAGGTGCTTTCCTTCATGAGACGGGATTCCGTGCAAACAAACCATGCCACCTACTCTTTCCGGTGTGTCCTGAACTCGGGGTTAAAATGCAAAAGGGATTCGAAAAGAAACAAAGCAGGGGAAAACAAATCAGAAAAGGAATACCCTTTTCGGGACGAGAAAGACTTATCTGAGGAAGATAACGCTGGCTTTAAATGACATGACATGCTCTTTGGACTGGACGTCCGACCTTCCATGAACTTGCGTTTTCCTGAACCAGAACAGATCTGTGATTCCAAAACCGGTGGAACTTTGCCGAGACCTTCTTGGGGTGGCGTCATTCCTTTTCGGCCAACAGCGCCCTTTGCGGGTTTTCACTGGCTGACCTCTCTCATTTCTCTTCCTGTCATCGCTTGATAGCACTCTTTGCGAGTTTTTACTAAACAAGCTCTCTCATTTTGGTTTCTCTACTCCCGTCGCCTCGTGGTGCCCGAAGGTTTTCACCGCCGAGACTCTCTCATTTTATTTCTCTCAACTCAGGGTGTGCCGGTTTCCATTTGTGATGCTTATTGGTTTCCCACTATCTTTGGTAATTGATTTGAAGGCTTGTACTTGGTAAAGAGAGGTAGCTGATACTAAACTTCTCAAGTGTCCGACATGCCCCGGTTTTCAATTTCAGGGTGGATGGGATTTTGTTGTTGGTGTGACTGAACCTCAGGGAGAGGCTGCCTACGTATCCTTTCGGAATCAAGTCAAACGTAGTTCAGGCCTCAATCAACGTTTTGTTTTGTTTTGTTTTCTTTTTTTTTTTTTTTTTTTGTAAGCGGCTCAAAAGTTGGTAGAGAGAATTGGGTAGTGTTTGGGGAGCAGTGGGGAATAAACACCTTCGCCATTTTCAACGTGTCAGGACCACTTGGAGTATGATCTAGACGTAGTACCTCTTGACTGCATCTGCATTCACCGCTGTGTCAGGGTCATTTCCTTCGATATCACCTAAATACAATGCTCCTCTTGGCAATATTTTCCTTACGATGTATGGGCCTTTCCAATTTGGGGCAAACTTTCCTTTTGCTTCTTCATGATGCGGCAGAATACGCCTCAGTACCAATTGTCCTACTTCGAAATTCCGAGGTCGGACTTTCTTGTTGTAAGCACGGGCCATCCTTCGTTGGTATAACTGTCCGTGACAAACTGCAGCCATCCGCTTTTCATCAATCAACGTCAATTGCTCCAGTCGAGTCTTAACCCACTCGCTGTCCTCGATTTCTGCTTCGACAATGATTCGAAGTGAAGGAATCTCTACCTCTGCCGGTATTACGGCCTCGGTCCCATAAACCAAAAGATAAGGAGTCGCTCCCACCGATGTGCGTACCGTAGTGCGGTACCCCAATAATGCAAAAGGTAACTGCTCATGCCACTGTCGGGAACTTTGTATTGTTTTCCTCAAAATCTTCTTGATGTTTTTATTTGCAGCTTCCACAGCACCATTGGCTTTTGGCCGATAAGGAGTGGAATTCCTGTGTGTTATCTTGAATTGCTCGCACACATCTCCCATCAAGTGACTGTTCAAGTTTGCTGCATTATCTGTAATGATAGTCGCAGGAATACCGAAGCGACAGATAAGATTTGAGTGTACAAAATCCACTACAGCTTTCTTGGTGACCGACTTGAGAGTGACAGCCTCTACCCATTTTGTGAAGTAATCGATGGCAACCAGTATAAACCTGTGTCCATTCGAAGCCTTTGGTTCAATTGGTCCAATGACGTCCATGCCCCAAGCGACAAATGGCCAAGGTGCGGACATGGGATGCAGTTCCGTGGGAGGTGCATGAATCAAATTACCGTGCACCTGACACTGATGACACTTCCGAACGAAACTAAAGCAATCCTTTTCCATGGTCATCCAGTAATAACCTGCTCGAAGGATTTTCTTTGCCAAGACATACCCGTTCATGTGAGGTCCACACACACCTGCGTGTACTTCGTGCATGATCTTTCTCGCTTCCTCGATATCGACACATCTTAAGAGATTGAGGTCCGGAGTCCTCTTATATAACAATTCACTGCTCAAAAAGAAACCACTTGCATGTCGCCTAATGGTCCTCTTTTGATCTCCAGTTGCATGCTCGGGGTATTCTTGTGTCTTCAGGAATTTCTTGATGTCATGGTACCAAGGCTGCGTATTTGATCCCGCCTCGATTACACTGCAGTAACCGTGTCTTTCCTTGATTTGGATTTCCAAAGGATCGACGTGGGCGTCGCCCGGGTAGGGTAGCATAGAAGCCAGAGTAGCAAGTGCATCTGCCAGTTCATTGTGACACCTCGGAATATACCTGAATTCTATTGAGGTAAAGCGCTTGCTGAGGTCCTCCACATGTTGTCGGTATGGGATAAGTTTGACATCCCGAGTTTCCCATTCGCCTTGAACTTGCCGGATGATCAGGTCAGAATCTCCCATAATCAGTAAGTCTTTGACATCCTGATCGATTGCCATATGTATGCCCATAATGCAGGCTTCATATTCAGCTGTATTATTTGTGCAGAAGAAACGAAGTCTAGCTGTGGCGGGATAATGCTGACCGGCAGGTGAGATCAAAATTGCCCCAATCCCTATACCCTTGGCGTTCACGGCTCCGTCAAAGAACATCTTCCAAACATGAGCTTCCTCTGAGATCACTTCTACGGTGTTTACCTCTTCATCTGGAAAGTAGGTATCCAATGGCTGGTATTCCTCATCGACCGGGTTTTCGGCCAAATGATCTGCTAACGCCTGGGCTTTCATTGCCGTGCGAGTGACATAAACTATGTCGAATTCCGTAAGCAAGATTTGCCATTTAGCCAGTCTCCCAGTAGGCATTGGTTTCTGAAATATATATTTCAAGGGATCCAACCTGCTTATGAGGAATGTAGTGTGGGCTTGGAGATAATGCCTCAGCTTTTGAGCAACCCATGTGAGAGCGCAGCATGTCTTTTCCAACAGAGTGTATTTGGCCTCGTAGCTGGTGAATTTCTTGCTCAGGTAGTAGATCGCCTGCTCCCTTTTCCCGGTCACATCGTGTTGCCCGAGGACGCAGCCAAAAGAGTTCTCCAAGACTGTCAGATACAAGAAAAGTGGCCTCCCTGGTTCGGGAGGGACCAAGACTGGGGGATTCGAAAGGTACTCTTTGACTTTATCAAAGGCTTCTTGACACTCCGTTGTCCACTTAATCGCCGCATCTTTTCTTAACAACTTGAATATGGGCTCACACGTGCTTGTCAGCTGGGCAATAAACCGACTGATGTAGTTCAGCCTGCCCAAAAGACTCATCACGTCTTTCTTCGTTCTTGGGGGAGGTAGATCTTTGATAGATTTTATCTTAGTCGGATCTAGCTCGATACCTCTCCTGCTTACGATGAAACCCAAAAGTTTACCTGACGGAACTCCGAAAGCGCATTTGGCTGGATTTAGCTTCAAGTCATACTTCCTTAGCCTCTCGAAGAATTTCCTCAAGTCTTGGATGTGATTATCCTGTGTCCTGGACTTGACTATTACATCGTCCACGTACACCTCTATTTCCTGATGCATCATGTCATGGAAAATGGCGGTCATGGCCCTCATGTAAGTAGCCCCAGCATTCTTTAGACCAAATGGCATGACCCGATAACAGTAGGTGCCCCAAGGCGTGGTGAAAGCGGTTTTCTCGGCGTCCTCTTCATCCAT
The DNA here is from genome assembly GCF_000393655.2 of Nicotiana sylvestris. NCBI lineage: Eukaryota > Viridiplantae > Streptophyta > Magnoliopsida > Solanales > Solanaceae > Nicotiana > Nicotiana sylvestris. The sequence goes on along the minus strand of NC_091059.1, from coordinate 92,698,110 downwards.
CAGCACCTGATGATATCCAGCGTAACAATCTACGAAGGATTGTATCTCGTGTTTGGCGCAATTATCAACGAGGATGTGGATGTTGGGCAGCGGGAAATTATCTTTGGGACTTGCTCTGTTCAGATCTCGGTAATCTACACATACCCGAGTTTTCCCGTCCTTTTTCGGTACTGGAACCACATTCGCCAACCATGTTGTATATTGGACTACCCGGATCACTCCTGTTTTCAGTTGCTTGGTGATCTCCTCTTTAATTTTGTCACTGACCTCGGTTTTGAACTTTCGTTGCTTTTGTTGAACCGGAGGACAATCAGGATGAATCGGCAATTTGTGAACCACTAGATCGACACCTAGTCCCGGCATGTCATCATATGACCAAGCAAACACGTCTTTAAATTCAAGAAGAAGTTGAATTATCGCCTCTCGCGTTTTCTTGTCCGTGTGAATGCTTATCTTGGTCTCCCGGATTTCTTCCGGGGTTCCTAAATTTACCGGTTCAGTGTCATTCAGATTTGGCTTAGGTTTATTCTCGAAATATTCCAACTCTCGGTTTATCTCCCTAAAAGCCTCTTCCGCATCATATTCTGGTTCTGGGTTCATTAATTCGCAGTTAAATAGCTCATTGTGATCTGGGCGTGAAGTCCGCAAGCATGTCATATTTAAAGCCGCATTATTAGGACTGAAAAGGAAGATAAGAGGAAAAGTAATAAAATCAGAACAAAAGAAAGAATAGGAAAGCAATGATGATTTTTTTTTATTTTCTTTGGAAAATTGGAAGACAACAACGTTTACAACTAGGAATTCGGAACAACAATTGAAAAGAAGAAAACGTTCAAGTTATGTCCCGGAGATAACTTGTGATACAGGAAAGGTGGCAGGACAGGTCTACCCGGACTTCCGTCTAGTTGGGAATGGCGTGATCTCCCAGTTTTGGAGCTTGGCGTTTGGCCCCATGTACATCATCTCAGCAGTGCTCGTGCCTTCGCCTGGTTGAACCATGTGGACCTCGTAGAGCATTTCCCTCATTGCCCCACATATTTCCTCGATTTCCTCAACTGTGAAGACCTCATCTTCTTCTTCTTCAGTGTACCTTGGCCTGACAAAAGTCGCATGTAAATCCGGCAGTGGTTGAGGCAACTTCCAGCCCTCATTTCTCCTTTTCTTTGCCCATTTTTCGTCTGCTGGAGTAGGTTTGAAACCTAGTCCAAAAGGTTTCTTGATGACTGGTAAAGTAATGGGTTCCGTCATTCCCTGAAGGGTTCGTCCAAGCCCCTTCCCTGGCCTAAATCCGTGTCGGATCATCTCTTTGGCCACCATAACCGAAGCGTTAGACAAGAAAGGCTGGGGGCAAGGTACTCCCTCTTCGTGCTGCTCTGCCAATACCACCTCGAAAGCTTGATAGACCGTATGCTCGCTCCCTTCTCTTGGTTCAAGATACGGGATAGATGGGTCCCGATAAATGGCATGTTCATCTTCTCCATGGACCACGATCTCTTGGTCTTCATACTCGAACTTCACCATCTGGTGAAGAGTAGAAGGCACGGCTCCTGCCGCATGGATCCAAGGCCTGCCAAGGAGGAAATTGTAAGATGTGTCCATGTCGATCACTTGGAAAGTGACTCGAAATTCGACTGGTCCTATGACCAGCAGCAGGTCTATTTCTCCCATGGTGTCTCTCTTGATACCATCGAAAGCTCTTACGCAGACGTTGTTGGGTCGGATTCTTCCGGTCTCAATTTCCATTCTTTGCAGCGTGGAGAGCGGGCAAATGTCAACACCTGATCCCCCATCCAGCATCACCCGCTTGACATAGTAGTCCTCACATTTGACTGTTAAATGCAATGCCTTGTTGTGTGCTGCTCCTTCCGGGGGTAGATCGTTCTTGCTGAAGGAGATTTGGTTGACGGCGAAGAATCTTTCTGTCATCCGCTCTAATTGCTCCACCGAGGTTTCAACCGGCACATATGCCTCATTCAGGGTCTTCAGTAAGATCTTTTGATGCTCGGCCGATCTTGTCAATAATGATAGCATGGACACCTGCTCAGGGTGCTTGCGCAACTGATCTATCACTTCGTAATCCGGCATCTTCATTTGTTGGAAGAACACTTCCGCTTCTTCAACACTCACGGGCTCCTTTGGAGGGAAGCGCCTTTGTGTGGCGTTGTTCAGTTCTTGGGTATTTGAGTACCCTCCAACGAAAGTATTTTCTGGAAGTTCTTCCATGACCTCCTTACCTTTGTATGTTACCAAAGTCTTTTGATAATTCCACGGCACTGTGGACGGGTTGGTCATTGGCTTTTGTGGCACGCGTCCGATAACCACTGGCTCATTCAGCCGAGGTGGTTGAATCGTCCCCCGGACCACATAGGCCCCTTTTGGCACGTACATAGGTTTTGTCTTTTTGATCCCGAAGTTCTGCGTCTTCTTGGCTTGACCCCGCGGTATGTAAAGAACTCCACCCTTTGCTGGTACCACTTTCTTCTCCACCTTCTTTTCAGGCTTGCTTTCTGCAGCCTTGACCTCCTCCCCCCTTTCTGATTTCTGGTCTATTTCAGGCCTCCTCCCCGTGTCGACAATGGCAATTATGGCTTTCAAGGCAGGGTCGAACTCTTTGTCTTCACAAATCATGCCGACCAGCGGCCCATTATTGTGAGCGGGCAATGGATTGTTAGTCACATTTGGGATCTCTTCGTCCCTTAGCACTATTTTTCCCTGCTCTATCAAATTTTCGACCACTCTTTTCAATGACCAGCAGTCGTTTGTATCATGTCCTTCGGCCCCTGAATGATAGGCGCATCTGACTCCGGCTTTATAAGAAGGAGATGTCGGGTTTTGCCTCGTTTGGGGAATTGGTTGCAAGAAACCCAACTGGACTAGCTTAGGGAACAATGTGGAGTATTGTTCACCGATGGGCGTGAAAGTCCGCCGTCGAGGTGGCTCCTGGGGGCGGTAGTTATTCTGCGGGGGTTGTGGGTTATAGTGGTTGCGGTAAGGAGGCTGATTTCTGGGAGGTGGAGCTGGGCCTCGGTTGGCTTGTTGTGGTGAATGGTTATAAGGTTGGGCATTCATGACCATATAAGGTTGATGAGCATATGCCACATTTGAGTGGGGGTAGTAGTGTTGTGGGGCCCTTTCCGGAAAATGGGGCCTGGGATGACGATACTCCCTTGCTTCAGAGGCTGCCATAGCCGTTTCTTCCTTCTTCTTCCCCCTTGTCGTCCCTCCAGACCCGCTTTGGACGGCCTGGGAGGTTGCCCTTAGGGCTGCTTGACTCAGAATCCGACCCGTTTTCAGCCCATTCTCTACCATCTCTCCTATCTTGATTGCTTCCGCGAATGGCTTACCCATGGCCGACATCATGTTTTGGAAATAGTCAGACTCTTGAGCCTGGAGAAAGGTAGTGACCATTTCCACTTCATCCATGGGAGGCTTCACTCTCGACGCCTGTTCACGCCACTTAATAGCATACTCTCTAAAGCTTTCCGAAGGCTTCTTCTTCAAATTCGACAGAGAGTTTCGGTCTGGCGCAATGTCGATGTTATACTGGAATTGCTTTACAAAATCTCTGGCGAGATCATCCCATATATGCCATCGGGACATTTCCTGATCCATATACCATTCCGAAGCTATCCCTACTAAGCTTTCCCCAAAATACGCCATTAGCAGTTCTTCTTTTCCGCCGGCTCCCCGCAATTGGTTGCAGTATTTCTTAAGATGTGCAATGGGGTCACCGTGCCCATCGTATTTCTCGAACTTGGGGGTCTTGAAACCCGTCGGCAGGTGCACGTGAGGGAACATGCACAGGTCGGCGTAAGAGACGCTCTTTTGTCCGCTCAACCCTTGCATATTCTTCAAACTTTGTTCAAGGCTTCTCATTCTCTTAGCAATCTCATTTTGTTCTGCAATCCTGGGGTTCTGATCCTGTCCCGGTGCGAGTTCGCACTGAGGCGGTAGAGGATTATTGTTGGTAGCGAACCTGGTTGGTTCCATTGAGAACGATGGTGCTTGGAATGTAAAAGAGGATGAGTCAAAGCTTGGCTTGTATGTGGCAGGCTGTGCCGTAGCTGGGCAAGGCGATGCAGTAAAGATGTTCATGCTTGCATCAGTGGCCGACATTCGGGGATGAGGCTCAGAAGGTGATCCTGCGGAGAAAGCGGAGTTGGCTGGGTACCCGAATGGGGTAGCAGGGTAATTTATGGGGACATTAGAAGTCCCACCTGACCTGGAGAATAATTCAGGGAATCCGGGGACGACACTTGGCGGCTCTTTCCCATTGTTCCAGTCATCCAGCATTTCCAACATGCGGAGCCGTAGGATTCTATTTTCTTCCGCAGTTGCGGATTCAGGCGTGAGGACGGCTGAGATTGAGCTCTCCTCAGAGACGGGGACTGTTTGCAATGGAATTTCCGAAGACATTTCCACACTTCCTTTTGACCTGGTGAAGTAAGTGTGAGTACTGCTTCTAGTCCTAACAACAGGTAGTTGAACACCTCTCCTTGATCTCGTGAAGTATGAATGCGAGGCCAGACTTTCACCAAACCAACCGTCTTTTCAAAAACCCTGGAAAATGCTCAATGACAAGTGCACGGTTAATTTGCAGCAAATAACGGATAGTTAATCTCACGTTGGGCATGATGCACCTATACAGTTAAGTGGATTGCTATATGTCTGCTACGAGAGCATGCGTCATTCCGGTAATTTTCCTCTTATTTCCCCTTTTTTTTATTTTCTTTTGTTTTCCTTTTATTTTATTTACATTTATTTTTCTTTTATATTTTTTTTGTAGCAAAAGAAAATGCGATCGGATCCGATGAGGATTGCCTACGTATCACGATACTCAGTGAATCAGATCATTACGTAGTTCGAAAACACAAATGAGCGTGAAAGAAGCAAACTCTTTATTATTGAAGCAGTCTATTACAAACTACATTTTGCAAAAGAAAAAGCAAACTTTGAAAATAAACCTAGACTCAAAAAATAGACTAAAAATCACCCTGATGAAAAAACAGGCAGAAGATGCTAAGATACAGATTTGACCTATGAATGCATTATGGTTTTAAAAATTGGTTTCCGCGGGGCGTCGTTCGGCCTCGCCGCGGTCCTAGGCGTGATATCCCTCTCAAGTTGCTCTAGCTCGTGCATAGTCTGCTTGACATAAACCATTACTGCCGAGAGGAAGGTAACACTAGACATGTTCTCACATCGTAGACATCGTCTGGTGATGGCGTGGGCAACGGCTTTGATCCTATCTCTGGTTTGCTTCTTCTCTACAAGCAGGTGCTTTATCTGATCGCTGCATATCTTGAAGACTTGAACATCTTGCACGTGTTGATGCTTCAATCGCCGTACTTCCAATTTCATATGGGCTATTGTGTCATACCAGTATCTGCTTTCCATTTGGAAATCCTTGGCCTGACTAGCTGCTTTGATTTCAAGTGCTGCCATCTCTCTCTTTATTTTAGCAACAGTCTTCTCGTGGTCGCCTTCCAATTGATTCAGGTGTCTGCGATGCTTATCTGCTCTTGTATCCCACTGTGCCTTGAACTCTGCTATGATGTTTTCAGATTTCTCCAAACCATCTCGCCATTCCCTGATTTCACCTTTTAGCCCTTTTATCAGCTGCTCGTCCGATCGACGCCTTGGTTGTCTATCTGCGTCCAACCTTATTTGTTTGATCTGAGCTCTGAGCATCTCATTTTCTTGAGTTAACCTGTTCCGCTCTCCCAGATCGGTAGCAATTTGCACGCTGTGCTCGTATTTCATGCCTTCTACTTGTTGTTTTAATCTGCTGATTTCGGCACAATAACCTCTTTCCTTTGCTAACCAATCCCAATGCCTTTTCGATGACTCGGTGAAATCCCGGATGTGGGGTCTCTTAGCTGGCCTTTCATGCTCGAGTTCCCTTCTATACCATGCAAGGTAACCTGGCGCCGTTTCTCCCTTGGCTCGATCCCGCACGCAAGTATCTGATTTCAAATATTGACCCTCATTCCAGATTTGGCGAATCTTCGCTTCTGGGAATTGTCCGTTAGGACTTATCTCAACTGTTTGAGTGCTAAGATCTTCCTCATGAGGTACTGTCTGGCACCTTCCGAACTGTCTCAAAACTCGGCAGGGTGCGTAAGGTTGAATGCTCTTAAGCCCCATCAGTAAGAAATGAGTTTTAGCCGCCGACATATATAAGATCTCATCAACAGGTAACCATCCCAACGCCCATTGTATTTGGCTGGCAGTAAGAGCTTGCAAGAACGAGGTCCATGCCAGGACTCCTTTAGGCCAAGTGATCTCTCTGGTTCTCGTGTAAGATTCTTCTATGCGGGTTTTTTCCGGGGAACCATGGCTCAATACCCCGGAATGATGGCAGAGGTGCTCGGTCATCCATATCTGTAGGAGCAAGTTACAACCTTCGAAGAAATTTCCCCCAGCTTTACAAGTTGTGAGAGCTCGAAAGATGTCAGATACCACCATTGGCGCGAGAGTGCTGCCACTTTGCGTGAGTAAAGTGCTGGCGACCCCAGATATCTTCAAATCAATGTTTCCATCTTTTCTCGGAAATACCAGAAGACCCAGAAACGTTATCATGAACGCCACCCGTCTGTGCTCGTCCCACTTCTGACGAACTCCTTTGCTGCACAGTTTGTTGATTGGATTATTGAATCCCCCCTCGTGACCGTATCTATCATATATGAAGCATGGAGTACAGAATCCGGCTGCTAGATCCGGGTTGTGGACCGTTCTAGGTATTTTCAATGAATCCAGGAACCGATGTACCGTGACGACTCTTGGGGCGACCAAGTATTTTTCCTTCAACGGGAGTTCAGTATTCCCGATGTATCCGGCCATTTCTTCCAAAGTTGGGGTGAGCTCAAAATCAGAGAAATGGAAAACATTGTGCGCCGGGTCCCAATAGGTAACCAAAGCTCTTATGATATCTCCCCGAGGCTGGACTTCCAACAGACCCACAAGACCTTTCAAATATTTCTTAACCTCATTTTGTCCTTCAACACCTAGATCATTCCACCATAGCCGTAACTTGACAGGGATTTTGGTCATTATTGAAAAATGTTCATTTTGCATCGTGCTCATCCTGCACATTTATTAAGGTGATTTTAACAAAATTGACTGACTCAAAAAATATATATTTTTTTAGAGAGGATCAAGCTTTGCCCACGGCCTTTAAACACTTCAGAGACAAAGATTTTAAGGCTGTGCGGGTCTAAAAAACGCTAAACAAGACCCAAAGGTGGCTGTTTATGCAAAGTCAGCCTTCCGGCGTCCCTTTCGGGAACATTTGGCTATTTATGATAAAACAATGTCACCTGACTTATTTACGACTCTATTAAAAATTTGACACATCTTTTATTTATTTATTTACTGATTTTTGGCTATTTAGAAAAAATGGGGTTGAACCCGACGAGGGTTGCCTACGTATCTCACATCCGGTGAGAATCAAACCGGCGTAGTTCGGGCATATCATGAATAGAGAAAACCTAGAAATCAAGAATAAGTATTATTATTTTGAAAAAAGATAAAGGCTCAAGAAAAAATATTTTTTTATTATTTTTTTTTATGCAATATTTGGATCATTAGTCTGAATTTATAAAAGGGGTACTACAAAAGAAACAACACACTTTTTGAATTATGGATTTTCCATTTTTTTTTACTTTTAAAATAAACACTTTTTTTTTTTTTTGATTTTGAAAGTGATAAAAGAAATTTTTTTTTTTTTTATAACCCTCAATAAAAGACAGTTTTTTTTTAGAAAAAATTCCGGCGAGGTTTTGACACTACTTGGACATTGGTTTTATTCTCCAAAAATAAGTAATTATCTCCCCTACGCTGCTATTTTCCCCTTTTTAGGAACCGGTCGACATGCGGAACCGAAGCAAATAAATGCACAACACAAATAGGATGCACCAGGGGGTCTTTTTCGTTTCAGGCTGCCTGTCCTAGACGGACCCAACCCCTGTGTTGAGTCCCCTAAGTCAAATGCAACATGATGCAGATAAGCGTTCCTACTAGGGATCCGGCATGAAGTCAAGTTATTCTAGGTTCGTAACCTGGGTATTTGTTCTAGACTGTGCACCCGAGCGGACAACTCGAGTCGAGGAGGGGGCTACGTACCGGGGACCCGCGAGATCGTCCGGCTTTGTAACTTGTCCGTCCTCTTTCTTATTTTAGGTATTGACATTAACAGAATAGGGAGTCCCGACCAGCGAGCTTCTCCCCGGAAGTAAGAAGAGAAAGGTTTCGGCACAGTTTATATACAGTTCAGATAATATCAAAGCGGTAAAAGACAACATTTAGCACGTTACGCAAAAAACATGTAATAAAAATCAGATAATAAAGCCAAATATAACAATTATTCTAAGCTCGAATTCTTGAACCCTGAACCAGTGGTTCTGGGTGTACAATTCCCCAGCAGGAGTCGCCAGAGCTGTCACACCTCCTTTTTGCGCGCCCGGCCCCGAAGGGTTAGATGCGCGGGTGGAGTTTTTCCAATTTAAGTGACAATATTCGAAATGGGATTATTTATTTAATTCAGAGTCGCCACTTGGGAAAGGTTTGGCTTTTGGTGTCCCAAGTCACCGGTTTATCTTGAATCCCAAATCGAGGAAATTTTCGACTTTTCCAAATGAAGTCTGCGAACCAGAAATTCTAAGTAAGGAATTCTGTTGACCCGAGGGAAGGTGTTAAGCACCCTCGAATCCCGTGGTTCTAGCACGGTCGCTTAAATTGTTATAATGGCTAAATATCTGATTTAAATACATGTTGTGACTTATGTGCTTTTATTAAGTTTTAACCGCTTTTATTATTATCATTTATTTTTATAGAATTGCAACGTCGTGAAAATGTATCTCGAACCACGTCACAATCAATGCACCCGTAATTGTTAACACATTTCGACTCCATTGAGATTTGAAATTGGGTCACATAAATGCGCACCCGAATTTAGGAATGTAATTTGATTAAGTCGCGCCTAAAGAATCTAACGCGTTATTGTCTTCGGGGAGGGGAGTGGAATTCACTAAACAGCCCGTCCCAAATTCTAAGTATTTATTATGACCAATTATTGAGGGCCCCGCAATTTGCCTTTTGATTCGGCGAGGCTCGTCTCATTATTTTAGAAGGGTACCCTACAAGGACTACATTTTTACTACATTTATCTTTAAAGGGAAGGATGATGCCGAATTTTGCTGGTTTAGACAAATACGGACTGAATCCTTATTATGTTTGCCGAACCTAAACTTGTTTGATTACCTGATTGATTGTTCATGAGGTGAAAGCTACGGCATTCTTTGTCTTCAACAAGTGAATATGCTTATTAATTCGCTAAGTGAGATTGCAAACAAACTAACAACATATATTGAGTTATGTTTTAACGACCTCCAAGTTCTATTCTTAACACTCCAACCTATTTGAGATTGATAAAGAAATCGGCTGTTTTATTAGGAAAAATTACTACTAATTGAACTCAAAAATGATTATTAGTTTTTCTCAACAATCATTACATCATTTCGAAACGAAGAATCTGTACCGAAACCTGATATCAAACCGGCATTGGAACAAATAAACTGACAAGCGAAACTGGCATTCATAGCCAGACTTTTAATATGACTGCATGAGAGTTTGTTTGGGATACATCTATCCCAGACCTAATACCACAGATTTGTCGATTCAGTGGTCTAGGCAGAAATACATACAAGTGTTTGCCCTGACTCCATGTTATACAGTCGTAACTAAACCAAACAGTATTATACTGAACTGAACGTATCCCAAATCAAACATGCTGTCTATCATATTGTTATTGCTATTGAACAGCGCTATCTAACAGTCCATCTCAGCAGAATGTATGCTAGTTTTATACAAAGTGTTTGCAGTTTGCAGTAAAATACAATCCCACTAACATTCGACCTATTTTTAACACCAATGTTATAACATGAACAGCTGTTCTTTTCTTTATTTCAACTTCAAACTTTCAACAATACAAAGTTTCAGAGGTTGTGTACCTGGAAATATTTGACAATTGAAGGAAAGGGGGAGTCAGCAGAATATAATGACAACAAAATGCAGCAGCAATCACAGCACTATCAGTAGCAGCAGGGCAGAAATAGCAGCAGACAAAGCAATACAGCAAGAACCCAGCTCGAGTGCAGAGATGCAAATATAGCCAATAGAAAGCAATAGCCAAATAACAGCAACACCCAGTGGAGTAGAATCAGAACTCCAGATAGTAGTAGACCAATGAAAGCACTCAACTAATAGACACAACTGAGATTTCAAAGGATCAGAATTGACTTGAACAAATTGAAACAACTGAAAACCCAATAACAAAAAGGAGGAAGAAGGTTTCTGATTGTTGGTTGTATAGCTTCTATCCCTTAACCTCTCTCTATCTCTGTTTGTGTTTTTCCTATTCAGCTCTTAAGGTTCAATGTCTATCCTTTTGTGTGTGTGTGTATGTATTTCTATCTCTCAATCCTGTCTCTAATTCTGTCTGTATCTCCAGAACTTCAACTCTCCTCTATCTATGCTCTCTCTGACCTCTATTATCCGATGGTATCCTCTCCTCTCTATCTCTGTATGTCCTCCCTTTTATAAGCTTTCACATTACCCCTTTTACAGCCTGTTTAGACCAACAGAAACCCCCTCATGTGCTGCCCTCTTTTCAGTTCCACTTAGTCATTTAAGTATTAACCAAAACCCCATCATATTCCCTTGGCAGGCTTACTTTTGTAATGTTTATTATTTCTGAAACTAAAGTAGGGTGTGGGCAGCAGGATGTATCTGACAGCATATGCTGTCAAAACATTTTTAAATCAAACAAAAGCCTTTATGCACATGTTGTGCACAAGTGCACATGCCCTCCAATTCTGACTGCAACTTAAACAAAATCAAACCCTTTACACTTCTGATTCAGATTAACAACTATAAGTAGCTAAATTCAATTCCCAACTGATTCATACAATGCTAAACAGGAGCAAATCAATTTGTATATTGTTCAAACATCTGAAACTAATTGACGACATATGTCGACTCGACTATACTAGTTATAACTCGTACAATCGAGACCAAAGTCAGACATTTAACAGTATCGAACACATGATTCGAATTGTACTGACTACGCAAAATTACATGGGAAGAATCAGTTGGTCAGTTCACATTTGAAACCCAATTAATTGCACAACAAATACATACATACAAATTATCAGAACAATTAGAAGAAAGACTCAATCAAACAACAAAGGTTCAGGCGAGATGGACAGGAACAGTTGATAAAACTCAAAACACAGATTAAAAACAAAACCAGAACAAATCTTTTAAACGAACATGGACTAACATAAATAAGCAAAGAGAATCAAAACTCACCTCAAATCTTGAAAAATCAAAAGCCTTAACTCGGATTCGGACAGACCTTTCTTAAGGCTGAACGGGCTTTAATCGAAGTGTTTCTCAGATGAGAAACACTTCGATTAAGGTCCATTAGACCTTAATCTTTTAGTTTGAACAAAACACGGACCATCGACGAAGACCTTCAAAGTTCCAAAAATTAGATCCGGGATTCGTGCTTCCCTGGTCAGATTCGGACCAAACCAAGCATGGTTTGGTCACGAGGGGGGTCTGGGGACTGTCTGGTGCGAAGTTGAGGTCGATTGGTGTAACTCGGGTTCCGACTCGAATCTTCAAATGAAGATTCGAGAAGGTGGGAAGGGATTCGAACTAAACGGCCAACAGATCGATGTTCAGGGCGGTGAGGGGGTTCTATGGTGTTCAGGCGGAGGTCATCGGCGTTCATGCCGCCGGGATTAATGGCGAGGGATAAGGGGGCGGCTAGGGTTTCGTGGGGAAGGAGGTGAAGACGGAAGCTGGGGTATTGGATAGGGGGGCAGGGTGTGGTAGGAGGCTTATATATGGAATGGGGGGATTGATTTCAACCGTTGGATGAGACGAGATGGACGGCTTGGATCTGAAGGTTTAAACGAAACGTCGTCGTTTGGCTTAGTAGGGGTCAGAATTGGTTCGGGTAACGGGTCGGGTAGTGGGGTTACGGGTGAAAGATCCGGACCGTTGGATCGGCTTGGTTTAAACGGTTGTGATGGGTTGGCATCGAAACGACGTAGTTTTGGTGTTAAACTACGTCGTTTTATGGCCTGGGGGTGGGCTGTTTGGACTGGTGGCTTGGGCTGTCCGTTTGGGCATTATTTGTTTGGGCCAATTTTAATAAATTGGCCCTAATCCGGAAAGGCAAGGCCCCCCCCCTTTTTTTTTTTTTATTATTATTATATAAAAAGAAATACAAAACTAAATAAAATCAAACACCCAATACAATTATTCACACACACGTTAAAATAATTCAAAAAATGGGTAAAATTAAACAAAAAATAAAATCACGGACGAAGATGCCTATTTATGATTTTCTATTTAACGACCGGATTACGGTTTGAATTATGCAGGACACATATATTTTCGAATTTTTTTTTTTTTTTAATAAAGTAAATAAATAAAAATGGGCCGAAGTCACAAATAAATCAACAAGGTGCCGCACAGAAATTCAAAATTGTACAGCAGGGCCAATTATTATTTTTTTATTTCTTTTTGAAGCGATTGTCGTGCGAAACAAAAATCACGTGCTCACAATATCCACAACCTCCTCGAAAGTAGCACCAATCACCCTCTCCCTAGTCATGAGAATACGAAGCTGATAAGTGAGGCCATCAACAAACTTCCTAATCCTCTCTCTATCTGTCAGAACCATCCAAATAGCATGACGAGCTAACTTAGAGAACCTCATCTCGTACTGCGTCACAGTCATCTCTCCCTGACGCAACCACTTAAACTCCCTACGCAGCTCCTCTTTGCGGGACTGCGACATATACTTCTCCAAAAAGAGAACAGAGAAATGCTTCTAGGTAAGGGGTACTGCACCAACAGGTTTATGCCTCTCAAAAGCCTCCCAGCAAGTGAAGGCAGCTCCCTAAAACTGATAAGTAGTGAAAGCGACCTCGCTGGTCTCCAGAATACCCACTGTACGAAGCATCCTCTGACACTTATCTAAGAAACCCTGGGCATCCTCGCCCTCTGCACTACTGAAGGTCGGAGGCTGCAGTCTATCAAACCTCTCCAACCTACGCTGCTCATCCTTCGGCATAGTAGGAACTACATAGTCCTGAGCAGCTGCAACCGGCTGGGCTAGATGTGCCCCCGACGTCTGAATTCCCTGCACGACTTGCTCAGGTGTGTGAGCGGCGGGAGTCTGATTGCCTCTCCCGGCCTGAGAAATAGCTGCGGCTATAGTGGCTGAAATCGCCCGAGCTAGGCCAGTGCAAACTGATAAGATTTGAGCCAAGGCCTCCTGAAGACCTGGAATCACAATAGGCACAGCTGGTGCCTGAGCTGGTGCTGCAGGAGCATCCATAACTAGGACCTGATCCTAAACTGTGGCAGCTGGTGGATCTGCAGGTGCTGCCCTAGCAGCTCTGCCCCTACCATGACCACGGCCGCATCCTCGGCCTTTGGTGGCCACAGCCGGTGGTATTGGTGGTCGTCCATCCTAACCGGTAGCGCGTATACTCACCATCTATGAGAGAATAGAATAACAGAAGTTTAGTACTCAGATCAACAAATTCGCACGACAAGAATTTCAAGAATATTAAGTTTTTTTTCCTAAAGGTTTTGCAGCCTCTCGAGGATAAATACATACGTCTCCGTACCGATCCGCGAGACTCTACTAAACCTGCTCATGACTCATGAGACCTATGTAACCTAGGCTCTGATACCAACTTGTCACAACCCTAAACTCGGACCCGATCGTGATGGCACCTCTTGTGAAGACAAGGTCAGCCGACACTTCGCATTTCCCAATTATTAACAATTAAGCATTTAGAAACAATCTAAACATGAATAAATAAACCAAATTTTAAGCAAATGATAGTATATTATGTGGAATACAGCCCAAACACAGCCCGATACCGGGGTGTCACTAATCATGAGCATCGAACAAAGAGGAATACTCTAAATATATATAACTACAGAGTTTAATACAGAAACTAAAAATAGAAAGGAATAAGATAGGGAAGAGCTCCGGGCTGCGAACGCCGACAGCTACCTAGAGACTCCTCAGATCCACCTGAGCCAGAATGATCAGCACTCGGGAGCGGGACCAGATACGCATGAATCTGCATACATGGTGCAGGGAGTAACGTGAGTACTCCAAATCAGTGAGTAATAATCATAAATAAAGACTGAAAGCAGGAAATTACGTAAGGCACAAAAGCATGCTATAATGAAGTAGTAAAACCATTAAAAATAGTAAAACCAGTGAAAGATAGGTAAAAATCCTTAACTCAATTTAACTTCATGGAAAGCATTTTCAACAATTTAACAGGGAATTTACAGTAAATTATGAAAATAAACACATAAAGGTTAGCCCCTTGGGCACAATATCAACAAATTCGCCCCTCAGGCAACATCTCTGAACAATACCAGTCCCTTGGGCAATCACATAGAACAATACCAGCCCCTCGGGCTCAATCTCACATCAAAATGGGTACCCGCGCTCACTGGGGGTGTACAGACTCTTGGAGGGGACCTTACGGCCCAAGCGCAATATCAAGCTACCTCGTAGCATCATCACTAGGCCCTCGGTCTCATATCAATCAAGCCACCTCGTGGCGTACATATCTCAGGCCCTCGGCCTCATAATCAGTATCAAATGTTCCCTCACAACATAGGCCCTCGGCCTTACTTAGTCAAAATCCTCACAAGCCACTCGGGCAATAGTAAAACATGATTCTCAGCCCAAAAATATCATTTAAAAGATCATGTAAGTGTTAAAACAGAGTAAACATGGCTGAGTACGAAAAATAGTAAAATATAACATGACTGAGTTCAAATATAAAGTCAAAACAGTGAGAAAATACCAGTAAAAATCCCCGAAGGGTTCAAATAGTTGGCACAAGGCCTAACTGTGGCATTCAGCCCAGGTCATGATGATAACAAATAGATTTCAGTCAAATACGCGGTAAAATAGTCATCCGGGACGGACTAAGTCTCAATCCCCAATAGTGCCCGACCTCACGCTCGTCATCAAGCATGTGCCTCACCTCAATATAGCACTATGATGTGCAATCCGGGGTTTCAAACCCTCAAAACATCATTTACAATCATTACTCACCTACCGGTCAAATCTCTAGCTCGCGACGCCTTTACCCCTCGAATCGGCCTCCAATCACGTCGAATCTATTCAAAATCAGAACGAGGACATCAAAATATGCTAAGGGAATGAAGCCCAAGCAAAAATAATCAAAATATGACAAATCCCGAAATTACCAAAACCCGACCCTCGAGCCCACGTCTTGGAATTCGATAATTTTTACATCAATAGATTCCTTATCTCTCCACGAGTTCATACATATCAAAAGTTCTGAAATTCGACCTTAAATGGTCCTTCGAATCCTCAATCAAAGGTCTAAATTTCCAAGCCCTAGTTCTTCAATTTTTAACTTAATTTTCATGATTATTTAGGTGGAATTCACATTAGAATCGAGTTTTAAGTCCAGAATCTTACCTCCAAGTGATTCCCCTTGAATCCCTCTTCAATCCCCTTCAAAAAGCTCTAAAAACGACCAACAATGGAAGAAATAAACCCCACATTCGCGGACAAGACGACCTTTTAAACCTTCTGCCCAGGTCTTAATTTCCTTCTTCGCGAACGCGGTCAATGCCTCGCGTTCGCGAAGCACAAAAATTCTGTTGACCAAAACTCTTCTTCGCGAACGCGACCTCACCATCTCGAACGCGATGCCTCAGCTTCACCAACCTACGCGAACACGACCAAGCCTCTCGCGAACGCAATGCTTACCATTTCGGCCCTTCGCGAACGCAGGACTCCCTTTCGCGAACGCGAAGGCCAAACCTGACGCCTCCCTTTTGGACCCTTCGCGAACGCGAGGGTCCACTCGCGAACGCGAAGACCAAAACGCCTGCACCAGCTGAAACCAAATTCTGCAATTTTCTTAACTTAAAAATGATCCGTTCAACTCCTCGAAACTCACCCGAGACCCCCGAGACCTCAACCAAAGGCACCAACATATCCTAAAATCTTATTCAAACTTGTACAAATCTTCAAAACACCTCAAACAACATCAAATCAACCAAAACACATCAGATTCAAGCCTAAGTTTCCAAAATCTTCTAAATTACGCTTTTGATAAAAAACCCAACCCAACCACATCCGAATGACCTGAAATTTTGCACACACATCCCAAATGACACGACGAAACTACTGCAACTCTCAGAATTTCATTCCGACCCCTATATCAAAATCTCGCCTACCCACCGAAAATCACCAAAATATCAACTTCGCCAATTCAAGCCTAGATCTACTCCAAACCTCCAAAACTCATTTCGATTGCGCTCCTAAGTCCCAAATTACCTCTCAAAGCTATATGAACCATCAGAACTCACATCCGAGCCCTCTAACACATAAGTCAACATCCGATTGACTTTTCCAACTTAAGCTTCCTCAAAAGAGACTAAATGTCTCAAACTTTACCAAAATCATTCCGGATTCGATCTGACCAATTCGATACCACATAACACCGATAAACAAAGCATGATGAAGCAGAAATGGGAAAAACGAAGCTGTAAATCATGAGACGACTGGCCGGGTCGTCACATTATCCTTCTTCTCTCATAGAATCGAACCATCTCTTTTTTCATTTTTCATGAGAGAACTTTGAAGTCTTATATGCTGAATCGAATTAACTATCTCAAATAATAAAAACTACTCCTATGATTCAAACTTAGAATTGCATTTCTAAGGAAATACTCTGCAATTTTTAATCATTGTCAAAGTAAAGTACACATAAAAATTCAAACCTAGAATCCCATATTATCACAAAAGAAATAGGTCTTCAAATCAAAACTAAAGATATTATTCAACGATGGACCCAAGAGCAATACCAAAATAAAAAGATAAATATGAAGTTGAGTGTGTAGTAGTGCACACCAGTGAGATGCCATATTAATCAGCTACAAAGAATCACTAATTCTCCCACCAAAATGTATTAAACCCATCATTTTTTTTCTCTTCACAAATTCAGCAATAAAGAAATCTTCAATAATTCTTCTTTTCGAATCTTGATTTTACACAAGCTTAGACGAAGAAACGACCCTAAAAATCCACATGCTCAGTTTCTTTTTGAGAAGGTACTGGAGAAGATGTATAAAGAAGAGAGAACAAAAATTGACAGGTTTTTCATTTTGCCATTCAGTAAAAAGGGTAAAGTGATAGTACTAGAAAGTGTAATTAATGAGAAACACGTTAGTGCTTGAGAGATAAAAGAGGGAGTCTGCAATGTGGGACTCATTATCCACTTGTCTAATAACTGATAGGGCCTCATGCAAGTTTTGTTGGTTGAGTCTCACTCAAAATATAATTTCTCATTGAAACATTAGAGAGTATTATTTCTCTTGATCACGCTTCATATTTTCTAGTTGTTTTGACTCATTAACGATTCTTTTGCAAGTCAAGATGATGATATCAACATGTCTTTGGGTCGTTTGGTAGGAGGTATTAGAAAAAATAATGCAAGCAATAGCTCTATGCATTATTAATACTTGTTTGGTACATTGTTTCAATATGTGTATAACTAATACTTGTATTAGTTATACATCATACTTGATATTATCCTATGTATAAGTAATGCATAGAAAATAATGTCATTAGTAATGCTAAGGCTATTAATGCATGCATTAGTATGGTTAAAGATATAATTGTCCTTAAAGTCCCTTAAAGTTAGAGAATATGGAGGACATTTTTGTAAACAACTATTTTTCTTAAAAATTATGCAATGCATTATACTTTTAATACACCACACCAAACAGTAGATAAGAAATAATATATCTGCATAACTAATGCTTGCATTACTAACCCATGCATTATTAATACATACTTTACTAATACACATTATCCCGCACTATTCTTATACACCCTACCAAATGACCCCTTTGTGGCGTAAACTTATCCTTCACAAGTAGTTGCCGTCGGCGTAACATTATCCATAGCAAGTTATTACCCTGCCAGTAATATAAGTAAGATATGCATATACACTTTTTAATTAAGTGACATGTATTTTGTTATGTTAAATCCATACATTTTGTCAAATCAAATGTTACCACACATTTTGTCAAAAGTAATAGGCCAAATACATGGACATCCCATTAAATTTGGCCCAATTTTTTATTTTGGCACTTTAACTCAGCCTAGTTCCATTTTGACCCTCCAACCTCATTTCTTTTGTTCCACTTTGACACAAAAGCTGACTAAATTCCATATGTGATTTGCCTCACCCTTGTAGGCGCGTGAGAGCCATTTTTTAAGCCAAATTTCATACTCCCAACGTAGAGACGGATCCAGAATTTAAATCCTATGGATTCAATTTTAATGTTTTTAACATTGAACCCATTATATTTTTTAAAGTTATGGGTTTATATCTATTTTTTTTTATAATTTTAATGAATTTTTACATACAAATTTTTACTCCGCGTCGAAAGTTATGGGTTCAGTTGAACCCGTAGTTATTACTGAAAATATATATAAAAAAATATTTTTTCCACGGGAGGGGCAGAAAAAATGAAAAAATAATAATTTGAAATTACAAAAAAAAATCTGCGGGGGGTGGGGGTAGCAGCTGGGTATTTGTCCGTGCTGCATTTTTACTTGGGATAAAAGTTTTTGTGTCAAAGTGGAACAAAAGAACCCATTATATTTTTAAATGTTATGGGTTTATATCTATTTTTTTTTACAATTTTAATAAATTTTTACTCCGCGACGAAAGTTATGGGTTCAGTTGAACCCGTAGTTATTACTGAAAATATATAAAAAAAATTATTTTTTCCCCGGGATGTGAGCAGAAAAAACGGAAAAAATAATAATTTGAAATTAAAAAAAAAAGTAAATTTTTTTTTCGGGGGGTGGGGGGGACAATAGGGTGGGGGTAGCAGCTGGGTATTTGCACGCACTGCATTTTTACCTGGGAGAAAAAAATTTGTGTCAAAGTGGAACAAAAGAAATGAGGGTGGAGGGCCAAAATGGAACAAGGTTGAGTTAAAGTGCCAAAATAAAAAATTGGGCCAAGTTTAATGGTCTGTATATATATTTGGCCAAAGTAATATAAATCCAAACACCATGCATAATATAAAAGGAAAAGATAGTACTAGTAATAAAATTGTACTAGGGAGATTAAAAAAGAAAAAGTAAAACAGAGAGGACCGAGGACGGATTCATGAATCATGATCAGTTTTTTAAAAGGTATTTTCGGGACGAGTATCGGGGCGAGGCGCACTAAAAATGCCTCGATGCGATGGTGTGGGGCGAAAGTTTCAAGAGGCGTACGCCCAGCAATTCAAGGCGTATGCTCGGGTGTTCGGGGTGTACGCCCAGGCGTCTGAGGCACATTTTTGTATAGAGGCGTAAGCCCTATAGAATTTTTTAAATTAAAACAAAATTTGTTGAATAAGTCTTTCATATAATATCCAAATTTTCAAAAGTCAGCTTGTAATTACTCAAAAGTTTTAAAAAGGAACTCAAATGTATTAAATATAAAAGTCAAGACTTTTTGATTGAAGCCCTAATTTATGGTCTTTCCCAATTCCTTATCTTGTCCGCTAGTCTGATAAAATCTTCCAAAAGCAACGAATATTCAATTTTTTCTTACAAAATACACAGAGAATTTTATTCTCCTTCATAGCAGTAAGTTCAAAATTCAAATTGCAGATTAGTCATCCTTTTTGTTCCTCCATGTAGAAAACTTTATTTTTTTCGACTCAAGTTACTTGTAAGTAGCACATAATAGGTTGCTTTGATTAGTTTTTATAGGGATGGAGCACATCTATATATATATATATATATATATATATATATATATATATATATATTTCACATATTTATAGTTTTCTTCAATTTTTATGTAATTTTACCTCTTTATAAATATTTATTGTAATTATATTAATTTATAAAATATTAAAAATTAAATATTTATGGAACTTGCGTTGCGTGCGTCGAGGCTTATATTTTGCTAAGACATATGTAAAACGCTTTCCCTACGCTCACGACTTATCATGACTAGGAGAAACAATGTGAAAACCTACCTGTTTTAAAATTGAGGGGGCTAAGTGGCCTGTTCTTAAACTTCAGGTGATACTCGGCAACTCCACAGGCCACAGCTAAGCTGGTGCTCTTTGATTTATAGTAAGATCGCGCGATCAAATTACAGTTTCAACGCTTTATTCCTCACTGCCAGCAGCACTGTGAAGACTGTTGAGGATAAGGAAATGGCGAATCCTAGAAACAAATTGTCTCCTTACCTTCTTATCTGGGTCTTGATTTTATTCGGAACCCTAATTTTCATTCTGGTAATTTCATCGTTCTTCTCTTTCTGGCTTGTTCTCTTTTCTCCTAACATTCCTTTTGAACTTCCTGTGTTCTTGATTATGTCGATTGTATTCTCAGAACCGGTTGGGTGATACCGGAGTCGCATCGGATAAAGACATTAAAATCGAGCAGAATGATGAGGTTCAATTTTGACTTTATAAAGTAGCATTTTACCGGCTTGATTTTGCTGAACTATAGCGTCTTGAATTAGTAATTGTTTAATTTTCAATTCACAAGATGAGCATACATTTCGTGATTATAATTGTTGTAGGCGAAACCATCAGAGGATTTGGAGCACGTGACGCATAAAGTGTACTTTGATGTCGAAATTAATGGAAAGCCTACAGGTATTTTCCTTTGTATGTATCTTTCTACAGTTATATATAGAAGAGAATAAAAAAGATGCCTTTTAGTTTGATCAAGTTTTATTGTTTGCTAAGAATAAGGTGTGCATACACACTACCCTCCCCATACCCCACTAGTGGAGAGTTCTTGGAGGGAGGGAGCCGAGGGTCTATCGGAAACAGACTCTCTATCCCAGGGTAGGGGTAAGGTCTGCGTACACACTACCTTCCCCAGACCCCACTTGTGGGATTATACTGGGGGTTGTTGTTGTAAGAATAAGGTGTAGTTCTGGATTACTCTCTTTTGTTTTTCCCAAAATAAAAAAAGTTCAGCGTAGGTTAGAAATGAGTAAATGGTAGATTATTCTTTCTGTCTATTTTGCTAGTATAATGAATTTCACATTGCGCCATACAACATTTTTCATGGATGGATTTGATGACTGAACAGTGGAAGCTACGTTTTATCCCTGGAGTATGCCTTCTAAATATACTAATGCTTTTACTCTGAACTTCTCTCCTTGTCATTTTTCTTTGTTTTTTATTGGGGAAGGGGGAGGGGATACTGGAAAGAGGAAGGGGATGGGATTTGATCCTTCAACCACATGGTGATAGTCGGACAGCCACAACCGACTGAGCTACCCGCTCATCCCGACTTCTCTCCTTGTCATTTTTCTTTGTTTTTTATTGGGGAAGGGGGAGGGGAAACTGGAAAGAGGAGGGGGATGGGATTTGATCCTTCAACCACATGGTGATGGTCGGACAGCCACAACCGACTGAGCTACCCGCTCATCCCGACTTCTCTCCTTGTCATTTCTAGCCAGAAACAAGAAAAAAGAAAAATGAAAGCTTATGAAATGAGAGAGGGAGCTATTATGTTTAAATGGATAGGGTCAATGTTTTAAGAATTTTATTGGAACTGGATAAGAATTGCATCATGATTTCATTCACCTCTTACATGATGTTGGAAGATGGAATCTCCATTGTCACTGAGCTGGAAATGTTGAGGTAGTATCCTCTTCCAGATTGGAGTTTAGTTAGCCTTCATGTCCATGTCTAGCATTTAGGGATGTTAGGTTGGTTGCATTAGCAAAGGTATTCCCTGCACAAAATTATATTAGTAACAGAAGTCAAATAAAATAAAACATCACTGCACAAAATAATGTAGTGTTTGGTGGGCCACTTAAATAATCTTGCATGACCAATACAAAGTTTGGTTGGCGGTGTTAAACTTAATACATGCATAACTTATGAGGAAATCTTGTATTATTTTATAGGGATATAACGTGGAATAAGAATACATATATTAGCAATACATAAGGTATCTAAATACATAAATGCTCTTAAACTTGGTAACTTGCATAACCTTCCATAAATTGTTGATCATTGCACAACAATTAGCTTGCAGCTTTATGGGGGTGAAAATTGTCACTAATTGCTCGAATAAGATCCCACATGCCTAATGCTTTAAATTGAGCAACTAACGACAGCATTGCCTCATATCGTCTTAACTCTTGAATATCATATAATTCTAATTGATATTATTTAAATTTTTGGTTCTTACCATGTTGTTCATAATACATACAATTCCAGATAAATATATTGTACTTAGAGCAGGTTTGTTAAAGATTGATAGATCTATTTCAGTTGTAATCATAGGTGGAAGAGTTTATTGTGATTTCTTTTGGTTTTCTTCTGAACTTGATCATTTAGATATTGATTGCTTTCCTTTTAGGTCGTATTGTCATGGGCCTCTTTGGGAAAATTGTCCCGAAGACAGCAGGTACTCCATCTTGTGCTGAATTATGTTGTCTCCTTTTGGCGTTGTACATTATCTTGTTAACTGTATTGATGAACTTGCTGTATGATTATTTTTTCTGCAGAAAACTTCAGAGCTCTTTGCACGGGTAGCCAAGTAACTTTTGTTCCCTCTTCTCATATTCATGCATTTAACTACTATTTCTCATTTAAATTATGAAAAAATTACAAGAAAATACACATGACTTCACACCATAACAAAAAATGGCCCATGTTTTTAAGTTTTACCCTACCTAGCCCATATTGTACATATTTTGAAAACACTGGCAAATTCAAAATCTGTATTTTTACAATCATTGCTTCTAAAAGCTATGGAGTTAAATATGTATTCTCATAACCATTGCTTTCACTCTCTCTTCTTCTCACATCTTCTACATATGCTTCGAGGGGCTGAGTATTTTCTGCTTCTCCCCCTGTGTCACTTGGTTGCAATGGAAGAAAATTAAAAAGTAGAAGTTCACCATTGGAGGCCATTCAAAGCTTTGCTTTCAAAAATATGATTTTTTGAGTTTGTTAGTTGTTTGGATTGGGTGTTGTTCCAATTGATTGCAAATATCAAAAGGAGTAAAAGATTTAAATTTGAAGTGATTTGGAGTAGATTTTAGCAATAGTTGAGTTAACTTTCAGAAAAGACGCAAGAAAGAAAACAAATTCAGTTTTTTGTATAATTTTGTATAATAGTGTATAAACACATTTTATACACTATTATACACTTTTATACACCTTTATATAAATGTCTGTAGACGAACTTCTTCCACGATTTTCAGGTGCAATTCTTGTTCAAAACTAGTCCAAATCTCCATTAAATAACTTCAAATTTTATATAGAGCCTCCTTATACTATTTCTAGCAAGTTTAAATAATACCCACTCCAAAATTCTCACGAAATCAAATTTGGAATTTAAACCCACATAATTAAGCTTGTTAAAAATCTAATTTTCACCATCCAAGTGGATTTGGTTATTGAACTAATACTTAAGTCACAGTTACTGATTCGAAAGTTAACTTAAAAGCTTGAGCAATCTTTTTTAAAAATTAAATAGTAATTTCAAGAACCTATTGGAGTTGAATGTTGAGTATTAGCCTATTATTTTTGGGCTAGTTGGTTGTAAATTGAAATATAAGCTATAAAATTGAAAAGCAGGGAGCCCAGTTGTTTTTATGTGAAATTTTCCCTTAAATTATCGAAAATGTATCATATTTGAGTTCCTTTTTTTCTGAGAGATTCAGATCCACTAGGGTACATTTTATCTGAACATCAAGTTACTAAGAGGATACTATTCTGGAAATTCTTAGAAATTTGTGCTCTCGGATAATTTGGCTAATTTCATTACTTTAGAAGTGAACGCAGCAGTGAAGTAAAAGCAATAACAAAGCTAGTTAGAGTGTGTTGGACAAAAACAAAAGAATACTTGTATTACATTTGAGGTGGAAGGAGAGACATCCTATACTGAAAAGGATTAAACTCATGTCCATGCTGTAATGTATGTTGGAGCCAAAAGCAGCTTCCTCTAATTGCCACAGGTCATTGCTGATGCAAAGGTCAAAATGCTTTTTCTTCCTTGACCAGTTTATTTCAAGAAACATCTACATTTGCATGAGGGTTTTTTGTTATCTATTTGTTACTGTGAGGTCCCTTTTTAGCATTTCATCTTCTCCTTACTATCTGTTATGGACATGGAGGAAAAGGAAACCATCACCTGAGAGGGAGAATCATACTGCTTGCTTAGCCCTTTAGCGGGTCTTATGGCTAGACTGACGTTAGACAAGGAGGGTTTTAAAGTAGATGTTAAGCAATTCCCCCAGATGGAAAATAAATGCATAAAGATGGTGAAGCCTCACCACCTTTCTACTGCGCTAGCATCTACTATGCACACTAATACTAAACTTACCAGTCTGGCAAACATTTATCACTCAACTTGTAGGGGAAAAAGGAACTGGGAAGGCTGGCAAGCCTCTCCATTACAAAGGTAGCACTTTCCACAGGATCATACCGAGCTTCATGATCCAGGGAGGCGATTTCACTCGTGGTGATGGGCGAGGTGGAGAATCTATATATGGTGAAAGCTTTGCAGATGAAAACTTTGATCTAAAACACACTGAACCTGGTGAGATTTGACTTTTCAATAGTAATTAGTTGTTGCCTTCTTTTGTTTCTTTTGTGTTTTATTCAGTGGTGCCATATGCACTTTCCATAATGGGAAGTGTTTTTGACAAGAATGGTTTTTCATCTACTGATAGACCTTTGTTTTTGGAAAAGGTATTCTGTCAATGGCAAATGCTGGACCGGACACCAATGGGTCTCAATTCTTTATCACAACTGTAACCACTGGCTGGTATTCAACTAAGTCCTTGCTTTTGTGCAACTTATCTACTACTCAACTTTTAATTTGCTTGGCCTTAAATTGTTTTCTGTGTTGCACTCCATGTTGGTTGTATACGAGTCACGCATATACTGAATTTTGGGTCACCTTTTAAAATGTTTACTTCCGTTCCATGGTTAGGTTGGATGGGCATCATGTTGTCTTTGGCAAGGTGCTGTCTGGGATGGATGTTGTCTACAAAATTGAAGCAGAAGGGAGAGGAAGTGGAACACCGAAAAGCAAAGTCATAATATCAAATAGCGGTGAACTACCTTAATGATCCAACTTTCCATGTATCAAAACACCTCAGATGTTTGATAATGCTTGCCCTCGAGCAAAGTCAGTTTCATATGCTGTCAAGAAATCTGTTATGGGACTATTGCGGCTTGTAAAGTTAAACCAACCCTCTTGAAAGAGGATCACGACTGCTGCTTAGAATAGACAGGGCTCGTTTTATTAAAATATTTATAAAACCTTTGCTTCTATATGTATTTCATAAAAGATTTTGAATGAATTCTTGGTAATATATACCAGAGGTATATTGAAAGTTCCTTTCGTTCTTATCTTTGTTACGAATGAAACTTTTGCACTGGTATCATGATTCTGCCAAACAAAGTGCTACTCATTCATTGTGCTGGAGGTTGCCAACCAATGTTACCAAATTCACGCAGCGTAGACAAGTAGCTTCAATGAATCATTCTTCAAGACTGTACTAGCAGTACCAGATGATTTTAAGTAATACATGCTCAAGCCTTAATAAGAGTTTAGAACAAACTTGCTCTTATTACTAATGTTTAATACAAACTATGTTCTCGTTTTTTCATCTCCAAAATAGGTATGTAAATGATTTCTAGATAACAGAGCAACATCAGGTAGTGACACAACGCGCAGCTCGGCAGACATTGAGAGCGTTATTCGTGATATTAACTAGCTAGAAACTAGGATTAAAAGGAAGTTAAAAAATTTATGGTAGAAAATTTAGAGAAGCCTCATAGGTGTCTCTGGTCGTTGTTGTTCTCATCTCCAATGGCATCGTTTCCCTGATGAAACACGGTGGAGAAATTGGTGGATAGATCAGAATAAAGAGAAACGACCTTGGAAATGTTGCCATTAAGCTCCTGAATCAGACCCACGTTCTGCACCATATTGTTATGCGATCTCGCCTGATGATTCTCGTTGACCTGCTGAATCAACAATCTGTTCCGATCCAGTACCGACTGCACTTGCCGGAATCTGTTGGAGAAGTCGTTCCACATCTCGGAGTTGTCTTCCTCCATACTGCCGTCTGCGTTCTCGTCCCTGTGCTCGTCGGTGTTATACGCTTCAACGGCAGAGCTATTACCGCCGCGTCGGCGCCGGCGGTCGTTAGTCGAGGCAGTGGTGGTAGTTGGAACGTTAAGTGATTGAGCTTTGGCTAGGGTTTGACGACGGCGTTTGAGGTTTGAAGTTTCTTCCATGCTGAATTCAACTGCTGATTAACAATAACTACATAATATAATCAGCACTAATTTGTGTCATAAATACATATGCTCTGTTTTCTGGGGAGGTGTAGATAGAAAAGTGCATACATATCTTCTGCAGATTAGATTTTTTTCATCCTCATTTCCGTATGCTTGTGGCAGCTCACAGAGATGACTAACCATGATGTGACACTGCTCATTCACGCGATATCGTTGAACGTTGATTTTGTGAACAAGGACAGAGAAGATAGAGGGTGAAGGATTGAATAGCACGCGCATAATAAGAGAGTTGGTGTAAGTTTGAGGCGAAAATATCTTATCATGGAGGATTATTGGACGGCATTAAAATAATGAAAAAGTGCAAAAGGTCGCAATTTGAAATGTTTGCTTGGGAATCAAAGTAGAAATATCTACCGGGGAGGTGTACTCTTTTTCCTCCCATATTGACCATAGCTTTTCTTGTGCTTTTTCTTTTTCTGTGTCTGTCAATTTTAATTTGAAAGGTGCATTGTAAGAATAAATATTCTGAAGTTAAATATTAACAAGAAAATTGTTGTTGGTGTTTATCACCCAAATTCGAGGAAGATGATACCAGACTCAACTAGACAAATGATAATGAGCCTTCATGAAGTATGTGCTAGCGCAAAATGAGACAAGATTTTGGATCAAGGATTCTTCCGGGCTCAACCCATTATGAAAAACGAAGGGGTCAATGTCCAGGATACAGGGATGAGCATAAAATCCGAAAAATCGAATTCCGAACCGAACCAAATTAATTCGGTATTTCGGTTTCGGTTTTTTCGGTATTTCGGTCTAATTCGATATTGAAATTTCGGTATTTCGGTACGGTCCTCGGTATTAGAAATTTGAAATTTCGGTATACCGAAATACCGATTTTTTTAAAAACATTTTCTTATATTGCCCCAGTCCAGTCCACTTCCCGTGTGTCCCACAGCCCATCGCCCTGCCCACTTAAAATAATTTTAATTCCAAGTTTCCAACAGCCCATCGCCCTCCCTAGCCCACTCTAGTCTCTAAAGTCTAAAGATTTGAGCAATTACCATATACATATTAGACCTTCTATGAACGAATAGTAGCTTCTTTATCTTTTCGGGATATAATTAATCTAGACGTGTCCATTATAAATTAATAGTAATTCTTCGTGTTAAGTTACAGGAAAAGATATATACATAAGAATTAAGATAATGTATTATTTATGCTGGGAAAGGAAGGAGGTGTCAACCTTTTAAAGATTAATTTTATTAATATGTCCTTTGTTTTTAGGTAATTTTAATTCCACGTACTCGTGTGCTTGGATATACCCACTTAAAAAGATTGATATGATCAGTTCTTACTTCTTGGCCTATGAGTTACAGGGTCAATTCCGAATTTCCGATTTGCAGAAGTTTCTTTCTCAAATGAGTATTCCAGTAATTTCTCAAACAAATTCTGTTTTACAGTCTTTACTCTTTAATATTAAACCGAAACCGTACCGAAACCATACCAAACCAAAATAACAAATACCGAACCGTACCGAAATATTTTGGTACAGTATTTGGTATACACAATTGATAAACCGAATACCGAACCGAAATACCGAACGCCCACCCCTACCACAATATACCTTCAAGGAACTGTCGGACTTGGAATAAGCATGGTGGAAATGACACCAATAGACACTTTTAAATATGTTGTTTAAAATATATTCACAATTTACAATAAATTTAAAAGATTAGCCAATTCGCTCAAATTTCAGGACATAATGTCCTCAAGTTCAAATTTAAGACACCGTGTCCTAAAGTTCGAAAATTGTGTCCAAAAATTCGAATATTATGTCCTGAATTTTAAATTAGCAGTTCAGAGATTCAGGACACTTAGTCATGAATAGCAAATTAACAGTTCAGAAATTCAAAGTGTCCTGAATTTCGTAGCAACTCAAAAAGTTAGGACACTAAGTCCTGAATTCCAAATTAGCAGTTAAAAAATTCAGGATACTTAGTCATAAAGTTTGAGTGAATTAATTAATCTTTAAATATATTGTAAATTGTGAATATATTTTAAATAATAGACTTAAGGGTGGCTACTAGTGCACTTCACTTTTTACCAAGCCGTCAGAAGGTTTTAAATGTGAAGGACTTTAATTGATAATCGCTTTCCACAACACATATATGTCTTCTCTTTACTATACAATTGCTCATCAGGCAACATCAATCTAAGTCATACACAAGATTTACTAAAAATTTTCAATAAATACTTTTGGCTGGTATCATATGCTTATCTCGTGCATACCAATATTTTCTTGCTTTGATTTCCCTAAGAGTTAGAGGGGAAAACACGGAATGACAGAAGTAAAGTAAAACTATGAAGAGATGATTTTATCCTTGACCTCTTATTACATGAAAGAGCGAAGGTTCGCTGACCAGATTTTCCTGTACTCGACGTAACTCCACCATACTCCTTACTACACAATAATGTACGAAACAACTCAATTTCAACCACAAATATCTGAATCATAAAAGCCTATTTGAATCATAAAAGCCTAGAAGATGTGATTTCTCATAGAATTATAAACTTACATGATATGTCTTCTTTGATTTGTCTACCCTAGGCTTTCTGTCTTGTCACAAAAATTCTTCTTGCACGTCCTCCGAAAGACCTTATTTGCAGCGGGTGGTCTTCCCAACTCCTGAGAAAAGAAAAACTTACAAAGAGATCGACTTCACTTTAAAACAACATAAAAAATTCAAAAATACAAGGTAAATTAATTTCAAAACATATCATTGAGATTGAATACCAAATCATGTGCCTCTTACGTGTCCTCGCTTTGATAAAACCTATGGTGCACAAAAAATCACTTTGTTCAATTGCTTGAAACCTAATTTTGTATCTCACACCACTTACCCAAGTTGTGTGATGCTTCTTTTTATTTTATAAATTAGTGAATTTAAATCGTACATTTCTAGATACATAAATTTTGGGTCCACCAATTTATGAAATAAAAAAAGTATCACGCAACTTGTGTAAGATGTGTGAAGAACAAAGTATACTTCTTTTTTGTTAAAACCTTTCAATGATCATGCTGAACAAGTCAATCCTATATTTGCTCCACAATCTATTGGGTTCTCTATTCCTAATTTGGAGCATGCCGGAGCTAAATGTAAATCTAGTTTTTGAATTTTATGGAATCGAGTATGGGATGCTACCATAACTCATTTGATTTACTGGATTCCAAAATAATTTTTGTATTTGTTTACTAATTTTTTTTAACATGCGCATCTAAGTCATTACCAACACCATACATCCACTCTGGCCGGAGCAACTCGAAGAGTTGATTTATAGATTGGACGCGAAAAATAGTCCACATATTTTCTCTTATTCTCATAAAATCACTACATATTCTGAGCTTTCAAGCTCAAAAAGAGCACCAATCCTATCATTATTAACAAATTGAAGAAGAAAATTGCATGAGCAATAAAAAGACTCTTGCAAATTCTTTCCTCAAACCCTTATGACCAGAATAAATCCAATTATACATTTATCTAGAAGACTATGACAATCCATCGTATTAGTGATATTATCTGTTTTGGACTCGACTTGCACAATTTTATAGTGACATTAAGACTAAGGTTTGCTTCCTTATTGTAACGACCAATCTATATTTGATCCCGTTAACTTATTTGATACTTTTCGTATATTTGTTTGTTATTTTATAACTTGCGGGGATGATTGGTTTGGTTTTGGGAAGATCTTGGAGTGAATTGCAACACTTAGTTCCATAGTTGGAAGCTTAAGTTGTAAGAGTTGACCAAGGTTTGAATTTTATGTAGATGATCTTGGATTGTTATTTGATGGTTCCGATAGGTTCGTATGATAATTTTGGACTTAGACGAATGTCCAAATTTGCATTTGGAGGTTCCTGGGATGTTTTGGCTCTAGTTGTCGAAAGTTGAAAATTTGAAGGTTTGAAAAGTTCATAGGTTTGACCGGGAGTTGACTTTAATAATATCGAGTTCAGATTATTATTCCGAGACTTGAAATATATTTATTATGTCATTTGGAACTTATGTGTAAAGTTTGGATGTAATCCGGATTGGTTAGACATGAATCAAATGCTTGGTTGAAAATTTAGAAGCTTATGAACTTAAGAGAAGTTCAATTTGTGGTTTGATTGTTGATTCATAAATGTGATGATCTCATATGTGTTTGTAGGCTTCGGTGAGGTTTGGGTTGTATTTACGGATTTGTTAGTATGTTTGTATGGGGTCTTGGGTGACTGGGGTGAGTTTTGGACTATGTGAGCTATTATGCATGCTAGAAATCATGTCTAGGATATCTATTTATCTGTTTGAGATATGATAAAGCTATTTTTGCTATATTGAACTATTTGCCTTAGCCGTAGTCATATTTATCAGTCATGATATTATCTGTGCATTTTTTATATGTTATCTCACATGTTGATAGTGTCTTTGTGCGTGTGACATTGGTTTGAGCTGAGTTGTAGTATGTCAGTATTTTCCGTACGGTAATTTGATTATGGTATTGTGAGACGTGGGCATATTGAGACTTGATGATATCGAAGACTGATTTCGGGCCATAAAGCCATGTTGATATTGACTGTGAAGTGGTGCCTGCATCAAGGCCCCATATTGGGCTAAGTGGAATTGATGGTTGAGTGTTGGTATTGATCGTGAGGTGACGCTTGTGCCAGGCCCCATATTGGGCTGAGTGATATCGATTGTTGATGTCATTGCCAAAAATTCCAACTAATCGGAGTCGTGATGGTGCCTTACACTGCTTGCCAGATAAGCCAACAAATAATAGAAAAACATGAAAGAACCGCAATAAATGACTAACAACAGGATAATAACATATCATAAAAGCAACTCGAAGATATACCTAATAAGTTTAAAACCAACATTTAACACAAACCATCCTAAGACGTGGAGTCACAAGTACATGAGCTACTAGAATTTACTAAATACATTATTTTGAAAGAAATGCAACACTGTACGAAGAATAGAAATAGTATAATAGAAATAAGAAAATGACTCAAGGCATGCGAACGAAATGCAGCTCTATCTCGGATCACCTGCCCGATATTCGCTAAGTACCTCTCAGACTCTACTGGTACCAATATCCGGATCTACACAAGAAGTGCAGAAGTTTAGTATGAGTACAACCGATCCAATATACTCAGTAAGTGTCGAGCCTAACTCCGATGAGGCAGTGACAAGACTAAGACTAGACA
This sequence comes from Nicotiana sylvestris, assembly GCF_000393655.2. Classification (NCBI taxonomy): domain Eukaryota; kingdom Viridiplantae; phylum Streptophyta; class Magnoliopsida; order Solanales; family Solanaceae; genus Nicotiana; species Nicotiana sylvestris. Next base: position 92,666,444 of record NC_091059.1, on the reverse strand, counting down.
CCTACAATAAACCTGTAATAACATGTAAAGTATCAAATATGATAATGGGATAACAAGTAAAAGACATAGCAAGTCCACAAGTAAATTGCTTAAATGGGAAAGTAAAGCAAAGTGTCACTGAGTAAGCCTCAACTTGTAATATTTCAATAACTCTGATCAACCTTTCAAAAGTAAATAATAAAGCTAGAAAGCCAACTCCACATTCCGAATATTAAGGTAAATAACAATGAAATCAATAGAACTGCATGACATCATCCTTCGTAGTTTCACTCTCATCCACACATAATAATATAATAACAAGAACGGAAACACTTTTCGTGCATAGCCTCACTTCCACTCAAGCATGGAAGCACCCTTCGTGTATAACCCTACTTTTACTCAAGCACGTAAACACCCTTTGTACAATGATATCAATATATGAATAAGGCACGGAAACACCTTTCATGTACAATCTCTCATCATCACAAGCGCGACAATACCTTTCGTGCATTTCACTCTTCCTCACGTCTGAAATCACGATATAAATCTATCAGAGCCATCAAAATACTGTTTTGGGGTCGTTTTCACAAACGTCAAAGTTTGGTCAATATTTCTAATTTAAACTTCTAAGTTAACAATCAAAGGGTCTGAATTAACCCGAAAGCTTCGCGAAACGAAATTAACCAACCTCGAAAGTCATAAAATCATAAACACACATGTGAGAAGCATAAAAAGGGGTAACGGGGCGCAACTACACAAAATGACCGATCGGGTCGTTACATGGTGCCACAGGAAATGCACTAGCTTGAGCCATACTCTCCATAGGCCAACTATATGGATAAGGGCATTATAAAGCATTGAGGTAGCAATGAACCCCTCTGGTACCTGAGCCGATCCTACTGGCTTAACCTGATCTGGAACCTCATCATCCTGCTGTATCTAATACTCGATAGACTGTGCTACTACACATGCTCTAGGTTGAGCTCTGCATCTATCTCGGCCTCTGCCCTTGCATTGGCCCCTAACCTTGGTAGTGGCTGCAACCTAGGGATCTAGCTCCTGGTCAGCGACGGATGAAGCACGTGTCCTCACCATTTGTAAGAGAATGAGAGAAGAGAGATTCAAAACGCACGATAGAACAATGTTGCATGATAGAGAAAGAAAGAAAGTGAAGTTTCCTAAAGCCTTATAGCATCTGGAAGATAAGTACAGACATCTCCGTATCGATCCTCAAGACTCTGCTAAGCTTGCTCATGACTCGTGAGACCTACGCAACCTAGGGCTCTAATACCAACTTGTCACAACCCAAATCCCAACCAATCAAGGTCATGATGGCACCTAACGCCACATGCTAGGAAAACCAACACACTATAGAAAAACACGAAAGAAATGCAATAAATAACTAACAACAAGATAATAACATAGCGTAAAAGCAACTTGGAGATATACATAATAAGTCTAAAACCAACATCTAATGCAAACCATCTCAAAATGTGGAGTCACAAGTACATGATCTACTAGAGTTTACTAAATAAATTAATTTATAAGAAATATAACACTGTCTGAAAAATTGAAACAATACAATAGAAATAAGAAGATGACTCAAGGCCTGCGATGGAATACAGCTCTATCTCGAATCACTTGCCCGGTATTCGCATAGCACCGTTAGGACTCTACTGATACTGATGTCCGGATCTGCACAAGAAGTGCAGAAGATAAGTATGAGTACAACTGACCCAATATACTCAGTAAGTGTCGAGTCTAAATCTAACAAGGTAGCGACGAGGCTAAGACAAAATACCTACAATAAACCTATGCTTTTTATATATCAAGAAGTAACAAAATAACATGTAAAGTATCAAGTATAATAATGGGATAACAACAAGTAAAAGTGATAACAAGTACACGAGTAAAGTGCTTAAATGGGAAAGTAAAGTAAAATGCCACCGAATAAGCCTCAACTTGTAATATTTCAACAACTTTGAACAAGCTTTTCAAAAGTAAATAATGAAGCCACAAAGCCAAGTCCACATTCCGAATATCAAGGTAAATAGCAATGAAATCAACAAAACTGCATGACATCACCATTCATGCGTTTACTCTCATCCTCACATAATAATATAATAACAAACACGAAAACACCCTTTGTGTATAGCCTCACTTTCACTCAGACACGGAAACACCCTTCGTGCGATGATATCAGTATATGAATAAGGCACAGAAGCACCTGTCGTGCACAATCTCTCATCCTTACAATCACGGCAACACCCTTCATGTATTTCACTCTTCCTCAAGAGCATGACAACACCCTTCGGGCATTTCACTCTTCCTTACCAAGCATCACATACAACATAATAACAAGCACGGTGGGAAGTAAGTTCAACATCAATAATAGAATTTTAACACAACTAATCATATGAAAATCTTCCAACAATTTAGCACCAACAACCAATCGAAATTCAACGATACCAACTGTTACGCCCCACAATATTATGTTGATATTACGTCCCGTAGTATTATATTACGATGATGTTACGTCCTTCAGTATTATATTATGATAATGTTACGCCTTGCAGTATTACATTACGATGATGTTACGCTTTGCAGTATTAAACTACGACGATGTTGCACCCTGTAGTATTGTACATTGAATTTGTCGTAATGTAATTGACATCAGTCCAAGGAAAAGATTATTTGGAGATTATAAGGATTATGCTATTTCAAACAAGTGATGAGTAAATTTGTGAAGGTGAGAGGGGAAGCAAGTCAAAGAAAATGAATTTTCATCCAAGTTTGGCATGTTGAGATAAAATACGGGCCGAACGTTAATACCCGATATCTATGGACTAGTACCATACAAGGTTTCACATGACCATGATAGTAAGGTGTATAAGGTGTGTTTAAAGTGAGTAGTATTATAAGTAATTTGGGATAATTATTAATTATGTGGATAATCGGATAATTATTTAGTGGGAGATTAGCAATTAATTAAGATGATTGGTGGTTAATTTTTGATAAGGATATCATCCTTAACGTGGAAGCAAACCACCCAAATATACATATGACTCTTAATTCATTATTGAGAGGTGGCAAGACATAAAGACTAAGGATATGTGGTTAAGACACCACATAAAGTGGGGTTGACATAAATTATAACAAAATATATCTCTAACAAAGAGACATCATGTATAACTTTTGGGCAAATGACATCTTTAACTTTAAGCCTATATCAAAGGACAAAATCTTCAACAATTCACCGTATCTTGTCACTAGATGACTCATTTCACTAGTCCTATCTTGATTTCATGTAAAAGATTTGAATTTCTTGAAATAGTTTCCTCTTATCTACATGTTCCACACTCAAAGGTTTCCAACTTTGGTTTTTGGTTTCTGCAGTCATGTCTTTCAATAATGATCACGCCTCAATCAAATCTACTTTCCTCATTTGGTTTTAACAGCCAACACCAAAAAATTGTCACAATTTTGCACAAACACATCAATTGTTTGATGGCCTTTGGATAAGTGTGCACGGTGAAATCTGGGAGGCCGATTTCTCCTTGACAAAATGCTTCGAAGGGTGATCCTGAAAGCCTGGGATCTCAAGCCAGTCACTTCCCTCAAGATCGGCCAGTGCCCTGCCAAGGATAATGTCGACCGAAGTCCCGACGAATGCAGAAATCTCCTGAGGAATGCACCCGGGGTCGATCAGGTCTATTCGAGCGGCTCAACATCAGCTCGCGCGTGCGTCATAAAGCTAGCCGGTTGTCACATCTCATTTCTTTTATCACACAACGTATCTTGCACTAAGTTTGGGCTCTCCCTTTCTATAATAGGGGAATCACTAACACCTTGTAAAGCAGAGCTCCAACTATTCTACTCAAGTGCAATAATATCTCTCTTCTTTCTTCTCTCTAACTCGCTGTCTCTCACTGGCTCGAGGCCATTTAGCATTTTTTCCCTCTTACTTGTTCTTTATTTATCGCTTGGTCTTGGCCATATAAAAGCTTTGTTGGATCATAATCTAACTGTTATCCCATTCCCGACTATCCCCGATAGCTCGGGCTCGACCCGGACTTTGACCCCAAAGTCCCTCATCGACTAGTCTTACACCCAGGTAGCAAGGTTTCTCGGTTCATTCAACTCCCCGATTTAGCCCGTATCCTCTCGGTAAAACACGCCCAGACAGTAAGCCTTTAGGTTTGGTTATCGCCCCGTTCTTAGCTTACATTTCATCGTTAAACTTCATATTCTTAGCATCAATTGCTCTAAACAACTAGCTCGAGAATAGATCACGTATTTTTAGAATCCTATTTACAAATTTAATTATCGTTACCATTTTCACGGTAATAGTTTGGCACCCACCGTAGGGCTAAAAATAATAATGATTATTTTCTTGCTGGTTTCATTACACAAACGCACATTATCTTTCACACTCTTTCTTGTCCAAGATCCTTTGATTTCAGATCAAAATGTCTGGCTTGGTAAACAGAGTCGAGAACAACAACCTCGAAAACCACAGGGAAAATAGCGTGGTTGTCCCGACCGCTGGAGCACCACCATAGAATCCCGATAACGTGCCCGGACTGATTCTAGCGGATGTGGATTCGCAGGACGCACAACAAGTCGACAAAACTTCTCACACCGACAGGAGCATACGACACAGCGACCGACAGGAAGATAAAAAAACCCCAGCTCGGGAAGAACATGAAGTTAGTCTTCATGTTATTTTCGAAATGTTGCAGGCACAACAATTGGCCATTGCCCAATTGCAAAGCCATCCAAAGACTCCCAACACAGCAGTACCAGAGACAGCTCCCGCCACCGAGCAAGTACTCAAAAGGTCAAGCAATAACGGGTCAGTGGTCGACCCTGCCATAGTGAAGATGCTCGAGGACCTCACCAAAAGGATCGAATCGGGTGAGAAAATGATTGCAACCAACGATAAAAAGGTCGAGACTTGCAACTCCATGGTCGATCAGATCCCGGGTGCGCCCCCGATCCTTAAAGATTTGGATTCGAAGAAGTTCATACAGAGGCCGTTCCCCAAGGAAGCGGCCCCGAAGCCCATTCCAAAAAAGTTCAGAATGCCGGAACTCCCTAAGTACAACGGTACCACCAACCCTAACGAACACATTACTGCCTACACCTGCATAGTAAAACGATATAAAGAATGATGAGATCGAGTCCATATTGTTGAAAAAATTCGGAGAAACGCTTTCAAAGGGGGCCATGATGTGGTATCACAACTTGGCTCCCAACTCCATAGATTCGTTCGCCATGCTAGCAGACTCCTTCGTAAAGGCACATGCTGGAGCCATCAAGGTGGCAACAAGGAAGTTTGACGTTTTCAAAATCAAGCAAAGAGAGAACGAGATGCTGCGAGAATTCGTGTCCCGCTTCCAGATGGAGCTACCGCTAGTCTCCAATGACTGGGCAGTGCAGGACTTCACCCAAGGCCTGAACGAATGAAGCTCGGTTGCTTCAAAACAGCTGAAGCAAAACCTGATCGAATATCCGACCGTGACCTGGTCGGACGTCCACAACCGATATCAGTCAAAGATTAGAGCCAAGGATGACCAGCTGGGAGTCCCTTCAGGCTCAATGTACCCAAACAGACTCCTGGAAAAAGAATAAAAACCAAACAAAGAAAGGTACCAGCCGTACCTCAAAGACAGAAGGAACGCCCCAAGGCGTAACCTACCTCGCAATGATCAGAGGATAGATCGAGGACATGACCCTCGAGGGCTCGTCAACAAAACCAGGTTCGATCGAAACATAGTGCCAACAAATGCACCCTACCTATCAGAATACAACTTCAACGTCGATGTGTCAAACATTGTGTTTGCTATCAGCAAGATCAGAGACGCCAAGTTGCCTAAACCGATACAGTCGGACCCTTTGCAGAGAAATTACAACTTAGTATGCGAGATCCACAACACGCACGGTCACAGGACCGAGGATTGCCATCAACTACGAGAGGAGGTGGCTCGATTGCTCAATAAAGGGCACCTTCGGGAATTCCTTAGCGATCGGGCCAAAAATCAGTTCCGAGAAAGGGAGGCAACCAAGAAAAATGAGGCAAACGAGCCGCAACATGTCATCCACATGGTTATGGGGGGCACCAATGCCCCGCAAGAACCCGTGATGAGAAGAACAAAAGTATCCATCACTAGAGAAAAATGGACTCAGGGATATATCCCCAAAGACGCCCTCACATTCAGCGAAGAGGACACCGAGGCCCTCTCGACCCCACAATGATGCCCTGGTAATCTCCTTTCTTGTAAATTCTTTTTAGATAAAACGTGTACTCATGGATCCAGGTAGCTCGGCCAATATTATCCGGACGAGGGTGATAGAACAGCTCGGACTGCTCGAACAAATTGTGCCCGCCACTCGGGTCCTCAATGGATTCAACATGGCGAGCAAAACAATGAAAGGAGAAATCTTCCTTCCGGTGGCCGGCACAACCCAAGACACCAAATTCCATGTCATCGAGGAGATATGAGGTATAACGCCTTATTTGGGCGGCCATGGATACACTGCATGAGAGCATTACCATCCACCCTCCACCCTCCACCAGATGATAAAATTCCCAACAAAGGATGGGATCAAAGCCATCTACGAGGAACAATATGCGGCAAGGGAAATGTTCGCAATACACGATGTGGTACCAACGCTCATGCCTTTACCCCCGAATAAACCAACGGGCAAATCGGGTCTCGCCCCCGATCGAGCTTGACAAAATGAAGTGGAGATCCACGCTGCGTCTCCGCCCCCGAGCAGTTATAATGGACCATTCCTGAGGCATCGCCAGCATATCTCGCTTCAAGGTACGACCACCCCCCTTTTTTATTTCAAATTTGGAATTAACCTTCGTGCATGCACCCAATCAGAGCTGCCAGAACGCTAGTGCTATCGCAAGACCTCAAGGCTCCAAAAGCACACCCATTGCACTCTTTTCCTTCGACCGAGTTTTTATCCCAGAAGATGGGTTTTTACCGGCAAGGTTTTTAATGAGGCAACGTCTGCGAGCCGCCTAAGGGAGAACTCTTCAAAAACATTCAAGACATTCCTTGCGGCTGACTTTTGAATAAGCGAGGGGCATTCCCCAGAAAGCTGCCCGCTCGTAGGAGTTTTGGAAATGCCAAATAAGGTTCCTATAGGAAAACAATGTATCAGACCGAACAACCGATATAGTCAGGCCCCGTCAGCAAAAACATGTACTATTGTATCGGGCAACCAAAAAATACCCTTTTGTCAAAAAAAAGAGGTGGGGGGGGGGGAACTCCCTTTCAGAGTAGGGTAACAAATTCTTTCACCAGAACGTCCCGAAAACTCGGGAATGGACGCCAGTAGTTCAAACGCTCAGACGACCTCCGGAACAAAAGCTCTGAAATCACAAAAACTTCAGGCAAGGCAAATCTCCGAGCGATCGAATTCAACCTAATATAGATCGACTCAACACAACAATATATGTTATGTCAATGGATTGAAGAATATCTTTCAAACATCTCATTCTCCAAACAAGGAAATCGCAGTGTACTCCCGGCAGGAACCCCTCTATCGAATGCATCCCAAAATACTCAAAAACTTAGTGTCAATTTGGCACCCACACGACCCCAGGGTTGGAACTCCAGGATCATAATGCCCCAGCAAAGCGACTCCGAGATCACGAATAGCGGCCTTCGAGCCCGAGCAAACTCAATAACTCGGAGACTGTTACCAATCGCCATACACTAGAGAACCCGAAACTGTATGACCCCGAGCGGGCAAACTCGGTGTAACCAGATCTATTCTACAAAGCAACACAAATTGTAAGACCTCAATAGGTATGATAAAACTATAAGACCTCAACAAGCATGATAAAACTGTAAGACCTCAACAAGCATGATAAACTGTAAGATCTCAAAGGGCATGACAAACTGTAAGACCTCAATAAGCATGAAACTCAAAATCCCAAAGTTTAGGCTATACTTCACATTTGTAAGAGTCCCAAAAGGGAATACCCTCGGTGTAGACGCCTAAACTATCACTTGAGATCAAAAATGGCTCCGGCCAAACACATATGACTACGGTCAAAACGGCTGATATAGCCAAATTAATACGACTCAGGGACGCCCGACCGTCGCTAAACAAAAATTGCAGGCCACTACTTCGAATATACTTCGGAAAGAACTGGTTAAAACAAGCTTCCGTCAACAGGCAAAAAGAGCTTCGACCACATCAGCTCAAAATCACAAGGCTTTGACCTACTTAACCTACGAGCTAAAAACCTTCCAAGGTGCTCAAACATTGCCGCTAACGACTTAGATCGAGGTTCTTCCCGAACCGACGACGGGTCAGGCAAAATTATTTCAAAAAGACCTTAACGAGCGGTAAATAAAGCCTACAAAAGGTCCACGGGAAAAAAGCATAAGAGCCATTGTTGCTAGCCAAACGAGCCTCCGAGCCGCATACTAAAAGGTCTCAACGACCAAACAGTGTAAGAGCCACTGTCGCCAGCTTGAAAATTGACAACTTGACGATTAAAATGAGCTTGAGTCGTAACCCGAGTTAGAGACTGGATCCAAAATAGTTAACTGTACAAGCCTCCAGGCCACATATTAAAAGGTCTCAACAACCAAAACAGCGTAAGAGCCACTATCGCCAGTCTGAAAATCGAAAGAACTTAAGGGTCAATTAAAGCTCGAATCGCAACGCGACTCGGAGACTGGACCCGAAATAGTTGAAACAACAAACGGCCGAGGGCGAGAAATAAAGGCCACCGTCGTCCGCCCATGCAGGCAGGAAAGAACTTAAGGGTCAATTAAAGCTCGAATCGCAATGCGACTCAGAGACTGGACCCGAAATAGTTGTTATAACAAACGCCCAAGAGCGAGAAATAAAGGCCACCATCATACGCCCATGCAGGCAGGAAAGAACTTAAGGGTCAACTAAAGCTCGAATCGCAACACGACTTAGAGACTGGACCCAAAATAGTTGAAACAGCGAATGCCCAAGGGCAAGAAATGAGAACAATCACTGTCCGCCCGCACGGGCACAAAAGATCGAAGACCAGGCAAGCTCGAGTCAAGGCCCGACTCGGAGATTGAGCCTAAATAGCTGGGCAAAGCACAGAGGCCCCAATGCCTGCTCACATCAAAGATCACACTTAAAAACCTCCAGGCCTGCCTAATTAGTTCCGGACCTACGGGGCTCCCGCCAAACACGAAAACCAGCCCGCCTGGTCAAAAGCAATATGGGAAGAGATACAAAGGAGGTAAAACTTCAAGATTTCTGTCATTTTATATATGCGTGAAAGGTGCGCTCTCCATCTACAAGCATGCTCTACAAACAACAAATACAAAGTGGCAAAATCTACGCTCTACCCCAAAACGTTACGGCCTACCAGCCCTAGCCTCGCTCTTCATGGCATCAGTAATAAGCAACCGAGTATCACGCTCGACCACCTTCGCTCAAGCAAATCCTTCTAGAAGGACGGAACCCCTGGCGTGGGTCTCTTCAAGTGCCTGTCCCAATATCTACGATGAACGTATCCCTCATTCCTCTTCTCACGATCGAGGGCTCGCTCCAACTCGGCTCGGATATCAGCGACGTCCTTTGAACAGGTTGCCACTTCCTCATCATCCCCAGTCCGACTCAGTACTATACCAGTCCGGGCACCGTTATTCTCAACCCGGACTTTTGGGGAATCAAGCTACAGCTTCACGATCATGTCCACTTAGATCGAAGCTGGAGCCTGCATTTGATACTTCAGTTCACCACAGACATTCCTGGGTCGATTGGCTCCGCCCTAAGGTACTCCTAAGCCTTTGCCTTTTCTCTGCAGCTGAACAATAAGCAAAGTCTAAACTCAAAGGTTGAAAAGGTGAAATGCTTACCACAAGAAGGCTCCTACCTCATCAAAAGTCTTGTGTAATATGAGCTCCGGTATGTCCCGAACCGCCAGTACACCGACTCGACCCCTCCTTCTCCTCGCCAAGAAGCCTAGGGGGCCTACCCTCATCCAAGGTCCCCTGAAGTATAGCCCCTTGGCGGAGCAGCTCAAAGCCCGGGTCTGTCGGAGTCTTGTGGAGGGAAAACCTGATAAGAAAGGGAAGATCCGAGATACAAAGGAATCATGCTGAAACTAACCACAAAGTGAAGCCGGCAAACCTACTCGACGACGGAGCACACTCCTGGTGGCCCAACCCTTTTAGCCCGAAAGAACTGCTGCTCCAGAACCAAGGATTCTAGGAACATCAGGCTCGAATGATGCACTCTCCTTAGGAGCATGGGCCCGTCTCGCCCCGATAAAAGCTCCATCACATTATGAAGCGCACATCTCATTTATCACCGTACCCGATCTCTGCCGTTCCCCGAATAAACAGCCGCTAAGGGCATGACCCACCGGAAACAACCATCGGCACCGCCTCCAGTTTAGAGGTAATGCTTAACCCCGAAGACCTTCGTCATAGCAAGACAGTGCTCCAGAAGGCCAACAATTCCTTTTCCAACACAAGATTGGCATATAGCTTCAAAGGCCTCCGCCAAAGAAGACTAGTTTGCGAAGAAATGGGCGTCTCTAACAAACACATGTGCGAAACAAGCTCTGGGTGATGACCAGGATGGCCCGAAGCACGGCCAGGCCTCCGTTCAAAGATCGCCTTCAGGAATTCACCGGTATCCTAGGACCGCGAATCCCCAGGAAAGTTTCTTCTTGAAGGTTATTATGAGGCCCGAAGATATTATCCACGCTTTCACACAAAGAAAGGGTCCCGGTGGACCGAGGTTATTGGCCTTATTTGGGTTCAGTTCGAGAAGTCACGAAGGACCCCACGCGAAGCTGTTTTATCAACCAAAGGCCGAGAAGAATACTCACACTCAAGGTCGGTATCACAAGCGACAAACAAGATCATGCATTCAGAGGTGCCAAAAATATAAAGAGATACAACAAGTGTCGAAGGAAGGAATCAAGGAAATATTTTTGTATTTATAAAAATGTTCGCTTACAACGACCCTCGGGGGGTCCTTACATATGATTACAAAATCCCACAGGGGGGTCTTTACGTAAAAATAAAGAAGTACAAATGGTATGCATACAACAAGAGCCTAAGGATCTAGCCTATTCCCTGAAATGCTGCACCTCCGTCATCATCCTCTCAGGCGTATGACCTCAAAGACAATATCTTCCAAGTTCAATCCCCTCGGGGACCTCATCCTAATCCTCCCGTAATGGAATCTTCAAAAGGGAGGGTATAGAAAAGGAAGGCGGGGAAAAGAGCAAAATGACGAAAGAGAAGCCGGAAGAAAACAAGAAGTGGTTAGGTGAAAAATTTGGCTAGTACGAACTCCGCCAGTACCACCATTTTAAAGCCACTTCTTGAGACGTTACCTCGGCCTGGGAGGCAACAGCCAGCAAAGACCACCGCCATACCCCCCCAGAAATCCAAAAGGGGTATAATACACCGAGCCGAGGGAGGAGGGTGAGCAGCGGTGTATAATCTGAGCCCCCTCTTGAGCAGCGGTGCATAATCTAAAGTATCTCCCAGGGTCGGAGGAAATCGACCCTCTGCCTCATCACCCCGAGCCAACGGCGACTACAACAACAATAACAACAGCAGCATCACAGCGACACAACTTCGTCCAACCAAAAAGGGATCGAGAGTTGGGCCAAGGTGCACATGGCGTAATATCTTGAGGCTACGGGCCTCAAACATGACGAGATGGCAGAGACTCAAGATAGTAGGAAAGGAAGAAAAGATGGGTATCAAAGGAAGTTTGAATAAGAAGTCAGCCACAAAAAGCCCCATTTATGGGAAGGGCAAAGTAATCGATGGCGCCATTACCACCCTCGAAAAGCATAACAGCAGGCGCAATCAATGTGTTTATGGAAGCTGAACCGATAGCAATGACATAACTCTGAAGAACGAAGAGTCACGACATTTCGGGTGATCCCAGAGAGGCGGAAAGGCGAAGCACCTCGACACTTACAAAAAGAGGGCTACACCATCATCACGACGTCGTTTGGGAGACCAAGAAGTGGGGTGTCAAAATCATTTCTTATCACTTCCCTCTAAGAAACGCGGAGACTATCTGTGTGCAGTGAAATTTGGGAGGCCAATTTCTCCTTGACAAAATACTTCGAAGGGTGATCCCGGGATCTCGAGCTAGTCACTTTCCTCAAGATCAACCGGTACGCTGCTAAGGATAATGTCGACCTAAGTCCCGACAACATAGGAATCTCCCGAGGAATGCACTTGGGGTTGATCAGGTCTATTCGAGCGGCTCGATATCAGCCCGCGCGTGCATCATAAAGCTAGCCGGTTGTCACATCTCATTTTTTTATCACGCAACGTATATTGCACTAAGTTTGGGCTCCCCCTTTCTATAAAAGGGGAGTCACTAACACCTTGTAAAGCAGAGCTCCAACTATTCTACTCAAGTGCAATAATATATCTCTCTCTTTCTTCTCTCTAACTCGCTTGCTCTCACTGGCTCGAGGCCATTTAGCATTTTTTGCCCTCTTACTTGTTCTTTATTTATCGCTTGGTGTTAGCCATATAGAAGCTTTGTTGGATCATAATCTAACTGTTATCCTATTCCCGAATATCCCCGATAGCTCGGGCTTGACCCGGACATTGACCCCGAAGTCCCTCATCGACCAGTCTTACACCCGGGCAGCAGGGTTTCTCGGTTCATTCAACTCCCCGATTTAGCCCGTATTCCCTCGGTAAAACACGCCTGGATAGTAAGCCTTTAGGTTTGGTTATCGCCCCATTCTTAGCTTGCATTTCATCCTTAAACTTCATATTCTTAGCATCAATTGCTCTAAATAACTAGCTCGAGAATAGATCACGTATTTTTAGAATCCCATGTACAAATTTAATTGGCGTTACCATTTTCACGGTAAACAATAAGAAACTTTCTAAATATGTCAAGATATGAAAATTATATCACGCATCTCTACTTTAGGCATATGTCAAATGCCAAAATATTGATCTTCACGAATTCAATGAGAGATTTCTTAGCACCGTAGCAACATGAGGTTTTGCGATTTTAAAGGAGTACGATGCAAACTTTTCCAAGAATATCATACGGATTTTTCCCTACTCCAGGTATGTTAAGGCTATCCCTTCTTTATTTTGGCATGATCTATACGAGACAAAAGAAACGAGCAAATGTGCAATTTCCATAAATGACTCTATTCATAGAAATGCTAGAGATGCTTATGTTCTTGATTCTCCATGTGTCATATTATTCTATCATCTGTTTCATAGGTTTCAGAAAAATACTTAAGTTGAAAAAGTTTACTTTATGATATTATTCAAATGCATAATGGTCTTATGACACTCTAAGAGATTTTATTGACGTACTTCTCATGTATTGCATTCATGTATATTGAACCATGACCATATGGCGTTATATACGTGTATATATATGTATATATATGTATATGGGATATGGGAAAGGTTATAGCCTTATATACGCACCGCCACCTAATCAGCTGGTATACGTTGATGATTTTGCCCATAGTGACCGAGATGATATGATGGGATGCCCTTAGAGTCTTGATGATATTATGAACACATGTACCTATGCATGACATGACATTCATACACATATGCATGACACTATAAGTATTTCATGATTTACAGAGTTATCTAGACTTACAGGTTGATTCATTTACTCTATATTTCTTCCATGTCTTTTATGTACTTATTTATGTGCCTTACATACTTGGTACATTATTCGTACTAATATCCCTTTTGCTTGGGGACACTGCATTTCATGTCCGCAGGTCTCGATAGATAGGTCGAGAGTCCTCCAAGTGGTGATCAGCTCAGCGAAAGATGTTGGTGCGCTCTATTTGCCCCAGAGTTGCTTTTTTGGTCAGTATGATTTAGATGTATATTGTTTCGTATGGCAGGGCTTTGTCCTGACCTTTATGAAAATTATGTATCCTTAGAGGCTTGTAGACAAATGTCATGTACGTAAAAGATTTTATGACCTTGTCGGCCTATGTTCAATGTACGAGTGGTTATTTTGGTCTTAGAGGCCCATATGTCTTATATATAAGTTGGGATTACATGTTGTATTCAACCTATTTCACGGCAGCCTCTCCAGTTCAGTTATCTATGATAGTATGATATGATATGTTATATTGGTACTCGGTTGAGTAAGGTACCGGGTGCCCGTTGCGGCCTATCGGTTTGGGTAGTGACAAAATTGGTATCAGAGCAGTTTTGTCCTATGGAGTCTACCAACCGTGTCTAGTAGAGTCTTGTTTATGGGTGTGTCGTGCACCCCACTTATAAGCAGGAGGCTACATGGCATTTAAGACTGTCACTCTTTCTTCTTACTCTAGATTGTGTGGTAGAGCTTAGTTGTAAGAACACAATTTCCTAAACTCGACCTTATTCATAATATGGCGATGCCTACATTTAGAAAGATGGTTGGTATGGGATTGAATGTGGTTGTGAAAGAGTTGAGTCAGAAGAACCCAGTGAGCTTTTGGAAAAGGAGCCTTAAGGCAAGAATATCTATCCACCTTTATGGTGAAAGATAATGAGAGACTCAGAAGATAAATACAAGTTTCAACAAGTAAAGGAAGCAAGTTGAAAGAGGGTACGAGGTACCTAGCTAATGAAGATTATCCTTATTTACCATTCAGGAAGAGAGATATAAGCATTTTGAGTTACCTTGAACAGTAACAGAGGCATGTATAATTGGCCACACCGATCTAAGTTATGCTTTATGGGAGCTAACAAATATGGTTTAAGAGAAGGAAATAATATCACGATCCGGCCGGGGTTAGAGTAATCCAAAATAGTGAATGAATTGTTTGCGTTAGTTGACATTCCCGAAGGATAGTGCAAACGTGGTAATGGATCTCCTTGTGAGACACCTAGATGGTGCACTCTAAAATAGTACAGCTAGATATGAGTGCTACAAAGATAGGCACTGGAAACCTAAAAAGGACAAATATTATCTTAGTATGACTCCCGTCCCTAGTAGAGAGATAATGCTAGGCAACCCGAAGAGCCAGTGGATGGAGAAAAGGGGAGCTAAAAGCAAAAGAATATCTTGTTGAAGTTTTCAGAATAAAGTGATAGACATAAATGTTAGTAGAATATAAGAAAAGAGCTAATGAAGCATTAAGAGTAAGATGTGATACATGGATGACAACGGTAGGTCAAAAAGATGACAATATTACAGATTATAGTCAAGTGAAGGAAAAGGCGAGAGGTGACAGACTTGAGACGACAAAAGAGTATAGGCCATGAAGTCATATCCTCACTTCGAGAAATAAGTTCGTGACTCCAACGCAACTACTGGAAGGAAAAGTTAGACCCCAGAATAATAGAAAATAGTATGGTCTGGTGAACAAGATAAACTAAACGTAAATTATGGACTGGGTGATTGGATAATACTCGGCATCATGAGAGTTTCTGTAAAGCCCCGGAAAATTTTGCTAAGTAATCTAAGATTTCGTGGTACCAAGATAGGCTAATTATTTTATCTTGTGTGCAAGTGAGGGTTCATGATATAATGGATATCAATTGGATAAGTTAATAAGTGTATAAGTCATATTATAAGTGGTTTGCGGTCTAAGGAGAGGCCTAAGTCTAAGCCAAGTTGGAAAATTACCAAATAGACTAAAGTTGAAAATGAGTACGCACAAGACCTCACTTTGGACAAGTATATCTATATTTATAAAAGGTTTTGTGCGATGAACAACCTATAAAATTAAAGCTCTTTGAGTCTAGTTTCTAACGCATCAAACCGTTCGTCATTTGGAGGTGTATACAGAAAGTTATGAACATTTTATCGGACCAGTATCAGACGCGCGTCCGTGGCGCGACCGCGGGAAAACTGGGTGTTTCTGCCTCCGAGCGAGGCAAAACGCGGTAAGACCACGCCCACCACGTCCCGGCGTGGTTTGACCGTGGCCGCGTGCCCAACAGCCCTATAAATACCCCAAGACCGGGTATGGAGCGTCCCTAAGTCATTTTTTTGAGCTAGGGCTTGTTTTATCAAGGGGAATCCGTCCCATACTTCCCTCCCATGATCCAAGGTAATGTTTCTGGAGTATTTTGAGTTGATTACTACTCCTAAACACTTATATTAACAAGGATTAATCTTGAATATCCATAGATTCCCATTCAAATCCCTAAATTGATCAAGAACTCTACAAGTGGGGATTCTCAAAATTCTTACTACAAGAGGTATGTCTATCATCTCTAACTACTCTATGGTGATTATTTATGTATGATATATACATTAGAACTCATGGAATGGTGATTGGAAGCCATAGGTGCCTAACCTAGGTTGTGTTGGTGTTGTAGAGATTGTGAGATGGTTTATTGAGGTATGATTCTTGGGTGTAATAGTATTATGTATACACGCATGTACGAATTACATTTGTGGGAAGATTGTTGCACATAAATACGTAAAGATTGGGTTGGGTAATGAAGGAAACCTTGTAAATGAGATTTGAAATCAAGATGCTCAACTAGTATTTGATAAAATGCTCAAATGAGCTGAAACCATGAATTTCCTAAATTGTGTTCAATTTTGTTATGTCTCAAGTAGATTGGGATTGCTAGAATTTCCGGAACATCGTAGTAATTTAAGGAAAGCTTAAATGAGGTATGTATGGCTAAAACCCCATTTTATTAGAAATTGAGCTCCATTGGCGTTTACGAAAGTGTGGTAAGATTTGAATTGGTTAATGTATTGATTGTTATTGTGCATTAATTGATTTGCAATTAACTACACATATACATGAAGGATGTGCCTCAATGTGAGTAATGTACCATTCTTGATAATTAGAGAAGTATGAAAAATACAATTATGTGTTGAAATGCTTAAGCTATAAGCCAAGATAGAAACTGAAATTATTCATACTATCTATGTGCCCACTTACCTGTACTGCAACTTGAATTACTTTTGTATATGCCTATGATCACAACCTGCAAAATGAATACTGAAAATGGAAAACGATGTGATAATGGTGGCCTTGGGTGCCAAGGAATTTCTATGATATATATATGAAATAAAGATTCAGATGCGATGACTAATGAGGAGGGAACAACGCCTAGATAAGGCGGCCTAGCCGATCGGGTCATGTCGGACACCATGCCGCACACATGGTGGTAATGTGCTGATATTGAATTCCAGATATGGGAAATGAAATAGTGATTGAGATATATGCCTCCAATGAGGCAACCTAGCTGGTCGTGTCGTGATCGGATTCCGCTCAAGATAGCGGTGGTATTGAGAATAGTGATGAAGATATGAAAGAAATGCCCCAAACTAAGTTTTGGAAATTATATGAAGGATTGAATGAATTGCATATTTGATTTACTCATGTGATTTACTTGTACTTTTTTGATAGTTCTTTCTAGTAAAATTGTGTTTAGTTATACATACTAGTGCTATTCGATGGCACTAACGTCCCTTTTGCCGGGGAGCTATATTTTTTTTTGAATGTAGGTGGCTCCATTGCGGATAGTGCCGATCGCGCATAGCGGAGTACCTTTTTCTCAAAGTCTTGGTGAGCCCCTTTCTCCTTCAAGGGGTTATATTGTACATCTTCTTATTTTGGACTTTCACTTTTGAGGTTTAGCTGGGGCCTTGTTGCTGGCATTGTTACCACATCTTTTGTATCCTTAGAGGCTCCGTAGATGTTTGTGTGGGTTATGTATGGGTATTGGATAGGTCAATGGACCATGTTGTAACCTTGTACTCTTGCTTTCTTCTACACTATAACTTGTATAGAACCTTGGAAGTTTAACCACATTTTAAAAGTTGTGATATAAAATGAACTAAGATGTTAAATGTACTATATTTCCTAGTTTAAATAAAGGTAAGCATGGATTCCTTATTCCTATCGAGTTGGGTAGATAGCGGTTGATAAGGCTTGCTTAGTTGGGTTCACTCGATTAAATATTGGTCACGCCTCCCAAAGTTGGGGCGTGACAAACTTGGTATCAGAGCCTAAGGTTTTAAAGTGTCCTAGGATGTCTCAGAGCCGTGTCTAGTAGAGTCCTTCTTATCGGTGTGTTGTCGACCACAACCATACATTGGAGGCTACTTGGGCATTTAGGAATAACGCCCTTCTTTGATATTATTGATCGTGCGGTGAAACTGTTTTCTTCCTAATCAGTGCGTTGTTCTATCTTTCAGTAAATGGCACCTAAGAAAAAAACGAGAATTGGTCAAGAAGCCAATGCCACCCCAGGAGTGGCTGATGATTCACTGCTTGATGTTGCGGGTGAGGGTAGTCACCCTGCTATTACTTCGCCGGATCCTTCTATTCCAGAGCAGACTACCCCAGTTCCTACACCTACGGAGGGTACCACTATCCCTCCCGTTGATACTTATGTCCCGCCTCCAGCCCCAACCTCAGGTTCTGGTATTTCTGATGGGAATCCTAGGGGAGCTATTCAGATGTTGACCCACATAGTGGCCTCTCAGGCCCAGCGAACAAATGTTGTGCCCAGCTCATCCAGCCAGCAAGGGGATTCTACTAGTTCTAGGGTAAACAGATTCCTTCGCAACATCCTTTTGATAAATCATTATTTTGCACAGTCTGGCTGATTTTTAACAAGTCCAGAAATCGGTGTGGCGATATCGGCCTTGGTGACAACAGATATTGACTTCTCAGATTCCCATTCATACCCGCATAACCTGCTAGTTCCTCTAGTGTGGGTGTAAGCTCAAAATACGCAAAGCAAAATACATTTCGGGTCGGGTCCCAAAATGGTATCAAAACCTCGATGACATCCGTCATTGCCTTGACATTTAGTAGACTGATGAGACCCCCAAGACTCTGACCACTATTTCTTTGCTGCTTTTTCCCAAATCGTCCCACCACATATGGAGCTGGAGAGGGACCTCGCTAAAGACGGTGAAAGGTTTTTTTTCACTTGTGCTCATCCTGCACATTTATTAAGGCGATTTAAACAAAAGCAAAAAATTATTTGACTCAAAAAATGATTTGACTATATTTTCAGAAAGAAAGATCCGATTTTCCGAACACGGCCTTTCAGCACTTCGGGGATGAAGCCTGTGAGGGTTAACCGATCAAAACTCTAAAGGATGATTGTAAGCACGTGATTTTTGCTTCACGAAAGTTACTCCAAAAGAAAAGAAAAAAAGAAAAGAAAATCAAAAAAAATATATGTTTTGTCATTGAGTGATTTTTGTTTAATGTTAAAATTGTGTGTTAATTGTTACAGGTGTTAACCAATATGTGTGTAAGTTTATTTTTAATTTTTACAATTTTTAGGGATTTTTAGTTTAATTTGTTAATTTTAAAAGAAAATGATTGTGGAAAATCGGCTTGGGCCCCAAAATGAGGCCCAAAACCAGGACACAAGTCCAGTCCAAACCAGGCTTCAGGCAAACCCCCCCCCCAAACGACGCCGTATAAAGGCGTTTGATCTGAGCCGTCCGTCCAGGCCAATCCAACGGCCTAGGACCCCCTTCAGCAACCCGTTTCCAAACCCGACCCAGTAACCGGTTTAACCCAACCCCTCACTTAAACCAAACGACCCCGTTTCTATACCAAACGACCCCGTCTCGTCCATCACCAGTAGATCCAAGCCGTTGAGATCACTTGATCTAACGGCCCTGATCTATCTCCCTCTTCCGTATATAAACCCTCCATCATACCCCACACCCCCTATCCAAACACCCTCCGGTTCCATCGTCCCCAAGAGCCCAACCCTAATGTCCCAAACCCTAGCCGCCCCCCTTCACCTTCCCCGTAAAGCCGGCGGCAAGGACGCCGGTGACCACCCCCTTAACACCCCTGATGCATCTCACCACCCCAAACCCAAATCTGCTACTTCTAGCCTCGAATCACCCTCCATCATCTCGAATCTTGATTTGAAGATTCGAGACCAAACCCCAATCTACACCAAACCAACCCAAACTCACACTAGATAACCCTCTGACCTTCCTCGTGACCAAACCAAGCTTGGTTTGGTCCGAATCTACCCACAAATCCTAAAATCCCAAATCTGAAGATTCAAACTCTGGGATACAAGAACCTGGGGAATCCGGTCAGTTTCATGGGGATTTTGGGACCTAATAGGCTTTAATCAAGGTGTTCTCGGTCGAGAATTAGCAATGAAAAATCCATTGCTAGCCTTAATTTATTTATCAAAATGTTTTAAAACTCCTTGCTACCGAAATTTTCATCGATAATGTATTCTTTAATGGTAAATGATACTATTTTTAGCGACGGAACTTGATCCGTAGCTAATCCGTCGCTGAAGATCACTTAATTATTTACCCTAGGGCACAAATTGGTAAAAGATCAGTCTCTTCTTCTAAAACAGTAGAAACATGCTGTGAGAAAATTAGGTGGTTGGGAGAAAAATCAGTAGAAGACACACGTTGACGGTTTTCAAAAACAAGAGCAAAAATCAGTAGCCAACATGAATCTAAGGTTTGTAGATGACTTTGTTTTTTCTACTGTTTCTTATGCTTTGTACTAATTTTGGGTACCAAAAATGTTAAGCCACCGATTTGTTAGAGCCAACTTGTTTGAATCTTGGTATGTATGTTGCGAAGCTGATTGCTGTCCGCGGCCGCCATCTTCATAGCCATGAGAAATGGCCTTAATTGAGACAGGATTTTGTCAATCTTCTGTTTGCTTTGGCCACAGGATTTTGTCAATTTTGACACAGATGGCCATCTTCTATTTGCTTGTCAATTTTGACACAAAATGGCAACTCAGCTACGCTTCTATTGTACCAACAACATGGCAGAGTATGAAGCATGCATTTTGGGAAAAAAGATTCTTAACCCAAAAACATAGCAATCTTCAGAGAAATTATATAATACATCTGAATACATAAATTATATTAATAAAAAAAAATATATGAATACATTCATGGCATATAGCGAGACAATGGATACAATGAAATGGATAGAATACAGAGGGATACATTGAAATACAATGAGAAAAAAAGATACTGAATACAATGAAATACATGGAATGCAACGAGATACATTGAATTACAATGAAAAAAAAGATAGTGAATACAATGAAATACAACAAGATACATTGAAATGCTCTTAAAAAAAAGGTAACAAAATCTTCAAATTGCTCAACCCCAAACTTCAGACGACCTATTTTAGTCGACAATTTTCCGACGACCCATCGAATTCCGACCATGATTCCATAAGCAGTGATGAGAGAAAGAAGAAGAAAACGAGAAAGATCGCTGAAGAAGAAATCGCTGAAGAAGAAATCGATGAAGAAGAAATCGTTGAAGAAGAAATTCAGCAGTCAATTCGCTGAAGAAAAAATTCAGCAGTCAATTCGTTGAAGAAGAAATTCAGAAGAAAAAACATACTGAAGTTGACTCCTTATTCATGTCCACGAAACTTTGGGAGAAAAAGAGAGTTGATATTAGAGGAAGAGATCCACGAAACTTTGGGAGAATGAGATGTATCAAAGTAGAGAGCGAAAGAAAAAAGTGTAACTGATTAGCGTATTTAGTGGCTTAGGGCTAGGAGTAAACCAAAATTAGGAATTTTGCTATAAACCTTAAAAGGTATCTATAGAATATAATTTTTTTAAATGGTACTTATTTAAAATAAATAAGGTGTTAACCTTTTCTATAAGAGGTAAAAATTCCTACATTTTCTATGCTAAAAAGGACTTAAGACGACGAAGCCCCAACTCCGCTTCTAAATAGTACTAGTGGGAATGGCCCGTGCTGAACCCGGGCCCAAACTTGATAAAATAGCAGCTTATATTAATTTATAACGAAAATAAATTACTTTCTATAGAGAACAATTGCAGTTTGATCAATTATGTATTGAGATATGTGAGTTGATTTGTTAAACATTATGATCTGTAGGACGAGGTGCGTCATTATACTTTGGATAGCAATAAATTTCTTTCAATTTAGTCTTAGAAAGTTGGATATGTAGCAGAGTGAAGAAAATAAATTCAAGCCAAAAAAGGAGATTATATTTATTGCCAGTCTTCATTATACTTTAGATAGCAATAAATTTCTTTCGATTCAGTCTTAGAAAGTTGGATATGTAGCAGAGTGAAGAAAACAAATTCAAGCCAAAAAAGGAGATCATATTTATTGCCAGTCTTTCAACCCACTATTTATATCTGTTACAACACCAATATGTTTTACCGGCTAACAAAAATATAAATGTACATGCCAGTAAGTTACACAAAGTGAACTGTGGTGTCCATATTTTCTACAATATTGGAAACAAAACGACGTCAGTAACGGCAAGTGGCAACATTTTCTGATAGCTAAAAAAGGTAGGGGTTGTTCTTTGTATTACCTGTCAAGCAAAAACTGGCAATTTTCAAATACGTATTTACATAGCTGGATAAGACGTATATACAGGCATTTACAGAGTTATAACACCCTGCGAACAAAGCAGACGTAAGATCTATAATGATGTCTTTTTTCGTCAACAAAAAATTCCTATCAGTAAACCATAATTTATATTGAAAAATATGTTGCATAATCTTAGTCAATAAGTGCAAGGTAAAAAGTATAAATCAATCCAAGCACAAGAATGTCTTAGAATACCTGTACAGATAAAGTACTACTACTTTATAAGTATTTTGAAAACAAAAGGATGTCAATAATGGCAGCTGACAAAGTAATTTGGGAGATAAAAAAAAGTAGTAGGTTGTTGTTTGCTGTACCTATCACAGACAAACTGGCGAGTTTGAAACACGTATGTACATAACTTCAGAAGACGTATATTACAAAGAAGAGGGTGAATGTAAGAGCAGCCGAAAAATATATAAGTTTTGGAACCTCATGCTAGGTTTTTTTTTATTGAAGTACATCAGTAGTTTATATTGAAAAGCATATTGTATAACAGGAGAAAATTCAGAACCTAACTGAAACATAGAGATTCTGTAGAATAACATTATAACCAAGTCTTTGTTAGGCATAAATAATGCAACAACTCTATATTAACAGAAGGACTTAGAGAGCTTTTTCACGCATAAACAATGGAATATTATTGAAACTTGATGAAAGATAGTGTGCTCAAAATTTATCCAACAGCGATTTGTGAACATTAGTAAGATGCTAAGTAATGGTAAGGACAATTTCTTTGATAAAATCTTAACTCATTTCCCCCCATTTTTACCCTCTTTCTCACAACGAAAAGGAAAAAGAAAAACTGAAGCCAATAAGGGGAGTGGTATAATCAAATACTATAGTTGAGGAATGACATAAACCTGTTACTCTATGATGTGAACAAATGAAAATTTACCAATCAACATTTGAAGTTTTTTTGAGTTATTTTTTCTTTAGTCAAAGAATCCAGTAGAGGACTCAACGTTGAAAGACGAGAATTGCAAAAGGCGAATTACCGAAAACACTCAAATGTTAATTAATAAGGTGAAACTCTTTTCAGCACTTAATTCCTGAATTTCTAGATAGAAAGATAACAAATTCACCGGCAACCGCAGAACTCCCAAATGATTTTCTGAAGAAGCTTCTTCGGATAGCATTGCCCTTATCCTAATATTGGCAGCTTCTAATGTGGGAACTCATGCGTCAATTATATTTATTTCTATGACTTGTGGTGTACTTTACTGCATGACATTGTTCTTGCCTTTATATATTCCTTTTTATGCTTTTTGTTTTTACTGATACATCCTCTATCTCATTTTTTTCTTTAATCATTTGGTAGTAAATTTTGAAGGAGAAAATGTATATAATGGATAAACAGTTGGAGGAATTGAGGAAAAGGTTCGTTATATGGAAGGTGAAAATGGGTTGGAAAGTGAAGCAAGTTTTGAGAGAACTATAGGAGATTTAGGTGGCCATCAAGAAGAAGATTAATTATTGTGAAATGTTAGCTTTAGATGTGTAGAAGCATCAATGAATATAGAGCTGGTTATACTCGAACAGAAAGATAAAAGCATGATGAAATATTTTTGTAACTGGGAAATATTTTCTTAGTTACTGATGCCTACAGTGGTGCAGTTGACTAATTATGTTACTAAATAGTAGTTTATATTGTGCCCTTTTTTCTCTCCTTTATCTTGGTACAGAAGTGGTAATCTATATTTACAATAATGGTACCTATTCAACAATATTGTATGCGTGTGTTAACTGAACTGGATGCACATGGATTTCTATGTTCTCTTTGTTATTACAAAATGCATGATTTTGGATGTTTGTGTAGCTAAAGTCTGAATTAATTTCCCCTCAAGCCATATATGATGAAGTTGGATACTAACCGAAAAATAAAAAGAGAAAACCTGAGCTAAAGTAACTCAATCTTCGAAGGTACCAAGACCAGATGAAACTTCAAAGGTTTCTTCCAATTTTGATGTTGTCATTGTTACATCTATTTTTATTTGAGTTCTGTGTGACTTATTTATTCTTCATGTTAAAAAGAGTAATAAAAAAGTAGAGACAAAGTTTATTAACCTTCATTTTTTCTTGGGGGGGGGAGGGGGGTGTCTCCAGCTCAGTTTGTTGCCTTTTGGTAGAAGAGCTAGCTTCTGTAGTTAACTCGTTCTCCAGCTCTTCTCTGGGTGTAACTTCTTCCATAGTCGACTGACTGCTTTCTCCAGCTTTCTAACTCTTTCTTCAACTCTTTCCTTGTTGCAACATTTTTCAATTTAGTGTTACTGCTTTCTCCAATTTCTTCAGAGGCTACTGGTGCGGGCAACTGAAACAAATCTTCCTTGACAAAGTAGGACACAATGAACAACCACATATCAGAAGTTCTAGAAAATGCTTTCCTCGGTTGTATCTTGAAGAGTTTATGAGGAAGACACTGTCGAACATGTTCAAGAGGTAATGGTTGTTTCTGCAAGAGAGAAAAAGATGAATTTAACATATCAAGATAGTGTTCAAAAGTGATATACTCTGAGTTAAAATTGATGTTTGTAGCCTATAAAGTACTTGGAATGCAGAGAAAATTAAAAAACATCTAACTTTTTCGGTCATTTAAAGGATTTGCATCATCTAGCTCTAGGCAGGAAAATTATTTTAAGCTTTTAAATTTAAGTCAATGTATTTAATATGGGAAGTTCAAATAGAATGGCAGGTACCTGGAATCCCCTATCCCACACCCAACTACTTCAAAGTCCAAGGATGTGTGGATGCTAAATTGCACCTATTAATGGAATAGGCACTGATAGCATTAAAAATAAGATCAAAACAGAATGAACAAAATCTAAATGCAAGAATTGACAAGTAAAAAGTAAAGGAAAGCAATTAAAGTTCTTGTTTGTTTGGTGCATCCTAGAACTGGATTATTACAGTTTAAGAGCTTAGAAATGGGTTAGATTTGTGTGCCATCTTGGAATTGAGCGTTGCACGGGTTAGGCTTTGGCTTCTCTGGACTGGACCTGGTGTTGGGCCGGTTAGTCTTGGTCCAGGTTATGTTTCGGCCACCACAGTGAAAATGAAAGCTCTAAAATGATATTATTTGTGAAAAAGCCCAGTTGGAACCTATCAAGGTTTTGTATTTTACATGCTCTTCAAAATTAGGCCACCAACAGAACAATTTGGGACCTGTTTGACAAGAATCAATACTGCTTTTCAGTTAAGTGGGTTTGTCAAAATGACACCGGGGTAGAACATGTGTAACTAATGGCCTTCCAACTGTGCTTATTTTCAATATACCTAAAGGCATACGTTAACGAGGACAGAACAGAAAGAATTAAGAGTACACTTGTTTTCACAGTGTCATAATTTTTACAACGTTTCTGTTGTTGCCATCCACAACATACCTTTACCGAGATTATTTCACAGATATCTGTGGCAGTCATATCAAGAAATTTCTCTGCTAGTTCGCCTAATAATGTTGCAACCGCTGATCCACTGTCATCTGTCATTACAACCTCAAAGCGGGCCCTAATATGCAAGAAATGTACGTTATTTGATTTTCATAAAGCCAATGACAGAACATACTTTTTTTGTTTGAAGATGTCGAGCGAAGATATTTTATTAAGCTCGGACAGTAAGCCACAATACCTGGGTGTTAACATCACACTTTGGTTGCAGCTCGCACAACGAATAATTTTCGGCGAATGAGTTCTGTACTGTTGCTCGCAGTGTGAACACAGTAACTCATAGAAATCTTGGTCATTAGTCGGCAATGATAATTTACCTTCTACATAAAAGAGTTGTATTTCTGAAAGAAGGGGATAGAAGTAGATTAATTCAGTTGGGGTTAAAATAGTAAAGTACCTTAGATGTATACATATTAGCAAGCAGGAAATACACATACATGAGGTTGTGACTAAATATTAGCAATTGGTACAATATCATTGTCGTTTGGCGCCAGCACAAGTGACAAAGCAGCCCTCGAAGAATTTTGCTGACTGTATCTCATCAATCTTGGTCGGTTGTCTGCGACGTATAGAGCATTTCATTGCCAACAAAATGTCAGGTACATTTTAAATGACACTAAAAGGTTGTGATAAGTTTTAAAGACGTAGGAAAAAGTAGGAATATGTTGTTTCAATGAGAAATTATTACGCAGTAGCACGGGAAATTAACAGAAAGTACCCAAAAAAAGTGCATCTTTCAATTGATCATAACTATAATACAGATAACATAATTTCCACCCGACCACAACTCCAACATATAGTACATATATGTGTTATGTTGACATATAACGTAGCCATTTTCTGAGGATACGGATAAGAAACTCTGGTTATTAAGTGACAGCGGCAGTTCCTATTGGAAGAATAAGTTCATTTTGCAGAAATTTAGTCACCGTTGAACGACAATATTATCTTATTTGTCTAATTGTAGATCAACTATCGCAACAACCAACGTGGTGCAGTACTATTTCATAGATAATCAAAGGAATAGAAGTATGGAAGTGCATAGAAGTGTTGGTTGCTCTTAGCAATGTTACATATAGCGTACCAAAATAGTCACTGAATGTAAGGACAACGTCACACATCCTCAAGAACTGTTCGGTAAATTATTTTGGCGAAAAAGTTTGCGTATAAGCTGTAAGATTTTAAACTCATAAATTTATATTGTACAATGAGATGCAATGTAGTTCAAAACTAATTAAATGAAGATACATAGATACCAAATTGTTATAAACTTGTAATTAACTGATAGAGAAATTTTGAACTAATAGCCTGCTAAGTATGTCCCATTTTTTTGGTAAGCAGGAAAACATGGTGGTACGACGGCGAATTGCATATGCTAGTCCATCTAGTTTTACCTACACATGTTCAGTTTGCATGAAATAAATAGCGAAATATAAAATTCAATTACATCAATATTTGTTCTATACCAGTTTTGAAGCCTTCCAACCTGAGGATATGGTGGATTTATCAGTATGACTGAGTTGTACCTTGTCGACAATGATAATCTTATATGACACATTATATTAGTAAATAATTCAGAACAGATCTCTTGCAATAGGGAAAAAAGGGTAATTTTTTCCATACCACCATAGGTAGTTCGAGTAATTCGCTTTGCTACAATTACTGGATATTCAGCAACCTGTGCAGCTAGGGTGCTTCCATCAACGTCGGCGAAGTCTTCCCACAGCATAAGGATAAAAGGGTTCATACTACAGTAAAAGGAATGGACAATAAATGACACTATCCAAAACAAAATACAATTGTAATAATGTCAGTAAGAGTAACAAAGAAAGGATGTAAATATAAATATAACAGAGACAATTTGGTAAAACCGTAATTCAAATAATGCTATAAGAATTAACTGACACGTTGGAGCAGCAGATTGAAAGTTGGCAGAAAAGTTTTTTAAATGGTGCATCCTGCGTGTCTAAGCAAACAAATGCAGCATGACTCATATAGGTTTTTTTCAGTTTGGAACTAATCACTACTGGAGTATGTAGTTTATCACTGCATTTTCTAAAAGCTACGTACTGAATACATAGTAAAAATTTATATTTTAGGGCACAAAAAACAGAACAAATAAATTACCAAGTAAATTGCCAGGTATAAAGATTGAGAAGAGAATTTTTTTGCCTATATAGGAACTTAAGAAGTTGTCTAATATTTTTTGAGGAAGTAAGAGATCATTTGGAGAAATGAGACACGTCTATCTAATATATTAGAGGTACCTTCACATTTGAAAATAATAAATCTTTTTGAACGGATGATCTTCTGGAATGAGTAATAAAACTTCTTAACTGATATTATATGTGAATCATGCTTAGCTACAGAAATGACATGGACAGTAGAAAATGGGGAGTTTCGATCTCCCATTGACTAATGAAGTCTTCGTGAGTAAGATGTTTCAAATGATAGCAGTCAATATTTACATTAAAAGAAGCAGTATTAGACACATTTCAAACTTCTTCGCATTTCTTTTCTCATGATCAATGCTGGATTTTATCTAGGGCAAGGTACAAATAAAAATTTGTACTAAAGCATAGTGATCACTGAAATATCGTAGCTCAAAATGTCAAGATAAAGAGAAAATTGGATTATGTCTGAAAGCTGATACAGTTTCCTTTTGGGGATCTTATGCCTTGTTCTATTTATACAAAGATTAAATTTGTTGAGCAAAACGGTAAGGTAAGCGACATGGATCAACCTGAAGGTGCAATAAATGAGTCTGACCAAAGTAATCAAGTAAGATGATATCGTGATATAGTATCTGGCAATATATTTGTACCCAATTTTTTTTGGAACCTGTAGAGAAAGTAAAAAAGATAAATAGAATGCTAGCCCACTTACCCGATATCCATTACGATGATTTCACGACATTTGTTACTGTTAGCGCCAGCATACTTTATCGACCTACAGTTCACCACGACGACAATTATGTCTGTTTAATTGACATTGTAAGTGGCTTATAATTTAGACGAATGTACACAGTCCCAGAATGTAAGAATACAAATAACTTTAACTGTGAAAGGGTAGTACGCGTAAAATTATGGTTACCAAATTCCTTATTTTGTTGTTGCTCCTGCAGATAGGCAAAAGGTATAGTGTTCAACCTTGTCGGAGAGTGGGAGCGGTGGGTCTTGTATGTTGTCATCTTTCACCTCTTCGACAACAGTAAATCTATCGATAACCCATTCAAAACGGTTCGTAGGTACTCTGTAGGGTAGAGGAATCCTCACTTTTGCAGTAGATATCAAGTAAGTGGAAAACGGAGTTAGCTTGTGTGCATCCTTTTCTATGTCTTCTCCGTACAAAACAGCAACTACTTTGTCTTCCTGTATTTTGATATTGTCATGATTTAGTTACCAGCCTCTACAGAAGTGTGTAGATATAAACTTATAGAGACATATAAATATAGAGTATTGAAATATTCAAATAGTCAACAAGTGCAGTACTCATTGCCTTAAACTCATTAAATACATGACAAGTCTGTAGAGAAGTTATTTGTAGAGCATTGTAGCAACACAATATATCAAGAATATGTAAAGATAATATGCCAAATAGCTACAACAACATGAATATTTGGTCACATTAATAATGATTGTGCCCCAATTGAGAATCATGAGTCAGTTATTTCTTTAATTAACAGTTATTTATTTAATTAGTGTTTCTTTGGATTTGGAACTGACATCAAAACTTTATCAGTTGTGAAAATATATATGTGTGCCAATCACATATACTCATCTGCTACTATTCTAGTTTCTTGCACAAAAAAAGTTTATGTTTTCAGAACCGAGCCAATATTTATACAATGATACTGCAAATCAAAATAAGTACCAGAAAAGACAATTGTTGTTCAATATATTTTGTAGTTATAACATAATGAAACAAATGAGCATACAGACGTAAGATAGCTATAATGATATGGATATTATAATTATATTTCTTTAGATCTACATTTTCGGTCGATATATTAATTGGTGCAAAGTGCCTAACTATATTGTTTATACCAATATACAGAGAGATGAAAAAGAAACACATGTAAAAAGTGCTAAGCATGCATAAAATTCAAATGTTCTGATGGCACATGCAATAATTATTTTCAAAAAGGCTTCCTAAAATCCAAACTGATAGCTCCTAGAACGAATAAAATCCAGCACAGCTGGTTAGTCCTATTAGTAGCTGGAAAAAAATGATATGTCAATGAAGGCAACTTTCGAACAGGGCAAGAGCAAAAACTAATGCCAAAATATCCTTTTAGACAAACCAAGGGTTAAAAGGGAGGAAGTAATTAATCCAAAACAGAAACACAAAAGTTTGGTACTAAACTTTTAATTCAAAGAGGCTGAGCAAGAAAATATGAATCAGGAGCGAATGGTAAATGCGTACAATCCGACTTCAGAGAGCTCTTGTAATATTTACTTTTTAACATAGTCTACGCCAGAAGAAATAATTAACTATATAATAACTTAAGCTGATAAGTTTCTTTCTTTTGTTTAAATTAAAAAATAATGGTGATTGTAATTATATTTCAAACAGTAAAAGAAGTAGTAGCACGGTACACAGAAAATTACATTTTCGTTTTGGACAACAGCGATCTGGAATTGGGTCTTTCCATCTTTACTTTTCCTTGGCCGAGGTTTCTCAATGAGATGTACCTTTGAAGTCTACTCTTTTGTTTGTGGAGTGATCTTATCAATGGTTAGTCTATACTTCATATGTTCTCTCTGCAGTGGAAAAGAAGAAGAAGAACAAAAAATAATAAATCATCATTTGCTGAAAGATATTTTGTGGTAAAGTCAAAACCGCACAAAAGCACAACAAGTTCAGAAGTATATGCAAATATATAGAGAGAAATTCGTCGAAAAAGTCATCTCTTTCCTTCTCACGCTATCCGTGTCATATTAACATGACAAGTACATAGGTAACAATAGTAAGTCTTAATCAAAAGATAAGTTGAGACAGCTGATACATCAGTAAAAGTTTTCCCTGATTGTTTTATATATTGGTTCCCTTTGGAAGCATATGGAGTCCGTTCGAAAGATTATTTCAATTCCTTATTGAGAATCAAACAAGCTTTATCTACTACGAACCGAAGTATAAGAAAAAAATAATATAGCAGTGTGAGTGTTCATTTAGAAAGAAATTCCCATGAGACTACAACAAGTTAAAACATAGCTGTAACAGTAAAATAGTTCACAATTTGATCAAGGGAAGATTGTTTTCTT
The DNA here is from genome assembly GCF_000393655.2 of Nicotiana sylvestris. Classification (NCBI taxonomy): domain Eukaryota; kingdom Viridiplantae; phylum Streptophyta; class Magnoliopsida; order Solanales; family Solanaceae; genus Nicotiana; species Nicotiana sylvestris. The sequence goes on along the minus strand of NC_091059.1, from coordinate 92,635,388 downwards.
AGACCGAAGAATCGAAAAACAAGTAGACCAAGGGAAGACTAAAAGTCTTTACCATTAACAAGTTCCGGACTTGAGTAACTCTGATTTTCTTGTTGTTATTAAATCCACCGAGGAAAAACAGAGCAACTTGGTTGTGTAGTCCTTTATATATTTCTATCAGAAAAAGATAATAAGTACTTCTAATAAAGAAACTTTTTCAGTTAACTCAGGCACATAAATATGAATAAGGAGATGAAATATGAAGCGCAAAGTAATAACCTATAGCGAACAAGCAGAGAGGAAAAAGTAGCAGGAAAGCGGAACCCAAAAAATCAAGAGAATAAAATAATGTAATTAAGGAGCAACCTTGGTTAAATTTAATTTTTTAGCCTAAAAGAGTATGCAAGCTGAGGATTTTGCTTTATATAATCTTAAATCAGCACTATATCAATTAATGACAACAGAAAGAAGAAAGTAAGGTGGTTGGGTTGGAAAAGTGGGTCTGGCCTGATGATCGCATATCAGCAGGAGGGTACTTTAGTCAGCACATTAAAGATTGTATGAAAGAGCTACAGTAAGCTATTTTTCAGCTCATAAATCACACAAACATTCGCACAGAGCTCCAGAGCACAGACATAAATTGAAAAAGCATATGTTAATCCAAGAGGATTCAGCTTCAGTGTGTCAAGATCCATTGAAAGGTAACAGCTGCTTCACAAAATAAGAAGTTAATTCTACAAAAATCAACGATCATCAGTATAATAAAATGGTCAACACTTTATTTATACTCTACTGTATAAGTTTCGGTCTACCATACAGGGTTCTTCTAATTATATATACAGTTATTATCTTTGTTTCTTCGTAATCCATTGACTTTGCTCATCAGAAAGTCACCTCCAGTTAACACGATAGTTTTTATCCCTTTAACTTTTATAACTGGTAATTAATAAACATCAGACAACTGAAAAATTCAACAAGTTATCTAGTCTAATCTTAAAATTAAGGATCAGACAAAGTAATAACCTGTCAGGAAACGAGCACAGAGACGAAAAGCTGAACAGTGGAGAAGCGAAGCGAGAAATATCGACAGAAAACCCAAGCAGAACAGAGCGTAATCCAGAATTTATTCAACTATCATAGCTAAACACTTCTATAAACTGTCCAATATAACCTTAAAAGTAAACATCAGATTTGCCAGAAACAAGGGCATCGAAGTAATCTAACCTGAAGAGATAATGTTTAACCCCCAAAATATATTGCTAATCCCCATGAAAACCTGAAGAGATAATGTTTAACCCCAAAAATATATTGTTGGTCTCTGTGAAACACAGGTGTTTGCAAGGTAACAAAACAACTCAAAGCACCAAAAGCAGGAGGATGTTGATGTTACACGTCTGAGAGGAGAAAGAGCCGCGTATGTAGAGAGAGATAAAGACACCGTGAACGGAATAGTGTAAAATAAAATATGTCGTAAAGAAAATTGTAGGCTTACAGTCTGTCTAGATGATGATGAAAAGACTAAAATACCCCTAGACGATGAAGAGCTGCTTATTCTCGCTTCTAAATAATAGGAACTAGTAGGGTATGTCGGGCTTACGACATAGATTCCTTGTGTCAGCTAACATCAGGAGTGTAATTCCACTTCATGTATTTTGAATCCCATATCGCATTCAAGGTACCAGAGCATGAATTGATTTTCCCTTCACCCTAGGAAACGACTGGGTCATGTACTTGAATATTCCTCCTTAATGATTCCTATTGCCAATGTATTACTTATCCATATGCCTCATTTGTGTAATAATTGACGTCATCATAGTAATTAACCATGTCAGCATTATTAGTCGTAACTTTTGTGTCCCTTAGCATATAACCTCAAAAAAAAAAATACTCTACTCAGCGCATTAATGGATTCCTGAATAGCTCCAGCCTACTCTTGAACTCTATTGTTCCTCATTGTATTAGGTCCATTGGGTATTGTAAGATCAGACAAGTCAAATAGGAAGCTTCGCAGTGTGATCACATATATATTTGGTAGGTATTTTTATGGTCAGTTTATAATAGCACATCTTAGAGTAATTGTTGAAGGTCATCATGGGTTTAGTGTGAGTGTTTGCCTAGAGATTTAGAGTTTGGAGGGTGAGCACGCTATTCTCAATATTTTCCCCTGAAGATATTATGTGAGTTGATAATAAAGATTGCATAAGTGTATTCCACATTAGGCCGCACTAGGAGTATGAAGTGTTCCCATAGTTGTCCGCCATATATCTTGTGGATTCATAAGTCTATGTCTAATAAGGTAGGTGGAGATTGTCACACCTCCTTTTTCCGCCCCCGCGAAGGGCGAATGAGTTTTTTCCAATTAAAGGACAGTCGAAACGGGATTGGTTTAATTATTTCAGAGTCGCCACTTGGGAGATTTAGGTGTCCCAAGTCACCAATTTTAATCCCGAATCGAGGAAAAGAATGACTCTATATTACAGTCTGCGTACCAGAAATCCGGATAAGGAATTCTGTTAACCCGGGAGAAGGTGTTAGGCATTCCCGAGTTCCGTGGTTCTAGCACGGTCGCTCAACTGTTATATTCGGCTTATTTATCTGATTTTTAATACAATTATGAACCATGTGCAAATTTTATCTTTTACCGCTTTATTATCATTATTTTTTAGGAATGTGAACATCGCTTAAAACATATCTTTGGACTGTGTCACATGAAATGCACCCACAATCCGAAACATATTTTATTTGATGTTTTAGGATTTAGATTTGGGTCGCATGAAATGCGCATCCGAGTTTAAGAAGGTAAAATTAATTAAATCGCGCCTAAAGAGTCTAGCGCGTCATTATCTTTGGGGAAGGAAGTGAAATTCACTAAACAATCCATCCCAAATTCTAAGTAATTTTTTTTAAAATAATTAAATAAATAAATGAGATTGGAGAATCCTGTAAATTTGTATTATTTACATCTATTTATTTTTAGCGAAATCCTTCCTTATTTTAAGAATATCCTTTAATGACTACCTTTTTATTATTACTAAGTTTGTCTATAAATATAAAATCAATATCTACATTCTTGAAAATAACATATTAAATAGAAGAGAAAAACAAATATTAACAGAAAGTAATAAAAATTATAATCATAAATACAACATGGAATTATCGAAAAATAAAATAAAAAAAACAAAAAAAAACTAATTATCCCATAGTTGGATTAAAATTTAAATTGTTAGTAAGACTTAAGCTTATTGAAACTAATTATTTACAAATACTGAAAATTGAAAGAAAGAAAAAAAAACTTGATTACTAAACCATATTTCTAAAAAATTTAAACAATTTAACCTTAACTAACTTTGTTTTAATTCACATCATGTCCTAATACTTGTTCGCAAACTAATTCATGTTTTAACTGAAATTGACTACATGATTCCGATTAACTTATCGTTGACGAAAAACCTTATGAATAAGGAACTTATTTAATTTTTGCCAAACTGATTCAATAACGCCATTTTTACGTTATTTCTTCTATTTTTTTTTATTAAACAGTTTTAATTAATAATCAGGCTTAAATATATTTCCTAATAATCTGGTTAAGGCGTTATTTAATATGTCGCTATAATATGCCTAGTTATGCCAAATGACAGTGATTTACAGAATAATAATACATGAATAACCTAAATACAATACAAAAAATTAAATTAAACTAAATTAAAAATTTAACACTTCATTCTTCATTTCAGCTTACAAAATGCCAAAATTACAGTTGTGTACCTGATATTGTCAATATAAGAAGAAGAAAGTCAGCAACGTAATACGTAACACAGCAACAGCAACAATAACCAGCAATAACCAGTCAACGAAAATCCCAGTGACAGCTTTGAAAAATTCAAAATAAAATCCAGGAATGCCGAAAATAATGGACAGAAACCAAGGGAAATTTTCAGATTTTTGAAAGGCTAGTTAATCTTCAACCCTTAATTTCTACACCTGTATACCAGAATATTTATCAGGTATGTACTACTTTCTTTTCTAATTTTCAACTTTTTATTTTTATTTTTCTTTGTATGTTTTTCTTTTCTTGAAAGTTTCAATGTTTTTTTTTCGGAATAAATGTTCAGTTTTTTTTTTTCTAATCTCTCTTTTTTTCTGTCTGTATTTCTTCTCTTTCATTTTTCAGACCTCTCTATATATAATCCCCACCCTTTAATCAATTAAAATCAATCATTTTCTCTATCAAACCCATTATCTTCTCACTCATCCCCATTACATTAAATAAATATATCACACCACCCCATTTCATTTTGTCCCCCATGCTTCTTTTAAAATAATGCAAGATTCCCCTTTAAATTAAATCTTGTCCCCCCTTTATATTAAATAATAATATCACAACCCACCCCATTTCATTTTGTCCCCCATGCTTCAAATAAACAATTACAAATTGTACAATTCCCTAAACTACCCCTTCCGACCTTACTGAAATTACCAAACTACCCCTGAACGTATTACAAATTTACCAAACTACCCATCAGCTATAACACATCAATTAATCAAACTTAACCAAAATATAGACAATATGATCAATTTCTAACAATGTTCAAACAACAATATGAACACGGATGAACATCATAACAACAATATCACATGAACATGATTTTAACAACATTTCAACAACAAATCACATGAACACAAATTGAACAACCAAGAACAACTAAAATTTGATTGAACAATATTTTAGCAACAAACAATCCTATTTTCGGATTCAACAAACAACAACAAACAAAATATGAAGATTTCTAAATTCAATCATATTGAACTTAAAAATCAACTCTAACAACATTACAACAAACAATTCTTATATTAAACTTAAAACAAGATTATGAGAACAATTCAAGCAATAATCATAAATGGTAAACAAGAAATCAAACTATACAAAATTCGGATTCAAGATCATCCAAACAAAGTATGAACATGAATGAATCTATTTTAAGACAACAAACATGACGGATTAAACGATTAAAACAATATATTCCTTTAATACAACTAAATTCTTTAAACAAATAACAAGATCGACGAAGAAACAATTATGAACTTAAACTTGAACTTAACAATATTAACAATTTCTAACAATACATAAACACATGAAACAAATTGAAGAAATAGTTGATTAAATTTCAATTTGAATCTAACAAACATCAAACTAACAAATATTCACTTAAACAATAATACAAACATGAAATGAATATGAAAACAATTAATTAAACTTCTATTTTGAAATCTGAAAATTAATTTTAACAAAGCACATGAACATGAACAAACTAGAAAAATGATTTTAACGATGAACAACGAACAAAACAAGAATTGAATTCTTTAACGATTTTGGATCCGGAAAATACCAAACAAAAATATGGACGATAAATGAGATTCAAAAATCAACTAACCGGAAATGAAACGACGAACAACGATTGTAAACAAATCCGTCCGGGCTTCGACTCAACGAAAAACCCTCGACCTTTGACAAATCGAAGAAGACGAAGCAACAACGAAACAATAGCAACTGCTGCGACGAGCAGCAGTCCGTCGAGAAGCAGCAGAAACAGACGTCCTGGCAGCAGCGCGACGGAGGAAGAAGAAACTACATGAAGCAGTAGCAGCTGGGAGCCGAACGCAGCAGTAATGACGAGGATGCAGCAACGACGGGCAACTCGACGAGACCGGCAGAACAGCCGCGATAGCAGTGTCGACGAAGCTTGGAAGAAACAGTCGCAACAGCAGCATGGTGGAGAAGCAGGCAGCCATGGCAATCTTAGCTCAAACTTGAGCTCGACGAGCTTCATTAATGGCGAATAGGGCTGGGGTCGTTTAGTCGAGCCGGGGTCGTGAGGGTGATGTGCGTGTGTGTGTGAGTGTGACGGGGTGTTCATGGTGGAGGGTGGTCGATGTTGGTGAGGGCAGCCATGGTTGTGCTTTGGAGTTTTGAGGAAGAAGAAGGAGAAATGGGGGGGCGGATGCTTAGCTCTTTTTAGGGTTTTCCTTTTATTTTTTTTTTGTTTTGTTTTTGTTTTGTAAAAATGAAAGACAAATGGGGTTTGAGTCTTTTGGGTTATGGACTGGGTCGACCCAGTTCGAAATGGACTGGGTCGTAGGGAAGATTGGGCCAATTTTTGGGCCTGTGGCTTGAAATTGAAGAAGAGGCCTAATTCCGACTTTCTTTATATTTTTGCTTTCTTTTCTTCTTTTATTTCTCTAAAACTAAATTATAAAAATACTTAAACTATTATTAAGAATTAAATTAAGTTATAAAAGCGCAAATTAACTCCCAATAACAATTAACGCACAATTAAGTATTAATTAAGCATAAAATTGTATATTTGGACATTAAATGCTAAAAATGCAAACGATGCTTATTTTTGTAATTTTTTAATTTTTGTAAAACAAATTTAATTACTAACAACTATAGAATTAAATCCTACATGCAAAATGCGACATATTTTTGTATTTTTTATTAATTTATCAAATAAACACGCACAGACAAATACAAATAATTATTCAAAATATCACAAAATATCACAAAATTGCACACCAAAGAAAAATCATTTTATTTTTGGATTTTTTGGGAGTAATTCTCATATAGGGCAAAAATCACGTGCTTACAGAGATCATTGTGTATCATTCCGGTGGAAATTATTGAAGGTGAAGTTAGTGGATGGTTAGCTTATGCGAAATATCTACTTGTTATCCTTGTTAAGCAAGTTTAGGGGTCGAAATTACTCCCGTGAATGTGTTCTGGCGAAGTCTGTAGATATGAGAGGCCATTGAGGGCCGAGAGTGTTGTGGGAATAAAATATTTTCTCTTGATTGCATAGCAGTTGGTTTTGATTTGAAAGGTACCTTCTAGGTGATATGATTTAAAAATCTGCAGTCCATACCCAGGTATCATCGTGATAAAGTAGTGTTTGTAATGCTGAGGTTCTTGTCATTGATATATACATTATGGTGCTTTGTCGAGCTATGGATGAGTTTTTAGGATGGTTTTGGGTGATTCTCTGACAGGTGGATAGACCTAGTTACAAAGGGAACTCTGCCGAAATTTTCGAAAATTTAAGGAGTTAGCCAAATTCGGGGCTGTTGATATATTTCATAATGTGAAAAAGCAGAAGTTACATAAGGATGACTAATGAGTGAACCTTGATTCTCGTTCGAGGATGAATGATTCTAGGGGGGGGGAATGTAAGGCCCCAGAAAATTTTTCCAAGTAATTTGAGATTTCGTCGTGCCAAGGTAGGCTAATTATTTCATTTTGTGTGCAAATGAGGATTCATGATATAATGAGTATCAACTGGATATGTTAATAAGCATATAATTCATATTATAGGTGAATTGGGGTCTAAGGAGAGGCCTAAGTCTAAGCCAAGTTAGAAAAGTTTCATATTAGACGAAATCTGTAAATGAGTGCGCACAAGACCTCACTTTGAACGATCATATCTCTAGTTCTATAAGGATTTGTGTGATTCATAACTATAAAATTAAATCCCTTTGAGTCTAGTTTCCAACGCAACAAACCGTTCGTCATTTGGAGGTGTATACGGAAAATTATGACCATTTTACTGGGCAGGTGTCTCTAGCGCAAACATTAGCGCGAAGTCGCGCATTATGCTGAGTATTCTGCCTCCCGCCCTCTACACCCCCAACTCGACCAAGGCATCCAATTGCACACCTAAGGTGAGTTTTTAAGTGTGTTTTCATGGTGATTTCACTTCTCAATCACTAGTTACAACATGATTTTGATTGGGTTTCATAGGGTTTCTTCAAAATCTCAAGAACACCCCAAATTTGTCTTTCAAGATTTGGTCTACAAGAGGTAATCCTACACCTTAGACTTACATATATGGAGTTATTATGGAAATATGAGTATGGATTAAGTATTGTAACTCATGGGATGGGGATTGGAAGTCATAGGTGCCTAACCTAGGTTGTGTTGGTATTGTAGAGATTGTGAGGTGGGTTATTGGGGTATGATTCTTGGGGTAATAGTATTATGTATACATGCATGTACAAATTAGGTTTGTGGGAAGATTGATGAATATAAATAAGTAAAGATTGGGTTGGGGAAAGAAGAAAATCTTGTAAAAGGAATTTAAAATCAAGATGCTCAACTAGTGTTTGATAAAATGCTCAAATGAGCTGAAACCATGAATACCTTCCTAATTTGTGTTAATTTTGTTATGTCTCAAGTAGATTAGGATTGCTAGAATTTTCAAAACGTTGTAGTAACTTAAGGAAAGCTCAAACGAGGTATGTATGGCTAACTTTGACCTTTGTAAAGTCACTTTGTTTGGTGTACGAATATTTGGTATGTGATATCTACGTGGATTATTTGTGGAATTCTTGTGATTGGTATGATTTGATTGTTCGTGGTTAAGTCTCCCGATATAATGGTGTACGTAATTGGCAATAAACCAAATGTGTGATTGTGAATGTGTTATGTGGTAAGAGTTGAGAAACAAATGATGGAAGGAAATCGTAAATGATGCAGTTGGAACAACTGTGGTAAGAACATATATGGCTTGTATTGGCAATTATCGCGGTGACATAAAATGCATATGAGTTGTTGAATATGATGGAAATAGTATTGATGGCTATAGAAATTCTTTGAGAACTGTTGTTGTTGTTCTTTATGAATTGTTGTTGTTGTTGTGTTGTTTGTGAATTGTGATTGTTCGGTGGGATCGGGTTGCGCGCCGTAACACAAAGTAATAAGGTGTGGGTTGTGGTGATAAGGGTGGCCGAGGTAATAAGGGTGGAAAAGTGATCGAAATCACTATTGAAATGAAAATATGAGAAAGTTGTGAAATCATTGATGTGAAAATGTTTAAGGGGAAATGGAGAGATTGTAACTTGTTTGGCTTGATGGTTTTATTTCATGTGTATTTGATTGTTGGTTCCATGACTACTTGTTACTTGTGCATGGTTTGAGTTTACTTAGGGCAAGTTTGTTCATACATACCAGTACAATTCAAATGTGTTGACGTCCCTTTTACCGGGGGCGCTACATTCGTGTTATGATTGTAGGTGGATCTATAGCAGGTACTCCAGTCTACCGACCGTAGCTCCCCTTCACTTTCCGCCAGAAGCATTGGTGAGCCCTTTTCCTCCCGGGGCCTTGCGTGGCTCATGCCGCTTTTTATTTCGGGGTCTTGTTTTGGTTTTTGGTGTAAGGTATAGCCGGAGCCTTGTTACCGGCAAATATTGTATCACTCTTTTGTATCCCTAGAGGCTCCGTAGACAGGAAATGTGGGTTATGTACTTATGTATTTTGGGCAATATAACTTGTAAACCACGCTAAGTAACTATGTATGTTATGTAAATCTCATAAGAATGTGTTCAAATTTATAAATGGCTATTTCACTCGAGTGCTCCCAAGACGATGAGACGCATGCGCTATACCGTCGAGTATTGCTTGCGAAGCAACCGCAACTCGTTGTAGGTCCTCTCCAACCATTACAGTCGAGTAGCTTTCACTCCTTCGCTTGAAATGTGCGGTTGGTTTACCTAACGCATGGCTTCCCCAACGCCAATAGTCGCATGAGTTCTCCTAGGCCATAACCCATGCGTTGAAAGAAACCGCATGATGCGTTCCGGAGTTGCCGTAGTTCCGTTACCGCCTTGTCGTCTTGGGTTGGGAAGGATACGACAGGCTCAATTCAAGGACACTCAATTTCAAGCTCAATTTCAGGCTTTCGAAGCTCTGACGCTTTCTGTCGCATTTGTTCTCTCTTTTGTTTACCTTTCATTTTCACTTTCTTTTTATAGAATGTAGTGCCCAACAGTTTAAAGGAAGGGGTGAAGTCTCGGGATCCGCTCTAGTCGAGTTGTTAGATGTCTCTCTCCGGAGTCGCTCCTCTATCTTTCGTGAAAGCATACGAGTCGTTATGTTAAGCATCTAATCCTAGTCTTTATGTTATCTGTGTTAGAGGAGTTAGATGTCCCTCATGTTGAACAGTCTGACATCAAGTTGTTAGGACCTTAGTCGCTATGCGAACACTTAACACAAGACTGCAAGCGTTAGTGGTTTTTGAATCAGTCATCAAGGATCTTAGCCAAATGGTGACCGTCTACGTAAGCACTTTGGGCGCAGGTTTACTTGACGAATTGTCATAAAGACATCACTCTGCTATATATATAAGAAAATTGGATTCTAAAAAAAGATTCAATTAATTAGAAGCATTCGGAGTTTTCAATTCGTTTGTCATCATCTAAAAGAAAAAGAAAAGAGAAAAGCAAATTTTGAAAGACAAAACTGCTAAGCTATAAGTAGAAGTTGTTGAAGTAGAAAATGCTTGCTGCTCGCTTAGCGCACGGATCATACGCTATCTCATCACTCACTAAGGCTAGCGAAAAGTGATCGAATAAAGCATTTGTTCGTACAGCTCTCGAACCTCACGCTCTATCACGCACGGAAAAGAAGCTGACTCAAAGAAATCGGTCACAAAGCTTATTTTTGCGGGTCAATAAGCTCTCGAAAAGACCTGATCCTTCCCTAACCATGAATCTTGACCCTAGTGAAGGTAGTCGATGAGAGGAATAGGTGGTTTCCAAAGGATAGAGTTATTCTATATGACGCTCTCTCTGTATTGGATGGATGCCTTAGCTGTGGGATAGAAGGCTTTTCTTTCAAGTCTTCTTTTCTTTGATCGCCTAAGTCCTTGACTTGAACACTTCGCTGAAATCATGTATAAGATCATCCCTTAGTGGACTGATTCAACCTTGTAGCATATCTTGCAGCCCTTAGACCGGTCTCCCCTCATTCATGCCTTCCTTCAAGGCCTATTCTTTTGGATATCCTTGTTTCCTTCTTTCCTGGAACATCCTTTTCTTCTGATTGATGGGACTTCTGTCTGAAATCCCTTGACCTAACCTCTCCTTGACTTGCCGCAGCCAAGTCTTCCCCAACCTCTCCTGATGTTCTTGGTGAGCTAGCCTGTCATCCACCGCCCCAACTGTGATGGTCCCCTTCGGCTAGTTCTTTCACAAGTGACCCTGTCTTCCATCTGCTTCTTCCTCCTAATGGTTTGGTCCCCCTCTCCCTTGTCAAAGCTTAGTTATCCGTGAATGAGAACTCGTTTTGCTTGTTGGCTGGCTTATGATGGTTTCCTGTCCCAATTCAACATATTCCTTTTTTTGCTCCTGCTTGGTAGCAGGCTTGTGTGCGAGCTTGGTCCGGTTTCGATTCCTAAAGCCCACGGAGAAGGGTGTGGAGCCTCGCTTTCCATGCTGCTCCCCCTGCCAGTGTGTTGGCGTCGATGAAGGTTTAAAGCCTCTTTCCTTCAACACCGAAAAGCTAGTAATTTTATGTGTCTTCTTGAGCGAGTGAAGTGCTTCACGGATGTGGAGCACGAACGCATAAAACTTTTTGCTTTTCCTTTCCCTCCCTCGCTTACAGTTACTTCCAATTCCAACCAATTTCTAGTTAATGCACCCATAAGAACCCGACAATCCCCCGTATGGAGCCACCGTCGTTTCGTCTGGCATGTACTCTCTAGTCACCACTCCTCCGAGTACGACAAAGTGAAAGGAGACAAGACTCACCTCCCCCTACTTTGTCAATCACAGCCGTCTCGTCTATTCTATTCTCGAAAGCGTGTAGACAGAAGGCCCTTTTTTCGGACTGTCTTGTTTTCAGGCCTCCACGGCCGTCCGGGGTTCTCCATTCTCAGAAAGCTTCAACTTTCCCACGTGTGCGCAAGCTTGCGAATAGTTTCTGCGATCACTCTACGTAATTTTATAAACCGGTTTATGCTTGTAGCTACCCCCGGGGGGAATACGTGTAATAGCCCCGCGGGGAACCCCCGCCCGGAGGCGGGAATCTCTTTGAATTTGTCTCTGCGATTGGTCTTTCCTGCAGCTGGACCGCACCTTCGCTTCGCACCTCTGGTTTGTATGCAAAATCAAATATTGAATAAGGGTTTAATAAGGAGATCTCTTAATTACTTGATCAAGGAACAGTGCTTTCGAACATTACTTACGAGAATCTCAATCCTTCTGCCTCACCTTCTGAAAGGGTAGTAAGAAGGGGGGTTCGGGTGCGCTTCTTCTTCCTGCCGGTTCAGGAGCTTAGGCCCAAGCGGTAGTAGTTTCCTAGTTGGAGTTGGCACACGTAGGCCCGACACCAGAGGTTGGTTGGCGCATTCGGTAAAGCATTCCGCTAGCTGGCGCATAGCAAGCAAGAAAGCTCAAAGCCAGCAGTAAGGTCCGGAGCAGGAGCATTAGGGTAGGCGATGGCCGCTGCATGGTGGAATTTAGCAAGTTGCCGGAAACCGGCACCACCTACCCGAGCAAGAGTTGTGCTCACCGGGTAAATCCGGAGAAGGGGAACTTCAACTAAGAAAGAATAAGAATAAGAAGAATTGCTTAAGTAAGGTAGTCGCTTCTTTTTTTCGGTATACTGCTCCGCTCGCAGAGCGAATGAACATAAGTCAAACCGAATATGAGGAGGAAAGTGAGATCGTTGTCCGATCTTTATCGTCGAATCCCCAAATGTGCATCTTCGAGTGTTTCAGCCGATCCCCAATCTCCCAGTATCAATATTTCGGCTGCTCAAGCCGGTACAGGTACAGAAGTGGCTACAACGGAGCAGCTTACTCCTGAGATGGATTTACCGATTGAACTAGATTTACCCGCCTTTTTCACCCAAGCGGATTTCCCCGTGCTACCGAGTTTTGAGCAGACTACGGATCCATTCGACGATCTTTTTGATAATATATGTGAACAAATAATAGCTATAGTCCAACCATTTCCCGAATTTCAAGGGTGGGATTTGTATTTTTTGGACGAAGTTATTTCATTGTCCCTTTTTTCCCTGATGGATGAATATTATTTTTCCATTGAATGCCTCCAAGGCATATACTTAGATTTAATCACCAATGGTGCTTCTTCAGCCTTTTTAACCTTTTTTCTTAATTATTGAATTGAAGTTATATAAAAAATGAACTGACAAAGCGTCTATTCTTATCCATAGATTTGGCTCGGGACTCGGGGATGAGATCGTTTTGACGTTAACATACTTACGCTATTTATAACAGGCGATAAATAGGTGTTATGAAGGATGAAGGGGTACACGGATTAAAGAAAACGAGTTTTGTTGAAAGTGGACAATTTGGAATAAAATACGGGTCGAGCGATAATACCCGATAATTATGAACTAGTACCATGCAAGGTACCATATGACCATGGTAGTATAATATATAAAGTATATATGAAATATTTTAAAAATAAATAGAATTTTAAGTAATTTGTGATAATTTTTAAATTATGCTGGTTAATTACCGGGTAACGGAACATTACCCAGTTAACTAATAAGTGGGTAAAGATTAATAATCTTTACCCCTACTCCCCACGCAGTAGTATGACACCATTCAAGCATATGACTCATAGTCATATATGCTTGTAACGTGTAAAGTCATTTAATGACTCGTAATGATAAGTCATTTTAAAGAAAGACTTGAAATGTTGAATTCCTTTTTGGACAAAATAATAGTAGTCACTTGGTAAGTCTGATTCTTGGTTAAGTTCAAAGACATCTTGTCTTTGAGAAAAAAACGTGAAAGAACAGAATCAAAAATTCTTCCAAAATTTCAAATCCAAAACAAGTTCTTTTCAATTTCAAGGAAATCCAAGTATAAATTTCATCCATATTTTGCAGAAGCAGATTCGTTCAAATAATTCAAGAAACAGGTATGTTAAGGCCCTCCCTTCTTTCTTTTGTCATTGTCCAAATTAAACTGAATAAAACGAGCAAACACAGTTTCCATAAATTACTCTATTCATAGAAATAGTAGGGGTGCCTATATTCTTGATTCCCCATGAGAATTATTATTATCTTATGTTTATGAGTCTTAGAATAATACGCAGTTGGAAAAGTTTATCCGGAAGGAATATTGAGATTATTACGTATTTTTTCATGCATTTCACGCATTTATACATGTGCATTGACCCATGACCAGATGGCGTTATATACGCGTATATATGTAAATATTTGTATATGGGATATGGGAAAAGGTTACGGCGTTATATACGCACCATCATCTGATCAACTGGTATATATGTTGATGATGTTGCCCACAGTGGCCGAGACGATATGATGGGATGCCCTCAGTGGCTTGATGATATTATGTACACCCATACCTATGTATGGCACGACATTTACACGCACGTGCATGACATTATAAACGTTTCAGAATTTATAAAGCTATTCAGATTTAAAGATGTGTTTCTGTATTCCATGTTTCATCTGTCTTTTACGTACTAATTTTCATGCCTTACATACTCAGTACATTTTTCGTACTGACGCCTTATTCACGGGGCCTGCGTTTCATGCCCGCAGGTAGGCAAGTTGACGGTCACCCTTCTTAGAATCCCTGATCCAGCGAGAGTTGGCGTGCTCCACTTGATTCGGAGCTGCTTTTGATTTTGGTACGATACGTTTGTATATATAAATATATGTATATGGGTATGACGTGGCTTAGTCCCATCTTTGTACAGTTATGTTTCTATTAGATGTCTGTAGACAGTATGTCTAGTTGGGTTGTATGTGGCCTTGTCGGCTTTCAGTTATTGGATGTATAGTTGTCTATGGCAGCCTTGCCGGCTCGCCCATTGTATTCTGCATGTATATGTACATATGTCTTGTTGGCAGGTTTCCTTCATGTATGTTATTTTCGTAATTCAACAAATGTTATACAGGTTTATATCCTAGACGCATGCTTAGGGGTGTTTGACAGGTAGGACTCAGGCACCCGTCGCAGCCCATCGGTTTGGGTCGTGACACTAATGACGTCAAGTTAGCTACAAAAGTTGAGTTGTAGATGGATGGAATAGTTGACTACTATATGCTAAAGAATGAAAAGATCTAACATCAATTTATTGCATGATTCAGAACTACTTATGCAGCTAATGGCAGAATTTTACTATAGTGTCCGACAACTTGATTTTGTGGTATTTTTTGGTTATATTTTTAATTGCTTTGTTGAATCACACCGATTTGGTGTCGTGCAATTCTATAGTTTGGCAAGGCTTTTCTTAGTTTTCGCTCAAGTTGCTCACCACTTTACAAAGACATATCAAGCATACCATAATTCTTGATTTTTTATTGTGCACTCTTATTCTTGATTTATAGGAAAAATAGTAATTTGGTGGTGCAAGAACAGAAAGAACACTAATAGAAAAGGTGAAAACATGTACAACCAAACCAAAAGGGCTGAATATGCTAAAGAATTATGGATTCTCAAAAGCTAGCTTTAAGATAACTAATTGTATCTTTTGATTGTAGCGTTGAGGTATTTGTCTGGAAAAGCTGCCATTCAAATTTCAAAGGTAGAACTATAGTTGTTAAATCCACATGTTCTTTTTGTTATGCAGTCTCTCATGGCTCATTTGTTATAGCTAATGTTCCAAGAAATTTCTTGCAGTATAGACCCAAGACAACGCGTGTAACTCGAGTTATAGATTGTTACGAGACCTATTTAATTCACGCCCAACTTTGACTTTTGGCCATCAGTATTGCATCTTCCGCATCAGAGGGAAGAGGGAAACTAGGATGTTCATTTTTTAAACTTTGGGAGAAGTATTTTTGAACTGGAAGTAGTTGAATTATTTTTTTGTTGTGGTATCTTTACAGTTTTGTTACATTAGCTAGGTGTTGGTGTCAAGAGTACTAACAGAAGTGGTCCTATAAATGAGAAAATCATCTGAGTAAAGGGAAAAATAGAGGTCTGACTTCATTTCATTATGATGCGCTTGCTGATTTGGCTGAGTTTGTCCTTATTAAAAGTAAATATGAGATTTTTAGGTTTAGCGTGTCAATAGTAGTGTAAATATAGCTGCGACAAAAGAAGGTATTGATAAACTCTACTTTGAAGATTATCATCTATGTTGGTAAATAGGTAATTCACGGGTCCATGCATCAAGGGTTCAATCTAAGAAAGTGGATAATTTAAAAATTAATTTTATAAGTACATTGAAAAAGCAACAATATCACCTGAAAAATAAAATCATGTGTGTGTAATTAAACACCTATACCGGCTTGGAAAACTAAAAAAATAATACGGAAACTCACCAGAAGATAACCAAGCCAGATAACATAGAAGAACGACAGGGAGAGATGAAAATTAGAAAAATTAAAGTTGCTTGAAAATTAGAAAGAAGAATCCAACTTAACACTAATTCGACAAAGACAACTTAGAGATAAGTTGCTTTATTGGTATTAAATTTTCTGATTACTATTAAGGCTTTCCTTTATGGATTACTTTGGGCGTTGGATGAATTTTGATTCTCTTTAGATATGCTTTGGAATAGTGATCGGAGAAAGACAACTTAGAGACAAGTTACTAGCTTAGTTTGCAATATGCTGTGTATATACTGCTTTATGAGTGATTTATCTTATTTTACCTTATTTTTGGAGCGAGAGGGTTCATTCTAGAAACTTTACTGATGGAGTTCAATCTATTACATTCCTAGATATCGGGATAAGATAGGAATAGTCCCATTGTTATGCATATATAACTCTTGCTTCCAGCTGCCATGAATTCTTTCAAAGTAAGTGAAATTTTACATCATTTCGTTTCACCAATTATACAGAGTATTTTTTCAGATTTCTTATTCCGATGTCCTCGGAGGTATCCATGCTTTACTTTTGCATCTATTTTGAGCCAATGAGGAGCTCTATACACATCTATATATGGAGATCTTGGATAGTATATGTTTGTTCAATGATGAAGGTTTTGAAATTTCACATGTCATTTGTGCAGTTTTTGATAACTCCCCACTTTTAGTTGACGCTACTAAAAGAATTCCGGAAGCATGAAACATCCAGCTCTCATTAGACAAATTATAAATTAAAGGCAAAGTCTGTAAAATGTAGATGTGAGTTATGATTAAATTTATTAAAGTGGCTACTCCCTTAATATATACTAGCTTTAGGATACGTGCGTTGCACGTGTTTATCGTGTCAATCAATTAAAATTTATGTAAAAGAACAAGTTATGTAAAATTGTAATGGACATTAAAGTAGATGCAAACATTTGTTTATTAAGTTAATGCGATAGTTAGAGTTACAATAATTGGACCTACAACGATAAATAATTTGATTAAGTTTGTTATATTATTCCTAAATAGTAGGGAATTAATTAAATGATTATTTTTAAATATTAGGGAAATAATCAAATGACTATTTTGTCTAATGTGAACTCTATTTTAAAAAGGGTAAAAAGGGCGGACGACATTTCGCTAAGGGCCTTCGTGCTTTTAATATAGTATAGATATGAACTTTTTATTTACATGAGTCTAATGTTTAAAATTAAAATTTAACAGATTCGTTTGTATTTCACTAACCTTCAGATCAATACTATTTTTTACTATTTTTTCCAATTTGCTCTGCTCAACTTTAAATGTCGTTTTCTCTACTGTAAATTGTATCTTTAAGAATTCCTATCATTATCGGGCATATGCCCGTGCATAGCATGGGGCCACCGCCTAGTTACTACTATATATAAATGTGAAGAAGTGTACGAACACTGCAATATGTGGTTGTACAATATGCAATAAGAATTGTATTTTCAAAACTGTGGAGTCTTTTAGGGTAATATTGTAATTTTTGTCATCCAAGCATTTACTGCTACTATTCTGTGAGGCGTGTACTACTTTATAAACACGTGTAGAACTATTCTTTTCCATCCCGCTTAATAGTCTGGTCATATAAGCGTATTACCTCCTTTTTCCAGTTCTCTTCTTCCTCTCTCTTTCCCTACTTGGTAGGAGTAATTTTTTAAAAAATTCTATATCTCTTTGATGGTGAGTGTTTCTACAATTTTCTTCGTTCATTGCACTTTTTTGGATATATGTTAGTTTCAGCTCTCAGTTCTGGTAAGTTCCCCAGTCTATCTTTGCTTGTTGCCCTTTTGTTGGTAATTTCGTGCAATATTCTACAATTTATATGAGTCTTAATAATTGTATCTAATCTTCACATGCATGCCTAAAACTATATACCTTGATGAATGCCGATGTATGATTTTGGATAATTATTTCCTGATGTCTTTTGATTAATTCTCTTTTGGTACAAATTAGCTACTCCAAAATTAAATCGTCTCATAAAAAATCTAAAGTAGCAAAAGTATGAATTTTGTTTGCAAAGCTAGCCCACCTAAGGTTTGTCTCGATCTCCGCTATGATTACATGCCTCTTTCCGTTCATTTTTCTAAAATTTGTTTTCTTCCAAAATTTCTCGAACCGCCCCGTCGAATATATGCCTGATGTATATGCTTCACCGGCTTGTGTTCCAATCTCTTCTAAAGGAAAAAACATAAGACAATATCACACCTGCATATTTTAATATTTTTCAGCCACTCGTATTCATTGCTTTGTTTTTGTTTAATGTGAACATAAATAATACTGGAGTTGTTGAAGTGGATTATGCATCCAAAGTGTTTGATGATATGTCTAACTCATTTTATTTGGTGTAATGGAGTTCACAAATCTTATTTTGATTATTTTCAAATATGACAGAGGGATCAGCTGAAATAACCAATGCCCTAAGTGATGATTCAGGTGTACTTAATTTGTGATTGTAGGTTTCCAGCCTTCATAGGATTGCTGGCACCATGGAAAGTTAGTCAACTTCGCTCCACAAAATAGTAGTATTTGTCAGATCCATCACAATTGATCTTTGTTAGGATCAGCAATATGAGATGATTATATAATAAGCTTGCAGAGAGTCTTAGTCTCAATTTTATGCAGTGTAATGTCTATGTACGGTATTTAAGCCTGAAATTATCAGTAATCTTTAGCAGCTTGAAAATCACAATGAAGAGAACTTGGTTAAAAATGTTCCTATAAGTAACTATGCAAATTGATTTATAGTTTATCAATTAGTTCAACTTCTACAATCAATGCAAGAAAATTAGGCAGTCGAATGAGATGCTTAGCAACAAATTACAGTAGCTTTTCTATAAGGGCCTTTATTGCTTATCTGCGAATACACTTAGGATCACAAATTTATAATCAGTTCCACAAACGAGCCATAAATATTTATGTTACCTTCTTGAAAAAAAGGAGGTATGAAGATTTTCCATGACTTCATATTTCAGGTTAGTTCTTGACATAGTCTAATGAAAGATGGTAACATTGTAGCCTTCCAGTTGTGAGAGTGCACAAAAGATTAAGGACGACCAAATCTCTCCCTCCCTCCCTCCCTCTCTCCGTGGATATTTACTTAGTTTCTCCCATGTGAACTCTTTCCTACATGCTATCTGGTTTGGTATCGTCAAAAAATATACACAATAAACAATTAAACATCACAGTTAGTATGGTAGGATAGATTATCAAACATTATAGTGAATATAGCTTGTAATATTTATGTACATTAACCAATATTGTAGGGATAACTTTCAAAGGAGATACTTAAAATGAATTTATTCTGCAAAACTTTGCATTTGAACTTGTGTATAGGTGTTTTGTGCATTTGTAAGTTTTTAAGTTGGTATGACATCAAATGACAATGGATTGTACAACTATGAGCTCGTATTTTCTACTGCCCTTATGCTAAGTATAGTGAATTTAATGCTAAAAACCTATTCCCCTGATTTCAAACACATACTTTTCTGGAAAGCTAAAGAACGATAATCCTGTTGACAAGAACGTCGCAGCATTTTTCATGAGTTGATGGAGTAATTGCTCTCGTGACGGGAGATTCTTTTTTCGTTTCTACACAAGGTTAGAATGTTAAATTTGTTGTTTGTCTAAACAAGATTGATAGTTTTTCGACTAACAAGCTCTCCACGGAATAGGCAACTTGAGAGACTTTTTCTGTTATATCCTTTTACACTTGAAATCTTTTCTATTGATTATTTATAGTTAGTGTATATTCTTTTCAGTTAGAGAAATGAAAGCTTTTCTATTGATTATTTTATAGTTAGTATATATTCTTTTTTGTTAGAGGAATAATGTACTGCGGGAGCTTTAACGTTTTAAGCATTTCTTGGCATTACTACAGAAGGAGGTAACGAAATATTTTTCTAAGCTTTTTTTCTGTCAAAATTTTGCTTAGAGGTCGAAACCTTAAATGTTCTACCTTATCAAAGATGAAACCTTGAATGTTTCTGTTGGAGATTTACAGAAGATTTCTGTAGTAAGACATGACCTTTCTGTGCATGAATAATTTTCTTTTTGTATGATGTATGTGCTTGACATGAATTGACATTTGAATTTGTTCAAGGCATGAGCTATGGTCTAAAAGTAACAATTTGAGCAAAAAACAGAATCCTTATAAGTGATAATTACATGTAACCAGTTGCTTATACTATTCCATATTTGTGGTTGTGGACGTTAGAGTTCTATGGATGTAAAACTCCTTAAGGTGAGAAAGCTTATTGAATATTGTTCAATTTAGCACTAACGAATTTCCTGTTGGCTTACTCAGTACTATACATACATGTCAAGTATCACCTGATTTGTCATATTACAATTATGAGTTAATGACACTTGGTTCTGTTACATGATAACATGATATGAATGAAAGGAAAATAAGTTCAATTTTTCATATTAACTGTATTTCCATGTTATGTTTAAGAGATTACAGAGGATGTCTCTATGATGCCACATAAAGTTAAAACTTACAGTTTTCTCTCTTTGACGTCTGGGATAGGATTTTGTCGTTAAATTTCCTTTGTAGGAAAGCACTATTCTTTGACTATCTATTTTGCATTTAGCAGAGTTGTTTGAAGGCTACAATCAAATTGTGGCTGAAAGGAAATTCACATATGAACCTATTGGCCAGTATTATGGGAATCAGAAGCGAAGACGTATTGTGAGCTTTGTGGTCAAATAAGTTTGTGGAGAAACTTGGAGAAAAAAAGTTACAGGAAGATTGATTCTTCTGTATTCAAATGGACTCAATGATTTGGTAAAATCTATTTCCTTCTTAACATGTGTAACAACCTCTCTCTCCGTATTGCATGTACCGATGAGTTGAAGAACTAGAAGTGGAAAAGATTAAGAGGTTTATTAATTTGTGTTCGGAAAGTGATAATTATGTTGGCCAGTTTAACATTGTTATTAATCTTAGATACTAATTGTTTTTTATGTTTAATGAAACATACAAAGAATGAGCTTGCACTAAATTATAATCATTCAAGAATAGTTATTCCTCCGACTGCTCCTTGTGATGCAGCAAACCATTGCGGCTAAATTGCCAAATGCATTAGACACTCTTAAAGCTCGAGACTCTAGAATCCTGAGGACATGGTTATGTGTTCCTTCTGAGCAAAGTTCACGAGTACAACATGATAGAAATAATAGAACTATAGAAGAAAGATGAATATTCTTGCTTGGTTAAGAAGAGTGAGTTAACTGAGAAAATTTTTAATTT
Source organism: Nicotiana sylvestris (assembly GCF_000393655.2). Lineage (NCBI taxonomy): Eukaryota > Viridiplantae > Streptophyta > Magnoliopsida > Solanales > Solanaceae > Nicotiana > Nicotiana sylvestris. The sequence goes on along the minus strand of NC_091059.1, from coordinate 92,614,000 downwards.
TAATTTCTATAAGAAGCGTTGTATATGCCATCGCCACCATAGTTTAAAAGAAACTAAATACCTAACAAGTAGGCATGTGCATAAACTAAATACCTAATATGTCGGCCCGTGCTATGCACGGGCATCACCTCTCTAGTTACTAATATATAGAAACGGGACTTTGGTGGGACGAACAGGGGACAAACACAGGTATACCTGAAATTTAGTTTTAAATTAGGGTTAAATTAGTAATTACGGTCATTTCTATAGAAACACATGTGTTCCCTTTGTCCATCCGTATTCATCTATGTGTAGAACCCTATTTTCTCTCATTTTTTATTTCATTGTTCCTCTATCCCAGTTTCTCAGTCTTCACTCTTTCAGCGAGGCTCTTCGCTTTGCGGTTTTTTTCTGCAAGCTACTATTAATTTGAGCAAACCATGTGTACTGCACTTATATTCAACTATAGTCTATAGTAGTACTTCACATCTTAGAATTTCTCTCTCATTTAGAAGACCATCTCTGTTTGTGAGTATCTTAACTTTCTTATACTCTTTTCTGTTCTTCCATCTTTTAAATTGTAAATTTTTTTGATTGATTGGTTTGTAGTTTCTTATGTAGCTCTATTGTACTTGTGAATTTTGGTAGATTCTACTTTATTCTCCTTCTTTCTTTGTTGCACCCATTTCTTGGTGATGTGATTTTGATAGATCCAGTTTGGTTTTCTTCCTATCTTAGATTTTTCTGTTAAATTTCTTACATGCATGTTAGTAATTTGTATTTTGCTCACGATTTTTCAAAATAGATACTTAGTGTATATGTTAGAATACATATTTATTTCTGATTTATAGCTAAGAAATTAGCAAATTTTGGAGTGAGGCGGCTTTTAAGGGGAGTAGTCCTTGTCAATGACTACTATTTTTAGGTGCTACATTATTTCAATTTCGGCTTTATTCTGGAGAAATTTAACTCCTGCTATCAGCTCCTATAAAAATAACCAAGAAATATGTTAGATGATTATTTTTTATCTTTTAAGGGAATTTGAAACAACAGACATAGTTTAGTCACTCCTACCGGTTCTGAATATGAGAGGACTCTTTTTTGGTCCACATAAGAGATACTACTACATGAATAGAACAAATGTTAGATAAGTGGATCTGTTGATGCTATGCGATTGAGAATTTGTTGGTAAAGTTCATGAGATATTTGTGCTTCGACTAACTCCAGTTCAAGGAAGAATACAGTGTAGTTTGCAATGACAATAAACTTAGACTTGATATTTAAGGTAGGTTTTCTATGACTTAAATATGTATGTCAGTTTTTTCTAATTCTAAATTATTCTATGTAAAATATAATTTATTGTAAACTAAAGAAATCATTTTATTGGAAATATTTTTTATTGTCGTTTGTCTTATTTATATGTGCAACATGTAGACTGATATAACAATCATGGTGTCAAGTTAATGGTTATTATTGTTCAGGCAGAAATCTTGAATCCAATAATATATATTAAAAAACTATTAGAAGAAAGCTAAGTCAGTTGCTAATATTGAATCTAGAAGTAAAGTATTTTCTATATTTTTTATTTCAATACTAAAGTTGCAGCCTTTATCCAAGAACAATTGCTCAATACAAATACAACGCCAAAATCAGTCACTACCCATTATCAGCACACAAAACAGAACTTTGAAGTTCTTTATTCAAGAAAAAAAAACATATTCCCTGATACAAAAGTGCAAGGTGAGCCTTTTAACACCACTGATTGTTGTAGATGTTATCTGTTTTGTAGAAATTCCCTGAAATTGCATGCATGCCAATTGTAGCTATATGACAATTTCTCTTTTAATTTGCAGCATTCTGTCTTTAAATGTTACTTTTTTCCTGCACTATGTTCAATTGCTTTTCTGGAATTTATAGAGAAGTAAAATTTGAAAAGTAGCATGGCCTTTTTTCTGTTGCCAAAATGAAAAATGATTATGCTCCTCTAAGAAAGAGATTGATGCTCCTCTAACTGATGGACAGGTGCCACTGAAATCTATCATTCAAAAGAGATATATTTTTTCTATTTGTTACATTAAGTTTATTTGAATTTGATTGTGCAGCTAATATTAAAATCGTGGAGCCTAAATTTGTGTTTGAAGATCAAACTGTTAAAAATAACCAACTCTTGGGGTAGTTAAGCATATTGAAGTGGAAGTGCAGATACACCTTGCACTTTTAAGTTTTTACTAAGAAAGGTAGTAGTGATCAAATACAATTGTGGTCTTTATTTTCATGATCAATACAATTGTTACCAAGTATAATAAAAGGTCTCACCTTACTTGAGTCTTTGAATATGGTGAACCAACTACTACTACTACTATAACATCTGGTCTTTAGATCTTTAGTGTGTTTAATTTGGTGATTGGATTATAATTGAGGGTAGATGTTGGCTTCATGGAGCTCAGACCTTCTGAAATTGCTGAAATTGCAGCAACACTGGCAATGTCTATTTAGTCGTCCAGGGAAAAGCGAGCAAAAAATATATTGAAAGGTTAATGCAATAACCTTACTTCCTCATACAAGTACAAACAGTAATTTTCTTTAGTCTTGATTCTTGAGGTATTGGTATATTCTCTGATTTATTTTTGGAGTCTCTGTCCTACAATAATGTGGTAGCATGAAGCTAGTTTTGAACGTAATAAGTTGGTTTTCTCTGAGACTATCTTCTTTTAACTATGTCTTATAGCTCTTTATTGGCTCCTTTTTGATGGACTATCTACATTGAGCATGTGCATGTGAGACCCTGTCCTGTGATTTGATTTTATGAAATATTGATAAATCTGACTCTCCCAAGTAGTGCTTTTTCCAAGAAAAGGAGATTAAACTGAAATGGACTTAAATCTGAGGATATAAACAGAGTGAGACCGTATTTCGAAAGTAAATGAGAAAAAAAAGCATAAAGAAAAAAGAATAAACTTTTCAAGATTACCAGCATGCATAACTGCTTGATGATCTTTCAAGCTTTCAATTTTTGGAAACACTTCTCCGGATTCGCATAAGTCGCATATTGTTGGTCTAGAGTGGTTCGATTTTAGTTTACCGATCAATAATTTGTTAAAACTTTCACACTATAACTACAAATTCGCAGGGATATTAAAGAGGAAGAGGATGAAAAATATAAATTGAAGACAATATTTATATAGTAAAATTATCATACTGCCTGCCTGCTCGAACCAACTATCATGTGACACTATACCATCTTCCAGAATTGCATGCCTCAGGGAGTAGCATCGTGAGTGGGACTAGCAATCTTTTGATATAACAGAGCTCACAAGAGACCTCTAGGATGTTGAATTGTGAGAAGTTTTCTTTCTTAGAAGGCTAGCTGCTGCTTTTTGTGAAATTATCGGCTCTGCGAACTACTTTTCTGTTTCCATGGACAACATCCCTAAACCTTACTTGGAATAAGCTGCTGCAACATTGGAGGTTGTAGGGTTCTTGGATGGGTCACAAACTATTGAGCTTTTGATCTGCTTGGCAGTTAAAAGTTATTGAATTGATCCCATGAAGAAGGTTATTTCTACTTGTCACACCTCCTTTTTCACCTACACCCCCGGAAGAGTGTATAATGGAGTTTTTCCAATTAAAGGACAATCGAAACAGGATTTATTTGTTAAAAGATTCAGAGTCGCCACTTGGGAGATTTATGGTGTCCCAAGTCACCGGTTCCAATCCCGAATCGAGGAAAAGATTGACTCTATTTAACAGTCCGCGAATCAGAAATTCTGAATAAGGAATTCTGTTAACCCGAGGGAAGGTGTTAGGCACCCCCAGATTTCGCGGTTCTAGCACGGTCGCTTAAACTATCATAATTGGCCTATTATCTGATTTTAATACATGTTTTATCCTATGGTACATTTTTAACTTATTAACCGCTTTTAATTAATTTTAGGAAGATTCAACGTTATTTAAAACACGTCTTGAACCACGCCACATGAAATGCACCTGCGCTCCACGATACATTTACCAGCCACTCTTTTAGTTCCCAAAATATATAGAATCCAGAATCCTTTTAAGCGCCTTATCACGAAAGTGACCAAGCAAGCAGATGATGTTATTTAACATTTTTGAGATTTGGATTTGGGTCACATGAAATGCACACCCGAGTTTAGGAAGATAATGTTATTAAAATAACGCGCCTAAAGCAACTACGCGTTTCAGCTTTGCGAGGGCCATGGAAATTTGCTAAATGGCACGCCTCGAGTTCTAGGATTTTAAAAGAAATAAGTAAGTGAGGGCCACGCATTTGGGATTTTACTGGGCACGGCACGCCTCCAATGATTCTAAAGGGCTTTACTATTCGAAGTTATTGCAATCGGGTTACATGAAATGCACCCCGAATTGGGATTTGTTAAAGTCGGGTACTTTTGTACGAAAATCAGATAATGAACTTACTACTAAGACCAAAACGTAAGAAAATGAACAAGAGCAGCTAACCGCTGATCTTTAAGCTTATTTATATTCAAGTTCATAACTATTTCCATTCTACATCAATTGTGCAATGCAAAAGATCATTCTTGCTCAACTCTTTGGTTGATGCTTAACACTAGTTTCTGCTTTAAGTGTCATCCCAATTATTGATTCCTTAAAATAACAAACGAAAGTAAACTAGGCAAAATCCATCCATTTCCCTAAAATGTCCAAAACCAGAATTAAATTTTACATTTATAGCTAATAGGAAATCCTTGTGAATTACCAAAGACAGTTTCCTTTGACCAAAATAAGGATCTAAACCAACAAAATATTGAAGAGAGCATTTTTGCTTTTGGATGAGACCAACAGGCATCAACTCTTCTGAAATGCAATTTACGAGTCATTAACACAAACCCGCCATGAGGAGAATGAAGAAGTTAAATTTTGATCAGAGAAGAGGAGTATCATAAATATTAAAATGTGTATTTGACCGTGCTATTCCCCTGATGCCTCTTTAGCAAAACTAATGCAGAAAGTAATTATATCTACGAGGAAATTAAAACACCAGCTTGACTAATAAGTCTATGCATCTCTTTTGCCGAAAGTAGCATCACATTCATCATGATAAACAATTAACAGACCACCAATTCAGTTATCCTACACCAATTCATTAATATATCCTAACCAGCAATATAGTGAGATCCAAACAACAACATTCTGAATCTCAAAATCAGGTAGAAACGGACAAGCTCAAATCTCATTCACGACTCAGTAAGCACAAAGAAGGCGTGTGGACATACTTATTAGCTGAAAATAATAGCGGATAACAAGATACAGGCCTGGAATTCTTAGATTTAGGCGCAGCAAGAAGAGAACAGCAGAAATGAAGCAATTCCTCGGATTAAACAGCTTCGGACACCCAGAACAACGACCAACAGTTCAAAAATTACAAAAACAAATCACGGTTTCATCCTATTTTTTGGGTGTTCTTCTTTGCTTCTTTTCTTCAGATATGATTTTTTGTAAAATTCAAAATTGGTTCTCAACTTTTTCGTGTGTGCGCGTGTTTTGAATGGGAGTGAAGGGAGACAGCGTGAAGGTGGGAGGGAGGTCCGGTTTCAGCGTAGGATTTGGAGAAAATGAAATGGGAATTCCCCAAAGAGAGCTGCTGGGCGCCGTTTTTAGCTCTTAGGGAATCTGAGCATCTTTTTTCTTCTTTTTAGGTCTAGGATAGGAAGGGATTTTAAAGAAGGGAAAGGAATTCGGTTATGGGCTAGACGGGTCGGGTCCGGCGGGTTTTGACAAATGTTTGGGCTTGGATTGTGGGAATTGCTTTTGGGCCGAATTTGGTGTAAAGAAGGGCCCAATTTCACAAGACAAATCTTTTTCCAATTCTTTCTTTTATTTTCTAATTTTCCTTTTCTTTTAATTAAAATCCTACAAATTAAAAATCCTAAATTATACAAAAGTGTAAAATTAAACTAATTAGCTATTTATAAAATTATAAACAATACTTAATTCTAAATTAAAAGAGAAAAATCAATAAGCTAAAAATTAAAAGACAAAAAATGTAAAAATGAGCTATTTTTTGTGATTTTCAAATTTCTATCAAACAAATAATTACTGGTTAATTCTAAAAATGTAATAATAAATCCTAAATGTCATGCATGATATTTTTGGTATTTTTCATGATTTAAATAAAACTCAAACATGCACAAAATGCAAACAATTAAATAAAATTCTACAAAAGTTTCTTAAAATGTCAAATAATTAACAAAAAATCTATTTTCTTGGGATTTTATAGGAGTATTCATATAGGGCAAAAATCACGTGCTCACACTACTACTACTACTAGAGTACCATAAAGTGTAGGGCTAGACATTGGAGAAGAGGTAAAATTGGCGTAAATGAAGAACCTTCCTCCTCCATGGAAGAGACAAAGGTTTTTGATTTACTTTGTTACCTCATAGGACATTATTTCTTTATTTGTTAATGGGAAGGATAGAACTGCGGTTGAAGGAGAGGCTTGGCCAAATCTATAAATTTCCCAGCGTTCTTTCCCATGGCTTCAGTGGTATTTGATAAATGTTATTTTCGCATATATGATGATAAAAAAGTGGAATAAACAAGAAACTTTATCTGATGTCTTACCCAAAATATTGTTCTCTGTATTGCGTGTGTGCGTCTCTGACCATGTGCACTTCTGATTCTTAATGTCAGGTGGAAATTTTTGTGGTGATATTGTTTCTTTCACAATGATGTTAGGCTTTGGACCATATAGTAGTTTGTTTTGTTTTCCTATGTATAATGTAAAAAAAAGGTTTGGATAATTTTTGTTTAAAATACATTGCAGGTTACAATGAAACGGGAGAAAAAAGTTCAAGTTATCCTAAAAAGTTCTCATCACGTGTATTTGAAATTTCAAACGGATTATGGTTTCAGATGAACAGAAACAGAGTTGTATCAACTTTAGAAGATATATTTTGTTTTTAAACTCTCAAATTTGCATAATTTTAACTTAAATGATGGTATGTGAAATAAATTTTTTTTATCGTGCACTAATATAATGTTGGGTAAAAATCTTTACTAGAAGACTTCAAAAAACTATGTTAATTGTGTTGGGCACACAGCACGGGCTTACCTGGCTAGTAACTAATATTTAGAAGCGAGAGTTTGAAGAGGACGAATGTCACACCTCCTTTTTGCGCGCCCCGTCCCGAGGGGTTAGATGCGCGGGTGGAGTTTTTCCAATTTAAGTGACAATATTCGAAATGGGATTATTTATTTAATTCAGAGTCGCCACTTGGGAAAAGTTTGGCTTTTGGTGTCCCAAGTCACCGGTTTATCTTTAATCCCAAATCGAGGAAAATATTCGACTCTTCCAAATGAAGTCTGCGAACCAGAAATTCTAAGTAAGGAATTCTGTTGACCCGAGGGAAGGTGTTAGGCACCCTCGGATCCCGTGGTTCTAGCACGGTCACTTAAATTGTTATAATGGCTAAATATCTGATTTAAATACATGTTATGACTTGCGTGCTCCCATTAAGTTTAAACCGCTTTTATCATTATCATTTATTTTTATAGAATTGCAACGTCGTGAAGATGCGTCTCGAACCACGTCACAATCAATGCACCCGTGATCGTCAACACATCTTGACTTCGCTGAGATTTGGATTTGGGTCACATCAATGTGCACCTGAATTTGAGAATATATTTTAACTTAAAGTCGCGCCTAAAGAGTCTAAACGCGTTATTATCTTTGGGGAAGGTAGTGGAATTCTCTAAACAGTCCCTCCCAAATTCTAAGTATTTATCGTGATCAATTATTGAGGGCCCCGCAGTTTGCATTTTTATTCGGCGAGGCTCGTCTCATTATTTAAGAAGGGTACCCTACAATGACTACATTTCTACTACATTTATCTTTAAAGAGAAGGATGATGCCGAATTTTGCGGGTTTGGACAAATACGGACTGAATCCTTATTATGTTTGCCGAAACTAAACTTGTTTGATTACCTGATTGATTGTTCATAAGGTGGGGGTTACCGCATGCTTTGTCTTCATCGAGTGGATAACTTATTAATTCGTTAAATGAGATTGCAAACAAACTAACAACATATATTGAGTTATGTTTAATGACCTCCAAGTTCTATTTTTTAACACTTTAACCTATTTGAAATTGATAAACGAAATCGACTGTTTTACCAGGGGAATTACTACTAAGTGAACTCAAAAAATGGTTATTAGTTTTTCTCAACAATCATCACATTATTTCGAGACAAACAATCTATACCGAAACTCAGTATCGAACCTGCATTGGGCGAATGAACTGACAGGAGAACTGGCATTCATAGCCAGACTCTTAATGTGACTGCATGGGAGTTTGTTTGGGATACATTTATCCCGGACCCAGTACCACAATTTTGTTGATTCAGTGGTCTAGGCAAAATACATACAAGTGCCTATGACTCTATGTTATACAGTCATAACTAAACCAAACAAGTGTTATACTGAACTGAATGTATACTAAATCAAAACATGTTGTCTATGTCATACTGTCATTACTATTGAACAATGCTATCTGACAATCCATCTCAAACAGAATGTATGCTAGTTTATACAAAGTATTTGCAGTTTGCAGTAAAATATACAATCCCAAATATCATTCGACCTATTTTTAACACCAATGTTATAACATGAACAACTGTTCTTTTCTCTATTTCTGCTTCAACTTCAAACTTTCAACCATACAAAGTTTCAGAGGTTGTGTACCTGGAAATATTTGACAATTGGAGGAAAGGGGGAAGTCAGCAGAGTATGATGACAACAAAATGCAGCAGCAATCACAGCACTATCAGTAGCAGCAGGGCAGAATAGCAGCAGACAAAGCGATACAGCAAGAAAACAAGCTCGAGTGCAGTGATACAACTATGGCCAATAGAGAACAAATGGCCAAATAACAGCAGCACCCAGTGGAGTAGAATCAGAATTCCAGATAGATCAAAACAGTAGTAAACCAATGAAAGCACTCAACTAATAGACACAACTGAGATTTCAGAGGATCAGAATTGGTTTGAACAAATTGAAACAACTGAAAAACCCAATAACAATAGGAGGAAGAAAGTTTCTGATTATTGGTTGTATCCCTTCTATCCCTTAATCTCCCTCTATCTATGTGTATCTATTTTGCATGTATTTCAGCTCTCCTTTTCAAACTCCTCACAGTATGTCTATATTCTTTTCCCTTATCTATTCAGCTCTCTTTCCCCAGAAATTCCTCACTGTGTGTGTTTATTTTCTTTTCAGCCCTCAAGGTCCAGTCTCTCCATCTATTCTGTATATCTCCCCCTTTTATAAGTCCCTATCCTACTCTTTTTTAAACAGCCTGTTTTCAGAAATCCAGTACCCTTCCCATGTGCCTTCTATTTTCAATTCCAAACTTTAGCTAATTAAATATTAAACCCCATCAACATTCCCTGGCAGATTTTACTTTTAAAAGGTTTAAACACTTCTTTAAACTAAAGCCAAGTATGGGCAGTAGGATAGCATATGCTGTCAAAACATTTTAAAATCAAACAAGGACCTTTATGCAGGCCACAGGTTGTGCACAAAGCACATGAGGAGCACCAATGCACATGAGGTGCACCAATGCAAATGTTGTGCAGGAGTGCACATGCCATCCAATTCAGCATTTTAACCAAACATCCCTTTTACATTACTGATCTAAATCAACAGCTATAAGTAAACAAAATTGTTTCTCAATTGATTCAAAAAAAAAAAAAAAAAAATGTTCGACAGAAACAAATCGCTTTGCTATGCTCAGATAGTTGAAACTAATTGACGACTCATGTCGACTCGACTATATTAGCATTATCGTACACAATCGTAGCCGAAAATCAAACATTCAGAAGTATGGGACACATGACTCGACTTATACTGATTAAAATAGAATGGTGCATCCGAGGAATCAGTTAGTTAGTACAAATTGGAATACAACCAATACGCATGCCGTATCAGAATAGGAGGAGAAGGATTCAGACAAACACAGATGTTCAAACAGAGTGGACGAACAAAAGTTGATAAAAATTCAAAACACAAATTGACACAAAACATGAACAGACATCTAATCCCTCACATGGACCAAACAAATAAGGGAAGAAGGCAGACTCACCTCAAATCCTGAAAAATCGGAAACCTTGAACCGGACTTGGACAGACTTTCTTAAGGCTGAACGGACTTTAATCGAAGTGTTTCTCAGATGAGAAACACTTCGATTAAGGTCCCTTGGACCTTAATTTCTTGGCTCGAACGGGTATGAACTAGTGACGAGGAACTACAAAGTTCCAAAACTCAGATCCGGGATTCATGTTTCCCTGGTTAGATTCGGACCAAACCAAGTATGGTTCGGTCACGAGGGGGGTCTGGGGAGTATCTGGTACAAAACTGGGGTTGGTTGGGTCAGATCGAGTTTTGACTCGAATCTTCGAATGAAGATTCGAGGACCTGGGGGGTGATTCGAAACATGGGGTTGGTAGATTTGGGTTCAGGATGGCCTGGGGGTCCTATGGTGTTCAAGGGAAGGTCACCGGCATCCATGCCGCCGGCTTTCATGGCGGAAGTATGCAGAGGCGGCTAGGGTTTTAGGGCTGTTCGTTTGGGGAGACGAAGCAGCCGGGGTATTGGATAGGGGGGGTAGGGTAGTGTTATGTACTTATATAGTTAGTGGGCAAGTGGATCCTGGCCGTTGGATGAGACGAGATGAAGGGCCAGGATCCTTCGGCTAACAGGGAACGACGTCGTTCCAAGGGTGAAGGGTTAGGGTCGGTCCGGGTGAGACGGGTCGGGTTTATTGGTGGGTTATGGGGATTGATCTTGGACCGTTGGATCGGCTCGGTTTAAACGGTTATGATGGGTTGGCATCGAAACGACGTAGCTTTGATGTTAAACTACGTCGTTTCATGGCCTGGGGGTGGGCTGTTTGGACTGGTGGCTTGGGCTGTCCGCTTGGGCTGAGTTCGTTGGGCCAATTTTAACAAATTGGCCCAAGTCCGGAAGGGCCTTTTCTTTCTCTCTTTTTTTTTTTTATTATTTTTTTTTTATTTTTTATTTCTTTTCTTATTTGTTTTAAAACAAAACTAAAAAAAATCAAATTAAAATTAAATACACACTCAAATATAATTATTTGCGCACATACTAAAGTATTTCAAAACCGGTAAAGTCAAACCAAACAAAATCACGGACGAAAAATGCCTATTCACGATTTTCTATTTAATGACCGAATTACGGTTTGAATTACGCAGGACACATATATATTTTTTGAACTTTATTTTAATAAAGTAAATAAATAAGAATGGGCCAAAATCACAAATAAATCCACAAGGTGCCGCACAGAAATCCGAAATTGTACAGCGGGGCCAATTATATATTTTTTATTTCTTTTTGGAGCGATTGTCGTGTGAAGCAAAAATCACGTGCTCACAGCTGCCCCTCTTTGTTCGGAAACACGAAGGGTTTTCGTGCAAAGATCAAGTGAGCGTGTATGAGCGATTTTTGCCTATAGACCACTCCGTATGAAGCATTTTTTTTGAAAGATCTGACCGAATCTTGCTTCAAAGATTTCCTACATATCCTGGGCTAAACAGGAATCAGGTCAATGTAGTTCGGGAGGTTTTGGTAGCTGGGACTAACATGGGATTGCAATGCTTGCTGCTACTGCTGCTGCTGTTGCCACTGCTACGTTACTGACCGCCTTATTACAACCAAATGGAAATTGGAAACTGAGCTAACTACTTATATGCATGTCAACTGCTAGTTACAAGATTCCTATCTATGATTCTTTTACGACTTGATCTTGGGTCTTAGCTGATTCTGCTTGTAGACTCCGATCTGAATCTTGATGCTTGCGAGTTGCAGCGACTTGTTTAACCTCTGGGATACTGAGTGAGACGCGATTGGCAGGGTTCAAGCCCTTAATTAAACGTTGGAGTCAATCCTCCTTGCATTTACTCCGATATCTCGGGACATCTTTTTTTTTTTTTTTTTTTTTTTTCTTTGATTCCGAACTGGGATTCATCTCGTGGGTCATTTCGATTCATGTGGCTCGAGGTCAGACCTGCGGGAGAAAACAAACGAACGAAATTTTCTGCCCCAGTTTCACTAGGAAAATTTCGTTAATTAATCACCAGGAAGTTCATAAAATTGATGAAAGAGGATATGCGTGCTCAGTTCGGGGTTGGAGCCCTAATATCGACTAGCTGGGGAAAGGTTCAGTGTAGGGTTTAAAACCCTAACGCCGAACAAAGGAAGAATTCAGTTTAGGGTTTAAAACCCTAATGCTGACTAAAAGGAAAATTCAGTTTAGGGTTTAAAACCCTAATGCTGATTGCATTAAAAAGCTCAGTTTAGAGTTCAAAACTCTAATGCTGGCTAAAAGGAAAAAGTTCAGTTTAGGGTTTAAAACCCTAATGCTGACTAAAAGGAAAATTCAGTTTAGGGTTTAAAACCCTAATGCTGATTGCATGAAAAAGCTCAGTTTAGAGTTTAAAACTCTAATGCTGGCTGAAAGGAAAAAGTTCAGTTTAGGGTTTTAAAACCCTAATGCTGACTAAAAGGAAAATTCAGTTTAGGGTTTAAAACCCTAATGCTGATTGCATGAAAGAGCTCAGTTTAGAGTTTAAAACTCCAATGCTGGCTGAAAGGAAAAAGTTCAGTTTAGAGTTTAAAACCCTAATGCTGACTAAAAAGGAAAATTCAGTTTAGGGTTTTGAAACCCTAATGCTGATTGCATGAAAGAGCTCAGTTTAGAGTTTAGAACTCTAATGCTGGCTAAAAGGAAAAAGTTCAGTTTAGGGTTTAAAACCCTAATGCTGACTAAAAGGAAAATTCAGTTTAGGGTTTAAAACCCTAATGCTGATTGCATTGGAAAAGCTCAGTTTAGAGTTTAAAACTCTAATGCTGGCTGAAAGGAAAAAGTTCAGTTTAGGGTTTAAAACCCTAATGCTGACTAAAGGAAAATTCAGTTTAGGGTTTAAAGCCCTAATGCTGATTGCATGGAAAAGCTCAGTTTAGAGTTTAAAACTCTAATGCTGGCTGAAAGGAAAAAGTTCAGTTTAGGGTTTAAAACCCTAATGCTGACTAAAGGAAAATTCAGTTTAGGGTTTAAAACCCTAATGCTGATTGCATTGGAAAAGCTCAGTTTAGAGTTTAAAACTCTAATGCTGGCTAAAAGGAAAAAGTTCAGTTTAGGGTTTAAAACCCTAATGCTGACTAAAGGAAAATTCAGTTTAGGGTTTAAAACCCTAATGCTGATTGCATGGAAAAGCTCAGTTTAGAGTTTAAAACTCTAATGCTGGCTGAAAGGGAAAAGTTCAGTTTAGGGTTTTAAAACCCTAATGCTGACTAAAGGAAAATTCAGTTTAGGGTTTAAAACCCTAATGCTGATTGCATGGGAAAAGCTCAGTTTAGAGTTTAAAACTCTAATGCTGGCTAAAAGGAAAAAGTTCAGTTTAGGGTTTAAAACCCTAATGCTGACTAAAAGGAAAATTCAGTTTAGGGTTTAAAACCCTAATGCTGATTGCATTGGAAAAGCTCAGTTTAGAGTTTAAAACTCTAATGCTGGCTAAAAGGAAAAAGTTCAGTTTAGGGTTTAAAACCCTAATGCTGACTGGCTGGGGATAAAGCTCGAGAATACTACACGATCTATTTTTGAGTTTTCTTGTTTTAGATAAAAGGGAGTTTCGTGGAAGCTTACCTTTCGAGTGAATTCCTTATTGCCAAAATGTTTCTTGTACCTTCCTCTTTGGGCGACACCTGCTTCTTGCACGGTTGTCTTGGATTATACCTGTTTCAACTTTTCAGATAAAGAACAATTGTTAGTTCGGAAATGACGGTTGGTTCGGTGACCTTGATCGTTCCCAATTGCTTTGTTGCATCTCATATTTCTGTTGCGAAATCGCGCCATTGATTTGATTCGAATGGCGAAACCTTTAGACCGCTTAGGCTTGTATTTCCAGATTCTGTGATGATTTGCCTCGTAAGGCTCTTTTTTTTTTGTTGTCCCGTTTTGCTTGGAGGTCCTCAACGGGGATTTTATTGGAGGTATTTTGTGGGGATTTGTACAAAAGGGAAGCTTTGTGGGGAATATTTACAAAGTGGATTCTTTGTGGGGAATTTTGTACAATGGGCATGCTGGGGATTTATTTCAAAGTGGGATTTCTAGGATTTGTTGGGGTAAGCTTGTTGGGGATGTCTACAAAAGGACCCGCTGGGATGTGCTGGGGAGGTTCCATTTTTTCCCTTTTTTTTTTTTTTTTTTTATAATTTTATAATTTGGGGGGATTCTGTGGGAGATTGTACAAGACTCTGTTGGGATTTGTACAGGGGGGAGACTCTGTGGGGATTCGTCCGAAGGTGGACTTGCTGGGGAAGATTTCAAGATTTCTCTCTTTTCCTTTTCTCCGGAACACCATCAAACGTCATGATTCATCATGCTTGGGTAATCATATCAACGAGATGAGGTGCTTTCCTTCATGAGACGGGATTCCGTGTAAACAAACCATGCCACCTACCCTTTCCGGTGTGTCCTGAACTCGGGGTTAAAATGCAAAAGGGATTCGAAAAGAAACAAAGCAGGGGAAAACAAATCAGAAAAGAAATACCCTTTTCGGGGAGAGAAAGACTTATCTGAGGAAGATAACGTTGGCTTTAAATGACATGACATGCCCTTTGGACTGGACGTCTGACCTTCTAAGAGCTTGCGTTTTCCTGAACCAGAAACGGACCTGTGATTCCAAACTGGTGGCATTCTGCCGAGACTTTCTTGGGGTGGCGTCATCCTTTTCGGCCGACAGCGCCCTTTGCGGGTTTTCGCTGGCTGACCTCTCTCATTTCTCTCCCTGTCGTTGCTCGATAGCACTCTTTGCGAGTTTTTACTAAACAAGCTCTCTCATTTTGGTTTCTCTTCTCCCGTCGCCTCGTGGTGCCCGAAGGTTTTCACCGCCGAGACTCTCTCATTTTATTTCTCTCAACTCAGGGTGTGCTGGTTTCCTTTGGTGATGCTTATTGGTTTCCCACCATCTTTGGTAATTGATTTGAAGGCTTGTGCCTGGTGAAGAGAGGTAGCTGATACTAAACTTCTCAAGTGTCTGACATGCCCCGGTTTTCAATTTCAGGGTGAATGGGATTTTGTTGTTGGTGTGACTGAACCTCAGGGAGAGGCTGCCTACGTATCCTTTCGGAATCAAGTCAAACGTAGTTCAGGCCTCAATCAATGTTTTGTTTTTTTTTTTTTTTTTTTTTTTTTTTTTTGAGAGGATTGGGTAGTGTTTAGGGAGCAGTGGGGAATAAAACCTTTGCCATTTTCGAATGTGTCAGGACCACCGGAGTATGATTTAGACGTAGTACCTCTTGACTGCATCTGCATTTACTGCTGTGTCGGGGTCATTTCCTTCGATATCACCTAAATACAATGCTCCCCGCGGCAGTATCTTCCTCACAATGTATGGGCCTTTCCAATTTGGGGCAAACTTTCCTCTTGCTTCTTCATGATGCGGCAGAATACGCCTCAGTACCAATTGTCCTACTTCGAAATTCCGAGGTCGGACTTTCTTGTTGTAAGCACGGGCCATCCTTCGTTGGTATAACTGTCCGTGACAAACTGCAGCCATCCGCTTTTCATCAATCAACGTCAATTGCTCCAGTCGAGTCTTAACCCACTCGCTGTCCTCGATTTCTGCTTCGACAATGATTCGAAGTGAAGGAATCTCTATCTCTGCCGGTATTACGGCCTCGGTTCCATAAACCAAAAGATAAGGAGTCGCTCCCACCGATGTGCGCACCGTAGTGCGATACCCCAATAACGCAAAAGGTAACTGCTCATGCCACTGTCGGGAACTTTGTATTGTTTTCCTCAAAATCTTCTTGATGTTTTTATTTGCAGCTTCTACAGCACCATTGGCTTTTGGCCGATAAGGAGTGGAATTCCTGTGTGTTATCTTGAATTGCTCGCACACATCTCCCATCAAGTGACTGTTCAAGTTTGCTGCATTATCTGTAATGATAGTCGCAGGAATACCGAAGCGACAGATAAGATTTGAGTGTACAAAATCCACTACAGCTTTCTTGGTGACCGACTTGAGAGTGACAGCCTCTACCCACTTTGTGAAGTAATCGATGGCAACCAGTATAAACCTGTGTCCATTCGAAGCCTTTGGTTCAATTGGTCCAATGACGTCCATGCCCCAAGCGACAAATGGCCAAGGTGCGGACATGGGATGCAGTTCTGTGGGAGGTGCATGAATCAAATTACCGTGCACCTGACACTGATGACACTTCCGGACAAAGCTAAAGCAATCCTTTTCCATGGTCATCCAGTAATAACCTGCTCTAAGGATCTTCTTCGCTAAGACATACCCGTTCATGTGAGGTCCACATACACCTGCGTGTACTTCGTGCATGATCTTTCTTGCTTCCTCGATATCGACACATCTTAAGAGATTGAGGTCCGGAGTCCTCTTATATAACAATTCACTGCTCAAAAAGAAACCACTTGCATGTCGCCTAATGGTCCTCTTTTGATCTCCAGTTGCATGCTCGGGGTATTCTTGTGTCTTCAAGAATTTCTTGATGTCATGGTACCAAGGCTGCGTATTTGATCCCGCCTCGATTACACAGCAGTAACCGTGTCTTTCCTTGATTTGGATTTCCAAAGGATCGACGTGGGCGTTGCCCGGGTAGGGTAGCATAGAAGCCAGAGTAGCAAGTGCATCTGCCAGTTCATTGTGAAACCTCGGAATATACCTGAATTCTATTGAGTTAAAGCGCTTGCTGAGGTCCTCCACATGTTGTCGGTATGGGATAAGTTTGACATCCCGAGTTTCCCATTCGCCTTGAACTTGCCGGATGATCAGGTCAGAGTCTCCCATAATCAGTAAGTCTTCGACATCCTGATCGATTGCCATATGTATGCCCATAATGCAGGCTTCATATTCAGCTGTATTATTTGTGCAGAAGAAACGAAGTCTAGCTGTGGCGGGATAGTGCTGACCGGCAGGTGAGATCAAAATTGCCCCGATCCCTATACCCTTGGCATTCACGGCTCCGTCAAAGAACATCTTCCAAACATGAGCTTCCTCCGAGATCGCTTCTACGGTGTTTACCTCTTCATCCGGAAAATAGGTATCCAATGGCTGGTATTCCTCATCGACCGGGTTTTCGGCCAAATGATCTGCTAACGCCTGGGCTTTCATTGCCGTGCGAGTGATATAAACTATGTCGAACTCCGTAAGCAAGATTTGCCATTTAGCCAGTCTCCCAGTAGGCATTGGTTTCTGAAATATATATTTCAAGGGATCCAACCTGCTTATGAGGAATGTAGTGTGGGCTTGGAGATAATGCCTCAGCTTTTGAGCAACCCATGTGAGAGCGCAGCATGTCTTCTCCAACAGAGTGTATTTGGCCTCGTAGCTGGTGAATTTCTTGCTCAGGTAGTAGATCGCCTGTTCCCTCTTCCCGGTCACGTCGTGTTGCCCCAGGACGCAGCCGAAGGAGTTCTCCAAGACTGTCAGATACAAGAAAAGTGGCCTTCCTGGTTCGGGAGGGACCAAGACTGGGGGATTCGAAAGGTACTCTTTGACTTTATCAAAGGCTTCTTGACACTCCGTTGTCCACTTAATCGCCGCATCCTTCCTTAACAACTTGAATATGGGCTCACACGTGCTTGTCAGCTGGGCAATAAACCGACTGATGTAGTTCAGCCTGCCCAAAAGACTCATCACGTCTTTCTTCGTTCTTGGGGGAGGTAGATCTTTGATAGATTTTATCTTAGTCGGATCTAGCTCGATACCTCTCCTGCTTACGATGAAACCCAAAAGTTTACCTGACGGAACTCCGAAAGCGCATTTGGCTGGATTTAGCTTCAAGTCATACTTCCTTAGCCTCTCGAAGAATTTCCTCAAGTCTTGGATGTGGTTATCCTGCGTCCTGGACTTGACTATAACATCGTCCACGTACACCTCTATTTCCTGATGCATCATGTCATGGAAAATGGCGGTCATGGCCCTCATGTAAGTAGCCCCAGCATTCTTTAAACCAAATGGCATGACCCGATAACAGTAGGTGCCCCAAGGCGTGGTGAAGGCAGTTTTCTCGGCATCCTCTTCATCCATCAATACCTGATGATACCCAGCGTAACAATCTACGAAAGACTGTATCTCGTGCTTGGCGCAATTGTCAACGAGGATGTGGATGTTGGGCAGCGGGAAATTATCTTTAGGACTTGCTCTGTTCAAATCTCGGTAATCTACACATACCCGAGTTTTCCCGTCCTTTTTCGGTACTGGAACCACATTCGCCAACCATGTTGTGTATTGGACTACCCGGATCACTCCTGTTTTCAGTTGCTTGGTGATCTCCTCTTTAATTTTGTCACTGACCTCGGTTTTGAACTTTCGTTGCTTTTGTTGAACCGGAGGACAATCAGGATGAATCGGCAATTTGTGAACCACTAGATCGACACCTAGTCCCGGCATGTCATCATATGACCAAGCAAACACGTCTTTAAATTCAAGAAGAAGTTGAATTATCGCCTCTCGCGTTTTCTTGTCCGTGTGAATGCTTATCTTGGTCTCCCGGATTTCTTCCGGGGTTCCTAAATTTACCGGTTCAGTGTCATTCAGATTCGGCTTAGGTTTATTCTCGAAATATTCCAACTCTCGGTTTATCTCCCTAAAAGCCTCTTCCGCATCATATTCTGGTTCTGGATTCATTAATTCGCAATTAAATAGCTCATTGTGACCTGGGCGTGAAGTCCGCAAGCATGTCATATTTAAAGCCGCATTATTAGGACTGAAAAGGAAGATAAGAGGAAAAGTAATAAAATCAGGACGAAAGAAAGAATAGGAAAGCAATGATGATTTTTTTTTATTATTTTCTTTTGAAAATTGGAAGACAACAACGTTTACAACTAGGAATTCGGAATAACAAACGAAAAGAAGAAAACGTTCAAGTTATGTCCCGGAGATCACTTGTGATACAGGAAAGGTGGCAGGACAGGTCTACCCGGACTTCCGTCTAGTTGGGACTGGCGTGATCTCCCAGTTTTGGAGCTTGGCGTTTGGCCCCATGTATATCATCTCAGCAGTGCTCGTGCCTTCGCCTGGTTGAACCATGTGGACCTCGTAGAGCATTTCCCTCATTGCCCCACATATTTCCTCGATTTCCTCAACTGTGAAGACCTCATCTTCTTCTTCTTCAGTGTACCCTGGCCTGACAAAAGTCGCATGTAAATCCGGCAGTGGTCGAGGCAACTTCCAGCCCTCACTTCTCCTTTTCTTTGCCCATTTTTCGTCTGCTGGAGTAGGTTTGAAACCTAGTCCAAAAGGTTTCTTGACGACTGGTAAAGTAATGGGTTCCGTCGTTCCCTGAAGATTTCGTCCAAGCCCCTTCCCTGGCCTAAATCCGTGTCGGATCATTTCTTTGGCCACCATAACCGAAGCGTTAGACAAGAAAGGCTGGGGGCAAGGTACTCCCTCTTCGTGCTGCTCTGCCAATACCACCTCGAAAGCTTGATAGACCGTATGCTCACTCCCTTCTCTTGGTTCAAGATACGGGATAGATGGGTCCCGATAAATGGCATGTTCATCTTCTCCATGGACCACGATCTCTTGGTCTTCATACTCGAACTTCACCATCTGGTGAAGAGTAGAAGGCACGGCTCCTGCCGCATGGATCCAAGGCCTGCCAAGGAGGAAATTGTACGATGTGTCCATGTCTATCACCTGGAAAGTGACTCGAGATTCGACTGGTCCTATGACCAGCAACAGGTCTATTTCTCCCATGGTGTCTCTCTTGATACCATCGAAAGCTCTCACGCAGACGTTGTTGGGTCGGATTCTTCCGGTCTCAATCTCCATTCTTTGCAGCGTGGAGAGCGGGCAGATGTCAACACCTGATCCCCCATCCAGCATCACCCGCTTGACATAGTAGTCCTCACATTTGACTGTTAAATGCAATGCCTTGTTGTGTGCGGCTCCTTCCGGGGGTAGATCGTTCTTGCTGAAGGAGATTTGGTTGATGGCGAAGAATCTTTCTGTCATCCGCTCTAGTTGCTCCACCGAGGTTTCGACCGGTACGTATGCTTCATTCAGGGTTTTCAACAGGATCTTTTGATGCTCGGTTGACCTCATTAATAGTGACAGCATGGACACTTGCTCAGGGTGCTTGCGCAGCTGGTCTATCACTTCGTAATCCGGCATCTTCATCTGTTTGAAGAATACTTCCGCTTCTTCAACACTCACAGGCTCCTTTGGAGGGAAGCGCCTTTGTGTGGCGTTGTTCAGTTCTTGGGTATTTGAGTACCCTCCAACGAAAGTATTTTCTGGAAGTTCTTCCCTGACCTCCTTACCTTTATATGTTACCAAAGTCTTTTGATAATTCCACGGCACTGTGGACGGGTTGGTCATTGGCTTTTGTGGCACGCGTCCGATAACCACTGGCTCATTCAGCCGAGGTGGTTGAATCGTCCCCCGGACCACATAGGCCCCTTTTGGCACGTACATAGGTTTTGCTTTTTTGATCCCGAAGTTCTGCGTCTTCTTGGCTTGACCTCGTGGTATGTAAAGAACTCCACCCTTTGCTGGTACTACTTTCCTCTCCACCTTCTTTTCGGGCTTGCTTTCTGCAGCTTTGGCCTCCTTCCCCCTTTCTGATTTCTGGTCTATTTCAGGCCTCCTTGCTGTGTCGACAATGGCAATTATGGCTTTCAAAGCAGGGTCGAACTCTTTGTCTTCACAAATCATGCCGATCAGCGGCCCGTTATTGTGAGCGGGCAATGGATTGTTAGTTACATTTGGGATCTCTTCGTCCCTTAGCACTATCTTCCCCTGCTCTATCAAATTTTCGACCACTCTTTTCAATGACCAGCAGTCGTTTGTATCATGCCCCTCGGCCCCTGAATGATAGGCGCATCTGACTCCGGCTTTGTAAGAAGGAGATGTCGGGTTTTGCCTTGTTTGAGGGATGGGTTGTAGGAAACCCAACTGAACCAACTTTGGGAACAGAGTCGAGTATGGCTCACCGATGGGCGTGAAAGTCCGCCGTCGAGGTGGCTCTTGGGGGCGGTAGTTATTTTGCGGGGGTTGTGGGTTATAGTGGTTGCGGTAAGGAGGCTGATTTCTGGGAGGTGGAGCTGGGCCTCGGTTGGCTTGTTGTGGTGAATGGTTATAAGGTTGGGCATTCATGACCATATAAGGTTGATGAGCATATGCCGCATTTGAGTGGGGGTAGTAGTGTTGTGAGGCACTTTCCGGAAAATGGGGCCTGTGATGACGATACTCCCTTGCTTCAGAGGCTGCCATAGCCGTTTCTTCCTTCTTCTTCCCCCTTGTCGTCCCTCCAGACCCGCTTTGGATGGCCTGAGAGGTTGCCCTTAGGGCTGCTTGACTCAGAATCCGACCCGTTTTCAGCCCATTCTCTACCATTTCTCCTATCTTGATTGCTTCCGCGAATGGCTTACCCATGGCCGACATCATGTTTTGGAAATAGTCAGACTCTTGAGCCTGGAGAAAGGTAGTGACCATTTCCACTTCATCCATGGGAGGCTTTACTCTCGACGCCTGTTCACGCCACTTGATAGCATACTCTCTAAAACTTTCCGAAGGCTTCTTCTTCAAATTCGAAAGAGAGTTTCGGTCTGGCGCAATGTCGATGTTATACTGGAATTGCTTTACAAAATCTCTGGCGAGATCATCCCATATATGCCATCGGGACATTTCCTGATCCATATACCATTCCGAAGCTATCCCTACTAAGCTTTCCCCAAAATACGCCATTAGCAGTTCTTCCTTTCCGCCGGCTCCCCGCAATTGGTTGCAGTATTTTTTAAGGTGTGCAATGGGGTCACCGTGCCCATCGTATTTCTCGAACTTGGGGGTCTTGAAACCCGTCGGCAGGTGCACGTGAGGGAACATGCACAGGTCGGCGTAAGAGACGCTCTTTTGCCCGCTCAAACCTTGCATATTCTTCAAACTTTGTTCAAGGCTTCTCATTCTCTTAGCAATCTCATTTTGTTCTGCAATCCTGGGGTTCTGTTCCTGTCCCGGTGCGAGTTCGCACTGAGGCGGTAGAGGATTATTGTTGGTAGCGAACCTGGTTGGTTCCATTGAGAACGATGGTGCTTGGAATGTAAAAGAGGATGAGTCAAAGCTTGGCTTGTATGTGGCAGGCTGTGCCGTAGCTGGGCAAGGCGATGCAGTAAAGATATTCATGCTTGCATCGGTGGCCGACATTCGGGGATGAGGCTCAGAAGGTGATCCGGCGGAGAGAACGGAGTTAGCTGGGTACCCGAATGGGGTAGCAGGGTAATTTATGGGGACATTAGAAGTCCCACCTGACCTGGAGAATAATTCAGGGAATCCGGGGACGACACTTGGCGGCTCTTTCCCATTGTTCCAATCATCCAGCATTTCCAACATGCGGAGCCGCAGGATTCTATTTTCTTCTGCAGTTGCGGATTCAGGCGTGAGGACGGCTGAGATTGAGCTCTCCTCAGAGACGGGGACTGTTTGCAATGGAATTTCCGAAGACATTTCCACACTTCCTTTTGACCTGGTGAAGTAGGTGTGAGTACTGTTTCTGGTCCTAACAATAGGTAGTTGAACACCTCTCCTTGACCTCGTGAAGTATGAGTGCGAGGCCAGACTTTCACCAAACCAACCGTCTTTTCAAAAACCCTGGAAACATGCTCAATGACAAGCGCACGGTTAATTTGTAGCAGATAACAGATAGTTAATCTCACGTTGGGCATGATGTACCTATACAGTTAAGTGGATTACTATATGTCTGCTACGAGAGCATGCGTCATTCCGGTATTTTCCTCTTATTTCCCCCTCTTTTTTTCTTCTTTTTTTTTTATCTTATTTTCATTTATTTTTCTTTTATATATATATATTTTGTAGCAAAATAAAATGCGATCGGATCCGATGAGGATTGCCTACGTATCACGATACTCACGTGAATCAGATCATTACGTAGTTCGAAAACACGAATGAACGTGAAAGAAACAAAATCTTTATTATTGAAACAGTCTATTACAAACTACATTTTGCAAAAGAAAAAGCAAACTTTGGAAATAAACCTAGACTCAAAAAATAGACTAAAAATCACCCTGATGACAAAACAGGCAGAAGATGCTAAGATACAGATTTGACCTATGAATGCATTATGGTTTTAAAAATTGGTTTCCGCGGGGCGTCGTTCGGCCTCGCCGCGGTCCTAGGCGTGAGATCCCTCTCAAGTTGCTCTAGCTCGTGCATAGTCTGCTTGACATAACCCATTACTGCCGAGAGGACGGTAGCGCTGGTCATGTTCTCACATCGTAGGCATCGTCTGGTGATGGCATGGGCAATGGCCTTGATCCTATCTCTGGTTTGCTTCTTCTCTACGAGCAGGCGTTTTGTCTGATCGCTGCATATCTTGAAAACTTGAGCATCTTGTACATGCTGATGCTTCAGTCGTCGTACTTCCAACTTCATCTGGGCTATTGAGTCATACCAGTATCTGCTCTCAATTTGGAAATCCTTGGCCTGATTAGCTGTTTTGATCTCAAGTGCAGCCATCTCTCTTTTTATCTTAGCAACAGTCTTCTCATGGTCGCTTTCCAATCGATTCAGGTACCTGCGATGCTTATCCGTTCTTGTATCCCACTGTGCTTTGAGCTCTGCTATGATGTTTTCAGATTTCTCCAAACCATCTCGCCATTCCCTGATTTCACCTTTTAGCCCTTTTATCAGCTGCTCGTCCGATCGACGCCTTGGTTGTCTATCTGCATCCAACCTTATCTGTTTGATCTGGGCTCTGAGCATTTCATTTTCTTGAATCAACCTGTTCCGTTCTCCCAGATCGGTAGCAACTTGCACGTTGTGTTCATATTTCAATTTTTCCACTTGTTGCTTTAACCCGCTGATTTCGGTGCAATAGCCTCTTTCTTTTGCTAACCAATCCCACTGCTTTTGTGATGATTCGGTAAAATTCCGGATGTGGGGTCTCTTAGCTGGCCTTTCATGCTCGAGTTCCCTTCTGTACCATGCAAGGTAACCTGGCGCCGTTTCTCCTTTGGCTTGATCCCGCACGCAAGTATCTGATTTCAAATATTGACCCTCATTCCAGATTTGGCGAATCTTTGCTTCTGGGAACTGTCCGCTAGGGCTTATCTCAATTGCTTGAGTGCTTAGATCTTCCTCATGAGGTACTGTCTGGCATTTTCCGAACTGTCTTAAAACTCGGCCGGGTGCGTAAGGTTGAATGCTCTTAAGCCCCATCAGCAAGAAATGAGTTTTAGTCGCTGACATATATAAGACCTCATCAACGGGCAACCATCCCAACTTCCATTGTATTTGGCTGGCAGTAAGAGCTTGAAAGAACGAGGTCCAAGCCAGGACTCCTTCGGGCAAACTGATCTCTTTGGCTCTTGCGTA
Organism: Nicotiana sylvestris; assembly: GCF_000393655.2. Taxonomy (NCBI): domain Eukaryota; kingdom Viridiplantae; phylum Streptophyta; class Magnoliopsida; order Solanales; family Solanaceae; genus Nicotiana; species Nicotiana sylvestris. The sequence goes on along the minus strand of NC_091059.1, from coordinate 92,589,598 downwards.
AGATTCTTCTATGCGGGTCTTACCCGGGGAACCACGGCTCAAAATCTCGGAATGATGGCAAAGGTGCTCGGTCATCCATATCTGCAGGAGCAAGTTACAACCTTCGAAGAAATTTCCCCCAGCTTTACAAGTTGTGAGAGCTCGAAAGATGTCGGATACCACCATAGGCGCGAGAGTACTGTCACTTTGCGTGAGTAAAGTGCTGACGACCCCCGATATCTTCAAATCAATGTTTCCATCTTTCCTGGGAAATACCAGAAGTCCCAGAAACGTTATCATGAACGCCACCCGTCTGTGCTCGTCCCATTTCTGACGAACTCCTTTGCTGCACAGTCTGTTGATTGGATTATTGAATCCCCCCTCGTGACCGTATCTATCATATATGAAGCATGGAGTACAGAATCCGGCTGCTAGATCCGGGTTGTGGACTGTTCTAGGTATTTTCAATGAATCCAGGAACCGATGTACCGTGACGACTCTTGGGGCGACCAAGTATTTTTCCCTCAACGGAAGTTCAGTATTCCCGATGTATCCGGCCATTTCTTCCAAAGTTGGGGTGAGCTCAAAATCAGGGAAATGGAAAACATTGTGCGCCGGGTCCCAATAGGTAACCAAAGCTCTTATGATATCTCCCCGAGGCTGGATTTCCAACAGACCCATAAGACCTTTCAGATTTTTCTTAACCTCACTTTGCCCTTCAACACCTAGATCATTCCACCATAGCCGTAACTTGATAGGGATTTTGGTCATTATTGAAAAATGTTCATTTTGCATCGTGCTCATCCTGCACATTTATTAAGGTGATTTTAACAAAAATGAATGACTCAAAATATTTTTCAAAGGGGACCAAGCTTTGAATACGGCCTTTAAGCACTTCGGGGACGAAGATTTTAAGGCTGTGTGGGTCTAAAAACGCTAAGCAAAACCCAAAAGTGGCCATTTATGCAAAGTCAGCCTTCCGGCGTCCCTTTCGGGAACATTCGGCTATTCATGTCAAAACAGCATCACCTGACTTATTTATGACTCTTTAAAAATTTGAAACATATATTTTTTTTTGATTTTGGCTATTTTAGCAAAATGGGGGTTGAACCCGACGAGGGTTGCCTACGTATCTCACATCCGGTGAGAATCAAACCGGCGTAGTTCGGGGATATCGTAAAATAGGGAAAAAATCGAATAAACCTAGAAATCAAGAATGCGTATTTTTTTTTACATTTTTGAAAAGAGATAAAGATTATATTGTATTTCTTTTTAGGAAAAATTTGGACCTTTAGTCTGAATTCATAAAAGGGGTACTACGAAAGAAACAACACATTTTTTTTGAATTATGAATTTTTTTTTTTTTTTTTTTACTTTAAAAATAAATACCCTTTTTTTGATTTTGAAAGTGATAAAAGAAGATTTTTATAAAAATTTTTTTTTAATGACTCTCAATAAACAAGACAGTTTTTTTTTTTCTTCTTTTTTTAAGAAAATTTCGGCAAGGTTTTGACACTACTTGGACATTGGTTTTATTTTTCGAAATTAAGTAATTATCTCCCCTACGCTGTTACTTTCCCCTTTTTTTTTTTTTTTTTTTTTTTTTTAGGAACCGGTCGACATGCGGAATCGAAGCAAATAAATGCATAACACAGATAGGAATGCAGCATGATGGTCTTTCCATTTCAGGTTGCCTGTCCTAGACGGACCCAACCCCGGTGTTGAGTCCCCCTAAGTCAAATGCAATGTGATGCAAATAAGCGTTCCTATTAGGGATCCGGCATGAAGTTTCGTTATACTAGGTTTAAACCTTGGTATTTGTTCTAGACCGTGTACCCGAGCGGACAACTCGAGTCGAGGAGGGGCTACGTACCGGGGACCCGCGAGATCGTCCGGCTTTGTAACTTGTCCGTCCTCTTTCTTATTTTAGGTATTGACATTAACAGAATAGGGAGTCTCGACCAGCGAGCTTCTCCCCGGAGGTAAGAGGAGAAGGGTTTCGGCACAGTTTATATACAGTTCAGATAATATCAAAGCGGTAAAAGACAGCATTTAGCACATTATGCAAAAACATGTAATAAAGATCAGATAATAAAGCCAAATATAACAATTATTCTAAGCTCGAATTCTTGAACCCTGAACCAGTGGTTCTGGGTCCATTAGTCCCCAGCAGAGTCGCCAGAGCTGTCACACCTCCTTTTTGCGCGCCCCGTCCCGAGGGGTTAGATGCGCGGGTGGAGTTTTTCCAATTTAAGTGACAATATTCGAAATGGGATTATTTATTTAATTCAGAGTCGCCACTTGGGAAAAGTTTGGCTTTTGGTGTCCCAAGTCACCGGTTTATCTTTAATCCCAAATCGAGGAAAATATTCGACTCTTCCAAATGAAGTCTGCGAACCAGAAATTCTAAGTAAGGAATTCTGTTGACCCGAGGGAAGGTGTTAGGCACCCTCGGATCCCGTGGTTCTAGCACGGTCACTTAAATTGTTATAATGGCTAAATATCTGATTTAAATACATGTTATGACTTGCGTGCTCCCATTAAGTTTAAACCGCTTTTATCATTATCATTTATTTTTATAGAATTGCAACGTCGTGAAGATGCGTCTCGAACCACGTCACAATCAATGCACCCGTGATCGTCAACACATCTTGACTTCGCTGAGATTTGGATTTGGGTCACATCAATGTGCACCTGAATTTGAGAATATATTTTAACTTAAAGTCGCGCCTAAAGAGTCTAAACGCGTTATTATCTTTGGGGAAGGTAGTGGAATTCTCTAAACAGTCCCTCCCAAATTCTAAGTATTTATCGTGATCAATTATTGAGGGCCCCGCAGTTTGCATTTTTATTCGGCGAGGCTCGTCTCATTATTTAAGAAGGGTACCCTACAATGACTACATTTCTACTACATTTATCTTTAAAGAGAAGGATGATGCCGAATTTTGCGGGTTTGGACAAATACGGACTGAATCCTTATTATGTTTGCCGAAACTAAACTTGTTTGATTACCTGATTGATTGTTCATAAGGTGGGGGTTACCGCATGCTTTGTCTTCATCGAGTGGATAACTTATTAATTCGTTAAATGAGATTGCAAACAAACTAACAACATATATTGAGTTATGTTTAATGACCTCCAAGTTCTATTTTTTAACACTTTAACCTATTTGAAATTGATAAACGAAATCGACTGTTTTACCAGGGGAATTACTACTAAGTGAACTCAAAAAATGGTTATTAGTTTTTCTCAACAATCATCACATTATTTCGAGACAAACAATCTATACCGAAACTCAGTATCGAACCTGCATTGGGCGAATGAACTGACAGGAGAACTGGCATTCATAGCCAGACTCTTAATGTGACTGCATGGGAGTTTGTTTGGGATACATTTATCCCGGACCCAGTACCACAATTTTGTTGATTCAGTGGTCTAGGCAAAATACATACAAGTGCCTATGACTCTATGTTATACAGTCATAACTAAACCAAACAAGTGTTATACTGAACTGAATGTATACTAAATCAAAACATGTTGTCTATGTCATACTGTCATTACTATTGAACAATGCTATCTGACAATCCATCTCAAACAGAATGTATGCTAGTTTATACAAAGTATTTGCAGTTTGCAGTAAAATATACAATCCCAAATATCATTCGACCTATTTTTAACACCAATGTTATAACATGAACAACTGTTCTTTTCTCTATTTCTGCTTCAACTTCAAACTTTCAACCATACAAAGTTTCAGAGGTTGTGTACCTGGAAATATTTGACAATTGGAGGAAAGGGGGAAGTCAGCAGAGTATGATGACAACAAAATGCAGCAGCAATCACAGCACTATCAGTAGCAGCAGGGCAGAATAGCAGCAGACAAAGCGATACAGCAAGAAAACAAGCTCGAGTGCAGTGATACAACTATGGCCAATAGAGAACAAATGGCCAAATAACAGCAGCACCCAGTGGAGTAGAATCAGAATTCCAGATAGATCAAAACAGTAGTAAACCAATGAAAGCACTCAACTAATAGACACAACTGAGATTTCAGAGGATCAGAATTGGTTTGAACAAATTGAAACAACTGAAAAACCCAATAACAATAGGAGGAAGAAAGTTTCTGATTATTGGTTGTATCCCTTCTATCCCTTAATCTCCCTCTATCTATGTGTATCTATTTTGCATGTATTTCAGCTCTCCTTTTCAAACTCCTCACAGTATGTCTATATTCTTTTCCCTTATCTATTCAGCTCTCTTTCCCCAGAAATTCCTCACTGTGTGTGTTTATTTTCTTTTCAGCCCTCAAGGTCCAGTCTCTCCATCTATTCTGTATATCTCCCCCTTTTATAAGTCCCTATCCTACTCTTTTTTAAACAGCCTGTTTTCAGAAATCCAGTACCCTTCCCATGTGCCTTCTATTTTCAATTCCAAACTTTAGCTAATTAAATATTAAACCCCATCAACATTCCCTGGCAGATTTTACTTTTAAAAGGTTTAAACACTTCTTTAAACTAAAGCCAAGTATGGGCAGTAGGATAGCATATGCTGTCAAAACATTTTAAAATCAAACAAGGACCTTTATGCAGGCCACAGGTTGTGCACAAAGCACATGAGGAGCACCAATGCACATGAGGTGCACCAATGCAAATGTTGTGCAGGAGTGCACATGCCATCCAATTCAGCATTTTAACCAAACATCCCTTTTACATTACTGATCTAAATCAACAGCTATAAGTAAACAAAATTGTTTCTCAATTGATTCAAAAAAAAAAAAAAAAAAAAATGTTCGACAGAAACAAATCGCTTTGCTATGCTCAGATAGTTGAAACTAATTGACGACTCATGTCGACTCGACTATATTAGCATTATCGTACACAATCGTAGCCGAAAATCAAACATTCAGAAGTATGGGACACATGACTCGACTTATACTGATTAAAATAGAATGGTGCATCCGAGGAATCAGTTAGTTAGTACAAATTGGAATACAACCAATACGCATGCCGTATCAGAATAGGAGGAGAAGGATTCAGACAAACACAGATGTTCAAACAGAGTGGACGAACAAAAGTTGATAAAAATTCAAAACACAAATTGACACAAAACATGAACAGACATCTAATCCCTCACATGGACCAAACAAATAAGGGAAGAAGGCAGACTCACCTCAAATCCTGAAAAATCGGAAACCTTGAACCGGACTTGGACAGACTTTCTTAAGGCTGAACGGACTTTAATCGAAGTGTTTCTCAGATGAGAAACACTTCGATTAAGGTCCCTTGGACCTTAATTTCTTGGCTCGAACGGGTATGAACTAGTGACGAGGAACTACAAAGTTCCAAAACTCAGATCCGGGATTCATGTTTCCCTGGTTAGATTCGGACCAAACCAAGTATGGTTCGGTCACGAGGGGGGTCTGGGGAGTATCTGGTACAAAACTGGGGTTGGTTGGGTCAGATCGAGTTTTGACTCGAATCTTCGAATGAAGATTCGAGGACCTGGGGGGTGATTCGAAACATGGGGTTGGTAGATTTGGGTTCAGGATGGCCTGGGGGTCCTATGGTGTTCAAGGGAAGGTCACCGGCATCCATGCCGCCGGCTTTCATGGCGGAAGTATGCAGAGGCGGCTAGGGTTTTAGGGCTGTTCGTTTGGGGAGACGAAGCAGCCGGGGTATTGGATAGGGGGGGTAGGGTAGTGTTATGTACTTATATAGTTAGTGGGCAAGTGGATCCTGGCCGTTGGATGAGACGAGATGAAGGGCCAGGATCCTTCGGCTAACAGGGAACGACGTCGTTCCAAGGGTGAAGGGTTAGGGTCGGTCCGGGTGAGACGGGTCGGGTTTATTGGTGGGTTATGGGGATTGATCTTGGACCGTTGGATCGGCTCGGTTTAAACGGTTATGATGGGTTGGCATCGAAACGACGTAGCTTTGATGTTAAACTACGTCGTTTCATGGCCTGGGGGTGGGCTGTTTGGACTGGTGGCTTGGGCTGTCCGCTTGGGCTGAGTTCGTTGGGCCAATTTTAACAAATTGGCCCAAGTCCGGAAGGGCCTTTTCTTTCTCTCTTTTTTTTTTTTTATTATTATTTTTTTTTTATTTTTTATTTCTTTTCTTATTTGTTTTAAAACAAAACTAAAAAAAATCAAATTAAAATTAAATACACACTCAAATATAATTATTTGCGCACATACTAAAGTATTTCAAAACCGGTAAAGTCAAACCAAACAAAATCACGGACGAAAAATGCCTATTCACGATTTTCTATTTAATGACCGAATTACGGTTTGAATTACGCAGGACACATATATATTTTTTGAACTTTATTTTAATAAAGTAAATAAATAAGAATGGGCCAAAATCACAAATAAATCCACAAGGTGCCGCACAGAAATCCGAAATTGTACAGCGGGGCCAATTATATATTTTTTATTTCTTTTTGGAGCGATTGTCGTGTGAAGCAAAAATCACGTGCTCACAACGAACACGACGAACACTGTTGTCATTTGCTGTACAAAATATAGTTATCTAAATTGTACTTCAATATTTGGGCCTATTCGTTGGCTTTTGCTCTTTGTGGGCCTATTGAACACGTATAGGCTCTCCATCAAATTACACGTGTGCCACTTTCTTTATTACTGTACGAGTATATTTCTTACTCCTCAAAAGTTGAACTTTGACTGCTTCACAATTCTTTGGTGAGTTTTTTAATTTTCTTTTTTGTTGGAAAAATTCCCTTTTCTCCTTTACTCTTTCAATATCAGATCTTTTTAATTTTTCTCTGATATGATTTAATTTTTCCATGATATGGCATGTGATGTGGTCTGATTATTAAATTTGGGGCTTTGTATATTGTGATTTTTGCTTATGAAGCTAAGACTTCAATCTCTGGAAATCAGGTTTTCACATTTTCGTTATTTATTTCACATTTTTGGGTCCTTATTTTGATTTACTTACTCATGCATATTTCGAAATTGATACCTGGTCACATAATTTGGAATAGTAGATAAATACACTTAATCTCAAAAGTAATTACTACTTCAAGATTCCTATAGGATTCTAATATCATGAATGAAGCTCAAATTAATTTTTCACTCATTCATAAGGGCAAAATTCCTGCTTGAAAACGGGTATACTAATTTTCCTTTATCATCTGATCTTAATTAGTTTCTTCTTCTCTCTTCCCTTTTTTCACGTTTCGTCTCTATTTCCTACTTCTTGCAAAAAAAAAATTCTTTGGTTTCTTGCAGAATTTTGGATTTTGATAGTTTTGGTCTTTGAACTGATCTTTATGAAGAATCTTTAGGACTTTCCGGGATTTTCTGTTGTCTTTGAGTTTTTGTTTTTAATTATTATTATTTGTTGCATTCATATCCAAATATTTATAAAAAGCCTTTCAAATATTTTAAAAGATTATTTCAATCAAAAAAATAGTTGAAGTTTTAGATTATCTATCATTGAGAAGTATAAAGCACCTGTACTATATTTGTTGTTTAATAGTTATTTTAATGGGCTCTCTGTGTTGGCTGCTAATTTCTTTTTCGCTTTGACTATGTTAGTGTGTGTACTATGTGCCGCCCTTTATATAAGGTTATGTGCTCTGTATTTTCAACAGCAACTTCTGATATGAATTCTTAACGGTCATGTCTTCTTCTTCTTTCTTTTGTTTCGTAATTTTGTCATCTTTTCTTCTCTATTTGTATATATGTATAATATAGCTTGAGCCTCTGTCTTTTGAGTTATTTTGCAATCTTTATTTGTCATTGCACTTATCTATCTGTACTCAGTTTTCTTTTGAATAATGACTAGCTAAAACTTTTACATGATGTTCCTGATTTATGTATACCTTGTGTTTTTTTGATAAATTTTATCACTGTTACCAAGATATCATGGCGCTAATAGGCAACATCAATCAAATAATGATCGAGACACTAGATTGGAAATGTAAAGTCCAAATTGTTAACATAGGTCGAGAATGAGAAAGTGAGAAAAAAGAAGATTTCTAAATCTTATTTTAGAAGATGAAGAGGTAATTTCATCTATCGTTCGTATAATGTAATCGAATTTTTATAATTATAAGTTAGCTGCATCTCTGATGAATATTGACACTTCACATGAGCAGTAAATTAGAGGGATCACTTGGGCGATGACATTTAATATTATGCCGACAAGCTTAAGCTCTTCCACACATACTTAATCTTCACTACAAGAGTTAAAATTTCATCCACTTTATACTGAAGACCTTTACACAAATTTTATTGTGTGCTTGATAGAAAAATTATAGTGGAACCAAAATAGTTATAGAGGTATACTAATGCCACCACCAAGCAAGTTGAATCTAACTGATTTGTACCACATTGCTGCTGATCTTGCTACTGAAAGTGGTAACTCAGTTCTACCCAATATTAGTATGATGAAATATATGATTTTATAAAATACACGAACCGTATTATACTTCATTATTTTCAAAACTTTCTGCTGAAATTATTTATTATGGCCCTCCAAAATATGCAGGTCGAGTTCCAAATAGGTGCCGGGAGATTATTTTCACAGACAATAAGTATACTGAAATATTTTACATTATACACCACAATTTGACTCCTCAGAATATAATATACATATATCATTATAAATAGATATATTCAATAATTTATTCATATACTTTTACATTTGTCATGAAAAAAATGGCTTCTTCTCACTTTGTGGCAGGACTTCGCAGAAGTCGAAGGAACCAAACTCCATCAGAAAATTGAGGCGAAAATCAATAACGATGAAGGATATCCAGTAATCCTTAGGAGGATTATAGGAATATCTTCTTATAATGGTACGAGTGTACTCAGTTTTCTTCCTTATATATTTTTTATAGAGAAAAAGAGAATACAATATTACACAAAGATTGTGGCATATACAGGTTTATCACTGCAAACTATATTCAACTTAACAATATAAAAATAGATCGCCGCTTATCCATAAGCGTTGGAGTTGATCAATTGTTATAAGATTTTTTATTGTTATTTTCGGACTAAAATATGTAAGTGTACACCAATATTGATTACCCTATATATTGTGACGATAGACAAATTCAAACAAATACATGCTTGTAAGTTATGCATCAGACAACTTCTCGCGATCATTCGACTTCCAGAAGTCGAAGGAACCAAACTGCAACAGAAAATTGAGCCAAAAATCAATGACGATGAAGGATATCCAGTAATCCTTAGAAGGATTATAGGAATTTATAATGGTACGAGTGTACTCAGATTTCTTCCTTATATATTTTTTATAGAGAAAAAGAGAATACAATATTAGACCAAGATTGTGGCATATACAGGTTTATTACTGCAAGCTATATTCAACTCAACAATACAAATAGATCCCCGCTTATCCATAAGTATTGGAGTTGATCAACTGGTATATGATTTTTATTGTTATTCTCTAACTAAAACATGCATGTGTACACCAATATTGAATACCCTGTATGTTGTGACGATAGAGCAAATTCAAACAAAGACATGCTTGCAAGTTATGCATCAGACAATTTTTCACGGTCATCCGCCTCTCTCATGATGATTCCTGCTCAACAACAAATTATCCTCATTGGAAAAATTCAGTCACAAACTTCGGTAAGTGTAGTAGATATTTAAACGTGTACAAGTTTACTTATAAAACAAAGATAAACATGTGATTTTTTGTTCATTGACAAATTGAAAGTTTTCACGTTGAGGCAGAAATTTCAATATCAAATGACATGTAGTAGTTTTTGTGTGCTTGAGTGCTTGGGCTGCTAATAAAAGTTGCGAGCGAAGGAAAGAAGAGATTTTGACTGCACCAAGTGTAAATGGACAACATTACTTCCTCGGGTATTATAGTTTTACCATACTTAGAAGTATCATTTTAGCAAATATATCATATATGTACATATATTATACCATCTTTAGTTGCATTTATATGTTCCTGATTAATTTTATTAATGGTAGTGGTTCAACAACTGCAGTAATTTTGGGTGATGTAGCTGAAAAAATGCTCGACATGACAACAAAAGATATATTTGACACAGCATGTGACAGGTACAAACTTAGACCAATTAGTTATTTTGTATTAGTATATTTTATGTATATTCTTATTATGTGACCCACAATTTAATTATTTTTAGCATGAAAAATTCATCTATATGTACTTTTACGGTACTTTCATTTCAACTTAGTTTACCTGGTACTTTAGATCTAAAAAATTATCTTTCACTTTTAGAAATAACTCACGCACATTAACAATGTCCTAGATATGTTTTCGGACAGAATCTTCCGAATTCAATTAAGATAATCATTCTTGAAAAGTTTTGACAATGTGCATACAAGTCTATCAATGTTGTCCTACATAGAAAAGGAACAGATCTTTGCACCAAATATTGGCGAGAGAAGCAAAAAGTAAGTCAAGGCCCTAGGAACAAATGAGGTCGAAATGGAAAGAACAAATGCGATATCTGAATCTTCAAGCGCAGGGCTGAAACTAGATCCACCAACACCATAAAAAAATTTATAAAAGGTGAGTCCCATTATGTATTTATGCGTGAGATTTTCTTCTTTCCTCTGGATTCTTAATTGATATAATTATAATATAATGTAGCTTAGAATTGCTTCTTTCTCACAAAATTGTCTTCTTTTTACTCTTATTTATGCTTGCCAACCGCAGGAAGTATCTACCTTTTTAGGATCTTTTGCCACCGGAAAAGAAATCCGTTTTGGGTTCATATATGTATGGTAAAGTCTTACACCTCTTCCCCTTCACAATTTTGTCTATTCTGTAACTTAATCCACTGAACTTGTGAATGAAAATGGATCTTAACTTTGTTTTTATGTTTGTTCCTGATACATTCAGTTTATTAAAAATTATCTGGAGAGAAAACTACACTCCCATTCTCATAGCTCTCTTGATGTTATGTTACTTGATTGGTTTGGCCTAAATCCTCTTCAATAGGTTGATATTACAATTTTCAATCCTTTACATATTAGCTTGTCACAAGCCGATTGAATTTATACTTCAAGTGCAGAGATAGAGTGAGCAGTGTCCCAAAGAATTTTAAGTATTCACTTTTACTAATTTTACTGTCGTTCTGTTGCAAATGGGTGCTCTAAAGCCCCAAGTTAAAAGACTGCCCTTAGTGCTTAGAGGTTTCTTGAAATATGATAAAGTTTCAAGTCTAAGTTCCTTAGGAACGGACTTAGAAAAATTATGTATTGATTTCTATTCTCTTTACTTGTTTACAGTAGATAGTAGTCCTAAAAAAGGCAGTCAAGAGCAATACCAGAAAAGGTACCGCAAAGAGAAGCTTCAGTTCCTTACTACTCACATTTGATAGATGAAAAGGAGAAACTTTTGGAAGCCACATTTTGGTTCTTGGACTCTGATTATTTCAATGTTTTATCAGATTGATTGTTTGCGGACTAATATCTTATGCTGTAAAGTCCACTTTAATGTGTAAATGCATGATCAATGATTGTGCTAAAATAATAATTTGATATTGTTCTCTTAGTTGATTGCTGATGATCTGCTTTTTACTTCAGTTGAAGTTAAAGTAGATTTATAGCAATATTGGAGCCAATCCTTGCCGCCTAATAAGATGTTACTCTTTTGAATGAATAGTCATACTCAATCTATTTAGTTTTAGTAATCTTAAATAAAGAGATTCAACTTTATTTTGACACAAGAACTATTCGTCCATGTTAGCTGAATGTGCAACATATTGTATCTTGCTTAATAGTTCTTGCATGATTACTCAAACAGTAACATATGCGATTATATCTATCAAAAACTTGTAACTGAAAAGAATAAAGGTTACCTTAGAAGTCAATATGTGAGTCTCTAGGTGATATATAGTGTGGAATAATTAAGTGTGCGTTTCACAAAATAGAAAGCATTACTATTATTTAATGATATTTTCTTTGTCATTATGTTTTCTATTGTTGAATTTAGCATAATGATTTTTCTCAATTAAATTTTACAAAATCTTATTTATAAGAATTAAGAACAATGTTACTATGTTGTTTTTCAATTAAAAAGAGATCTATCATGTTGGGCCGTGCAGTGCACGGGCATACCCTAATTAGTATTATTTAGAAGTGAGAGTTGGTGAAGGACGAACAGTGGCAAAATTGGAATTCTGAAATTTATTCTAGGGCAAAGCTAAAGTTACTCATATGCATATGTTTGAATCATATCGATAGATTCTAGAAGCCACTCCAAAACTCCACTCTATCTCTTTCTCTCTCTCTGATGCTTGCTCTGCTTCTGTCCTTCGATCTTGGTCATTGCTTCGAATTTATCTGCTTTGGTTCGATTTTATATTTGCTGTTGCTGTATTATTGAGTTACAGTAAGTTCTTTTCTCCCCTTTTTCCTTTATTCATCCCAGTCTACTTCTTTCATAATAGCTTTGCCGATAACCTTTTTTCTCTCTTTACCTATTTTTGTTATTAGGTGGCTGAAATATATGCATTTGTAAACCTCTTTGGCCCTTCTTTGTTTACTTGACTTTCTTCAACTCGATCTAGGAATATTTATCTAACTGCATGTCTTTTTGTTGTCTTTTGCAGTTTGATTCTGGTGCTTCCATCACCTGGAACTTTTCTAGGTTATGATTGTTTTTTTTCAGGTTAACAACTTATTTTATGTCATTTTTGCTAATTTGATTATGATTTCTATAATTTAATTGTTGTAATAATCTGAACTATCAAAATTATTTTTGGAAAATTGGGTCTATATATATTTGCTATATATTTGTCTTTTAATTGTTATTCTTCAACTTTTTTACTTTTGTAAAAATTTCTTTCTAGACAATATAGGTATATATGAAAACTTACTTTCATGATATTCTCTATCTTTAAATGTCGTATTTTATGATCAATGATAGCTTTCCTTGGAATGACTTTTTGCTTATCTTTTTTCTTTTACTTTGTTCTTTCAGTTAATCGATCTTAGTCATTATTTATTTATATAATGAAATTTTAAACTAAAGAATTTGATGCAATTAAGTTGTTCGATGATATGCCTACAACAACTAAACAATTCATTTGGTTAGTGAAACTGTAAAGCAAGTGAAGAATAAACCCCTTCAAAAGGGTATAGACTCTAATAACAGACCCGAGATAAACAAAGAAGTTCATGAGAGTTTGTCACGACCCTAAATCCACACACGGTCGTGATGGCGCCTCTCATGAAGACAAGGCCAGCCGACACTTTCCCATTCCAGTTTTAAGCAATTTAACAGTAAGTATTATGTCTTAAACTCGATAAAATTCCAAATAATAAGCAGTGAACATTACAGTTTGCGGAAATAAAACCCAACACAGCCTGATACCAGCAGATTATATATATTTTTAAATACTCACTAAACATTATCGAAATTATTAGTTTTAACTAATAAATATCCAGCCCCCTTGTGATGATGTTGGGAAGGTTGATTATGTTGCCGCTGTAAGGGAGATTGTAGGTTGTGAGGAGAAAAATGGAGAAGGCGAGATATTAGGAGTCAACGTGTGAGTGAAATATCAACAGACCACTAACTCATTAAGCCAACCTGCAAATCAGGAGATACAATTTATAATCCAAGCTAGACAGGGTACTATATCAGATTAGAAGATATGATAAGGACGCGAATACTGATATGCAGAGTGAGTTTTACCCACAGACTAAGAACAGATTAATAATAACCCGAGAAGACAAAATTGAGAATGTATCTTAAGCAACACTTCTCAAGTAATGAGTAATCTGAATCATAGTGAAATTAATAGAGTAGCAAATTGTGTGAATCCATACCTTTTGACTCTTTTTCAAGTTTTATTTTAAAACAATAATAAAGATGATCAAGAAGAATGTTTTGTCAACCTATTTGTACTGTTTAATAAGGCACATGGTATTTAAGATATTATATTTGTACAAATAATATGTTGGCGCTATATGTTTCATGTTACTAACTATAGAGGTGAATGAAAGTCTTAAACTGATCTTGCATCATCAAGTTCCTTGTTAGTCTTTTCAATACAGTTTCAATTATAGGATCCTCTATTTCTATTTTTGGTTAGAGGAATAATGTTTGGCATGATATTTTCTTGTATAAAGAACTTCGCTTTTGGTTGGAAAAAAGTGGATCCATTAATGGATTATCACAATTTTATCTGCAATCAGGGTACTACTCTCTATTATATATTTGACTTTTCATCTATGTTTTTCCATCAACTCAAAGTTGGTTGTGATTTACATACTTTTTGATCAACCCAAAATTGATTGTGATTTACATGATTTTTGAAGGTAATATAAAACTTCTCTGCTTTTCAGGAATATTGAATGTTAGAGGATGACAACTAAATTGGGGACTATTGCTTGTACACACGAGGAGTGACGGATTAAGTGTGTGTTTGTTATCTAGAAGAAATTAAGTATAGCTTTTGGATGTTATATCTGTGATAGTTGGATGCATCTTTTCCACATATTATATAAATAAGTGTTGTTGGTCATTAGGTTATCAAAATCTTATATTATATGTTATGCTGCCCATTGTATTAACGGTTGATTTTTTACAATGCATATTGTATAAATAACCTTTCTTTTGTAGTCTGTAAAACTTAGTGATACTTTGTTATAATGCCTATGCATATGGTCACAAAACCTTACTCACAGTAGAACTAAATTATCTAAATCTAAATATTTCATGTTGGGCCCGTGCATCGCACGGGTAACCTATACTAGTTTGGCAATAATTGAGAGTTGTTAGTAGGGTTTGGTGTTATTGTTGTTGTTGTTGTTTAAGAGTTCCAAATGGTTCTTTTACAAAGTCTAACTGGATTGTTTGCACCCATTATTTTTCACAAATCTATGTTGTTGCTCTTACTAATGTGAGGCATGCATACTGCTGTTTGACATCAATAGATCAAGCTAATTAGGATGGAGGATGTCAACATTGATGAGAATGCTCCAACTCCTACACCAACTACTCAAGTAACTGAAGAGGAACCAGTGGGGCTTGAGGATGATGCTGACAAGATAATTAAGCTACTGACCAGAGGAATAAGGGAACGGGATATTGTCTCGATTTTTGGCATACCTGGTCTCGAAAAGACCACTTTGGCGAAAAAAATATTCAAAGATTCTTCTATTGTTTCTCACTTTGATGTTCGAGCTTGGGTTACAATTTCGCAATCATATGATGTGAGAGAGCTGTTGAGGATTATCTATAAGCAAGTGACAGGTTAAGTACGGTGATAAGGAGAGTGACATAGCCGATATGTTTGCGCAAGTGTTTAATGGGCAAAAGATATCTCATTGTCTTCGATGATGTATGGGAAGTTGAGGCATGGGATGAGTTAAGATTATGTTTTCCAATTGGTAAATAAGGAAACAGAATCATGTTAACAACTCGACTTAAACATGTGGCAATGGAAGTCAAAAACTGTACTAATCCTTATTCCCCTCGATTCCTAACTAGGGAAGCGAGCTGGAAATTGTTGCAGGAAAAAGCATTTCAAAAGGAAACTTGCCCTCCTGAATTACAGGATGTTGGCGTACAAATTGCGGAATATTGTAAAGGACTGCCTCTTACAGTTGTTTTGATTGGTGGAATTCTAGCGAAGAGAAAGGAATGTCTCAGAGTGGTGTGAAGTTGCAAACAATTAAAGTCTCATCATGGAGCAGTTGAAAGTGAGAGCAACTTGGCAATACAATTAAGTTACTGCTATTTACCAGATCATTTGAGACATTGCCTTCTAACTATGGGAGTATTTAAGGAGGATGAAAAATTTGGAGCATCTAAATTGATGATACTCTGGATGGCCGAAGGCCTCGTTCAATGTAGTGATGAGAGAGGATTGGAGGAGGTAGCTGAAGGTTACTTGAGCGGTATAATTTATAGTATAAACATACATGTAAAGAGAAGGAAACGGAAAAGGAAAAAATTTGGGGATATACTTACATTTTAAACTGTTGCGTTCTCATTCATGGTGAAATCCCAAAGCTATAAGACTCTCTTTACTAAATACTTTTTTTGGTCATAAATGAGAGTGTTAGGGGCCATTAGCGAGGAATATGAATAGAGTTCTTCATGAATGGGTGCTTTAGTAATCTTGAAACGTCTGGACTCCGGAGTAATAAATAGGAATAGTATCAGTTGATGAATAGTTAAAACGTTTGGAGTAATAATTGTTAAACTTATCATTTTAACAATAGCATAAATAGGGAAATATAAAAATAAGAAAATAGAAAAAAAGATAAATAGGATCTTTGGCCAAAGAGAAGTGTCAAATCACCTTTTTCATTCCCTCCTTTATATATATATATACTAGTCTTGCAAAGCCCGTGCTAGGCCCGGGCCCAAGATCATGGCAATAAAGTCCATAATAATAATAATAATAATAATAATAATAATAATAATAATAATAATAATAATTTGTTATGTTTTTAAGCACAACATCTTTAAGATCATCGCTTCTTAACCATTTATTATTCTTTATTTATATTTTGTGATCATATCATTAGATAATTTATTAAAAGAAATATTTACAAGAAAGCAAGTGTGCTAAGGAATAAGCAGATATCAAAGGGACAAAGGTAATTTGATATTATGTAACATAATTTGAAGTATGAAAAATGATTACGATTAAAGAAGATATTTTAATATTTTATGAATCTGTGAGTATATAATTTCTAATTAGAGGTAGAAATAAAGAAGATATTGTAATAGATTATTTTAGTATATATTGATTAACTACTCATAATTTCATATAACCATAGTTTATGCTAGAAAAAATATATTGATTAAAGTCTAGGTTTTGATGAAATTCAGAAAGACCCAAATTCGTTAAAATTGTAACGACTCGACCGGTCGTTTTTAGCATTTGCACTTCGCTCGCCAGTTCTTGAGCATGACTAGCCCCGTATGATGTATTATGATTCATGTAAATTATCGATTTTGGTTTTCAGGGTAATCGGAATGAATTTGGAAGAACGGTTCTCAGTTTGAAGCTTAAAATTTGAAAGGTTTGACCAAGTTTTGACTTGTTAGTATATAATCTTGGATTGGAATTTTTATGATTTGGTTAGCTCCATTAGGTGATTTGGGACTTAGGAGCGTGATCGGAATGTATTTTGGAGGTCTGTGAAAGGTTTAGGCTTGAATTACCGAAATTGGGATTTTGGCGTTTTCCGGTTGATAGGTGAGATTTTGATATAGGAGTCGAAATGGAATTCCGGAAGTTGGAGTAGGTCCGTTGGGTAATTTGTGACGTGTGTGCAAAATTTTAGGTCATTCGGAGTTGAATTGGTGGGTTTCGACATCGTTTGTGGAACTTGAAAGTTCCTAAGTTCTTAAGCTTGAATCCGAAGTTGATTTGGTATTTTGGCGTTGTTTTGAGTGATTCGAAGGCTCGACTAAGTTTTAATGATGTTATGGGAGGTGTTAATATGTTTGGCTTGAGGTCCCGTGTGTGTTGCGGGTGAGTTTTGAGCGAGTCCGGGCATTACCGGGACTCAGGCATTGGTTCTGGTGCTTAAATTTACAGTGGGGTGGAAGTTTTACCATTGGGCGCGGTGGTTTTAGTGCGGTTGCGGAAAATGGTCCACGGTCATGAAGAATCCGCAGGTCGTTGGTCCAACTTCGGAGGCCTATATCTTTTGATCTACAAAGAATTTTGAGATGATTCAAAAACGAAAGTTGTAGCCTTTCGTGTCTAATTTCTAGAAAGATAAAGAAATCATAATTTGGACATCTGTAGAGAACGTTATGGCCAAAATACTATAGCATATCATTGCAGTCAACATTTTTCGCTGTAGCAATGGTTTTACCGCAGTCAGCGGTGGTCACGCGGTCAGCGGTGATGGGGATCCGGAAGGTACTCTATAAATACGAGATTTGGGATTTTATTTCATATTTTGACCTAGAGAGCTCGGGCATTGGCGAATTTTCAAGGGATTTTCAAGAAAAATCATCGGGGTAAGTGATTCTAACTCAATTTTGGCTAAAATACATAATTATAACGTTGGATTCATCATTTGAGTAGAGATTTGGGATGTAAATTTGGGAAAAATTATGGAACTTCATAAAATAAAATTTTGGGATTTGAAAGCCGATTCGAAGTCGAAATTGAGTGAAACTAGTATGGATAGTCTCGTAATTGAATGTGTTGTCGGATTTTGAGACTTGGGCCTGAGGGCCGGGTTTGAGCAATTTCGGGAATTTTGAGTTAATTTGATTATTTTTGACTGGGCTTTGTTCCTTTAGCGTATATTGATGATAATATACTGATTTTGGTTAGATTTGGAGCATTTGGAGGTCGATTCAAGAGGTAAAGACATCGTGGGCTAGAGTTTGGACCGGTTTGAGGTGAGTAATAATTGTAATTGTTGTGCTGAGGGTATGAAACCCCGGATTGCACATCGTTGTGCTATATTGAGGTGACACACACGCTAGATGACGAGCGTGGGGTCGTGCACCATTGGGGATTGTGACTTAGTCTATCCCGTATGACTGTTTTATCGAGTATTTGATTGAAAACTATTTGCTATCATCATGTTTTGGGTTGAATGCCATATTTGGGCCTCGTGCCAACTATTTGGACCCTTAGGGGATTTTTACTCATATTTCCTCATTGTTTTGACTTTATACTTGTACTCAGTCATGCTATATTCTATTGTTTTCATAACTCAGCCATGGCAACTCTGTTTTAATACATTAAATGATAATTTGGGCTGAGCATCATGTTTTACTGTTGCCTGAGTGGCTTATGAGATTCTGAATGAGTAAGGTCGGGGGACTGTGTTGTGAGGATACACTGATTGTGATTATGAGGCCGAAGGCCTGAGATTTGTACGCCACGAGGTGGCTTGTTGATATGAGGCCGAGAGCCTATGTGATTATGCCACGAGATGGCTTGATATTGCGCTTGGACCGTAAGGGGGCCCTCCAGGAGTCTGCACACCACCAGTGAGCGCGGGTACCCATTGCGATGTGAGATATAGCCCGAGGGGCTGGTGTTGTTCCATGTTATTATCCGAGGGGCTGTTTCTGTTGGTATTGTGCCCAAGGGGCGGATTTTTTGTGCTTATCTGTTCTAACTGATTTCCATTTAATTGCTTGATTGTCAAAAAGGTGTTTTAAAGAAGTTTAAATAAGATATTTTAAGAGATTTCACTGCTTCATTGCTTTTACTGGTTTTATACTGCTTCTATATAACATGTTGATGTGCTTTACGTGATTTTTTATCGCTCAGTCTTCATTTATTATTATTACTCACTGAGTCGGAGTACTCATATTACTCCCTGCACCTTGTGTGCAAATTCAGGTATTTCTGAATCCGGTAGCGAGTGTTGGTTGCTCAGAGGCAGAGTCATCGGAGTTTAGCAAGGTAGCTCCGTTGTTCACAACACTGTTTTTCTCCTTCTTGATTTCATTATACTGTATTTAGTATATTTTTCAAACTTTCCATTGTATTTAGATCTTAGTAGATGCTCGTGACTTGTGACACCTAGATGTCGGGTTATATCTATTTCCGCATTTGTTTTATTTCGCTTAATTTTGGGATTTATTTCTTATCAATGACTTAAATTGACTCATACAAAATTGTTAAAAATGAATTTGGGAATTGTGTCGCTTGGCCTTGTCTTCACGAGAGGCGCCATCACGATTGGGTCCGGTTTGCGGTCGTGACAAGTTGGTATCAGAGCCTAGGTTACATAGGTCTCACAAGTCATGAGCAGGTTTAGTAGAGTCTGGCGGATCGATACGGAGACGTTTGTACTTATCCTCGGGAGGCTGCAGAACCTTTAGGAAAAACTTCACATTCTTGAACTCTTATCGTGCATCCTTGATTCAGCTTGAAATGTAACTCTTTGAATTCCTTCCACGCGTTCGTATGCGCGTATGAGTGCTCAATATTAGATATGCATCGATGGCTTGTGATTCCCTGATCGAGGGGCAATGTATGATCTCTGTGTGTTGATGTTGGGCCAGTCTGGAGGACTTGAGGCTGGGTTTTGCCTATGGCTTAAGCACTGAGGCGTTGATTGTGTAAGCACGTGCTTTTGGATTTGTATGTCCGACAGTGTCCTTTTTAGTGGGGCCGATGACTGGATGGCTATGTGATGAGTATGATGTGACTGCGAGATGTGTGCATAGATTTGAACGAGATAAGAAGGGTGTGCTTGGGGGTAGTAAGAACTATCCGGTGCTTGATTCCCATCGTGATTTGATGTATAACCCAAGTTGTGGGCGTGTTGAAGGACCTTTTCATGTTGCCTAGTTGGTAAGTGAAGTAGATTTCACGTTGTGATATGAGTTCAGAATTAGGAAGATTAAGTGACTGCGTAATGTTTGTGACGGTGGAGGGGTATAAAGAGATGTTAGTTTGAGGCGAAGCAGGTGGGTTATCTCCTGCGGAGTGTTCTGAAGTTTGCGTGATCCTTTATGTCGTTTATTGGAAGTTCTTTGTTACCAGTGAAATATATGTGTTACAATTTGAATTTGGGTCGTTTAAGAGAGCGTGCTTGACTGTTACGAGGGTGAATACGAGATTTGCAGAAGATTTGAAGTACTAGATGGTCTGTGTTACACGAGCTTTATGAAGGATTGAGTTTAATCTCACTATGGTATTATGGAAGTAATAGAGCGTATGCATTATGAGTTATTGTGTGTTTTGGTCTATGGCTTTGCGCCAAGTGGGGGAGTCTGCTATTGATTAATTAATTGAACAATTATGTGCTATGTTGGTTCCAGTTGGAGGCGTACTGGTGAATCACTTATGGCTTTCGGAGGTTGAGACCGAGGATTGCTTGAATAAAGGAAATTTCAATGCAGGTTATGTTATGCTTTATGGGTGTATGAGAATCACGGAATGGCTTGAGTTGTTATTGGTAAAGTATGTGCGGTGCATAGAACAGGAAGTTGGTTGGTTGCATTAAGGTGAGGTTACATTCTGCGGTGTTAGAGTGCTAATTGAGCACAGACCGTCCGGTCTGTTTGATCAGTCTAATTGCAGTTTGAGTTATGTGGTATATCATGTAATTGCACATGAGGTTACAGGTATGGGTTGTTACAGCTTGTTCGGGCTTATTCAGAGTATAGATGTGAGATTCTAATCTTGTGGATGATTTCAGAAGTGGAAATGTGGTTCTAAGGTTTATGCACTAGGTTGGATTGCGAAATTTCAGTTACATTGTGCTGTCGGACCTATATGAGATAGGGTGACGTGGGATCACCCCCTAGTATGTGCATGGTAAGGTCCTCAGCGATTTGATGTTTTCGGAACAACTCCGGGCACGTACAAGGACGAACGTATGTTTAAGTAGGGGAGGATGTAACGACCCGATCGGTCGTTTTTAGTATTTGCACTTCGCTCGTCAGTTCTCAAGCATGACTAGCCCCGTATGATGTATTATGACTCATGTAAATCGTCAGTTTTGATTTTCAGGGTAATCGGAATGAATTTGGAAGAACAGTTCTCAGTTTGAAGCTTAAAATTTGAAAGGTTTGATTGAGTTTTGACTTGTTAGTATATGATCTCGTATTGAAATTTTTATGATTTGGTTAGCTCCGTTAGGTGATTTGGGACTTAGGAGCGTGATCGGAATGTATTTTGGAGGTCCGTGGAAGGTTTAGGCTTGAATTGCCGAAATTGGGATTTTGGCGTTTTCCGGTTGATAGGTGAGATTTTGATATAGTGGTCAGAATGGACTTCCGGAAGTTGGAGTAGGTTCGTTGTGTAATTTGTGACGTGTGTGCAAAATTTCAGGTCATTCGGAGTTGAATTGGTGGGTTTCGACATCGTTTGTGGAACTTGAAAGTTCCTAAGTTCTTAAGCATGAATCCGAAGTTGATTTGGTATTTTGGCGTTGTTTTGAGTGATTCGAAGGCTCGACTAAGTTTTAATGATGTTATGGGATGTGTTAATATGTTTGGCTTGAGGTCCCGTGTGTGTTGCGGGTGAGTTTTGAGCGAGTCCGGGCATTACCGGGACTCAGGCATTGGTTCTGGTGCTTAAATTTACAGCTGGGGTGGAAGTTTTACCATTGGGCACGATGGTTTTACCGCTGGGCGCGGTGGTTTTAGTGCGGTTGCGGAAAATGGTCCGCGGTCCGCGGTCATGAAGAATCCGCAGGTCGTTGGTCCAACTTCAGAGGCCTATATCTTTTGATCTACAAAGATTTTTGAGATGATTCAAAAAAGAAAGTTGTAGCCCTTCGTGTCTAGTTTCTAGAGAAATTATCATTTGGATATCTGTAGAGAAAGTTATGGCCAAAATACTAAAGCATGTCATTGCAGTCAACATTTTCCGCTGTAGGAATGGTTTTACCACGGTCAGCGGTGGGGATCCGGAAGGTACTCTATAAATACGAGATTTGGGATTTTATTTCGTATTTTGACTTAGAGAGGTCGAACTTTGACGAATTTTCAAGGGATTTTCAAGAAAAACCATCGGGGTTAGTGATTCTAACTCAATTTTGGCTAAAATACAGGATTATAACGTTGGATTTATTATTTGAGTAGAGATTTGGGATGTAAATTTGGGAAAACTTGTGGAACTTCATAAAATGAAATTTTGGGATTTGAAAGCCGATTCGAAATTGGAATTGAGTGAAACTAGTATGGATAGTCTCGTAATTGAATGTGTTGTCGGATTTTGTGACATTGGTCGGATTTCGAGACGTGGGCCCGAGGGCCAAGATTGAGCAATTTCGGGATTTTTGAGTTAATTTGATTATTTTTGCCTGGGCTTTGTTCCTTTAGCGTATATTGATGATAATATACTAATTTTGGTTAGATTTGGAGCATTTGGAGGCTGATTCGAGAGGCAAAGGCATTGCGGGCTAGAGTTTGGACCGGTTTGAGGTGAGTAATAATTGTAAATATTGTACTGAGGGTATGAAATCCCGGATTGCGCATCGTTGTGGTATATTGTGGTGACGCATGCGCTAGATGATGAGCGTGGGGTCGTGCACCATTGGGGATTGTGACTTAGTCCATCCCGTATGACTGTTTTACCGCGTATTTGATTGAAAACTATTTGCTATCATCATGTTTTGGGTTGCATGCCATATTTGGGCCTCGTGCCAACTATTTGGACCCTTAGGGGATTTTTAATGATATTTCCTTACTGTTTTGACTTTATACTTGTACTTGGTCAGGCTATATTCTACTGTTTTCATAACCCAGCCATGTCAACTCTATTTTAATACATTAAATGATATTTTAAATGATAATTTGGGTTGAACATCATGTTTTACTGTTGCCCGAGTGGTTTATGAGATTCTGAATAAGTAAGGTCGAAGGCCTGTGTTGTAAAGATACACTGATATTGATTATGAGGCCGAGGGACTGAGATTTGTACGCCACGAGTTGGCTTGTTGATATGAGGCCGAGAGCCTATGTGATTATGCCACGAGATGGCTTAATATTGCGCTTGGTCCGTAAGGGGCCCCTCCAGGAGTCTGCACACCCCCAGTGAGCACGGGTATCCATTGTGATGTGAGATATAGCCCGATGGGCTGGTGTTGTTCCATGTTGTTGCCTGAGGGGCTGTTTCTGTTGGTATTGTGCCCGAGGGGAGGATTTTCTGTGCTTATCTATTCTAGCTGCTTTCCATTAATTGTTTGATTGTCAAAAAAGTGTTTTAAAGAAGTTTAAACTGAGCTAAGATGTTTTAAGAGATTTCACTGCTTCATTGCTTTTACTGGTTTTATACTACTTCTATAGCATGTTGATGTGCTTTACGTGATTTCTTATCGCTCAATCTTCATTTATTATTATTACTCTCTGAGTCAGAGTACTCACATTACTTCTTGCACCTTGTGTGCAGATTCAGGTATTTCTGAACCCAGTAGCGGGTGTTGGTTGCTTAGAGGTAGAGTCATCGGAGTTTAGCAAGGTAGCTGCCCGACGTTCGCAGCACTGCTTTTCTCCCTCTTGATTTCAATAACTATATTTAGTACATTTTTCAGACTTTCCGTTGTATTTAGACCTTAGTAGATGCTCGTGACTTGTGACACCCCGATGTCGGGCTGTATCTATTTCTGCACTTGTTTTATTTTGCTTAATTTTGGGATTTATTTCTTATCAATGACTTAAATTGACTCATAAAAAATTATTAAAAATTAATTTGGAAATTGTGTCGGCTGGCCTTGTCTTCACGAGAGGTGCCATCACGACTGGGTCCGGTTTGGGGTCGTGACAAGTTGGTATCAGAGCCTAGGTTACATAGGTCTCACGAGTCACGAGAAGGTTTAGTAGAGTCTCGTGGATTGGTATGGAGACGTCTGTACTTATCCTTGGGAGGCTGCAGAGCCTTTAGGAAAAACTTCACATTCTTGAACTCTTATCATGTGTCCTTGATTCATCTTGAAATGTAACTTTTTGAATTCCTTCCACGCGTTTGTATGCGCGCATGAGCGCTCAGTATTAGATATGCATTGATGGCTTGTGATTCCCTGATCGAGGGGCAAGGTGTTATCTCTATGTGTTGATGTTGGGCCAATCTGGAGGACTTGAGGCCGAGTTTTGCCTATGGCTTGAGTATTGAGGCGTTGATTGTGTGAGCACGTGCTTTTGGATTTGTATGTCCGACAATGTCCCTATTAGTGGAGGCGATGGCTGGATGGCTATGTGATGAGTATGATGTGACTACGAGATGTGTACATATGATTTGAATGAGACAAGAAGGGTCTGCTTGGGGGTAGTAAGAACTATCCGTTGCTTGATTTCCATTGTGATTTGATGTATAGCCCGAATAGTGGGCGTATTGAAGGACCTTTTCATGTTGCCTAGTTGGGAAGTGAAGTAGATTTCACGTTGTGATATGAGTTCAGATTCAGGAAGAATAAGTGATTGTGTAATGTTTATGATGGTGGAAGGGTATAAAAAGATGTTAGTTTGAGGCGAAGCAGGTGGGTTATCTCTTGCGGAGTGTTCTCAAGTTTGCGTGATCCTTTATGTTGTTTATTGGAAGGTCTCTATTACCAGTGAAATATATGTATTGCAATCTAAATTTGGGTCGCTTAAGAGAGTGGTCTTGACTGTTGCGATGGTGAACGCGAGATTTGCAGAAGATTTGAAGTACTAGATGTTCTGTGTTGCACTTGCTTTATGAAGGATTGAGTTTAATCACACTATGGTATTATGGCAGTAATAGAGCATATGCATTATGAGTTATTGTGTGTTTTGGTCTATGACTTTGCGCCAAGTGGGGGAGTCTGCTATTGATTAATTGATTGCATGGTTATGTGCTATGTTAGTTCCAGTTGGAGGCGTACTGGTGAATCACTTATGGCTTTCGGAGGTTGAGACCGAGGATGGCTCGAGTAAAGGAAATTTCAATGCATGTTATGTTATGATTTATAGGTGTATTCGAATCACGGAATGGCTTGAGTTGTTATTGGTAAAGGATGTGCGGTGAATAGAACAGGAAGTTGCTTGGTTGCATTAAGGTGAGGTTACATTCTGCGGTGTTGGAGTGCTAATGGAGCACAGGCCGCCCGGTCCATTTGATCGGCCTAATTGCGATTTGAGTTATGTGGTATATCATGTAATTGCACCTGAAGTTACAGTTATGGGTTGTTATAGCTTGTTTGGGCTTATTCAGAGTATAGATGTGAGATTCTGATCTTGTGGATGATTTCAGAAATGGAAATGTGGTTCTAAGGTTTATGGACTAGGTTGGATTGCGAAATTTCTGTTACATTGTGTTGTTGGACCTATATGAGATAGTGTGACGTGGGATCAGCCCCGAGTATGTGCATGGCAAGGTCCTCAGCGCTTTGATGTTTTCGAAACAACTCTGGGCACGTTCGAAGATGAACGTATGTTTAAGTGGGGGAGGATGTAATGACCCGATCGGTCATTTTTAGCATTTGCACTTCGCTCGCCAGTTCTCTAGCATGACTAGCCTCGTATGACGTATTATGACTCATGTAAATCGTCGGTTTTGGTTTTCAGGGTAATCAGAATGAATTTGGAAGAACAGTTCTCAGTTTGAAGCTTAAAATTTGAAAGGTTTGACCAAGTTTTGACTTGTTAGTATATAATCTCGGATTGGAATTTTTATGATTTGGTTAGCTTAGTTAGGTGATTTGGGATTTAGGAGCGTGATCAGAATGTATTTTGGAGGTTCGTGGAAGGTTTAGGCTTGAATTGCCGAAATTGGGATTTTGGAATTGTCCGGTTGATAGGTGAGATTTTGATATTGGGATCGGAATGGACTTTTGGAAGTTGGAGTAGGTCCGTTGTGTAATTTGTGACGCGTGTGAAAAATTTCAGGTCATTCGGAGTTGAATTGGTGGGTTTCGACATCGTTTGTGGAACTTGAAAGTTCCTAAGTTCTTAAGCTTGAATCCGAAGTTGATTTGGTATTTTGGCATTGTTTTGAGTGATTCGAAGGCTCGACTAAGTTTTAATGATGTTATGGGAGGTGTTGGTATGTTTGGGTTGAGGTCTCGAGGGCCTCGGGTGTGTTGCGGGTGAGTTTTGAGCGAGTTCGGGCATTACCGGGACTCAAGCATTGGTTCTGGGTCTTGAATTTTCAGCTGGTGTGGAAGTTGTACCGCTGGGTGTGGTGGTTTTAGTGCAGTCGCGGAAAATGGTCCGCGGTCATGAAGAATCCGTAGGTCGTTGGTCCAACTTCAGAGGCCTATATCTTTTGATCTATAAAGAATTTTGAGATGATTCAAAAAATAAAAGTTGTAGCCCTTCGTGTCTAGTTTCCAGAAAGGTAAAGAAATCATAATTTGGACATCTGTAGAGAAAGTTATGGCCAAAATACTAAAGCATGTCATTGCAGTCAACATTTTCCGCTGTAGCAATGGTTTTACTGCGGTCAGCAATGGTTTTACCGCGGTCAGCAATGGTTTTACCACGGTCAGCGGTGATGGGGATCGAGAAAGTACTCTATAAATATGAGATTTGGGGTTTTATTTCATATTTTGCCCTGGAGAGCTCGGGCTTTGGCGAATTTTCGAGGGATTTTCAAGAAAAACCATTGGGGTAATTGATTCTAACTCAATTTTGGCTAAAATACATGATTATAACATTGGATTCATCATTTGAGTAGAGATTTGGTATGTAAATTTGGGAAAAATTGTGGAACTTCATAAAATGAAATTTTGGGATTTGAAAGCCGATTCGAAGCCGGAATTGAGTGAAACTAGTATGGATAGTCTGGTAATTGAATGGGTTGTCGGATTTTGAGACTTTGGTCGGATTTTGAGACTTTGGTCGGATTCTGAGACGTGGGTCCGGGGGCCAGGTTTGAGCAATTTCGGGATTTTTGAGTTAATTTGATTATTTTAGCCTGGGCTTTGTTCCTTTAGCGTATATTGATGATAATATACTGATTTTGGTTAGATTTGGAGCGCTTGGAGGCTGATTCGAAAGGCAAAGGCATCGCGGGCTAGAGTTTGGACCGGTTTGAGGTGAGTAATAATTGTAAATGTTGTCCTGAGGATATAAAACCCCGGATTGCACATCGTTGTGCTATATAGAAGTGACGCACACGCTAGATGACGAGCGTGGGATTGTGCACCGTTGGGGATTGTGACTTAGTCCATCCCGCATGACTGTTTTACCGCGTATTTGATTGAAAACTATTTGCTGTCATCATGTTTTGGGTTGAATGCCATATTTGGGCCTCGTACCAACTATTTGGACCCTTAGGGGATTTTTACTGATATTTTCTTACTGTTTTGACTTTATACTTGTTCTCAGTCATGCTATATTCTACTGTTTTCATAACTCAGCCATGACAACTCTGTTTTAATACATTAAACTATAATTTGGGCTGAACATCATGTTTTACTATTGCCCGAGTGTCTTATGAGATTCTGAATGAGTAAGGTCGGGGGACTGTGTTGTGAGGATACACTGATTGTGATTATGAGGCCGAGAGCATGAGATTTGTACGCCACGAGGTGGCTTGTTGATATGAGGTCGAGAGCCTATGTGATTATGCCACGAGATGGCTTGATATTGCGCTTGGGTCGTAAGGGGCCCCTCCAGGAGTCTGCACACCCAGTGAGCGCGGGTACCCATTGTGATGTGAGATATAGCCCGATGGGCTGGTGTTGTTCCATGTTGTTGCCCGATGGGCTGTTTCTGTTGGTATTGTGCCCGAGGGGCAGATTTTCTGTGCTTATCTGTTCTAGCTACTTTCCATTTAATTGTTTGATTGTCAAAAAGGTGTTTTAAAGAAGTTTAAACTGAGCTAAGATGTTTTAAGAGATTTCACTGCTTCATTGCTTTTACTGGTTTTATACTGCTTCTATATAGCATGTTGATGTGCTTTACGTGATTTCTTATCGCTCAGTCTTCATTTATTATTATTACTCACTGAGTCAGAATACTCACATTACTCCCTTCACCTTGTGTGCAGATTCAGGTATTTCTGAACCCGGTAGCGGGTGTTGGTTGCTCAGAGGCAGAGTCATCGGAGTTTAGCAAGGTAGCTGCCCGGCGTTCGCAGCATTGCTTTTCTCCCTCTTGATTTCATTAGACTGTATTTAGTATATTTTTCAGACTTACCGTTGTATTTAGACCTTAGTAGATGCTCGTGACTTGTGACACCCCGATGTCGGGCTGTATCTATTTCCGCACTTGTTTTATTTCGCTTAATTTTGGGATTTATTTCTTATCAATGACTTAAATTGACTCATCAAAAATTGTTAAAAATAAATTTGGGAATTGTGTCGGCTGACCTTGTCTTCACGAGAGGCGCCATCACGACTGGGTCCGGTTTGGGGTCGTGACAAAAACAAAGTCCAAGAATTACTTAATTAGTCATTAACTCATAAATGGTTTATTTTAAAAGAAAATTTCGCTACCCAATCAATTAAGGATTATATAATTTCTGACAAATTAAATTATTTAAATATATATATATATATATATATATATATATATATATATATATATATCTTTGTTTTATCTAGGATGTGACCATCAGCCGTATTTAATAAATGTGAGATTACAAGTTGATCACTTGCTAAGAACCTCTCCCTTTTCCTCTGTTCTATCCCCACTTAATTAAGTAAATTGGATAAAATTTAAATATTTTTTCATTTTATTTTCAAGATTCTAATCTATTAATTTTTAAAAAGTTTTGAAATTTATTTTTCTATTGTATAATTGTGTTAAATCACAAAATCTAAATTTATATTTTCAAAATAATTTTTCTATTAAAAATAAGATCGAAGAGAATTTAATTATAATTTTATAATTACTAAGAAAATTTGATCGGCAGAGCACTCTCCTCATATCAAATGAGTTCTTCAAGGTTATTGTTATCAACATTTTTGCTTTATCTTTGAGCATAATTATTCTCCAAGGTTATAATTATTCTTCACTATATAAAAATTATATATTTATATGTCGGTTTGGTTCGGATTTTTTTACTCAAAACCAAACCAAATCAAACCAAACCTAGTTAAGTTTTTTAATCGGTTTGGTTTGACTTTTTGATTTGGTGCGGTTTTTCGGTTCGGTTTGTACACCCCTAGATACACCTATAAAACTGGACCGTCGTTCTTGTTTTACTAAATATGATGAACTAAATTTTGATTTTCGAAACATTAGTAAAAATTTCTCATTTAGGTATTATAGTTTGTACAGTGCGGACCCATAATTTTATACAAGCAGGGTCAGTTAGACACTGTAATATTATTCCAAAAATTTTTGAACACTAAATATTGCCGCGTACAAAAAAGTGAATGTTGTATGTTGCTCTTTTCTTCTATAACATGTTGTTTTGAGTTTTTTTTTGTCTAAAGAAAATTGGATAGACAAAAATAATCATTTTTCATTGATGTTCTATTAAAGTTTATATATAACTCCAACAATTTTTAACGAGTTATAAGACAAATTATTTCCTTCAAAGTCTTCAATTTAAAATTTTATTTTACAATGAATATAGGCTCTCAGCGGACGTTATGCTAACATACGCTGTTTGAGAAACAACCATGGCAAGAAAGCAAGGTTGGCTAAAATGAGACCCACTCGTGATGGTCGGAGAAACAATAAGTCCAAAGGTAATTTCAGATACATTAGCTAAAGGAAAATACACAACAAGTAACCACTCCAATTGGAAGTCAATTTCAACCTAGTTCGCAAAAATTAGGTTCTCCAAGCAAAACAACATGACCAGTGAAATGGCTAAAATAAATGCAATACAGATGAATGTGGCATCGTTGTCTTGTGAAGGCACACCAGTGAGCAATGAAGTGGGAAATACTAAGGCCAAAGGGGAAATTACAGAAGCAGAGCCAAAAATCAATGGAACAGTAACATCGGAGGAGATTGCTGTACAAGCAGAGTCATCTCCACGGGGAAGCACATGGGTCAACTTGTTCGCTGGTAATAGATCTTCTGAAAACAGTATGGCACTCTCTTATATCCCACCAGAAATAGTTGATGGTAATATTATGGTGAAGCTAGATAAGAATGAAACTCATACTCAAACTAAAAGGTGGCAATTGTCTATGTAATTGGGGATACACCTTGGTATAAATTCATGCAGAGGTACATAGCTCAAAATTGGAGACGAGTGACTGCTCCAGATTTATTTTTACATGAGGAAAGGTATTACATATCTAAATTCCATACGCTTGGTGACTTGAAGGATATCCTTTAAGGAGGTCCATACACAATCAATGTGTCACGACCCCAAACCCGGACTCGGTCGTGATGACGCCTCTCGTGAAGATAAGGCTAGCCGACACATTTCACATTCAGTTTTAAGCAATTAAACAATAAGCATTTAGTCTTAAACATGATATAAATCCAAAAGTAAGCAGTGACAATGCAGAATAATTTGCGGAATACAGCCCAACACAGCTCGATACTGGGGTGTCACTAGTCATGAGCATCTATCAGTATGCTACAAGTCTGAAATGCCTCCTAAACTATAACAAAATAATTGATAAAGATATAGAAGTGAGATAAAAGGGGAGGAACACGGGACTGTGGACGCCAAACAGCTACCTCGTAGACTCCGAAGTCTGTCGGGAGCTCTCAACTCGCACTAGCAGGATCAGCAATGCCTGAATCTGCACATGGGGTACAGGGAGTAATGTGAGTACTCCAACTCAGTGAGTAATAATCATAAATAAATGACTGAGAGATATGAAAATACGTAAGACACATTACAGGCTATAATGAAGCAGTAAAACCAGTAAAAACAGTGAAGCAATGATAATGTGTAAAGTCATTTTAGTTCAGTTCAAACTTTATGAAATGCCTTTTAACAATTAAGCAGGTAAATGATAGACAAATAAGACAGATAAACACATAAAGGATTGCCCATCGAGCACAATGTCAACAATACTAGCCCCTCGGGCTATATCTCACATCACAATGGGTACCCGCGCTCACTGGAGGTGTGCAAACTCCTGGAGGGGCCCCTTACGGCCCAAGCGCAATATCAAGCCATCTCGTGACATCATCTCTAGGCTCTCGGCCTCATATCAACAAGCCACCTCGTGGCGTACATATCTTAGGCTCTCGGCCTCATAATCATAGTCAGTGTTTCCTCACAATATAGGCCCTCGGCCTTACTCAGTCAAAATCCTCACAAGCCACTCGGGCAGTAGTAAAACATGATTCTCAACCCAAAATATCATTTAAAGATCATTTAAGTGTTAAAATAGAGTAAACATGGCTGAGTTATGAAAACAGTGGAATATAGCATGACTGAGTTCAAGTATAAAGTCAAAACAGTGAGGAAATATCAATAAAAATCCCCTAAGGGTTCAAATAGTTGGCACAAGGCCCAAATATGTCATTCAGCCCAAAATGTGATGATAGCAAATAGATTTCAGTCAAATACGCGGTAAAATAGTCATTTGGGACGGACTAAGTCACAATCCCCAACAGTGCACGACCCCACGCTCGTCATCAAGCATGTGCGTCGCCTTAATATAGCAACGATGTGCAATCCGGGGTTTCATACCATCAGGACATCATTTACAATCATTACTCACCTCAATCCGGTCAATTCTCTAGCCCGTGACGCCTTTGCCCCTTGAATCAGCCTCCACTCGCGTTGAAACTATCCAAAATCAGAACCATAACGTCAAAATATGCTAAGGGAACGAAGCCCAAGCGAAAATAATCAATTTACCACACAAATCCCGAAATTGCCAAAACCCGACTACCGGGCCCACGTCCCGAAATTCGATAAAATTTACCTCAATGAGTTCCTTATCTCCCCACGAGTTCATACATATCAAAATTACCAAAAACCGACCATAAATGGTCCTTCAAATCCTCAAGTCTAGGTCTCCAATAACAAGCCCTAGTTTCCCCAATTGTAACCCTTAAATTTCATTAATTATAGCTCTAATCTGTGAAATACTACCATAGGAACGAGTTTTAGGTCCAAAATCTTTACCTCAACGAAGTTACCTTGAAATCCTTCTTCAAAATCGTCCAGAACGCTCCCAAAGCGGACTTAGAAATGGTGAAATAGCTCAAAAATCGAGAAGGAAATAATTTATACCTTCTGGCCCAGGGATTTTGCATCTACGGCCTAGCTCCCGCTTCTGCGGTCAAGACAACCGCATTTTCGGTCCTCACTTAAGCTCCAACTTTTCGCATCTGTAATGAACATTTCGCACCTGCGCTTTCACAGGTGCGGTCCCACAACCGCATCTGTGGTTCCTGCCTTTCTAGCCATTTCTCGTTTCTGTGACCTATCTTCCGCATTTGCGGCGTCACACCTGCGGTCCCCAATCCATAGGTGCGGAAATACCAGAAGCAAAAAATCTACAGCTCACCAAAATTCCAAACTTCTTCGTCAACTATCTGAAATCACAGCTGGTGCCTGAGCTGGTGCTGCTGGAGCGTCCACAACTGGGACCTGATCCTGAACTGGGGTGGCTGGTAGATTTTTAGGTGCTGCCCTAGCTGCTGTGCGGGCCATACCTCTGCCCCTACCACGACCACGATCGCGTCCTTGGCCTTTAGTGGCCACAGCTGGTAGTACTGGTGGTCGTCCATCCTGACCGGTAGCGCATGTCCTCACCATCTGTGAGAGAATAGAATAGCAAAAGTTTAGTACTCGGATCAACAAAGTCGCACGACAAGAATTTCAAGAATATTAAGTTTTTCCTAAAGCAAAGGAAGAATTTTATTAAACAGATATACCTAGGACTACTCAAAAATCACAACAAAGTGGAATGGAGAACTTTGATATTTCATAATGAGGCCAGACCTAAAGCAGTGTTTACAATGTGGCTCCAGTGTCATGAAAGAATGCTAACAGTGGATAGATTAGCCAAATCGGGATTCCAAGTAAGTTCACGATGCATTTTATGTATGGTTGCAAATGAATCACACATCTCCATCTGTTTGGTGAGTATAGCTTCTCCAAAGCAGAGTGGTTGAGATTATTGAGATGACTACAAATATTGGATGCTCCAACGAACTCTTGGCCACAAGTGTTTACATAGCTGATTCTCCAATCCAAATGTAAGACATGCAAAGCAAAGATAGTGAAGATGATGTATGCAAAATACTATGGGATTTGGAAAGAGAGGAGCAATAGAATATTTGAAGATCAATCAAGGATTGAAGAGCAAATTGCTGGAGAAGTGGCAAACATATGCAACATTAGAGCACAAGGGATAGTAAGAACAAAGATGCAGCAACTTCATTTCTAAAAGGCAAGAGCAACAATTACAAAGATCAGAAGGCAAAAGATAGTTATAAGCGTCTTTATGTACTGCATATAGTATAGTTATAGAGATAGAATTATGTAAAGATTGTAGCAAATCGAGAATGACTACACTATTTTGTAATGATTGCTTTGGTGATTAATGAAAATTATAATTACCAAAAAATAATAATTATTTTACTCTGAATTAACTGCTAATAAAATCAATCTGGCCATCTAAGCCACCATTAACAAAATAAAAGTTAAATATTTTTTTTACTAAAACAATAAATAAGTCAAAATACAAAACTGACCTCCACGTAAGCCAAAGAGAGAAAAAAAGTCAGAACTATACATGGTATAAAAGTATAAAACGAAAAAGTAAAAATTACGCACTGTTATAAATAGAGTTTTATTTAAGGTGAATGCCTATATTTTAGAGAGATTTTAGGGATTTTACTTGGTGGCTAAGTCACCCTTTCCTTATAAATAGAAAAATCTTATTCCATTGTAATCCATTCCAAATCAATAAAAATTATGTCTCTCTACTTTTCTCTGCTATACTCTTCTTCTTCTTTTATTGTTTTATAACACGCACACTATTGTCAATATAGAAGTATTTGTTCCATACTAATTGTTCTAATGTACAGCAGAACTTGAACTCACGGCGTCCTTAAGTTTATGACCCCGCTTTACCACGGAGCCGTCTTTCAATTTTGTTTCAAGTGGGTTCATTTCGCACTATATAATGATTTCACATAAAATTAATACAGACAAATAATAAAAATTTTGACAAAGCGGATTCAGTTGACCCGCTTACTACAATGTGGGTCCGGCCCTGAGTTTGTACCCTAGATAATTTATAGAGTAATGAACTCCTATATATTTACTTATCAGAAATTATCAAAAAGAAGAAAATCAGAAACTTACTAAGAAAACACTATTTTAATTGATTTGAATAGTTCCATGCTCAAGAGGGAATTGATCATGTCTAGGGGTGAATCGAAAAATAAACTCATGTAACGCATGGTGAATCATTACCGTTATTTATGCTATATGTTGGAAGAATTAAATATTGATATTTCATATCGTGCCGTCAAAATGAAAAGGCATCGCAATTGATCATGTCTAGGGGTCTTGTTCCTTATTTGTCTTTTAATTTGGAAAACCTTGGCATTACCTCTCTTTCCTTAATATACAAATGGAATAACAAATCCTAATTTATGTTTTTTTCATGTGAGATAAATAATTTCTCGAGAATTGATAATGCTGGGAGGGTCTGTTCTTGTCCTTTCCTTTAAGGGTGAGAGTTACTCCAACCTAAACAAGGATATTCAGAATATTACTGCTGTTTATGCGGTCAACCTCTCTATAACATGCCTATATATATAACAACACTTCATTATAAAAGCCAAGCTTTTTCGGAACCAACTTTTATGTTATGTTATAATATATGTTCTCTATGACAACACTGATAACTGTGTATCTCATTTGCAATAGTACATCATCTTTATGAATTCATAAATTTTAACCCTAAATAGAGAAAATGATTGTACAGCGATAATATCTCATGTGTGGAGCTCAAGTCTTCATTAGTTTTAGTTGCATTATTGAATGAAATTAGGTATTATTGTGAAGTACTACATTGATATCCATGTCGTCGTAGGAGTAGAAGGATAAGAAAGTAAAGGTATTTTGTCAACTCTTGCAACTGCAATCATTAATTCCATTATTATCTTGCTGGGATAAAATCTTGCTCTTGTCCCAGTTTGAATTATTCATACATTCTCCCACTTGCAGATGCTAATGCAATATACTCTATAAAGAGGTAATATTGAATCTTATTGCATTATTCGTTGAATCCGAAGACTGAAGATGATTCAATTTTTGCAGATGGGCTGCTTATTTCTTGTTCTTGTTTCTGTGTTACATTATCCACTTGTTTTTTCGTCTAACATTCCTTTTTCAAGTCATTTATGCCGCCAAGACCAGAGCTTGGCTTTGCAACAATTGAAGTTTGACTTGGCCATAGATGATTCTGCTTCTGCTGATTGTGATTCCAATGGCCACATTCCCTACCCAAAGACATTTTCTTGGGACAGCACCACTGATTGTTGTACCTGGGATGGAGTAACATGTGATAGAATTACAGGTCAAATAACTGGTCTTGATCTTAGCTGCAGCCAACTTCATGGGACAATTGATCCCAACAGCACCCTCTTCCAGCTTTCTCATCTGCAAAAGCTTAATTTAGCATACAATGATTTCTCCCCTTCCCAAATTTCAAGCAAATTTGGCTGGTTCAAAAGTTTGACACATCTTAATCTCTCGAATTCAGGCTTTTCAGGCAGAATCCCTTCAGAAGTATCATACCTATCTAAGTTGATTTCACTTGATCTTTCCGCAGATCTTGAGGAGTTGAGATTTGGACCTCACACTTTCAAATTGATCCTTCAAAACTTAACTCAACTAAGGGAGCTTTACCTCGCCTTTACATACATCTCTTCAGCACTGCCATCAAACTTTTCCTCTTCCTTGGCTGTTTTGAATCTTCCCAGCACAGAATTGTCTGGGAAAATCCCTGATGAAAATTTTCATTTGCCAAGACTACAAAAGCTTAACTTAGGAAGCAACTCGGATCTCACGGGACATTTGCCAAAGATTAAGTGGAACAATAGCAGCTCTTTAAAGGAGTTAGATCTTTCTTCATCAGGCTTTTTCGGGAATGTACCAGATGCTATTGGTCATCTCAACTCTTTAAGTTTCCTGGATTTCTCAAGTTGCTACTTCTCTGGAACCATTCCTCAATCTATAGGGAATCTAACAGAGCTCAATAATTTGCGCCTCTTCTCGAACAACTTCAATGGTTCACTGCCATCAACAATCTCAAATCTGGTGCAACTTGTTGAATTTGATATTTCATCTAACAACTTTAGTGGTGATATTCCAAATATTTTCAGTAACTTCACCAAGCTCAAATCTTTATCCCTTGCAGATAACTTGTTCACAGGGTTGTTTCCATCCTCAGTTTCAAACCTAACAAAGCTGGAGAGTTTAATACTCTCTAATTGTTCAATTGCTGGTCCTATTCCTTCTATCGCCACTGGATTCCCGAACCTCATTTTGCTATTCCTATCAGATAACTTGCTTACTGGGGAAATACCATCTTGGATATTTGATCTTCCTTCCTTAAAATTCTTACAGATGAGAGCCAATCACCTTACTGGTCAACTTAAGGAATTTGGATACAACTTGCTAGAAGTTCTTGATGTTGGTGACAATAAGCTGCATGGACCTATCCCAAGATCATTCTCCAAACTTGTGAACTTGACAACACTAGATCTTTCTACGAACAACTTTTCTGGTGGTCTAGACATTGGTATGTTTTCAAACTGCAAACAACTTTGACGTCTTGGTCTTTCTTTTAACAATCTGTCGGTGTTTTCCAGCCACAAAGATATGGCCTTGCCCAGTTCTATTGGAAGATTGTATGCATCTTCCTGCAATATAAGGGAATTAAATTTTTTACAAGCTGCAACGAGAATTGGTCAATTAGATCTTTCCAACAACAAGATCTATGGCAAAATTCCTGATTGGGCGTGGTCTGATTGGCAAAGCTCATTGTTTTATCTGAATCTTTCGAGCAATTTTCTAACTGCCATTGACCCACTTCATGACTTTGAAAATCTTGTTTATCTTGATCTTGGATCGAACTTGATTCAAGGAGAATTACCCGCTCCACCTCCCCGCATGTTCCTCTTCATAGTCTCAAAAAATAACTTCACCGGGAGGTTACCTTCACCGTTATGCAGGATGAGTACCCTTGTGATTCTTGATTTGTCCAGTAACAACTTGAGTGGAGTAATTCCAAAATGTTTGGTAAACATGAGCAGAA
The DNA here is from genome assembly GCF_000393655.2 of Nicotiana sylvestris. NCBI lineage: Eukaryota > Viridiplantae > Streptophyta > Magnoliopsida > Solanales > Solanaceae > Nicotiana > Nicotiana sylvestris. Next base: position 92,552,055 of record NC_091059.1, on the reverse strand, counting down.
GTCTCTCAGTGTTGGACCTGCACGATAATCAATTTCATGGGACAGTTCCAACAAAGTTTGGTAGGGAAAGTACTCTGAGAAGTCTCAATTTGCGGAATAATAAACTAGAAGGAACATTGCCACAAACCCTGGCCAATTGCAGAGCGCTGGAGGTACTTGATCTTGGAGAAAACTTGTTGAATGATACATTTCCAAAATGGTTGGGAACACTTCCTAGGCTACAGGTTCTCAGTTTGAGATCCAATAGGTTACACGGCCCGATTACCACTTCAAGAAACAAAGTCTTATTCTCTAAGTTGAAAATCCTTGATCTCTCTTATAATGTCTTCACTGGGAATTTTCCAGAAAGGTTATTCAGGAATTTGAAAGCCATGATGATATCAGATCGAAGAGGAACTCCCACATTTTATATTGGAGAAACTTTTTACCATGATTCCGTGACAGTCGCTATAAAAGGGAATCAGATTGAACTTGTGAGGATTCTTTCTATATTTGCAACCATTGATTTCTCAAGTAACAAATTTGAAGGTGATATACCAAAATACATTGGCAATCTTAGCTCACTTCGAGGTTTGAATTTGTCACATAACAGACTTATTGGTTCAATACCTCAGTCCTTTGGAAATTTATCTGTTCTTGAATCGTTAGACCTGTCGTCAAACCAACTCTCAGGGAAGATTCCACAACAACTTGCAACTCTGAACTTCCTTGCTGTCATGAATCTCTCTCAGAACCATCTGATCGGGCGCATACCTAGAGGTCCGCAGCTTGATACATTTGAAAATGACTCGTATTCAGGAAATGCTGGATTATGTGGATTTCCTTTGTCAAGAAACTGCGGAGGTACTGATATGCCCCAGCAACCTCCTCCATTTGAGACCGATGAAGAAGAAGAAGATGATCCAGGTTCGATGGAATGGAGAGCAGTGGTAATAGGATATGGTTGTGGAATGGTGTTTGGATTGTTTATGGGATATGTCATTTTCTTAACAGGGAGACCAAAATGGTTTGTGAGAATTGTCAACGAAGACGGATACAGGATGGTTATGGAGTTTAAGGCAAAGAAAAGACGTCAAAAAAGAAGAGGATGAAGTAACAACAAGTGCCTTCTACTTTTTTATGTAAATTTCATGCATTTTTTGCATTGCACCATTGATAATATTTACTAATGCTTCTGTTGTTTGTATTTTCTTTGGTTTCCACGCTGAACCAAAGGCAAAGCTAATAATGAAAAGAGAGGAAAAGAATATAGTAGGAGTATATTTTCTGTTGGACAATGCTGCAGAAATTTGAAACTTTTCGTGTTCCTCTATTTGTGTTGTAATGCCAAGTTTCTGTATTTCTTCTCACATTCATTCTCGAGTAAATAGCTGAAAGCATCTCTAAACTATGTGTCAAACCTAAACTGCATCCCAAACTTAACAGGTTACGTCCTCCCGTTGGTTTCTGTCAAAGAACTAAGGGCTCCTGATATAACATCTCGTTCAGGCATTTTACCAAACAGGCGGTGTTCTAGCAATATGGTCTCGGACATGGACCTCAAAAGGAGGATATTTCGACAATTGAAGCAAAATCTCATTCAAAGTGTGAACGCACTTATCAGGACAACCTGTGAATGAAGAGAATCAGAATTTGGAATTTCCTTATGTGCTAACTTCCTTTAGTGAAGACGATCAGGGAGGATTTGGAGGATGAAGAAAGAAAAGGAGGCAGGTGGTGAACAGATGAGCTCTTCTTTTATGAAATTGGTAAAATGGATCTTGTAATTTTCTTTTTGTCTATGTAAAGTGAAACTCTCCAAACCAGACTCAGGAACCAACGAACTAATGTTATGTACTCTATTGCTTATTATTTCCCTGTTATATTCGAGAAAAAATTCAAATTGTCACTTTTTTTAGATGCTCCGCAAAATGCAGCCACTTTTGTAATAAGTCGGATACCGATAACCCCCCCACTCTCTCTCTATATATATTACTTTACCTTACTACTATCTATAAATGAGAATGAATGTACGAACACAGACCTTCGGTTGTCTCTTTTTCTTGCAGATTTATTGATATATTTTTTCCCTGTTTGGCTAGCTATTCAGGACATGTATGTTCTAATATGTTGCCGATTTGCATGGACCTTGAAATTACTGAGATTTCTGAATTAAAAAATGTTGTGGTTCTGCATCTTCCCGTATTTGGATCAGTTTGCTTTTGTTTAATTTTCCTTTAAGACCTGTTCGACGAAATTGCCAAATGAAGGGAAACCATGTTTATCATGAATGGAGATGGGTTTGAAGAGACAAATTTATAATAAAAATATCACTGTTTGGCTAAAGAAGTTGACTGGGACCATGCATGGTAAGTCCGAATTTGCTATACCATTGTTGTGAATGTGTGTTTTAATTCTTTCTAACTGGAACTGGAACTGGAATCCCTTTTAGAGGGCTTATTATAGTGTAAAATTTTATGCATTCACATTGCCGATAAAGAGAGATAATCTAAATCAAACAGTAAGGTCTTTTTCATTTGGGAGCAGGGGAAGGCTGCAGAACAACTGATTTGGTGCTTTTACTTTTAAGTGCCCGCAGTTCTGTATCCAACTCATCAAGCAATCTTAGACTGAAATTTGAAATATCATGAATCTAACCAGCCAACTACAACGGTCATTATTTCTTTTGGTAATAAACTGTGAATATTACCGTAACAACCAAAAGCTTTACAAACTAAGAGCATCTTGTTCCCAAACCACCTTCTAGGAAGGGTGCTTAGAATTCTAGATCTCAGAAAGACAAATCCATCATCTATATAATCTAATTACAGAGCCTAGTAATCAAAACTGGACAGTGTCTAGCTCTCCTAGAACCTGTACAATTACCAATTCTCACCCTAAGTTCTTTTGGATCTGTAAAACTATAAACTCATTATTTACATTTAATTTCCTGAATATCCTCCAATTCCTAGCTTGCCATGTATAGTAAATCATGGCTCCATAAACAACAACACTAACTTCTTTTCTGAATTGTCTCCATTGCATGTTTCTGATCCATTGCAAGGTGCTTCTAACAGTCTTCTGTGGGAGAGTGATACCAGTCCATGTAGCCAGTTTTTCTCTTACTGTAGTAACCAATTCACATTCAACAAAGAGGTGCAGCTTAGTTTCAGGAACTCCAAGCTAGGGCTGGCAAGTGGGCCGGTCCTAAATGTGCTAGTCCTAAGTGGTCCCGGACTTCATGGACTTTTTATAGGAACCAGCCCGGGATTAGGACCACGAACTAATGGTCCCGGGCTAAGTGGGCTGGTCTCGGGCCTAAGTGGGCCCAAGTAGGCCCAATGGATAAACTTCCTATTTTTTTAAAATTTTTATAGAAGTTAGAAAAAAAGGTGGTAATAAAAATATCAAAGGTAATGTGTTATAATTTTTATTATAGCATTAACAAAACATGACAATATCTTTCTTAGTCTTCCTTCCCCTATGGAATGAGCACAACAAGGTGCTAATATTACCATTGAGAAGAAAAAGAAACTAATCAAGTTGTGCCAAAATATAAGTTACATATTAATTTACATGGTATCTCTTACAAACTTCATAAATCCATTAAGGTCCGAAGGCATTTCCGTTGGTGGTGGCGGAAAAGAAGCTTGGTCATCATCGCTTCTGGCGAAGCAGAATCCTCCGCAAGTTCAGCTAGCATTTTTTCGTAAGCTTCGTCTACCTCTGGTTGTGATTCAGCAAGTCCAAAATTTCTTCTTTCCGAATGGATCCAATCTCTGAAAAGTACTGATTTTTCCAAGCTCTCCCTCAGAGACACTCTATAATCATCGAGTTGAAGTCTTGCTTGACTGAAAGCGTTCTCCGATGCCACTATTGAAGCTTGAATAGTTAAAATATCTCGGGTCATCCTTGAAAAAATTGGAAAGTATTTTTCTTTGTCCTTCCACCATTTAAAAATATTAAAGGAGCCGCCGAGATTCACTTCCTCAATTTCCTGTGACAAATAAACTTCAAGCTCATTTAGTTGTGAAAAATCACTAGTACTAGAACCTTGAGAACCCCTGGACCCGGCCCAAGAAGTAAGTGCTCTTACTCCCACAGTTCTTTTAGATGATTGAGAATCAGAAGATGAAGGAGTTGGAACATTTGGTTTAGCCATATCTAATGCAGCTTGATAAGCATCATAAATAGTTTGAGCATTTATTTTGATTGAGGCTATTGTTTCCGGAAGTTTAGACAACTCCTCTTCTTCAAGTGTTAAACCATTATAAACAGTTTCATACCAAAATTGAGGACCTCCTAATTTTATAGTAGGATTTAACAAGGCAACAATACCATAAATAGGCGGAATAGGGAAAAAAATATTTTTTTTTAACTTTTTTCTCATAGAATCAATAGCTTGTTCATAAATTTCCTCACCCTCTGAAAAATGAGCAAACAAATTTGCAAGTTCTGTAATATAAACTAAACAGTTAGAAATAGTAGGATAATATTACCCAGAAAATTCATTTGTAGCAATATTAAATTTTTCTAAAAAATCTACAAGCATTTTAACATTAGCCCAATCCGCATTTGTAAGATGCTCATCATCATCACTTGCATGAGCATTAAACGTTGAGTTTATGGAGTTTCTATATTCATATGCAACAATTAAGCTTTCATACATGTAATTCCATCTAGTTGGACAAGGTTTAGGAACCTTTCTTTCTCTTAGGCCAAATTTATCGCATCTTTTAAAATATTCTCTAAGTCGACTTCTACGGTTTGAATAAAAAAAGCCAGTTAAGAGTCATTTTAACCTTTTCAATTTTAACATTTAAAATTCTCATACCATCACCCACAATTAAATGGTAACTATGACAAATACATCTAACATGAAAAATGTTACTAAATGCAGGACTTAGTGTAGTGGTAAGCAAAGCTAACATTTGTGTTACTAGTAGCATTATCCATTGAAACTAGCATGATTTTATCAATAATGTAAAAATATCTACAAATATCCATAACTGTGCCAACAATAAACTGTCCTGTGCGACGTGAATTAATTATTCTATAAGAAATACTGTGCTTTTGCATTATCCACTCCTCATCAATCCAATGTCTGGTAACAGTAAGATAATTACAGTCATTAAATATCAGTTGTAATAGCAACTCGATAATTTATATGAGTAAATAAATAGCGCAAATATTGTTCATATTCATTTTTATATATATAAATATCTCTCTTTATGGTTGTGCAAGGAAAACCTTTATGAGTAGGATTCCAATTTTTTTTAATATAATGCACAAAGTGAGGGTTAGAAGGAAAACTATAGGGTAAGCACATAACAGTAATCATTTTTGTCAATTTTTCCCGATCTTTTTTTGGATCATAATATAAAATATCACTGGTAACAGTGTTAATTCCCGGTTGAAATTGAGACCCGGTACTAAGGCCAACCTAACTAGGAGTAAGTAAACTTGACCCCTCGGCCAATGCTTTCATATGAAAATATTTGGCTTTATCTTGAGGGTGTATCAATATGTGTCTTTTCAAAGCCCCTCCCCCCCACCCGATCGTCAAAATATTAAAAATCTAACTCCTTGCCACAAGTTTTACACTTAGCCTTATTTTGTGAAATTAGTTGAGTAAAAAAAGGCCAAACAATAAATGTTTCTGTCCGTTTGGGATATTGTCTAGAAAAAGTAGGGGTAGTAACAGGAGGGTCAGACAGGGCATCATTTGGTTTATCATTAGTTGGGTTAACTTCAGGAGTAGGACTCGTGGGTGTATTGTCATCCGGTTGCGTTTCATCAAAATCTATTTCTTCATCATTATTTTCATCCATAGTTGGATTACCATAAAGAACATTCATATATTCATGGTTTAATTGTTCACCAGCTCCAAGATTATGCAAAAATTGACTCTCAGTAAATTATAATAAAGTATTATAACTATCAAGAATAGCAGCAGGTGTAGGACATGTATGGGGTTTGGGTCGGGGAGCCGAGGGAAGTGGAGGAGGAATAGATTGACCACTGGATTCACTACTCTTAGATTTTTCCTTATTTTTACTAAACATTTTTTTAAAGAATAAGCCATCTTAATTAATTAAGCAATACAAAGTAAATAAAACAAACAAAACTATAATATTAAAATTTAAGAGTTGGAACGAGTTTACCGAATTGACAAACAACTTGTTGAAAATTAATTATCGTTGAAGACTTCAATTCACCAACTTCACAATTTTTTACAAATTGCAACAATAAAGTAAGCAATTATAGAAGAAAATTAGAGAGAGATTGATGATTTTTTGTGAGAAAAATGAAAGAGTGAGGGGTATTTATAGTTGAAAATAGAGAAAAAGTATAATTATAAAAGGTTTGGGGTTAAAACAAAGTTTGGTTTGGGGTTAAAACAAAGATGGGGGTTAAATGACTATTTTGTAAATAGCCAACGACTATTTTGGCAAAGAAACAGCTACATTTTAAATGCCCTAACAAGCAAATTGTTTTTTAAAAAATAAGAGTCGTTGGGCCCGTTTAGGCCCATTTAGGACTGCTTGAACCGGCCCACTTCCCAGCCGATCCCGATCCCGGTCTCGTGGGCCTCGCATACTAGACCGGCCCACTACCCAGCCCACCTCCCCACGGTCCCGATTTTATACGGTTAGGACCGTTTAGGCTCACAACCCATATGAGCCGCGGTCCTGGACCGACCCATTTCCCAAGCTTATTCCAAGCTCACATAAGCGGCAATTCATGTTCCCATCAATGAGTATATTTAGTCTCAGTAACCTTTTCTTTGTAGCAATTTATCCTGATAAGCAAGCCATAAAATTACTCTTTGCCTAGGCAACATTACAACACTCCAAACCAAGTCAGCTTCTCTCATCCTTGTCATCTCCCCGAGTATTGGATTATAACTATATGATACTGAATAGGTGCCATTTGGAGTTAGCTTATAGGTGTCTCTGTTATACCATGGTGCCATCATCTCTTTAAGTGAATTCAACTTCTTCTAGCACCAGCTACACTCTTGAGGTGGGTTATGTCCCAAATGTCTCAACAGTTCTTTATATAAACCTCATGTACCTATTTTAACCACAACACAGTCTTCTTGGTGACTATTTGCCATAACAACTTACCAATTGATGTAATATTTCATAGTTTATATCCTTTTATGCTCAATCCTTCAAACTTCTTAGGCTTGCACACTTTATCCCAAGCTATCAAAGATACTTTACTTTGCCCTTTAGAGCTACTTTTTATCAATTTCTTTTATCACACTTTATGATAAAATGGATACAGCCCCCCAAAAGTTGTATATAGAGAAAAGAAAAGCAGTAATTATCTGTAATCTGCCAGCTTAAGAAAGCTATTTAGAAAAGCCACTTTTCATTCTTTCTGTGATCTTCTCTACAAGCTTGTGACATTCCACTCTATCCCACTTCTTTGAAGATGAAGGTAAGCCTAAGTATCTAATAGGTAAAGGACCTATTGAAAAACCTGTGCTGCTTAAAATCCTCTACTGATTATCTTCATTAATGCCTGTCAAGAAAATATTTGACTTGTCCAAATTTGCTTCCAGTCCAAAAGCTTCACTAAAATGAGTAATGGCCTCCATAATTCTATGGAGGTTAGATTTTCTTTGCAGAATAACATCAAATCATCAACAAAAATTAAATGTGTGAGTTTGGTGTTTTTGCACATTGGATGAAATTAAAAATCTCGCAAGTCAATTATCCTCCTAAGGACTCTAGTTAAATACTCCATGACAAACACAAACAATAGAGGAGACATAGGATCACCTTGTCTAAGCCCTCTCTTACCCCTCTCCATTAACTCAAACAATGAAGGTAGTAGAAGTGACACAACTCATTACTAGGTGGACAAAGTGTTGGGGAAACCCATACCCTTTCAGAACCTCTTCCAGGAAATTCCAACTAACCATGTCATAAGCCTTCTTGAGTTCAATCTTCATCAAGCATCTAGGTATAGTTTTTCTATTATAATACCTTAGTAGATCATGGCAAATCAAAACATTGTGAATTAAGGACCTCCCTCGGCAAATGCTGCTTGGTTTTCAGCAACCAAAACTCCAATGACCTCCCTTCCACAACGGCCATTATTATAAGGTGACTTACGTGAAACCTTCAAGAAAATGTGGTTGAAATAACAAATTTAATAACGAAAGATCAAGGGAGCTCAGGAAATTCAAGCAATCATCTTAAATTATATAAGTTGCTCTCTTGAGATGTTTAAATGTGTTATTAGAGTCATGTGACCAATAAAATTTCTCCTAATATTTGATAGCCTCTTTTCTATCTTTGAACTCAGATGAAGGTATAAATTTATGCACTAACTTGGAAGTTGCTTTATCATGTTTATCGGTTGCAGCCAAAATGGAAGAGTTCGATGCTCCTCTTTCCTACTGTTAATTTTGTAGGTGCCTAAATTTATTATTCAAAAGAGAGAAATACTTTCCTTATTTTGTGCATAAGTTTTCTGCAATTTGATTTATATAGAATGTTAAGGGGTCAGAAAGAAGGTGGAGTTCAGATGTTAAACAAATATGTACATAGGTACACTATATTATCAGCAACTAATTCCGCTAATTTCAGGGGACCGGGCTATGCCACTAAGTTCTTGATAAATTGTTTTTACTTTTACAAAGAAAATTAATTCTCTTTCTTAATAAAAGAAATCATACTACCTCCGTTCACAGTTTATGTGATGATTTTCGCTTCTCGATATTTAAACTATGAGAACTTTAGCTAACTTCTTAAAAAATACTAACTTTTTATCATAGAATTGTATAAGCATATAGTAAAGGTCTTTGAAATCCTGTGTGTTGGCAATTGGAATATTTCAGAAAATTAACCTCAGTCACTGCCTCTTTTTGAATCTTCATCTTTGCATTGGATGAATATTCTTAGTGTATTGTTTCCATTTAGTTGGTAATGTGCAGATTGAAATATCATAATCGAGTTGAGAGTCCCCAAATATGATTGCACCACACAAAATGTCTTCCTATCATGAATTTTGTTATAAATGAAGGTAAAGCGAAGTCACATATGGTTACTGTTGTTTATTGTTTGTATTCGTATGTATATTTGGTAGTTTTTTAAAAGGGAGCAGAATACTTTTTGCTGGACAAATTGCTAAATTGCAGAGTAAGTTAGCTCTTATCGGCCTGAGTTATACAAGGAACGAAGTTTATAACGAAAGAAATGATGAAGCAGCTGCAGAACTTAATGGATAAAAGACAAAATTCTTCATAATTATGATCGACATTTGTTTGTCTTGCGGGTCTATGAGACATTAGCACAATTCCTCCTGAAATCTTTTTTGGCGGCTGGTGTGGTGAGCCACTATACCTACTTTCTATATTTCTCATACTAAATGTAAAATGTAGAGAAGGACCACGTTGACAACTCTTCATTATTACTTCTCAAAATGAGAATGTGAGGACCCAATTCCATCATAGGCCGTGCTGGCAACCAACACCTGTCACGACCCAAAATTCACTAAGGATCATGATGGCGTCAGACACCGCTGTCAGGCAAGCCAACCAAAATACTTAATTAAATTCTCGTTTTGATAAATTTTAAAAACTATGATTTCTTCAATTTTACCAGTAAAAGATAATCGTTTCAAATCAAATATAAATGTTAAGAAGTTAATACAACATGCCCCTTAATCACCCAGAACCAGGTGTCACAAGTGCATGAGCATTTACTAGGAATGAAATAAAATACAGTAACTGTCCGGAATACAAGTGGACAGAAATGAAAATACAGTATAATACTCTGAAGGAGACTCTGCTGGCTACGATCGTCTCGATAAATGCAACTCACCTAAGTCTCCATATCAACCATGCCACTATGGCACTAGCCACACATAAACCTGTGCAACAAAAATGCACAACAAGTGTAGTATGAGTACGAAAATAACGTGTACCCAATGAGTGTCTCGTCTAATCTCAAAGAAGTAAAGATGAGAGGTTGACTTCGACATTTACTAGTGGTCCAATAGTAATATATTTTTTTAATGCGAGTAGTCATGAATTTATTAAGAACGACAGTAATTTCAAATAAGTCACGAACAGGTAAAATTCTTTTTTATATTAAAAGTCTCCGGATTCATAATCTATTAATTAACAATTACCTCAAGTCGGAGAGAGCAAATATCAATATCAATAAATCTCAAGGCAAGCAATACAAGCATGCGCAAATCATGCCGATGACGTACGACCCGATCCAACAATATTTAAATTGTGCATGCCAGAGGATCGAATGGCGCGAACCATAGATGCATCTATTTAATCTATCGAGGCGTTCAACCCGTTCCAAAATTAAACATACACAGATAGTCAATCAAGAAGTCAACATGGAACAATTATCCAAAGAAACGTCAATTCTCTTTTAAAGATTTTTGAAAATGAAGTTTAAATCTGTTTAGAAATTCATTTACTAATCCGATATGATTTAAGCAATTCAAACTGTCACAAGGTTACAAATATTCCAAATATAGCATGCTTTTGGGTCCTAGACTACCTGGACTTACACATAATAGTAGCTACGCACGGACTCTCGTCACCCCGTGCGTACGTAGCCCCCACAAATAAGAGCACATAACCAATTATTTCACCTATGGGGACAATTCCCTCTTACAAGGTTAGAAAGGAGACTCACCTTGCTCCGAAGATCCATAACCGACATTCCACGCTCTTCCGAAGATTCGAATCGATGCACAATGCTCCAAAACTAGCCAATAATTATGCAAATCTATTAATATATATTCAATTACTCATTACAATCCAATTATAACAATTCCTAACCCCGATCGAAAAGTTGACCAAATTGCCCTCCGACCCATGTACCCGGATTTCGAAATTTTTCGAAGATAAAGTTTACCCATGAACTCACGAACTCAAATATATGATTTTCTCTTAATTTCATACCCAAAATCGTGATCAAAATCCAAGAATGCGAATTTTCTAGGTTTTCCCTCAACCCCAAGTTTTTTACCAAATTTTCATGCTCAAATCCGTACATAATCATTATATTTAACGTCTAATGAGTGGGAAGAACTTAATTTGACATAGATGAAGAAAATCACTCTTCCAAAAGCCCCAAAATCGTCCAACTCGAAGTGAAAATGGGTGGAAATGAACCAAAACTCGATTTTTAAAGAGAGCTCACTGCCTCTGGTCCTTTCGCACCTGCGGTATCTTGACCGCTTCTGCGGTATCGCAGGTCCGGGGCTCCCAGCCCATTTCCGCTTCTGCGCTCCTTCTTCCGCAGGCGCGGTCCCGCTTCTGCGGTGACCTGACCGCATCTGCGGTCCCAGCCTTCACCCTTCACCACCGTATCTGCGTCCTTTTGGCCGCTTCTGCGGCTCCGCACCTGCGGCCAAAACTTCGCAGGTGCGGTTATACCAGATATCAGCTGCTTCAACTATTCTTTCCCACCCCAATTCAATCCGTTAACCACCCAATTCATTCAAATTAATCACTGCCTCCGATTGACCTCAAATTTTTCACACAAGTTGTATTTACCATTATAGACCTATTCCAACTTTCGGAATCAAAATCCGAGCCCAATATCAAAAAGTCAACTCTCGGTCAAACTTCCCAAAAACCTTCAAATTTCTATCTTTAGCCAAATAACTCAAAAATGACCTACGGACCTCCGAATTCACTTCAGATCGCGCTCCCAACACCAGAATCACCATACGGAGCTATTCCCATACTCGAAATCCCAAACGGACATCGATAACACTAAAATGCACTTCAACCCAAACTTATGAAATTTCTTCCAAAATGCTAACTTCCACAATAGGCGCCAAAACACTCCCGGGTCCTCCAAAATCCGATCCGGGCATACGCCCAAGTCCTAAATCACCATACAAACCTACTGGAACCTTTAGATCCTAATTCCGAGGCCGTCTACTATGAAATCCAATCTTAGTCAATTCTTTCAACTTAAAGCTTCCGAAATGAGATTTCCCTTTCCAAATTAACTCCGAACTTCCCGAAATTCAATTCTGATCGTGCGCACAAGTCATAATACCTGAAGTGAAGTTGCTCATGGCCTCAAACTGCTGAACAACGCGCTAGAGCTCAAAACGACCGGTCGGGTCGTTACATTCTCTCCCACTTAAACATACGTTCGTCCTCGAACGTACTGAGAACTGTACTGAAATAGTCTGAAATCACTGTTTAACACCTCGTGCACCTACCCGTGCTACCACAACTCAGTTGATCACGTTAGCTCAAACAATTCTGGAGATATTCCCTTTTATTCAAGCAAATAAGCCTTAGAGCTATATTCCAATGTCCGGAATTCTCTGCCAGGACTGTTTCCAACATACGATCACCATATCAATCACTATACACTGTACCCAAACATGACTGCAAAATTTTTGCTGAATTCACACCTTGCACCACTTTACTCACAGGACCACAATACCACTCTCTGATCAAATTAGTCGAAATTCCACGAATCTGATGCTCCCATTGCACCTCATGACATACATAGGTCTTGCTCTAACTCTTACAATACCGCCGCGATGGAAGAGATGTGTAGAAATTCATAACCAACTGCTGAGTCAACAATTCATTGGGTCTATACTTTTGACAAGAACCCTCACCTCATTCTGAACCAAATAATGATCTTAGCTCCTTAATATACTTCATATAATCAGATTGGACTGATCCTAAATCCAATGATCTCATCTCACCCAGTACGAACTGCTCAGGCAATAAGCCACTCAGACATGACCAAAAGTCTCATATGATGCCACAATGTGCCAATAGGCTACCAATTTGAACGTGATACAAAAGGAAAACAAACTCTGAAAAGAAAATCTAATTACCCCGTTCGCGAATCATACATGCGACGCGGTCAACATAATTAAACAAACACCCCGCTCATGAATAATATATGCGACGCGGGCACACAACTAATATGAGTTTTCCTCAGAAAGATAGGAAACAAAACACATAAAAACAGATATAGGAATCTGTACTCAATATCACCCTATTGCGGCGCACAACTCGATCCAAACAACATACCCATGGCGGCGTGACACCCGATTCACACATAAAATACACAAAGGAGTTGCATATCGAGCCAGATTGCTCATTACAACAAAATACCGAATATCGGTCACAAGCACACTAAGTGCATAATACCATCCCTGGGGAGACATATAGCGCCATAGGCTACAAAACTTAAGCACAACTGAGGTGTGATATACGATCTGAATCTCGAGAGCCATCTTGCTTATATAACATCATCTCTGCGCGGAACCTCAACACATAAGAAATTCACCAAGCCATCTCGCAACTCATACGACACAATGTATCATTACATGAAATAGCTGACGACGAAATAGTACCCCGACTACTCTTCCATAAGGAGCGCATTGCTGAAATGAACACATTTGACATGATATAGAGCCCATATTCACATTTAAATCCATCCACGGACCTCAAGGTGATTCTGATCACACCGAACTAGGCCAATAACCTTTCATGGGTCCATAATCACCCCCTTTTTTCTCATAACACACAAGAACAACCATCATAACCGGAGTAATCCTCCACAGTTCACAACCCAATAAACCAAGTGCCCTCCAGGCATCAATTCTCAATTTAACGACATCACTACAATTTTCATACTTGGTTTAACTTCTTCAATCAATCAAGTGACTACATGCCACACTTATACAACCTTCCCGTAGGGCATGCTCCCACAACCTTCCGCAACAAATAAAATGCTAACTTCCACAATAGGTGCCAAAACGCTCTCGGGTCCTTCAAAACCCGATCCGGGCATACGCCCAAGTCCAAAATCACCATACAAACCTACTAGAACCTTCATATCCCGATTCCGAAGTCGTTTACTCTAAAATCCAATCTTAGTCAATTATTTCAACTTAAAGCTTCCGAAATGAGAATTCCCTTTCCAAATCAACTCCGAACTTCCCGGAATTCAATTCCGATCGTGCACACAAGTCATAATACCTGAAGTGAAGCTGCTCATGGCCTCAAATTGCTGAAGGACGTGCTAGAGCTCATAACGACCTGTCGGATCGTTAAAACACCGTTGTTAAGCAAGCCAACTTCAATCAACTAGTAATTTCCCGTTTAAATAAATTATTAAGTAGTAACACTTCCTTATTTGTTAAAAAGATTTAGAAATTTGCAAGTGTATCATAAGTAAGCGGAAGCAATAAGTACTAATCGAAAACATGTAAACAAACCCAAAATCATAAGTCTATTAGTATGTGTGCCAAGAACTGGTGTTACAAGTGTGTGTGCAATCTAGTAGAATATACAAAAGAATACCAGCCTACTGTCTGAAAGGAAATAGATAGAAAAGTAAAACATAAGGAAGACTTTAGCTGCTGCAGGACGGCTCGGATGACAGCTCACCATTAAGTCTCTAAGTGGGGATTAACTACGCGCGTCGGACGAGTAACTAGATCCACCTGCCTCAGATCATGTACAATTAAGTACAGAAGTGTAGTATGAGTGCATAAACAATATGTACCCAGTAAGTATTCAGTCTAACCTCAAAGAAGTAGTAACGAGGGGTCGACTTTGACACGTACTATGGGCAAAAATGATATAATCAAAGTATTATACTAGGCATAGATTTCATGAATAAAACTGAAAGCTCAATAACAGGGAATGATGGATTCTTCTTTCACAAATATAAATTTCAAATTTAGTTATATCATGTAACAACTTATATTTCAAGACATTTAACCAATTTCAATAATGGAGAGTTCCAAAAAATTATTATGCGCAAATTATGCCGAGGTCATACGCCCGTTCCAACAATACATACATATATATATATATATATATATATATATATATATATATAAACTGTGCACTACTGGAGGGTCGAACAACGCGAACTAGATGCATCTATTTACTACCGAGGTGCTCGGCCGATCCACAAACAACGATTACTTTTAAGAAAACACAAATTTCTCATTTACAGTCAAGTATCCCATTCAAATCTTCAAGTAAGTGAATTTTACCGTATACATTTCTTTTTATCAATTCCTAACATGATTTAAGTGATTATATTAGCAAGTAAGGACGCAAAAATTTCAAATATAGCATGATACGAGTCCTATACTACCCAGACAATAGCATAATAGTAGCTACAAATGGACTCTCGTCACCTTGTACGTACGTAGCCCCCACAAAAAGGTACAAACATTTATTTAATTCACCTATGAGGTTAATTCCCTCTTACAAGGTTAGAAAGGAGACTTACCTCGTCTCAGAGCCTACTTTCCAATTCAAGAATGCGCTCAAACCTCCGAATTTGATGCCAAACGACTCGAACTAGTCAAATATTACATAAACTAATCAATTTATGCTCAAAAGTTCATATCGCCACTATCAAAGTGATTACCCACCCCATATTGTAGGATTCCTTAAATTCACCCCGGGCTTACGTGCTCGGACTCCGGAAATTTTCAAAGAAAGTTGTTACCCATAGCCTTAGGAACATAAATATGTAATTTTTACTAAGTTCCATAACCAATTTCATGGTCAAATATCATTTTTATTAAAAAGCCTAGGTTTTCATCTAAATCCTTGATTTTCACTAATTTTTACGTGTTAATTTACCCATAATCTATGTATCTAACTAATGTTGTGTAGAAATTACTTACCTCAAAGTGCTAGGTGAAAACTCTCTTCCAAAAGCTTCAAATATCGCCTAAGAGATGAAGTAAAATAAAATAAATGGCCTAAGTCCCGCATTAAAAGAGCTGGACACAACCCTCTGATATCGCATTTGTGACAAAAGGTTCGCAAATGCGACAAAAGCCTCGCAAATGTGAAGCCTGGGCTTCAGCTGTTGGAGTTGCAAATGCAACTAAAGAGTCGTAAATGCAACTTCTACAGGGATCGCAAATGCGGCATATGTGTCACAAATGCGAACACTTCCTGGGTCGGGATCCTTCGCAATTGCGAAGCCCTCCTCGCATTTGCAAAAAAACTCTTGCAATTGCTAGACCAACAGCTGTTGCCAAGAACACCAGAAATCTGGTGTGTTTTCAACTCCTTTCACATGTCCAAAACTCACCCAAGCCCTTGGGGCTCCACACCAAATACTCACACAAGTTTAACAACATCATAAAAATTCGCTCTCGCGATCGAAACATTGAAATAACATCAAAAACCACGAATTGGACGCCAAGACGCATGCATTTACTCATGAACTCCAAAAACTTCTAAAACACTTCCGCGCGTCTGATTCCTATAAAATCAACTCGGAATGACGCCAAACTTTGTGTGCAAGTCCTAAATAACATTACAGACCTAATCCAACTTCCGGAACTGAAATCCAAACCCGATATCAAAAAGTCCACCCTCGGTCAAAATTTCAAAAAACTTCAAGTTCTAACTTTCGCCAAATGACTCCGAAATGACCCACGGACCTCCGAATCCACTTTCTAATGCGCTACTAAGTCCAGAATCACCATACGGAGCTATTCTCAGGCTCAAAATCCCAAACAGATGCCTAGAATATAAAAATCCATTTTAACCCAAACTTATGGAGCTTGCCCAAATTTTCAACATTCACTATTAGGCGCTGAAACGCCCTCGGGTCATCCGAAACCCGATCCAAAATACACCCAAGTCCAAAATTATCATACAAACCTATTGGAGCCATCAAATCTCGATTCCGAGGTCATTTACTCCAAATGTTGACCAAAGTCAAACCTAGATTTTTAAGCTAACTTAAGGAACCAAGTGTTCCGATTTCAACCCGAACTCTTCCAAATCCCGAACTAATCATCCCCGTAAGTCATAAATCAGTAAAAGTAAGTAAGAGAACTATCTCTTAGGGGAACAGGGTTCTAGAAAGCAAACGACCAGTCGGTCGTTACATTCTCCACCTCTTAAACAAATGTTCGTCCTCGAACGGGTTTAGATTCATACATGAAGTGATGAATAAGTTTGGATATCTGCTTTGCATGTCGTCCTCAGACTCCCAGGTTGTCTCCTTGACTGGTTGGCACCTCCACTGAACCTTTACCACAGAAATCCTCTTGGACCTCAACTGGCGATCTTGTCTAGCAACAATGGAAACTGGCTCCTCCACATAACCCAAGCTCTCATCTAGCTGGATAGTGCTGAAGTCTAACACATGTGACAAGTCGGCGTGATACCTCCGGAGCATAGACACATGAAAAATCGGATGAAACCTTGATAGGCTGGGAGGTAAAGCAAGCTCATAAGCAACCTCCCAACTTGCCTCAACACCTCAAATGGGCCTATAAACCTTGGGCTTAGCTTGACCTTCTTCCCGAATCTCATAATACTTTCATCGGCTAGACTTTCAAGAGAACCTTCTAGCCGACCATAAATGATAAATCACGTGCCTTCTGATCCGTATAACTCTTCTGTCTAGACTGTGCTGTGCGGAGTCGCTCCTGAATCAACTTTACCTTTTCCAAGGCATCCTTCACCAAATCAATACCATATAACTTAGCCTTACCAGGCTCATACCACCGATAGGAGAATGACATTGCCAACCATACAAAGCCTCAAAATGGAGCCATCTCGATGTTGGGCTGATAACTGTTGTCGTAAGCAAACTCGGCCAAAGGCAAGACCTGATCCCACTGTCCCCCAAAGTCAATCACACATGCTCTGAGCATGTCCTCTAATATCTGAACTGTCCGCTCTGACTGCCTATCGGTCTGTGGATGGAATGCTCTGCTGAGCTCTACACGGGTCCCCAACTCACTCTGTATAGCTCTCCAGAAATGTGAAGTGAACTGAGGGCCTCTATCTAATATGATGGAAACAGGCACACCATGCAATTGAACTATCTCCAGAATATAAATCTGGGCCAACTTCTCTGAAGTATATGTAGTCACAACCGGAATAAAGTGTGATGACTTGGTCAACCTGTCGAGAATGACCCAAACTGCATCAAACTTCCGCAAGGTTCGCTGCAATCCAACTACGAAGTCTATAGTGATGCACTCCCATTTCGATATAGGTATAGTCATCTGGTGAAGTAGGTCACCTGGCCTCTGGTGCTTATACTTGACCTACTGGCAATTTAGGCACCTAGATACATACTCAACTATGTCTTTCTTCATCCGCCGCCACCAATAATGCTGTCTTAGGTCACGATACATCTTCGTAGCACCTGGATAAATGGAATACCGAGAACTGTGTGCCTTCTCTAGAATCCTCTCCCTCAAGCCATTGACATTAGGAACACATAGACGACATTGGAGTCGTAGAACACCATCCTCGCCAATAGAAACCTCCTTGGAACCACCCTGTAGTACCGTCTCTCTGAGGACTGCCAAGTGTGGATCATCAAACTATCGAGCCTTGATCTGCTCCAATAGTGAAACTAGGCAACAACACATGCAAGAACTCGGCCGGACTCTGAAATATCCAACCTCACAAGTCTGTTAGCCAAGGACTGAATGTCTAAGGCTAGTGGCCTCTCCTCTGCTAAACTGAATGCTAAGCTACCCATACTCTCTGCCTTTCTGCTCAAGGCATCCCCGACCACATTTACCTTGCCCAGATGATAAATAATGGTGATGTCATAATCCTTCAGTAACTCAATCCTTCTACGTTGCCTCAAATTGAGATCCCTTTGTTTGAACAAATGTTGTAAGCTGCGATATCAGTGTAAACCTCACATAACACCCCATATAGATAATGCCTCCAGATATTAAGAGCATGAACAATCGTGGCATATACAATAACTCGCCCCTCCTACATCAATACACAACCCAAGCCTATGCATGAAGCGTCGCAATACATCGTATACATCCCTGAATCAGAAGACAACACTATAACCGGCGCTGTAGTCAAAGCTGTCTTATGCTTCTGAAAGCTCGCCTCACAATTATCGAACCAACGGAATGGAGTATCCTTTTGGCTCAATCTAGTCAGAGGTGTTGCAATGGATGAAAAACCCTGCATAAACCGGCAATAATAACCTGCTAACCCCAAGAAACTCCTGATCTCAGTCACCAAAGCGGGATGAGGCCAACTTTGAATTGCCTCAATCTTCTTGGGATCCACCTTAATACCCTCTCCTGATACAACATGCCCCAAGAATGCCACAGACTCTAGCCAAAATTCACACTTGGAGAACTTAACATACAACTTCTATTCTCTCAAGGTCTGAAGCACCACTCTCAAATGCTGTAGTATGAGTACAAAAATAACGCGTACCTAGTAAGTATCCAGTCTAACCTCGAAGAAGTAGTGACGAGAGGTCGACTCCGACACTTAGTGGTGGTCCAATAATATGATAATATGAAATTATAATAAAGCATGATATAGAACAATAAAACTCAGAAGAAGAAATAACTAAACAAGTCTTCACCATATTTAAGATCTTAAATCACTTCCTTCTGTTAAAACATATGATCACACATTTTTTTTTACCAATTATTATAAAAGGGACTTCTAGTTCTATTATCACACACGAATTCCACCAAGGACGTTCGGCCCGATTCAACATAAATGTAAACTGTGCACTGCCGAGGGTCGAATGACGCGAACCATAGATGCATCTATTATCCCGCTCGCGAATCATACATGCGACACCATCAAATATCAATTTAAGGATTTACCCCGCTCACGGATCATACTTGCGACACAGTCACACATATATTTCTTAAGTTATTAGTATTCTTCCATTCTTTTCAAAATATGAAGTTCAAATGAAGACTTTTAAGATCCCAAGTCAACTCCTTTCAAAACATTTAATAAGCAAACTCAATCTTGCTCCCTCTCAAGGCAAATAATAAATGTAAATCTATAACAATATCATCAAGGCATGCTATAAGCCTAAAACTACCCGGACATAAGCATAGCTAGTAGCTACGTACGAACTCTCATCACCTCGTGCGTACGTATCCCCCCAAATATTTGCACATAATAATTTAGTTCACCTATGGGGTTAATTCCCTCTTACAAGGTTAGAAAGGAGACTTACCTTGCTCCGAAGTTCCATAACCGGCTCCCAAGCCCTTCTAACGACTCAAACCAAAGCCCAATATTCCAAAACTAGTCAATAATTATGCAAACCCATTAATATATACTCAAATAATCATTATAATCCTATTTAAAACAATTCCCAACTCCGCTTCAAAAGTCGATAAAATCACCCTCGGGCCCACATACCCGGATTTCGAAAATTTCGAAGATAAACTTTACTCATAACTCCACGAACTCAAATATATTACTTGTTTCCAACTCCATGCCCAATTTCGTGGTTAAAATCCAAAATACCGATTTCTAAGTTTTTCGTCAAAATCCAAAATTTTCTATAATTTTTCATGTCTAAATCCATATATGAACCTTGTATTTAACTCAAAACTAGTAGAAATCACTTATCTCTTGATGATGATGGAACCCCTCTCAGAACGCTCTCAAAAATTGCCTAAGACCACAAATGGGCCAAGTCTCGGAACAAAAGCCCTTGGCTCAGACGCAGATGTCGCATTTGCTCACAAATGCGAAGCCAAGTTGTCCCTACTCAGGTCGCATTTACAACTAGGATCTTCGCAAATGCAAAGAGTACAATCATCGCAAAAGCGATAATTACTTCGAAAATGTGATCTTTCCCTCAGCAGCCTCATGTTCGCAAATGCGATAGTCGCATTTTCGACAAATACATCACAAATGCGATCACATCAGAACCAACAATCCAATTTATTCACCAAACACTCCGAAGCTATTCCGAAACTAACCCGAGCCCTTGGGGCTCCAAACCAAACACCTACACAAGTCTAGAAACATAACACAAATTTTCCTGAGGCCTTAAATCATATCAAACAATGTCGAATTCATGAATCGCACCGCAATTCAAGCTTAATGAACTTTAGAACTACAAACTTCTACATTCGATGCCAAAACCTATCAAATAACATCCGATTGACCTCAAATTTTGCACACAAGTCACATTCGATATTAGTGACATACTCCAACTTCCGAAATCAGAATCCGACCTCGATATCAAAAAGTCCACTTCCAGTCAAACTTCTCATAAACCTTCAAATTTCTAACTTTCGCCAAACAACTCCAAAATGACCTAGAGACCCCCAAATCTACTTCCGGACGTGACCCCAATACCAGTTGCGCCATACGGAGCTATTCCCAGACTCAAAATCCCAAACGGACATTAATAACATAAAATACACCTCCACCCCAAATTCATGAAATTCTCCCAAAATGCTGACTTCTACAATAGGCGCTGAAATATTTTCGGGTCATCCAAAACCCTATCCGAACATACGCCCAAGTTCGAGATATTCATACGAACCTGTTGGAACCTTCAATCTCGATTCCTAGGTCTTTTACTCAAAAATCCAACCTTAGTCAATTCTTCCAACTTAAAGCTTTTGAAATGAGAATTTTCTTTCCAAATCAACTATGAATTTCCCGAAATTCAATTCCGACCATGCGTACAAGTCATAATACCTGAAGTATAGCTTCTCATGGCCTCAAACCGCCGAACGACGTGCTGGAGCTTAAAACGACCACTCGGGTCATTGCAGTAACCAACGCGACAAAAGCCTAGCAAATGCGAAGCATGGGCTTCAGCTGCTGGGGTCACAAATGCGACTTCTGCTAGGATTGAAAATGCGGCATAAGTGTCGCAAATGCGAACACCGCCTGGGTCGGGCTCCTTCGCAACTGCGAAGCCCTCATAGAAAATGCGAGGTTCGCATTTGCGAGACCTGCATCTGTTTCCAATAACACCAGAAATTTTGTGTGTTTTCAACTCCTTCCACATGTTTGAAACTCACCCGAGCCCTTGGGGCTCCACACCAAATACTCGCACAAGTCTAACAACATCATACAAACCTGCTCGAGTGATCGGAACACTGAAATAACATCAAAAACCACGATTCTTATCAAATCAACTCGGAATGATGCCAAAATTTGCGTACAAGTCTTAAATACATTACAGACCTACTCCAACTTTCAGAACTAAAATCATTACCCGATATAAAAAATTCCACCCTTTGTCAAACTTTTCAAAAACTTCAAGTTCTAACTTTCGCCAAATGACACCGAAACGACCTACGGACCTCCGAATACACTTCCGGACGCGCGCCTAAGTTCACAATCACCATACGGAGCTATTCCTAGGGTCAGAATCTCAAACAGACGCCTCAAATGTAAAAATCCATTTTAACCCAAACTTATGGAATTTTCCCAAATTGCCAGCTTTCGCTATTAGGCGCCAAAATTCTACCGGGTCATCCGAAACCCGATCCGAACATACACCCAAGTCCAAAATCATCATACAAACTTATTGGAACCATTAAATACCGATTCCGAGGTTGTTTACTCCAAATATTGATCGAAGTCAAACCTAGACGTTTTAAGCCAACTTAAGGAACCAAGTGTTCCGATTTCAACCCGAACTCTTCCAAATCCCGAACTAACCATCCCTGCAAATCATAAATCAGTAAAAGTAAGTACGAAAAGTCTCATTTAGGGGAACGAAGTTCTAGAAAGTAAAACAACCGGTCGGATCGTTACAAAAAATAATGTGACTTCTCTTTTTAGTACCTGTTACATGGGAGGAAAGCTCACCTTGAGATGAACATTAGTTGTTTTACGCTTTTTGTTTGCTGCGGATTATGCTTTGACCTCACTTTTTTTCCTTAAAGCTTTTCTTTGATTTTAAAAAATAATACTTGCTTGATGAATGATGTGGTATCTTAATGATATGGAAAAGGTTTAATAGAGTAGTGTCACTTTTAAATTTGAAAAATATTTTGAATAATGGTACCTCCTTTCCATAAGGAGTTTTCCTTCACCACTAGATTCATGTGCTTAATGTAATATCGTAGATGGAAAAATGATTTTAGGGGGAAAAATTTCTATGCAGTTGGAGCACGAATTTTGGAATTCCTCTACCACATGGAAAAAGGTATGAAGATGCTTTCGCAATTTACTCCCTGCTATGTTACGTTTAACTGTAATTGTTGAATACAAATCACGATGTCGTTATGGATCGGGCGCATTTCCTACGGCTCAGGTGATGAGTTGGCCGGCTATCATCATTTGGGTTTGGTTTTGGAATCAAAAGATGGTTGCTGAAACAGCTAACAGGGAATGGCCAGCCGCAGCAATGGAAGGTTGCCTAACCACTTTCTTTTTAGGTCTTGGGGGACAAGGATCGGCAAATATGTTTTGGTCCCTTCTTTGAGACCCAGTATGCTGGAAATTAGCCTGCGTAGGATCTTTTTCCTGAGATCAACAATTTGCTTTTCTTCTTGAGACCAGAAGCGTTGGTGAAGTCGTCAAGTAGATCGAAGAGGCCTTGAGCGGAATGCGAGCTTGCTTCCGTGATTAGCATGAGATCGTCAAGGTGAGTAACCGGGTTGGTTTTCTTCTCGAGGCTGCATTGGTTTTATGGCTCCTCGATTGCACCGTTCTTCGAAAAGAATTGGTTGCCCTTCCATAACTATGCTGAAGAGAAAGGGAGACCTTTATCCCCTTGTCTTAGGCCATGGGTGCTTTTTAAGTACCCGAAGGGCGAGCCATTGCAAATAACCGAGAAAGAAGGAGTCGAGATGCATTCGTTTTTTCCAATTGATCCATTTCTGATCAAAGCCCAGGTCTCTTAGAGCATCAAGAAAGAAGTTTCTATTTACCGAATCGAATGCTTTGTGCAAATCTATTTTTGCAGAAAACTGTGGAGCGGTCAGTAGAATCTTTATACGAGTTCGAGGCGTGTAGCTTATAGTTACAGTTAGCCGACTCAATAGAAGAATGAAATAGGTGGGATCAGAGAGGGAAGTGACATCCAACTTGGGAAGCTCGGTACCACTAGTAAGAGGAGTGGCCAAAGGACGAGAATCAAGCATGTCTGCACGAGGCAAGAGATCTAGGGCATATTTCCGCTGACGAAGGATAAGAGTGCGCCCCTGCCGATACACTTCCATACCAAGAAAGTAGTGGAGAAGGCCCAAGTCTTTCATATTTTCATGAGCATGCAAGAACGAAAGAAGAGCAAGTATTCCCTGTTGATCACTACCTGTGAGAAAAAGATCATCGACATATAAAAGAAGGTAGATACTATCCCCAGATGTGTGACAAATGAATAAAAAGGTATCACAGGCACTGCCACGGAATCCCTTTAGAGCACAATATAGTGCGGAAACAAGTGAAAAAAGCTCTGGGAGCTTGCTTCAGTCCATAAAGAGCTTTGTGAAGTCAGCAGACATATCCTGGATGAGCGGTATCCAGAAAACTAGGAGGTTGAGACATATAGACCCCCTCCTCAAGAGTTCTGTGTAAAAAGGCATTACAGACCTCCAGTTGCTTAAGAGCCCAATTATATGTGCAAGCGAGATAATTTATAATACGAATAGTAGTAGGTTTGACAACAAGACGTGAAGGTACATCTGTGGCTTTGGTTAGGTAGATCTGGCCACCACTGCTTTTTGTCAAGCTTAATAGTGATGGTAGCTGTAGAGATGGTATTTGTGGAGGTGGTGGTGTTGTCAGAGATAGTATGGGTGCTCTTATTATAGCTTACTCCATTCCCTTGGGTGCTAGAACTGGCAACTGGGCAGAAGCAAAGGCCATGTTTTTTGGCCTTAAATGGTACATTGAAAGAAGGTACAGGTTGGTGATAGGGGAGACTGATTCCTTATTGCTGTCAAGATGCACTTCACGAATGTGCCTTATGCTGTTGAAAGCCTAGCTTATCCTCATCCATCCTAGTTAGCAGTTCCAGCTCCGTATCAAGGTCACTATCATCAATATCGATCTCATCAAGAAGAAAACTTTCAGGCTTCTTATCCAGGAACTTGTCCAGAAATACCGTAATGAAAGGAACATAGGAGTTTGTCGCTAGGTATTTGACCAAACTAGGGAGTTGGGAGGTAGGAAAAATGTAGAAAGGGGAAAAAGTAAGAGCAACAGTAGAGTTTCGTTGCCCTATAGCCTAATATGTAAAGAGCTTAATTATTAGGCTCCGGAGAACTCTTTAACTTTCTTTATTTAGTTCAGCTCCAACGTTGAATAAACATAATTATTTTCATTTGGAAGGTAGGTAGTATATTGTTGAGCTTGTGGTATAAATACATATACATCCCATTCAAATTGACACTATTTTTCTTCTTGGCACTCTATCTCTACCTTGTTCCATTTTGGCCCTCCAATTCTATTTTATATGTTCCATTTTGACCCTCCAACTCTATTTCTTATGTTCCACTTTAACACAAAAGCTAAAACCAATGCAAAAATTATAGCGCATGTGTATACAAAAATTTGAGGTGTAATAAATATCCAATTAAATAATGGTACTCTATTTTTTCATACATTTCAAACGGGATAAAACTAAAATACCCGAACCCGACCGTATTTTTTCATCCACTGTTGCTCCATTTCATTCTCTAAGTTCCAAAGATTTCATCTGCCGATTTCATACCTGCTGACCATATTTTTTGTGATTTTATTTCATCTAAATGGTCCAGGTATGAAATCGGCAGATGAAAGCTTTGGAACTTAGAGAATGAAGATGGGACAACAATGGATGAAAAAATACGATCGGGTTCGGATATTTTAGTATTGACCCGTTTGACATGGATGAAAAAATCAGATAGCAACATTTAATCAGATAGCCACCAATTCACTCGTATCTAGCCACAAGTTACTTAATTACATCAATAAATGCTAAATGAATCAATTCTAATGCATGAAAAGAGTTTTCTAAAGTTTTACCTAAAAAGTCAAATATCTCCCCCGGGCCCACTTGGTCAAAACCCGAGGTTCGAACCAAAATCCGATTACCCATTCCCCCACGAACTCAAATATATAATTTGTTTTGAATCGGACCTCAAATCGAGGTCCAAATCCCAATTTTTTGAAAAACCTAAGTTCTACTCAAAACACCCAATTTCTCCCATGAAAACCATTGATTTTGAGTTGAAATCATGTGAAACAATGTTAATGATTGAAGAAAACGAGTTAAAATTGACTTACAATCGATTTGGAAGAAGAGTTATCTTTGACAAATCGCACGAGAGTGTTTTGGTTTTGAAAGAGTGTGAAAAATGAAAGATTTTCGGCTAAGCTATAAAATTGCAGGTTGCAGATGTCGCAATTGCGACCAGGGTTTGCAATTGCGAATCCAGACTTCTGTTAAGTCGCATTTGCGAAGTTGCTTTTGCGAACCACATGTCGCATTTGTGACGACTGATCAAAAGGGGGAAACATCGCATTTGCGATAAATTCCTCGTAATTGCGAGAAAGGTTGGCCTGGGCTATTTTCGCATTTCCGACATAGCCTTCGCATTTGCGAGCCAGGCTTCGCTAATGCGAAGCCAGCAGGCCTGCAATGCAACAGCTGAAGTCTGCAACTTTTCAAGTCCAAAATTCACCTCGTGCCCTATCCAAAACTCACCCGAGCCCTCGGGGCTCCAAACTAAATCTGCACACCACCGTAAAAATATCATACGGACTCGCTCGTGCATTCAAATCATTAAAATAACATCAACAACTATGAATTTAGCATCAAAATCATGAAATTTCTTAAGAACTTCAAATTTTCCAATTTTCTCAAATACGATCTGATTCACGTCATTTCAAGTCCGTTTCTTACCAAATTTCACAGACTTATCTTAAATCACATATAAGACCTGTACTGGGCTCCAGAACCAAAATACGGGCCCATACCATCAAACTTTAAACACATTTCACTTTCAAAAACTCATAAATATTCCAGAAAATAATTTTCTTTAAAAATTCATTTCTCGGGCTTGGGACCTCGAAATTCGATTCCGGGCATATGCCCAAGTCCCATATTTTCCTACGGACCCTCCGGGACCATTAAATCACGGGTCCAGATCCGTTTACTCAAAATATTGACCGAAGTCAACTTAATTCATTTTAAAGTCAAAGTTTATTATTTTCACAGATTTTCACATATTGGCTTTCCGGCTACGCATCCGGACTGTGCATGCAAATCAAGGTGAGACAGAAAGAGGTTTTTGAGGCCTTAGAATGTAGAATTTAATTTTAAAAGAAGTGATGCCCGTTTGGGTCATCACATCCTCCACCTCTAAAACAACCGTTCATCCTCGAACGGACAGAAGAAGGAAGTACCTGAGTTGGGGAAAAGATGGGGGATAACGGTTCCGTATATCAGACTCAGACTCCCAGGTCGATGCCTCGGCAGGCTGACCTCTCCACTGAACACGAACAGGAGGAAAACTCTTCGATCTCAACTAACGAACCTGCTGGTCTAGAATAGCTACCGGCTCCTCCTCATAGGACAAGTCCTTGTCCAACTGGACAGTGCTGAAATCTAATATGTGGGATGGATCACCGTGATATTTCTAAAAGTATGGACACATGAAACACTAGATGCACGACTGATAAGCTCCGCGACAATGCAAGTCTGTAAGCCACCTCTCCCACTCGATCAAGAATCTCAAACGGGCCAATGAACCTAGGGCTAAGCTTGACCTTCTTCCCAAATCTCATCACGCCCTTCATAGGCGGCACCCGAAGCAATACCCGCTCACCGACCATGAATGCCAAATCTCGAACCTTTCAGCCGGCATAATATTTTTGCCTGGACTGAGCTGTACGAAGCCTATCCTAAATAATTCTGACCTTGTCCAAAGCATCCTGTACTAGATCTGTACCCAACAACCGAGCCTCTCCTGGATCAAACTATCTAACTGGCGACCGACACCGCCTACCATACAAAGCCTCATAAGGAGCCATCTGGATACTCGACTGGTAGCTGTTGTTGTAGGCAAACTCTGCTAAAGGCAAAACTTATCCCATGAGCCTCCAAAGTCAATGACACAAGCTCAGAGCATATCCTCCAAAATCTGAATGGTCTGCTCGGACTGCCCGTCCATCTGAGGATGAAATTCTATGCTCAACTCAACCTGTGTGCTCAACTCTCACTGAACCTCTCTCTAGAAATGTGAGGTAAACTGCGTACCTCGAGCTGAAATGATAGACACGGGCACACCATGAAGACGAACAATCTCCCGGATATAGATCTCAACTAACCTCTCGGAAGAATAGGTGTCACGACCCAAAATCCACTAAAGCTCGTGATGGCGCTGGACACCGCTGTTAGGAAAGCCAACCAAAATACTTAATTAAATTCTCGATTTAGCAAATTTTTAAAACTATGATTTTCCTTAAATTTTTACTAGTAAAAGATAATCATTTCAAATCAAATATGAATGTTAAGAAGTTAATACAAGATGCCCCATAACCATCCCAGAAACCGGTGTCACAAGTGCATTAACATTTACTAGGGAATGAAATAAAATACAGTAACTGTCCGGAATACAAAGTGGACAAAAATGAAAACATAGTAAAATACTCTGAAGGGGACTCTGCTCGCTGTGGGTCGTCCCGATAAATTCAGCTCGCCTAAGTCTCCGTATCAACCCTGCCGCTATGCCACTAAGACACTAGCCACATATGAACCTGTGCTACAAAAATACACATCAAGTGTAGTATAAGTACAAAAACAACGTGTACCCAATGAGTATCCCATCTAATCTCGAAGAAACAGAGACGAGAGGTCGAATTCGACACTTACTCGTGGTCCATTAGTAATGTATTATTAATAGGAATAATCATGGATTTATTAAGAACAACATTAATTTCAAATAAGTCATAAACAGGTAAAAGTTCCTCTTTATATAAAAAGTCTTTAGATGACATAATTTATAAATTTTCAATTATCTCAAGCCGGGGAGAGCATATATCAATATCAATAAATCTCAAGGCAAGCAATACAAGCATGCACAAATCATGCCGAGGACGTACGACCCGATCCAACAATATTTAAACTGTGCACTGCCAGAGGGTCAAATGGCGCGAACCATAGATGCATCTATTTAATCTGCCCGTTCTAAAATTAAGCATACACAGACAATCAATTAAGAAGTCAACATGGAACAATTATCCAAAGAAACGCCAATTCTCTTTTACAGATTTTTGAAAATGAAGTTTAAATCTTTTTAGAAATTCATTTACTAATCCGATATGATTTAAGCAATTCAAACTGTCACAAGGTTACAAATATTCCAAGTATCGCATGCTTTTGGGTCCTAGACTACCCGGACTTACACATAATAGTAGCTATGGACGGACTCTCGTCACCTCGTGCTTACGTAGCCCCCACAAATAGGAGCACATAACCAATTATTTCACCTATGGGGACAATTCCCTCTTACAAGGTTAGAAAGGAGACTCCCCTTGCTCCGAAAATCCATAACCGGTATTCCACGATCTTCTGAAGACTCGAATCGATGCACAATGCTCCAAAACTAGCCAATAATTATGCAAATCTATTAATATATATTAAATTACTCATTACAATCCAATTATAATAATTCCTAACCCCAATCAAAAAGTTGACAAAATTGCCCTCGGTCCCACGTGCCCGGATTCCGAAATTTTTCGAAGATAAAGTTTACCTATAAACTTACGAACTTAAATATATGATTTTCTCTTAATTTCATACCCAAAATCGTTGTCAAAATCTAAGAATATGAATTTTCTAGGTTTTCCCTCAACACCAAGTTTTTACCAAATTTTCATGCTCAAATCCGCACATAATCAATGTATTTAACTCAAGATAGGTGGGGTTAGCTTACCTTGTCCTTGATGATGAAAAACCCCACTTGAAGCTCCCTAAAATCGTCCGCACCAAATGAAAAATGGGGGAAATGACCAATCCCTCGATTTTTTAAAGATCTTACTGCCTCCAACACTTCCGCACCTGCGGTCACACGACCGTTTCTGTGGTTCCGCAGGTGCGGCCCCACTACTGCATCTGCGGTCCTTCCTAGGCCCCCTATTTCCGCTTCTGCGCTCCTTCTTCCACAGGTGCGGTCCCGCTTCAGTGGCGTCTTGGCCGCATCTGCTGTCCCATCCTTCTCCCTTCTCAACCGCATCTGCGCTCTTTTGGCCGCTTCTGCGGCTCCGCACCTGCGGCCAAAACCCCGCAGGTGTGGTTACACCAGGTATCAGCTGCTGAAGCCCTTCTTCAAACTCCAAATTTGATCCGTTAACCATCCAGAATCCACCCAATGTCCCCAGGACCCCAACCAATCATGCCAACCAGTCCCAAAACACATTACGGACTTGCTCGAGGCCTCAAATCATATCAAACAACGCTAAAACCATGAATCGCACTCCAATTCAAGCTTAATGAACTCTAAAATTTCAAACTTCTACTTTCGGTGTTTAAACCTATCAAATCACGTCCGATTGGCCTCAAATTTTGCACACAAGTCATATTCATCATTACAGACCTACTCCAACTTTCGGGATCGAAATCCGACCCCAATATAAAAAAGTCCACTTCCGGTCAAACTTCTCAAAAACCTTCAAATTTCTATCTTTAGCCAAATGACACCAAAATGACCTACGGATCTCTGAATCTACTTTCGATCGCGCTCCCAATACCAAAATCACCATACGGAGCTATTCCCAGACTCAGAATCTCAAACGGACATCGATAAAACTGAAATGCACTTCAACCCAAACTTATGAAATTCCTTCAAAATGCTAACTTCCACAATAGGCGCTGAAACATTCCCTGGTCTTCCAAAATCCAGTCCGGACATACGCCCAAGTCCAAAATCATCATATGAACCTGCTGAAAACTTCAAATCCCGATTCTGAGGTCGTTTACTCAAAAATCCAACTTTAGTCAATTCTTTCAACTTAAAGCTTCCGAAATGAGAATTCTCTTTCAAAATCAATTCTGAATTTCCCGGAATTCGTGCGCACAAGTCATAATACCTGAAGTGAAGCTGCTCATGGCCTCCAACTGTTGAATGATGTGCTAGATCTCAAAACGATCGGTCGGATCGTTACATTCTCTCCCACTTAAACATACGTTCGTCCTCGAACATGCTGAGAACTATACTGAAGTAGTCTGAAATCACTGTTTAACACCTCGTGCACCTACCCGTGCTACCACAACTCAGTTGAGCACGTTAGCTCGATCAATTCTGGAGATATTTCCTTTTATTCAAGTAAATAAGCCTTAGAGCCAAATTCCAACGTCCGAAATTTTTTGTCAGGCCTGCTTCCAACATACGCTCACCGTATCAGTAACTACACGTAGCACCAAAACATGATTGCATACCATAGTCAAATTCTCACCTTGCACCCCTTTACTCACAGGACCACAATAACATTCTCTGATCAAATTAGTCGAAATCCCACGAATCTGATGCTCCCATTGCACCTCATGACCTACATAGGTCTTGCTCTAACTCTTACAATACTGCCTAGACGGAAGAGGTGTGTAGAAATTCATACCCAACTGCCGAATCAACAAATCATTGTGTCTATACTCCTGACAAGAACCATCAACTCATTCTGAACCAAATAATGGTCTTAGTTCCTTAATATACTTCATATAATCAGATTGCACTGATCCTAAATCCAATGATCTCGTCTCACCCAGTACGAACCGCTCAGGCAATAAGCCACCCTGGATATGATCAAAAGTCTCATATGATGCCACAATATGCCAATAGGCTATGAACTCGAACGTGACAAAAGGAAAACGAACTCTGGAAGGAACTACTAAACTCACGCACTAATATGGACTTTCCTTAGAAAATAGGAAACAAGGCATACAAAAATAGCATATAGAAAACTGTACTCAACATCACACTGTTGCGGCGTGCAACCCGATCTAAATAACATACCCATGGTGGCGTGCCACCCGATCCACACATAAAATTCACATAAGGAGATATACATCAAGATAAATTGCTCATTACAACAAAATGTCAGATATCGGTCACAAGCACGCTAAGTGCATAATACCATCCCTGGGGAGACATATAGTGCCATAGGCTACAAAACGCAAGCACAACTGAGGTGCAATATATGATTTGAATCTCGAGAGCCATCCTGCTCATATAACATCATCTTTACGTGGAACCTCAACACATAAGAAATTCACCAAGTCGTCTCACAACGCATACGACGCAATATATCATTACATGAAATAGCTGACGACGAGATAGTACCCCGACTACTTGTCCAAAGGAGCGCATTACTGAAATGAACACATCTGGCCCGATATAGAGCCCATATTCACATTTAGATCCATCCACAGACCTCAAGCTGATTCTGATCACACTGAACTAGGCTAATAACCTTTCAAAGGTCCATAATAACCCCTTTTTTCTCATAACACACGATAACTACCATCATAACCGGGGCAATCCTCCATGGTCCACAACCCAATAAGTCGAGTACCCTCAAAGCATAAATTCTCAAATTAATGATATCACCACCGTCTTCATACTTGGTTGAAATCTTCAATCAACCAAGGGACTACATGCCACACTTATACAATCTTCCTATGGGGCACGCTCCCATGACCTTTTGTAATAGACAACAAGTATGTGTATCTATACCACCAGCCGCACTAACGCTAAGAAATCGTTCAAGAATCCATAACCAGGATGCAAGGCCTTTTTCACAAAACACTGATCTCAGGTGACGCTGAAGATGATACCCACTTACTTTAAACATCGGAACTCCTTTACTACTCATCCGAGCTCGTGACATCCTTGTCAACACCGAACTGCAACCTTGATCCTCACTTCAAATTCCATACCACTCACTGCACCCAACATGCCAATATATGATAGAACACGATTTTCATCATAACTCCGTAACCACTAATAGATTAACACTTCATCATATAAAACTTTTCACTTAACTCACTTGAGGAGAACCATAGCAACACACAGGTGAATTCTCATAACCGTAGAATATGCAAATCTCTAAGTAGTGGTCTAATACACTATAGCCCTTCTAGGATCCGCCTACACATAACAGGCCATAACAGTGGAATACTTCTAAATAACATCAATTATGGTGGCCGACAGGCCTCACCCGTACCGTCACAAATCACTTGCATAACTTAATCACACTAAGGGAACTAGTCATTGCCATCATCATGCCAATTAAATCATGGTTAAGCAATCTACTTCTTCTATCTTAACCTCAATTGCCTTAGGAATAATAATAGTTCCATTCAACACATAGCGAACTCAATCCTTACTCCTCCCGAGTGACCTTGAATCACGAGACCATGCTCTCTCAAATCCCACGAACCATTTCATACCTCTTTTGTGCACGCATTTTGCATCCTTAACTAGTATGCCCATTCTAATAATCCCACTACGAATCCGAAGTCTTTTCTCATTTTCCTCCCAAATGCTACACTATAAGTCAAAACATCAAGAACATCCTGGGCCTCTTCTCATAAGCTGCTACAAAAGCTTGATTCTTAACCGTACCTATAAGCTCGAAATCAATAGGTACCACACTTTACCCCTTTGAATCTACTAGGACCGTTGTTGAGAGCCACCCGCTCTGACTTGGCCTCGAATATAATCAACTCCGGGAATCTTCTAGTATATGAATACCTTCTCGGCGAAGCACCCGACAGAATCACTTCCCTTGAAACCCACATCTATACAAGGCATAAATCCCGAATCCTTCCCCAAGTCTGAACATGAGCCAATAAGGACAACCATAGCACACCTTTTCCTTTACTCAAATTACCACTTATGTTCCTTTCCGTAGCTGAAATAACCCATCAATATGCTAATAAACAGAAACCTTACAAGTAGTTAACCATGCAACCCAATCATAGGCGGTAGGACTCTCCCACTTAGCTTGGAGCTACTACTACATAACTCTGGAACCCACCAAGATTCTTTACTTTTGATTGACATATCCTTGGGAAATCAATCGCCAAATTCCTCGAAATCCTTTCTCGCAACATTCCCATGTTCGATTTCTTACTGGGTAGCCTGTAGGACTCTTCGCAGAAGCTTCGCCAACCACGCGACCACTGATCTGCTCACAGAAGATAACCCACCTGAGTCCGAGCTCACTCTCTAGCTGCACAAGTCCCTTTACCCCTCATGGACATCAATTAATTGTGCGGCAACATCTTTCCAATTCAAAGTTGTGTTGTATCCTTCTTCATTTCGAGCAGCTCCTTTTCGTTATATCAAATCTCCTGCCGCATAATAGCCCATACTTCAGATTAAATCCATAGACCCTAATCACCAATCACTAAAATTCCCAAATCATTCCAGACTCTCCTTAAGGTGCGTAATCATCCTACCACAAAGCCCACACGCAACTCCACCACTCTCCCACTTTGGCGGAACTCACCCCTTTAATTGACTACTCGACCTTTGCTTTTTATAATTGGCCTTCTAGAAATTTTAACCAACGCCTGACACTCTCCACATGTCTTTCCTCATCCTTTGCTGCTCAGTTGTTGCCTTAATAAAATCTATCTTCGTAGCATTTGAACCCACAAATCGCTACTAACTTTAAACCTTTCCGGAGATCATCTTTCTCGAGCCGTCAACATTAGAAATACCGATTCAATCCTGAACCATCGCACCCTAAGATCTATGACAGTCGTTTCTCCAATATTATTCCATCACTCCAAATCTGGACATCCCTAGGCCAATTGCTTTTCCTCCGCCGAACATGAAATATCAAATGTCTGAATCGTGCACTGAGTATACTTCCTTTCAAATCATTCACTGCCCCAACACATAGGCAAGTATCCTACTATCAAGTCAATATTATGCGATAACCATTCGTGAGCATCATAACAACCTGTGCATAGCCTCTAAGATCTTAGAAGCAGAACTACCAAACCGAAACAATAGAAAATCCTTCCGCAAGGCAACGACAATAGCCCAACCAACTACACCGGGAGAAACATCCCGCACCACATCTGTAGTACCATTACAATTCTTCAACTCTCGATTTATAACAAGCGCTTCACTTCACATAAGATTGAGTAGGAAAGAAACAAAGGCATAAGCCTCAAAGGAATCAAATCACACGATGAGGAATCAAGAAGGGAAGTACTCCTAACAGCCCTGTAGCCTCTCGAAGATAAGTACAGATATCTCCGTACCGATCCACATGACTCTACTAGACTCGCTCATAACTCGTGAGACCTAAGGGAACCTAGTGCTCTAATACCATGTTGTCATGACCCAAAATTCACTAAGGGTCGTAATAGCACCGGACACCGCTACCAGGCAAGCCAACCAAAATACTTAATTAAATTCTCGATTTAGCAAATTTTCAAAACTATGATTTTCCTTAAATTTTTACTAGTAAAAAATAATCATTTCAAATCAAATATGAATTTTAAGAAGTTAATACAAGATACCCCATAACCATCCTAGAAACAGGTGTCACAAGTGCATGAGCATTTACTAGGGAATGAAAAAAATACAGTAACTATCCAGAATACAAAATGGACAGAAATGAAAACACAGTAAATACTTTGAAGAGGACTCTGCTCGCTGTGGGTCGTCCCGATAAATGTAGATCGCCTAAGTCTCCGTGTCAACCCTGTTGCTATGCCACTAAGGCACTAGACACATATGAACCTGTGCAACAAAAAATGCACAACAAGTGTAGTATGAGTACGAAAACAATGTGTACCCAATGAGTATCCCGTCTAATCTCAATGAAGTAGAGACGAGAGGTCGACTTCGACACTTACTAGTGGTCCATTAGTAATATATTATTAATGTGAATAATCATGGATTTATTAAGAACGACATTAATTTCAAGTAAGTCACGAACAGGTAAAAGTTCCTCTCTTTATTAAAAGTCTCCGGATTCATAATGTATAAATTTTCAATTATCTCAAGCTGGGGAGAGCATATATCTATATCAATAAATCTCAAGGCAAGCAATACATCTTGCACAAATCATGCCGAGGACGTACGACCCGATCCAACAATATTTAAACTGTGCACTGCCAGAGGGTCAAATGGAGCGAACCATAGATGCATCTATTTAATCTGTCGAGGTATTCGGCCTGTTCCAAAATTAAATATACACAGACAGTAAATCAAGAAGTCAACAGGGAACAATTATCCAAAGAAATACCAATTCTCTTTTAAAGATTTTTGAAAATGAAGTTTAAATCTTTTTAGAAATTCATTTACTAATCCGATATGATTTAAGAAATTCAAACTATCACAAGGTTACAAATATTCCAAGTATAGCATGCTTTTGGGTCCTACACTACCCGGACTTACACATAATAGTAGCTACGCACGGACTCTCGTCACCTCGTGCGTACGTATCCTCTACAAATAGGAGCACATAACCAATTATTTCACCTATGGGGACAATTCCCTCTTACAAGGTTATAAAGGAGACTCCCCTCGCTCCGAAGATCCATAACCGATATTCCACGCTCTTCTGAAGACTCGAATCGATGCACAATGCTCCAAAACTAGCCAATAATTATTCAAATCTATTAATATATATTCAATTACTCATTACAATCCAATTATAACAATTCCTAACCCCAATCAAAAAGTTGACAAAATTGCCCCCGGTCCCACGTGCCCGGATTCCGAAATTTTTCGAAGATAAAGTTTACCTATAAACTTACGAACTTAAATATATGATTTTCTCTTAATTTCATACCCAAAATCGTTGTCAAAATCCAAGAATATGAATTTTCTAGGATTTCCCTCAACACCAAGTTTTTACCAAATTTTCATGCTCAAATCCGCACATAATCAATGTATTTAACTCAAGATAGGTGGGGTTAGATTACCTTGTCCTTGATGATGAAAAACCCCACTTGAAGCTCCCCAAAATCGTCCGCACCAAATGAAAAATGGGGGAAAATGACCAACCCCCCGATTTTTTAAAGATCTTACTGCCTCCAGCACTTCCGGACTTGCGGTCACACGACCGCTTCTGCGGTTCCGCAGGTGCGGCCCCACTACTATATCTGCGGTCCTTTCCAGGTCCCATTATTTCCGCTTCTGCGCTCCTTCTTCTGCAGGTGCGGTCTCGCTTCTACGGCATATTGACCGCATCTACGGTCTCAGCCTTCTCCCTTCTAAACCGCATCTGTGCTCCTTTGGCCGCTTCTGCGGCTCCGCACCTGCGGCCAAAACCCCGCAGATGCGGTTACACCAGATATCAGCTGCTGAAGCCCTTCTTCAAACTCTAAATTTGATCCGTTAACCATAAGGAATCCACCCGAGGCCCCCGGGACCCCAACTAATCATGCCAACCAGTCCCAAAATACATTACGGACTTGCTCAATGCCTCAAATCATATTAAACAACGCTAAAACCACGAATCGTACTCCAACTCAAGCTTAATAAACTCTAAAATTTCGAACTTCTACTTTCGGCATTTAAACCTATCAAATCACGTCCGATTGGCCTCAAATTTTGCACACAAGTCATATTCACCATTATGGGCCTACTCCAATTTCCGGAATCGAAATCCGATCCCGATATCAAAAAGTCCACTTCCGGTCAAACTTCTCAAAAATCTTCAAATTTCTATCTTTAGCCAAATGACTCCAAAATGACCTACGGACCTCCAAATCTACTTTCGATCGCACTCCCAATACCAGAATCTCTATACATAGCTATTTTCAGACTCGGAATCTCAAACGTACATCGATAAACCTGAAATGCACTTCAACCCAAACTTATGAAATTTCTTCAAAATGCTAACTTCCACAATAGGCGCCGAAACATTCTCGGGTCTTCCAAAACCCAGTCAGGACATATGCCCAAGTCCGAAATCATCATACGAACCTGCTGGAATCTTCGAATCCCGATTCTGAGGTCGTTTACTCAAAAATCTAACCTTAGTCAATTCTTTCAACTTAAAGCTTCCGAAATGAGAATTCTCTTTCCAAATCAACTCCGAACTTCCCGAAATTCAATTCCGATCATGCACATAAGTCATAATACCTGAAGTGAAGCTGCTAATAGCCTCAAACTGCTAAATGACGTGCTAGAGCTCAATACGACTGGTCAGGTCGTTACAATAGTAGACTGCCATAGAATGAAATGTGCTGACTTGGTCATCCTATCAACAATAACCCACACTGTGTCGAACTTCCTCTGAGTCCGTGAGAGTCCAACAACGAAGTCCAAATTGATCCGCTCCCACTTCCACTCGGGAAGTTCAATCCTCTGAAACAAAGCACCGGGCCTCTGATGCTCGTACTTAACTTGCTGTTAGTTCAAACACCGATCCACATACGCAACGATATCCTTTTTCATTCTTCTCCACCAATAATGCTGCCGTAAATCTTGATACATTTTCGCGACGCCGAGATGAATAGAGTACCGGGAACTGTGGGCCTCCTTTAAAATCAACTCTCGAAGCCCATCCACATTAGGCATACAAACTCGACCCTGCAATCTCAAAACTCTATCATCTCCTAAGGTAACCTGCTTGACACCTCCGTGCTGCACCATATCTCTAAGAACACACAAATGAGGATCATCATACTGCCAATCTTGGATACGCTCCAATAAAGAAGAACGAGCGACTATGCAAGCTAATACATGGTTGGGCTCAAAATTATCCAACCTCACAAACTGGTTGGCCAAAGCCAAAACATCCAAAGCAAGCGGTCTCTCACTGACCGAAATATAAGCAAGACTACCCATACTGGCTGACTTCCTACTCAAAGCATCGGCCACCACATTGGCCTTCCCGGATGATATAAAATGGTGATATCATAGTCCTTTAATAGCTCCAACCACCTTCTCTGCCTCAAATTTAGCTCCTTCTGCTTGAACAAATACTGCAGACTCTTGTGATCCGTGAACACCTCACATGCCACGCCATATAGATAATGCCTCCAAATCTTCAACGCATAAACAATGGCTAGCAACTCCAAATCATGACCCGGATAGTTCTTCTCATGAATCT
The DNA here is from genome assembly GCF_000393655.2 of Nicotiana sylvestris. Classification (NCBI taxonomy): domain Eukaryota; kingdom Viridiplantae; phylum Streptophyta; class Magnoliopsida; order Solanales; family Solanaceae; genus Nicotiana; species Nicotiana sylvestris. The sequence goes on along the minus strand of NC_091059.1, from coordinate 92,513,246 downwards.
TCAACTACCGCAAAGCATAGGCAATGACCTTTCCATCCTGCATCAACACCGCACCAAGTCCAATACGAGATACATCACAATAAACTGTATAAGGCCCTAAACCTGTGGGCAAAACCAACACCGGTGCCGTAATCAGAGCTGTTTTGAGATTTTGAAAGCTCGCCTCACACTCGTCCGACCATCTGAACTGGGCACCCTTCTGGGTCAACTTGGTCATTGGGGCTGTGATAGATGAAAACCCCCCACAAACCGATGATAGTAGCCTGCCAATCCCAAGAAGCTCTGGATCTCTGTAGCTGATGCTGGTCTAGGCTAGTTCTTGACTACCTCAATCTTCTTCGGATCAACCTGAATACCCTCTGCTGATACAACATGACCCAGGAATGCAACTGAACTCAACTAGAACTCACATTTCGAAAACTTGGCGTACAACTAGCTATCCCTCAAAGTCTGAAGAACCACTCTAAAATGTTGCTCGTGCTCCTCCCGGCTACGAGAATAGATCAAAATATCATCAATGGAGACTATCACGATCGAATCCAAGTAAGTCCTAAACACTCGATTCATCAAATCCATAAAAACTGCTGGGGCATTTGTCAACCCAAATGACATAACCAAGAACTCATAATGCCCATACCGAGTGCGAAAAGCTATCTTAGGGACATAAGATACCCTAATTCTCAACTGATGGTAGCCAGATCTCAAGTCAATCTTCGAGAATACCTTGTCACCTTGAAGCTGATCAAACAAATCATCAATCCTCGACAATGGATACATATTCTTGATTGTAACCTTGTTCAACTGCTGGTAATAAATATACATTCTCATCAATCCGTCCTTATTCTTAACAAACAACACCGGCGCACCCCAAGGCGAAACACTCGGTCTAATGAAACCTTTCTCAAGTAAGTCTTGCAACTGCTCCTTCAACTCTTTCAACTCAAGCGGGGCCATACGATACGGCAGGATAGAAATGGGCCGAGTGCCTGGAGCCAAATTAATGCAAAAGTCAATATCCCTGTCGGGTGGCATACCTGGCAGGTCTGAAGGGAATACCTCAGAAAATTCACAAACAACGGGCACAGAATCAATAGAAAGAACCTCAACACTAGAATCACGAACAAAGGTCAAATAGGCCAAACACCCCTTCTCAACCATACGCCAAGACTTCATATAAGAGATAACACTGCAGGTAGAATGACCAGGAGTCCCTCTCTACTCTAAACAAGGTAAACCCGACAAGGATTAGGTCACAGTCTTGGCATGACAGTCTAAGATAGCATAATAAGGTGATAACCAGTCCATCCCCAATATGACATTGAAATCAACCATGTCCAGAAGAAGCAAATCTACACGAGTCTCAAGACCTCCAATCACAACTATACATGAACGATGGACTCAATCTACCATAATAGAATCACTCACCAATGTAGACACATAAACAGGAGCACTCAAAGAATCACTAGGCATGACCAGATATGGTATAAAATAAGATGACACATAGGAGTATGTAGATCCCGGATCAAATAAAACTAAAACATCTCTACTACAAACCAGAACAATACTTGTGATAACAACATCGAAAGCCTCAGCCTCGGGCTTGGCTGGAAGAGCATAATATCGGGGCTGGGCCCCACCAAATTGGACTACATCTCTAGGACGACCTACTGCTGGCTGGCCTCCACCTCTAATACCTCTACCTCCACCTCTAGCACCTCTACCCCCACCTCTAGCTGGCTGGGCAGGCTGTGGAACACTCGGTGCCTAAACCATGGCGCGGGAGCCCTGATGCTGAGAGCTACTCGGTGCTCGAGGGTAAAACCTAACAATGTGACCCATATCACCACAAGTGTAACAAGCCCTCGGCTGCTGAGACTGCTAACCCTAATGACCTGGATGACCACCCCGAAAACTCTGAAGCGGCGGTGCACTAATAGGAGCTTATGGTGCACTGTAGGACTGCTGATCAGAATACTACATATGGGAACCGCGACCACCTGAAGCACCGTGAGAAACCTAAAGTACTAACTGAAAAGGCCTAGGACGATGGCCTCTACCATACGAATCCCTGCCTCTAGACGAGGTACCACTGAATCGTCTTGAATGATGAGGCCTCTTGTCAAACCCCTGACCACCTCCCTGCGATAGAACCATCTCAACTCTCCTGGCCACATTGGCTGCCTCCTAGAAAGAAATCTCACTCACAGTCTCCTTGGCCATCTGAAGTCGAATCGGCTGAATAAGTCCCTCAATGAACCTCCTTACCCTCTCCCTCTCGGTGGGAAGTATGATAAGAGCATGACGAGCCAAGTCGATGAATTTGGTCTCATACTGAGTAACAGTCATAGAACCCTGCTGAAGACACTCAAACTGCCTCCGATAGATCTCTCTCTAAGTGATGGGGAGAAACTTATCTAGAAATAGTTGAGTAAACTGCTCCCAAGTCAAAGCTGGTGATCTGACTGGTCTAGCCGAGCAATAATCTCTCCACCCAGTCTTGGCGGATCCAGGCAAGCGAAAAGTAGCAAAATCGACCCCATTGGTCTCCACTATCCCCATGTTCCTGAGAAGCTCGTGAGAGCTGTCTAAATAATCATGAGGATCCTCAGAAGATGCACCGCTGAAAGTGGTAGTGAAGAGCTTGGTGAACCTGTCCAACCTTCACAAAGCATTGGCAGACATAGATGCTCCATCACCGATCTGAGCTACCATGCCCGGCTGAACTGCTCCAACTGGCTGAACTGCTGGAGTTTGGAACTGGGGATCTACCTACTCCGGAGTGCGAGTAGCAGGAGTATGGGCTCCTCCTCCAGCCTGAGAGACGACCGATGCTACAGGAAGTAAGCCTGCCCGGGTGACACCCTCCATAAGGCCCACTAGATGGACCAGAGCATCCTGGAGTATAGAGGTAGCAATAAACTCCTCTAGGACCCGAGCTGGGCCCACCGAAACTTCCAGGTCTGAAACCTCAATATCAAAGTCAACCTGAGACTTCGCTGCTGGTGCTGTTGCTTTGGGCTGAGCTCTGCCTCTACCTCGGCCTCTAGCACGACTTCGGCCTCGCCCTCTGCCCCTTGTGGGAGCTGCTGCTAGGGGCTCGGGCTGCTGGTCAGTGGATGAGGAAGCACGTGTTCTCGCCATCTACAAAAGAACAGAGTAGAAATCCAATTAACATTGAGAAACCAAACCGCATGAGAGGAAAGAATAAATGTGAAGTTTTTCCTAACTCTGTAGCCTTTGGGGGATAAATATAGACGTCTCTGTACCGATCCCTCAGACTCTACTAAGCTTTTTTGTGAACTGTGAGACTCATGTAACATAGAGCTCTGATACCAACTTGTCACGACCCAGATTTCCCGCCCTCGGGAGTCGTGATGACGCCTACTAATGTGAGCTAGGCAAGCTGACTATTTGAACCAATTACCTTTTTACCCTTTTTTTTTATTCTTTAACAATTATAAAGCAATAACGTGTAGACAACAGAATTTACAATAAGTGGAAGAAAAATAATAAATTATCTGAATATGTATCTAATACAACTGTTTGAGCATCGACTACCTAGAACTGGTGTCACAGTTTCACAGACGATCTAAGAATACTACATACAAATTCTGAAAGATAAAGATATATTATTTCTGAACTAAGTAAATAAAATAGGAGTAAAGGGATAGAGGGAGACGCTAGGGCCTGCGGACGCCTGCAGGACTACCTTGGATCTCCGCGTGGACTGAAGGCAGCCACCCAATCTACGGTCCAAAAGCTGCTGCTCCGGGATCTGCACACAGTGCAGAGTGTAGTATCAGCACAACCGACCCCATGTGCTGGTAAGTGCCTAGCCTAACCTCGGCGAAGTAGTGACGACGATAGGACTAGACTACCAAATAAACCCGTGCAATTTAACTAAATCCAGCAAAAAAAGAAGAACAATAATATACAGTCAAGTATGGGAGGGGTAACATGCTGCGGGGAACTATCAATTTAGAATTAAAAGACAACAGGTAATTAAAAGAAACGACATATCTCAGATATCAACCAGGAATCGGGAATCAGGAATCAATAAGTACACGACAACACCCTTCGTGCTTTTACTCTCGTCCTCACCAAAGCAATCAAGTAATGAAAATGTGCACATCACCACCCTTTGTGCTTCTACTCTCGTCCACACCAAAGCAATCAAGTAATGAAAATGTGCACGACATCACCCTTTGTGCTTTTACTCTTGTCCTCACCATATAATCAATATAATCATCACGGAATGGTACATCGTGCGGCACAACATCGCCCTTCGTGCTTTACACTCTTTCCTCACAAATCATACATGGCATCACCCTTCGTGCTTTAACACTCTCTCACCAAAATAATACACGGTATCACCCTTCGTGCTTTAACACTCTTCCTCACCCAAACAACAATCACAAACAATAGGGCAAGGGAATAAATGAAATTACAATAATAATTCCGGCAAGGGAACAATGGTTCAACAATCAAGTCCCGGCAAGGGAACAACATCATAAGAAGCATCAACACCCCAGCTAGGGAGATAACATTAAAAACCACAATATCCCGGCAAGGGAGATAATATAATGATTCTCTTCTCTTTTTTATTTTTACTTCACAACTCACTTCACAAATTGAGCCAATGCTCTAAAAGGTTCAATTACCACTTATACTTTCACATTTCATTATACAACTCGAGCCAACACTCCTCAATGTTCAAATGTTACAATTACTTCCACAAACTTTGCCCAACAATAAAAGTCATCACCAAAGCATGAATAATACAACGAAGTCATAATAATCACAATATAAGACTCACGGGCATGCTTGACACCAACGTACAGATACTCGTCTATGCCTATACGTCGTACTCAACAAATACCACATAACAAATAAGACTCGACTCCTAATTCCTCAAGCTAAGGTTAGACCAAATACTTACCTTGATGCCACAACACAATTCAAGCATCTACTATTGCTTTACCTCTTGATTCCACCACCAATTCGCTCATATCTAGCCACAAGTTACTTACTTACAACAATAAATGCTAAATGAATTAATTCTAATACATGAAAATTAGTTTTCCAAAGTTTTACCCAAAAAGTCAAAAATTGCCCCCGGGCCCACATGGTCAAACCCGATTACCCATTCCCCTACGAACTCAAATATATAATTTATTTTGAAATCGGACCTCAAATCGAGGTCCAAATCCCCAATTTTTGAAAAACCTAGGTTCTACCCAAAACACCCAATTTCCCCCATGAAAATCATTGATTTTGAGTTGAAATCATGTGAAAAGATGTTAATGATTGAAGAATGAGTTAAAATTGACTTACAATCGATTTGGAAGAAGAGTTGTCTTTGAAAAATCGCCCAAGAGTGTCTTGGTTTTGAAAGAGTGTGAAAAATGAAAGATTTTCGGCTATGTTATAAAATTGCAGGATGCAAATGTCGTAATTGCGAACCCAAACTTTTGCTAAGTTCGCATTTGCGAACCACATGTCGCATTTGCGAACCACATGCCAAAAGGGGGAAACATCGCATTTGCGATAAATTCCTCGCAATTGCGAGGAAGGCTGGCCTAGGCTATTTTCGCATTTGCGACCTATCCTTCATATTTGCGAACTCGTATTTGCGAGCCAGGCTTCGCTAATGCAACGCCTGCAGGCCTGCAATGCAACAACTGAAGTCTGCAACTTTTCAAGTCCAAAATCCACCCTGTGGCCTATCCAAAACTCACCCGAGCCCTCGGGGCTCCAAACCAAACCTGCACACCATCCTAAAAATATCGTACGGACTCGCTTGTGCATTCAAATCACTAAAATAACATCAACAACTATGAATTTAACATCAAAATTATGAAATTTCTTAAAAACTTCAAATTTTCCAATTTTCACAAATATGATCCGATTCACGTCATTTCAAGTCCGTTTCTTACCAAATTTCACAGACTTATCTTAAATCACATATAAGACCTGTACGGGACTCCGGAACCAAAATACGGGTCTGATACCATCAAACTTTAAACACATTTCACTTTCAAAAACTCATAAATATTCCAGAAAATAATTTTCTTTAAAAATTCATTTCTCGGGCTTGGGACCTCGGAATTTGATTCTGGGCATACGCCCAAGTTCCATATTTTCCTACGAACCCTCCGTGACCGTCAAATCACGAGTCCGGGTTCGTTTACCCAAAATGTTGACCGAAGTCAACTTAATTCTTTTTAAAGTCAAAATTTATTATTTTTCACAGATTTTCACATATTGGTTTTCCGGTTACGCGTCTGGATTGTTCACGCAAATCGAAGTGAGACAAAAAGAGATTTTTGAGGTCTCAGAACACAAAATTTACTTTTAAAACAAGTAGCTCATCACACAAAGGGATGCTAATTGAAAGAAAGCTTCCTCAAAATCGTCAGCATGAAAATTTTCTAATAAACTGCACTTGGAGAATTTGACTTAATTATTCTATTCAGACATTTAGTTACTTGACAAGATGAACTCAACAAATGTCTCATAAATGTACTGGCCAATAGATGTCTTAAAATTTTCTTTAAAATGCTCTACTTTTTCATGGTTATCATCATGTGAATATTCATTCTTTTCTTTTAGCTATGTAAGATCAAACACATTCCTAAACTTTAAATTGAAATATTACTGTCCAAGTTCAAACATTTACTCATTTGCTGAACTGAATGATAAAAAAAAGAGAAGCAAAGTGTGTTCTTAAATTTGTATGTATCCGAAGCATTAATTTGCATGACTATAATTCCTTCTGAAATAAATAAAAGAGAAAGATTATGCAAAAAATATTAGAGGGTTAGTAAGTCAAATTTGATGGTGTTCCCAACATATAATCTTATAATATAATGAGATAATATGAGATGTAGTCCCAATCATTTTCAATTTATTTCAAGTCTCATATAAATAATGAATGGTTTTAGAGGACAATATGAACTACTAAAAGGAATACCACATAAAAACCAAACCAAGCCTTCTAAAATAATATTTTTATAATAGAATAATAAAATATCACAATTTTATAGGAAAACTTACATAGAAGAGGCTTTCAAATTTGTAGTAGATGTTTATCTGTGAATAGCTCTGTGGAATTCACTAGTCATCTTTTTCTACATTGCAAGAAAATATAGCATATTGGGCACTCTTCTTGAATACTTTGGTATGGATTTGGTGATACCTAAAGATGTAGACGCTAGCAAAATAAGAGTGTAGCAGCATCTAACTCATTGAAAGATGTGAAAGCTCTGTCCCATTAGAAAATGAACTAAGTCAAAGTCAATACCAGAAACTTATCGGAGAACTACAACAGCAGCACCATGGATGGAAAACAAACCTTTAAGTTTTCAAGTTCCACAAAAGCCTAGTACAAGAAGATTAGTATTCAACATTTTGCATGACATTACAAAGAGCTTCTCTAGTTTCTGCATCTATCTGTGCAAGAAGAGAAAGAAGAGCGTATCTCTGAACACAATAGTAAAATATCCACCATCTTCAATCCTTAATTCTCCTAAGAGCTACATAATCAAAATGGCAAAGGGTTTGATCTGTCCCTCTACTATCACCAATAGTTTAAAAAAGCCCTCCGTTATACTATTAGGGCATCCAAACCCCTAACGTTATACTATTATATATATATGCCCTTATTTTAACGGAAGGGCCACATGGCAAGCTTAAAACCATCTAGTTAAATTTATAATGTGTCCGACCCAACCCGACCCTAACCCTTCTAGACCCTTCAACTTTATTAACGTGTGAACCCTAATTTGTTAACTCCCTCTCTGTAGATGTCCCTCCCTCTCAATTAAACTTCTCAATTAAAATTCTTTCTTCTTCTTCGACCAGTCAACTATGATAGTATTGTTTCTATGTTTAGTTCTAGTGTTACACCGAGAAGGAGGTACTACTGTGGGGAGATTGCGAACAACTTCACTTCGACGACTACAAATAACCCCGGAAGGAGATTCTACAAGTGTGCAAAATCAGAAGTAAGTGTGAATTTATTGGTGACGCATTACTCGTCGATGTATTTAACGTTTTATTTTTTCGGTTCTTTAACATAGTTATTGTTTGTATTTGTAAGAATGAGTTATGTGGATATTGGGAATGGCAAGACGAAGCCCTCTCGGACAAAGAGTTGATGGTAATTAACGATTTCAAGTCTATATTAGTTGCTGCCAATGTCAAAATCAGGACGTTGAATATGTTGTTGGATGCATGCAAGCTTGAAAGGGAGAAATTGATGGAAAAAGTTGATGTTTTAGAGGCTATAAATAATGTTGAAGTGAATAAAGGAAGGGAGATTGAAGTTAAAGTGATGCACATGAAGATGTTCATTATGGTTTTATTTGCACTGTTAACCGGATTTGTTGTTGCATTGATGATGAAATAAATTCATCATTTTATTTAGTGCAGTAGGGATTTGATGTAGTTAATTATTGTAAAATCCAGATTTTAATGAATGTTTTTTGTTGGTCAGAACTAGAAACTAGACAAAATAAAGATGATTCAGAAGTAAAAATTTAGAAAAATTACCTTTTGCATTTATGACTTGAAGGTGATTCCTTCTCCTTCCTTAAGGTCTAGAGATCCTTGAAGCAATTGTAGGAACCAGTTCCAAGAATGCTATGTTTCCTTATCAATAACTACCCATGCCAAAGGATAAAAAGGTTTTGTGCATCCTATCCAACAACAACTAGCAATTGACCTTTGGCTTTCCCTTTTAGAAATGTGCCATCTACAACAATAAATGGTCTTAACCCTAACTTGAACCCCATCTTCATAGCTTTGAAGCGAACATACATCCTCAAAAATCTTCTTATCTCATTTTTAAGTGCATTTTTTGAAATGTTAATCACTACATCACTACCTGAATTACTCTCCCTCAATTCAATGGCATAAGCATCAAGTTTGTTGTATTCATCTGCAAAACTCCCATCTAAGGTCTCCAATATCATTCTTTTTGCCCTCTTGCACTTTCCATGACTCACATTTAACTCAAAAATCCTTTTCAAATCAAGTACCATCTCCCTTACCTTATACTTAGGATTATCCTGTAGCTTTCCCTTAAAGTAATATGCAATGGTATTGAAATCAACAATACTATTATCATATGCAGTGCCACAATTATGTTTTGACTCTAATGTCTTTACAGTAACCCCTGCATTACCATCTTTGGATATTAAACAAAGAAAGGGACATCCCACAATACATCTATACCTAACCCTCCTTTTGTCACTCTTCCTCAATTTTAAGACTTTCTTGTTGGCTAGAGCAAACAACTTCATAAACTTCCTAGCTTCTGGTATGTCCTTAAAGGCCATGCCTTTATATATCTCCTTGTAATTATTTAGATTGTCAGTTATGTCTTTATTTTCTGAGTTTTGAGTAAATGTAATTCTTCAGAATTATATCCTTCAGAATCACATCCCTCAGAATCAGAACTAGAGTCAAAACCTATTTCACTTAAGGTACAGTCAGTACCAGCTTCATCTAAAATCTGAAATGATTCAATATAATCAACAATATTGGGAATACACTCAATAAAGGGGTCAGATTCACAGCATATAGGTTCACTACATTATATTCATTAGAAAGCAAGGATGTCAACTTTCTAATCCCCACATCCCCTTTAACCTCATATAATTTACTAGAAGGTCCAGCAACTATAAGTTGTTGAACCCCTAAAAACCCTAGCTCAACTATGAATTCAGATTCTATATGTCACGTCCTTAGTCTTAAACTAAGTGCACGTACGACACTTGGAAACTCACTCACGATCTTGCATATTTTACTCACGTTCTTGCTATGCCAAGACAACCCTACTACACTCATGCTCGCTAAGAAATGTTAGAACATATGAGAATTGCCAAAAGAAGCTTTTGTATTAGAGAGAACTTGATTGTTTTGCTGGGTTGATGAATTATAAATGAATTCCCCCTATTTATACTAATCACCTAGGGGCTAGTATGTAAATAATAATTGTTCTACAAGTCCTTCCATATTTACAACTAAGTCCCTTCTCTAGAATATTCTACACAGCTAGATTCTTCTAAGGACTTTCCTAACAATTCTATAGGATTCTAGGGTCTTCCTAAGGAAACCTCTATATTTCTCTAGAACCTTCCTACAAATGCATAAATATCTAGAAGTTTTCTAAGGAAATTCTCCATAGTTCTAGAATATTCCACCAAGATCTTTTCCCTAATTTATGTAACCCTTCCATATGGAAAAATATATACCAAGTGGCACCTATGTGGCATGATGGTGTGGCGGATCATGACACTCTCCCCCACCCAATTTTGTGTCTCCCTTGGCACAAAGCATCGACACATATGCGCGCACCTCGCCTTGGTGTCACTAGAGATCTTTGTCCATTAGCCATGATACCCTATGAAGTGGTTCTCCTCCCTATTTCACAAGGTACTGGCTAGTAGCTACCTTTCTTCTTATGGGTTTGTACTTTGGATGGCTAGCAATGATGGCCTCCATCATCCGCCCATCGAATGCCCCTCCTTGATCTTGGCCTGAATCTTCCCATGACTCAACCAAGTCTAGTAGTTTCTCAAGCATCGAGTCCATGCTTCCACTCATTATTTGGCTGCCCTCCGTGTTCCAGCCTTATTGGAAAACTTGAACCCTCTGCTTGGTGCATCGTTTGAGTCCAATATCATGCCATCACTTTATAACTCGCCATTCTCTTCAACTATGTCCGTCCAACTTTTCTTGCTGCCACCATGCTCCATTTGCATGGTGCCAAGATAGGCTTTGGAATCCCCTACTTTCGGCTTAGATTCCAAGTGCATCCCTCAAATACAGGTGGTTCCCCCTATGTCATCCTTATGTGCTTGAGCAAAGTTCCCTATCATTGCTGGAAGCTTCCCCAACTCTGAGCATTCACTTTTCCGATGTGATCCTTCACAGAAGTAGTACCCTCCTTTAGGCACGTACTCCTTACCATTTTCCGGCCCCTTGCCGTTTCTCTTGGACCCCTGTTTGTTATGGGATGGCCCCTTTCCATTACCCTTGTATACCTCGGCTATGCATTTCTCGTTTTCCTCATCATGATCTCCCTCGTCCCTTTCGGCGTTGCCTTCTTTGGACTTGGAAGGCTCCATCTTGAAGTCAACAAGTGACGAGGCTACTCCAATGTCCCCGTTCACATTGGCAATTTGATGTCTTCTTAATTTATGCTTTGCCCAATTTTGCAACCCATCCATGAAGTAGAAGAGGAAATCTTCCTCGGACAATGACGAGATTTGCAGTATTAAGGTAGTGAACTCGCGTACATACTCCTGAATTATGGCCTCTGTCGAAGCTCCCTTAGCTTCCGCCAGTCTGCCACCTCGCATGCAGCCCGTGCACCACCATACTGCTTTCGCTTATGTATCTTCGCGTTGATCCCTTCTGCAAGTACCAAACTATTGGTAATTCCGGCCATGGTTCCTACAAAATTTCCTTCTAGCAATCTCTTGTACTTTTTCTAACATTCCTTAGTCATAACCTTGGATCTAATATCACGTTGGTCTTAAACTAAGTGCACGTGCGGCACTTGACAACTCACTCACGATCTTGCATAATTTGCTCACATTCTTGCTATGCCAAGTCAGCCCTACTACACTCATGATCGCTAAGAAATATTAGAACACATGAGAATTGCCAAAGGAAGCTTTTGTATTATAGAGAACTTGATTGTTTTGCTGGGTTGATTAATTATAAATGAATGGCCCCTATTTATACTAATCACCTAGGGGCTAGTATGTAAATAATAATTGTTCTACAAGTCCTTCCATATTTACAACTAAGTCCCTTCTCTAGAATATTCTACACAGCTAGATTCTTCTAAGAACTTTCCTAACAATTCTATAGGATTCTAGGGTCTTCCCAAGGAAACCTCTATATTTCTATAGAACCTTCCTACAAATGCATAAATATCCAGAAGTTTTCTAAGGAAATTCTCCATAGTTCTAGAATATTCCACCAAGATCTTTTCCCTAACTTATGTAACCCTTCCATATGGCAAAATATATGCCAAGTGGCACCTATGTGGCATGATGGTGTGGCGGATCATGACACTCTCCCCCACCCAATTTTGTGTCGCCCTCGGCACAAAGCATCGACACATATGCGCGCACCTCGCCTTGGCGTCACTAGAGATCATTGTCCATTAGCCATGATACCCTATGAAGCGGTTCTCCTCCCCATTTCACAAGGTACTGCTAGTAGCTACCTTTCTTCTTATGGGTTTGTACTTTTGATGGCTAGCAATGATGGCCTCCATCATCCGCCCATCGAATGCCCCTCCTTGCTCTTGGCCTGAATCTTCCCATGACTCCACCAAGTCTAGCAGTTTCTCAAGCATCGAGTCCATGCTTCCACTCCCTATTTAGCTGCCCTCTGTGTTCCAACCTTATTGGAAAACTTGAACCCTCTGCTTGGTGCATCGTTTGAGTCCGATAGCATGCCATCACTTTATAACTCGCCATTCTCTTCAACTATGTCCGTCCAACTTTTCTTGCTGCCACCATGCTCCATTTGCATGGTGCCAAGATAGGCTTTGGAATCCCCTACTTTCGGCTTAGATTCCAAGCGCATCCCCCAAATACAGGCGGTTTCCCCTATGTCATCCTTATGTGCTTGAGCAAAGTTCCCTATCATTGTTGGAAGCTTCCCCAACTCTGAGCATTCACTTTTCCGATGTGATCCTTCACAGAAGTAGCACCCTCCTTTAGGCACGTACTCCTTACCATTTTCCGGCCCCTTGCCGTTTCTCTTGGACCCCTGTTTGTTATGGGATGGCCCCTTTCCATTACCCTTGTATACCTCGGCTATGCATTTCTCGTTTTCCTCATCATGATCTCCCTCGTCCCTTTCGGAGTTGCCTTCTTTGGACTTGGAAGGCTCCATCTTGAAGTCAACAAGTGACGAGGCTACTCCAATGGCCCGTTCACGTTGGCAATTTGATGTCTTCTTAATTTATGCTTTTCCCAATTTTGCAACCCATCCATGAAGTAGAAGAGGAAATCTTCCTCAGACAATGATGAGATTTGCAGTATTAAGGTAGTGAACTCGCGTACATACTCCTGAATTCTGGCCTCTGTCGAAGCTCCCTTAGCTTCCGCCAGTCTGCCACCTCGCATGCAGCCCGTGCACCACCATACTGCTTTCGCTTAGGTATCTTCGCGTTGATCCCTTCTGCAAGTACCAAACTCTTGGTAATTCCGGCCATGGTTCCTACAAAATTTCCTTCTAGCAATCTCTTGTACTCTTTCTAACATTCCTTAGTCATAACCTTGGATCTAATATCACGTTGGTCTTAAACTAAGTGCACGTGCGGCACTTGACAACTCACTCACGATCTTGCATAATTTGCTCACATTCTTGCTATGCCAAGTCAGCCCTACTACACTCATGATCGCTAAGAAATATTAGAACACATGAGAATTGCCAAAGGAAGCTTTTGTATTAGAGAGAACTTGATTGTTTTGCTGGGTTGATTAATTATAAATGAATGCCCCCTATTTATACTAATCACCTAGGGGCTAGTATGTAAATAATAATTGTTCTACAAGTCCTTCCATATTTACAACTAAGTCCCTTCTCTAGAATATTCTACACAGCTAGATTCTTCTAAGGACTTTCCTAACAATTCTATAGGATTCTAGGGTCTTCCCAAGGAAACCTCTATATTTCTCTAGAACCTTCCTACAAATGCATAAATATCTAGAAGTTTTCTAAGGAAATTCTCCGTTGTTCTAGAATATTCCACCAAGTTCTTTTCCCTAACTTATGTAACCCTTCCATATGACAAAATATATGCCAAGTGGTACCTATGTGGCATGATGGTGTGGCGGATCATGACACTCTCCCCCACCCAATTTTGTGTCGCCCTCGGCACAAAGCATCGACACATATGCGCATACCTCGCCTTGGCGTCAGTAGAGATCTTTGTCCATTAGCCATGATACCCTATGAAGCGGTTCTCCTCCCCATTTCACAAGGTACTGCTAGTAGCTACCTTTCTTCTTATGGGTTTGTACTTTTGATGGCTAGCAATGATGGCCTCCATCATCCATCGAATGCCCCTCCTTGCTCTTGGCCTGAATCTTCCCATGACTCAACCAAGTCTAGCAGTTTCTCAAGCATCGAGTCCATGCTTCCACTCCCTATTTGGCTGCCCTCCGTGTTCCAACCTTATTGGAAAATCTGAACCCTCTGCTTGGTGCATCGTTTGAATCCGATAGCATGCCATCACTTTATAACTCGCCATTCTCTTCAACTATGTCCGTCCATCTTTTCTTGCTGCCACCATGCTCCATTTGCATGGTGCCAAGATAGGCTTTGGAATCCCCTACTTTCGGCTTAGATTCCATGCGCATCCCTCAAATACAGGCGGTTCCCCCTATGTCATCCTTATGTGCTTGAGCAAAGTTCCCTATCATTGCTGGAAGCTTCCCCAACTCTGAGCATTCACTTTTCCGATGTGATCCTTCACAGAAGTAGCACCCTCCTTTAGGCACGCACTCCTTACCATTTTCCGGCCCTTTTCCGTTTCTCTTGGACCCCTGTTTGTTATGGGATGGCCCCTTTCCATTACCCTTGTATACTTCGGCTATGCATTTCTCGTTTTCCTCATCATGATCTCCCTCGTCCCTTTCGGCGTTGCCTTCTTTGGACTTGGAAGGCTCCATCTTGAAGTCAACAAGTGACGAGGCTACTCCAATGGACCCGTTCACGTTGGCAATTTGATATCTTCTTAATTTATGCTTTGTCCAATTTTGCAACCCATCCATGAAGTAGAAGAGGAAATCTTCCTTGGACAATGACGAGATTTGCAGTATTAAGGTAGTGAGCTCGCGTACATACTCCTGAATTGTGGCCTCTGTCGAAGCTCCCTTAGCTTCCGCCAGTCTACCACCTCGCGTGCAGCCCGTGCACCGCCATACTGCTTTCGCTTAGGTATCTTCGCGTTGATCCCTTATGCAAGTACCAAACTCTTGGTAATTCCGGCCATGGTTCCTACAAAATTTCCTTCTAGCAATCTCTTGTATTCTTTCTAACATTCCTTAGTCATAACCTTGGCTCTAATATCACGTTGTCACGTCCTTAGTCTTAAACTAAGTGCACGTGCGGCACTTGACAACTCACTCACGATCTTGCATAATTTGCTCACATTCTTGCTATGCCAAGTCAGCCCTACTATACTCATGATCGCTAAGAAATATTAGAACACATGAGGATTGCCAAAGGAAGCTTTTGTATTAGAGAGAACTTGATTGTTTTTCTTGGTTGATGAATTACAAATGAATGCCTCCTATTTATACTAATCACCTAGGGGCTAGTATGTAAATGATAATTGTTCTACAAGTCCTTCCATATTTACAACTAAGTCCCTTCTCTAGAATATTCTACACAGCTAGATTCTTCTAAGGACTTTCCTAAAAATTCTATAGGATTCTATGGTCTTCGTAAGGAAACCTCTATATTTCTCTAGAACCTTCCTACAAATGCATAAATATCTAGAAGTTTTCTAAGGAAATTCTCCATAGTTCTAGAATATTCCACCAAGATATTTTCCCTAACTTATGTAACCCTTCCATATGGCAAAATATATAACAAGTGGCACCTATGTGGTAGGTCATGACATATATCTATATAAGAAAGCAAGTCTCGATCATACCATGACCAAGTGTGCAATTTATTCTTTATGTACCCAACTTCAGGATGTGTAACCCGCATACCCTCATAATTAAATATTAAATCAACTAAGACCATCTCCAATAACCTAGTAAATATAGCAAATAAGAATGCTTATCAAATAGTAAAAATAAAATAGGCAGAAAATGAATAAAAATGTCGTGAGACAGAATGTAGAAAGTAAAAAAAGATGAATAAAAATAGGCAGAAAATGACATGTAACACATAGGGTCTCATGAATAAAGAAATACAACATGTACAAAAGAATCCACAAAAAAGTTCAAATTATGGGCCATGCCTTCATAAAAAATTGACAAAGAGAGCAAAGGTGCACTAAAATCCAACCACCAAAATAGTTTAATGAAGCAATTGCGTTCAAGGGTCCTACATTTAGGACCACCTTAGCTAATAAATAAAGAAAAAGCACTGAATCTCAGTCAGCATCACAGAAAAACCACCTCTAAGATAAAACCCTAAACCAGAAGACAATAAATCCACCTTGATATATACCCACAACATGCAACAACTACAAATTGGGACCACCTCAAAACTGAAACATTCAACAACTACAAGAGGAAAAACTATAAAGTATTTACATAAAAATGAAGAATAAAGCTTAGATCTTGTCCAAACCGAAACCCTAAACCACAAAATAAGAATAGTATAACAAGTAATCGGCAAAATCGATCAACAAATACTAAAATCAACCAGTATAATGAATAAACGACTGACCTTTACACCAAGATCATATGAAATCGGTAGATTGGAGTCAACAGTAACGCTGGTCTCTTAGAGGTTCGAGGGGGTTAAAAGAAAAGGGGAAAATTAACCAAATGTCAGTGACAGGCGATATTTTAGAGAAGGGTTAGGGTCTGGTTGGGTAATGGGTTGGGTTAGACCCATTATAAATTTAACCGGATGGTTTTAAGCTTGACACGTGGCCCTTCTGTTAAAATAAGGGTATATATGTATAATAGTATAACGTTAGGGGTTTGGATGTCCTAATAGTATAACGGAGGGATTTTTTAAACTATTGATGATAGTAGAGGGGCAGATAAGACACTTTGCCGTTATCTAAAAAGACAATTACAACAAACTATATTTGTGTCGAAGTAACTTCTAGAATATGGACATATTTTAGAGGGTAATAAAATAATTTAAACATATCTGCTAATCTGAGTCTG
Source organism: Nicotiana sylvestris (assembly GCF_000393655.2). Lineage (NCBI taxonomy): Eukaryota > Viridiplantae > Streptophyta > Magnoliopsida > Solanales > Solanaceae > Nicotiana > Nicotiana sylvestris. The sequence continues at coordinate 92,496,348 of NC_091059.1, read as the reverse complement.
AAACCTAAATAATGAGTTTTGGGACTCAAAATACTTTTATACAGTTAAAAAAAAGTTACCTTTCTAACTAAAATGCAGTATTATACTGCGTTTTACTTTAACGAAAATTTAGCCGTTAAACTAAAATGCAGTATAATACTGCGTTTTAGGAAAGCGCAGTATTATACTGCATTTTAGGAAAGCACAGTATTATACTGCATTTTGCCTTTTAAAATATATGTCTCCTTCTTCCCCATGACAGAAACCAGAAGGTTTCACTTAAAAAAACAAACAACTTTCCAGCAGTCCCCACCCTCGATTTTAAAAAAAATTTGATTGGACCCTACCCGTCACACAAAAAGTGATGATTGTAGGTCACGCATTCAACCCAAGCCTTCGATTGTTGTGGTTTCCTCGTTTCGGGCTCAAGATTTTAAATTTCCGACTTTTCTAAAAACATATTTCGAGATATTCCGATTTAGTTTATGTCAAAACTCGTATAATAATGCATATTTGTTGTCTTAAATGTGTTTCCACGTTATTTTGTATTTTGTTTGCCATTAAATTTGTATGTTATTTTTATCCGGATTAAATTATTAGTGTTTAAAAAAAATTTAAAAGTTGAGAAATAATTTTTCTTATTAATAAAAATGTTCATAAATTTCTTTTACTGTTTTATATGTAATTTTGTGAATGTTATGTTATTAAAATATGTTTGTTGTTTTTATTTAGTTTAGATTATTTATTTGCTTGAAGAATAGTGCCCTTTTAGCTTAGTAAAATATAAAGCCTTATAGCGTTAGTAAAATATAGAACCTTTTAGCGTAGTAAAATATAGAGCCTTTTAGCGTAGAATCTCTGTAGTTTAAGTATCTACTAACTACAAACTCTATCCAATTACACTTTGCAAAAATTAATTATTTAATTTATAAAATAAACACACAGAACTAACAAATTAATATATGCTGTCAAATTAAATATCGAGCGTGGAACTCATAGATATATACTCCGTCCAATTAAAAATTAATTATTTAATTTATAAAACTAACAAAATTGTAAAAATATTGAAATTAACACACATAAGAATTCAGGATAGCTTGATGCTACTGGGCCTCAAATATCGAGCCTCGAACCCTTTGATATATACTCTGTCCTATTAAATAATTAAATATTAATTATTATAACACAAATAAAATTCTAAAAATATTAAAATTGACACACATAAGAATTCAGGATAGCTTGGTGCTACTGGGCCTCAAATATCGAGCCTAGAACCTATAGATATATACTCTATCCCATTAAATAATTAAATATTAATTATTATAACATAAACAAAATTCTAAAAATATTGAAATTGACACATATAAGAATTCAGGATAGTTTGGTGCTATTGGGCCTCAAATATTGAGCCTGGAACCCATAGATATATACTTGGTCCCTAATAGCTTGGTGCTACTAGGCCTCAAATATTGAGCCTGGAACCCATAGATATATACTTTGTCCAATTAAATAATTAAATATTAATTATTATAACACAAACAAAATTCTAAAAATATTGAAATTGACACACATAAGAATTCAGGATAGCTTGGTGCTATTGGGCCTCAAATATCGTGCCTGGAACCCATAGATATATACTCTGTCCATTTAAATAATTAAATATTAATTAATAAAACTAACACACAATTAATATTGTTTAATTTACAGTAGACGACATAGACGTGTCACCTGTACATCTTGGACCTATCTTAGATAAGATATTAGTGTTACAAGGCGATCATAGGTCCACCTACGTATGGGAAGGGGAGCTAGTGGAGAAGACTCTTCGCGCCAGGAGAGTGGACGACGTGTGGGACTTTATCAGGGAGAGAGGTTTCCATTCCCGCGTAGTCCAGCGCCTGTGTGATACGGGCTTTTATAGGATTTTTGAGATTGGCCGGTTGCAGCTCGACTGGTCTCAGATCAAGGCGACCGGAGACGCACACTTTCTACCTGCCCATTGGCGAGGCCACCATCACGCTTCAGGATGTTCAGGTTTTATATGGGCTGCCTGCTGATGGACTCGTCGTTGCACTGCCTCTATATATGAGATCTATGATGCGTGCCTACTATTTGGACTTGCTGCAGCAGTTCACTGGTTTCAGGCCACAGGGTGAGGCTGCAGCTTCAGGGGGCAGTCGCATTTCTGTGATAACTATCAGGCATCATTTGGAGGTATTGCACCCCGATATCACCGGCAAGGAAGAGGATCTACATATTCGTCGGTACACGAGGTTGGTGCTGCTCCTTCTTTTTGGGGGGTGTCTTGTTCCCGAACACTTCGGAAAATCTAGTGATTATGCGATTTTTACATCATCTTCAGCAGCTAGATGAGTTACCCCAGTACAGTTGGGGTGCACTGTTCTCGCTTACCTGTACTTGAGTATGTGCCGGGCTAGCATGGGCACCCAGAGCGACGTATGTGGTTTTCTGCTGCTTCTATAGGTGACAACATATTCAAATACTCTATTCATTACTTCCAATTCTATATAGTCAAAATGACTCTTAAATTTTCTATCGACCTTGTGTGTTAGGTTTGGGCCTGGGAGCGGATCCTGCTGTTGCAGCCACCTCTACCAGCATTTCCTCCAGATGTAGCACCTCTGTTACTCCCTCTAGCTAGGAGGTGGGTTCTCTGGCGTGGAAACTACCGAGCCATTGATGCTCATCATAATCTCCCCTTGTCAAGGATGTGTTGGATATGCTGGAGGCCGCACAGGTAAATATGTACCTAAACTTACTTGTTATAAATTCACTTGTCAGGGATGTGTTGAATATGTTGGAGGCCGCACAGGTAAATATGTACCTAAACTTACTTGTTATAAATTCACTTGTGTTGTGCATACTCACTTTTATGTTATTATTTGATAGTTCATCTGGACTCCATACAACGACGAGTTGATAGATGGCCTGCCCGATTATTGCTCGGTCGATCGACTGATTTGGAGCACTTCTGTCCCGCTGATGTGCCTCGATGTTGTGGAGTATCATGCCACATAGCGGTTACTTCACCAGTTTGACCATCCGCAGACTATACCGAGGGAGCCTACATGGGAGGCTACACATTATCAGCGGGATGATCTTTCGAGGGTGGACGACGCATTTGTAGCATGGCTAGAGGCACAGGTCCATACTTGGGAGCATCGAGAGGACTTGATTCCTCCACCACCTTCACAGATCCAGGCGGCGACTATTGAGATGTATATGTCATGGTACCGCCATCACACCCGACTGATGATCGGGAACCTCATTCATTAAGATGGCAGTTGGTTCACACCATACATCAGGAGGCACGAGGCACTTGTATGTTTCTGTTGGAACCCATACTTATAACTGTGATATAGTGTTATGTAATTAATATTTTAAATGTTGTGCAGACTATTGGTTATCATTTATTCTACTGGTTGGGACTGGAGATGCAGCAGCATGCCGACAATCCTGCAGTCGCTGAGTATGGCCGGCAGGTGGTAGAGCTGGCTCTCCGGACATTGCATCGAGCCAGAGAGGACGAGAGCTTAGATCACGCTACTGAGTATGTGGCACCAAAGTAGCACCATCGGGGTAGGCCTGTCGCATGAGGCAGGGGTCGGGCACGATCCAGGGCTGCCCCACGAGGCAGGGCTATCCCACGAGGCGGGGGTGCCCCAGGGGGTCATGGGGGATGGCGAGGAGGTGGTCCCCAGCAAGGGGGCGTTGCGACACCTGTTAATCCACCTGTTGAGGCACCTGATAAGGATCTTGGAGATGATCAGCGGAGTTACATCCCTCATCTAGACGAGCCTTCCAGTAGCATACTGTCATACAACCTTCATGTAGAGCTGCCAGCATCGCAGGTCACCCCGTCAGGTCCATTGTTGATCACGGGTACATTTGACGAAGATGTAGATCAGTTCTTTTCAGGACCATATACCGCAGTTGAGGATCAACCAACCCGAGACGTGGATGGTGAGCGCAGGTTGAGTTTTGGCTCATCCCCGATGGTTGATGCGGATGTATCACAGGCGCAAGTATGTTTGTATTACTGTTAAATTTTAATTTTTTTTCCTTAATGATTTTTCATAAATTTTATTTAATTTTCTTACTAAGGCTTTGTCCCAGCCCATCACAGAGCCCACTTTATGCGATGATGAGGACACCACAGATGCTTATAGTCAAGAGCCCGACGAGGCTATAGTAAGAAAATATTTTTGACTTAACACGTACATTACTGATATACATTTTCATATGCTAAGCTTAGTAATTGTTTTGTAGGTTGATGACAGACTGACGACCCCTTCTACCGATCCTGTCAGCTCTACTGACGATCATGCAGCTGTGCATCCTCACATAAAGAGGCGACATGATGAGGATGATCCTGATAGTATACCCGGGCGACAAGGGATACGCCTCAGGCCAGCGACTGCATTGAAGCACACAGGCTGTGGGACTCATTGATATTTTTTTTGTTTGTATTTTATGTAAATAATACATTATGTAAATAATGGCAAGAATTTTATGTTAACAACAATTTTATTTTAACAATAATTTTATTTTAACAGTACAAGACACACACAAACATAGCAAATCTAACATAATATAAATTCAGTATAACAAATGAAAACACATGACACGGAAAACATAAAGATACACTACTACGCTCAACACGTACATGTCATTGTTTAGTCGGCACCGCCTAGTATTCTCTGCTCCAACAACTTGAGTTGGTCTTCTAGCTTATTTTTTTCTTCTTCCACCTCCTTGAGTTTCTCCTTCAACTCTGTAACTTGTCGTTTGGATTGTCTCTATCTTTCCCACTGCTTCAAACGCAAACTATGAAGAGAATACAACTTGTCTTTGTAGTATTCCTGCTGACAGGGTTCATCAATCCATACCTCAAAATTGCAAACAGGTTCGTCGGTAGCCCTATAAAATTTGTTCATACACGCCCAGTAGCGGCGTCCAGCTTCTTCCCAACAATCGTGCATCATGCATTTTTTGCCGCACTCGCAACTTGGGACATAAAGGGGCTGAGACATTTGTTAAAGCGTAAAGAAAACCCTTGCTTTTATGGAAATATTTGCTATTGGTTATTGTTAAGCGTAGAAAATAACTACAATGCGCCTGTTATTTATAGGCAAGATTTCAGACAAAACGTAGTATTGTACCGCGCTATACATATTCAATTTTTACTGAAACGAAACAACTTTTACGCAGTCGGTTCAGCTTTTCAGACCGACAAGACAACACACAAAACATAGTATTATACCGCGCTATACATATTCAATTTTTACTGAAACAAAATAGCTTTTGCGCAGTCGGTTCAGCTTTTCAGACCGACAAGGCAAAACACAAAATATAGTATTGTACCGCGCTATACGTATTCATTTTTTACTGAAACAAAACAGCTTTTGCGCAGTCGGTTAAGCTTTTCAGACCGAGAAGACAACACACAAAACGTAGTATTATACCGCGCTATACATATTCAATTTTCACTAAAATAAAACAGCTAAACGTAGTATTGTACCACGCTATACATATTCAATTTTTACTGAAATGAAACAGCTTTTGCGCAGTCGGTTCAGCTTTTTAGACTGACAAGACAACACACAAACCGTAGTATTGTACCGCGCTATACATATTCAATTTTTACTTAAACGAAAAAGCAATGTCTTGATTTTTCCTTTATTATCTTTTATTTTCATGTATGTTGCTTTAGTTATTTTCTTTGATTCTTTTTTCAAGAAGGATAATAAAAGATGTCTTGATTTTTCTTTTATTATCTTTTATTTTCATGTATGTTTCTTTGATTATTGTTGTTGTGCTTTTATCTCTTCGAATATTATGTTATGAAATTTCAATCTTAAGATTGGTGTTCTTTAATAACACCAATAAGTTGAATGTTGGACTACCATATCATCATACCAATTCAAAAGGTCATGTTAAAAAATAAGATGTAATAATATTGTGGAACATAATTTTATTTGAGAGATATTGCAACATACACAAGTACAAACACTTATTACAAAAAACATTACGAAAACAAAACACTAGGTGTATCCTTGATAGTTGGGTACATTCGACGAATTTGCACCAGCAGTTGGATTACCACTGCCACCCATACCAGCTGAAGGACATTTACTACGGTCGTGTCCTGTTTGCGAGCATATGCCATATTTACGCGCATAAACAGTATTACCAACATCCATTTGGTTTCGTATACGCGTTCTCGTTTGCACTTGCAGCTTGCACAAATAGTCCTTGTTACACACCATTTTAAAAGGTTCCGGCGGCCAATAATGTTCAGCACCCAATGGCTGTAACTGCCCACTATATGTGTCTACGTATACAACAACACTGTATTGCCTATCAATATAGTTGGTTGCCCTTAAACCAACTTGTTGAAAGCACTTCAAGGAATGTGCAAACGACATGTGGTAGATAGTCCATTTCCCACATGAACACAACCTGCTGGCTTCATTCACCGTCTGTAGATTATTCCCCCGATGTCCGTGGATAGTGGTGCGAACTTCAAATACACCCCGGTCGTGATCGCACTATAAAAATGAATGCCAATGTGCTTGCCTCCTGTAATTCTCAAATCGTCTCATCGGTATTGGCATAAATTGAACACCCCTGTCCATCAATTCCAATGCAGCTCTATGCCTTTCAACAAACCTCTACGCAATCTATGTGAATGTCATCCGGACCAAGGCAGCGACATGCAATCCACATGCAGACTTCAATAAGCCGTTGAATGACTCCGACACATTTATAGTCAGGGCTCCCCATCGTTTGCCACCATCAACATGCAATGTCCACATGTGAAGCTCATGTCCCATCAGCCAAGTATAGGCTCGTGGATCTAACTGTCGGATCGCTTCCATGCGCCTCGTGAATTTGCACTGCTAGTGCTCAGATGCATCCATCCACATTAAATCATTCAAGGCCTTGTCGTGATATTTTTTTGGAAATTGGCCTTCAGGTGCTTCACGCAGTTATGGTGGTATGCATAGGATTCCTGCCATTCAGGCAAATGCCGTACAAAACTTAAAATACCACCATGTCGATAAGATATTAGACAAATACCTAAACGCTGTTTGACAACGTACTGCTTCAAGTGGTTCAAAAAAAGCGTCCACGTCTATTCGCTTTCATTGGCACAAATGGCAAAAGCTAGTGGAAATATTTGTCCATTGGCATGTACTGCGACTGCGATCAAAAGCTTAATATCATATTTTCCATAGACATGAATACCGTCTATGGATATTACCGGACGACAATGTACAAAACCATCAATTGCTGGTTTAAATGACCAGAATACATAGTTGAAAATATATTCGGATCTGTTCGGACTCCGCTCATGCCTCCATTCAACAACAGTCCCGGGGTTAAAGTGTTGCAGTGCGGTCATGTACCTGGGTAGAGATGAAAATGACTTATCCCAGTGTAAGGCCCCGTGAAAACTTGTACTCAAAACTCGGTAGCTCGGACCTTTTGTACTGATCTATGCTATAAAAAGTCAAGAAATACTATTTTCCAGAAAATGCGATTCTGCGGTCGCATATCAGGTATGCGGACTGCATAATCGCCGCAAAGTGAGTCAGTGTGTTGGTCGAATTGGAGGTTAAATATGCGATCGCATAACCGATATGCGGACCGCATAGTCATCGCATATTTCCCCTGGGATTTTTGTGAAGGGCAATTATGCGGTGCATTATGCGACCGCAGGACGAGTATGCGGACCGCATTTCTGCCGCATACCCAGGCAGTGTGTTCAGATTTTGGGAGCACTTTTGCGGTCCATTCTGCGAACCGCATTTCCACTCTGTGATCGCATACCTAACTCGGGCTCCTATTTTTCTAAATTTTAAACCCGACCCCTTCTTCAATAAAACACCCCAACCCCTCATTTTAACCTATTTTCTGAACAAAACTAGAGAGAGGGAAGAGAGAATTCTTGAGAGAGAAAGTCTTATCTCCATCAATTTGATTTTTCAAAGTCATCCAGGCCGGGAAATTTAAAGTAATTGTCTTCATCTCCGTTCTTGCAGGTAAAATCCCCAACCCTTCTTCATTTGTTTACAAATTTAAATAAAAAGGAGGATTCTCATGCGTTGATTCTTGAAAATGGAAGTTGAAATACACATGCATGTCCTTTAAAACCTAGAATCTAGTAAGAGGAATTGGGTAGAAGTAAAGATTTGCAAAAGAGGGGTTGATAACCTAAGTAAGTTCGGGTTGAGTTTGTGAACTTCAATTCTAAGTTATATGTGTTAACTTGTGAACTAGATTGACGGTACTAGGCTGTTGGTGAATTGAAAGTAGAAGTTAAAAAGGGAATTCGACTCCAGGTATGTATGGCTAACTTTAACCTTTGTAAAGTCACCTTGTTGGTGTACGAGTAATTGGTATGTGTTACTTATGTGGACTATTTGTGAAATTCTTGTGATTAATGTGCCTTGAACGTTGTTGGTTAAGTTTTCCGTTATAGTGGTGTGAGTAAAATGGCAATAACACAAGTGTGTGTGGGTATGAATATGTTACGTGGTAAGAGCTGTGGAACAAACGATGGAAAGAAATTGTAATTGATACAATTGAAACAACAGTGGCAATATCATACGTGACTTGTTGTGAGCAATTATCATTGTGACTTGAATTGTGTACGGGTTATTATATATGTTGGAATTGGTATTGATGTTTATGAACACTCTTTACGAATTGTTGTTGTTGTTGTTGTTGTGTGAAATATGATTTTCCGGTGGGATCGGGTTGCACGCTGCGACACGAAGTAATAAGGTGTGGATTGTGGTGATAAGGGTGGCCGAGGTAATAAGGGTGCAAAATGATCGAAATCACTATTGAAATGAAAATATGTAAAAGTTGTGAAATCGTTGATGTGATGAAATAATGTTGAAAAGGGAAAAAGAGAGATTGTGAAACTTGTTTGTCTTTGATTGTTCCTTTCATGTGCATTTGATTGTTGATTCTATTATTGTTTGTTATCTGTGTATTTCTTGATTTTACTTGGGTAAAGTTTGTTCATACATACCAGTACAATTCAAATGTACTGACGTCCCTTTTGCCGGGGGCGCTACATTCGTGTTATAATTGTATGTGGTTCCATAACAGGTACTCCAGCCCACTGACAGTAGCACTCCTTCACCTCCCGTCAGCTGAATTGGTGAGCCTCTTTCCTCTCAGGGCCCTGCTGGCTCATGCCGCTTATCCTCCCGAAAATTGTATTTTGGTATTTGCGTAAGGTATAGCCGGAGCCTTATTATCGACAAGTATTGTAACACTCTTTTGTATCTCTAGAGGCTCCGTAGACAGGAAATGTGGGTTATGTACTTATGTATTTTGGGCAGTAAGTAACTATGTATGTCATGTAAATCTCGTAAGAATGTGTTTAAATTTATAAATGGCTATTTCACTTGGTTAATGGGTAATGGAAACGTAGGGTATCACGTGGAATAGGAAAGGCACCCAGGTCTGCTTGACTGTTGGCTACCCGGTCGAGCGCCGGTCGCGCCCCTCGGTTTTTGGGGCGTGACAAACTTGGTATCAGAGCCTAAGATTTTAAAGTGTCCTAGGATGTCTCTGTTCCAAATTTTCAGTAATGGCACCTAAGAAGAGAGCTATACTCGGCCTCGGGGCTAATGCCACCCCAAGTGTGGCTGTAAATCATGTACCTGATGCCGTGGGTGAGAGTGACTCCCCGGTCTTGAATCTACCTCGCCTATCTATTCCAGATTCAAGTATTCCTATTCCAGCTGCGGTAGAGGGTGCTACTATCCCTCCTGCTGATATTCCTGATCTTGATGCAATTCCAGCTTCCGGTCCTGGGGTTTCTCATGGGGACCTTAGAGGATCCATCCATATGTTGACCCAGTTAGTGGCTGCTCAGGCCCAGAAATCTCATGATGCCCCTACGCCCCCCAGCGGATAGGGAGATTCTTCCAGCTCCAGAGTCAACCAGTTTCTGCGGTTGGCCCCTCCAGAGTTCACGGGCACAGACCCAGAGGCCGATCCGCAAGATTTCCTTAATGAAATGTATAAGACCCTTCGAGTGATGAAGGCTACAAGGACGGAAGGGGTTGAGTTGGCTTCATACAGGTTGAGGGGAGCAGCGTATTCGTGGTTCGAGATGTGGGAGGATTCCCATTGAGAGGGAAGACCTTCGGCTAGATGGGATGAGTTTGTAGATGCATTCATGGACCACTTCTTGCTTGCTGAGACAATGGCAGCCCGTGCCACAGAGTTTGAGGTCCTTAAGCAGGGCAGTTTGAGTGTTTAGGAGTACCACATGGAGTTTGTGAGGTTGTCCAAGTATGCTCCAGCGGCCTTACACTCAGATATGAATTATGGGAAGATTGTGAGGTTCGCTCAGGCCACAGAGGCTAGGAAGTTGAAAATACGGGCAGAAAGGGAGAGTAGCAGCAGGGCCCGATCAGCGGGTCACTTAGGGAGACCAGTTCTGAGGAGAGGGCCATCAGGGCCATCCCAGTCATATGCCCAGTCCTCAGCAAGCACACCACCATCTGTGCACAGTTATCAGCAGAGCAGTCACTTGAGATCAGGTTCAGACAGTAGGAGACCTCATCATTCCGGTCGTCCAGGAGGGAGATCACATCAGTAGGGGAGGGCCCAAAGTGTGGTAGGTTCCATTCCGAGACTTGTTATTTGGATATTTCGGTGTGTTATAGATGTGGGGTGATAGGTCATATCCAGTGGGACTTCCGTGCGCCCAGTCAGGGCATGGGTAGGGGATTTGCTCAGTCATCCGGTTCTTCAGCTGCCACATCATCCGTGCGTCCTCCAGCCCCAGCAGGGCGCATTGTAGTTAGGGGTGGAGCTCGTGGTAGACGTGTACCCAACCGGTTTTATGCCTTGAGTGGTCGCCAGAGTGCATAGGCCTCCCCAGATGTTGCTACAGGTATCTTGTCTGTTCAGGCTATTGATTGTTATGCTCTTATTGATCCGGGGTCCTCTTTGTCTTATGTCACCCCATTCATTGCTTCAAGTTTTGGGGTAGAACCCGAACAACTTCATGAGTCGTTCTCTGTATCGACTTCGGTTAGTGATTCTATTACAGCCACTCGAGTTTATAGGAATTGTGTTGTCATGGTATGTGGTCGTGCTACCACGGCCGATCTTATTGAGCTTGAAATGGTGGATTTTGATGTGATTATGGGAATGGACTGGCTTTATTCGTGCTTTGCTAAACTTGACTGCCGAACGAGAGTTATGAGGTTTGAGTTCCCTAACGAGCCGGTTATTGAGTGGAAGGGAAATGGTGTGGTGCCGAAAGGTAGGTTTATTTCCTACCTTAAGGCTTAGAAGATTATTAGGAAGGGGTGTATCTACCATTTGGTCCGGGAGGCGGACACCACTTCATAAGTGTCTGTCCCCAAGTCTGTGCCGGTCGTGAATAAGTTTCTTGAAGTGTTTCCGGATGAGCTTCCAGGGATCCCGATAGATAGGGAGATTGATTTCGGGATTGATGTATTGCCAGATACGCGACCGATATCTATTCCACCATACAGAATGGCGCCAGCAGAGTTGAGGGAGTTAAAGGAACAACTGAAGGATTTATTAGAAAAGGGGTTCATACGGCCAAGTATGTCATCGTGGGGTGCCCCGGTTCTTTTTGTCAGAAAGAAGGATGTGTCGCTCCGGATGTGTATTGAATATCGGCAGCTTAACAAGGTCACCATCAAGAATAAATATCCTTTGCCTCGGATAGATGATTTGTTCGACCAATTGCAAGGTGCGAGGTTCTTTTCCAAAATTGATCTACGGTCCGGGTATCACCAATTGAAGATCAGAGAACAGGATATTCCTAAGACCGCTTTCAGAACTCGCTATGGTCACTTTGAATTCTTGGTCATGTCTTTTGGGCTAACCAACTCCCCGACAGCTTTCATGGATCTTATGAATCGGGTCTTCAAGCCATTTCTAGACTCCTTTGTGATTGTTTTCATTGATGACATCCTTGTTTAATCGCGGAACCGGGAGGATCATGCCGATCACCTCAGGGTAGTTCTGCAGACCCTTTATCAATACCAGTTGTATGCTAAATTTTCAAAATGTGAATTTTGGTTGGAGTCCGTTACCTTTCTAGGACATGTTGCTTCCAGTGAAGGGATTCAGGTGGATCCCAGAAGATCGCAGTAGTAAAAGATTGGCCTAGACCCACGACCCCGATGGAGATCTGTAGCTTCTTGGGTTTAGCAGGGTATTATCAGAGGTTTGTGAAGGGATTCTCTACCCTCGCCTCCCCTTTGACTAAGTTGATGCAGAAATCAGTTAAGTTCTAATGGTCCGATGCTTGTGAGAAAAGTTTTCATGAATTGAAGTAGAGATTGACCTCGGCGCCGATATTGACCTTGCCAGAAGGCAGGGAAGGATTTGTGGTTTATTGCGATGCCTCCAGGTCAGTTTGGGGTGTGTGTTGATGCAACATGGGAAGGTTATAGCGTATGCTTCAAGGAAACTCAAGAGTCACGATAAGAATTATCCGACCCATGATTTGGAGCTTGCGGCAGTTGTATTTGCCTTGAAAATATGGCGGCATTATCTTTATGGGGTCCATGTGGATGTGTTCTCGGACCACAAGAGTCTCCAATATTTGTTCAAGCAGAAGGAGTTGAATTTAAGGCAGTGGCGGTGGTTAGAATTGATCAAGGATTATGATATGGATATTTTATACCATCCAGGGAAGGCGAATGTGGTGGCCGACGCTCTCAGTCGGAAGTCCATGGGTAGTTTGGCTCATTTGGGAGCGGATCAGAGGCCTTTGGCTCGGGAGGTTTATCAATTGGCCAGTCTGGGGGTTCGTATTTCGACCTCAGACGAGGGGAAGGTTATGGTGCATAATGGAGCAGAATTGTCACTGGTAGCGGAAGTCAGGGAAAAACAGCTCATTGATCTAGCATTAGCACAGATGAAAGAGGAAGTTTTGAATAACAAGACTTCGACATTTTCACTCGGTGGTGAGGATGGTGTTACGATGTCAAGGTAGGCTACGTGTTCCAGATGTGGATAATTTTCGGGGGAGGGTAATGGCGGAGGCTCATAATTTCAAGTATTCTGTACACCCAGGTTCTACGAAAATGTACCGTGATCTCAAGGAAATTTATTGGTGGAACGGTATGAAGAGGGGTGTGGCGGACTTTGTATCTAAATGTCCGAATTGTTAGCGAGTAAAAGCTGAGCACCAGCGGCCCGGTGGGTTAACTCAGCTTATGGAAATACCAATGTGGAAATGGGAGATGATCAACATGGATTTTGTGGTAGGGTTACCTCGCACTCAGCGCAAGTTCGACTCAATTTGGGTAATAGTGGATCGACTTACCAAATCAGCTTACTTCTTGCCAGTCAAGTCCACGGATACTGCGGAACAATATGCTCAATTGTATATCAAGGAAATAGTAAGGCTTCATGGCACTCCACTTCTATTATCTCAGATCGAGGGGCCTAGTTCACAACTAATTTTTGGAAGAAATTTCAGCAAGGTTTGGGTACTCAGGTGAATCTCAGCACGACTTTCCATCCGTAGACTGATAGTCAAGCGGAGAGGACTATTAAGACGCTTGAAGATATGTTACGGGCTTGTGTCTTGGATTTCAAAGGTAATTGGGATGATCACTTGCCACTTATAGAATTTGCTTACAATAACAGCTTTTCATGTTAGCATTCAGATGGCCCCATTTGAGGCATTGTATGGGAGGAGATGTAGGTCTCCAATTGGATGGTTCAAAGTGGGTGAAGCAGAATTGTTAGGGCCAGATCTCGTGAACCAGGGTATGGAAAAAGTTAAAATCATTCAGGAAAAGCTGAAAGCTGCTCAGAGTCGCCAGAAATCTTATGCAGACATTCATCGAAGAAAATTGGAATTCCAAGTAGATGATTGGGTGTTCTTGAGGGTATCTCCTATGAAGGGAGTCATGCGATTTGGGAAGAAAGGGAAGTTGAGTCATAGATATGTCAGGCCGTATCGGGTCACTCAAAGGATAGGACAGGTGGCCTATAGACTGGAATTGCCCCTTGAAATGTCATTAGGGCACCCGGTGTTCCATGTGTCTATGTTAAAGAAAGTGGTTGGAGACCCATCCACCATCGTGCCAATCGAGGCTATTGAGTTAAATGAAGAGTTATCATATGAAGAAATTCTGGTCACTATTATTGATAGGCAAGTCCGCAAATTGAGAAACAAGGAAGTTGCTTCAGTTAAAGTGCTATGGCAAAGTCAACAAGTTGAGGAAGCCACGTGGGAAGCGGAAAGTGAAATGAAAGAAAAATATCCCCATCTATTTGAACAAGTCTAGTAGTGATCATGCGAACTCTTGTCTCTAAGTAAATTAATGTTGTGTTCAATCTGGTGCAAAGACACCCCATATTTTTCCTTAAATGATTTACTATTGTAACTTCTCAAATTGTGCAAGAATTGTATGTGTTGTGATTAATTGAGTCATGCGCAAGCCCCTTTTTGGTAAATGAAAGTTTTGTAAGAACTCATGTGATAAGTGAATGATTAAAGGCAGTGTAGATTTGTAATGATTAATTGGAATACGTATAATGTATTGGAGTGGTTGAACTCGTATGGAACTCATTGAAGTGGCCAAATTATGTGCATGTGTTGAGGTAATGAATTGTATACCAGTTGTAGGGATAATAGGGATAGCGTAATGGTGCTTGAAAATAATGTTTTGGGGGTTCTCTAACAGGTAGATAAGTCTAATTACAAAGGGAACTCTGGCAAAAAAATTTCAAAAATTGGGAGTTTGCATATCATGTTTTCAAAACCAACCGATTTCCAAAATCCTCATTCGAAGATGAATGATTTTAAGTGGGGGAGGATGTAAGGCCCCATGAAAACTTGTACTCAAAACCTGGTAGCTCGGACCTTTTGTACTGATCTATGCTATAAAAAGTCAAGAAATACTATTTTCCAGAAAATGCGATTCTGCTGTCGAGAATGCGATTGCATATCAGGTATGCGGACTGCATAATCGCCGCAAAGTGAGTCAGTATGTTGGTCGAATTGGAGGTTAAATATGCGATCCAATATGCGATCGCATAACCGATATGCGGACCGCATAGTCATCACATATTTCCCTTGGGATTTTTGTGAGGGGTTGTTCTGCGGTGCATTATGCGACTGCAGGACGAGTATGCAGACTGCATTTCTGCCGCATACCCAGGCAGTGAGTTCAGATTTTGGCAGCACTTTTGCGGTCCATTCTGCGGACCACATTTCCACTCTGCGATCGCATACCTAACTCGAGCTCCTATTTTTCTAAATTTTAAACCCGACCCCTTCTTCAATAAAACACCCCAACCCCTCATTTTAACCTATTTTCTGAACAAAACTAGAGAGAGGGAAGAGAGAATTCTTGATAGAGAAAGTCTTATCTCCATCAATTTGATTTTTCAAAGTCATCCAGGCACGGGAAATTTCAAGTAATTGTCTTCATCTCCGTTCTTGCAGGTAAAATCCCCAACCCTTCTTCATTTGTTTTCAGATTTAAATAAAAAGGAGGATTCTCATGCGTTGATTCTTGAAAATGGAAGTTGAAATACACATGCATGTCCTTTAAAACCTAGAATCTAGTAAGAGGAATTGGGTAGAAGTAATGATTTGCAAAAGAGAAGTTGATAACCTAAGTAAGTTAGGGTTGAGTTTGTGAACTTCAATTCTAATTTATATGTGTTAACTTGTGAACTAGATTGACGGTACAAGGCTGTTGGTGAATTGAAAGTAGAAGTTAAAAAGGGAATTCGACTCCAGGTATGTATGGCTAACTTTAACCTTTGTAAAGTCACCTTGTTGATGTACGCGTAATTGGTATGTGTTACTTATGTGGACTATTTGTGAAATTCTTGTGATTAATGTGCCTTGAACGTTGTTGGCTAAGTTTTCCGTTATAGTGGTGTGAGTAAAATGGCAATAACACAAGTGCGTGTGGGTATGAATGTGTTACGTGGTAAGAGCTGTGGAACAAATGATGGAAAGAAATTGTAATTGATACAATTGAAACAACAATGGCAATATCATACGTGACTTGTTGTGGGCAATTGTCGTTGTGACTTGAATTGTGTACGGGTTATTGTATATGTTGGAATTGGTATTGATGTTTATGAACACTCTTTGTTAATTGTTGTTGTTGTTGTCGTGTGAAATATGATTATCCGGTGGGATCGGGTTGCACGCTGCAACACGAAGTATTAAGGTGTGGGTTGTGGTGATAAGGGTGGCTGAGGTAATAAGGGTGGCCGAAGTAATAAGGGTGGAAAAGTGATCGAAATCACTATTGAAATGAAAATATGTGAAAGTTGTGAAATCGTTGATGTGATGAAATAATGTTGAAAAGGGAAAACGAGAGATTGTGAAACTTGTTTGGCTTTGGTTGTTCCTTTCATGTGAATTTGATTGTTGATTCTATTACTGTTTGTTATCTGTATATTTCTTGATTTTACTTGGGGTAAAGTTTGTTCATACATACCAGTACAATTCAAATGTACTGACATCCCTTTTTCCGGGGGCGCTACATTCGTGTTATGATTGTAGGTGGTTCCATAACAGGTACTCCAGCCCACCGACAGTAGCACTCCTTCACCTCCCATCAGCTGAATTGGTGAGCCTCTTTCCTCTCAGGGCCCTGCGTGGCTCATGCCGCATATTCTCCCGAAAATTTTATTTTGGTATTTGTGTAAGGTATAGCCGGAGCCTTGTTACCGGTAAGTATTGTAACACTCTTCTGTATCTCTAGAGGCTCCGTAGACAGGAAATGTAGGTTATGTACTTATGTATTTTGGGCAGTATAACTTGTAAACCACGCTAAGTAACTATGTATGTCATGTAAATCTTGTAAGAATGTGTTTAAATTTATAAATGGCTATTTCACTTGGTTAATGGGTAATGGAAACGCAGGGTATCACATGGAATAGGAAAGGCACCCAGGTCCGCTTGGCTTGGGGCTACCCGGTCGAGCGCCGGTCGCGCCCCTCGGTTTTTGGGGTGTGACACCCAGTCACCATAAATAATTTCAAAAGCACGTTTGCGCCTGAGATTTTCCTTTCTTTTGGTTATAGTACACCCATACTCCTAGCGGATGGTTGTAATACACTATTTAATCTTGAACCTAATGGACACTTCCAAGTATGGAATCAAGACAATAGAAATCAAGTCTACATCCAAGTTGAAATGATTCTAATTGAATGTGTCCATTTCACATCTGTGGGTGCTAATATATTTACCCACTTTCCACAACCCTGATTTTTTCTTGTTGGCACGCAACATCCTGTGACAACCTATAAAGTCTCTATGGCATTAAGCGTTGTATACTTTCATAGTTGACTCCATTACCTTCATCTCATGGCACTCTCTTAAGCTATAGATTTTTACAGCCCTGATTAGGCGAGCTTTATCGGGGAAATACATGCCTTTTTCCAGCACCGTTGGTCTAGACTCATCCCACACTGCTGACTGAAATTTGTCAGCATCCCTTGTGAGGGCATCCACATCTGGCATACTTGGCAAATTATCAAGATAGAGAATATTTCGCTCATGAAACGGCACGTGTGACTCGTACACTCTTAGTCTAACGGGAGGTGGATGAGCATGCTCCCTCGTTAGCTCAGGTTCGACATTCACTTCCTCCTTATCATCACCCTCATCAGGGAAAGGTGTGTCATCTCCAGACTCATCGGCATTGTTGTCATAATCACTATCATCTTCCTGACTCTGTGCATCTGCCAAATCATGAATCAATACGTCGTCTATGGGCAACTGTGTGAGCTTAGGAACATCAAGTTGCTCGTTTTCACTACACAAAAAGAACAAAATGATAAGCTACTCAACTTGATAAATACTTTATATATAGCTATATCACTTTACTTACAAATCGTACTGTGTTGACGTTCCATGATGGATATTTTCTTGTTGGTGATGACTCCCGGATGGACCACCATGGTCCAACACGCCAGAACTACGCATATTCCAACTAGGAGCGGGGTCATAACTTGTAAAATTCATATCCGGACGGTACCCCCTATGAAAAATATGAGTGTTAATACAAATCCAATTCAACCATAAAATAAACATCGCTAAAGCATAGAAAAATTGAAGTTTACCAGTCGTCTTGTGGAATATATAAAGTCGAAAAATTATTTCGTCGCTGCTCATTCGCCGGTGGTGATAAGTGAAATCAAGGAAAGCTCTTTCATCAGGAATCTGTCCGGCAAAACTGCTCCAGAATAACCATCCGATGACTGAGGGTTATCCCTACTATGCACACCCTTATTATTGGGAACGCCTTCAACCTTGACGTACATTTCCAACAATTTTATTACAATAAATTCCCCGTATTCATCTGGAATCCGCAAAAAAATCTCTAAGTGTTTCATCGTCTTCGATGTTAAACTCAGAATAATAAGCAAACCCCTGCGGAGTCATAGAATACGAAAATCTACCGGTTACTTTAAGGTTCACCGAACATTTCCTTACACTCATTTTTTACGTAACAACGATACAAATTTATCGTAATTCATTGTAAGCGGTAATTTAACATGACACTATGGAGGTGAACTATACCTCACAGAGTTATTCTCCATTACAACCACACCCACCCCCCTCCCCAATATAATGAAACCCTTATTTTTGGCTCTTCAGACATTATAAAAAAAATGCTTGATAACAAGAAGAGAAGTATGAACGGAAGTTTGAAGGAAAGTTTTGAATGGATTTTCATAAAATCCTAACGCCTTTAAATAAGGCAAGTCCTAGCTCGAGGTGCAAATTTTTGTTTTATGTAAAACGCAGTATAATACTGCGTTTTATATATTTGAATTATTTTAAGTCAGTTAACCGCAGAACACTTATTGGTGGGCCTAAAAAAGAAGTAAAATGCAGTATAATACTGTACTTTAGGTAAAATGCAGTATTATACTACGCTTTACTTTAACAGCTAAAATTCTGTTAAAGTAAAGCGCAATATAATACTGCATTTTGGGTAGAAAATTAATTTTTTTTTTAAAACTGCAGAAATATTTTTTGAGTCCAAAAACTTTCCATTTTGGTTTCGGACTCCTGCTAATCTATCTACCGCATGAAGAATATGAATGTAACTTGAAAACACAATAGGAAATGGCTTACTCAATAGGTTATTTTCATATTAAAAGCTACCCAAACCATATCAAACATAGAATAAGTTTGTTATATAAGGTTGTCTGCAGAGTACGTCACAACTAACCTTTCCATTGATCCATATCTTAAGTTAGTGCATCAAAGTATTCAAATGGGCAATCAACTTCAAATATCCACCATCTTCGGTCCTTAACTCTCCTAAGAGAGCTGCATATTCTAAAAAGAAAATTACAACAAAGTATATTTGTGCCGATGTAACATCTAGAATATTGACATATTTTAGAGGGTCTATTATACACAGTCATACCCATAAATAAAAGCATGATGTCTTTTTAACTTATAGCCATATGAAGCATTCATATGAAACTATCCAATAACCCCCTGCTTGTGAAGAGTAATTTTGTTACATCTCGCATTTTCGTACGTTAAAATTTTCGTCTTCAGTTAATTGACGTTGACTCGGGGATGAGATTATCTTAAGGTTGTATTTATACTATTTATAACAAGCGATAAGTAAGTGTCACGAAGGATAAAGAGTACACGAATTAAAGAAAATGAGTTTCATTGAAGGTTGCCGATTTGGGATAAAAATATGAGTCGAGCGATAATACCCGATATTTATAGACTAGTACCATACAAGGTACCATATGACTGTGATAGTATGATGTATAAAGTATATTAAAAAAGAGTAATATTTTTAGGTAATTTGAGATAATTCTTAATTATGTGGGTAATTGGTTAATTACCGAGTAACAGGACATTACCTAATTACCTAATAAGTGGATAAAGATTAATAACTCCTACCCCACCCCTCCAAAAATGTGGCAGCTGGCCATAATCTAAAGCAAATGATTTCTTAATCATTTTGATAGGTGGCAACCAAGTTAACAAAGAAAGGACACTTCATTCCTTATGATTATTATACAATTCCTACCATCAGAACATTACGAACTTTTACAATTCAAAGATATTAGCATTCTGCAATCCAAAACGTTAGCCATTTTCAAAGCTTTCAACAAATCTTCATTTCTCATGTCTTGAAAACAAAGTCACAATCAGAATGTTAGAAACATTTACAATTCAAGCTCTTACCAGACATTAACAACAATATTTCTAGCAGACAAATTCTCCTACAAAGAATACTATACGGATTTTTCCCTACTCCAGGTATGTTTAGGCCATCCCTTCTTTCTTTTCGGCATGATCTATACGACACAAACAAAACGAGCAAATGAACAACTTTCATAAATTACTATATTCTTAGAAATGCTATAGATGTGTTTATTCTTATCCTCCCATAAGTCTTATTATTCTATCATCTGTTCATGGGTCTCAGAAAAATACGTATTTGATAAAGTTTATCCGAAAGGTATATTGATTTATATGGCATTTCGAGAAAATCTTATTAACGTATTTCTTATGCATTTCTTGCATTGCATTCATTTACACTGACCCATGACCAGATGGTGTTATATACGTGTATATATGTAAATATATGTATATGGGATATAGAAAAATATTATGGCGTTATATATGTACCACCACCTGATCAGTTGGTATATGTTGGTGATGTTGCCCACAATGGCCGAGACGATATGATGGGATGCCCTAAGAGGCTTGATGATGTTATGTACACCTATACCTATGCATGACACGACATTTATATACACGTGCATGACATCACAAATGTTTTCAGAATTTACAAGTTATTCAGATTTACAAATGAATTTCTTCATTCCATGTTTCATCTGTCTTTTATGTACTAATTTTCATGCCTTACATACTCAGTACATTATTTGTACTGACGCCCTATTTCTCGGGGCCTATGTTTCATGCCCGCAAGTACACGTAGACAAGCATACGGTCCCCCATCTTAGGATCCTTGATCAGCGAGAGTTGGCGTGCTCCACTTGATCCGGAGTTGCCTTTGATTTTGGTACGATATACTTGTATATATACGTGGGCATGACGTGGCTCAGTCCCGTCTTTGTACAGTTGTATTTCTATTTGAGGTCTGTAGACAGTTATATACATTTGGAAAGTATTTTGCCTTGTCGGCTTTTAGTTTTGGGTATATAGTTGTCTATAGCAGCCTTACCGACTCGCCCACTGTATTACGTATGTATATATACATATGACTTTTGGATGGGTTTCCTCACATATATCACTCATGTTTATATCTTAAGTGCATGCTTAAGTATTTTCGATATGTAGGATTCAGGCAACCGTCACGGCCCATCGGTTTGGGTCATGACAAAAGTGGTATCAAAGCAGTTCTGTCCTAGGGTTGTCTACAGGCCGTATCTAGTAGAGCCTTATTTATGGGTGTGTTGTGCACCACACTGCTAAAAAGGAAGCTACAGGACATATAGGATGTTATCCTCTCTTTTTGTCTTAGATTGTGCGATATAAGAATTCATGTTCCTAATAATATGTTACATTTTTAACGATGCCTCTGAAGACTAAAGTTACCCAGAAGGGAAAGTCTGTGGCTGGTGAGACTACTAATCGAGCGCCATGAGTTACCAGGGCTCGAGGAGATTTTCATAGTGAGATTCCATCTCAGACTTCACATACCCCGCTCTTTCCAGAAGAGTTTCGAGGGTCACCGGCTCCAGCGCCCGCCCCTGTATGTCCGGCTTCTCAGCCAGATGCACCGGTTTAAGAGATGAGAGATGCTATTCAGTTATTAACTCGATTAGTACCCACGCAGGCTCGACGTCAGGAAGAAAGTATTGGCCATGCGAATAAGTCCGTTAGTGCGAGGGTTCGTGATTTCATAAATTTGGACCCTCCGATATTCATTAGGGCAGATCCAAACGAAGACCCGCGGGTATTTATTGATAGAATGCAGAGGACGTTAAGGGTAATGAAGGACACTATGACTGAGTCAGTTGAGCTAGCTTCTTATAGATTCCGAGATGTTGCAGTTAATTGGTACGAGTCTTGGGAATTGTCCATAGTTGAGGATGCCCCTCTAGCAGTATGGCAGGAGTTTACAGTAGCTTTTCTTTGTCATTATCTACCACTAGAGCTTAGGTGAGCTAGAGTTGATAGGTTCTGACCCTACAACACGGTAACATGAGTGTTAGGGAGTATAGTCTTCAATTTGATTCATTGGCTAGCTATGCTTCCACTATTGTATCTAAGATGAAGGATCAAGTTCACTAATTTGTGATGGGATTAGAGCCGCACTTGCTTATTGATTTTATGTCGGTCTCATTTTAGACGGACATGGATATTTCTCGTATTCAGGCATATGCTCAGGGTGTAGAGGAGCATAAGAAAAAGCAGAGGATGGATCGTGAGCATGATAGGTCCCAGAATAAGAGAGCGAGGTCTTCGGGTCCTTCTGGTGAGTTTCGAGGTGGTCAGAGTCAACAGTACCTGATGTATCTATCCTAGCCATCGGCTAGCGCACCCCTCTTAGTTTGGCGATAAGAGATTTGATCGTTCCATATATTCAGGGTCTGGTCAGAATTTCAGGGCCTCAGGTTCTCAGTATAGGGGTGAGTCAAGTCAGATAAGGCCGCCCTTGCCACTATGTGCTCAGTATGGTAAGCAGTATGTTGGGTAGTGCCGTATGGGTTTGGGTGTTTGTTATACTTGTGGTTATCCGGGCCACGTTATGAAGGATTGTCCGATGAGAGGTGATGCAAGCATAGCTCAGCCAGCGGGATCTGTAGCTGGTTCGTCATCATCAATACGCTCCCCTAGGCAAGGTCCACAAGCACCAATGAGTCGTGGTAGAGGCAGAGGCGAAACATCTAGCTTGAGTAGTCCTCATAACCGCATTTATGCGTTGGTAGGACGACAGGACTAGGAGTCATCGCCTGATGTTGTTATATGTATATTATCAGTCTTCTCATATGATGTATATGCACTGATTGACCTAGGTTCCACCTTATCATATGTTACTCTATTGGTTGCTAGTAAGTTTGGAATAAAACTTGAATTGGTTAAACCTTTTGAGGTGTCTACACCTGTTGGGGACTCAGTGATAGCTAAGCGAATATATATGGGTTGTATAATAGTAATTCATAATCGATCTACCATAGCGGACCTAACCGAGTTGGATATGGTATAATTTGATATTATAATGGGTATGGATTGGTTGGATTCTTGTCATGCCAACGTTGACTGTAGATCAAAGATAGTCCGATTTCAATTTCCAGTGGAGCATGTTTTGGAGTGGAAAGGTAATACGCGTCGCCGAGAGGTAGATTTATTTCCTATATCAAGGAAAGGAAGATGATCAAAAAAGGCTGTATTTATCACTTAGTTCGGGTTTAGGATATGGAAGTAGAGTCACCAATCATTTAGTCCATCCCTGTGGTTAATGAGTTTCCCGGTGTTTTTCTTGATGAACTTCCTAATCTTCCACAAGAGCGAGAAATTGAGTTTGCTGTTGACCAACTACCAGATACTCATCCAATATCTATTCTTTCCTATAGAATGGCCCCCGCAGAGCTGAAAAAGTTGAAGGAACAACTAAAGGACTTGCTTGAAAAAGGCTTTATCAGACCTAGTACATCACCGTGGGGAGCGTCTGTGTTATTTGTAAGGAAGAAAGATGGTTCCTTACAGATGTGTATTGATTATAGACAGTTTAATAAGGTGACGATCAAGAATAAATACTAGTTCTAGAGGATTGGTAACGACCCGGACGGTCGTTTCATGAGTTACCGCTTTGTTTCCCCCATTTCTGCTTCTTATTATCTTGTTCAGCTGTATTATGTATTATCGGGTTGGTTGGTTCGGGTTCGGAGAGGTTTTGGCAAGGTTTGAGACACTTAATCTCTTTTGAGTAAGCTTAATATTAGAAAAGTCAATCGGATGTTGACTTGTGTGAAAAAGGGCTCGGATGTGAATTCTGATGGTTCGGATAGCTTCAGGAGGTGATTTGGGACTTAGGAGCGTGATCAGAATGTATTTTAGAGGTTCGGAGTAGATTTAGCTTGAATTGGCGAAATTGGAATTTTGATGTTTTCCGGTTGATAGGTGAGCTTTTGCTATAGGGGCCGAAATGGAATTCTGAAAGTTGGAGTAGGTCCGTTGTGTCATTTGTGACATGTATGCAAAATTTCAGGTCATTCAGACGAGGTTGGATAGACTTTTTGATCGAAAGCGAAATTTTGGAAATTTTTGGAATTCTTAGGCTTGAATCCGATGTCAATTTGGTGTTTTGATGTTGTTTTGAGCGTTCCGAAGGTTGGAACAAGTTTAAATGAGGTTACGGGATATGTTGGCTGGTTGAGGTCCCAAGGGTCTCAGATGAGTTTTGGGTGGTTGAACGGATCATTTCATGTTGGAAAAAGTTGCAGAAAAACTGCTGTTGGTGTTGTAGGCTTTTGGCCTTCGCATTCACAATGGATGTCCTGCGCTCGCGAAGGGTTAGGATGTGAGGCAATATAGTTGACCTTCACGTTTGCGAAGGTGGTCCTACGTTCGCGAAGGGCTGAGGTCAGTGGTCATCGCGTTTGCGAGGGTCTTGCCGCATTCGCGTAGAGGCAAGGTTAGCAGCTGGGGTCCTAGGGAATTGTTCTTTGCATTCACGAGCTGGTAGTCGCGTTCGCGATGCTTTGATGAGTGGAAGCTTCGAATTCGCGATGTAGGAATTAGTGGTCAGTGTAAGTTTGTGCTTCGCAAATGCGAGGCGTTGACCGCGTTCGCGAAGAAGGAACGTGAATAGCTGGGCATAATGTTTAAAAGATCATTTCCGCGATTTTGGGTCTAAGTTTCACCATTGTTGAGCGATTTTGGAGCTTTTTGAGGAGGATTGAAGAGGGAATCAAGGGGAAACACTTGGAGGTAAGATTTATGGACTTAATACTCTATCCTATTATGATTTTTACCTAATTAAACATGGAATTTGTGGAATATAAAGCCTAAAAATTGGAAGTTAGGGCTTGGAAATTGGAGATCCAAATTTAGAGATTTAAGGGGTCATTTGTGGTTGGATTTTGGTATTCTTGATATGTATGAACTCGTGAAAGTGTAAGGATTCTCGTTTTGTGATTTTTGTTGAAATTCGAGACGTGGGCCCGGGAGTTGGGTTTGGCCAATTTCGGGATTTTTTATGTAAATTGGTTATTTTCGAGTGGGCTTTGTTTACTTAGCATATTTTGATGGTATAAATCTATTTTTGGATAGATTTGGAGCATCCGGAGGCCGATTCGAGAGGCAAAGGAATCGTGGGCTAGAGTTTAGACCAAATAGAGATAAGTAATAATTGTAAATGCTGTCTTGAGGGTATGAAACCCCAGATTTTACATCGTTGTGCTCCTTTGAGGTGACACACACGCTAGATGACGAGCGTGGAGTCATGCACCGTTGGGGATTGTGACTTAGTCCATCCCGCATGACTGTTATACCGCGTATTTGATTGAAAATTATTTGCTATCATTTTGTTTTGGAAAGTATTATCATGTTTTGGGTTGAATGCCATAATTGGGCCTCATGCCAACTATTTTGGACTCTTAGGGGATTTTTACTACTATTTCTCACTATTTTGACTTCGTATTTGTACTCAGTCATGCTATATTCTATTGTTTTCACAACTCAGCCATCTTTACTCATTTTTGACATTTTAAATGATATTCTGGGCTGAGCATCATGTTTTACTATTGCCCGAGTGGCTTGTGAGATTTCTGACTGAGTGAGGTCGAGGGCCTGTGTTGTGAGGATACTATGGGATCGGGCTACGCGCTGCAGCAGTGTTGTATTGATTCATCATTATGAGGCCGAGGGCCTGATTTGTTACGCCACGAGGTGGCTTGTTATGAGGCCAAGTGCATGTTTGATTATGCCACGAGATGGCTTGTTATTGCGCTTGGGCTGTAAGGAGCCCCTCCAGGAGTCTGTACACCCCCAGTGAGCGCGGGTATCCAGTGTGAGATGTGATATAGCCCGAGGGGCTATTGTTGTTTCATGTTATTGCCTGAGGGGCTGGTTCTGTTGGTATTTTTCCCGAGGGGTTGATTTATGTTTTTTTTCCTTTTCTCCCTGTTTTCATCACTTGTTTAAACTATTGAAAGATGTATTAAAGAGTTTTTTACTGAACTAAGGTGTTTTTACGAGATTTTACTGTTTTATTGCATTGTTCTAGTTTTATACTATTTTATTGTAGCATTATATTGTGTTTTACGTGTTTTCTTATAGCTCAACTGCCTTTACTTTTATTTCTTACTGAGTTAGCGTACTCCCATTACTCTCTGCACTCTGTGTGCAAATCCAGGAGTCTCGAGTGACACTAATGAGTGCTGATTTGCTTCCCAGCAGGCTTGTTCGGAGTTGACTAGGTAGTTGCTCGCTATTCGCAGCCTAGTGCTTCTCCTTTCTATCCTTATTTCCTTTTGTACTAGCCTTGTATTAGAATATGTTGTCTTTTCTTACTCTTAGATGGATTTTAGATGCTCATGACCGGTGACACCCCAATGTTGGGCTGTGTTGTTTCCGCACTATTCTATTCTACTCTATATTTTGGGATTTATAGCTTATTATTGACTTTAAATGATTTAATTTAACTGTTTAGCTGGTTTGGGGGTTTGTGTCAGTTGGCCTAGTTTCGCAATAGGCACCATCATGACCGAGTCTGGTTTAGAGTCGTGACAAGTTTGTATCAGAGCCTAGGTTACATAGGTCTCACGAGTCATAAGTAGGTTTAGTAGAGTCTCGCGGATCATACGGAGATGTTTGTATTTATCCTCGGGAGGCTGCAGAACCTTTAGGAAAACTTCATATTCCTGAAATTCTTGTCGTGTGAATCTGTTGATCCGAGTACTAAATTTTTATTATTTTATTCTCTCACAGATAGTGCGGACACGTGCTACTGGTCAGGATGGACGATCACCAGTACCACCAGCTGGGGCCACTAGAGTCTGAGGACACGTTCGATGCTGTGGTAGGGGCAGGGGTGTAGCCCGCACAGCAGCCAGAGCAGCACCTGCAGATCCACCACCCACCTTAGTTTATGATCAGGTCCCAGTTGTGGATGCTCTAGCAGCACCAACTCAAGCACCAGCTGTGCCCATTGTGATTCCAGGTCTTCAGGAGGCCATGGACTAGATTTTATAAGTATGCATTGGCCTAGCTCAAGCGGTCTCAGTTACTATAGCCACAGCTACTTCTCAGGCCAAGGGAGGCAATCAGACTCCCGTCGCGCGCACACTTAAGCAGGTCGTGCAGGGACTTCAGACACCGGGGGTACCTCCAGCCCAGCCGGTTGCAGCTGTTCAAGACTATGTAGCTCCTGTTATGCCATAGGATGAGCAACGCAGGTTGGAGAGGTTTGGTAGACTTCAGCCAACGACTTTCAGTGGTATAGAGAGCGAGGATGCCTAGGATTTCCTGGACAAGTGTTAGAGGATTCTTCGTACAGCGGGTATTCTGGAGACTAGCGGGGTCGCATTTACTACTTTTCAAATTTCTGGAGCTGCCTTCACTTGGTGGGAGGATTATGAGATGCGTAGGCCTGTTGGTGCAACACCCCTTACCTAGCAACAGTTCTCCATTCTCTTTTTGGAGAAGTATGTGCCATAGTCTCGTAGAGAGGAGTTGCATAGGCAGTTCGAGTAGTTGCGTCAGGGAGATATGACTGTGATGCAGTATGAAATGAGGTTCTCGGATTTAGCTGGTCATTCTGTTTGGCTGGTTCCAAAAGAGAGATAGGATTGGGAGGTTCGTTGATGGCCTCACATATCAGCTTAGGATTCTTATGACCAGGGAGAGGGTGTGTAGTGCTACTTTTGAGGAGGTTGTCGACATTTCTCGCGAGATTGAGTTAGTTTGTTACCAATAGGAGATGAGAGAGAGGCCAAGAGGTCTCGGGGATATGATAGTTATGGTGGAGCTCATTCGAGAGGTCAGCTTCAACACGACAAAGGCCGCCTTTTCAGGTATGCTTAGTTAGCTCGCCCAGGTTATCGCGGGGCGTTACTAGGTCATAGTTCTCATAGTTCTCATCAGGGCCATTCATCACTCAGTGCCCTTCCAGCCCAGAGTTCATCACGTGCTCCATCAGTTCAGGGCTCTTCTATGCTAGGTGCATCTGCTAGTCATTCCGGTTCTAGGGGTTTCCTTCAGTCCTCGTCTCTAGCACCAAAGATTTGCTATGAGTGTGGAGAGTTGGGTCACATGTGGAGGCAGTGTCCTCCTCGTCTTAGGGGTTCATCTCAGTAGAGGAGTCAGCCATCGGCTTTAGTGCCAGTTACTTCACTACCACCCACCCAGTCAGCTAGGGGTCGCCTCAGAGGGGGAGGTCGATCAGGTGGCGGTCAGGCCCGTTTCTATACACTTCCAGCTAGACCCGATACTATTACTTCAGATTTTGTGATTACAGGTATTGTCTAAGTCTTCCACAGAGATGCCTATGTGTTATTTGATCTCGGTTCCACTTTTTCATATGTGTCATCATATTTTGCTCGTTATTTGGATACGCCCTATGAGTCTCTTGTTTCATTTGTTCGTGTATCTACTCCGGTGGGTGATACTATTGTTGTGGATCGTGTGTACCGATCGTGTGTGGTGACTATTGGGGTGTGGATACTCGAGTGGACCTATTATTGCTTTGTATAGTGGACTTTGATGTGATATTGGTCATGGATTGGCTATCTCCATGTCGTGCTATTTTGGATTGTCATGCTTAGACAATGACATTGGCTATGCCGGGTATGCCACGAATTGAGTGGCGAGGTTTGATTGATTTTATCCCCTGTAGGGTGATTTCATTATTGAAAGTCCAGCGGATAGTTAGGAAAGGTTGTCTTTCATACTTAGCCTTTGTGAGGGATATCGGTGCAGAGACTCCTAGTATTGATTCTGTTCCTGTTGTGAGGGATTTTCCCGATGTGTTTCCTGCAGACCTGCCGAGCATGCCACCGGACATGGATATTGAATTTCTATTCCACCGTATCATATGGCACCAACGGAGTTGAAGGAGCAACTTCAGAAACTCATTGATAAAGGGTTTATTAGGCCTAGTGTGTCGCCTTGGGGTGCACCTATTCTATTTGTGAAGAAGAAAGATGGCACGATAAGGATGTGCATTGATTACAGGCAGTTGTACAAAGTAACAATCAAGAACAAATATCATTTGCCTCGTATAGAAAATTTGTTTGACCAGCTTCAGGGAGTGAGGGTGTTCTCCATGATTGACCTCCATTCAGGTTATCTCCAGTTGAAGATCAGAGACTCAGAAATTCTTAAGACAGCTTTCAGGACCAGATATAGTCATTATGAGTTCTTGGTGATGTCTTTTGGGCTGACCAATGCCCCAACAACGTTCATGCATTTGATGAACTACGTGTTTCGGCCTTATCTCGAGTCGTTTGTCTTAGTTTTCATTGATGATATTCTAGTGTATTCGTGTAGTCAGGAGGAGCACACGGATCATTTGAGAGTTGTGTTGCAGAGATTGAGGGAGCAGAAACTTTGTGCAAAGTTCTCCAAGTGTGAGTTTTGGCTCAGTTCAGTGGCTTTCTTGGGGCATGTGGTGTCCAGCGAGGGTATTCAAGTTGATCCGAAGAAGATAGAGGCGGTTCAGAGTTTTCCAGACTGTCCTCAGCCACATAGATTCACAACTTTCTTGGTTTGGCGGGTTATTACCGTCGGTTTGTTCAGGGATTTTCATCTATTGCATCACTCTTGACCAAGTTGACTCTAAAGGGTGTTCCTTTCGTATGGTTAGATGAGTGTGAGGAGAGATTTCAAAAGCTCAAGACTGCCTTGACCATTGCTTCAATGTTAGTTTTGCCATCAGCTTCAGGTTCATATACCATGTATTGTGATGCTTCGAGAGTTGGTATTGGGTGTGTGTTGATGCAGGAGGGTAGAGTTATTGCTTATGCTTCTCGTCGGTTGAAGCCCCATTAGAAGAACTACCCTGTTCATGATTTAGAGTTTGTTGCCATTGTTCATGCGTTAAAGATTTGGAGGAATTATCTATATGGTGTGCCTTGTGAGGTTTTTACTGATCATCGTAGCCTCCAGCACTTGTTCAAGCATAAGGATCTCAATTTGAGGCAGCGGAGATGGTTGGAGCTGCTAAAGGACTATGAGATCATTATTTTGTACCATCCGTGGAAGGCCAATATGGTAGCCGGTGCTTTGAGTAGGAAGGCGGTGAGTATGGGGAGTTTGGCATATATTCTAGTTGGGGAGAGACCTCTTGTAGTTGATGTTCAGGCCTTGGCCAATCGGTTTGTGAGGTTGGATATTTCAGAGCCTAGTCGGGTATTGGCTTGTGTGATTTCTCGGTCTTCCTTATTTGATCGCATCAGAGAGCGCTAGTATGATGATCCTCATTTGCTTGTCCTTAAGGATAAAGTTCAGCACGACGATGCCAGAGATGTGACTATTGGTGATAATGGGGTATTGATGATGTAGGGCCGGATATGTGTACCCAATATAGATGGGCTTTGGGAGTTGATTCTGGAGGAGGCCCATAGCTCGCGGTATTTCATTCATCCGGGTGCCGCGAAGATATATCAGGATCTGAGACATCATTATTGGTGGAGAAGAATGAAGAAGGACATTGTGGGATTTGTAGCTCGGTGTCTCAATTGTTAGGAGTTGAAATATGAGCATCAGAGACCGGGTGGCTTGCTTCAGCAGATGGATATTCCAGAGTGGAAGTGGGAACGAATCACTATGGATTTTGTAGTTGGACTTCCACAGACTTTGAAGAAGTTTGATGCTATTTGGGTGATTGTGGATCGGCTGACCAAGTCTGTACACTTCATTCCTGTGTGTACTACCTATTCTTCAGAGCGGTTGACAGAGATATATATCCAGGAAATTGTTCGTTTGCATGGTGTCCCAGTTTCTATCACTTTAGATAGAGGTACTCAGTTTACTTCACAGTTTTTGAGGTCTGTACAGCGAGAGTTGGGTACTCAGGTTGAGTTGAGCACAACTTTTCACCCTCAGACGGACAGGCAGTCCGAGCGCACTATTCAGATATTGGAGGACATGTTGCGCGCTTGTGTCATTGATTTTAGAGTGTCATAGGATCAGTTTCTACCGCTCGTAGAGTTTGCTTATAAAAACAGTTATTAGTCGAGTATTCAGATGGCTCCATATGAGGCTCTGTATGGGATATGGTATAGATCTCCCGTCAGTTGGTTTGTGCAGGGTGATGCTAGGCTATTGGGTACAGACTTGGTGCAGGATGCTTTAGACAAGGTGAAGGTGATTCAGGAGAGGCTTTATACAGTGCAGTCGAGACAAAAAAGTTATGCTGACAGAAAGGTTCGGGATGTGTCCTACATGGTTGGTGAGAAGGTTCTATTAAAGGTTTCGCCCATGAAAGGTGTTATGAGATTTGGGAAGAAGGGTAAATTGAGTCCTCGGTTCGTTGGGCCTTTTGAGGTGCTTCGGAGGATTGGGAAGGTGGCTTATGAGCTTGCTTTGCCACCTAGCTTATCGAGTGTGCATCCGGTATTTCATGTTTCTATGCTCCGGAAGTATATTGGCGATCCGTCTCATGTTTTGGATTTTAGCACGGTTCAGTTAAATGATGATTTGACTTATGATGTAGAGCTAGTAGCTATTTTGGAGCATCGGGTTCGAAAGTTGAGATCAAAGTATATAGCTTCAGTGAAAGTGTAGTGGAGAGGTCAGCCCGTGGAGGAGGCTACTTCGGAGACCGAGCGGGAGATGCGGCGCAGATATCCTCACCTATTTGAGGCTACAGGTATGTTTCTTGAATCGTTCGAGGACGAACGTTTGTTTAAGAGGGGGAAGTGTAACGACCCGGCTGGTCGTTTTATGAGTTACCGCTACATTTCCCCCATTTCTACTTTTTATTGTCTTGTTCAGCTGTATTATGTGTTATCGGATTGGTTGGTTTGGGTTCAGAGAGGTTTTGGTAAGGTTTGAGACATTTAGTCTGTTTTGAGTAAGCTTAATGTTGGAAAAGTCAACCGAACGTTGACTTATGTGAAAGGGTCGGATGTGAATTCCAATGGTCCGGATAGCTTCGGGAGGTAATTTAGGACTTAGGAGCGTGATCAGAATGTGTTTTGGAGGTTCAGAGTAGATTTAGGCTTGAATTGGTGAAATTGGAATTTTGGCTTTTTTCGGTTGATAGGCAAGATTTTGATATAGGGGTCGGTTGATAGGCAAGATTTTGATATAGGGGTCGGAATGGAATTCCGGAAGTTGGAGTAGGTCATTTGTGTCATTTTTGACGTGTGTGTAAAATTTCAGGTCATTCAGACGAGGTTGGATAGACTTTTTGATCTAAAGCGAAATTTGGAAGTTTTTGGAATTCTTAGGCTTGAATCCGATGTCAATTTGGTGTTTTGATATTATTTTGAGGGTTCCGAAGGTTGGAACAAGTTAGTTCATTATAGGGACACCACCCCTCAGAAGGAGAAGACACCATTTGAAAATACCGAAGATGGGGTCCTCAGATGTCGAGGACGATTATGTGTCCCAAATGTTGTAGGGCTGCGTCGGTAGGTTATGGGAGAAACTCACTATTCTCGTTATTTTATCCATCTAGGAGCGACAAAGATGTATCATAATATCAGGGAAATGTATTGGTGGGACGGAATAAAAAAGGATATAACGGAGTTTGTTGCTTAGTGTCCTAACTATTAACAGGTGGGGTATTCAAAGAAAAATACATCAAAGGTGGTGTTGGAAGTATTTTTCGAAATAGAACTGGAGACTGGGTCCTAGGCTACTACATGCCCGCTTATGAATAAACATCTACCTACATGGAATTACTTGCCTTAAAAATTAGCCTTCGTATTTCACGAGTTTATAGTTTCCATAGTTTAGAAATTGAAACTGATGCTACTAAAATACTCCAATTTTCTTTGCCATGACAATTGTTTCCTCTACACTAAACTTGTTAATGAGTGCAGGTTACTACTGAAGGAACTGGGGAATCAAATGATCCGACATAACTTCAAAGAAGGAAATAAAGCTGCACATGTTTTGTCTACTGGATCCAAGTAGGCTAGCACCAACCCTCTATCCATGCTAACCTACCCGTCTAATGGTTTTTGGAAATTGCTTCATGAAGACAAAATTGGAGCACCTGAATTATAGATACTTTATACAATTTAAATAAGGAAATATTTCTAAATAAAATTTAATTAATTTGGAGTCCTAAATAATAAGAAAATAATTAAATATTATTCCTAAATATGAGAGAAATAATTAAAATGGTTGTCCTATCTAATATGAAATCTACTATGAAACATCAATGCAATAATAAGATTGGTGGTTTGGGTGGTGTAATCCGAAATTCTACTGGAGATTGGGTTGCTGATCTCCAAGAACATACTCATGTGCTTAATCATACTTACGCCGAATTTCTTGCTTTAATCACACACACGTCATTTTTGACGTGTGTGTAAAATTTCAGGTCATTCAGACGAGGTTGGATAGACTTTTTGATCTAAAGCGAAATTTGGAAGTTTTTGGAATTCTTAGGCTTGAATCCGATGTCAATTTGGTGTTTTGATATTATTTTGAGGGTTCCGAAGGTTGGAAAAAGTTAGTTCATTATAGGGACACCACCCCTCATAAGGAGAAGACACCATTTGAAAATACCGAAGATGGGGTCCTCAGATGTCGAGGACGATTATGTGTCCCAAATGTTGTAGGGCTGCGTCGGTAGGTTATGGGAGAAACTCACTATTCTCGTTATTTTATCCATCTAGGAGCGACAAAGATGTATCATAATATCAGGGAAATGTATTGGTGGGACGGAATAAAAAAGGATATAACGGAGTTTGTTGCTTAGTGTCCTAACTATTAACAGGTTAAGATTGAGCACCAAAAACCCGGTAGATTATTGTAGGCTATGGAGATTCCGACTTGGAAATGGGAAGTAATCAATATGGATTTCATCGTAGGCTTACCTTGTACCCAGCATAAGTTTGATTCGATATGGGTAATTGTTGATAGGCTTACAAAGTCAACCTGTTAGGACTACATATTCCGCAGAGAATTATGCAAGGCTTTATATTAAGGAGATAGTACGACTGCATGGTGTCCCTATATCTGTCTTTTATGTACTGATTTTCATGCCTTACATACTCACTATATTATTCGTACTAACACCTATTTCCCAGGGCCTGCGTTTCATGCCCGCAGGTACAGGTAGACAAGCAGACGGTCCCCCTTCTTAGGATCCTTGATCAGCGAGAGTTGGCGTGCTCCACTTGATCCGGAGTTGCCTTTGATTTTGGTATGATATGCTTGTATATATACGTGGGTATGACATGGCTCAGTCCCGTCTTTGTACAGTTGTATTTCTATTAAAGGTCTATAGACAGTTATGTACAGTTGGATAGTATATGGCCTTGTCGACTTTTAGTTTTGGGTATATAGTTATCTACAGCAGCCTTGCCGGCTCGCCCACTGTATTCCGCATGTATATGTAAATATGACTTTTGGATGGGTTTCCCTCACATATGTTATTCATGTTTATATCTTAAACGCATGCTTAAGGATTTTCAACATGTAGGGTTCGGGCACCCGTCGCGACCCATCGGTTTGGATCGTGACAAATTTAAACAATATTTCATCTTAGGAGAAAATTGAGACATGTCATTCACATGGTTAGAGTAATTTGTTTGGTAATTTTAAAAAGAATAATTTTTTTATCTGTCCTTTTTCATTTATCTTCATAGTTAGAAATAACCAAAAATATAAACTATTCGGAGCAACAACATAGCCATATTTTTTTATTTTCACTAATTTAAAGTTTCCTTTCTTGATACTTCTTTTAGCTATATCTTGTGAAGATTTATTTTTTCTTTTGAGACCTACAACATGTCAAGGTTAAATTTCTCCTGAGGCAAAGAATTCAATTGCCTAAAGAAAATAACTATAAAATCAAATAAAAATAAATTCTCTGAAAAATAAATAATAATTCATAAAGCACCTAATGTAGAAAGCTGTTTGAAAAAAAAAATCTATAACAAACATTTGCAATTTATTAGAATAGATAAAGTAAAGAGATTAAACAATCAAAAAACCAAAACAAAGATAATAACGGACCTTGAGCTCAGAAGCCTCTTAGCTTCTTCAATTTCAGAAAAATAACATCCTAGTGGTTTCTATACGCTGACGAGTGGCGATGAAGAATAAGAATCAAAATCATTATTTTTGCATCTTGGCATTTTGACATTGTCCAATAGTAATCAAAAAAGGAAGTACATGAAATATCGAGCTAACCGATCGAACAGGAAATAAAGAGATGAATTGGGCATTAGGGTTTTAGTGGTGATTCATTTTTCATTCCTCTATGCCCTAGATGAAAAAGAAATAAAACAATTACAACTTAATTATGAATTATTAAGGAGGGAAATAAAAAACGTTTGGAGGGAGTATTAAAAAATATCCCGCTCTTGGACTTGTTAAGAGTTCAATATAAGGCATAAGGTTCAGTTGCGATTATATTCAATTGCCGGTAAAATTGGCATTTTCAGAATAAATTAGTGGCAATTATGTTATTGCCATTATATAATTGCCACAAAAAGCCTATTTTGTGGTAGTGATCTAATGCACGCCTTTTCCACCAATACCTTGTTATCCTCGTCTTTGATGTACCTCACTTGGTCCAGGTCCTGAGCCTTATTCTCTCAAACCTTGGTTAACTTGAACAATCTCTTGTCACCGCCCCTTCCCCCAAGTTCTGCATAGATGCGTTCAAATACTGCAGTCTTAGCCGCGTGACCGCTAATTTCACCTCTTTCTTAGCCTTCTTATAACACTCCCTAAGTGTCCTCCTCTCATCCTCTTTGGCGTTCTCTACTAGCTTCATATACACCGCTTTCTTGGCTTCTACTTTACCATGGACCTCTCCTTTCCACCACCAGTCACCTTTGTGGCCCATGGAGAAACCCTTCGGGACCCCTCCGAAATCAATGACACAAGCATGAAACTTGTCCTCCAATATCTGAATAGTGCGCTCGGACTGCACGTCCGTCTGAGGGTGAAAAGCTATGCTCAACTCCACCTGAGTACCCAACTCTCGCTGCACAGACCTCCAAAACTGCGAAGTAAACTGAGTGCCCCTATCTGATATGATGGAAACCGGGACACTATGAAACCGAACAATCTCCCGAATATTGATCTCTACCAACCGCTCTAAAGAATAAGTAGTACACACAGGAATGAAGTGCGCGGACTTGGTCAGCCGATCCACAATCACCCAAATAGCATCGAACTTCTTCAAAGTCCGTGGGAGCCCAACTACAAAGTTCATGGTGATCCGCTCCTACTTCAACTCTGGAATATTCATCCGCTGAAGCAAGCCACCCGGTCTCTGAAGCTCATATTTCACCTGTTGACAATTGAAACAATGAGCTACAAATCCATAATGTCCTTTTTCATTCTCCTCCACCAATAATGGTGTCTCAGATACTGATACATATTCGCGGCACTCGGATGAATGGAATACCGCGAGCTATGGGCCTCCTCCAGAATCAACTCCCGAAGCCCATATACATTGGGTACACATATCCAGCTCTACATCCTCAACACCCCATCATCACCAATGGTCACATCTCTAGCATCATCGTGCAGAACTCTATCCTTAAGGACAAGCAAATGAGGATTATCATATTGGCGCTCTCTGATGCGATCATATAAAGAAGACCGAGAAATTACACAAGCCAATACCTGATTGGGCTCCGAAATATCTAACCTCACGAGGCGATTGGCCAAGGCCTGAACATCAACTGTAAGAGGTCTCTCCCCAACTAGAATATATGCCAAACTCCCCATACTCACCGTTTTCCTACTTAAGGCGTCATCCACCACATTGGCCTTCCCCGGATGGTACAAAATAGTAATATCATAATCCTTTAACAACTCAACCCACCTCCGCTGCCTCAAATTGAGATCCTTCTGCTTGAACAAGTGCTAAAGACTACAATGATCAGTAAACACCTCACAAGACACGCCATACAAATAATGCCTCCAAATTTTCAACGCGTGAACAATGGAAACCAACTCCAAATCATGAACGTGGTAGTTCTTCTCATGAGGCTTCAATTGACGAGAAACATACACAATAACTCTACCCTCCTGCATCAATATACACTCAATACCAACTCTCGAAGCATCACAATACACGGTATATGAACCTGAAGCTAATGGCAAAACTAACACTAGAGCTGTGGTCAAGGCAGTCTTGAACTTCTGAAAGCTCTCCTCACACTCATCTGACCACACAAATGGAGCACCTTTTTGAGTCAACTTGGTCAAGGGCAATGTGATAGATGAAAATCCCTGGACAAACCGGCAGTAATAACCTGCCAAACCAAGAAAGCTGCAAATCTCTGTGGCTGAGGACGGTCTGGGCCAACTCTGAACCGCCTTTATCTTCTTCGGATCAACCTGAATACCCTCACTGGACACCACGTTCCCCAAGAAAGTCACTAAACTAAGCCAAAACTCACACTTGGAGAACTTTGCATAAATCTTCTCCTCCCTCAATCTCTGCAACACAACTCTCAAATGTTCTGCGTGCTCTTCCTGACTATGCGCATACACCAGAATATCATCAATGAAAACTATGACAAACGAGTCGAGATAAGGCCGAAACACGTTGTTCATCAAATGCATTAACGATGTTGGAGCATTGGTCAGCCCAAAAGACATCACCAAGAACTCATAATGACCATATCGGGTCATGAAAGCTTTCTTAAGAATATTCGAGTCCCTGATCTTCAACTGGTGATAACCTGAATGAAGATCAATCTTGGAGAACACCCTCGCTCCCTGAAGCTAGTCAAACAAATCATCGATACTAGGCAAAGGATACTTGTTCTTGATTGTTACTTTGTTCAACTGCCTGTAATCAATGCACATTCTCATCGTGCCATACTTCTTCTTCACAAATAGAACCGGCGCATCCCAAGGCGATACACTAGGCCGAATGAACCCCTTATCAAGGAGTTCTTAAAGTTGTTCCTTTAACTCATTCAACTCCGCTGGTGCCATACGATATTGTGGAATAGAAATGGGCTGAGTGGCCGACACCAAATCAATACCAAAATCAATATCCTTGTCCGGTGGCATGCCCGACAGGTCTACAGGAAACACATCGGGAAAATACCTCACAACTGGAACATAATCGATACCGAGAGTCTCTGCACCGACATCCCTCACAAAGGCTAGATA
Source organism: Nicotiana sylvestris (assembly GCF_000393655.2). NCBI lineage: Eukaryota > Viridiplantae > Streptophyta > Magnoliopsida > Solanales > Solanaceae > Nicotiana > Nicotiana sylvestris. Next base: position 92,458,049 of record NC_091059.1, on the reverse strand, counting down.
TGAAAGACAACCCTTCCCAACCATACGCTGAGCCTTCAAGAATGAAATCACCTTACTGGGAACATAATCAAACGAACCTCGCCACTCAATCCGTGGCTCACCCGGCATAGCCAATGTCACTGTCTTAGCATGACAGTCCAAAATACCGCAACACGAAGATAGCCAATCCATGCCCAATATAACGTCGAAGTCTACCATACATAACAACAACAGATCCACTCGGGTCTCCAGACCCCCAATAGTCACCACACACGATCGGTACATATGGTCTATAACAACAGTATCGCCCACTGGAGTAGATATATGAATAGGTAAAACAAGAGACTCACGGGGCGTATCCAAATAACGAGCAAAATATGATGACACATAAGAATAAGTGGAATCGGGATCAAATAATACAGAGGCATCTCTGTGGCAGACTGAGACAATACTTGTAATAACAGCATCAGAAGCAATAACATCGTGTCTAGCTGGAAGTGCATAGAAACGAGCCTGACCGCCACCTGATCGACCTCCCCTTCTAGGGAAACCCCTAGCTAACTGACCTCTTCCCCTAGCTGGGTGGGTGGGTGGTGGTTAAGTAACTGGTGCTGAAGCCGATGGCTGACTCCTCTGCTGAGATGAACTCCCAAGATGACGAGGACACTGCCTCTACATATGACCCATCTCTCTACAGTCATAGCAACCCCCGGGTGCTGGAGACGGGGACTGAAGGGAACCCCTAGCACCGGAATGACTAGCAGATGCACCTGGCATAGAAGAACCCTGAACTGATGGAGCACGGGACGAACTCTGAGCTGGAAGGGCATTGAGTGATGACTGTCCCTAATGAGAACTGTGAGAACCATGACCCGATAACGCCCCACGATAACCTGGGCGAGCTGGCTGAGCATGCCTGAATAGACGGACTCTGCCGTGCGGAAACTGACCTGTCGAAGGAGCACCACCATAACTACCAGATCCCCGAGGCCTCTTGGCCTCCCTCTCATCTCGCTCCTGGCGACGAACTAACTCAATCTCACGAGCAATGTCTACAACCTCCTCAAAAGTTGCACCAGACACCCTCTCCCTAGTCATGAGAATACGAAGCTGATTTGTGAGGCCATCAACGAACTTCCTGATCCTCTCTTTATCTGTCGGAACCAACCAAAAAGTATGACAGGCTAACTCTGAGAACCTCATCTCATACTGCGTTACAATCATCTCTCCCGGACGCAACCACTCGAACTAACTGCGCAGCTCCTCTCTACGAGACTGCGGCACAAACTTCTCCAAAAGTAGAATGGAAAATTGCTGCTAGGTAAGGGGTGTTGCACCAATAGGTCTACGCCTCTCATACGCATCCCACCAAGTGAAGGCCGCTCCAGAAAACTGAAAAGTAGTGAAAGCGACCCCGTTGGTCTCCAGAATACCCGCTATACGAAGAATCCTCTGACACTTGTCCAAGAAACCCTGGGCATCCTCGCCTGCTGCACCACTGAAAGTCGGAGGATGAAGTTTACCAAACCTCTCCAACCTACGCTGCTCATCCTCTGGCATGGCAGGATCTACATAGTCCTGAGTAACTGCAACCGGCTGGGTTGGATATGCCCTCGGTGTCTGAAGTCCCTGCACGATCTGCTCAGGCGTGCGAGCGGTGGGAGTCTGAGTGCCTCTCCCGGCCTGAGAATTAGCTGCGTCTATAGTAACTGAGGCTGCATGAGCTAGGCTAGTGCATACTGATAGAATCTGAGTCAAGGACCCGGAATCACAATGGGCATAGCTGGTGCCTGAGCTGGTGCTGCTGGAGCGTCCACAATTGGGACCTGATCCTGAACCGGGGCAGCTAGTAGATCTGTAGGTGCTTCCCTAACTGTAGGTGTTACCTCTACTACGACCACAACCGCATCCTCGACCTCTAGTGGCCACAACTGGTGGTACTGGTGGTCATCCATCCTGTCCGGTAGCGCGTGTCCTCACCATTTGTGAGAGAATAGAATAACAGAAGTTTAGTACTCGGATCAACAGATTCACATGACAATAATTTTAAGGATATGGAGTTTGTCCTAAAGGTTCTGCAGCCTCTCGAGGATAAATATAGATGTCTCAGTACCGATCCGCGAGACACTACCAAACCTGCTCATGATTCATGAGACCTATATAACCTAGGCTCTGATACCAACTTGTCACGACCCTAAACCCGGACCCGGTCGTGATGGTGCCTCTCGTGAAGAAAAGGCCAGCCGACACAACACCCAATTCATTTTAAACAATTAAAATAGTACAATTAAGCCATTAACATGATTAAATCCCAATAGAAACAGTGAAATAGTACAATTTGTGGAAAAACCAACACAGCCCATCATCGGGGTGTCACCAGTCATGAGCATCTAACATAAGTCTAGGAATATGGAAAAGAGTCTACACAGTCTATTAGAAAATCCAGTACAAGGGAAAGAAATAATGATAAGAGGGAGAAACACTGGGCTGCGAACGCCGAGTAACTACCTAGTGGACTCAAAAAAATCTGCTGGAAGCTATCAACCCTCGTTAGTAGGACCTAAAGCTCCTGAATCTGCACACAGGGTGCAGGGAGTAAAATGAGTACTCCAACTCAGTGTATAATAACAATAAATGAAGACTGATCGATAAGAAATCACGTAAAAACACAACAACATGCTATAGAGAGGCAGAGTAAAACCAGTAAAGTACAATAAAACAGTGATTTCTCATAAAACACCTTTTTAACAGTTAAACAAGTAAATGAAAGACAGCTAGAAAAGATAAACACATAAAATCTGTCCCTCGGGCACAATACCAACAGAATCATCCCCTCGAGCAATAACATGGAACAACACCAGCCCCTCGGGATGTATCTCATATCACAATGGGTACCCACGCTCACTAGGGTGTACAGACTCCGGGAGGGGTCCCTTATGGCCCAAGCGCAATATCAAGCCATCTCGTGGCATAATCAAATAGGCTCTCGGCCTCATATCAAGCCACCTTGTGGCGCACATCTCAAGCCCTCGGCCTCATAATCATAATCAGTACAATATTGCTGCGGCGTGCAGCCTAATCCCATAATAATTCTCACAACATAGGCCATCGGCCTTACTCAGTCAGAAATTTCTAAAAGCCACTCGGGCACAGTAAAATATGATGCTCAGTCCAAAATATCATTTAAAGTGTTAAAAATAGAGTAAACATGGCTGAGTTATGAAAATAGTATAATATAGCATGACTGAGTACAGATATAAAATCAAAACAATGAGAAAATAGCAGTAAAAATACCCTAAGGGTCCAAATAGTTGGTACGAGGCCCTAATATGGCATTAAGCCCAAAACATGATGATAGAAAATAGTTTTCAATCAAATACGTGGTAAAACCGTCATTCGGGATGGACTAAATCACAATCCCAATGGTGCACGACCCCATGCTCGTCATCTAGCATATGCGTCACCTCAATGTAGCACAACGATGTGAAATTCGGGGTTACTCACCTCAATCTGGTCCAAACTCTAGCCCGCTACGCCTTTGCCCCTCGAATCGGCCTCAACTCGCGTCGAATCTATCCAAAATTAGAATCACGACGTCAAAATATGCTAAGGGAATGGAGCCCATGAAAAAATAATAAATTTACAACATAAATCCCAAAATTAACCAAAACTCGACCCCCCGGCCCACGTCTCAAAATTCGATAAAATTTATATCAATAGATTCCTTATTTCCCCACGAGTTCAAAAGTCCAAAAATCCGACCACAAATGGCCCCTCAAATCCTCAAGTCAAGGTCTCAAATACCAAGCCCTAATCCCCAATTTTTAACCCTTAATTTTCATTAATCGTAGGCCAAATTAGTGAAATAATGCCATAGGATCGATTATTAGGTTCAAAAATCTTACCTCCAGACGTTATCCCTTGAATCCCTCTCCAAATATCTCTCAAAAAGCTCCAAAACTGACTTGAAATGGTGAAGAACAACTCAAAAATCGCGAAGGAATTCTTTTTTACCTTCTGGCCTAGGCTTTTCGCACCTGCGGTCAAGTACCCACTCCTGCGCAACCGCTTCTGCGGTCATCACTTAAGCCTTCAACTTTCGCATCTGCGATGCACAACCCGCACCTGCGCCATCGCAAGTGCGGTCCTTTAACCGCTTCTGCGGTTCCTGCCTTCCTTGGCTCCTTCCGTTTCTGCGACTGGTCTTCCGCATCTGCAGGGGTCGTACCTGTGGCCTTTCAACCGCAGATGCGGTTATGACAGCAGTCCTAAAACTTCAGTTGCCATTTCCAAATTCCTATCTTTTCGTCAACCATCCGAAACCATCCCGAGGCCCCCGGGACCTCAACCAAAAGCACAAACATGTCATATACTACCATCCAAACTTACACCAATCTTTAAAACACCTCAAACAATATCGAATCAAATAAAACACATCGGATTCAAGCCTAAGATTCTCAAAATCTTCCGAGTTACGCTTTCGATTAAAAAGTCTACCAAACCACGTCTGAATGACCTGAAATTTTGCACACACCTTCCAAATGACACAACAAACCTACAACAACTTCCGGAATTTCATTGCGACCCCTATATCCAAATCTCACCTATCAACCGGAAAATGCCAAAATTCCAATTTCGCCAATTCAAGCCTAAATCTACTCCGGACCTCCAAAACACGTTCCGATCACGCTCATAAGTTCCAAATCACCTCCCGAAGCTATCCAAACTATCGGAACTCACATCCGAGCCCTTTAACGCATAAGTCAAAATCCGGTTGACTTTTCCAACTTAAGCTTACTCAAAAGAGACTAAGTGTCTCAAGTTACCAAAACCTCTCCGAACCCGAGCTAACCAACCCGATCACACATAGCTTCGATAAACAAAGAAATAAGAAGCAAAAATGGACACCACCATCTCTATAATGATAAAGTGGCATCCCCCCGTTACAACAGGGCTAACACTCAATATTGATGGGGTATTCAAAGAAAAATACAACAAAGGTGGTGTTGGAAGTATTTTTCGAAATAGAACTGGAGACTGGGTCCTAGGCTACTACATGCCCGCTTATGAATAAACATCTACCTACATGGAATTACTTGCCTTAAAAATTAGCCTTCGTATTTCACGAGTTTATAGTTTCCATAGTTTAGAAATTGAAACTGATGCTACTAAAATACTCCAATTTTCTTTGCCATGACAATTGTTTCCTCTACACTAAACTTGTTAATGAGTGCAGGTTACTACTGAAGGAACTGGGGAATCAAATGATCCGACATAACTTCAAAGAAGGAAATAAAGCTGCACATGTTTTGTCTACTGGATCCAAGTAGGCTAGCACCAACCCTCTATCCATGCTAACCTACCCGTCTAATGGTTTTTGGAAATTGCTTCATGAAGACAAAATTGGAGCACCTGAATTATAGATACTTTATACAATTTAAATAAGGAAATATTTCTAAATAAAATTTAATTAATTTGGAGTCCTAAATAATAAGAAAATAATTAAATATTATTCCTAAATATGAGAGAAATAATTAAAATGGTTGTCCTATCTAATATGAAATCTACTATGAAACATCAATGCAATAATAAGATTGGTGGTTTGGGTGGTGTAATCCGAAATTCTACTGGAGATTGGGTTGCTGATCTCCAAGAACATACTCATGTGCTTAATCATACTTACGCCGAATTTCTTGCTTTAATGCAAGGACGACAGCTTGCCCATGAAAGAAACTTGAAGCCGCTAGAAGTGGAAACGGACTCGATGGAAGTAATACAGCTGCTTCAAAATAATCTATATCTATATATAAATATAAAGCTGGGTAAAATATCAGTGATGTGGCATCATTACTAGACCAGAAATGTGATTTATCTTTTTTGCTATTTTTTTTGCCTTTTTCCTCCTATTTTGTTGCAAAACAACTGCTTTATTCAACTTAAATATCCAAGAAGAAATGTAACGATTGCAATTGTTATTGTATAGGAATGCAACGGTTGTAACTCTAAATTAATGAAAATATGAAAATAATGGTAATAATTAGATTAGAAACAAATACTAGCTTACAGTTACAAGTAGCAATTAAAGTATCAACAATTGCAATACTACACTCTTCCTCTTTAAACCCCATCTTTCACTTCATTTTTTTTTGTGGTAAAGCTCAGCGAATTCATTTAAACTTGGAATTGATCTTCAAGAGAAGTCAACGTATAGTTTGGGAGTTAAACTGAGGAGGATGATGAAGATTCATATCGTGCTTTTTGTGTAAACCAAAATTTCACAGGTATTAGAATTGTAACCTTTTTTGTTTTTCTTTTCTCTTCTTTCACTATTTAACAAATCTCATATTGTGTTGTTTAGTGTATTTTTGTTATTGTGATGCGAAATTCCAAAATTATTTTAATAAGGATATAAAATTTTTATAGTTTGGATGCGGCGAGCTTATTTTTTTTCTTTCCAAAATTATTTTGGTAAATTTTTTCTTTTTTTTACTTTATTTTAAACCTCCTGTGAATTGAATTACTATTACATGTCTCATTGCCCCACTCCTGAAGAAGAACTGACAAGTTATTTTTTATCATAAAGAATCATTTGTGAAATGTTTGTTAATTTTTACCGTCTGATTCAGATTCCAAATTTTATTGCTGACCCAAGATTTTACATATATTTTGTTTATTTTATGATATTGTGTATGTTTAGTGTAATGTTGAAAAGGTAAAATCTTGGACGGGGGGATAAGGTTTTTTTCTTTCAAAGAATACAGATTTTGAGATAAATATTTTTTTTTGGGGAACTTGCTCCATTATCCACTATTGCAAGGGTTAAAGCTGGCTGTAGGATGTAGCACACGTTTTAATTACTATTTTGTAGTTTCAACTGTAATCATTCATTATTTTCCAACCCAATGGAGTATCTTTTATATATTTATCAATTTCTAGCTGTTTATTTTCTTTGAATTTTTGTTCATTACTTCTCTAGTGCTGTATTTTGTCCCGGGCCCGGGCCTTAGTGGGCCTAACGGGCCGGGCCTCGCGGTCCCGGGCTTCGTGGTCCCGGGCTCTGGCGGTCCCGGACCTGGTGGTCCCGGTCTTCGTGGGCCTAATGGGTGGAACCGGCCCGTGACGGGCCTAAGCCCACATGGTCCTGTGCTTAACGGGCCGGGCTCGTGGGCTTCGCGGGCCTAGCGGGCTTTTTTTTTTTTTTTAAGACAATTTCTTGTAGTATCATGGCTATATTAAAAATATATATGTAGTATATATGTATATCTAATTATTAAAGTGCTTGACGAAAAAGAAAATAACAAAACAATAGTAAAACACTAAATTGTCATGCATAAATATCACTTCTTGAAGTATATTATATTGTATCTTATGTATATATATTCTCTTATATATTTTCTTTTAGTATATGTATTGTATCTTATGTATATATATTCGCATAATAATATATTTTCTTGTAGTATATATATTGTATATTATGTATATATTGTAGCATAATATATTTTCTTGTAGTATATTATATTGTATCTTATGTATATATATTCTCTTATATATTTTCTTATAGTATATATATTGTATTTTATGTATATATATTCGCATAATATATTTTCTTGTAGTATATATATTGTATATTATGTATATATTGTAGCATAATATATTTTCTTGTAGTATATTATATTGTATCTTATGTATATATATTCTCTTATATATTTTCTTATAGTATATATATTGTATTTTATGTATATATATTCGCATAATATATTTTCTTGTAGTATATATATTGTATATTATGTATATATTGTAGCATAATATATTTTCTTGTAGTATATTATATTGTATCTTATGTATATATATTCTCTTATATATTTTCTTGTAGTATATATATTGTATCTTATGTATATATTGTAGCTTATAAATATATTTTCTTGTAGTATATATATTGTATATTATGTATATATTGTAGCATAATATATTTTCTTGTAGTATATTATATTGTATCTTATGTATATATATTCTCTTATATATTTTCTTGTAGTATATATATTGTATCTTATGTATATATTGTAGCTTATAAATATATTTTCTTGTAGTATATATATTGTATATTATGTATATATTGTAGCATAATATATTTTCTTGTAGTATATTATATTGTATCTTATGTATATATATTCTCTTATATATTTTCTTGTAGTATATATATTGTATCTTATGTATATATTGTAGCTTATAAATATATTTTCTTGTAGTATATATATTGTATATTATGTATATATTGTAGCTTATAAATAATTCTAAGTATAGACAAAGAAATATTGCGAAAAGAAGCTCATGGGTAGAAGCAATAAATTTTATTACCAAAAAATGACATATCTTTCTTAGTCATCCTTCCCCCAATGGAATGAGCACAACAAGGTACTAATACCACCATTAGAAGGAAAAAAAACTAAGGAAGATGTGCCAAAATACAAGTTACATATTATTCTATGTATTATCTCTAACAAATCTCATAAATCCTTCAAGGTTCGGAGGAGGTTGCGTTGGTGGTGGTGGAAAAGAAGCTTGTTCATCACCACTTCCGGGCGAAGCCGAATCCTCCGTAAGTTCCGCTATCATTTCTTCATAAGCTTCATCTATCGCCGGTTGTGCTTCTGCAATTCCAAAGTTTCTTCTTTCCGAGCGGATCCAATCTCTAAACAATACTGATTTTTCCAAGCTATCCCTCATAGACGCTCTATGATCACCTATTTGCAGTCTTGCTTGACTGAAAGCGCTCTCTGATGCAACAGTTGAAGCTTGAATTGATAAAATATCCCGAGCCATCCTTGCAAGAACAGGAAAATGTTTTTCCCTTGCCTTCCACCATTCCAAAAGATCAAAAGAGCCGTCTGGATTCTCCTTTTCAAGTCCCTGAGACAAATAAACTTGAAGCTCATTTAGATGTGAAGTTTCATCATAATTTTCACCTTGAGACCCCCTGAACTCCGTCCAAGATTTAAGAGCTTTTAAGCCCGCAACTCTTTTAGAGGATTGTGAGCTAGACGAAGTAGGGGTTGGAATAGTTGGCCTAGCATGCTCTAAGGCAAGTTGATAAGCATTATAAACTGTTTGAGCGTTAATCTTAATTGAAGCTTTTGCATCTGCAAGTGTCGCAATTTCCTCATTTGAAAGATCTAAAGCCTTATAAATATTTGAATACCAAAAATGAGGACCTCACATTTTTTAAAATACTCTCTAAGTCTACTTCTACGGTTTGAATAAAAAAGCCAATTAAGAGCCATTCTAACCTTTTCAATTTCTATGTTTAATATTCGCATACCATCACCGACAATTAAATGATAAATATGACAAATACATCTAACATGGAAAATATTAGTAAATGCAGGATTTAGTGTTGTTGTAAGCATGCCTATAGCACTGGTGTTACTAGAAGCATTATCCATTGAAATTGCCATTATTTTATCGCTAAAGCAAAAATATCTACAAATATCTGCAACAGTGTTAGCTATAAATTTACCTGTGTGACGCGAATTAATTATTCTATATGCAATTATGCGTTTTTGCATTATCCATTCTTCATCTATCCAATGACTTGTAACAGTTAGGTAATCACAATCATTACCACTTCTACCAATATCAGTAGTAATAGAAATCCGATTAGGTATATGAGTAAATAAATAACGCAAATATTGTTCATATTCATGTTTGAATTTATAAATATCACTCTTAACTGTTGCGCGAGGCCAACCTTTATAAGTAGGATTAAACACTCTTCTAATATAATGAACCCAATTAGGATTAGAAGCAAAAGTATAAGGTAAGCACATAACAGTAATCATCTTTGCTAATTCTTCACGATCTCTATTTGGATCGTAATATAAAATACCTCCAGTGACAGTGTTAATTCCTGGTTGAACTAGATTTGAACCTGTACTAGGGTTAATCGCAGAATCTACACTTGTCCCCTCTAGATGCGCTTTCATTTGAAAAAATCTAGCCTTATCTCTAGGGTGTGTTTTTATGTGCCTAGTCAAACTACCTGTGCCGCTACGGTCTCCTACATATTTATGCGACATTAATTTCCCACAAGTTTTACACTTAGCCTTATTTTTTTCTCTTACTTGAGTAAAAAAATTCCAAACTAATGATGTTTCTAAGCGTTTAGCAGGTTCTCTATTAAAAGTAGGAGTTTCTACAGGTGGGTCGACCGGTGCATCACTTGGGTTATTAAGAGGACTAGTAGGTGTATCATCTAAATCCGGTGCTTGAGTTTCATCATCATCCTCATTTTCCTCATTATTTTCTAAGATGGTTTCATTAGGATAAAGAGCATTCATAATTTCATCATCTAATCTATCACCTGGTGCAACATTATGATAAAATTCACTATCGGTAAATTGAAAACAAGGGTGATCACTATCAAGAATTACGGAAGGAGGAGGACGTCTAGGTTGGCGACTACTTTCAACTTGCTTATCTTTTCTAGGTCGGGGAGCCGGGGGAAGGGTAGTTGGTTGGCCACTACTTTCACCGGTTTTATCTTTTCCTTTACCAAACATTTTTTTCAAAGTAAATGCCATATTAATTATAATTATGCAAACTAAACCACACAAAAATATATTCTAAAAACGTAAGAGTTGAAACGAGTTTACCGGATTGCCGAACAACTTCTTGAAAATTGAAAATCGTTGAACACTTGAAAACTTCAATTCAACAACTTCACAATTTTTCACGAAATTTCAACAATAAATTAAGTAATTGTAGTAGAGAGATTGAGAGATATTGAGAGATATTGATGAATTGGTGAATAAAAATGAAAGAATGAGGGGGTATTTATAGTTGAGAAATGGGGAAAAGTGTAATTACATAAAGTTTGGGGTTAAAATAAAGTTTGGGGGCCAAATGACCATTTTTTTAACTTAAAAAACGGTCATATTTTCAGCCCAAACGGCTAGATTTTAAATATGGCCGTTTGAATTTTTTTTTTTTTTTTTTGAAAAATAGCCGTTGGGCCCGCCAGGACCGGCCCAGGCCCGCCTGCCGGTCCCGGGCCAAACGGTCCCGGGCTCGTGGGCTCAACCATGGAGACCAGCCCGTGACGGGCTAAGGAGGCCCACCAAGACCGGCCCACCCAGGACCGGCCCACCAGGCCCACCAGGCCCGTTATTACCGCGGGCCCGGTCCGGTCCGGTTCAGGCCCGGCCCACCGAGCAGTAGAAGTTCTATATCTTATAATTAGATCTTTTCCTCTCCATCATATAAATGTTTAATAGTTATTACCTTTATGTTGAGAATATTATTAGGTCTCATTTTCTATCAGTTAGTTTTACTCTGTAATTATGTGTATTAATGTTGATATGTTGATTATTTATTTCTTTAATATGTTTATTGAGCTTCCTTTAACTTTCTTTTTGTTGGAGCAGCAAACATATGGGAATATTATTAGGTCTTAGTTTCTGGAGTACTAGAGTTTGGAAAGGTAGAAGAGCAAACTTCTGCATGCCAGCAATTGTGTATTTTTAAACAAATTATTTGTGGGTCAAATATACCGTTCATGTCAAGGGGACTTTCTTACAAGAGTCGTATGGTACAAAGCGAGAATATCTCAAAATCGAATTAAATAGTCCAACACTCCATCTTGTAATTATGTTACCCAACTACTGTAATTCACTATTGATTCATGTAACTTAGTTACCGCCTAATACAAGATGACTGGAAAGTAAAATGATGATTGCATTGGAATGATATAATTTATTGCACGTGAAACTCTATTAATTTAAAAGAAACTGATTAGTTTAGATATAAAGTTTTACAACTTGTTTGGATGGTTGTTGCTTATTGTATTGTATCGTATTGTTACTTTAAATACAATATTTGTTTTGATTGTTACTTAAATTTTATTGTATCGTATCGTTAAATTTGTCGTTACGTAACGATGAAATGTGTCACTTTATGTAACGACCGATTTGGTGTGGTCGCGTCGTTACCTTGTCTTTTTCTCTCAATCTCACCCTTCATTATTATCAAATAATTTTATTTTATCATTTACCCTACCTTTTTATATACCGTATCATAATTTTTTTATAATATTGCAAATTTATTCATCATATTACTGGTGCGTGATACCATGAAACGACGACAAAATGACACAATCCATCCAAACATTGATGAAATCATCAGACGATACAGTACAATACAATACAATACAATACGATACATTAACAAACGATATGTAACAACCATCCAAAGGGAAGAAACTCTGCCATTATAAATTTTCAAAAACATGTGATACTTTTATTTTAATATTTATTTTATTATAAAATATTTTTGTTATTATATTTAAATATGCATTTTAATTTCTTTATGGTTTCTTATAGATATTGTTTTTTGAAAATTTCATAATATAAAATTAATCTTTTCTATATCCAATAAATTTATAAAAAAAAAGTTATTCGACTGCGCGAATCGCGGACAAATTAACTAGTTATCCTGCATATAACTTAATTTTTCATTCTTGCAGGTGGTTAATGTTTTAGGTAAAGACCCAGGACATCAGGCATCTGTAACGATCCAAAATCCATCAAAGGTTGTGATGACGCCGGACGCCTCGGTCAGGCAAGCCAACAATGAGTAATTAAGTAAAATCTCATTTTAATATTTTAGGAACCATAATTTCCTTTAATTTAACTAGTAAAAAGGTAATCATCACTGAATAAATAAAAATATTTACAACTTTCATTATTAAATATCCCATAATCATCCCAAAATTCGGTGTCACAAGTGCATGAACAATCACTAGAAAATTAAATGAAGTACAATAACTGTCTTGAATATAGATTGGGACAGAAAGTAAATACAATACACTGAAAGAGACTATGCTGACTACGGGTCGCCTCGAGAGATGAAGCTCGCCTAAGTCTCCGTATCATCCATGCTGCTACGTCCATTAGGCCATTAGAGGTACATGTGCATGTGCAACAAAAATGCACAGCAAGTGTAGCATGAGTACAAAAACAACGTGTACTCAGTAAGTATCCCGTCTAATCTCAATGAAGTAGAGATGAGAGGTCGACTTCGACACTTACTAGTGGTCCAATGATAATATACCAATAATTTAGTAAATCGAGAATTTTCATAAAAATGACTGTAACTCAAATAGCATGAGGCAAGTAAACAATTCTTTCAATTATAGGAAATTTCCAAATTCATTTTCATCATTTATACATTTATCTCAGGTCAGGGAGGAACAAATATCAATATCTATGAACTTCAAAGCAAGCAATATAAGCATGCGCAAATCATTTTGAGGTCGTACGGCCTGATCCAATAAGTATTTAAACTGTGCACTGCCAGAGGGTTGAATGACGCGAACCATAGATGGATCTATTTAATCTACTAAGGCGTTCGGCCCATTCCACAATAGATAAACACATTCAAATAGTCAAATCAAGAATTCATCAAGGAGCAATTATTCAGAAAAAGGAAAGCTTCTCTTTTAAAAGTCAAGAAATGATGTCTAGCCTTTTCGAAATTTATTTATACGTTCAATATGTTTTAGACATTTTTAAGTTGACAACAAGGTTGCAAATATTACAAGTAAAGCATGATTTTGGGCCCTAGACTACCCGGACTTAAGCATAATAGTAGCTACACACGGACTCTCGTCACCACGTGCGTACGTAGCCCCTACAAATAAGAGTACATATCCAATTAATTCACCTATGGGGATAATTCCCTCTTACAAGGTTAGAAAGGAGACTCACCTCGCTCCGAGTTCCATAACCGGCATTCCACGCTTTTTTGAAAACTCAAATCGATGCATAACGCTCCAAAACAAGCCAATAATTATGCAAACCCATTAATTATGCAAGCCAATAATTACTCATGATAATCCAATTTATAAAAATTCCTAACCCCGATCGAAAAGTTGACAAAATTGCCCTCGGGCCCACGTGCTCGGATTTTGAAATTTTTCGAAGATAAATGTAACGACTCGACTGGTCGTTTTGCCTTTTTGAACCCCGTTCCCTTAAATAATACTTCCCGCACTTGCTTTAAATAATTTACGACTTGCGGGGACGGTTGGTTCGGGATTTGGAAGAGTTTGGAGAGAAATATGCCCATTTGGTTCTTTAGGATTTTCTTAAAAAGGTTAAGTTGACTTGGGTTAATATTTTGAGCAAATAGACCCGAATTCATAATTTGACGGTCCCAAAGGGTCCGTAGGAAAATATAGGACCTGGGCGTATGCCCGAAATCGAATTCCGAGGTCTCTAGCCCGAGTAATGAATTTTTATTAGAAATTATTTATCTATAGTTTTAAGGATTTAAAGAAACTAATTAAAGATTGATTTCATGGGTATCGGGCTCGTATGTTGGTTCCGAAGCCCGGTACAGATCCGATATATCATTTAAGACTTGCCCGCGAAATTTGGTGTTAATCCGAGTAGTTTAAGGGTGTTTTGGCCCATTGGAGGAAAATTAAGAACTTGAAGTTTATAAGTTTGATTCATTTGGTTTTAGGGATTGATTCTTAGATTTAGTGTTATTTCGGGTGTTCCAAAGGTTCGAGTAGATCGGTTTTGTGATTTCAGACTTGTCGGTATGTTCGGGCGGGGCCCGGGAGCCCAGAGCGTCAATCAGACGAGGCTCGAGTGAAGTGGAAATTTTTGAGAAGTACTGAAGTTGCTGCTTCTGTCATAACTGCACCTGCGGTTGGTGGACCCCAGGACCGCAGAAGCGGTCCCAGGACTTTTTGACCATTTCGCAGATGCGGTCCTTTTCTCGTAGATGCGGTCAGGGCGGAAATCGCTGAGGCAGTGAGTTCATTTAATACGGGCTCTAAGCAAATTTTTACCACTTTTCACTCTTACATTGGCGATTTTGGGAGCTTTTGAGAGAATATTTCCACTTAGCATCTTGAGGTAAGTTTATCCCACCTATTCTTAGTTTAATACTTGTGTATTAGGTAGATTAAACACTAGAATTTAGGTAAAATCAAGGGGTTAGAGCAAAACCTAGGGTTTTAATAAAAGTTAGATTTAACCATGAAATTTGTTATGGAATAAATTAGAAATCATATATTATTGATCCTTAGGTTATAGAGAACAACTTCCTTCGAAATATTTCGGAATCCGGGCACGTGGGCACGGGATCGGATTTTAGGAAACTTGTGTTAAAAAATGGAAAATTGCTTAAATAGCTAGAATTCGATCTTGTGAGTCTATATTGACTAGTTCCTAACTCATTTAACTAGTTTGGGACCATTCGGCTCCGAATTGAGGGCTTGGACTCTTTCTTGGGATTGGAAGTGCACTTTGGGACGAGGTGAGTCTCCTTTCTAACCTTGTAAGAGAGAATTGTCCCCATAAGTGTAATAATTGAGTAATTTGCTACTAAATGCGGGGGCTACGTACGCACTAGGTGACGAGAGTCCGTGCGTAACTACTATTATGTTAATTGTCCGGGTAGTCTAGGACCCACAACATGCTATATAGTGACTATCTCTATGTTTTTTTTGTGCTAATGCGATCACTTAGGGTATGCTAGAGACTTGGAAAGGAAAAATGGTGAGCATATATACTTGTTGAACCCTTGCATGATTTTATATGAATATAAATGCACTGTCATGTGTTTTCTTGATATTAATTGATGTTTGTGGATCGGGCCGATCGCTTCGGTATGAATAGATGCATCTATGGTTCGCGTCATTCGACCCTCTGAAAGTGCACAGTTTATTTTCTGTTGGATCAGGTTGTCGACCTTGGCATGATGAACACATGATATCTATGTGGAATCTTATGCATGACGTATCCTGTTGAATACTTAAAATGTAACTGGTTAACTGCTAAATTATTCAGAACATGATCTATTATCTCTTGCTACAAACTGTTGATTATTTGTGACTCCCATGCTTAACATAATACCTTATTATATTATTTGACCCTAGTAAGTATCAAGTCGACCTTTCGTCGATACTTTTTTGAGATTAGACGGGTTACTTACTGGGTACATATTGTTTATGTACTCATACTACACTTCTGTACTTAATTGTACAGGATCTTAGGCAGGTGTCTCTGGCTATCAGTTTGGTGCGCATCCCTGAGCGGATTTCGAGACTTCTATGGTGAGCTGCTTCTCTTCCCATGCCGTTCAGCAGCGGAAAGAGTCTTTCTTATGTATTTTTGTTGTCTACGCTGTTTCAGATAGTAGGATAGAGTGATTCTTTTGTATATTCTACTAGTTGCCCACAGCTTGTGACACTAGGTCTTGGCACACACATTAGTAGACTGTATTATTTTTGGGTTGTATGATTATTTTGACTTTACTGATAAATTCTGATTTTATTTCAAGTTAAAGAATCATTTCAACTATTTTGGGTAAAGGTAAATAAAAGTTTATTTAGTAATTTCCGCGTTGGCTTGCCCGACAATGGTGTTGGGCGCCATCATAACCTATTATGGAAATGGGTTGTGACAATATGGTATCAGAGCACTAGGTTCACGTAGGTCTCACAAGTCATGGGCAAGCCTAATAGAGTCTTGCGGATCAGTACAGAGACGTCTGTGTTTATCTTTGAGAGGCTATAGGGTGTTAGGAAAAAACTACTCTTTAATTCATTTCCTATCGTGCAGTGGTTGGCATACTAAATTTCCCTCTTCTATTCTCTCACAGATGGTGAGGATACGCATGGCTGATGTTCCAAACTCGGGGGGAGCTGCTCCCCCCATTGCTAGAGGTTGAAGCAGAGGCCGGAGTAGGGCACCGGCCCGTGGTAGGGGACGAAAGCGTCCTAGAGTTATCCCAATAGTACCACCAGCAAAACCCGCGGGAGATCCTATCATCGAGGAGTAGGGCGAGGTGCCCGCAGCTGAGCCTACCCCGACGGACTTTATGACAGCACCGGGATTCCAGGAGGTCATGGGCCATATGCTATGGTTCATGGATTCTATGTCTCAGGCTAGTTTGTTTCCAGCAGATCCAGCTACATCACAGGCGGGAGGGGGAGCACAGACCCCTACTGCTCAGGCTCCTGGTCATGCAGCTGCAGTGTATCAGACTCGGGGTGCACTACCTGCAGATGGGGCCTAGCTAGTTGTTCCAGTGGCACCCCAGCCCATGCCAGCTTTGGATGGCGATCCGCAGAAGTTATTGGATAGATAGACCAGGCTTCACCCTCCGGTCTTCGAAGGCGAACGTTATGAGGATGCCCAGGACTTCATAGATAGGTGCAGGGACAAAATGCACAACAGGAGGATATTAGAGTCGCATGGATTTGACTTCACTACTTTTCAGCTTGAGGGCAGGGCCCGTAGGTGGTGGCAGTCCTATGTTCTTGGCAGGCCAGCAGGTTCTCCTCCCATCACTTGGGGTCAGTTCGCACAATTATTCTTGGATAGGTACATCCCACCCTCTGAGAGGGAAGAGCTGCGGTATCAGCTTGAGCATCTTGAGTAGGGATAGATGTCTGTGACTGATTATGAGGCAAGGTTTTCTGAGTTGTCTCGCCATGCACTCATGATACTTCCCACAGATGTATAGAGAGTGCAGCGATTTATCGCGGGGTTGCACCCCGGTATTCGATCTAGTATGGCCCGAGAGGTAGAGATGGGTTCAGAGTATTAGCTAGTGGTAGAGATTGCTCGCAGGATTGAGGGATATCGCCAGAGGGGTAGAGAGCAGATGCAACAGGATAAAAGGGCAAGATTCTCCGGAGAGTCCAGAAGTGCCCCGGCTAGGGGTAGAGTTCAATTTGGGAGGGGTCAGCCCAGCTGGACCCTATATTCAGCACCACCACCTGCTCGGGGTGTTCCAGCGCGCCCCTATTTCAGCGCCATGCTAGAGAGCTCTTATCGCTCGCTAGCTATTCAGGGTTCCTCCAGTGGGTATTCAGGTCCCCAGGGTTCTTCTGGTTCCTATTTTAGCGCTATGCCGGAGAGTTCATACCATCTACCGACTATCTAGGCTTCTTCCAGTGCATCTACGGGTTATCAGAGTCAGCCATCAGGGTAGCAGGTCGCTGCACCGTGTAGTTGTTTTGAGTGAGGAGACCCTGGTCATATGAGGAGATATTGCCCCAGGCTTCGGGGCAAGGTAGTACAGCAGGGTCAGCAGCCTATGATTGCAGCACTGATTTCCCAACCATCTAGAGGTGGAGGCCAGACAGGGAAGGGTCAGCCAGCTACTGCTCAGTCAGGTGGGGGCCAGCCGGTCGGTGCTCCAGCCAGATTCTACGCCCTTCTGGCCAAGCCAGATGCATTGGCCTCAGATGCAATCATCACAGGTATTATTTCTATTGGTTGTAGAGATGCTTCGGTATTATTTGATCCAGGGTCTACTTATTCATATGTATCATCTCTGTTTGCTCATTTCTTGGTTATTTCTCTTGAGCCTTTGGGCACTCATATTTATGTGTCTACTCCTGTTGGTGATTCTGTGGTTGGAGATCGGATCTACCGGTCCTGTGTGGTCACATTCTGTGGTTTCGAGACTAGAGAAGATCTTCTGTTGCTTGATATGATCGATTTTGAGGTCATCCTGGGGATGGATTGGTTGTCTCCATATCACGCCATCCTAGACTGCCATGCCAAGACTGTTTCACTAGTGATGCCAAGGTTGCCGATATTGGAGTGGAAGGGTTCCACAGTTGATATACCTAGTCGGGTTATTTCTTTCCTAAAGGCTCCGCATATGGTCGAGAAGGGGTGTTTGGCTTATCTACCTTATGTTCGGGACACCACCGCAGAGTCTCCGACGATTGATTCAGTTTCAGTAGTTCGAGAGTTCACCGATGTGTTTCCTTCTGATCTTTCTGGCATGCCATTGGATTGTGATATTGATTTCTATATTGATTTGGCTCCAGGCACCCAGCCTATATATATTCCACCGTACCGTATGGCTCCTAAGGAGTTGAAGGAGTTAAAGGAGCAGCTTGAGGAGTTGTTGGTGAAGGGGTTTGTTAGGCCTAGTGTATCACCTTGGGGTGCACCAGTTTTATTTGTGAAGAAGACGGATGAGACTATGCGGATATGCATTGATTACCGCCAGTTGAACAAAGTCACCATCAAGAACAAGTATCCGTTGCCTTGTATCGATGATTTGTTTGACCATTTGTAGGATGATAGGGTATTCTCTAAGATAGACTTGAGGTCAAGGTGCCATCATTTGAAGATTGGGGACTCGGATGTTCCGAAGACTACATTCTAGACTAGATATGGCCATTATGAGTTTTTGGTGATGTCCTTTGGCTTGGCGAATGCCCCAGTAATATTTATGGACTTGATGAACCGGGTATTCAGGCCTTATATTGATTAATTTGTTATCATCTTCATTGACGACATCTTGATATATTCCCGTAACCTGGGGGAGCACGAGCAGTATTTGAGAGTAGTGCTTTTGACCTTGCGAGAGCAGAAACTATATGCTCAGTTCTCCAAGTGTGAGTTTTGGCTAGAGTCAGTGGCATTCTTAGGGCATGTTGTGTCAGGAGAGGGTATTAAGTGGATCCCAAGAAGATCGAGGCAGTTCAGAGTTGGCCACGCCCTACCTCAGTAACCGAGATCAGGAGTTTCCTAGGGTTAGTAGGTTATTACAGACGATTCGTGTAGGGTTTTTCATCTATTGCATCACCTTTGACTAGATTGACCCAGAAGGGTGCTCCTTTCAGTTGGTCTGATGATTGTGAGGAGAGCTTTCAGAAGCTCAAGATAGCTTTGACTACAGCACCAGTTCTTGTATTGCCTTCCGGCTCGGGGATGTATCGGTATATTGCGACACTTCATGCGTTGGCTTGGGACGTGTATTGACGTAGAATGGGAGAGTTATTGCATATGCTTCAAGTCAGCTGAAGGTTCATGAGAAGAATTATCCTGTGCACGATCTAGAGTTGGCCGCTATTGTTCATGCCCTTAAGATATGGAGGCATTATCTGTACGGGGTGTCATGTAATGTTTATATTGATTATCGCAGCATACAACATTTATTCAAGCAGATGGATCTTAATTTGAGGCAAAACAAGTGGCTTGAGTTACGGAAGGATTATGACATCACCATTCTTTATCATCCGGGCAAGGCAAATGTGGTTGCGGATGCCTTCAGCAAAAAGGTGGAGAGTATGGGTAGCTTGGCATTCATTCCAGCAATGGAGAGGCCACTAGCTTTGGACATTCAGTCCTTGGCTAACAGACTTGTGAGGTTGGACATTTTAGAGCCCAGCCGAGTTCTTGCATGTGTGGTTGCTTAATCTTCATTATTGGGGCAGATCAAGGCCTGGCAGTTCGATGATCCACATTTGATGGTTCTCAGAGAGAGTGCTTCAGGGAGGTACCAAGGAGGTTTCTATTGGCGAGGACGCGTTTTGCGACTCTAGGGTCGTTTATGTGTCCCTAATGTTGATGGTCTGAGGGAGAGGATTCTAGAGGAGGCACACAGTTCGCGGTATTCCATTTACCCGGGAGCTACGAAGATGTATCGCGACTTGAGATAGCATTATTGATGGAGGAGGATGAAGAAAGACATAGTAGAATATGTGGCTAAGTGTTTGAATTGTCAGTAGGTCAAGTATGAACACCAGAGGCCGGGTGGCATACTTCAGCAGATGCTTATACCAGAATGGAAGTGGGAGTGCATCACCATGGATTTTGTAGTTGGGTTGCCGTGGACTTTGCGAAAGCTTGATTCAGTATGGGTCATTGTTGATAGGTTCATCAAGTCGGCCCACTTTATTCTAGTGGCAACTACTTATACAGCAGAGAGGTATGCTCAGATTTACATTCGGGAGATAGTCTGGTTGCACGGTGTGGCTGTTTCCATCATATCAGACAGAGGCCCTCAGTTCACTTCCTATTTCTTGGGAGCTGTTCAGAGTGAGTTGGGGACCCGTGTAGAGCTTAGTATAGCATTCCATCCTCAGACTGATGGGCAGTCGGAGCGGACAGTGCAGATTTTGGAGGACATGCTCAGAGCATGTGTGATTGACTTTGAAGGGTAGTGGAATCAGTTCTTGCCCTTGGCGGAGTTTGGATACAACAATAGTTATCAGTCCAGCATAGAGATGGCCCCATTCGAGGCATTATATGGTCGACGCTGTCATTCTCCTATTGGGTTGTTTGAGCCTGGTGAGGCTAAGTTAAGTGGTACAGATTTGGTACAAGATGCCTTGGATAAGATAAAGTTGATTCAAGAGAGGCTTCGCACAGCTCAGTCAAGACATAAGAGTTATGCGGATCAGAAGGTGCGTGATGTATCATTCATGGTTGGCGAGAAGGTTCTCTTGAAACTCTCGCCAATTAAAGGCATTATGAGGTTCGGGAAGAAGGGCAAGTTGAGCCTAAGGTTTATTGGCCCCTTTGAGGTGTTGAGACGAGTTGGGGAGGTTGCCTATGAGCTTGCCTTACCCCCAGCCTATCAGGAGTTCATCCGGTTTTTCAAGTTTTGATTCTTCAAAAGTATCATGCCGACTTGTCCCTTGTGTTAGACTTCAGTACTATTCAGCTGGATGAGAGTTTGGGTTATGAGGAGGAGCCAGTTGCCATTATAGATACGCAGGATCGCCTGTTGAGGTCCAAGAGGATTTTTGCGGTGAGGGTCCATGGAGGGGCCAACCAGTCGAGGAGGCGACCTGAGAGTCCGAGGAGGACATGTGGAGCAGATATCCCCATTTATTCAGCAGCTTAGGTACTTTTCTATGTCCGTTCGAGGACGAACGTTAGTTTAAAAGGTGGAGAATGTAACGACCCGACTGGTCATTTTGCCTTTTTGAACCCTATTCCCTTAAATAAGACTCCCCGCGCTTGCTTTAGCTAATTTACGACTTGTGGGGATGGTTGGTTCGGGATTTGGAAGAGTTTGGAGTGAAATATGCCCATTTGGTTCCTTAGGATTTTCTTAAAAAGGCTAAGTTGACTTGGGTCAACATTTTGAGCAGATGACCCGGATTCATAATTTGACGGTCCCCAAGGGTCCGTAGGAAAATATAGGACCTGGGCATATGCCCGGAATTGAATTCCGAGGTCCCTAGCCCGAGTAATGAATTTTTATTAGAAATTGTTAATTTGAAGTTTTAAGGATTTAAAGAAACTAATTAATGATTGATTTCATGGGTATCAGGCTCGTATGTTGGTTCCAAATCCCGGTACAGGTCCAATATATCATTTAAGACTTGCCCGCAAAATTTGGTGTCAATCCGAGTAGTTTAAGGGCGTTTTGGGCCCATTGGAGGAAAATTAAGAACTTGAAGTTCATAAGTTTGATTCATTTGGTTTTAGGGAGTGATTCTTAGATTTAGCACTATTTCGGGTGTTCCGAAGGTTCGCGTAGGTCCGTTTCGTGATTTTAGACTTGTCGGTATGTTAGGGTGGGGCCCGGGAGCCCCGAGCATCAATCGGACGAGGCTCGAGTGAAGTGAAATTTTTTGAAAAGTGCTGAAGCTGCTGCTTCTATCATAACCGCACTTGCGGTTGGTGGACCGCAGGTGCGAGACCATAGATGCGGTCCGTCTATCGCAGATGTGGCCTAGGGAAGGCCAGGACAAACTGCAGAAGCGGCCCTCGAACCACAGAAGCGGCCCCAGGACCGCAGAAGCGATCCCATCCCTTTTTGCCCATTTCGCAGATGCGGTCTTTTTCTCGCAGATACGGAAATCGCTGAGGCAGTGAGTTCATTTAATACGGGTTCTAAGAAAGTTTACCCCTTTTCACTCTTCCATTGGCGATTTTGGGAGCTTTTGAGAGAAGACTTCCGTTTAACATCATGAGGTAAGTTTATCCCACCTATGCTTTGTTTAATACTTGTGTATTAGGTAGATTAAACACTAGAATTTAGGTAAAATCAAGGGGTTAGAGCAAAACCTAGGGTTTTAATAAAAGTTAGATTTAACCACGAAATTTGTCATGGAATAAATTAGAAATCATATATTATTGATCCTTAGGTTATAGAGAACAATTTCCTTCAAAAAATTTTGGAATCCGGGCACGTGGGCCTGGGGTCGGATTTTAGGAAACTTGTGTTAAAAATGGGAAATTGGTTAAATAGCTAGAATTTGATCTTGTGAGTCTATATTGACTAGTTCCTACCTTATTTAACTAAATTGGGATCGTTCGCCTCCAAATTGAGGGCTTGGACCCATTCTTTGGATTGGAAGTGCACTTTGGAGCGAGGTGAGTCTCCTTTCTAACCTTGTAAGAGGGAATTGTCCCCATATGTGTAATAATTGAGTAATTTGCTACTAAATGCGGGGGCTACGTACGCACTATGTGACGAGAATCCGTGCGTAGCTACTATTATGTTAATTGTCCTGGTAGTCTAGGACCCACATCATGCCATATAGTGAGTATCTCTATGTTTTTTTTGCGCTAATATGATCGCTTAGGGTATGCTAGAGACTTGGAAAGGAAAAATGGTGGCCATATATACTTGTTGAACCCTTGCATGATTTTATTTGAATATAAATGCTCCTTCGTGTGTTTTCTTGATATTAATTGATATTTGTGGATCAGGCCGATCGCCTCGGTATGAATAGATGCATCTATGGTTCGCGCCATTCGACACTCTGACAGTGCACAATTTATTTTCTGTTGGATCAAGCCATCGACCTCGGCATAATGTGCGCATGATATCTATGTGGAATCTAATCCATGACTTATCCTGTTGAATACTTGAAATGTAACTGGTTAACTGCTAAATTATTCAGAACATGATCTATTACCTCTTGCTACAAACTGTTGATTATTTGTGACTCCCATGCTTAACATAATACCTTATTATATTATTTGACCCTAGTAAGTATCAACTCGATCTCTCGTCTCTACTTCTTCGAGATTAGACGAGATACTTACTGGGTATATATTGTTTATGTACTCATACTACACTTTTGTACTTAATTGTACAGGATCTGAGGCAGGTGTCTCTAGCTATCAGTTTGGTGTGCATCCTTAAGCGTATTTCGAGACTTCTACGGTGAGTTGCTTCTCTTCCCATGCCGTTCAACAGCCGCAGGAGTCTTTCATGTGTATTTTTTTTGTCTACTCTGTTTCATACAGTAGGATACAGTGATTCTTTTGTATATTCTACTAGTTGCCCACAACTTGTGACAACAGGTCTTGGCACACACATTAGTAGACTGTATTATTTTTAGGTTGTATGATTATTTTGACTTTACTGATAAATTCTGATTTATTTCAACTTAAAGAAATATTTCAACTATTTTGGGTAAAGGTAAATAAAAGTTTATTTTGTAATTTCCGCGTTGGCTTGCCCGGCAATGGTGTTGGGCGCCATCATGACCTATTTTGGAAATGGGTCGTGACAATAAAGTTTACCCATAACCTCACGAACTTAAATATATAATTTACTCTCAATTTCATGCCCAAATTCGTGGTTAAAATTCAAAAATACCAATTTCTAGGTTTTCTACCAAAACCCCAAGTTTTCACTAATTTTTCATGAATTTCCATTTTAAAATGTATATATAATCCAAGTATTTAACTTGCAATATGTGGGAATCACTTACCTTGACATGGATGATGAAGATGGAGCTCCAAAATCGCTCCTAGGTCGGCTCCCATGGAAGAAATGAGATGAAATGAGCCAAACCCATTATTTCAAACTTATAAACTGCCCTGGCGATCCTCTTCGCGTTCGCGAGCCCCCCATCGCGTTCGCGATAAACAAAATTCTCAAAAGTCATTTCCAAACTCTTCTTAGACAGCCTCTAGTGTAATAATCATAACGTTTTGTACAAAACTCCAAATGACAAATGGTTTAAAATTTTGATAAATAGCCACCAAGATCTACCACTTTCATGTTTTGGTTATCTCCTAATTCCTTATAGATGTTGAGATATAAGCTACCAAAGTCATCCCTATGCAACACAAATTTCTTCTTCTTCTTCCCGGACAACCTATAATGTGACAGCCATAACGTTTTGTACACAAATCCAAATGATAAATAGTTTACATTTTTGAAAACTAGACACAAAGTACTATAACTTTTATTTTTGAATCATCACCAAATTCCTTATAGATTGTGAGATATGAACCTCTAAAGTCAGACCTGCGTAACAGAGATTTTCTTCTTCGCGAACGCGAAGAACAAAATCCCTGAAGCCAAATCCTTCTTCGAGAATGCGAGAGGATCCTTGCGAACGCGAAGAACAACACCAGACACCAGCATCAGCTATAGCAAAAAGTCCCATCCAATCACACCAACTAGTCCCATAACATAACACGGACCTGCTTGAGGCCTCAAATCACATCAAACAATGCTAAAATCATGAATCACACTCCAATTCAAACTTAATGAACTTTAAAATTTCAAACTTCTACATTCGATGTCGAAACCTATCAAATTACATCCGATTAGCCTCAAATTTTGAACACAAGTCATATTCGACATTACGGACCTATTCCAACTTCCGGAATCGGAATCTGACCCCGATATCAAAAAGCCCACTTCCGGTTAAACTTCTCAAAAACCTTCAATTTTCTATCTTCAGTCAAATGACTCAAAAATGACATGCGGACCCCCAAATCTACTTCCGATTGCACTCCAAATACTAGAATCACCATACGGAGATATTCCTAGACTCGGAATCCCAAACGGACATCGTTAACACTGAAATGCACTTCATCCCAAATTTATGAAATTCACCCAAAAATACTAACTTCCATAATAGGCGCCGAAACGCTGCCAGGTCATCTATAACCCCATCCGGACATACGCCCAAGTCCAAAATCATCATACTAACCTGCTGGAACCTTCATAACCCGACTCTGAGGTCGTTTACTCAAAAATTCAATCTTAGTCAATTCTTCCAACTTCAAGCTTTTGAAATGAGAATTTTTTTTCCAAATCCAATCCGAGCTTCCCGAATTTTGATTCCGACCATACATACAAGTCATAATACCTGAAGTGAAGCTACTCATGGACTCAAACTGCCGAATGACGTGATAGAGCTCAAAACGACCGATTGGGTCGTTACATTCTCTCCCATTTAAACATACATTCGTCCTCGAACGTGCTGAGAATTGCGCTGGAGTAGTCTGAAATTACTATTTAACACCTCTTTGCACCTACCCGTGCTACCACCACTCAGTTGAGCACATTAGCTCGATCAAATCTGAAGGTATTCTCTTTTATTTGAGCAAATAAGCCTTAGAGCCTAGTTCCAACATCCGAAATTCTTTGCCATGCATGCTTCCAACATAAGAACACAGTATCAATCACCACATGGTGTACCAGAATATGAATGCATACCTTTTCCGAATTCAAACCCTGCACCACATCATTCAGAGGCCCATAATAACACTCTCTAATCATAATAGCCGATATTTCCCTAATCTGATGCTCACAATGCACCCCATGGCATATATGAGTCATGTTCTAACTCTTAAAATACCGCCACGACGGAAGAGGTGTGTAGAAATTCATAACCAACAGCAGAGTTGACAAATCGTTGAGTTTATACTCTTGACAAGAACCATTACCTCATTCTGAATGAAATAGTGGTATTTGCTCTTTGATATACTTCACACAATCTAATTGCACTGACCCTAGATCCAATAATCATGTCTCACCCAGTACGAACTGCTCAGGCAATAAGCCACCCCAGACATGACCAAAAGTCTCGTGTGATGCCACAACATGCCAATAAGCTACAAACATGAATCTGATACATTAGAAAAACAAACCCTGGAGGGGACTACTCAACTCACACAACTAATATGAACTTTCCTCGGAAAATGGGAAGAAAAACACACAAAATATAATATATGAGACTGTACTCAACATCACACTGTTGCGGCGTGCAATACAATCCATACAACATAATCAATAAGGAATTACTTACCGAGCAAAAATGCTCATACTTGTAAAATATCCGAATATCGGCCACAAGCACGCCAAGTGCATAATACCATCCCTGGGGAGACAGATAGCACCATACGCTACAAAACTCAAGAACAACTAAGGTGCGATATATGATATGAATCTCGAGAGCCATGTTGCTCACATAAAACCATCGTTACGCGGAACCTAAACACCTAGGAAGATTATCAAGCTGTCTCATAACTCATACGACACAATATAGTATTATATGAAATAGCCGACGACGAGATAACATCCAATGTCCGAATACTCCTCCATAAGGAGTGCTATGCTGAAATGAACACATATGGCCTGGTATAGAGCCCATATTCATATTTAAATCCAGCCATCGACCTTGAGCCGATTCTGACCACACCGTACTAGGCTAATAGCCTTTCAAGGGTCCATATTAACCCTTTTTTTCCTATGACTCACAAGAACAATCCCCATATCTGGAGCAAACCTCCACAGTTCACAACCTAATAAATCGAGTGCCCTCCAGACATAAATTCTCAAATTAGTGATATTACCATAATCTCCATGCTTGGTTTAAATCTTCAATCAATCAAGTGAATACATGTCACACTTATACAATCTTCTCCTAAGATACGCTCCCACGACCTACCGCACCAGGTAACAAGTCTGCACATCCTCACCACCGGCCATACAATGTTGTAAAGCAATTAAGAATCCATAACCAGGATGCAAAGCCTCTTACACAAACACCAATCTCAGGTGACGTTGAAGAAAATACCAAATTACTCTAAAAATCCAAACCCCTTTCTTGCTCATCCGAGCTCGTGACATTCTTGCCAACACCGAACCGCAACCTTGATCCTAACTTTCAAATTTCATACTGCTCACTGCACTTAATATGCTAATATGCGCTAGTACACGAATTTCATCATAACTCCTAAACCATTAATAGGGTGAACACTTCATCATACATAAATTTTTTACTTAACTCGTTCCAAGAGAACCATAGCAACACACGAGTGAATCTTCATAACCGTAGAACATGCAAATCCTCAATTAGTGGTCTAAACCACCCTAATCCTTCCGGGATCCGCCTACACATAACAGGCCATAATACTTGAATGCTTCCATAGAAAATCAGTTATGGTGGCCGTCGATCCTCGTGCATACTGCCACGACTATGCCATTCAACCATGACTAACCAATCTAACTTCTTCTAATTCATCCTTAACTTGCCTTAGAGATAATAATAGCTTCATTCTTTATATCGCAAATCTAAATTCGCACTCATCCTAAATGACCCCATTCCACGAGACCATATTGTCTCCAAACCCATGAACCATTTCATACACTCCTTGCAGGTACATTCACGTCTTCAACTGATACACCTATTCCAATAATTGCCCTACGAAAGTCATTTCCTTTTTTTCCTCCCAATGGTACACTGCAAGTCGAAAATATCATAGAACCTTCGGAGCCTCCTATCATAATCGGTTACAAAAGCTCAATTATTAATCATACTGCAGGCTTGAATCCTTAGGCACCAAGTAACCTTTGAATTTACTAGGACCGTTGTTGAGAGCCACCCGCTCTGGCTTGGTCCCGAATATAATCAACTTTAAGGCTCCGCTGGCACATAAACACCCATTTTAATGAAGCACCCGACTGAATCACTTCCCAAATCCTGAACATGAGTCAATAAGACCAATTATAGCACACCTTTATTAATTTCTTTGCTCAAATTACCACTTATGTTCTTTTCCCTTAGCTGAAATAACTCACTAGTATGCCGATAACCCGAACCTCATAAGTAGATAACCATGCAACCCAATCGAGGCGGTGGGACTCTCCCACATAGCTTGAAGACACTATTACATAACCCTGGAACCCACCAAGATTCTTTCTTCATTCTTAAAATGATCTTGCACAACTAACCTGCCAAATTCCTCCAATGTCGCTACACTGAGTACACTTACTGCAAAATCAGTAACCCATCCAAAGTCATGTTGTACCCTTCTTTATATCAAGCAACTCCTTTCTGTTGCACCCAATTTCCCGTCATATGATAGCCAATATTTTAAATCAAGCTTGTAGACCCAGTCACTAACCAACGTGAATCCCAATTCACTCTAAACTCCTCCCAAGGTGTGTAGTCATCCTACCACAGAACCCATGTGCTACTCTGCCACTCTCCCACTTTGGTGAAACTTGCTCCTTTAAGCAACTACTCAACTCATGTCTCCCTCAATTGGCCTTCCAGGAGTTTAATCACCATAAGACACTTCCCACATATCCATCCCCATCCTTCGCTGCCCAGCCGTTACCTTAAATCAAAATATATCTATGTAGCACTTGAACTTATAGATCGTTACTCCATCAACCCAAACCTGAACATTCATGGTCCTGTTGTCTTTCCTCCGCCGGAAATAATGCACTGAATCTCTGAATTATGCATTGAGTAAACCTCCTTCCAAGTCAACCATTGCTTCGACACATAGACAACCATCCTACCATTACATCAATATTGTGTGGTAACAACCCATGAACATCATAGTAACCTGTGCATAGCCTCAAAGCTCTCAGAAGTACAACTATAGAGCTGAAATGATGGAATATCCTTCTACACGATGACGATAATAGTCCAATCAACTATGCAGGGAGAAATATCTTGCACCACATCTGTAGTACCATTATAATTCCTCAAATTACTGATTTATAATAAGCGTTTCGCATTGCATAAGATTGAGTAGGAAATAAACAAAGGCATAAGCCTCAAAGGAATCAAACCGCAGGATGAGGAATCAAGAAGGGAAGTGTTCCTAACATTCATGTAGCCTCTCGAAGATAAGTACAAATGTCTTCGTACCGATCCGCAAGACTCTACTAGACTTGCTCATGACTCGTGAGACCTACGTGAACCTAGTGCTCTGATACCATGTTGTCACGACCCAAAATCCATCAAAGGTCGTGATGCCGGACACCTCAGTCAGGCAAGCCAACATTGAGTAATTAATTAAACTCTCATTTTAATATTTTAGGAACCATAATTTCCTTTAAATTTGACTAGTAAAAAGGTAATCATCACTGAATAAAAAAATGTTTACAACTTTTAATATTAAATATCCCATAATCATCCCAGAACCCAGTGTCACAAGTGCATGAGCAATCACTAGGAAATCAAATGAAGTACAAAAATTGTCCGGAATACAAATTTGGACAGAAAGTAAATACAATACACTAAAAGAGACTATGCTTGCTGCAGGTCGGCTCGAGAGATGCAGCTCGCCTAAGTCTCTGTATCATCCATGCTGAGTACAAAAATAACGTGTACTCAGTAACTATCCCGTCTAATCTTGAAGAAATAGAGACGAGAGGTCGACTTCGACACTTACTAGTGGTCCAATAATAATATATCAATAATATAGTAAGACGATGATTTTCATAAAAATGGTGGTAACTCAATAGCATGAGGCAAGTAAACAATTTCTTTCGTCTATAGGAAATTTTCAAATTCATTTTCATCATTTTTATATATTTATCTCTGGCCAGGGAAAACAAATATCAACATAAATGAATTATAACGCAAGCAATACAAGCATGCGCAAATCATGCCGAGGTCATACGACTAGATCCAATAATATTTAAATTGTACACTGCCAGAGGGTCAAATGGCGCGAACCATAAATGCATCTATTTAATCTACCGAGGCGTTCAGCCCGTTCCACAATATATAAACACATTCAAACAGTCAATCAAGAACCCATCAAGGAGCAATTATACAGAGACTTAGGTGAGCTGCATCTCTCGAGACGACCCGCAGCCGGCATAGTCTCTTTTAGTGTATAATATTTACTTTCTGTCCAAATCTGTATTCCGGACAGTTATTGTACTTCATTTGATTTCCTAGAAATAGCTCATGCACTTGTGACACCAGGTTCTGGGATGGTTATGGGATTATTCAAAATTTAGTTTGTTAAAGACAACATATTATTTCAGTAAAATTCATTATTTATTGTTTAATGTATAAGAGAAATGATTTCAATAAATACTAAAATGAGAATTTAATTAACTTCTTGGTGTTGGCTTGCCTGACAGTGGTGTCCGGCGCCATCACGACCCTTAGTGTAATTTGGATCGTGACACAAAATCTTAAGTTTCAGATAACTTTTGGTTTCAGATAAAATTTAAGAATATTTTTTTTTTCAAAAATTCTTTATTTTTAAATGTAGAAATATAGAAAAAGATTATTTCCTAAATTCAATAAAATATTTCACGACCGTGCAAAGCGCAATAAAACTTACTATTCCTATCTAATGAGGGAGCCTGCTAGATCAAAATGTCTTAGAAAAAAACACTAGAGTTGACATTTAAGATATAAACAAACCACTACACACCTTTGACCGCAAATTGTTAAGATGTTTCAAGGTTTTACCGTCAATGAGACAATCAATGACTTTTTGTGCTTCGTGATCTTAATACTTATTCTAGAAGGAGTCAATATATTCTGAGATAATTATAAAAATATTATGTCATGCTTAAAATCAAAGTGCAAGTTCTAAACGCACTTTAATATGTGTTAAAATTCATATTTTTATCTTACAAAGTTTGTGAAAGATATCTTTAATGAGTCAAAGCAAACATTGAACGCCTATTTAGGCTTGACTAAAAATTAAGGAATCTTGAGGTGACAACTAGATTTAAAATCTATTCTTTATTTGGAGAATGGGCAAGGCAAAGTCAGTCAGCTCTTTCTCCTGCCTTTGAGGTGGGAATTCAACTCCAACCTAAACAAGACAAACAAGAAAGAAATACTTTTGTTTCTTTGCTGAAAAAGGGTCTGTCTGAACACTTTATGTTATTTTAGGCTTCTCGACATTCCAAGTTTCCAACACTAATAAGAAAAGAGTTAATTGAACCACAGTAACTAAAAGGACATTTTATTAAGTGTACTGGTATGTCAATGACTTTCCATATATCTCGACGGTTTTTGCTCTTCAAAATGTAGTTTTTGCATTTCATGCAAAGTTTGTCAAGATGTTGCCATGGTATTGCGTATCTCTTTCCTTCCTCTAAGTTGACAAAACTGTCTCTATTTTTCCAACTTAGGGGAAGTTTCATGTCCAGTATAATATTAGAGGGATGAAAATAATTCTAGCTTAACATGTTATGTTCGTATGACTAGAAGAATAAGAAAATGGGCGTCTTGTCATTTTTTTACAACCACAATCATTAAATTCTATAAGCATCTTGCTGATGTATTTTCTCCATTATGAATATGCCAAAGCCAGACAACACAAATAAAGGAATTCCTATCTAATAACCAAACCTCTATCAAACAAAGCAAGAGAGTTGACATTTGATATATAAACAACTAAACAAACCTCTATGCACCTTTGACTGCAATTCTTGGAAATTTTACTTGTTCCAGAAGTAGTCAAGGAAATATTTTTGACCTGATCTCTGCTGCTTTTTATCCCATTTTACTGGGTGTCGAGTGTCTTGTCATTTATGCAGCCACAATCATTAATTCCATTAGCATCGTGCTGAAGTATTTCTCCATTTTGAATGTCAAAGATAGAATAAACAATCGAAGGAATTCCTATCAAATTGGGGAGCCTACGTGGTCAAACCATCAGTCAGAAAGAAAATAAATAGAGTTGACATTTAAGATATAGACAAACCTCTGTGGACCTTTGACTGCAAATTGTAAGCTGCTTCAAGATTTGACAATCAATGACGTTGTACTTGAGGATCTCATTACTTGTTCTAGAAGGAGTCAAGGAGATCTGCTGAGACTCAGGGGTATAAATCTTGTTCAGTTGATGCAATATACTCTACAGAGGTAACAATGAATTTTATTACATTACTTTTTGATCTGAAGAAAAATGAGTAAAAGATTCAATTTTTGCAGACGGGCTGCCTATTTCTTGTCCTGGTTTTTGTGTTACAGTATCCAATTATTGTTCTTTGTTTACCGTGAAAATGGTAACAACAATTAAATTTGTAAATGGAATTCTAAAAATACGTGATCTATTTTTTATGCTAGTTGTTAGAGCAGTTGATGCTAAGAGTGTGAAGTTTAATGATGAAATGCAAGCTAAAATGAGGCAGTAATCAAACCGAGGGGCCTGCTGCCCGGATATAGGACTGGTCGATGGGGACCTCGGGGTCGATGTCCGGGTCGAGCTCGAGCTATCGGAGATAGCTGGGAATGGGATAACAACTAAATTATGATCAAACGAAGCTCAATATGGCCAATACCAAGCGATAGAATGAAGAACAAATAAGAAAGAGATAAATATTAAAGTGGCCTCGGGCCAGCGAGAACGAGCAAGTTAGAAAGAAAAGAGAGAGAGGGAGAGAGATATTATTGCACTTGTAGAGAAATGGAGCAGCATCAGCCTTTTACAAAGTGGCATGGATTCCCCTTATATAGGAGAGGGAATACCATATAATATAGAGTGCAGTGAATGTAAAGATACGGGGATGGGACGACTAGGCATGGTACTAGTGTTTGCTAATTCTAGCTACTCGCCTCGAGAATCCCCCGTCCTCGGAACCTTCGTTGGGTCATGGACAAATTCCCTATCCTCGGAATCTTTGCTGGGTCGCGGACGAACCTCGAGGGAGGGAGCTCGATCGTAATCCTGCAGCCTCGAGACGCTGATATGACTTCCCGAATGTACCTTAATGGCAAGAAATAAATCCCCTGATTTCACCGCATACAGATAGTCTTAGCGTTTCCTAGAATGAAGTAATAGGAAACGATATTGAACCGTCGTCTCGAGGTCATTATTGCCGTGACGTCAACTGTCTAGGAGCATTAAATGCCATGCCCCAGAGAACCGTGCAACGTCGCCGTCAGATGCGGTAATCGAGAAACCTACGAACTGCCATCGGCTCGTCTCTTTTGCTTCCCCAGAGATTCCTATAAATGTACTGGTTGCTCGATACTTCCCATTTTCACCCCACTTACAAGCCCGCGAGTCAAAATTTTGTAATTGACACTCTTTGTTCTTTTCACATAAGGGTTTTTACCATTTTACATGGCTAGGACTTCTAGGACGGTTCCCTAACAGAACGACATTGCATTGTCGTTCCGATTACTTGAGGAAGAAACCATATCGATTCCCACTTTGGAACAATGTACCCCACCCGATCTCGACACGTTAATGGATTTTGATGTCGAGACTACTCATCTACGCCGGGCCGGTGTGAGCAAGTGTCCCGATACATTAGCGTTGTGACCGATGTTGGCAAGGTGAGGGAGGACTGCTGATGGAGCAAGGAAGTGGAGGTGGAGATTCCCGGTCCCGACGATAATATTACTGACTTCAAGGCTGGTTTCCTTTATGTATACACTTACCCATTCACGCTAGGTCCTAATAAATGTGTCGAGTCTCCTCCCCTGGAAATCGACCCGGTTATTCTTGACCTCTGCGACCGGTACCACGTGACGCTTGGTCATATCTACCCTTCTTTTTGGAGGATAGTGTTCATGCTTTGACATTTCACCGAAGGGGTTGAAGGTAAGGTTTTTACCCTTAGTCATCTGATCAGAATGTACAAACCTCGACTGTATCGAGGCTTAATCAAGCTCTGCCATCGGTCCAAGAAAATCTTTTTTCACGAGTGTTCACGAGGGGGAGGACTGAGGATGGTTGAGCAGGTTTATTCGAGTGAGGACCTCGGATATCATCCCATCCCGGAGAATGCCCTTTCTGGTGCGGTGGAACGCCCGATGTAAGTGATTCTCCATTTAGCAACTTTTTTCTACTACTCTTTCGTTTGTCATAATAATCTCTTTGTGCTTTCTGTAGCTGCTTCTTCGCATTCGGAGGTGGTTGCGAGAAATTCCCGTACCGCGTTCAGTTTTGGACCGTCCTGGCTAAGAAGCGTTGGGTGGCCAAGAATCACGGTGAGGTTCCTTTAATGCCTATGTTTCGTATTTTGTGTTTCCTTCTGAGCCCTTGGAGAAAGCGTATCGTGGTTATTGTGCTGGTGCAGGTCTTGGCGAGAATATGCAGATGAGGCCGCCCCATGATGGTGAAGCAGGGGCCTTAGAGCCTGGCACGAACAAGAAGAGGAAAAGCAGGGCAGCCGTTGCCCATTCTGCGGCAAAGAAAACCAGGTCACCCGAGCGTCGAGCCACTGGTGGGACTGCTGTTCTAACCTCGGGGTCGAATCCTAATATCGAAGGGGAGGACGATGATGGAAGCCCATTAAGGAGGAGAACAAAGTCCAGTGCGAGAGACTTGCAGGCACCCCGGTCGGAAGTTGCTGAGTCCGGAACAGCTGCCTCCGGCCGGGCTCGTAGGCCGGGGATCCTTGAAGAGGATGTTGATGTAGCTTCAAATCGTACATCCAGATTTGGTGTAGCTTCTGCTAGGAGGATCGTTGGCATTGATCCTGAGGGATCGGAGCTCGAGGCCTTCCTGAAATGTGGGTTGCCACTTGGGGAAATCGGCGAAATGAACGACTTTATTTCGAACTTTTCGGTTTCATAAGGGGAACTGAGGGATGATCAGTACCATAGCTGGGACTCCTCCCAAAGGGGGAGAATTTATTGCCAACATTTTCGATGGCGTAATCAACAAAGCTGATCTCGATATTTCTGGTGCCGTTAAAGCGGCGGAGAAGTCCATGCAGCAGGTGATAGTCATTCCTCGCGTATTTCATTAGTTCTCAGACGTCATTCGCCATCTCTCTAACTTTTTCGTTGTGCTGCAGTGTAAGGAGATGTATGACTATGCCATCCTTCGGCTCCGCGGGGAACTTTCTTGTCATGAAAAGGAGCATAAGAAAATTGCTTCGAAACTACAAGATTTTGAGGCTCGCTCTGCCCGGGAAGATAAAGAGCTGGGAGAGCTTCGGGTCGCTTTGGAGACGACGCTCGGGGAGAAGGCCAATCTTGCTTCTCTGGTATTTTACCCTGCTCATACCTGAGCTTTTACGCCATCACTACAAAAAAACGGGTAAATTGCGGAGGTTTATTTGCGGAGGATATAAGTAACCTCCGCAATTTGCATAATTTTGCGGCAATATATTAACCCCCACAAAAATTATACAATTTACGGGGGTCTAAAACCTCCGCAACCCTAAAATAATAGCGGGTAATTTATTTCACATTCCCTCCAATTTTTCCCCAAACTTTTTCGCCCTAGAAACTTCCGCCTCAACAACAACAAAATACTCTATGAGACACTTCTTCTTCTTTTTCACCGCTTCTTCTTCATTAATCCTTCTCAGTGAGACCAAGTCCATTTAGAACCTTAAAAGTTTCAAATCCAAAAGTTATTTTGAATTTGGGGGTAAGAAAACAGGTGTAAACAGGTGCAATTTTTGTTCTCATCTCTATCGTGTTCTCTGTTGCGAGTTCAAACAGGTGCAATTTTTGTTCTCTTTTTTTTGGCGATTGAGATTAAAATCCTAATTTCAACAAAATCAAAACGTGCAAAGGCAAAGGTTTTTGATGACGAATTGGTTTGGTTTTTTAATATCACATTCCCCCACCCCCTCTCCAAGACAAAATTGGTTCTCTTTCTCTCCGTTGATAAGTTTTATATTCTTAAGTCTAAAAAGAGTTCTATTTTTGTTTTTACTCTAGCTATTTGCATATTTAGAATCGTACTTTTTCTGCTTTTTAATAATTAGTTTTGCTGCTTTTGATTTTGGATGATGCATTTTTTAGTTAATCGTATAATACATACCTGGTTTAAGAGATTCTTTTGCTCATTTTTGAATTTTGTCCACTAAGGCAGGTAGTTCTTCGCTTCTTCTTCTTCATTAACAACTGGAGTTCATTTTCTCGGTTGATTATAAACATTGAGTACATTGAGTATGAATAGATTTATTTCATCATTGAGATGAATGTTACCAAGATGTAATGAAATCTAAAAGTGCATGTACTGCGATTGAAAAATATTAATCTGCTTCTGCAACTTAATTACATGGAATGTGGTTAGTTTTTGTCTATTTTTTGGTGTAATACTTGGGGTGGTATTCAATTCTGGAATATCTCATGTAATTATAATCCTGGGATCTCGATTGAGATTAACTATCTTACCTCCTATATAGGATAACTAATATCACCATTTTGGTATAGAAATTACATTATAGTATTAATAATCCACAATCAAATATGGGATTTCAAGTTTGGTAGTGTTTATGATTATAGATGGCTTTTGTTGTATGTATTTATTGCTTCATAGTTAATATTCTCTATTCTAATAATAGAGAACTGATATTTTCTCTTTATATTTTGGAAGGTTCATCAGCTGCACTTGAAAGGTTCAACGCACATGACAGACAACTCCTTGCATTCAGCCGACTCCTTTTCAGGCGCCATCACTACCAACTCCTTCATTTCAACGCACAAGACAACAAATCGCTTCATTTCAGGCCACAGCACTACCAGCTCCTTCATTTCAGGCCACGGGACAGACAACTCCTTCATTTCAACCTCCAATTAATCCCACACCAGCACAAGCAACATCCAATAAGCGTGCTAAACGTGAGTCTTCACATCATTGGACTGTCGATGGAATAGGTAATCATTATCCTTTCGTTGATGTATAGGACTTTAGAGTCTAATTGTGGCTCTTGGCATATCTGTTGAATTTTGTCTGATATTTCTGGTGATTTCTACTTCCATTAAGTAAAAGAGTTCATTTTCCCATGGGGTGAGAGTGGATCTATTTGCACTTGTTGGTAGACAATCTAGGCAGCCTGTTTATTAAGACCCTGAAACATCACCTGTAAATTAGATGCCCTCTAAACCTTTCATCATTACTGTTCAATCCAGTACTGAGAAAGTTCAGTAGCTTTCTAGTTCCAAATATGCTTGCTAAACTACTGAGCTCTGGAATGCCATTTTATGTTGCTAATTCATGACAGAGGTTTCTTAGCGTGTAATGTGTTCAATAGATTGTAAATTTTCAGTTCTTGGATTATTATCACTTGACATCTCTTGATGAAACTACCGCTACTATTGTTGTGTTATCTGAAGTTAATTTTGTTACGAGGATGATGCTTTCTACTGATAAGAGATTCTGATTCCAAATGGGCTTGAGCTCTACTTGAAAGTGAATCAGTACTCTCTTCTTCTCTTGATTTTGAGTTTTTCTATATGTAAATGTAAGGATAAAGCCAAGAAAAAATATTTAAGTTCTTTGCAGAATCATCACTACTGATTGCAAAAATATTTAAGTCCCAGTTATAATGCAAATGAGTTTTTGTTGATCCAACCTGGAATGCATCCTCACTATTTTTCTCAAGAATGCAGCCATGATTAACCATTGTCTCATGTCCCATCTAGTGTAGATAAGTCAATTTTGGTTTACCTCAGTCTTTTTGGCTCTTAAAACATTGTTGTTCTTTTGTGTTTGCCTTTTTTTTTTACCTTGAAAGATTTACGTGACTTAAAACTTGTTATTGGATAAGTTGTCTTGAATCTATTTACATTGAGTTGGTCACACCATCCATGAGTTTTTGGCACTCCACATCTATTACATTTTTCCTCCAGTCGGTTTAGTACATGTTATTTGCATTGGTTTGGATTAATGTTTACATGCAATTCTTAATTCTAGTTAATAGATTTTTTTGATGTGTATTGTGTTTAGGACAAAATTGAGCTAGCATTGAGTGAAAGTACAGTGGATGAGTCTGAAATTTCTCCAAATGATGTTGTTGGTAAGGTGCTAGACAAAGAGCATCCTGGAAGGGTGAGATGTTTGGGATTAGGAGCTACTCCAAGCAATACTTTCAGAGAGACAAATCTTTGTCCTGGTAATATTAGAATTGTGAGTAATAATGTTGGACGTTCTTCTTCTGGATGCCAAGAGAAGTACAATAAATTGATGAATACTCTCAAAGCATACATGATAATGAAGAAGGGTCAATACCAGAACAATTTGCTGGGATCTTTGCTTCTATTCCTACAACGGTAAATGCTAAGTTCTTTTATTTTTGGTGTATTGTGCAATTTTATTTTGTCTCGTGTTTTATCCGAACACATTCACATGCACACACACATTGTTTTCATCTGCAATGGACAGTTGTAAAGTAGAGAATTTGCTAGTTGAATAGTCGTAGGTGCAGGAAACTGGGATGAATGGAAAATAGGAATATACCAGAAACCAAGTAGCTCACTAATCCAGACACTAGTTGTATAGTCCCAGTTTGCAATACGTTCATACCATAATCTCTAATTTCACATTCCCCTTTCCAAGTTTTCACCTTCATAGGCATTTGGGGTTTCAAATTCTTTGTATTTTTTCAATCTTTTCAGTAAGAAACCAAGAAAACTATTTACTCTTTCTATTAATGTTATAATGAGTATTTTAAGAGCTCCAAAAAATTCTTGGCAACCAGTTATGACTTGTTTTCTAAAAATCCTCTTAATACTTGTATTTTTTTTTACTGCAGCCAAGTGATGCAGCTAGTGGACCCGTTTCACCGACGGATGCAAGAAGATGCGATAATAATCCCAGTGACAACCATTGAGATTCATTTTAATTGAAGTGGATGTATTAGGACAATGTAATAGCTGACTAATATAGACGGTTAACTATGTTCTAATTTAGCTTGATGGCATATGATACTACTCTGTCATGGTATTTTTCACGGTTAATGAAATGTTGATATTTCTTAATTTTAATGTTTTGGTTTAAGCATAAATATTTCAATTGATATTAGGGAAATGGTATGGTATATATATTTAAAAGTAGATGGGGATAATTAAAACCCCCAAAAAGAAATTGAGCAGCTCCTATTGTGTACACATAAGAAATTGCAGGGGTTTACAATGCCCACGCTAAAAAAAATTAAATTTTAAAAATACAAATCTACTTTCGCGCATTAAATTTCGGAGGTTAAAATTGCAGTTTGCGGAGGTTAGTAACCTCCGCTATTTACTATCACGACGGTTTAGGAAACCCCCGCATTTATCTGCCGCAAATTAATAGTGGCGATGGTTACTGCGGGGGACAGCTTAACCGCTGTGACAGCAATTAGCACAGGTTACTAACCTCCGCAAACTGCAATTTTAACCTCCGCAATATACCCATTTTTTTGTAGTGCATATTCATATACGTTTTGGATTCATATATTCATTGACTTGCCCTTCTCCCAATAGGTCGAGCAGAGTGGCTCACAAATTAGTCAGTTGAAAGTGGATATCTACGGGCTGAGAAAGCGAAATGAGGTAGCGGCCGGGGAATTGGTGACATCCCGGGATCTTCTCACGGACACTCGCAGGCAGATTGTTTCTTTGGCCGCTGCTAAGTCCGAGGCCGAACGAGATGCTGCGACTTATCGGGAGGATGCGACACAGCGCATACAATGGTTCGTGACATATCCATGGCAGTTGAGCAGAAACTAATCCGAGCTATTGAGCATGCCAAAGCGGAGGCGAAGAGGGAGACCCTGGAAGAACTCGGGGTCAGAGGCATCGACCTGTCAGCTGATCTCAAGGAGGACTGTGCAACACAGGGAAGATTGGCACTCTTGATTGCCCCTGATAAGGGCAAAGACGATAGTGACGAGGAGTAGTCTCAGAGTCCTTTTTGTATGACTTCTTTTTTGCTTCGTATGTTGCCCCCCTCCTCCGGGAAACAAATAGTGTAAAGTCGTTTTTTCCTCTTTGTCAATGTATAAAAAGAGCTTTCATTCTGTCAACCCTTCTCCTTGCTTTTTTGCTTTTGCGTTCTGGCATCGGCCCTTTGGGGCCTTTTCTTTGGACAAACCGGTTCCCCCAGACTGACCACGTCTCGAGGTTGAATCGATAGATCCTCCCGAACCGATTTTATGACGTCAGGGATCTCCCGAGGTCCCGTAAATTTATTAGTCATGTGGGAGCTGGGGTGATTCTTACAGTACACTCCCCTAAGAGAGGGTGACATTAATGCGGCCAAAGTTAATTGGCCCTCTTGGGCAAGCGAGCAGTTGTCGCTTTGCCTCTATATATTTGCTCATCTTCCTCTTAAGCGGCGATTTTGTAGTTCTTGATAAGCATATCCCCTCTGCAGATCCTGGTGCTTTGTGCTAGTCCTCCCCCTTCCCTGTTTCATAATTTTTTTTCCTGGATCCTCATCTTCTTCCCCCTATTCTATCGTAGTCATGGCCGTTGCTTCGATGCCTGATCCTCGGACGAAGGGGAGTCCCTCTTGTGCTCCTCCTTTGATCGGTACCAGTAGCTTGACTCCGATGTCGGTAAAGCGAGGCTCGGGGTACCCTGCCTCGAGAAGGGTTGTCATACCGGGGAGGCCTCCTAATGTTCCAGGCCATCGAGAGCATGTGTCGAGGATTATTTCATCGGTGAGGGAGGAAAACCTCGAGATGATCAGAAAAGAATGCGGATGGGGGGAAGGCGCGTTTTTGCAAGCACCTTCCCCCGAGGAGAGTGTCATGACATATGTTGAGGGATTCTTGAGTGTGTATATTCACATTCTTGCGTCGGGTTCCCCAGACCGGGCCGTGCTTGATTTCTGTAGAAGATATCAAGTAACGCTGGTGCAGGTTCACACGTGCCTGATACTCTTACGAATTTTAGATGCTCATGACTGGTGACACCCCGATGTCAAGTTGTGTTTGTTTCCATACTGTTCTATTCTACTCTATATTTTGGGATTTATAGCTTATTATTGACTTTAAATGATTTAATTTAACTGTTTAGCTGGTTTGGGGGCTTGTGTCGGCTGGCCTAGTTTCACGATAGGCGCCATCATGACTGGGTCCGGTTTAGGGTCGTGACAGGATTGATGATTTATTAGATCATTTTCAAGGTGCCAAGTGTTTTTCAAAGATAGACTTGAGGTCCGAGTAATATCAGGTAAGGGTTAAGGAGGAAGATATTTCGAAGATAGCATTCAGGACCAGATATGGGCACTTTGAGTTTCGTGTTATGTCGTTTGGTTTGACTAATGCCCCAGCAGTATTCATGGATTAGATGAACCATGTGTTCAGGACCTTTTTAGATTTGTTCATAATTGTATTTATCAACGATATATTGGTGTTTTCTCGTTTAGGGGCTAAGCATGCAGATCATCTGCGTACTGTGCTCAGAGTTCTACAAAAAGGGAAGTTGTATGCAAAATTCTCTAAATGTGAATTCTGGTTGAACTCTGTAGCTTTCCTTGGGCATATCATTTCGGTGAAGGCATCCCGGTAGATACACAAAAGATTGAGGTAGTAAATACTTGGCCTAGACCCACAATCCCGACGGAGGTTCATAGCTTTCTCGGTTTGGCAGGCTATTACAGGAGATTTGTAGAGGGATTTTCTTCCCTTTCAGCACCTTTGACAAAGTTGACTCAGAAGGGAGCAAAGTTTCAATGGATTGACGCTTGTGAATGGAGTTTCCAGGCATTGAAGGAAAGATTAACTTCAGCACCAGTTCTAACGCTCCCAGAAAGGACCGATGGCTACGTTATCTATTATGACGCTTCAGGCATTGGGCTGGGTTGTATGCTGATGCATCATGGTAAGGTTGTAGCTTATGCTTCTAGATAACTAACAAAGCACGAGAAGAATTACCCAACCTACGGTTTAGAGTTAGTCGCAGTGATTCATGCACTAAATATGTGGAGGAACTACTTGTATGGCATTCATGTTGATATCTATATGGATCATAAGATCCTCCAGTATATCTTCAAGCAAAAGGAATTAAATTTACGTCAAAGGAGATGGTTGGAGCTACTTAAAGACTATGACGTTGATATTTTATACCACCAGGGGAAGGCGAACGTAGTAGCCGACGCCCTCAGCCGTAGATCTATAGGTAGCTTGTCATTTTTACAGCTAGACAAGAGGGGAATAGCCCATAAGATTCATCAGCTAGCTAGTCTTCGAGTTCGGTTACTGGACTCAGGTGATATTGGAATTACCATTCAGGATACGGAAACGCCCTCTTTAGTAATTGAAGTAAAGGAATACCAGTACAAGGATCCTATGTTAGTTCATTATAGGGACACCATCCCTCAGAAGGAGAAGACACCATTTGAAATTACAAAAGATGGGGTCCTCAGATGTCGAGGACGATTATGTGTCCTTAATGTTGCAGGGCTGCGTCGGTAGGTTATGGGAGAAACTCACTATTCTCGTTATTTTATCCATCTAGGAGCGACAAAAGATGTATCATAATATCAGGGATATGTATTGGTGGTACGAAATAAAAAAGGATATAGCGGAGTTTGTTGCTTAGTGTCCTAACTATCAGCAGGTTAAGATTGAGCACCAAAAACCCGGTGGATTATTGAAGGCTATGGAGATTCCGACTTGGAAATGGGAAGTAATCAATATGGATTTCATCGTAGGCTTACCTCGTACCTAGCGTAAGTTCGATTCGATATGGGTAATTGTTGATAGGCTTACAAAGTCAGCCCGTTAGGACTACACATTCCGCAGAGAATTATGCAAGGCTTTATATTAAGGAGATAGTATGACTGCATGGTGTCCATGTATCTATTATCTCGGATAGAGGAGCTCAATTTATAGCTAACTTTTGGATGTCCTTCCAAAAAGGTTTGGGACTCAAGTAAGTCTTAGTACATCATTTCATCCTCAGACATGCGGACAGGCTGAGCGTACTATTCAGACACTTGAGGATATGTTACGAGCTTGTGTGATAGACTTCAAAGGTAGCTGGGATGATCATCTGCCGCTTATTAAGTTCGCATATAATAATAGCTACAATTCCAGTATTCAGATGTCTCCATACGAAGCTCTTTACGGACGATAGTGTAGGTCGCCTATAGGGTGGTTTGATGTTGGGGAAACTACGTTAGTAGGACTAGAATTGGTACAACAGGCAATCGAGAAAATTAAGCTTATATAGGAAAGGGTATTGGCAGCTCAAAGTCGTCAGAAGTCTTATGCAGATAATCGACGGCGAGACTTGGAATTTCAGGTTGACGATTGGGTATTCCTAAAGGTATAATGATAAAAGGCGTTATAAGGTTCGTAAAAAGGGAAAACTTAGCCCTCGGTAAATTGGACCATATAGGATCATATGCAAGGTAAACCATGTAGCATATGAGTTGGACTTACCTTCGGACTTAGAGTTTGTACATCCAATCTTTCATGTGTCTATGCTTCGTAAATGTATCGGAGATCCTTCTAGAATTGTGTCAGTTGATGACGTTCAGGTCACAGAGCAGCTATCATATGAAGAAACTCCCATTGCTATACTAGACAGACAGGTTCGTAGATTGAGAACTAAAGACGTAGCTTCGGTGAAAGTACTTTGGAAAAACAACTATGGGAAACAAATGACTTAGCAGGCTGAGGAAGACATGAAGTCTAGGTATCCCTACTTATTTCCTCCTCCATACAAGGGTCCAATTGAGATAGCAAAACCTTAAGGTACGTGTACAGATTCTTGTGTTAGTTATTGTCATTGGTCGTGGGAGGCCATTGTCGTTATTGATGATTGTGGTCCTATGTGGCATTGAGTTATTGAGATTCTACAGGGAGAGTTGGTAGTAGTGTTGTTACAAAGGCGACTCTACCAAAGTTATATAGATCTCGGGGAATTAAACATTCGAGGACGAATGTTTCTAAGGGGGAAGGATGTTTACATCTCGCGTTTTCATACGTTAAAAGACTCGTTTTCAGTTAATTGACGTAGACTCGGGGATGAAATTATCTTGGGGTTAATGTATTTATCCTATTTATAACAAGTGATAAGTAAGTTTCATGAAGGATAAAGGGTACACGAATTAAAGAAAACGAGTTTCGTTGAAGGTTGCCGACTTGGGATAAAATACGGGTCGAGCACTGATACTCGATATTTATGGACTAGTATCATAAAAGATACCATATGACCGTGATAGTATGATGTATAAAGTATATTAAAAATGAGTAGTATTTTTAGGTAATATTGAGATAATTCTTAATTATACTGGTAATTAGTTAATTACCGGGTAACAGGACATTACCTAATTACCTAATAAGTGGAAAGATTAATAATTCCCACCCCACCCCTCCAAAAACATGGAAGCTGTCCACAATCTAAAGCAAATGACTCCTTAGTCATTTTGATAGGTGGAAACCAAGTT
The DNA here is from genome assembly GCF_000393655.2 of Nicotiana sylvestris. NCBI lineage: Eukaryota > Viridiplantae > Streptophyta > Magnoliopsida > Solanales > Solanaceae > Nicotiana > Nicotiana sylvestris. The sequence goes on along the minus strand of NC_091059.1, from coordinate 92,413,179 downwards.
AGCAAAGAAAGGACACTTCATTCCTTATGATTATTATACAATTCCTACCATCAGAAAGTGTCACACCTCCTTTTTGCGCGCCCGGCCCCGAAGGGTTAAATGCGAGGGTGGAGTTTTTCCAATTTAAGTGACAATATTCAAAATGGGATTATTTATTTAATTCAGAGTCGCCACTTGGGAAAGGTTTGGCTTTTGGTGTCCCAAGTCACCGGTTTATCTTGAATCCCAAATCGAGGAAATTTTCGACTTTTCCAAATGAAGTCTGCGAACCAAAAATTCTAAGTAAGGAATTCTGTTGACCCGAGGGAAGGTGTTAGGCACCCTCGAATCCCGTGGTTCTAGCACGGTCGCTTAAATTGTTATAATGGCTAAATATCTGATTTAAATACATGTTATGACTTACGTGCTTTTATTAAGTTTAAACCGCTTTTATTATTATCATTTATTTTTATAGAATTGCAACGTCGTGAAAATGCATCTCGAACCACGTCACAATCAATGCACCCGTGGTCGTCGACACATTTTGACTCCGTTGAGATTCGGATTTGGGTCACATCAATGTGCACCCGAATTTAAGAATATGATTTAATTAAGCCGCGCCTACAGAGTCTAACGCGTTATTATTTTGTAGAAGGCCATGAAATTTATTAAATGGCCTATCCTGAATTCTAAATAATTATCATGGTTATTTATTGAGGGCCCCGCAATTTTGCATTTTTATTTGGCGAGGCTCATCTCTATTTTAGAAAGGATATCCTAAAGTGGCTACATTTCTAATGCATTTGTCTCTAAAACTAGAAGGAAAGGTACATGCTAATTCAATTATAGGCTTTTGCCTAATCTGGATTCTTGTCAATTTCTGATTAATTATTTACAAAAGTGGAGAGATGTCATACCTTGTGAAACATGCTTTAATTGGACAAAGAAGTTACATTCGAGATTGCCCCAATGCTATACATGCGTCCAAAACATTTCTTGAATTGAATTTAACTAGACTTATTTAGGCTGGATTAAGGGAACTAACTACTATGTCTTATTACTAATAGGGATTCGAACGCGCTTCTATATGCTGCCTAGCGGGTTCTGATAAAAAGAAAACTAATAATAACACCAAACATCATTGCGTAAAAAACGGAAGTACTCTATTGCATGCATCTCATTATAGTTAAATAGGAATCCGGTCGAAAATTCTATGTCAATTATCCATGCATTCTACATATTATACTATTACATCTTGTACTGGCAAACAACTATGAACTAAGATGCAAGAGGCTAAACTTGATTAAGTATTATCTAACTAATCTTTCATTACTGAATCACGCTAATCAATTTATACAACAGAAGTCAGTATATCACAAACATTACGAAACAGACATCTGAATCTTCTTCAAGAACTCCTTTCATTTCATGCTTTTGAACTGTTACAGTTAACACCAAAATTGGATCTGAAATGTGTACCTGGAGAACACTGAATACTGAAATGCAAAGAAGAAGTGAAGCAGAAAGGTCAGCAGCAGCAGGAAACCAAATAGCAGCAGCAACAGCAGGTAACCAAATAGAAGCAAAAACCCAGTGCAAGATGCAGCTGGAGCCAATGAAAAATGGTAGGCAGGTAGCAGCAAACAATGCAGTAGGAATAATACTCCAAGATAGACCAATCCAGGGGAAACGAACAATATGAATCAACCAATGAACTCAGCTGATACTTTCAGTTTAAGCTCCCCTGTGTCTCTCTATGTATGTCTGTGTGTGTATACCTCTCAGTGTGTATTCCCTTCCAGATCTCCTAATTATCTCTATTATCCGATGGTATCCTTTCTCCTCTAATCTCTTATATCCTCACAGTGTGTGTGTTTCTTTTTCAGCTCTTAAGGTCCAGTGTGTATCCCCCTCCCCTCTGTATATCTATATCCCTTTTATAAGCCTTCCTTACCCCTTTTAACAGCCTGTTTGGGCTATCACAGTACCCTTCCCATGTGCCTCCCATTTTCAGATTCCAGTTAGTTATTTAAGTATTAACCCCATCATTCCCTTGGCAGGCTTAACTTTTAAAGGGTTTAATACTTTTAAACCAAAGCAAGGTATGTGCAGTAGAATATATCTGACAGCATATGCTGTCAAATTATTTAAAACTTAACAAAAACCTTTATGCAGGCCACAGGTTGTGCACAAAGCACATGAGGTGCACCAATGCACATGCTGTGCACGAGTGCACATGCCCTCCAATTCAGAATTTAAACCAAACATCCCTCTTACATTACTGATCTAATTCAACAGCTATAAGTAATCAAAAACTGGTTCTTAATTGATTCATCAAATGCTTAGCAGAAGTAAGTCGATTTGTTATTGTTCGGATAGCTGAAACTAATTGACGACACATGTCGACTCGACTATATTAGCATTAACATACACAATCGTAGCCAAAAATCAGACATTCAAAAGCATGGGACACATGACTCGACTTATACTGATTAAACAGAATTATACTTCGAGGAATCAGTTAGTCAGTACAAATTTGGAATACAACCAATACACATGCCTTATCAGAATAGGAGGGGTTCAAACAAACACAGTGGTTCGGGCAAAGTTGACAAACAGAAGTTGGTAAAAATTCAAAGACGCAAATTGAAACAAAACATGGACAGACATTTAATCACTCACATGGACCAAACAGAAATAAGAAAGGAAACAAGACTCACCTCAAATCTTAAAAAAAAATCAAAAACCTTGACTCGGACTTGGACAGACTCTTCTTAAGGCTGAACGGATTAAGGTCCCTTAGACTTTAATTTCCTTGGCTCGAACGGGTATGAACCAGTGACGAGGAACCTTGTGGTTTCAAAACTCAGATCTAGGATTCGTGCTTCCCTGGTCATATTCGGACCAAACCAAGTATGGGTTGGTCACGAGGGGGGTCTGGGGAGTGTCTGGTATGAATTTAGGGCCGATCGGTGTAGATTAGGTTCCGACTCGAATCTTCAAATGAAGATTCGAGAAGGTGGGATAGGATTCGAGGTGTGTGGTTGGTAGATTCGGGTTCAGGACGGCATGGGGGTTCTATGGTGTTCAGGTGGAGGTCACCGGCGTTCATGCCGCCGGTTTTCTGGTGAAGGTGTGCAGGGGCGGCTAGGGTTTGAGGGGAAGGGTTTGTGGAGACGAAGGCTGGGGTTCGGATAGGGGGGGGGGCAGGGTAAGATTACGAGCTTATATAGTTAGTGGGTAGGTGGATCTCAACCATTAGATCAATCAAGATCTACGGTCTGTATCTGATGGCTTAAGTGGAACGGTGTCGTTTCGAGGGTAAAGGGTTTGGGTTGGTCCGGGTGTAAACGGGTCGGGTTTTGTTCGTGGGTATGGGAAATGTGATCTTGGCCGTTGATCAATCTGAGATCAACGGCCCAGACCACACTGGATTGAAACGACGTCGTTTGGACTCTCTAGGCATCAGCTGGACTTGGACCAGGCAGGCCTGGTTTGGACGTTGTTTGTTTTGGGCCAATTTTAATAAATTGGCCCAATCTGGAAGAAAATTATTTCTTTTTCTTTTCTTTCTTTTTTTTATTTTAAAAACAAAACTAAGCAAAAAAATCAAATTAAAAATTAAATACACACTCAATACAATTATTCACACACACTAAAATATTTCAAAACAGGTAAAATCAAACAAATCAAAATCACGAACGAAGATGCCTATTTATGATTTTTTTTTTTAACGGCCGGATTACGGTTCGAATTACGCCTGACACACACATTTTGCATTTTAAATAAATAAATAAGAAAAAAATAAAAATGGGCAAAAGTCACAAATAAATAAACAAAGTGCCGCACAGAAATCCGAAAATTGTACAGCAGGGCCAATTATTATTTTTTATTTCTTTTGGAGCGATTGTCGTGCGAAACAAAAATCACGTGCTCACAGCTGCCCCTCTTTGTTCGGAAACACGAAGAGTTTTCGTGCAAAGATAAAGTGAGCGTGTATGAGCGATTTTTGCCTATGGACCACTCCGTATGAAGCATGTTTTTTTTGAAAGATCTGACCGAATCTTGCTTCAAAGATTTCCTACATATCCTGGGCTAAACAGGAATCAGGTCAATGTAGTTCGAGAAGTTTTGGTAGCTGGGACTACCATGGGATTGCAATGCTTGCTGCTACTGCTGTTGCTGTTGTCACTGCTGCGTCACTGACCGCCTTATTACAACCAAACGAAAATTGGAAACTGAACTAACTACTTATATGCATGTCAACTGCTAGTTACAAGATTCCTATCTATGATTCTTTTACGACTTGATCTTGGGTCTTAGCTGATTCTGCTTGTAGACTCCGATCTGAATCTTGATGCTTGCGAGTTGCGGCGACTTGTTTAATCTCTGGGATACTGAGTGAGACGCGATCGGTAGGGTTCAGGACCTTAATCAAATGTTGGAGTCAATCTGTCTTCCGTTTACTCCGATATCTCGGGACATCTTTTCTCTTTTTCTTCTTATTCTTCGTTGATTCCGAACTGGGACTCATCTCATGGGTCATTTCGATCCATGTGGCTCAAGGTTAGACCTGCTGGAGAAAACAAACAAACGAACGAAATTTTCTGCCCCAGTTTCACTAGGAAAATTTCGTTAATTATTCGCCAGGAAGTTCATAAAATTGATGAAGGAAGATAAAAATGTTCTGTTCAGGGTTGGAGCCATAATACCGACTAGTTGGGGAAAGGTTCAGCTTGGGGTTTAAAACCCCAACACCGAACAAAGGAAGAATTCAGTTTAGGGTGTAAAACCCTAATGCTGACTAAAGAAAGATTCAGTTTAGAGTTTAAAACCCTAATGCTGACTAAAAGGAAAATTCAGTTTAGGGTTTAAAACCCTGATGCTGATTGTATGGAAAAACTCAGTTTAGGGTTTAAAACCCTAATGCTGGCTGAAAGGAAAAAGTTCAGTTTAGGGTTTTAAAACCCTAATGCTGACTAAAAGGAAAATTCAGTTTAGGGTTTAAAACCCTAATGCTGATTACATGGAAAAGCTCAGTTTAGGGTTTAAAACCCTAATGCTGGCTGAAAGGAAAAAGTTCAGTTTAGGGTTTAAAACCCTAATGCTGACTAAAAGGAAAATTCAGTTTAGGGTTTAAAACCCTAATGCTGATTACATGGAAAAGCTCAGTTTAGGGTTTAAAACCCTAATGCTGGCTGAATGGAAAAAGTTCAGTTTAGGGTTTAAAACCCTAATGCTGACTAAAAGGAAAATTCAGTTTAGGGTTTAAAACCCTAATGCTGATTACATGGAAAAGCTCAGTTTAGGGTTTAAAACCCTAATGCTGGCTGAATGGAAAAAGTTCAGTTTAGGGTTTAAAACCCTAATGCTGACTAAAAGGAAAATTCAGTTTAGGGTTTAAAACCCTAATGCTGATTGCATGGAAAAGCTCAGTTTAGGGTTTAAAACCCTAATGCTGGCTGAAAGGAAAAAGTTCAGTTTAGGGTTTTAAAACCCTAATGTTGACTAAAAGGAAAATTCAGTTTAGGGTTTAAAACCCTAATGCTGATTGCATGAAAAAGCTCAGTTTAGGGTTTAAAACCCTAATGCTGGCTGAAAGGAAAATTCAGTTTAGGGTTTAAAACCCTAATGCTGATTGCATGGAAAAGCTCAGTTTAGGGTTTAAAACCCTAATGCTGGCTTAAAGGAAAAAGTTCAGTTTAGGGTTTAAAACCCTAATGCTGACTAAAAGGAAAATTCAGTTTAGGGTTTAAAACCCTAATGCTGATTACATGGAAAAACTCAGTTTAGGGTTTAAAACCCTAATGCTGGCTGAAAGGAAAATTCAGTTTAGGGTTTAAAACCCTAATTCTAACTAAAAGGAAAATTTAGTTTAGGATTTAAAACCCTAATGCTGATTGCATGGAAAAGCTCAGTTTAGGGTTTAAAACCCTAACGCTGGCTGAAAGGAAAAAGTTCAGTTTAGGGTTTAAAACCCTAATGCTGACTAAAAGGAAAATTCAGTTTAGGGTTTAAAACCCTAATGCTGATTGCATGGAAAAGCTCAGTTTAGGGTTTAAAACCCTAACGCTGGCTGAAAGGAAAAAGTTCAGTTTAGGGTTTAAAACCCTAATGCTGACTAAAGGAAAATTCAGTTTAGGGTTTAAAACCCTAATGCTGATTGCATGGAAAAGCTTAGTTTAGGGTTTTAAAACCCTAATGCTGGCCAAATGGAAAAAGTTCAGTTTAGGGTTTAAAACCCCAATGCTGACTAAAAGGAAAATTCAGTTTAGGGTTTAAAACCCTAATGCTGATTGGCTGGGGATAAAGCTCGAGAATACTACACGATCTATTTTTTAGTTTTCTTGTTTTAAAATAGAAGATGAAAGGGAGTTTCGTGGAAGCTTACCTTTCGAGTGAATTCATCATTGCCGAAGTACTTCCTGTACTCGTGTACCTTCTTCTTTGGGCGACACCTGCTTCTTGCACGGTTGTCTTGGATTAGACCTGTTTCAACCTTTCAAAACAAAGAATCATTCGTTGGTTCGGAAATGACGGTCGGTTTGGTGACCTTGATCGTTCCCAATTGCTTTCTTGCGTCTTTATTTCTGTTGTGAAGTTCCGCCATTGATTTGATTCGAATGGCGAAACCCTTCTAGACTTTTCAGGCTTGTATTTCCAGATTCTGCGATGATTTGCCTCGTAAGGCCTCTTTTTTTTTCTTTTTGTCCCGTTTTGATTGAAAGTTCTCAACGGGGATTTTATTGGAGGTGTTCTGTGGGAATTTGTACGAAAGGAAGCTCTGTGGGGGGAATATTTACAAAGTGGATTCTTTGTGCGGATTCTGTACAATGGGGTATGCTGGTTTTTTGTTTCAAAACGAGTTTCCTAGGGTTTGTTGGGGGTAAGCTTGTTGGGGAATATTTACAAAAGGACTCGCTGGGGATGTGCTGATGAAAATCCAACGGGGATTTTTTTTTTTCTCTGGGGAGACTTTGTGGGAGACTGTACAAAAGGAAAAACTCTGTGGGGATTTGTACAGGGGGAAGACTCTGTGGGGATTTGTCCGAAGGCGGACTTGCTGGGGAAGATTTCAAGATTTCTCTCTTTCCTCTTTACTTTGAAACACCATCAAACGTCATGATTCATCAGGCTTGGGCAATCGTACCAACGAGATGAGGCGCTTTCCTTCGTGAGACGGGATTCCGTGCAAACAAACCTGCCACCTGCCCTTTCCGGTGTGTCCTGACCTTGGGATTAAAACACAAAAGGGATTCGAAGGAAACAAAGAAAGGAGAAAACAAATCAGAAAACACAGGGTCCTTTTCAGGACGAGAAAGACTTATCTGAGGAGGATAACGCCAGCTTTAAAGGACATGACATGCTTTTTGGACTGGACGTCTGACCTTCCAAGAACTTGCGTTTTCCTGAACCCGAACGGATCTTGTGATTCCAAACTGGTGGCATTTTGCCGAAACCTTCTTGGGGTGGAGTCATTCTTTTTCGGCCAACAGCGCCCTTTGCGGGTTTTCGCTGGCTGACCTCTCTCATTTCTCTTCCTGTCATCGCTTGATAGCACTCTTTGCGAGTTTTTACTAAACAAGCTCTCTCATTTTGGTTTCTCTACTCCCGTCGCCTCGTGGTGCCCGAAGGTTTTCACCGCCGAGACTCTCTCATTTTATCTCTCTCAATTCAGAGTGTGCTGGTCTCCATTTGTGACGCTTATTGGTTCCCCACCATATTCGGTAATTGATTTGAAGACTCGTGCCTGGTAAAGAGGGGTAGATGATACTAACTTCCCAACTGCTCGACGTGCCCCGGTTTCAGTTTCAGGGTGAATGGGATTTTATTGTTGGTGTGACTGAACCTCAGGGAGAGGCTGCCTACGTATCCTTTCGGAATCAAGTCAAACGTAGTTCAGGCTTCAATCAATGTTTTGTTTTTTTTTCTTTGTTTTTTTTGTTTTGTAAGCGGCTCAAAAGTTAGTAGAGAGAATTGGGTAGTGTTTGGGGAGTAGTGGGGAATAAAACCTTCGCCATTTTCAAATGTGTCAGGACTACTTGGAGTATGATCTAGACGTAGTATCTCTTGACTGCATCTGCATTTACTGCTGTGTCGGGGTCATTTCCTTCGATATCACCTAAATACAATGCTCCTCTCGGCAATATCTTCCTTACGATGTATGGGCCTTTCCAATTTGGGGCAAACTTTCCTTTTGCTTCTTCATGATGCGGCAGAATACGCCTTAGTACCAGCTGACCTACTTCGAAATTCCGGGGTCGGACTTTCTTGTTGTAAGCACGGGCCATCCTTCGTTGGTATAACTGTCCGTGACAAACTGCGGCCATTCGCTTTTCATCAATCAACGTCAATTGCTCTAACCGAGTCTTGACCCACTCGCTGTCCTCGATTTCTGCTTCGACAATGATTCGAAGCGAAGGAATTTCTACCTCTGCCGGTATTACAGCCTCGGTCCCATAAACCAAAAGATAAGGAGTCGCTCCCACCGATGTGCGTACCGTAGTGCGGTACCCCAATAATGCAAAAGGTAACTGCTCATGCCACTGTCGGGAACTTTGGATCGTTTTCCTCAAAATCTTCTTGATGTTTTTATTTGCAGCTTCCACAGCACCATTGGCTTTCGGCCGATAAGGAGTAGAATTCCTATGCGTTATCTTGAACTGCTCGCATACATCTCCCATCAAGTGACTGTTCAAGTTTGCTGCATTATCTGTAATGATAGTCGCAGGAATACCGAAACGACAGATAAGATTTGAGTGTACAAAATCCACTACAGCTTTTTTAGTGACCGACTTGAGAGTGACAGCTTCTACCCATTTTGTGAAGTAATCGATGGCAACCAGTATAAACCTGTGTCCATTCGAAGCCTTCGGTTCGATTGGTCCAATGACGTCCATGCCCCATGCGACAAATGGCCAAGGTGCGGACATGGGATGCAACTCCGTGGGAGGTGCATGAATCAAATCACCGTGCACCTGACACTGATGACACTTCCGGACAAAGCTAAAGCAATCTTTTTCCATGGTCATCCAGTAATAACCTGCTCGGAGGATTTTCTTCGCTAAGACATACCCGTTCATGTGAGGTCCGCACACACCTGCGTGTACTTCGTGCATGATCTTTCTCGATTCCTCGATATCGACACATCTTAGGAGATTGAGGTCCGGGGTCCTCTTATATAACAATTCACCGCTTAGAAAGAAACCACTTGCATGTCGCCTAATGGTCCTCTTCTGATCTCCAGTAGCATGCTCTGGGTATTCTTGCGTCTTCAGGAATTTCCTGATGTCATGGTACCAAGGCTGCGTACTTGATCCTGCCTCGATTACACTGCAGTAACCGTGTCTTTCCTTGATTTGGATTTCCAAAGGATCGACGTGGGCGTTGCCCGGGTAGGGTAGCATTGAAGCCAAAGTAGCAAGTGCATCTGCTAGTTCATTGTGGCACCTCGGAATATACCTGAACTCTATTGACGTAAAGCGCTTGCTGAGGTCCTCCACATGCTGTCGGTAAGGGATAAGTTTGACATCCCGAGTTTCCCATTCACCTTGGACTTGTCGGATAATCAGGTCAGAATCTCCCATAATCAGTAAGTCTTCGACATCCTGATCGATTGCCATATGCATGCCCATAATGCAGGCTTCATACTCAGCTGTATTATTTGTGCAAAAGAAACGCAGTCTAGCTGTGGCGGGATAATGCTGACCGGAAGGCGAGATCAAAATTGCCCCAATCCCCACACCCTTGGCGTTCACGGCTCCGTCAAAGAACATCTTCCAAACATGAGCTTCCTCCGAGATCACTTCTGCGGTGTTTACTTCTTCATCTGGAAAGTAGGTATCCAATGGCTGGTATTCTTCATCGACCGGATTTTCGGCCAAATGATCTGCTAACGCCTGGGCTTTCATTACCGTGCGAGTGACATAAACTATGTCGAATTCCGTAAGCAAGATTTGCCATTTAGCCAGTCTCCCAGTGGGCATTGGTTTCTGAAATATATACTTCAAAGGATCCAACCTGCTTATGAGGAATGTAGTGTGGGCTTGGAGATAATGTCTCAGCTTTTGAGCAACCCATGTGAGAGCGCAACATGTCATTTCCAGCAGAGTGTATTTGGCCTCGTAGCCGGTGAATTTCTTGCTCAAGTAGTATATTGCTTGCTCTTTCTTTCCGCTTACGTTGTGTTGCCCGAGGACGCAGCCGAAAGAGTTCTCCAAGACTGTTAGATACAAGAAAAGTGGCCTTCCCGGTTCTGGAGGGACCAAGACCGGGGGATTCGAAAGGTATTCTTTGACTTTATCAAAGGCTTCTTGACACTCAGTTGTCCACTTAATCGCCGCATCTTTCCTTAACAGCTTGAATATGGGCTCACACGTGCTTGTCAGCTGGGCAATAAACCGACTGATGTAGTTCAACCTGCCCAAAAGACTCATCACGTCTTTCTTTGTTCTTGGGGGAGGCAGATCTCTGATGGATTTTATCTTAGTTGGATCTAGCTCGATACCTCTCCTGCTTACGATGAAGCCCAAAAGTTTGCCCGACGGAACTCCGAAAGCGCACTTGGCTGGGTTTAGCTTCAAGTCATACTTTCTTAATCTCTCGAAGAATTTCCTCAAGTCTTGGATGTGATTATCCTGCGTCCTGGACTTGACTATCACATCATCCACGTACACCTCTATTTCCTGATGCATCATGTCATGGAAAATGGCAGTCATGGCCCTCATGTATGTAGCCCCCGCATTCTTCAAACCAAATGGCATGACCCGGTAGCAGTAGGTGCCCCAAGGCGTGGTGAAGGCGGTTTTCTCGGCGTCCTCTTCATCCATCAGTACCTGATGATACCCAGCGTAGCAATCCACGAAAGACTGTATCTCGTGCTTGGCGCAGTTATCAACGAGGATGTGGATGTTGGGCAGTGGGAAATTATCTTTAGGACTTGCTCTGTTCAGATCTCGGTAATCTACACATACCCGAGTTTTCCCGTCCTTTTTCGGTACTGGAACCACATTTGCCAACCAAGTTGTATACTGGACTACCCGAATCACTCCCGTTTTCAATTGTTTGGTGATCTCCTCTTTAATCTTGTCACTGACCTCAGTTTTGAACTTTCGTTGCTTTTGTTGAACTGGAGGACAATCAGGATGAATCGGCAATTTATGAACCACTAGATCAACACCTAGCCCCGGCATGTCATCATATGACCAAGCAAACACGTCTTTAAATTCAAAAAGAAGTTGAATTATCGCCTCTCGCGTTTTCTTGTCCGTGTGAATGCTTATCTTGGTCTCCCGGATTTCTTCCGGGGTTCCTAAGTTTACCGGTTCAGTGTCATTCAGATTTGGCTTAGGTTTATTCTCGAAATATTCCAACTCTCGGTTTATCTCCCTAAAAGCCTCTTCCGCATCATATTCTGGTTCTGGGTTCATTAATTCGCAGTTAAATAGCTCATTGTGATCTGGGCGTGAAGTCCGCAAGCATGTCATATTTAAAGCCGCATTATTAGGACTGAAAAGAAAGATAAAAGGCAAAATAACAAAAAATTAGAACAAAAGAAAGAATGGGAAAGCAATGATGATTTTTTTTTATTTTCTTTGGAAAGTTGGAAGAACAACAATGTTTACAACTAGGGATTCAAAACAACAAAAAGAAGAAAACGTTCAAGTTATGTCCTGGAGATAACTTGTGACACAGGAAAGGTGGCAGGACAGGTCTACCCGGACTTCCGTCTAGTCGGGAATGGCGTGGCCTCCCAGTTTTGGAGTTTGGCGTTTGGCCCCATGTACATCATCTTAGCAGTGCTTTTGCCTTCACCTGGTTGAACCATGTGGACCTCGTAGAGCATTTCCCTCATCGCCCCACATATATCCTCGATTTCCTCAGCTGTGAAGACCTCATCATCTTCTTCTTCAACGTACCTTGGCCTGATGAAAGTTGGATATAAATCCGGCAGTGGTTGAGGCAACTTCCAACCCTCATTTCTCCTTTTCTTTGCCCAATCTTCGTCTGCTGGAGTAGGTTCGAAACCTAGTCCAAAAGGTTTCTTGGTGACTGGCAAGGTAATGGGTTCTGTTATTCCTTGGAGGGTTCGTCCAAGTCCTTTCCCTGGCCTAAATCCGTGCCGGATCATCTCTTTGGCCACCATGACCGAAGCGTTAGACAAGAAAGGCTGGGGGCAAGGTACTCCCTCTTCGTGCTGCTCTGCCAGTACCACCTCGAAAGCTTGATAGACCGTATGTTCGCTCCCTTCTCTCGGTTCAAGATACGGGATGGATGGGTCCCGGTAAATGGCATGTTCGTCTTCCCCATGGACCACGATTTCTTGGTCTTCGTACTCGAATTTCACCATCTGGTGAAGAGTGGAAGGCACGGCTCCTGCCGCATGGATCCAAGGTCTGCCAAGGAGGAAATTGTAGGATGTGTCCATGTCGATCACCTGGAAGGTTACTCGAAATTCGACTGGTCCTATGACCAACAACAGGTCTATTTCTCCCATGGTATCTCTCTTGATGCCGTCGAAAGCTCTTACGCAGACATTGTTGGGTCGGATTCTTCCGGTCCCAATTTCCATCCTTTGTAGCGTGGAAAGCGGGCAAATGTCAACACCTGATCCCCCATCCAACATTACCCGCTTGACATAGTAGTCCTCGCATTTAACTGTTAAATGCAAGGCCTTGTTGTGTGCTGCTCCTTCCGGGGGTAAATCATTCTTGCTGAAAGAGATTTGGTTGACGGCGAAGAATCTTTCTGTCATCCGCTCTAGTTGCTCCACCGAGGTTTCAACTGGTACATATGCTTCATTCAGGGTTTTCAGCAGGATCTTTTGATGCTCGGTTGACCTCATTAATAATGACAGCATGGATACTTGCTCAGGGTGCTTGCGCAGCTGATCTATCACTTCGTAATCCGGCATCTTCATTTGTTGGAAGAACACTTCCGCTTCTTCAACACTCACGGGCTTCTTTGGAGGGAAGCGCCTTTGTGTGGCGTTGTTCAGTCCTTGGGTATTTGAGTACCCTTCAATGAAAGTATTTTCTGGAAGTTCTCCCGTGACCTCTTTACCTTTGTACATTACCAAAGTCTTTTGATAATTCCACGGTACTGTGGACGGGTTGGTCATTGGCTTTTGCGGCACGCGTCCGATAACCACTGGCTCATTCAGCCGAGGTGGTTGAATCGTCCCCCGGACCACATAGGCTCCTTTTGGCACGTACATAGGTTTTGTCTTTTTGATCCCGAAGTTCTGCGCCTTCTCAGCTCGACCTCGTGGTATGTAAAGAACTTCATTTTTTACAGGTACCACTTTCTTCTCTACCTTCTTTTCAAGCTTTTTCTTTATAGCTTTGGCCTCCTCCCCCTTTTCTGGTTTCTGGTCTGTCTCGGGCCTCTTCCCCGTGTCGACAATGGCAATTATGGCTTTCAGAGCAGGGTCGAATTCTTTGTCTTCGCAAATCATTCCGATCAGCGGCCCATTATTGTGAGCAGGTAATGGATTGTTAGTTACATTCGGGATCTCCTCGTCCCTTAGCACTATTTTCCCTTGCTCTATCAAATTCTCGACCACTCTTTTCAATGACCAGCAGTCATTTGTATCATGTCCCTCGGCCCCTGAATGATAGGCGCATCTGACTCCGGCTTTGTAAGAAGGCGATGTTGGGTTTTGCCTTGTTTGAGGGATTGGTTGCAAGAAACCTAACTGGACCAACTTTGGGAACAAAGTAGAGTATTGTTCACCGATGGGCGTGAAAGTTCGCCTTCGAGGTGGCTTCTGAGGGCGAAAGTTATTCTGCGGGGGTTGTGGGTTATAGTGGTTGCGGTAAGGAGGCTGATTTCTGGGAGGTGGAGCTGGGACTCGGTTGGCTTGTTGTGGTGGATGGTTATAAGGTTGGGCATTCATGACCATATAAGGTTGATGAGCATACGCCAAATTCGAGTGGGGGTAATAGTGTTGTGGGGCTCTTTCCGGAAAATGGGGCCTGGGATGACGATACTCCCTTGCTTCAGAGGCTGCCATAGTCGTTTCTTCCTTCTTCTTCCCCCTTGTCGTTCCTCCGGACCCGCTTTGGACGGCCTGGGAGGTCGCCCTTATGGCTGCTTGACTCAGAATCCTACCTGTTTTCAAACCATTTTCCACCATCTCTCCAATCTTGATCGCTTCCGCGAATGGCTTACCCATGGCTGACATCATGTTTTGGAAATAGTCAGACTCTTGAGCCTGGAGAAAGGTAGTGACCATTTCCACTTCATCCATGGGAGGCTTCACTCTCGACGCCTGTTCACGCCACTTAATAGCATACTCTCTAAAGCTTTCCGAAGGCTTCTTCTTCAAATTCGACAGAGAGTTTCGGTCTGGCGCAATGTCGATGTTATACTGGAATTGTTTTACAAAATCTCTGGCGAGATCATCCCATATATGCCATCGGGACATTTCCTGATCCATATACCATTCCGAAGCTATCCCTACTAGACTTTCCCCAAAATACGCCATCAGCAGTTCTTCTTTTCCGCCGGCTCCCCGTAATTGGTTGCAGTATTTCTTAAGATGTGCAATGGGGTCACCGTGCCCATCGTATTTCTCGAACTTTGGGGTCTTGAAACCCGTTGGCAGGTGCACGTGAGGGAACATGCACAGGTCGGCGTAAGAGACGCTCTTTTGTCCGCTCAATCCTTGCATATTCTTCAAACTTTGTTCAAGGCTTCTCATTCTCTTGGCAATCTCATTTTGTTCTGCAATTCTGGGGTTCTGATCCTGCCCGGGTGCAAGCTCGCACTGAGGCGGTAGAGGATTAGTGCTGGTAGCGAACCTAGTTGGTTCCATTGAGAACGATGGTGCTTGGAATGTAAAAGAGGATGAGTCAAAGCTTGGCTTGTACGTGGTAGGCTGTGCCGTAATCGGGCAAGGCGATGCAGTAAAGATGTTCATGCTTGCATCAGTGGATGACATTCGGGGATGAGGCTCAGAAGGCGATCCAGCAGAGAAGGCTGAGGTGGCTGGGTACCCGAATGGGGTAGCAGGATAATTTATGGGGACATTAGAAGTCCCACTTGACCTGGAGAATAATTCAGGGAATCCGGGGACGACACTTGGCGGCTCTTTCCCATTGTTCCAGTCGTCCAGCATTTCCAACATGCGGAGCCGTAGGATTCTATTTTCCTCCGCAGTTGCGGATTCAGGTGTGAGGACGGCTGAGATTGAGCTTTCCTCAGAAACAGGGATCGTTTGCAATGGAATTTCTGAAGACATTTCCACACTTCCTTTTGACCTGGTGAAGTAAGTGTGAGTACTGCTTCTGGCCCTAACAACAGGTAGTTGAACACTTCTCCTTGACCTCGTGAAATATGAGTGCGAGGCCAGACTTTCACCAAACCAACCGTCTTTTCAAAAACCCTGGAATACTCAATGACAAACGCACGGTTAATTTGCAGAAAATAACAGATAGTTAATCTCACGTTGGGCATGATGCACCTATACGGTTAAGTGGATTACTATATGTTGCTACGAGAGCATGCGTCATTCCGGCATTTTTCCTCTTATTAGTTTTTTTCCCTTTTTTTCTTTTTTTTTCTTTTTCTCTTTTGTTTTCCTTTTATTTTATTTATTATTTTTTTTATTTTGCAGATAAAGAAATGCGACCGGATCCGATGAGGATTGCCTACGTATCACGATGCCTACGTGAATCAGATCATTACGTAGTTCGAAAAATACAAATGAGCGTAAAAGAAGCAAACTCTTTATTATTGAAGCAGTCTATTACAAACTACACTCTGCAAAAGAAAAAGCAAACTTTGAAAATAAACCTAGACTCAAAAATAGACTAAAAATCACCCTGATGGAAAAACAAGCAGAAGATGCTAAGATACAGGCTCGACTTATGAGTGCATTATGGTTTTGAAAATTGGTGTCCGCGGGGCATCGTTCGGCCTTGTCGCGGTCCTAGGTGTGAGATCCCTCTCAAGTTGCTCCAGTTCATGCATAGTCTGCTTGACATAACCCATTACTGCCGAGAGGACGGTAACGCTGGACATGTTCTCACATCGTAGACATCGTCTGGTGATGGCATGGGCAATGGCCTTGATCCTATCTCTGGTTTGCTTCTTTTCTATGAGTAGGCGTTTTATCTGATCGCTACATATCTCGAATACTTGAGTATCCTGTATATGCTGATGCTTCAATCGCCGTACTTCCAACTTCATCTGAGCCATTGAGTCGTACCAGTATCTGCTCTCAATTTGGAAATCCTTGGCCTGATTAGCTGCTTTGATCTCAAGTGCAGCCCTCTCTCTCTTTACTTTAGCAACAGTTTTCTCGTGGTCGCCTTCCAATTGATTCAGGTATCGACGATGCTTATCTGCTCTTGTATCCCACTGTGTTTTGAGCTCTGCTATGACGTTTTCAGATTTCTCCAAACCATCTTGCCATTCTCTGATCTCGCTTTTTAGCCTTTTTATCAGGTGCTTGTCTGATCGACGCCTTGGTTGTTTATCTGCATCCAACCTTATTTGTTTGATCTGGGCTCTGAGCATTTCATTTTCTTGAATTAACCTGTTCCGCTCTCCCAGATCGGTAGCAATTTGCACGTTGTGCTCGTATTTCATGCCTTCTACTTGTTGCTTTAACCTGCTGATTTCGGCACAATAGCCTCTTTCCTCTGCTAACCAATCCCAATGCCTTTGCGACGACTCGGTGAAATTCCGGATGTGGGGTCTCTTAGCTGGTCTTTCATGCTCAAGTTCCCTTCTATACCATGCAAGGTAACCTGGCGCCGTCTCTCCTTTGGCTCGATCCCGCACGCGAGTATCTGATTTCAAATATTGACACTCACTCCAGATTTGGCGAACCTTTGCTTCCGGGAATTGTCCGTTAGGACTTATCTCAACTGCTTGATCGCTAAGATCTTCCTCATGAGGTACTGTCTGGCATCTTCCGAACTGTTTCAAGACTCGGCAGGGTGCGTAAGGTTGAATGCTCTTAAGCCCCATCAATAAGAAATGAGTTTTAGCTGCAGAAATATATAGGATCTCATCAATAGGCAACCATCCCAACGTCCATTGTATTTGGCTGGCGGTAAGAGCTTGAAAGAACGAGGTCCATGCCAGGACTCCTTTGGGCAAACTGATCTCTTTGGTTCTCGTGTAGGATTCTTCTATGCACGTCTTTTCCGAGGAACCATGGCTCAAAATCTCGGAATGATGGCAGAGGTGCTTGGTCATCCATATCTGTAAGAGCAAGTTACAACCTTCGAAGAAATTTCCTCCAGCTTTACAAGCTGTAAGATCTCGAAAGATGTCAGATACCACCATTGGCGCGAGAGTACTGTCACTTTGCGTGAGTAAAGTGCTAACGACCCCGGATATCTTCAAATCAATGTTTCCGTCTTTCCTTGGAAATACCAGAAGGCCCAAGAACATCATCATGAACGCTACCCGTCTGTGCTTGTCCCACTTCTGACGAACTCCTTTGCTGCACAGTTTGTTGATTGGATTATTGAATCCCCCTCGTGACCGTACCTATCATATATGAAGCATGGAGTACAAAATCCGGCCGCTAGATCCGGGTTGTGGACTATTCTGGGTATCTTCAATGAATCTAGGAATCGATGTACCATGACGACTCTCAGGGCGACCAAGTATTTTTCCCTCAACGGAAGTTCAGTATTCCCGATGTATCCGGCCATTTCTTCCAAAGTCGGGGTGAGCTCAAAATCAGAGAAATGAAAAACATTGTGCGCCGGGTCCCAATAGGTAACCAAAGCCCTTATGATATCTCCCCGAGGTTGGATTTCCAACAGACCCACAAGACCTTTCAGATATTTCTTAACCTCATTTTGTCCTTCAACACCTAGATCATTCCACCATAGCCGTAACTTGACAGGGATTTTGGTTATCATTGAAAAATGTTCATTTTGCATCGTGCTCATCCTGCACATTTATTAAGGTGATTTTAACAAAATGACTGACTCAAAAAAAATATTTTTACAGAGGGGATCAAGTTTTGAACACGGCCTTGAGACACTTCGGGGACGAAGATTTTAAGGCTGTGTGGGTCTACTGGGTAAAAATGCTAACAAGACCCAAAGGTGGCTGTTTATGCAAAGTCAGCCTTCCGGCGTCCCTTTTGGGAACATTCGGCTATTTATGACAAAACAACGTCACCCGACTTATTCATGACTCTTTTTAAAAATTTGACACATTTTTTGTTATTTATTTATTTATTGATTTTGGCTATTTTAGCAAAATGGGGGTTGAACCCGACGAGGGTTGCCTACGTATCTCACATCCGGTGAGAATCAAACCGGCGTAGTTCGGGCTATCGTGAATAGAGAAAATCAAATAAACCTAAAAATCAAGAATGCATATTTTTATTATTATTGTTTTTTTTTGAAAAGAGAGAAAGATTAAAAAATATTTATTACTAACTATTTTTGGGAAATATTTGGATTATTAGTCTAAATTTATAAAAGGGGTACTACAAAAGAAACAACATTTTTTTTTTGAATTATGAATTTTCCGTTTTGTTTTCTTTTTTTTAAAAAGAAATACCCCCCTTTTTATTTTGAGAGTGATAAAAAGGAAATTATTTTTTTTTATGTTTTTTTTAATAAATCAAACTAAAAAAGAAAATTTTTTAGGAAAATTCTGGTGAGGTTCTGACACTACTTGGACATTGATTTTATTTTTCCGAAATAAGTAATTATCTCCCTACACTGCTATTTTCCATTTTTTTTAGAAACCGGTCAGCATGCGGAACCGAAGCAAATAGATGCGCAAGACAAATAGGATGCAGCAGGATGATCTTTTCATTTCAGGTTGCCTAGTCCTAGACGGACCCAACCCCTGTGTTGAGCCCCCTAAGTCAAATGCAACATGATGCAAATAAACGTTCCTACTAGGGATCAGGCATGAAGTTTAGTTATACTAGGTTTAAACCTTGGTATTTGTTCTAGACTGTGTACCCAAGCGGACAACTCGAGTTGAGGAGGGGGCTACGTACCGGGGACCCGCGAGATCATCCGGCTTTGTAACTTGTCCGACCTCTTTCTTATTTCAGGTATTGACACTAACAGAATAGGGAGTCTCGACCAGCGAGCTTCTCCCCGGAGGTAAGAAAAGAAGGGTTTCGGCACAGTTTATATACAGTTCAGATAATATCAAAGCGGTAAAAGACAACATTTAGCACGTTATGCAAAAACATGTAATAAAGATCAGATAATAAAGCCAAATATAACAATTATTCTAAGCTCGAATTCTTGAACCCTGAACCAGTGGTTCTGGGTTTATCGTCCCCAGCAGAGTCGCCAGAGCTGTCACACCTCCTTTTTGCGCGCCCGGCCCCGAAGGGTTAAATGCGCGGGTGGAGTTTTTCCAATTTAAGTGACAATATTCGAAATGGGATTATTTATTTAATTCAGAGTCGCCACTTGGGAAAGGTTTGGTTTTTGGTGTCCCAAGTCACCGGTTTATCTTGAATCCCAAATCGAGGAAATTTTAGACTTTTCCAAATGAAGTCTGCGAACCAGAAATTCTAAGTAAGGAATTCTGTTGACCCGAGGGAAGGTGTTAGGCACCCTCGAATCTCGTGGTTCTAGCACGGTCGCTTAAATTGTTATAATGGCTAAATATCTGATTTAAATACATGTTATGACTTACGTGCTTTTATTAAGTTTGAAACGCTTTTATTATTATCACTTATTTTTTTATAGAATTGCAACGTCGTGAAAATGCATCTCGAACCATGTCACAATCAATGCACCCGTGATCGTCGACACATTTGGACTTCGTTGAGATTCGGATTTGGGTCACATCAATGTGCACCCGAATTTAAGAATATGATTTAATTAAGTCGCGCCTACAAAGTCTAACGCGTTATTATTTTGTAGAAGGCCATGAAATTTATTAAATGGCTTATCCTGAATTCTAAATAATTATCATGGTTATTTATTGAGGGCCCCGCAATTTTGCATTTTTATTTGGCGAGGCTTATCTCTATTTTAGAAAGGATATCCTAAAGTGGCTACATTTCTAATGCATTTGTCTCTAAAACTAGAAGGAAAGGTACATGCTAATTCAATTATAGGCTTTTGCCTAATCTGGATTCTTGTCAATTTCTGATTAATTATTTACAAAAGTGGAGAGATGTCATACCTTGTGAAACATGCTTTAATTGGACAAAGAAGTTACATTCGAGATTGACCCAATGCTATACGTGCGTCCAAAACATTTCTTGAATTGAATTTAACTAGACTTATTTAGGCTGGATTAAGGGAACTAACTACTATGTCTTATTACTAATAGGGATTCGAACGCGCTTCTATATGCTGCCTAGCGGGTTCTGATAAAAAGAAAACTAATAATAACACCAAACATCATTGCGTAAAAAATGGAAGTACTCTATTGCATGCATCTCATTATAGTTAAACAGGAATCCGGTCGAAAATTCTATGTCAATTATCCATGCATTCTACATATTATACTATTACATCTTGTACTGGCAAACAACTATGAACTAAGATGCAAGAGGCTAAACTTGATTAAGTATTATCTAACTAATCTTTCATTACTGAATCACGCTAATCAATTTATACAACAGAAGTCAGTATATCACAAACATTACGAAACAGACATCTGAATCTTCTTCAAGAACTCCTTTCATTTCATGCTTTTGAACTGTTACAGTTAACACCAAAATTGGATCTGAAATGTGTACCTGGAGAACACTGAATACTGAAATGCAAAGAAGAAGTGAAGCAGAAAGGTCAGCAGCAGCAGGAAACCAAATAGCAGCAGCAACAGCAGGTAACCAAATAGAAGCAAAAACCCAGTGCAAGATGCAGCTGGAGCCAATGAAAAATGGTAGGCAGGTAGCAGCAAACAATGCAGTAGGAATAATACTCCAAGATAGACCAATCCAGGGGAAACGAACAATATGAATCAACCAATGAACTCAGCTGATACTTTCAGTTTAGACTCCCCTGTGTCTCTCTATGTATGTCTGTGTGTGTATACCTCTCAGTGTGTATTCCCTTCCAGATCTCCTAATTATCTCTATTATCCGATGGTATCCTTTCTCCTCTAATCTCTTATATCCTCACAGTGTGTGTGTTTCTTTTTCAGCTCTTAAGGTCCAGTGTGTATCCCCCTCCCCTCTGTATATCTATATCCCTTTTATAAGCCTTCCTTACCCCTTTTAACAGCCTGTTTGGGCTATCACAGTACCCTTCCCATGTGCCTCCCATTTTCAGATTCCAGTTAGTTATTTAAGTATTAACCCCATCATTCCCTTGGCAGGCTTAACTTTTAAAGGGTTTAATACTTTTAAACCAAAGCAAGGTATGGGCAGTAGAATATATCTGACAGCATATGCTGTCAAATTATTTAAAACTTAACAAAAACCTTTATGCAGGCCATAGGTTGTGCACAAAGCACATGAGGTGCACTTGCACATGTTGTGCACGAGTGCACATGCCCTCCAATTCAGAATTTAAACCAAACATCCCTCTTACATTACTGATCTAATTCAACAGCTATAAGTAAACAAAAACTGGTTCTTAATTGATTCATCAAATGCTTAGCAGAAGTAAGTCGATTTGTTATTGTTCGGATAGCTGAAACTAATTGACGACACATGTCGACTCGACTATATTAGCATTAACATACACAATCGTAGCCAAAAATCAGACATTCAAAAGCGTGGGACACATGACTCGACTTATACTGATTAAACAGAATTATACTTCGAGGAATCAGTTAGTCAGTACAAATTTGGAATACAACCAATACACATGCCTTATCAGAATAGGAGGGGTTCAAACAAACACAGTGGTTCGGGCAAAGTGGACAAACAGAAGTTGGTAAAAATTCAAAGACGCAAATTGAAACAAAACATGGACAGACATTTAATCACTCACATGGACCAAACATAAATAAGAAAGGAAACAAGACTCACCTCAAATCTTAAAAAAAAATCAAAAACCTTGACTCGGACTTGGACAGACTCTTCTTAAGGCTGAACGGACTTTAATCGAAGTGTTTCTCAGATGAGAAACACTTCGATTAAGGTCCCTTAGACCTTAATTTCCTTGGCTCGAACGGGTATGAACCAGTGACGAGGAACCTTGTGGTTTCACAACTCAGATCTAGGATTCGTGCTTCCCTGGTCATATTCGGACCAAACCAAGTATGGTTTGGTCACGAGGGGGTCTGGGGAGTGTCTGGTATGAATTTAGGGCCGATCGGTGTAGATTAGGTTCTGACTAGAATCTTCAAATGAAGATTCGAGAAGGTGGGATAGGATTCGAGGTGTGTGGTTGGTAGACTCGGGTTCAGGACGGCATGAGGGTTCTATGGTGTTCAGGTGGAGGTCACCGGCGTTCATGCCGCCGGTTTTCTGGTGAAGGTGTGCAGGGGCGGCTAGGGTTTGAGGGGAAGGGTTTGTGGAGACGAAGGCTGGGGTTCGGATAGGGGGGGCAGGGTAAGATTACGGGCTTATATAGTTAGTGGGTAGGTGGATCTCAACCGTTAGATAAATCAAGATCTACGGTCTGGATCTGATGGCTTAAGTGGAACGGTGTCGTTTCGAGGGTAAAGGGTTTGGGTTGGTCCGGGTGTAAACGGGTCGGGTTTTGTTCGTGGGTATGGGAAATGTGATCTTGGCCGTTGATCAATCTGAGATCAACGGCCCAGACCACACTGGATTGAAACGACGTCGTTTGGACTCTCTAGGCATCAGTTGGATTTGGACCGGGCAGGCCTGGTTTGGACGTTGTTTGTTTTGGGCCAATTTTAATAAATTGGCCCAATCCGGAAGAAGATTATTTCTTTTTCTTTTCTTTCTTTTTTTTATTTTAAAAACAAAACTAAGCAAAAAAAATCAAATTAAAAATTAAATACACACTCAATACAATTATTCACACACACTAAAATATTTCAAAACAGGTAAAATCAAACAAATCAAAATCACGGACGAAGATGCCTATTTATGATTTTCTTTTTTTAACGACCGGATTACGGTTTGAATTACGCGTGACACACACACTTTGCATTTTAAATAAATAAATAAGAAAAAAATAAAAATGGGAAAAACTCACAAATAAATCAACAAAGTGCCGCACAGAAATCCGAAATTTGTACAGCAGGGCCAATTATTATTTTTTATTTCTTTTGGAGCGATTATCGTGCGAAACAAAAATCACGTGCTCACAGAAAGGAACTTTTACAATTCAAAGATATTAGCATTCTGCAATCCAGCACGTTAGCCATTTTCAAAGCTTTCAACAAAGCTTCATTTTTTATGTCTTGAAAACAAAGTCACAATCAGACGTTAGAAACGTTTACAATTCAAGCTCTTACCAGACATTAATAATGAGATTTCTTGCAATCAAATTCTCCTACAAATAATATTATACGGATTTTTCCCTACCCATGTATGTTAAGGCCATCCCTTCTTTCTTTTCGACATGATCTATACGACACAAACGAAACAAGCGAATGCCAACTTCCATAAAGTACTCTATTCGTAGAAATGCTAGAGATGTATTTATTCTTATCCTCTAATAAGTCTTATTATTCTATCATCTATTCATAGGTCTCAAAAAAATACGTATTTGATAAAGTTTATTCGAAAGGTATATTGATTTTTATGGCATTCCGAGAAAATCTTATTAACATATTTCTTATGCATTTTATGCATTGCATTCATTTACATTGACACATTACTAGATGACGTTATATACGCATATATATGTAAATATATGTATATGTGATATGGAAAAATGTTACGGTGTATATACGTACCACCACCTGATTAGTTGGTATATATTGGTGATGTTGCCCACAGTGGCGGAGATGATATGATGGGATGCCTTCAGAGGCTTGATGATCTTATGTACACCTATACTTATGCATGGCACGACAATTATATGCACGTGCATGCCATTATAAATGTTTCAGAATTTACAAGATCATCTGTCTTTTATGTACTGATTTTCATGCCTTACATACTCACTATATTATTCGTACTGACACCCTATTTTCCAGGGCCTGCATTTCATGCCCGCAGGTACAGGTAGACAAGCAGACGGTCCTCCTTCTTAGGATCTTTGATCAGCGAGAGTTGGCATGCTCCATTTGATCCGGAGCTGCCTTTGATTTTGGTATGATATGCTTGTATATATACGTAGGTATGACATGGCTCAGTCCCGTCTTTGTACAGTTGTATTTCTATTAGAGGTCTATAGACAGTTATGTACAGTTGGATAGTATATGGCCTTGTCGACTTTTAGTTTTGGGTATATAGTTGTCTATAGCAGCCTTGTCGGCTCGCCCACTGTATTCCGCATGTATATGTAAATATGACTTTTGGATGGGTTTCCCTCACATATGTTATTCATGTTTATATCTTAAACGCATGCTTAAGGATTTTCAACATGTAGGGTTCGGGCACCCGTCGCGACCCATAGGTTTGGGTCGTGACAAATTTAAAAAATATTTCATCATAGGAGAAAATTGAGACATGCCATTCACATGGTTAGAGTAATTTGTTTGGTAATTTTAAAAAGAATAATTTTTTTATCTGTCCTTTTTCCTTTATCTGCATAGTTAGAAATAACCAAAAATATAAACTATTCGGAGCAACAACATAGCCATATTTTTTTATTTTTACTAATTTAAAGTTTTCTTTCTTGATACTTCTTTTAGCTATATCTTGTGAAGATTTATTTTTTCTTTTGAGATCTACAACATGTCAAGGTTAAATTTCTCCTGAGGCAAAGAATTCAATTGCTTAAAGAAAATAACTATAAAATCAAATAAAAATAAATTCTCTGGAAAATCAATAATAATTCATAAAGCACCTAATGTAGAAAGTTGTTTGAAAAGGAAATCTATAACAAACATTTGCAATTTATTAGAATAGATAAAGTAAAGAGATTAAATAATCAAAAAACCAAAATAAAGATAATAACGGACCTTGAGCTCAGAGACCTCTTAGCTTCTTGAATTTCAGAAAAATAGCATCCTAGAGGTTTCTATACTCTGACGAGTGGCGATGAAGAATAAGAATCACAATCATTATTTTTGCATCTTGGCATTTTTGACATTGTCCAGTAGTAATCAATAAAGGAAGTACATGAAATATCGGGCTAACCGATCGAACAGGAAATAAAGAGATGAATTGGGCATTAGGGTTTTAGTGCTGATTCATTTTTCATTCCTCTATGCCCTAGATGAAAAAGAAATAAAACAATGACAACTTAATTATGAATTATTAAGGAGGGAATAAAAAAAGGTTTGGAGGGAGTATTAAAAAATATCCCGCTCTTGGACTTGTTAAGAGTTCAATAGAAGGCATAAGGTCAGTTGCGATTATATTCAATTGCCGGTAAAATTGGCATTTTCAGAATAAATTAGCGGCAATTATGTTATTGCCATTATATAATTGCCACAAAAAGCCTATTTTGTGGTAGTGGCCTAATGCACGCCTTTTCCACCAATACCTTGTTATCCTCGTCTTTGATATACCTCACTTGGTCCAGGTTCTGAGCCTTCTTCTCTCAAACCTTGGTTAACTTGAACAATCTCTTGTCACCACCTCTTCCCCCAAGTTCTGCATAGATGCGTTCAAATGTTGCAGTCTTAGCCGGCGTGACCGCTAACTTCGCCTCTTTCTTAGCCTTCTTATAACACTCCCTATGTGTCCTCCTCTCATCCTCTTTGGCGTTCTCTACTAGCTTCATATTCACTAGTTTCTTGGCTTCTACTTTACCTTGGACCTCTCCTTTCCACTACCAGTCACCTTTGTGGCCCCTGGAGAAACCCTTCGTGACCCCTAACACTGCTCTAGCAGCTTCCTAATGTAGTTCTTTGTCGAGGTCCACATACTACTCGCATCCCCACAACACTTCCAAGACCCTATATCTAACATCTTCTCCACTAATGCCTGAGCTTTGTCCTCATTCAAGGCTCCCCACTTGATCTAAGGTTTACCAAACACCGCTCTCTTTTTCTTCTCACTTTTAAACTTCAAGTCCATAACCAAGAGCCTATGTTGGGTCGAAAGCCACTCACTCAGAATAACCTTGCAATCACTGCATAGGCCTCTATCCCTCTTCATACAGAGTAAGTAATCAATCTGAGTCTTGGCCATCGCACTCTGGAACATGAACAAGTGGTCCTCCCTCTTTTGAAAACACGAGTTAGCTAGCAATCTAGCAAAATCCAGCGACGAAGTACCACCTCCATTCCTAACCCTAATACCGAACCCCCGATGCACATCATCATAGCCCATAGTCTTCTCCCCAATATGGCATTAAAACCACAACCTATAAAAATTTTATCGGTGTACGGAATACCATGCACCACCTCATCTAAATCCTCCCAGAATTGCCTCTTGACCTCCTCTCCCAACCCTAATTGCGGTACATATGCACTAACCACGCTTAAAATGAGCCCACCAACCACTAGCTTAATAGCCATCAACCTATTGTTCATCCTCTTAACATCAACCACCACCTCCCTGAGATCCCTGCTACTAAGATACCTACCCCGTTCTTGCCCATAGTTCCCCCAACACCACCTGAGTACCACAACTTATACCTGTTACCCTCACGTGCCCAAGTACCTACCCATCTAGTCTCCTGGACATACACTATATTAATCCTCCTCTTCTGGAAAATCTTCCCTAGTTCTATAGACTTCCATGTCAATGTCTCTATATTCTAGGGTCCACTACGCAACCTAGCGGAGCCCTTACCCCCTTACTACCCTTGCTCCCCGCCTCCGCCCCACCCAAGGACATGACCCCACTCTACCAATACTTATACCTACCACTCTAATCTAATGATTACTACGTTAGCTCAACTACAACCCGCGGCAAGATAAACTACGCAAGAAATAAAGTCTATTATACAAGACCCTAGTTATAGAAAGGGAATCAAAGCAAGTCCAAATGTAACAAACACAACTAAAGTATGACAAGTCAAATTGGAAACACAAGTCTAAGGCAAAATAATATAATGGCAAGCAAAAACTAGCAAAAACAAATATGAATTACCAAAGGCAAGAATGATAGAACATGGATTAATGTCGAGGATACCAAGAAGTTGACGAATGAAAATGAAGACTTGTGTTGTCGGAGCCAATAAAATAGCCGGTGGTAATTGACTTTGCTGACAGATTTCCAAAATCAAATATGACTCAAGTTTGAAAATAATATTATTCATGTCAGACTCGTGCATCGCACGGGCAAGATCGGCTAGTATATATATAAAGCTAGTACAATGAGGAGTGATATGACAGTTTTTTCTGGCATTCACATTTGTTTTTTCTAATTTTTTGGCCTTTTTTATTTTTTCTATCCAATTAAATGTATAAATGCTTAAAATTTATTATCAAATAGACAATTGTTCTATGATCTCTCAAATTCAATCCTCAAATAAGGCAGATAATATCCACAAAAGTAAAACATGTAAACATATGACCTTTCAGGATAAGTTTGGTATGAAAGAAAATGTGAAAATATTTTTCAATTTGCCCCTATCTAAAAAACCCTTCCCCATCCCTTGCCTTGCCAAATCCTGGTTCCCATGCTCATCCCCCGACCTCATGAATCGAACCAGAAGGTCAACGAGTTAAGGTTAGGTTCAAGGATGGGTCCAGAGTTGGAGGTAGGGGTTCGAGGTCAAGGATCAGGGTCAAGGTTGAGGTTCAGGGGTAGGAGTCGGGTTTGGGTTAATTCGGGGTAAGAGGTCGATGTCGAGGTTCATATTGGTGGTCGGGGTTGAGGCTGGGGCTTGAGTTTGGGTTCGGGGTTTGGGGCCTAGATTCAAGGTTCAAGGTTGAGATCTAGGTCTGGGTTCTAGATCAGGGCGATGGTCACGATAAGAGCGAGATTAGTGTTTTCGGTCGGGTTTGAGGTTCGATATTTGATGTTAAGTCGGGATTCGATGTCAAATTTGAGGTCTGAGGTCAGGGTCGAGGTGTTGAGCTCATTCGCCCAACCTTTGACCTCGACCTCAAAACCCTAACCCTGACTCTAGACCCCCAACCATCGACCCCAGTCCCCGTTACTGATTCATTTTTGAACTCTGATTCTGATCCTAATCTTAGATGACAACCCTATCCCCAACCCAGCCTCGAACCTTGACCCCTACCCTCACCCCACCCCAATCCATACTCAATCTGAAACCTAAGCCCTGAACTCGACCTTGGATCCAGACCCCCCATCGCTCCGCTCTTTCTCCTACCATTACCCATTCCGTCTCCACTCGTGTTTTTCTAAATTATATATTTTTCAAAAAATATTTTCTTCTAACTAACCAAACATCGGAAAATCAGTAAGAAAACTACTTATTTTCCAAGAAAATATTTGTCACGACCCCAATTTTCCTCCGTAAGATGTCGTGACAGCACCTAGTCTCTAAGACTAGGTAAGTTTAACAATCATGCGAAAGTAACTGAAACAATAATTTAAAAATCTCAAAGCCAAGCTAATATAAGGAAAATCTCCACAGCTCAGTGAATATACAATAGCCCAAAATCCGATGAAATAAAAGTCACAAGATCTATGATAATATCAAAGCCATTCCAATACAACTGTATCTAGTAAAGGAAGAAAAATATAGAAATGGATAGAAGGGAACTGCGAGGCCCGCAGACGCGCGCATGTGTATTTTGAAGTCTCCAAATGTGAACTCAACTCACTAGTGTCGGGGCTAATAGGAGGTATCTGAATCTGTACAAAAAGATATGCAGAAGCATAGCATGAATACACCACAACGATACTCAATGAGTGCCAAGCCAAACCTCGGTAGAGTAGTAATGAGGTCATTTCAAGGCCCTACTGGAAAATAATAAGAAATAGGAAGAAAGATTTATTAATATAATAATAATGACAATGGAAACAAAACAAGTAAGGAGTAGGCCAAAAGTTGACTACACAGAATCAAGGAAAATAATACATCACGGAAGTAAACAAGGATTTACAAGTTAAGGAAACAAAGCAACAAAAGACAAGTACATCAAATAGAGAAAAGATCAACAAGGGTCACTACCGAGGTACCTCCTTGTAGTCCCAAATCATAAGAATAATCCACAATCTTTCCTTATATCACCGCGGGAACCTTTACATTTAGTTTTAAAAATCATTTTCCCAAAATAGCGTCCCGCGTTACAGCCCACCTTATCACACCACATGACTTCTGGTAGGTTCTCCAACTAGCCACGCATATCATGCCCACCTTATCTCTCCACATGCGTTTCAACCCCAAAACCTAATACCACCGCGCATCAATATCATAACGTATCACCTCACACCCTAATTGCCCAATATCACAACTTGCCAGAGAAACATAACAAATACAATATTTTCACAGTAAAGAGCATATGACTCAACCACAATGTACACAAGAGTCTCAACAATAACAACCGGAATAGACAACTCCACAGAATGGTATTTCAAAACATAACACTTTGCCTCAATGTGAATCACGACCTTTATATCTCAATACGAATTTCAACAACAAGGTATTCCATGATTTAACAATTCCAAGTAAAAGAGTTCAACCATTAAGTAATGAATACGAAATAAAGGAAATAAGAACTTCAACCAAAACATGTAGGGAAATTAGCATGTAAGAGAAAAAAGACAAGCAGACATGTGAAAATAGACTAAGAATGATAAATATAACATGTTAAGATAACTCAATTAAGGCATGAAAGGAATCTACATAGCTAAAACCGGAAATTTCCATATACAACTCGTGTACACACTTGTCACCTTGCGTACACAGCGTCATATATCACATTTATCACAACCAACACAAATCCTAAGGAATAATTCCCTCACACAAGGTTAGGCAAGTCACTTGCCTCAAATCACGCTAACTCAATCAACTAGTAGGCTTTTTCCTTGATTATCCAACTCCGAACGGCTTGAATCTAGCCAAAACAATTTCATACTATAACTATAGAAAACTAATTCAAACAATGAAATTACGATCTTTGCAAAGAAAAAGTCAACCAAAAAATTCAACTCAGGTCCGCGCCTCGGAACCAGACCAAAATTATAAAATTCGAATACCCATTCGATAACAAGTACAACCATATAGGAATTACTCAAATCGCCTTTTAAATCCTCAATTTATAGCCTAAGAAGTTTCACCAATTTTTACCAAATTTGTCAACTCCAAAACACTAATTAAATTAATAAATTATTAATAGATTCATGTAAATTAACCAAAACCGAGTTAGGATTCCTTACCCCAAATTTTTTCTTGACGAACCCTCGAATAATCGCCTCCCATCGACCTTTCTAAGTCCAAAAATGGATTATGAAACAAATGCTTGAATTTTCTCCTTTTCTGCCCAATGAATTCGCATCTGCGAACAATCTGCCACATTTGCAAAATTCCCATTGCAGTTGCGGTCATGACTTAGCCCAACACCTTGCGCTTCTGTGAGAACCAAGTCGCACCTGCGATCCAACCCACACCTGCGCTTTCCTCCATCGTAAAAGTGACCTCGCTTCTGCAGAGACTATCCCGCTTCTGCAACCCCAGCTAGGTAAGGCCAGCTTCGCATCTACGGTCCACAGCTCACTTTTGCGAGTCCGCACCTGCGGCCAGGCCCTCCGCAAGTGCGATGACACCAGAAGCTAGAAACATCAGCAATGAAGCTAAGTCCAAATTGGTCTGAATTCAATCCGAATCACACCCGGGGCCTCCAGGACCCTATCCAGATATAACAACAAGTTCTAAAACACATAACGGGCCCACTCAAGGCTAAGAATCACATCAAACAACATCGATTCTACGAGTCACAACCCAAATTCAAGCCTAAGCAACTATGAACTTCTAAATTCCGAAACTAATGCCGATTCTTACTAAAACAACTCCGATTGACTCCAAATTTTATACACAAGTCATAAATAACATTACAAACCTATTCCAAATTTTAGAATCGGGATCCGACCCCGATATCAATAAAGTCTATTCCCAGTCAAACTTTCCAAATCATCCAACTTTCGCCAATTTATACCGTAATGACCTAAGGACCTCCAACTCAACATCCAGACTCGTTCCTAAGTCTACAATCACTATACGGAGCTATTAGAAACCATCAAAACTCCATTCCGGAGTCATCTATACAGAAGTCAAACTATGGTCAACTACTTTAACTTAAACCTCCAACTTAGGGACTATGTGTCCCATTTCACTCAAAAACTCACTCGAAACCAAAATCCAACACCCCGATAAGTCTCATAACCACAATATAACATGTAGGGGGTGATAAATAGGAAATTGAGGCTAAAATACCCAAAACGACCGGTCGGGTCATTATAATATTTTTTAGAAAAATATTTTTCGACCAAACACATCTTCATTCCAAGAGCCTTTTATTTCCCTAAATAGTTACACCAGTTCTTAAGAAATAGTGATTGCTGGTAAGAAATAAAAATGACACATTATTTGTAATATTAGTTTTAGGGTATGCACATTGCACTTATAAACCATGTCTATTTGTAAGAGAATTATATATTACGTGAATGAACTATGTATAATAGAAATATTCCAATTATATTCAACATGAAATTGAAATGTAAAAATGAGTGTAATTACATTGATGCAGTAGGTGGATTCAAATATGGTGAACATTTTCTGAACCTGCAAACGTCAACATTACAGTTAGTTAATGTCTTGATATGTATAGCATTTGTAATTATAGGTAATATATTTTATGAGTTAATAACATGTTATGTTGTTGTATCACACCTAATATATCTTTGTAGATAATATTCTTGGTCTATGTGCCTCTTCGTCTCTTCGATTGATCTGTCATGACCAAAACTCTTATTGTTGACATCGATATACTTCTTGAAAGTGTAACATATAGTTGTCCATGTGAAAATATATGTTGCGGCAAGTACAATCCAACGTTGGGGATAGTTTGACCCTGGTGCTTTATTTATTATCGTCGAAAAAAATAAATGCGCTGGAAATTATTTTCTGTTGAATTTAAAAAGGTATCTTTTATTTTCTGGAGGCGAAAGTTGAATTCTTGGAATAAACATTTGCTTGGAAGCATTTTGGCCTATCATTATTTCTGCATGTATAACGTTGTCACACCTCTCTTTTTTCACACAACCCTATTACGAGGTTGAATTATAAGATTTTTTCCAATTAAAGTGACATTTTGAAAAAGAATTATTTATTATCTCGAGTCGTTACTTGTAGTTGAGTTTTGATGTTCCAAGTCACCTTTTATTTGACCCCTTATCAAAAGAAGGTTTGACTCCTAATTTATGATCTACGAAAATAGAAGACTGAGTAAGAAATTCTGTTGATCGAGAAGAAGGTGTAAGGCACCCCTTGAGTTCCTTAGTTCTAGCACGGTCGTTTTTATTGACTAATGTAAGGCTTAATTTAATTCTTGGCTCTTCTTGTATTGTATTTGCTATGATTTGACTATTATCACTTAATTAATTATTGTAATTTATAAATTGTTTTGATCTTGATGCGGTACACACACAAGATACTCCTTTGAAATTAGATGTTAAACTAAGGTACGAAATGTACACATGGTTAAAAAATACTCCCTTTGTTTCATATTAAATGAGGCACTTTCCTTTGTAGTCTGTTACAAAACAAATGGCATATTTCTAAATTTGGAAATAATTTAAGTTTAAACTCTTTCATTTTACCTATTTACCCTTAATGAAAAGCTTTTATAGCCACACAAATGTCATGACCCCATAAACTTTTGACCCCTTAAGCTTTTAAGACCACACGTTTCAAAAGTCTTTTTTTTAAACTCCGTGCCAAGTCAAACTACTTCATATAATATGAAACGGAGGGAGTAATTATTTTAAATTTAAAGGTATCGAGATGCGGGAAGGTGCACATGATCCTTTTATTATTTAAGCATATTAATCCAAAATTCCGGTATGAACACATGGGCTAATAATGTATTTAGAATATTTCATTTATTTATCTCCTTCTGATCTAAGACATATATTTGTATATTTTTATTTTTTTGTCTTAAAATAAATATAAACAAAGTTATATTTATTAACTTCGCCTTTTACCTAAAATCCTCTTTTAATTGTTGAACGTTTAGTAGCCTTGACTAAGACGTGTATCCGCGACCTTAGCCTACACTCACTAAGACACATATCTGTGACCTAAACTTGTGTATCGCACCTAAAAGATCAGAGCCTACTCGTGCTAAAAGATCACGAAGAGATTATTTTTGAATATATTTTTAATTTCTTTTTTAAAAATGTTGGATTTTGATTTTTTTAAAAGTTGAGAATATTGAAAATATTTGGGTCAAGTTGGACGCGTTGGGTTATGACCAATTGTTTAGCTCATCTTTACCCAAATAAACTTTGGGCAGGATTAGACAATAGCCCATTTATTTACTCAGCCCAAATTGATGCCACCCCTATCTGCATATTATGGCATCAAACCTTTTCCATTCTCCACATATTTAGCTAGCATTTGGCCATAAATTTCCAAATTTGTTTTAAAAAATCTAATTTGGGTGAAGTTTGGGTTGAAGATGAAAATGTGTTTGGACATCAGTTTTCAAAACATATTTCCCAAATTTATTTTGGAAAAACATGAAACATGACTTATACCCACAAGTTCTAAAAACTATCGCAAATACCCAACAATACCATTATCAATAACATTCATTATATTATCGTAAACCATAGTCCTGAACATAAAGACATTTGATACAAAATTATCTTTTTTATAGTGAACTACATGATACACTATCAGATGACCGGGAGGACGAAGCAACATTGTTACAAAATAATAAATGACGTCTCTTTTATAAAATACAAAAGTTTGGGACAATTTTTAAAAAATATAATAGTAATATTTTGGTCCAAAACCAGCTATTGAGTTGGTTTGGGAATTTGGGATTTTTGCCAAATTATAGGCAAAATCTATGGCCAAATATGTATTTGCCAAATAAAATTCAAATTTATTTTGGCAAAATTTATTGCCAAACGGGTCTTTACTATCATGAGTGTTTCTGAGATATAGGTGTTCTCCAAGTGCATAATATGATTATTTCCTAAATTCAATAAAATATTT
The DNA here is from genome assembly GCF_000393655.2 of Nicotiana sylvestris. Taxonomy (NCBI): domain Eukaryota; kingdom Viridiplantae; phylum Streptophyta; class Magnoliopsida; order Solanales; family Solanaceae; genus Nicotiana; species Nicotiana sylvestris. Next base: position 92,379,103 of record NC_091059.1, on the reverse strand, counting down.
CACGACCGCGCAAAGCTCAATTAAACTTACTAGTTCCTATCTAATGAGGGAGCTTGCTAGATCAAAGCGTCTCAAAAAGAACCACTAGAGTTGACATTTAAGATATAAACAAACCACTATACACCATTGTACTACATTCATCGTGCTTATAAGATATTCAACCTTCCTCTATTCTTTATCTGTTCTTTCTCCACTTGTTCTTTTAATTGATTCTTCATCTTACAAATAATTTAAGAACTGTACGAGCAATTATAACTGTAAGAAATATCTTTAAAGTGTCAAGATGCAAGCGTCTTTGTGGGTCTTAGGACAAATACTGAATTTTCTGACGTTGAAAAAGACAAACGTACACTTAAGATAGCCAAGGAAGATCGGCATAACAAGAGGGCAAAGGAGATCGCACGAAGAGATGTCCAACGTTCTTCGTAAATATTGAATTTTCTAACTTTGAAAAGACAAATTGGGGATAGCTCTTGGTGGTGGAAGCATTGAGTTACATATTAAGACCTCTTCATAAATTTATAGGTTCAAAAATCACCCTTTTATTTTGTCAAGTGAATTTATTCTTTCGTTTTTGTTCGTACAAAATCTTAGGTTTCAAATTACTTTTGGTTTCAGATAAAATTTAAGAATATTTTTAGTTTTCAAAAAAAAAAAAAAATTAATGTTCAAGTATAGAAAAAGATTATTTCCTAATTTTAATAAAATATTTCACGACCGTGCTGTCCCGCCCTAAACCCGGACCCGGTCATGATGACGCCTCTCGTGAAGACAAGGTCAACCGACACAACACCCAATTCTTTTAAACAATTAAAATAGTACAATAAAGTCATTAACATGATTAAATCCCAATAGGAACAATGAAATAGTACAATTTGTGGAAAAACCAATAGAGCCCGACATCGGGGTGTCACCAGTCATGAGCGTCTAACATAAGTTTAGGAATATGGAAAAGAGTCTACACAGTCTATTACAAAATCCAGTGCAAGGGAAAGAAATAATGATAAGAGGGAGAAACACTGGGCTGCGAACGCCGGACAGCTACCTAGTGGACTCCAAAAAATCTGCTGGAAGCTATCAACCCTCGTTAGCAGGGCCTGAAGCTCCTGAATCTGCACATAGGGTGAAGGAGTAAAGTAAGTACTCCAACTCAGTGAGTAATAACAATAAATGAACTTTGGGCGATAAGAAATCATGTAAAAATACAACATGCTATAGAGAGGCAGAGTAAAACTAGTAAAGTATAATAAAACAGTAAAATATCATAAAACACCTTTTTAACAGTTAAACAAGTAAATGAAAGGCAGCTAGAAAAGATAAACAAATAAAATCCGCCCCTCGGGCATAATACTAACAGAATCAGCCCATCGGGCAATAACATGGAACAACACTAGCCCCTCGGGCTATCTCTCATATCACAATGGGTACCCGCGTTCACTAGGGGTGTACAGACTCTGGGAGGAGCCCCTTATGGCCCAAGCGAAATATCAAGCCATCTCTTGGCATAATCCAATAGGCTCTTGGCCTCATATCAAGCCACCTTATGGCGCACATCTCAGGCCCCCGGCCTCATAATCATAATCAATACAATACTATTGCGGCGTGCAGCCCGATCCCATATTAATCCTCACAATACAGGCCATCGGCCTTACTCAGTCAGAAATCTCTAAAAGCCACTCGGGCACAGTAAAATATGATGCTCAGCCCAAAATATCATTTAAAGTGTTAAAAACAGAGTAAACATGGCTGAGTTATGAAAGCAATATAATATAGCATGACTGAGTACAAATATAAAATCAAAACAGTGAGGAAATAGCAATAAAAATCCCTTAAGGGTCCAAATAGTTGGCACGAGGCCCAAATATGGCATTCAGCCCAAAACATGATGATAGCAAACAGTTTTCAATAAAATACGCGGTAAAACAGTCATTTGGGATGGAATAAGTCACAATCCCAATGGTCCACGACCCCACGCTCGTCATCTAGCGTGTGCGTCACCTAAATGTAGCACAACGATGTGAAATTCGGGGTTACTCACCTCAATCCAGTCCAAACTCTAGCCCGCTACGCCTTTGCCCCTCGAATCAGCCTCAACTCGCATCGAATCTATCCAAAATCAGAATCACGACGTCAAAATATGCCAAGGGAACGAAGCCCATGCAAAAAAATTAATTTACAATATAAATCCCGAATTAACAAAAACCCGACCCCCGGGCCCATATCTCGGAATTCGATAAAATTTACATCTATAGATTCCTCCAAAATCCGACTACAAATGGCCCCTTAAATCCTCAAGTCAAGGTCTCCAATACCAAGCCCTAATCCCCATTTTTTAACCCTTAATTTCCATTAATCTTAGGCCTAATCAGTGAACTAATGTCATAGGATCGATTATTAGGTTCAAAAATCTTACCTTCAGACATTATCCCTTGAATCCCTCTTCAAAAATCTCCCAAAAAACTCCAAAACCGACTTGAAATAGTGAAGAACAACTCAAAAATCGCGAAGGAATTCTTTTATACCTTCTGGCCCAGGCTTTTCGCAACTGCGGTCCAGTACTCGCTCCTGCGCAACTGCTTTTGCGGTCCCAAATGCCACTTTTGCAGTCACCACTTAAGCCTTCAATTTTCACATCTGCGATGCACAACCCACACCTGCGCCATCGCAGGTGCGGTCCCATAACCGCTTCTGATGTTCCTGCCTTCCTTGGCTCCTTCCGCTTCTGCGACTGGTCTTCCGCATCTGCGGATGTCGCACCTGCGGCCTTTCAACCGCAGATGCGGTTATGACAGCAGTCCTAAAACTTCAGCTGCTATTTCCAAATTCCTATCTTTCCGTCAACCATCCGAAATCACCCCGAGGCCCCTAGACCTCAACCAAAAGCACAAACAAGTCATATACTACCATCCAAACTTACACCAATCTTCAATACACCTCAAACAACATCGAATCAACCAAAACACATCGGATTCAAGCCTAAGGTTCTCAAAATTTTCCGAATTACACTTTTGATCAAAAAGTTTACCAAACCACGTCCGAATGACCTGGAATTTTGCACATACCTCCAAATGACACAACGAACCTATAGAAACTCCCGGAATTCCATTCTGACCCCTATATCAAAATCTCACCTATCAACCGAAGAACGCCAAAATTCCAATTTCGCCAATTCAAGCCTAAATCTACTTCGGACCTCCAAAACACGTTCGATCATGCTCCTAAGTCCCAAATAACCTCCCGAAGCTATCCGAACCATCAGAACTCACATCCGATCCCTGTAACACATGAGTCAATATCCGGTTGACTTTTTCAACTTAAGCTTACTCAAAAAAGACTAAGTGTCTCAAGCCTTATCAAAATCTCTCCGAACCCGAGCCAACCAACCCGATCACACATAGCAACGATAAACAAAGCAATAAGAAGCAAAATTGGGGGAAATGGAGCGGTAACTCATGAAACGAATGGTCAGGTCGTTTCATCCTTCCCCTCTTAAACAAACATTCGTCCTCGAACGAGTCAAGAAACATACTTGAAACTTCAAAAGGTGAGGATATTTGCTCCGCATCTCCCGCTCGGTCTCCAAGGTAGCCTCCTCCACAGGCCGACCTCTCCACTGCACTTTCACTGAAGCTATATCCTTTGATCTCAACTTTCGAACTTGACCCTCCAAAATAGCTGCTGGCTCCACATCATAAGTCAAATCACCATCTAACCGAACTGTGTTGAAATCCAGAACATGAGACGGATCCCCAATATACTTCCGGAGAATAGAAACATGAAATACCAGTTGCACACTCGATAAACTGGGTGGCAAAGCAAGCTCATAAGCCACCTCCTTAATCCTCCGAAGCACCTCAAAAGGCCCAATGAACTGAGGACTCAATTTACCCTTCTTCCTAAATCTCATAACACCCTTCATGGGCGAAACCTTCAATAGAACATTCTCACCAACCATGTAGGACACATCCCGAATCTTCCTGTCAGCATAACCCTTTTGTCTCGACTACACTGTACAAAGCCTCTCCTAAATCACCTTCACCTTGTCTAAAGCATCCTACACCAAGTCTGTAACTAATAGACTAGCCTCACTCGACACAAACCAACCGACCCGAAGATCTACACCATCTCTCATACAAAGCCTCATATGGAGCCATCTGAATACTCGACTGGTAGCTGTTATTATAAGCAAATTCTGCGAGTGGTAGAAACTGATCCCATGACCCTCCGAAATCAATGACACAAGCATGAAACATGTCCTCCAATATCTGAATAGTGCGCTCGGATTGCCCATCCTTCTGAGGGTGAGAAGTTGTGCTCAACTCCACCTGAGTACCCAACTCTCGCTGCACAGACCTCCAAAACTACGAAGTAAACTGAGTGCCCCTATCTAAAATGATGAAAACTGGGACACTATGAAACCGAACAATCTCCTGAATATTGATCTTTGCCAACCGCTCTGAAGAATAAGTAGTACAGATAGGAATGAAGTGGGCAGACTTGGTCAGCCGATCCACAATCACCCAAATAGCATCGAACTTCTTCAAAGTCCGTGGAGCCCAACTACAAAGTCCATGGTGATCCGCTCCTACTTCAACTCTGGAATATCCATCCGCTGAAGCAAGCCACCCGGTCTCTGAAGCTCATATTTCACCTGCTGACAATTGAAACACTGAACTACAAATCCCATAATGTCCTTCTTCATTCTCCTCCACCAATAATGTTGTCTCAGATACTGATACATCTTCGCGGCACTCGGATGAATAGAATACCGCGAGCTATGGGCCTCCTCCAGAATCAACTCCAGAAGCCCATCTACATTGGGTACACATATCCAGCCCTGCATCCTCAACACCCCATCATCACCAATGATCACATCTCTAGCATCATCGTGCAGAACTCTGTCCTTAAGGACAAGCAAATGAGGATTATCATACTGGCGCTCTCTGATGCGATCATATAAAGAAGACCGAGAAATCACACAAGCATTCCTGACTGGGCTCCGAAATATCTAACCTCACGAACCGATTGGCCAAGGCCTTAACATCAACTGTAAGAGGTCTCTCCCCAACTGGAATATATGCCAAACTCCCCATACTCACCGCCTTCCTACTTAAGGCATCAACCACCACATTGGCCTTCCCCGGATGGTACAAAATAGTAATATTTAACAACTCAACCCACCTCCACTGCCTCAAATTGAGATCCTTCTGCTTGAACAAGTGCTGAAGATTACGATGATCAGTAAACACCTCACAAGACACGCCATACAAATAATGCCTCCAAATTTTCAATGCGTGAACAATGGCAACCAACTCCAAATCATGAACATGGTAGTTCTTCTCATGAGGCTTCAATTGACGAGAAGCATACACAATAACTCTACCCTCCTGCATCAATATACACTCAATACCAACTCTCGAAGCATCACAATACATGGTATATGAACCTTAAGCTGATGACAAAACTAACACTAGAGCTGTGGTCAAGGCAGTCTTGAGCTTCTAAAAGCTCTCCTCACACTCATCCGACCACACAAATGGAGCACCTTTTTGAGTCAACTTGGTCAAGGGCAATGTGATAGATGAAAATCCCTAAACAAACCGACAGTAATAACCCGCCAAACTAAGAAAGCTGCGAATCTCTGTGGCTGAGGACGGTCTGGGCCAACTCTGAACCGCCTTTATCTTCTTCGGATCAACCTGAATACCCTCACTGGACACCACGTGCCCCAAGAAAGCCACTGAACTAAGCCAAAACTCACATTTGGAGAACTTTGCATAAATCATCCCCTCCCTCAATCTCTGCAACACAACTCTCAAATGTTCCGCATGCTCTTCCTGACTACACGAATATACCAGAATATCATCAATGAAAACTATGACAAACGAGTCAAGATAAGCCGAAACACATTGTTCATCAAATGCATGAACGATGTTGGAGCATTGGTCAGCCCAAAAGACATTACCAAGAACTCATAATGACCATATCGGGTCATGAAAGCTGTCTTAAGAATATTCGAGTCCCTGATCTTCAACTGGTGATAACCTAAACACAGATCAATTTTGGAGAACACCCTCGCTCCTTGAAGCTATTCAAATAAATCATCAATACGAGGCAAAGGATACTTGTTCTTGATTGTTACTTTGTTCAACTGCCTGTAATCAATGCACATTCTCATCGTGCCATCCTTCTTCTTCATAAATAGAACCGACGCACCCCAAGGCGATACACTAGGCCGAATGAACCCCTTATCAAGGAGTTCCTAAAGTTGTTCCTTTAACTCATTCAACTCCGCTGGTGCCATACGATACGGTGGAATAGAAATAGGGTGAGTGCCCGGCACCAGATCAATACCAAAATCAATATCCCTGTCCGGTGGCATGCTCGGCAGGTCTGCAGGAAACACATCGGGAAAATACCTCACAACTGTAACATAATCGATACCGGGAGTTCTGCACCGACATCCCTTACAAAGGCTAGATATGAAAGACAACCCTTCCCAACCATACGCTGAGCCTTCAAGAATGAAATCACCTTACTGGGAACATAATCAAACGAACCTCGCCACTCAATCTGTGGCTCACCCGGCATAGCCAATGTCACTGTCTTAGCATGACAGTCCAAAATAGCGCAATACGGAGATAGCCAATCCATGCCCAATGTAGCGTCGAAGTCTACCATACATAACAACAACAGATCTACTCGGGTCTCCAGACCCCCAATAGTCACCACACATGATCGGTACACACGGTCTACAACAATAGTATTGCCCACTGGAGTAGATACATGAATAGGTAAAAGAAGAGACTTACAGGGAGTATCCAAATAACGAGCAAAATATGATGACACATAATAATAAGTGGAACCGGGATCAAATAATACAGAGGCATCTCCGTGGCAGACTGAGACAATACCTGTAATAACAGCATTAGAAGCAATAACATCGTGTGAAGCTGGAAGTGCATAGAAATGGGCCTGACCACCACCTGATCGACCTCCCCTTTTAGGGCAACCCCTAGCTAACTGACCTCTACCCCTAGCTGGCTGGGTGGGTGGTGGTGAAGTAACTGGTGCTAAAGCCGATGGCTGACTCCTCTGCTGATATGAACTCCCAAGACGACGAGGACACTGCCTCTACATATGACCTATCTCTCTACAGTCATAGCAACCCCCGGGTGCTGGAGATTGGGACTGTAGGGAACCCTTAGCACCGGAATGACTAGCAGATGCACCTGGCATTGAAGAACCCTAAACTGATGGAGCACGGGACGAACTATGAGCTGGAAGGGCATTGAGTGATGACTAGACCTGATGAGAACTGTGAGAACCATGACCTGATGACGCCCCACGATAACCTGGGCAAGCTGGCTGAGCATGCCTGAATAGACGGCCTCTGCCGTGCTGAAACTGACCTGTCGAAGGAGCACCACCATAACTACTAGATCCTCGAGGCCTCTTGGCCTCCCTCTCATCTCGCTCCAGACGACGAACTGACTCAATCTCATGAGCAATGTCTACAACCTCCTCAAAAGTAGCACCAGACACTCTCTCCCTAGTCATGAGAATACGAAGCTGATTTGTGAGGCCATCAACGAACCTCCTGTTCCTCTCTCTATCTGTCGGAACCAACCAAATAGTTTGGCAAGCTAACTCTGAGAACCTCATCTCATACTACGTTACAATCATCTCTCCCGGACGCAACCACTCGAACTACCTGCACAGCTCCTCTCTATGAGACTGCGGCACATACTTCTCCAAACATAGAACGGAAAACTGCTGCTAGGTAAGGGGTGCTGCACCAATAGGTCTACACCTCTCATACGCCTCCCACCAAGTGAAGGCCGCTCCAGAAAATTGAAAAGTAGTGAAAGCGACCCCGTTGGTCTCTAGAATACCTGCTATACGAAGAATCCTCTGACACTTATCCAAGAAACCCTGGGCATCCTCGCCCGCTGCACCACTGAAAGTCGGAGGATGAAGTTTACCAAACCTCTCCAACCTACGCTGCTCATCCTCTGGCATGGTAGAAGCTACATAGTCCTAAGCAGCTACAACCGGCTGTGTTGGATGTGCCCTCGGTGTCTGAAGTCCCTGCACGATCTGCTCAGGCGTGCGAGCGGTGGGAGTCTTAGTGCCTCCCCCGACCTGAGAAGTAGTTGCGGCTGTAGTAACTGAGGCTGCCTGAGCTAGGCTAGTGCATACTGATAGAATCTGAGCCAAGGACCCGGAATCACAATGGGCATAGCTGGTGCCTGAGCTGGTGTTGCTGGAGCGTCCACAACTGGGACCTGATCATGAACTAGGGCAACTGGTAGATCTGTAGGTGCTACCCCTACCGCGACCACGACCGCATCATCGGCCTCTAGTGGCCACAACTGGTGGTACTGGTGGTCGTCCATCCTATCTGGTAGCGCGTGTCCTCACCATTTGTGAGAGAATAGAATAACAGAAGTTTAGTACTCGGATCAACAGATTCGCACGACAAGAATTTTAAGGATATGGAGTTTGTCCTAAAGGTTCTGCAGCCTCTCGAGGATAAATATAGATGTCTCTGTACCGATCCGTGAGACACTACCAAACCTGCTCATGATTCATGAGACTTATATAACCTAGGCTCTGATACCAACTTGTCACGATCCAAAACCCGGACCCGATCGTGATGGCTCGTGAAGACAAAGCCAGCCGACACAACACCCAATTCATTTTAAACAATTAAAATAGTACAATTAAGCCATTAACATGATTAAATCCCAATAGAAACAGTGAAATAATACAATTTGTGGAAAAACCAACACAGCCTGTCATCGGGGTGTCACCAGTCATGAGCATCTAACATAAGTCTAGGAATATGGAAAAGAGTCTACACAGTCTATTACAAAATCCAGTACAAGGAAAAGAAATAATGATAAGGGGAGAAACACTGGGCTGCGAACGCCGAGCAGCTACCTAGTGGACTCAAAAAAATCTGCTGGAAGCTATCAACCCTCGCTAGCAGGACCTGAAGCTCCTGAATCTGCACACAGGGTGCAGGGAGTAAAGTGAGTACTCCAACTCAGTGTATAATAACAATAAATGAAGACTGATCGATAAGAAATCACGTAAAAACACAACAACATGCTATAGAGATGCAGAGTAAAACCAGTAAAGTACAATAAAACAGTGAATTCTCATAAAACACCTTTTTAACAGTTAAACAAGTACATGAAAGACAGCTAGAAAAGATAAACACATAAAATCTGTCCCTCGGGCACAATACCAACAGAATCAGCCCTCGGGCGATAACATGGAACAACACCAGCCCCTCGGGCTGTATTTCATATCACAATGGGTACCCACGCTCACTGGGGGTGTACAAACTCCGGGAGGGGTCCCTTATGGCCCAAGTGCAATATCAAGCCATCTCGTGGCATAATCAAATAGGCTCTCGGCCTTATATCAAGCCACCTTGTGGCGCACATCTCAGGCCCTCGACCTCATAATCATAATCAGTACAATATTGCTGTGGCGTGCAGCCCGATCCCATAATAATTCTCACAACATAGGCCCTCGGCCTTACTCAGTCAGAAATTTCTAAAAGCCACTCGGGCACGGTAAAATATGATGATCAACCCAAAATATCATTTAAAGTGTTAAAAATAGAGTAAACATGGCTGAGTTATGAAAACAGTATAATATAGCATGACTGAGTACATATATAAAATCAAAACAATGAGGAAATAGCAGTAAAAATACCCTAAGGGTCCAAATAGTTGGTACGAGGCCCAAATATGGCATTAAGCCCAAAACGTGATGATAACAAATAGATTTCAATCAAATACGCGGTAAAACCGTCATTCGGGATGGACAAAATCACAATCCTAATGGTGCACGACCCCACGCTCGTCATTTAGCGTGTACGTCACCTCAATGTAGCACAACGATGTGAAATTCTGTGTTACTCACCTCAATCCGGTCCAAACTCTAGCCCGATACGCCTTTGCCCCTCGAATTGGCCTCAACTCGCGTCAAATCTATCTAAAATCAGAATCACGACGTCAAAATATGCTAAGGGAACGGAGCCCATGAAAAAATAATAAATTTACAACATAAATCCCAAAATTAACCAAAACCCGACCCCCGGGCCCACGTCTCAGAATTCAATAAAATTTATATCAATAGATTCCTTATTTCCCCACGAGTTCATACATATCAATAGTCCAAAAATCTGACCACAAATGGCTACTCAAATCCTCAAGTCAAGGTCTCCAATACCAAGCCCTAATCCCCAATTTTTAACCCTTAATTTTCATTAATCGTAGGCCAAATTAGTGAAATAATGCCATAGGATCGATTATTAGATTCAAAAATCTTACCTCCAGACATTATCCCTTGAATCCCTCTTCAAATATCTCCCAAAAAGCTCCAAAACCGACTTGAAATGGTGAAGAACAACTCAAAAATCGCGAAGAAATTATTTTTTACCTTCTGGCCTAGTCTTTTCGCACCTGCGGTCCAGTACCCCCTCCTGTGCAACCGCTTCTGCGGTCATCACTTAAGCCTTCAACTTTCGCATCTGCGATGCACAACCCGTACATGACCCATCACAAGTGCGGTCCTTTAACCGCTTCTGCGGTTCCTGCCTTCCTTGCCTCCTTCCGCTTCTGCGACTGGTCTTCCGCGTCTGCGGGGGTTGCACCTGTGGCCTTTCAACCGCAGATGCGGTTATGATAGCAGTCCTAAAATTTCAGTTGCCTTTACCAAATTTCTATCTTTTCGTTAACCATCCGAAACCACCCCGAGGCCCTCGAGACCTTAACCAAAAGCACAAACATGTCATATACTACCATCCAAACTTACACCAATCTTTAAAACACCTCAAACAATATCGAATCAAATAAAACATATCGGATTCAAGCCTAAGATTCTCAAAATCTTCCAAATTACACTTTCGATCAAAAAGTCTACCAATCCACGTCTGAATGACCTGAAATTTTGCACACACATTCTAAATGACACAACAAACCTACAGCAACTTCCGGAATTTCATTCCGACCCCTATATCCAAATTTCACCTATCAACCGGAAAACGCCAAAATTCCAATTTCGCCAATTCAAGCCTAAATCTACTCCGGACCTCCAAAACACGTTCCGATCACGCTCCTAAGTTCCAAATCACCTCCCGAAGCTATCCAAACCATCGGAACTCACATCCGAGTCCTTTAAAATATAAGTCAAAATCCGGTTGACTTTTCCAACTTAAGCTTACTCAAAAGAGACTACGTGTCTCAAGTTACCAAAACCTCTCCGAACCCGAACCAACCAACCCGATCACACATAGCTTCGATAAACAAAGCAATAAGAAGCAAAAATAGACACCACCATCTCTATAATGATAAAGTGGCGTCCCCCCGTTACAACAGAGCTAACACTCAACATTGATGGGGTATTCAAAGAAAAATACAACAAAAGTGGTGTTGGAGGTATTTTTCGAAATAGAACTGGAGACTGGGTCCTAGGCTACTACATGCCCGCTTATGAATAAACATCTACCTACATGGAATTACTTGCCTTAAAAATTAGCCTTCGTATTTCACGAGTTTATAGTTTCCATAGTTTAGAAATTGAAACTGATGCTACTAAAATATTCCAATTTTCTTTGCCATGGCAATTGTTTCCTCTACACTAAACTTGTTAATGAGTGCAGGTTACTACTGAAGGAATTAGGGAATCCAATGATCCGACATAACTTCAGAGAAGGAAATAAAGTTGCACATGTTTTGGCTACTGGATCAAAGTAGGCTAGCACCAACCCTCTATCAATGCTAACCTACCCGTCTAATGGTTTTTGGAAATTGCTTCATGAAGACAAAATTGGAGCACCTGAATTATAGATACTTTATACAATTTAAATAAGGAAATATTACTAAATAAAATTTAATTAATTTGGAGTCCTAAATAATAAGAAAATAATTAAATATTATTCCTAAATATGAGAGAATAATTAAAATGATTGTCCTATCTAATATGAAATCTACTATGAAACATCAATGCAATAATAAGATTGATGGTTTAGGTGGTGTAATCCGAAATTCTACTGGAGATTGGGTTGTTGGTCTCCAAGAACATACTCATGTGCTTAATCATACTTACGCCGAATTTTTTGCTTTAATGCAAGGACGACAGCTTGCCCATGAAAGAAACTTGAATCCGCTAGAAGTGGAAACGGACTCGGTGGAAGTAATACAACTGTTTCAAAATAATCTATATCTATATATAAATATAAAGCTGGGAAAAATATCAGTGATGTGGCATCATTACTAGACCAGAAATGTGATTTTATCTTTTTTGCTATTTTTTTGCCTTTTTCCTCCTATTTTGTTGCAAAAAAACTGCTTTATTCAACTTAAATATCCAAGAAGAAATGTAACGGTTGTAATTGTTAATGTATAGGAATGCAACGGTTGTAACTCTAAATTAATGAAATATGAAAATAATGGTAATAATTAGATTAGAAACAAATACTAGCTTACAGTTACAAGTAGCAATTAAAGTATCAACAATTGCAATACTACACCCTTCCTCTTTAAACCCCATCTTTCACTTCATTTTTTTTTTGTGGTAAAGCTCAACGAATTCATTTTAAACTTGGAATTGATCTTCAAGAGAAGTCAATGTATAATTTGGGAGTTAAACTGAGGAGGATGATGAAGATTCATATCGTGCTTTGTGTAAACCAAAATTTCAGAGGTATTAGAATTGTAACCTTTTTTGTTTTTCTTTTCTCTTCTTTCACTATTTAACAAATCTCATATTGTGCTGTTTAGTGTATTTTTGTTATTGTGATGCGAAATTCCAAAATTATTTTAATAAGGATATAAAAATTTTATAGTAAGTTTGGATGCGGCGAGATTATTTTTTTTCTTTCCAAAATTATTTTGGTAAATGTTTTCTTCTTTTTACTTTATTTTAAACCTCCTGTGAATTGAATTACTATTACATGTCTCATTGCCCCACTCCTGAAGAAGAACTAACAAGTTATTTTTTATCATAAAGAATCATTTATGAAATGTTTGTTAATTTTTACCGTCTGATTCAGATTCCAAATTTTATTGCTGACCCAAGATTTTACATATGTTTAGTCTATTTTATGATATTGTGTATGTTTAGTGTAATGTTGAAAAGGTAAAATCTTGGACGGGGGGATAAGGTTTTTTTCTTTCAAAGAATACAGATTTTGAGATAAATATTTTTTTTTTGGGCACTTGCTCCATTATCCACTATTGCAAGGGTTAAAGCTGACTGTAGGATGTAGCACACGTTTTAATTACTATTTTGTAGTTTCAACTGTAATCATTCATTATTTTCCAACCCAATGGAGTATCTTTTATATATTTATCAATTTCTAGCTGTTTATTTTCTTTGAATTTTTGTTCATTACTTCTATATCTTATAATTAGATCTTTTCCTCTCCATCATATAAATGTTTAATAGTTATTACCTTTATGTTGAGAATATTATTAGGTCTCATTTTCTATCAGTTAGTTTGCTCTGTAATTATGTGTATTAATGTTGATATGTTGATTCTTTATTTCTTTAATATATTTATTGAGCTACCTTTAACTTTCTTTTTGTTGGTGCAACAAACATATGTGAATATTATTAGGTCTTATTTTCTGGAGTACTAGAGTTTGGAAAGGTAGGATAGCAAACTTCTGCATGCCAGCAATTGTGTATTTTTAAACAAATTATTTGTGGGTCAAATATACCGTGCATGTCAAGGGAACTTTCTTACAAGAGTCGTATGGTACAAAGCGAGAATATCTCAAAATCGAATTAAATAGTCCAACACTCCATCTTGCAGTTATGTTACCCAACTCCTGTAATTCACTAATGATTCATGTAACTTAGTTACTGCCTAAAACAAGGAAAGTAAAACGATGATTGCATTGGAATGATATAATTTATTGCACGTGAAACTCTATTAATTTGAAAAAGAAACTGATTAGTTTAGATATAAAGTTTTACAGCTTGTTTGGATGGTTGTTACCTATTGTATTGTATCATATTGTTACTTTAAATACAATATTTGTTTTGATTGTTACTTAAATTTTATTGTATCGTATCGTTAAATTTGTCGTTACGTAATGATGAAATGTGCCACTTTATGTAACGACCGATTTTGTGTGGTCGCGTCGTTACTTTGTCTTTTTCTCTCAATCTCACCCTTTATTATTATTAAATAATTTTATTTTATCATTTACCCTACCTTTTTATATACCGTATCATAATTTTTTATTTTATAATATTGCAAGTTTATTCATCATATTACTGGTGCGTGATACCATGAAACGACGGCAAAATGACACAATCCATCCAAACATTGATGAAATCATCAGACGATACAATACAATACAATACAATACAATCCGATATGATACATTAACAAACGATATGTAACAACCATCCAACGGGAAGAAACTCTGCCATTATAAATTTTCAAAAACATGTGATACTTTTATTTTAATATGTATTTATTATAAAATATTTTGTTATTATATTTAAATATGTATTTTAAATTTTTTATGGTTTCTTATAGATATTTTTTTTGAAAATTTCATAATATAAAATTAATCTTTTTTATATCCAATAAATTTATAAAAAAAGGTTATTCAACTGCGCAAATCGCGGGCAAATTAACTAGTTATCCTGCATATAACTTAATTTTTCATTCTTGCAGGTGGTTAATGTTTCAAGTAAAGACCCAGGACATCATGCATCTGTCACGATCCAAAATCCATCAAAGGCTGTGTTGACGCCGGACACCCCGGTCAGGCAAGCCAACAATGAGTAATTAATTAAAATCTTATTTTAATATTTTAGGAACCATAATTTCCTTTAATTTAACTAGTAAAAAGGTAATCAGCACTGACTAAATAAAAATATTTACAACTTTCAATATTAAATATCCCATAATCATCGCAAAATCCGGTGTCACAAGTGCATGAGCAATCACTAGAAAATTAAATGAAGTACAATAACTGTCTTGAATATAGATTTGGATAGAAAGTAAATACAATACACTGAAAGAGACTATGCTGACTACGGGTCGCCTCGAGAGATGAGCTCGCCTAAGTCTTCGTATCATCCATGCTGCTACGTCCATTAGGCCATTAGAGATACATGTGCATGTGCAACAAAAATGCACAGCAAGTGTAGCATGAGTACAAAAATAACGTGTACTCAGTAAGTATCCCGTCTAATCTCAAAGAAGTAGAGACGAGAGGTCGACTTCGACACTTACTGGTGGTCCAATGATAATATACCAATAATTTAGTAAATCGAGAATTTTCATAAAAATGACTGTAACTCAAATAACATGAGGCAAGTAAACAATTCTTTCAATTATAAGAAATTCCTAAATTCATTTTCATCATTTATACATTTATCTTAGGTCAGGGAGAAACAAATAGCAACATCTATGAATTTCAAGGCAAGCAATACAAGCATGCGCAAATCATTTTGAGGTCGTACGACCTGATCCAATAAGTATTTAAACTGTGCACTGCCAGAGGGTCGAATGACGCGAACCATAGATGCATCTATTTAATCTACCGAGGCGTTCAGCCTGTTCCACAATAGATAAACACATTCAAATAGTCAAATCAAGAATTCATCAAGGAGCAATTATTCAGAAAAAGGAAAGCTTCTCTTTTAAAAGTTAAGAAATGATGTCTAGCCTTTTAGAAATTTATTTATACGTTCGATATGTTTTAGGCATTTTTAAGTTGACAACAAGATTGCAAATATTACAAGTAAAGCATGTTTTTGGGCCCTAGACTACCCGGACTTAAGCATAATAGTAGCTACACACGGACTCTCGTCACCTCGTGTGTATGTGGCCCCCACAAATAAGAGCACATATCCAATTAATTCACCTATGACGATAATTCCCTCTTACAATGTTAGAAAGGAGACTCACCTCGCTCCAAAGTTCCATAACCGACATTCCACGCCTTTCCGAAAACTCAAATCGATGCATAACGCTCCAAAACAAGCCAATAATTATGCAAACGCATTAATATATGCTCAATTAGTCATGATAATCCAATTTATAAAAATTCCTAACCTCGATCAAAAAGTTGACAAAATTGCCCTCGGGCACACGTGCTCGGATTTTGAAAATTTTCGAAGATAAATGTAGTGACTCGACTGGTCGTTTTACCTTTTTGAACCCTGTTCCCTTAAATAAGACTTCCCGCGCTTGCTTTATCTAATTTACGACTTGCGGGGACGGTTGGTTCAAGATTTGGAAGAGTTTGGAGTGAAATATGCCCATTTGGTTCCTTAGGATTTTCTTAAGAAGGCTAAGTTCACTTAGGTCAACATTTTGAGCAAACAGACCCGGATTCATAATTTGACGGTCCGAAAGGGTCCGTAGGAAAATATGGGACCTGAGCGTATGCCCGGAATCGATTTCCGAGGTCCCTAGCCCGAGTAATGAATTTTTATTAGAAATTATTTATCTAAAGTTTTAAGGATTTAAAGAAACTAATTAATGATTGATTTAATGGGTATCAGGCTCGTATGTTAGTTCCGAAGCCCGGTACAGATCCAATATATCATTTAAGACTTGCCCGCAAAATTTGGTGTCAATCTGAGTAGTTTAAGGGTGTTTTGGCCCGTTGGAGGAAAATTAAGAACTTGAAGTTTATAAGTTTGATTCATTTGGTTTTACGGAGTGATTCTTAGATTTAGTGTTGTTTCGGGTGTTCCGAAGGTTCGAGTAGGTCTGTTTCGTGATTTCAGACTTGTCGGTATGTTCGGGCGGGGCCCGGGAGCCCCGAGCGTCAATCAGACGAGGCTCGAGTGAAGTGGAAATTTTTGAGAAGTACTGAAGCTGCTTCTTCTGTCATAACCACACCTGCGGTTGGTGGACCGCAGGTGCGAGACCGCAGATGCGGCCCAGGGAAGGCCAGGCGAAACCATAGAAGCGGTCCTCGAACCGCAGAAGCAGCTCCGCAGAAGCAGCCCCAGGACCGCAGAAGCGGTCCCAGGCCTTTTTGCCCATTTCGCATATGCGGTCCTTTTCTCGCAGATGCGGGATCGCAGATGCGGTCAGGGCAGAAATCGCTGAGGTAGTGAGTTCATTTAATACGGGTTCTAAGCAAATTTTTACCACTTTTAACTCTTCCATTGGCGATATTGGGAACTTTTGAGAGAAGATTTCCACTTAGCATCTTGTGGTAAGTTTATCCCACCTATTCTTAGTTTAATACTTGTGTATTAGGTAGATTAAACACTAGAATTTAGGTAAAATCAAAGGGTTAGAGAAAAACCTAGGGTTTTAATAAAACTTAGATTTAACCATGAAATTTGTTATGGAATAAATTAGAAATCATATATTATTGATCTTGTGAGTCTATATTGACTAGTTCCTAACTCATTTAACTAGTTTGGGACCGTTCGGCTCCGAATTGAGGGGTTGGACTCGTTCTTGGGATTGGAAGTGCACTTTGGGGCGAGGTGAGTCTTCTTTCTAAGCTTGTAAGAGAGAATTGTCCCCATAAGTGTAATAATTGAGTAATTTGCTACTAAATGCGGGGGCTACGTATGCACTAGGTGACGAGAGTCCGTGCGTAGCTACTATTATATTAATTGTCCGGGTAGTCTAGGAGCCACATCATGCCATATAATGAGTATCTCTATGTTGTTTTTGTGCTAATGTGATCACTTAGGGTATGCTAGAGACTTGGAAAGGAAAAATGGTGAGCATATATACTTGTTGAACCCTTGCATGATTTTATATGAATATAAATGCGTCGTCGTGTGTTTTCTTGATATTTTGATATTTGTGGATCGGGATGATCGCTTCGGTATGAATAGATGCATTTATGGTTCGCGTCATTCGACCCTCTGACAATGCACAATTTATTTTCTGTTGGATCAGGCCGTCGACCTTGGCATAATGTGCACATGATATCTATGTTGAATCTTATCCATGACTTATCCTGTTGAATACTTGAAATGTAACTGGTTAACTGCTAAATTATTCAGAACATGATCTATTACCTCTTGCTACAAACTATTGATTATTTGTGACTCCCATGCTTAACATAATACCTTATTATATTATTTGACCCTAGTAAGTATCAAGTCGACCTTTCGTCTCTACTTCTTTGATATTAGATGGGATACTTACTGGGTACATGCTGTTTATGTACTCATACTACACTTCTGTACTTAATTGTACAGGATCTGAACCAGGTGTCTCTGGCTATCAGTCTGGTGCGCATCCCTGAGCGGATTTCGAGACTTTTATGGTGAGCTGCTTCTCTTCCCATGCCGTTCAGCAGCCGAAGGAGTCTTTCTTATGTATTTTTGTTGTGTACTCTGTTTCGGATAGTAGGATAGAGTGATTCTTTTGTATATTCTACTAGTTGCCCATAGCTTGTGACACCAGGTCTTGGCACACACATTAGTAGACTGTATTATTTTTGGGTTGTATGATTATTTTGACTTTACTGATAAATTCTGGTTTTATTTCAACTTAAAGAATCATTTCAACTATTTTGGGTAAAGGTAAATAAAAGTTTATTTAGTAATTTCCGCGTTGGCTTGCCCGACAATGGCGTTGGGCGCCATCATAACCTATTATGGAAATGGGTTGTGACAACATGGTATCAGAGCACTAGGTTTACGTAGGTCTCACAAGTCATGGGCAAACCTAATAGAGTCTTGCGGATCGGTACAGATACGTCTGTATTTATCTTCGAGAGACTATAGGGTTGTAGGAGAAAACTACTCTTTAATTCATTTCCTATTGTGCAGTGGTTGGCATACTAAATTTCCCTCTTCTATTCTCTCACAAATGGTGAGGATACACACGACTGATGTTCCTAACTCGGGAGGAGCTGCTCCCCCCATTTCTAGAGGCCGAGGTAGAGGCCGGGGGAGGGCACCGGCCCGTGGTAGGCGATGAAAGCGTCCTAGAGTTATCCCTATAGTACCACCAGCAGAACCTGCGGGAGATCCTATCATCGAGGAGTAGGGCGAGGTGCCCGAAGCTGAGCCTACCTCGACTGACTTTATGACAACACCGGGATTCCAGGAGGTCATGGGCCATATGCTACAGTTCATGGATTCTATGACTTAGGCTTGTTTGTTTCCAGCAGATCCAGCTACATCACAAGCGGGAGGCGGAGCACAGACCCCTACTGCTCAGGCTCCTGGTCATGCAGATGCAGTGTATCAGACTCGGGGTGCACTACCTGCAGATGGGGCCTAGCCAGTTGCTGCAGTGGCACCCCAGCCCATGCCAGCTGCGGATGGCGATCCACAGAAGTTATTGGATAGATGGACCAGGCTTCACCCTCCGGTCTTCGGGGGCGAGCGTCATGAGGATGCCCAGGACTTCATAGATAGGTGCAGGGACAGACTGCACAACTTGAGGATATTAGTGTCGCATGGAGTTGACTTCACTACTTTTCAGCTTGAGGGCACGGCCCGTAGGTGGTGGCAGTCCTATGTTCTTGGCAGGCCAGCAGGTTCTCCTCCCATCACTTGGGGTCAGTTCGCACAGTTATTCTTGGATAGGTACATCCCACCTTCTGAGAGGGAAGAGCTACGGTATCAGTTTGAGCATCTTGAGTAGGGACAGATGTCTGTGACTGATTATGAGGCAAGGTTTTCTGAGTTGTCTCGCCATGCACTCATGATACTTCCCACAGATGCAGAGAGAGTGCATCAATTTATCGCGGGGTTGCACCCCGGTATTCAATCTAGTTTGGCCCGAGAGGTAGAGATGGGTACAGAGTATTACCTAGTGGTAGAGATTGCTCGCAGGATTGAGGGATATCACCAGAGGGGTAGAGAGCAGATGCAGCAAGATAAGAGGGCTAGATTTTCCGGAGAGTCCAGAAGTGCCCCGGTTAGGGGTAGAGTTTAGTTTGGGAGGGGTCAACCCAGCTGGACCCTATATTCAACACCACCACCTGCTCGGGGTGTTCCAGCGCGCCCCTATTTCAGCGCCATGCCAGAGAGCTCTTATCGTTCGCTAGTTATTCAGGGTTCCTCCAGTGGGTATTCAGGTCCCCAAGGTTCTTCTGGTTCCTATTTCAGTGCTATGCCGGAGAGTTCATACCGTCCACCAGCTATCCAGGCTTCTTCTAGTGGATCTACGGGTTATCAGAGTCAGCCATCAGGGCAGCAGGTCACCGTACTGTGTAGTTGTTTTGAGTGCGGAGACCCTGGTCACATGAGGAGATACTGCCCCAGGCTTCGGGGCAAGGTAGTACAGCAGGGTCAGCAGCCTATGATTGCAGCACCAGTTGCCCAGCCGTCTAGAGGTGGAGGGCAGACTGGTAGAGGCCATCCTAAAGGTAGAGGCCAGACAGGGAGGGGTCAGCCAGCTATTGCTCAGTCAGGTGGGGGCCAGCCGGCGGCGCTCCAGCCAGATTCTATACCCTTCCGGCCAAGCCAAATGCATTGGCCTCAGATGCCGTCATCACAGGTATTATTTCCGTTGGTGTTAGAGATGCTTCGGTATTATTTGATCCAGGGTCTACTTATTCATATGTATCATCTCTGTTTGCTCGTTTCCTGGTTATTTCTCCTGAGCCTTTGGGCACTCATGTTCATGTGTCTACTCCTGTGGGTGATTCTGTGGCTGTAGATCGGATCTACCGGTCCTATGTGGTCACATTCTGTGGTTTTGAGATTAGAGCAGATCTTCTGTTGCTTGATATGATCGATTTTGAGGTCATCCTGGGCATGGATTGGTTGTTTCCATATCACGCCATCCTAGACTGCCATGCCAAGACTGTTTCACTAGTGATGCCAGGGTTGCCAAGATTGGAGTGGAAGGGTTCCACAATTGATACACCTAGTCGGGTTATTTCTTTCCTAAAGGCTCGACATATGGTCGAGAAGGGGTGTTTGGCTTATCTACCTTATGTTCGGGACACCACCGCAGAGTCTCCGACGATTGATTCAGTTTCAGTAGTTCGAGAGTTCGCCGATGTGTTTCCTTCTGATCTTCCTGGCATGCCATTAGATCGTGATATTGATTTCTGTATTGATTTGGCTCCAGGCACCCAGCCTATATCTATTCCACTGTACCGTATGGCTCCTAAGGAGTTGAAAGAGTTAAAGGAGCAGCTTGAGGAGTTGTTGGCGAAGGGGTTTGTTAGGCCTACTGTATCACCTTGGAGTGCACCATTTTTATTTGTGAAGAAGACAGATGGGACTATGCGGAATGCATTGATTACCGCCAGTTGAACAAAGTCACCATCAAGAACAAATATCCGTTTCCTTGTATCGATGATTTGTTTGACCATTTGTAGGGTGCTAGGGTGTTCTCTAAGATAGACTTGAGGTCAGGGTTCCATCAGTTGAAGATTCGGGACTCGGATGTTCAGAAGACTGCATTCCGGACTAGATATGGCCATTATGAGTCTTTGGTGATGTCCTTTGGCTTGACGAATGCCCCAGTAACATTTATGGACTTGATGAACCGGGTATTTAGGCCTTATCTTGATTCATTTGTCATCGTCTTCATTGACGACATCTTGATATATTCCCATAGCTTGGGGGAGCACGAGCAACATTTGAGAGTAGTGCTTCAGACCTTGCGAGAGCAGAAGCTATATGCTCAGTTCTCCAAGTATGAGTTTTGGCTAGAGTCAGTGGCATTCTTGGGGCATGTTGTGTTAGGAGAGGGTATTAAGGTGGATCCCAAGAAGATTGAGGCAGTTCAGAGTTGGCCATGCCTTACCTCAGTGACCGAGATTAAGAGTTTCCTAAGGTTATCAGGTTATTACAGATGATTCGTGCAGGGCTTTTCATCTATTACATCACCTTTGACTAGATTGACCCAGAAGGGTGCTCCTTTCAGTTGGTCTAATGATTGTGAGGAGAGCTTTCAGAAGCTTAAGATAGCTTTAACTACAACACCAGTTCTTGTATTGCCTTCCGGCTCGGGGATGTATATGGTATATTGTGACGCTTCATGCGTTGGCTTGGGGTGTGTATTGATGTAGGAGGGGCGAGTTATTACATATGCTTCATGTTAGCTGAAGGTTCATGAGAATAATTATCCTGTGCACGATCTACAGTTGACCGCAATTGTTCATGCCCTTAAGATATAGAGGCATTATCTGTACGGGGTGTCATGTGACCTTTATACTGATCATCGCAGCTTGCAGCATTTATTCAAGCAGAGGGATCTTAATTTGAGGCAGAACAGGTGGCTTGAGTTACGGAAGGATTATGACATCACCATTATTTATCATCCGGGCAAGGCAAATGTGGTCGCGGATGCCTTCAGCAGAAAGGTGGAGAGTATGGGTAGCTTGGCATTCATTCCAGCAGTGGAGAGGCCACTAGCTTTGGACATTCAGTCCTTGGCTAACAGACTTGTGAGGTTGGACATTTCAAAGCCCAGCCGAGCTCTTGTGTGTGTGGTTGCTCAGTCTTTATTATTGGGGCAGATCAAGGCCTGCCAGTTCGATGATCCACATTTCGAGGTTCTTAGAGAGACGGTGCTTCATGGAGGTGCCAAGGAGGTTTCTATTGGCGAGGATGGTGTTTTGCGACTCTAGGGTTGTTTATGTGTCCCTAATGTTGATGGTCTAAGGGAGAGGATTCTAGAGGAGGCACACAGTTCGCCGTATTCCATTTACCCGGGAGCTACGAAGATGTATCGCGACTTGAGATAGCATTATTGATGGTGGTGGATGAAGAAAGACATAGTAGAATATGTGGCTAAGTGTTTGAATTGTCAGCAGGTCAAGTATGAACACCAAAGGCCGGGTGGCATACTTCAGCAGATGCTTATACCAGAATGGAAGTGGGAGTGCATCACCATGGATTTCGTAGTTGGGTTACCGCGGACTTTGCAAAGTTTGATTCAGTATGGGTCATTGTTGACAGGTTGATCAAGTCGGCCCACTTTATTCTAGTGGAAACTACTTATACAACAGAGAGGTATGCTCAGATTTACATTCGGGAGATAGTCCGGTTGCACGGTGTGGCTGTTTCCATCATATCAGACAGAGGCCCTCAGTTCACTTCCCATTTATGGAGAGCTGTTCAGAGTGAGTTGGGGACTCGTGTAGAGCTCAGTACAGCATTCCATCCTCAGACCAACGGGCAGTCGGAGCGGACAGTGCAGATTTTAGAGGACATGCTCATAGCATGTGTGATTGACTTTGCAGGGCAGTGGGATCAGTTCTTGCCCTTGGCGGAGTTTGCATACAACAACAGTTATCAGTCCAGCATAGAGATGGCCCCATTCGAGGCGTTATATGGTCGACGGTGTCGTTCTCCTATCGGGTGGTTTGAGCCTGGTGAGGCTAAGTTATATGGTACAGATTTTGTACAGGATGCCTTGGATAAGGTAAAGTTGATTCAAGAGAGGCTTCTCACAGCTCAGTCAAGACATAAGAGTTACGCGGATCAGAAGGCGCGTGATGTATCATTCATGGTTGGCGAGAAGTTTCTCTTGAAAGTCTCGCCAATGAAAGGCATTATGAGGTTTGGGAAGAAGGTCAAGTTGAGCCTAAGGTTTATTTGCCCCTTTGAGGTGTGGAGACGAGTTGGGGAGGTTGCCTATGAGCTTGCCTTACCCCCAGCCTATCAGGAGTTCATCCGGTTTTTCATGTATCGATGCTTCAAAAGTATCATTCCGACTTGTCCCTTGTGTTAGACTTCAGTACTATTCAGCTGGATGAGAGTTTGGGTTATGAGGAGGAGCTAGTTGCCATTATAGATAGGCAGGATCGCCTGTTGAGGTCCAAGAGGATTTCTGTGGTGAGGGTCCAGTGGAGGGGCCAACCAGTCGAGGAGGCGACCTGGGAGTCCGAGGAGGACATGCGGAGCAGATATCCCCATTTATTCAGCAGCTTAGGTACTTTTCTATGTTCGTTCGAGGACGAACATTAGTTTAAAAGGTGGAGAATGTAACGACCCGACTAGTCGTTTTGCCTTTTTGAACCCTGTTCCCTTAAATAAGACTCCCCGCGCTTGCTTTAGCTAATTTACGACTTGCGGGGATGGTTGGTTCGGGATTTGGAAGAGTCTGGAGTGAAATATGCCCATTTGGTTCCTTAGGATTTTCTTAAAAGGCTAAGTTGACTTGGGTCAACATTTTGAGCAAACGGACCCGGATTCATAATTTGACGGTCCCGAGGGTCCGTAGGAAAATATGGGACCTGGGTGTATGCCCGGAATCAAATTCTGAGGTCCCTAGCCCAAGAAATGAATTTTTATTAGAAATTGTTGATTTGAAGTTTTAAGGATTTAAAGAAACTAATTAATGATTGATTTCATGGGTATCAGGCTCGTACGTTGGTTCCAAAGCCCGGTACAGGTCCGATATATCATTTAAGACTTGCCCGCAAAATTTGGTGTCAATTCGAGTAGTTTAAGGGCGTTTTGGCCCGTTGGAGGAAAATTAAGAACTTGAAGTTCATAAGTTTGATTCATTTGGTTTTAGGGAGTGATTCTTAGATTTAGCGTTGTTTCGGGTGTTCCGAAGGTTCGAGTATGTCCGTTTCGTGATTTTTGACTTGTCGGTATGTTAGGGTGGGGACCGGGAGCCCCGAGCGTCAATCGGACGAGGCTCGAGTGAAGTGAAAATTTTTGAAAAGTGTTGAAGCTGTTACTTCTATCATAACCGCACTTGCGGTTGGTGGACCGCAGGTGCGAGACCGTAGATGCGGTCCGTCTATCACAGATGTGGCCTAGGGAAGGCCAGGCCAAACCGCAGAAGTGGCCCTCGAACCACAGAAGCGGTCCCAACCCTTTTTGCCCATTTCGCAGATGCGGTCTTTTTCTCGCAGATGCGGAAATCGCTGAGGCAGTGAGTTCATTTAATACAGGTTCTAAGAAAATTTTACCACTTTTCACTCTTTTATTGGCGATTTTGGGAGCTTTTGAGAGAAGACTTCCGCTTAACATTTTGAGGTAAGTTTATCCCACCTATGCTTTGTTTAATACTTGTGTATTAGGTAGATTAAACACTAGAATTTAGGTAAAATCAAGGGGTTAGAGCAAAACCTAGGGTTTTAATAAAAGTTAGATTTAACCACGAAATTTGTCATGGAATAAATTAGAAATCATATATTATTGATCCTTAGGTTATAGAGAACAACTTCCTTCAAAAAATTTTGGAATCCGGGCACGTGGGCCCAGGGTCGGATTTTAGGAAACTTATGTTAAAAATGGGAAATTGGTTAAATAGCTAGAATTTGATCTTGTGAGTCTATATTGACTAGTTCCTACCTTATTTAACTAGTTTGGGATCGTTCGCCCCCGAATTGAGGGCTTGGACTCGTTCTTGGGATTGGAAGTGCACTTTGGAGCGAGGTGAGTCTCCTTTCTAACCTTGTAAGAGGGAATTGTCCCCATAGGTGTAATAATTGAGTAATTTGCTACTAAATACGGGGGCTACGTACGCACTATGTGACGAGAATCCGTGCGTAGCTACTATTATGTTAATTGTCCGGGTAGTCTAGGACCCACATAATGCCATATAGTGAGTATCTCTATGTTTTTTTTTTGTGCTAATATGATCTCTTAGGGTATGCTAGAGACTTGGAAAGGAAAAATGGTGACCATATATACTTGTTGAACCCTTGCATGATTTTATTTGAATATAAATGCGCCTTCGTGTGTTTTCTTGATATTAATTGATATTTGTGGATCAGGTCGATCGCCTCGGTATGAATAGATGCATCTATGGTTCGCGCCATTCGACACTCTGGCAGTGCACAGTTTATTTTCTGTTGGATCATGCCATCGATCTCGGCATAATGTGCGCATGATATCTATGTGGAATCTTATACATGACTTATCCTATTGAATACTTGAAATGTAACTGGTTAACTGCTAAATTATTCAGAACATGATCTATTACCTCTTGCTACAAACTGTTGATTATTTGTGACTCCCATGCTTAACATAATACCTTATTATATTATTTGACCCTAGTAAGTATCAAGTCGACCTCTCGTCTCTACTTCTTCGAGATTAGACGAGATACTTACTGGGTACATATTGTTTATGTACTCATACTACATTTCTGTACTTAATTGTACAGGATCTGAGGCAGGTGTCCCTGGCTATCAGTTTTGTGTGTATCCCTGAGCGGATTTCGAGACTTCTACGGTGAGCTGCTTCTCTTCCCATGCCGTTCAGCAGCCGAAGGAGTCTTTCATATGTATTTTTGTTGTCTACTCTGTTTCATACAGTAGGATACAGTGATTCTTTTGTATATTCTACTAGTTGCCCACATCTTGTGACACCAGGTCTTGGCACACACATTAGTAGACTGTATTATTTTTGGGTTGTATGGTTATTTTGACTTTCCTGATAAATTCTGATTTTATTTCAACTTAAAGAAACATTTCAACTATTTTGGCTAAAGGTAAATAAAAGTTTATTTTGTAATTTCCGCATTGGCTTGCCCAGCAATGGTGTTAGATGCCATCATGACCTATTTTGGAAATGGGTCGTGACAATAAAGTTTACCCATAACCTCACGAACTCAAATATATAATTTACTCTCAATTTCATTCCTAAATTCGTGGTCAAAATTCAAAAATACTAATTTCTAGGTTTTCTACTAAAACCCCAAGTTTTCACTAATTTTTCATGAATTTCCATTTTAAAATGTATATATAATCCAAGTATTTAACTTGCAATATGTGGGAATCACTTACCTTGACATGGATGATGAAGATGGAGCTCCAAAATCGCTCCTAGGTCGGCTCCCATGGAGGAAATGAGATGAAATGAGCCAAACCCATTTTTTAAAACTTATAAACTGCCCTGGCGATCTTCTTTGCGTTCGCGAGCCCCGCATCGCGTTCGCGATAAACAAAATTCTCAAAAGTCATTTCTAAACTCTTCTCAGACAGCCTCTAGTGTAATGGTCATAACGTTTTGTACAAAACTCCAAATAACAAATGGTTTAATATTTTGAAAAATAGCCACCAAGATCTACCACTTTCATGTTTTGGTTATTTCCTAATTCCTTATAGATTTTGAGATATAAGCTGCCAAAGTCATCCATGTGCAACACAAATTTCTTCCCGGAAAGCCTATAGTCTACCAGCCATAATATTTTATACACAAATCCAAATGATAAATAGTTTACCTTTTTGAAAACTAGACACAAAGTACTATAACTTTCGTTTTTGGATCATCACCAAATTCCTTATAGATTGTGAGATATGAACCTCCAAAGTCAGACTTGCGTAACAGAGATTTTCTTCTTTGCGAACGCGAAGAACAAAATCCCTGAAGCCAAATCCTTCTTCGAGAACGCGAGAGGATCCTCGCGAACGCGAAGAACAACACCAGACACCAGCATCAGCTATAGCAAAACAGTCCGAAATGATCCGAAATCACCTTGAAACATACCCGAGGTCCCCGGGATCCCATCCTATCACACCAACTAGTCCCATAACATAACACGGACCTGCTTGAGGCCTCAAATCACATCAAACAATGCTAAAACCATGAATCACACTCCAATTCAAACTTAATGAACTTTAAAATTCCAAACTTCTACATTCGATGCCGAAACCTATCAGAATTACGTCCGATTAACCTCAAATTTTGAACACAAGTCATATTCGTCATCACGGACCTACTCCAACTTCCGGAATCAGAATCCGACCCTGATATCTAAAAGCCCACTTCCGGTTAAACTTCCCAAAAACCTTCAATTTTCTATCTTCAGTCAAATGTCTCAAAAATGTCCTACAAACCCCCAAATCCACTTCCGATCGCGCTCCCAATACCAGAATCACCATACGGAGATATTCCTAGACTCGGAATCCCAAACGGACATCGTTAACACTGAAATGCACTTCATCCCAAATTTATGAAATTCACCTAAAAATACTAACTTCCATAATAGGCGCCGAAACGCTGCCAGGTCATCTATAACCCGATCCGGACATACGCCCAAGTCCAAAATCATCATACTAACTTGATGGAACCTTCATATCCCGATTCCGAGGTCGTTTACTCAAAAATTCAATCTTAGTCAAGTCTTCCAACTTCAAGCTTTTGAAATGAGAGTTTTTTTTCCAACTCAAATCCGAGCTTCCCGAATTTTGATTCCGACCATACATACAAGTCATAATACCTGAAGTGAAGCTACTCATGGACTCAAACCACCAAATGACGTGCCAGAGCTCAAAACGACCGATCGGGTCGTTACATTCTCTCCCACTTAAACATACATTCGTCCTCGAACGTGCTGAGAATTGTGCTGGAGTAGTCTGAAATTACTGTTTAACACCTCTTTGCACCTACTCGTGCTACCACCACTCAGTTGAGCACATTAGCTCGATCAAATCTGAAGGTATTCTCTTTTATTTGGGCAAATAAGCCTTAGAGCCTAGTTCCAACATCCGAAATTCTTTGTCAGGCCTGCTTCCAACATAAGAACACAGTATCAATCACCACATGGTGTACCAGAATATGAATGCATACCTTTTCCGAATTCAAACCCTGCACCACATCATTCACAGGCCCATAATAACACTCTCTAATCATAATAGCCGACATTTCCCTAATCTGATGCTCACAATGCACCCCATGACATATATGAGTCCTGTTCTAACTCTTAAAATACCGCCACGACGGAAGAGGTGTGTAGAAATTCATAACCAACAGCTGAGTTGACAAATCGTTGAGTTTATACTCTTGACAAGAACCATTACCTCATTCTGAATGAAATAGTGGTATTTTCTCTTTGATATACTTCACACAATCCAATTGCACTGACCCTAGATCCAATAATCTCATCTCACCCAGTACGAACTGCTCAGGCAATAAGCCACCCCAGACATGACCAAAAGTCTCATGTGATGCTACAACATGCCAATAAGCTACAAACATGAATCTGGTACATTAGAAAAACAAACCCTGGAGGGGACTACTCAACTCACACAACTAATATGAACTTTCCTCGAAAAATGGGAAGAAAAACACACAAAATATAATATAGGAGACTGTACTCAACATCACACTGTTGCAGCGTGCAACCCAATCCATACAACAGAATCAATAAGGAATTACTTACCAAGCAAAAATGCTCATACTTGTAAAATATCCGAATATCGGCCACAAGCATGCCAAGTGCATAATACCATCCCTGGGGAGACAGATAGCGCCATACGCTACAAAACTCAAGAACAACTAAGGTGCGATATATGATATGAATCTTGAGAGCCATGCTGCTCACATAACACCATCGTTATGCGGAACCTAAACACCTAGGAAATTATCAACCTGTCTCATAACTCATACGGCATAATATAGTATTACATGAAATAGCCGACGACGAGATAACATCCAATGTCCGAATACTCCTCCATAAGGAGTGCTATGCTGAAATGAAAACATATGGCCTGGTATAGAGCCCATATTCATAATTAGATCCACCCATCGACCTCGAGCCAATTCTGACCACACCGTACTAGGCTAATAGCCTTTCAAGGGTCCATATTAACCCCTTTTTCCCTATGACTCACAAGAACAATCCCCATATCTGGAGCAAACCTCCACAGTCCACAACCTAATAAACCAAGTGCCCTCCAGGCATAAATTCTCAAATTAGTGATATTACCATAATCTTCATGCTTGGTTTAAATCTTCAATCAATCAAATGAATACATGTCACACTTATACAATCTTCTCATGAGATACGCTCCCATGACCTACCGCACCAGGTAACAAGTCTGCACATCCTCACCATCGGCCATACAACGTTGTAAAGCAATTAAGAATCCATAACCAGGATGCAAAGCCTCTTACACAAACACCAATCTCAGGTGACGCTGAAGACAATACCAAATTACTCTAAACATCCAAACCCCTTTGTTGCTCATCCGAGCTCATGACATTCTTGCCAACACCGAATCGCAACCTTGATCCTAACTTTCAAATTTCATAATGCTCACTGCACTTAATATGCTAATATGTGATAGTACAAGAATTTCATCATAACTCCTGAACCACTAATAGGGTGAACACTTCATCATACACAAATTTTTTACTTTACTCATTCCAAGAGAACCATAGCAACACACGAGTGAATCCTCATAACCGTAGAACTTGCAAATCCTCAATTAGTGGTCTAAACCACCATAACCCTTCCAGGATCCGCCTACACATAACATGGCATAATACTTGAATGCTTCCATATAAAATCAGTTACGGTGGCCACCGAGCCTCGCACGTACTGCCACGACTATGCCATTCAACCATGACTAACCAATCTAACTTCTTCTAATTCATCCTTAACTTGCCTTAGAGATAATAATAGCTTCATTCTTTATATCACAAATCTAAATTCACACTCATCCTAAGTGACCCCATTCCACGAGACCATATTGTCTCCAAACCCATGAACCATTTTATACACTCCTTGCAGGTACATTCACGTCTTCAACTGATACACCTGTTCTGATAATTCCCCTACGAAAGTCATTTCCTTTTTTTCCTCCCAATTCTACACTATAAGTCGAAAATATCATAGAACCTTTCGAGCCTCCTATCATAATCGGTTACAAAAGCTCAATTATTAATCATACTGTAGGCTTGAATCCTCAGGCACCAAGTAACCTTTCAATTTAAAGGACCGTTGTTGAGAGCCACCCGCTCTGGCTTGGTCCCGAATATAATCAACTTTAAGGCTCCGCTGGCACATAAACACCCATTTTAAGGAAGCACCCAACTGAATCACTTCCCAAATCTTGAACATGAGTTAATAAAACCAACTATAGCACACTTTTATTAATTTCTTTGCTCAAATTACCACTTATGTTCTTTTCCCTTAGCTGAAATCACTCACTAATATGCCGATAACCCGAACCTCATAAGTAGATAACCAGGCAACCCAATCGAGGTGGTGGGACTCTCCAACTTAGCTTGAAGCCACTATTACACAACTCTGGAACCCACCAAAATTCTTTCTTCATTCTTAAAATGATCTTGCACAACTAACCCGCCAAATTCCTCCAATGTCGCTACACTGAGTACACTTACTGCAAAATCAGTAACCCATCCAAAGTCATGTTGTACCCTTCTTTATATCAAGAAACTTATGATAGCCAATATTTCAAATCAATCTCGTAGACCCAGTCACTGACCAACGTGAATCCCAATTCACTCTAAACTCCTCCCGAGGTGTGTAGTCATCCTACCACATAACCCATGTGCTACTCTGCCACTCTCCCACTTTGGTGAAACTTGCTCCTTTAAGCAACTACTCAACTCATGTCTCCTACAATTGGCCTTCTAGGAATTTAATCACCATAAGACACTTCCCACATGTCCATCCCCATCCTTCGCTGCCCAGCCGTTACCTTAAATCAAAATATATTATGTATCACTTGAATCGATAGATCGTTACTCCGTCAACCCAAACCTGAACATTCATAGTCCTGTTGTCTTTCCTCCGCCAGAAATAAAGCACTGAATCTCTGAATCATGAATTGAGTAAACCTCCTTCCAAGTCAACCATTGCTCCGACACACAGATAACCATCCTACCATTACATCAATATTGTGTGGTAACAACCCATGAACATCATAGTAACCTGTGCATAGCCTCAAAGCTCTCAGAAGTACAGCTATAGAGCTAAAATGATGGAATATCCTTCCACACGATGACAATAATAGTCTAATCAACTATGCAGGGAGAAATATCTTGCACCACATCTGTAGTACCATTATAATTCCATTTCCTGAGAAATGGAACTTCACACGTAAGTGCTCCATTTGAACTGCCTTTATCTCAACATGAGGTTGGCCCCGTAACGATATCTTTCTGTTCTTTGTTTATAGCAGCTCATTGGTTGCCCAGTGAGGTCCCTGATTTAGCCAAATGGTCTCGTAAGCTAGCAGCTTGCTCGATTTATGATAGGCGCTGGTGGCGAGATTTATCAAAAGGGAGATGGGAGGCGAAGCATCATGGTAGGTGCCCGACATTTTGCTCCCCTAAGAGATGTCTTCCTTCTTGCCGACTCATCTGATTTATCTACTGCAAGTGTCGGGAATCCTTTCAAAACGAGGCCGTGTTCCCTGAGGGAGGAGGAGAG
The DNA here is from genome assembly GCF_000393655.2 of Nicotiana sylvestris. Taxonomy (NCBI): domain Eukaryota; kingdom Viridiplantae; phylum Streptophyta; class Magnoliopsida; order Solanales; family Solanaceae; genus Nicotiana; species Nicotiana sylvestris. The sequence goes on along the minus strand of NC_091059.1, from coordinate 92,347,005 downwards.
ACTGCTGGCCCCGGGGTCAAGGAGCACCGGTAAAAGGAAAGATGCTCCGGGGTGCGAGAAGGTTTGTAGTTAGGCGACTTCTTCGTAGTGGTTAAGGGGAAACGATTCAGCTGACCAACAACCTTCCGAGATTGATGCACCGTCGGACGTTGCTTCGACCTTCGGCGAGGCTCAGCGTTTTGGACTTATGGTGAGTTTCAGCTGCTGTAAGGATGTTCTGGCCCTGTGCTCCTCCCCCTTCTTTTTTTTTTAATTTTATTTACCTGGATTTCTTTCTCAGGCCTTTGATAGGCTCAAATCCAAACTGCCCCATTGCGAGTCCCCGTTGCGTGAGGCTCGAGATAGGGAGAAATCCCTCAAACTTCTTTGTGTGGCAAAGGAAAGCGAGCTTGTCTCTTTACAGCATGAGGTGGACTAGAGCCGGACGCGGGAGGCCTTCTTGGAGAAAAAGGTACCCTGTATTTCGCGCTGGCCTACATTCCCTTTTTGTCTCGCCGCCTTGATGTTTTGATATTTCAATTGAAGGATAAGGAGAATGAGCTGGAACAACTCTGGGGTGAAGTTGGCAAAGCCAAATGCGAATTCACCGAGCCGTAAGCACATGTGAATGCCCACTCTGTAGCCAAAGAGAGGGCTTAGGCCGGGGCTTCCGCTCTTGAGGCGCAAATTCAGACCGCCCGTGCGAACGATTCTGCTCAGGCGAAGATTATCGCAAGACTCTCATCCGAGATTTCGAGGGAAAAAACCGAGCTGGTGAATGTCTGGGCCGAGGTTACGATGAATAATACAAGGGCGGGAAAGAAAATGGCAGCTTATTCAAGAAGCGCTGCCGCTGCTCTCGATCGTGCAAAAAATTACAAGGAGTATGTGAGGTGCAGATCCCGGAGGGAAATCCTCGAGGAGATTCATGCCAGGGTCTTTGATCTTTCGGGGGAGATCGAGCAAGACAAAGGAGAGGAGTATGATTCCAAGTTCCTACTGTCTGATGCTGAGGACGATGAGGAGGAGACCTAAGGGCCATAACTGCCAGAAAAAAGGGGGTGAATGTCTATTCCCTGCCTTCTTTGTTGTGTATATAGCTTCCATTATATGTCATAGGCTGAGATTGCGCTCCATCGTCAATATGTAGAAATAAGAGGGGGAACCCCGCAATTTGTATCTTCTGTATTTCTGCTTGTTGGAGTTCCAATTGGGTCGATTCGACCTCGGACTTGCCCTTAGGCTTGCGTGCTTTAACCGTCTTCGGGTTCAGTCTCTGAGTCGGGATCCGACTCGAGCTTAATTTACCCTCGAGTTTTGCATTTGTATGGGCTGGCGATAGTGGCTCTTACGCCTTGGGTCGGAGCGACCTTCTATATATGTGGCCCTTAGGCATGCGTAGTTAACTGTTTTGGATCCGGTCTTCGAATCGAGTTAAGATTCGAGCTCATTTTCATCCTCAAGTTTTCAATTAGTAAGCCGGCGACAATGGCTCTTACGCTGCTGGGTCTTTGAGACCTTTTAATGTGCGGCCCGAAGGCTCGTTTGACTGGCGACAATGGATCTTACGCTTTTTTGCCCATGGACTTTTTGTAGGCTTTTTTCTCCGCTCGTTATGGTCTTTTTGAAATGATTTTTCCTGACCCGTTGTCGGTTCTGGAAGAACCTTGATTTCAAGTCGTTAGCGGCGATGTTTAAGCACCTCTAAAGGTTCTTAGCTCGTAGGCTGAGTAGGTCGAGGTCTTGTGATTTTGAAGCTGACATGGTCGAAGCTCGTTTTTGCCTGTTGAGGGAAGCCTGTTTTAACTGGTTCTTTCCGAAGTATATTCGAAGTAGTGGCCTATGATTTTTGTTTAGCGATGGTCGGACGTCCCCGAGTTGCGTTAATTTAGCTGTATCAACTGTTTTGACCGTAGTCATATGTGTTTGGCCGGAGCCATTTTTTGATCTCAAGTGATAGTTTGGGCATCTACACCAAGGGTATGCCCTTTAGGGATTCTTACAAATGTGACTTATAGCCTAAACTTCGGGATTTTGAATTTCATGTCTGTTGAGGTCTTACAGTTTGTCATGCCTGTTGAGGTCTTACAGTTTTTGTTGTAATGTAGAATAGATCTGGTTACGCCGAGTCTGCCCGGTCGGGGTCTTATAGTTTTGGGTTTCCCAATGCATGGTGATTAATGACAGTCTCCGAGTTATCGAGTTTGTTTAGGCTCGAAGGCCGCTTTTTGTGAGCTCGGAGTTGCCTTACCGGAACTTTGTAAGCCTGGAGTTCCGACCCTGGGGTCGTGCTGGTGCCAAATTATTGACGCTAAGTCTCCGAGTATTTCGGGATGCATTCGGTGGAGGAGTCCTTGCCGGGAATATACTGAGATTTCCTTGTTTGGCGTATGAGATACTGAAAAGATATTCTTTTATTGCTTGGCGTAAATACATATCGTTTCATTGTTGTGAGCTCAGCCCGCATGGGCGCGGTTCCTCGGTCTATTTGATCCGGTACATGATTCCCTATTGAAACTCAGTCTGCCGTTCCCTGGTCCTTCCGAGGGGATGATGCCCTTAAAAGGAGATCATCGCTCATTGTTTGATTGCAAAAGGAGGCATGCAATCCTGTCGTATCCTCCTCTGGGGGTACGTTGTTCCGCTAATAATGGCGAGACCCTCTTCGGGGCGGAAGCCCGACCGAGGGAAAAAAGCGCGGTGGGTTCTGCTAAGACCTTGGGATCTCTGTGTGGAGTTAGAACTTCCGAATGTCCCAGCGGATTGTTTGCATATAGTTTAGTGAAAAAATAGCAAAGGAATGTAGAAGTTCTTCCTTACCGCGGGATGTGTAGGCGACGCTTCGAGATTTAGTACGTTTATGCTGTTTTGCGGTGTGAGCCCTAAATCAGGCTTGGCCGAAGATGTGGTTTGCTTACCCTTTGATCCTTTCGATGGTGGAGTTATTGATGCCGGCGATGCGTCACATGGTGAGGAATTTCCCCTCGTCGCGTATCGTTCCCCATCGATGAGTTTAATTCCGCTCCTTGCATGGGATGCCATTCTTTTAGCGAAGTGGGGTTGGGGCTATCTCCGGGCAGTGTGCCCGCGGCCATCTAAACAAGACGTCCGTGCCTTGTGCCTTTTTTGACAGTATAGAACTCGACGTTCCAGTTCGAGCTTAGACGGGTTGTATTGAGAGGTGGTCGTGTTTTAGCCCGGTAGTTCGAGCCGCATTATTAACCTCGGCCCGACAATGTTGATGTGTTGATCGAACCACGTAAATTCATGAGCACATGTTTTATTTGAAATGGATCAAATGAGGGAGAGGGTTACCAATGTGTCAGTGTGAGGCCGAGGCGAAGTCTCAGTGCTTTTTTTGCCGGATGTAAGGGCATCCTTTGGATTATATCCCTGGACCCGTTTTTCCCCGACAACGAACATTTTTACTTTCCATTTTTATGAGTCCTTGGAGGGTGCTGCCGCTTTTCCACTATCGTGGCAATATGTCGCGGCTCCTTTGCTTCGTTTTTTCGGGTTGCCTTCCTCCCTTTGGGCCGAATTCGATCCTGATCGCTCGATAGTGATCGGTGGCGATTTTATTGAGTAGCACGATTGTTTTCCTCCTGAGATGGTGGCCATTCTCAACCCCAAGGTCATGCGCTCCATGCGGTTCCCGTGCTACGTTGTGGTTTCCTAGAGGTTGATTCGGTTGAATAGGTCTGAGGCGTTTGGCGTCCTTGGTTTCTCTTGTAGTGATCATGATGTTCAGTATAGCAATGCTGAGTTCATACTCTAATGGGTGAGGTGCCCCTTCCGGCCATGCCTTACCGAATCTAGCTCTGCTGAAGATTCCTCGAGGACGTTGCCCTCGAGCTATTTCCCGCTCGTTGCAAGGTAGATTGCATCTTGGGGAATTCCTCCTATCCACGGTGCATGGATGGTACCTCCATCTCTTTGGCATTAGTTTCTTTTCCAGGAGCCTGCTTGGGTATACCGAGCCCTCGAAGGCTCCCAGATGGTCATCCACGGTCCTAATTCGTGGCTGATGTTGGGTACGGGCATCCGACCATATCTCGGCTGGGTATTTGATCATGCTTCGTTTCAAATGCCCCGAAGTCATCGGGCATGGTTCGTTTAGGCTTCGGGCGAAGGCCTGTGTTGCCCAGTCATCCGAAACCAGGGGCGATCTCATTCGTTTTATCAGGGAATGAGGCGCGACTTCCCGTGGAGTTTCGTTCTCCCTTTGTTCGGCCTCGGATGTGTCGGGCTCTCCCATTGCTGTTTCAATGGCATCGGCGTGTGCCTCTGTGGAGGAATCTGCTGGTACGGTAAGCGAGTTCGTGAGGTCAGGTTCTAGGCTATGGCGCCACATCATGGTTCCTTTTGAGAGTATTTCCCCGAACTTTTTCAACTAGACGGGCTCGAACTCATCATCTTGAAGGTCGCTGCCTATTCCCGCACACGTGTAAGCGGTGGTGCGCTCATCGGGATCCGAGGTCCTGTCGTACATAGGGAGTTCCGACGTTCTGGACTTTCGTGAAATGGGTTCTGGGACCGCTTCCTCGGGGGACAACTGTTGCATGAACTTCCACGAACCTGACTCGATCCTCTTGGAGTGATCCCCAAGCATCTTCACTATAGCAGGTTCTATTACCAATCCGTTGTTGCTTGATCTCTCGGGTGTTCGTTCGGCGTGGGGAGCTGTTTCCGGCTCTACTGCACTGGGAGTCTTCGGATGGCTTTGCAACTGAGCGATGGCCAACTGTTGTGCCTGCAACATTTTAAAAATATCGTAAAGACTAACTTCCTGTGTTTCCCAAGCAGCGGTTTGTTGGGCTTCTTGTCGGTCGATATGCTGTATGTTCCCATCAGTGTGCGAGGCTTCGTTGACCTGCTGCGCGCAGCCGCATGCGCTGGAATTGGCCCAGATGCATTATCGGGGTTCTGCGTCGTTGCGCCAACCATTGGAACATCCACACTGTTTTCGCTGTGATTTTCGAGGTAGTCATTCTCAACTCTGTTTACCGAGCCAGACTTTTTGACCTAAAATCAAGAGATCTTTGGACAAGAAAAAGTGTGAAATATAACGTGTGTTTGTGCAATGGAACCAGCAAGAAAATAATCACTATTATTTTTAGACCTACGGTGGGTGCCAAACTGTTTACCGTGAAAATAGTAACAACAATTAAATTTGTAAATAGGATTCTAAAAATACATGATCTATTTTTATGCTAGTTGTTAGAGCAGTTTATGCTAAGAGTGTGGAGTTTAATGATGAAATGCAAGCTAAAACGAGACAGTAATCAAACCGAGGGGCCTGCTGCCCGGATATAAGACTGGTCGATGGGGACCTCGGGGTCGATGTCTGGGTCGATCTCGAGCTATCAGAGATAGCCGGGAATGGGATAACATCTAAATTATGATCAAACAAAGCTCAATATGGCCAATAAAAAGCAATAAAATGAATAACAAGTAAGAAATCGATAAATATTAAAGTGGCCACGAGCCAGCGAGAACGAGCAAGTTAGAAAGAAAAGAGAGAGACGGAGAGAGATATTATTTCACTTATGGAGAAATAGAGCAACATCAGCATTTTACAAAGTGGCATGGATTCCCCTTATATAGGAGAGGGAATACCATATAGTACAGAGTGCATTGAATGTAAAGATACAGGGATGGGACGGCTAGGCATGGTACTAGTGTTTGTTAATTCTAGCTGCTCGCTTCGGGAATCCCCCGTCCTCGGAACCTTCGTTGGGTCGCGGACAAATTTCCTATCCTCGGAATCTTTGCTGGGTCGCGGACGAACCTCGAGGGAGGGAACTCGATCGTAATCCTGCAGCCTCGAGACACTGATATGACTTCCCGTATGTACCTTAACGGCGAGAAATAGATCCCCCCGATTTCATTGCATACACAAGTGTTTTGTGCAACCAAGATCAGAGCTTGGCTTTGCATCAATTGAGGCTTAAACTGACCATAGATGAATCTTCTTCTGCTGATTGTGAATCCAATGGTCAGCTTCCCTACCCAAAGACAATTTCCTGGAATAAAAGCGATGATTGTTGTACCTGGGATGGAGTAACATGTGATAAAATTATATGTCAAATAACTGGGCTTGATCTTAGTTGCAGCCAACTTCATGGGACAATTGATTCCAACAGCGCCCTTTTCCAACTTTCTCATCTACGGAAGCTTAATTTAACATACAAAGTTTTCTCCCCTTCCCAAATTTCAGGCAAATTTGGCTGGTTCCCAAATTTGAGACATCTTAATCTCTCGAATTCAGGCTTTTCAGGTAGAATCCCTTTAGAAGTATCATACCTATATAAGTTGATTTCACTTGATCTTTCCGCAGGTCTTGAGGAGTTGAGATTTGTACCTCACACTTTCAAATTACTCCTTCAAAACTTAACCCAACTAAAAGAGCTTCACCTCACCTCTACATACATCTCTTCAGCACTGTCATCAAACTTCTCCTCTTCCTTAGAAGTATTGAATCTTCTCGGCACCGAATTGTCTGGGAAATTCCCAGGTCATATTTTTCATTTACGAAGATTACAAATCCTTAACCTAGGGAGTAATTGGTATCTCAAAGGGCATTTGCCAAAAATGGAATGGAACAGTAGCAGCTCCTTAAGGGAGTTAGACCTTTCTTGGTCAGGTTTTTCTGGGATTATACCAGATTGTATTGGTCATATTAAATCTTTACATGTTTTAGATCTCTCAAGCTGCTACTTCTCTGGAACCATTCCTCAATCTATTGGGAATCTCATACAGCTCAATAATTTGCGCCTCTTCTCGAATAACTTCAATGGTTCACTTCCATCAACAATCTCAAATCTGGTGCAACTGGCTGAATTTGATATTTCATCTAACAACTTTAGTGGTGATATTCCAAATATTTTTAGTAACTTCACCAAGCTCAAATCTTTATCCCTTGTAGATAACTTGTTCACAGGGTTGTTTTCATCCTCAGTTACAAACCTGTAAAAGCTTGAAAGTTTAGACCTCTCTAATTGTTCAATTACTGGTCCTATTCCTCCTATCACCACCGGATTCTCCAATCTCAATTCACTCTTCCTAGAAGATAACTCGCTTAGTGGGGAAATACCATCTTGGATATTTGATCTTCATTCCTTAAAAATCTTAGAAATGGGATCCAATCAACTTACTGGCCAACTTAAGGAATTTAGATACAACTTGCTAGAAGTTCTTGACTTCGGTGAGAATATGCTGCATGGACCTAGCCCAAGATCATTTTCTAAACTTGTAAACTTTACAACAGTAGATCTTTCTACAAATAACTTTTCTGGTGGTCTAGATATTGGTATGTATTCAAACTGCAAACAACTTAGACATCTTGGTTTGTCTTATAACAATCTGTCAGTGTTTTCCAGCCGCAAAGATATGGCCTTGCCCAATTCTATTGGAAGATTATATGCATCTTCCTCCAATATATTGGAATTAAATTTCTTACAAGCTGCAACGAGAATTGGTCTATTAGATCTTTCCAACAACAAGATCTATGGAAAAATTCCTGATTGGGCGTGGTCTGATTGGCAAAGCTCATTGTATTATCTGAAGCTTTCGAGCAATTTTCTAACTGCTATTGTCCCACTTCATGACTTTGAAGGTCTTGTTTATCTCGATCTTGGATCAAACTTGATTCAAGGAGAATTACCCACTTCACCTCCCCGCATGTTCTTCTTCATAGTCTCAAAAAATAACTTCACCGGGAAGTTACCTTCACCGTTATGCAGGATGAGTACCCTTGTGATTCTTGATTTGTCCAGTAATAGCTTGAGTGGAGTAATTCCAAAATGTTTGGTAAACATGAGCTGAAGTGTTATGAACTCAACAAAATGATACCTTGATTAAACTTCCAAATAAACTGTTTACAATAGAAAAGCAAAGGATATAGTCATGAACTAAGGAAATAGCAGTAGAAAGAAAGGAGATGAGAAGACAGAGCCAAAGAGAGAAATAGACGAGGAGGAGAGAGACCATGAGAAGGGAGTTTTCCAGATAATAATTCACCTAACCGTATACTTGCACAAATTGGTAATTATAGTAACTATATTCCTTCTTGTCCAGTAATTCCTTGACATATGTACCTCTAACCTGGGTCCCAGTTGTAGCCCAATAACCTCTTGTTGGGCGGTTTCACATCCTAACTCATGTGCAACCCACTCCCAAGCCCAAATACTTCATTTTGGTTTAGCCCATTCATAACAATACTCCTGTCCTCGAAAAGAACCTTGTCCTCAAGGTTTGAGTCTGGAATCGTACTAGTAGCATAGTCGCAACAAATTGTCGCCATACCAAAGTGTTCACAGTGGCCTAGGAAAAATTGTCGCCTTTCCCAGTGTACTTGTTGCAGCAACAACAAGCCCTTCGACAATATCAATTAGGCTCTGTTCAGCATCAAAACTCCCTAAAAACAAGTTTTTGCCCAGCTCAATGACAGCAAAGGCATCAACTAGAACTTCAAACATATGTGCTACAAGCTTTCTGTACAATATGATCTCAAGTATAGTAATAGCAAACGATTCAGGTTCTTGATCCTTAAAGCCAATTGGATCATAAAATCTTTCTAGAAGCAATGCAACTATACTTTCTCCCGAGCTATTTCCACCTATGACGGCAACTATCTTTGTGAAGGTCACATTTTGGAATTTAGTGTTCCCATATGCAAGCAAATCAAGCTTCAATGATTTTAAAGCTAGCGGAGTAATCATCGAAGGATGAAAGCGCAAGCTCATATCAACAACGTTCGTCCTTTTCTCCACATAACAAAGTACATCGCTAGGATAAATGAAATTTCCTTATCTATTTACTCGTAGAACCTTATCAAATGCCTGGATGACTCCATACAAAAGTGCAGCAAGAAGTGTCATAATAAACTCTACAAAAGATGCCTTACTTGACTCCCCTGTTGGTCTACCATGTAAGAATTTAATTTGATGCATCAATCTGATTCCATCCTTGATAAAGATGTAATTTCCTTCCCACAGTGGTTCAAACACTTCATGTTCAACCAAAAACTCGGAACTATCCAATATAATAGTTATGGGCAATTTTGCATTTGACATATGATATTGGGCCACCAGCTGCCTATTTTGCAATTCAAATGAAAAAAGAAAGTAGGAATAGACAAGGGTTTTAACAAGGAAAAAATCAATAGAAAAACAAGAGTGACTCATAGAGGAAACCATCAAGAAGGTTTTCAAGGCAGTCTTGCTGAAATAGGACAAGAGCTCATTTAGGTTGGGACTAATACGAGATGTCCAAGGAAGTTCCAATATAACATAAACATACATAACTTCATCAGGAAAGATGCATAACTACCCTCTAAGATTTCTGGCCATCCCAAGCATCGCATTCTCTGCAACAAAAAAGCCAATGTGACAAAGTAATAGCACCTCTGATAGCTGTATATGGTCAAAACTTACAGAAAAAAGTGTACCCTTAGCGTCAGCCTCCTTAACACTGCACCAAATAGTAGAGACAGAGTATAGTGCAGCGCAAAGACCGTTGGTTGGGTATTGGTGCACCTCCATAGCACTCAACTGCTGACCCAACTTGTCTATGCCCATCCCAACACTTCTATGGAATATAGCTTGAAATATGCAGGCAGTTACTGTTGCAACAGATTTAATAAAAAATACAAGTGATCCTGTTAATAATGTTCCTCTTATTCTCATTAGTCTGTTCCATAATGTTGACGCCATAAGCATATCAGACGTCAAATTGTCCAACATATCACGACATATATATTTCCTTGTACCTCCGAGGTATGCGGTAAGAAACCTTGAACCGGGATCAAAGGGAATTCCAATCCAAATTGATCAGTTGGAAATCGACGCAAGGATGTAGCACGATAACATTCACTTAAGTAATTAAATATATCCATGCTTATAGGTTGGTCGTGACTGGAAGCGGTAAGCAAACATTGCAGTGCTAGTTGATCATCAAATATGATAAGGTGACTGTAAGCATACTTAACTGCAGAAACTGGTTGAAACATTTCATCGAACACCTGGGTTTCAGGATTTACTGAATTGCTCCTTATGGAATTTGCAAATTCCATGTCAATTTCCCTATCCGGTATTTCAACGAACACCTTGCACGCACAACTTCTTGAATTGTCCTCCTCGGATTGTGCACAGTGTTGGAGAGTCCTTTATCCAAATCAGAATCAATCTTTGGTTCTGCAATAACAAGAGGTTCTGAGAATTCCTCTGGTTCGTACTTATCGTGCAAAGACAAAGCCAAGTCCGAGTGCTATGAAGCGTCGGGGATCGTCTTGGAGGAGGCAGGCATCATGTTCTCTATGTTGTCGAGCAGGTTGAGCATACGAGTGTTATTATCCATCATCGCCATCATCAGTCCCTGGATGGCGTCGAAATGATAATTGATAATATTAGAAGAGTAGAGAGCCATGGAGGATTGGAGTCCAAATCAATGAAAGTACCAATGTTATGAACCCAACAAAACGATATCTTGATTAAACTTTCAAATAAACTGATTACAATAGAAATGCAAAGGATATAGTCATGAACTAAGGAAATAGCAGTAGAAAGAAAGGAGATAAGGAGACAGAGCCACAGAGAGAAATAGACGAGGAAGAGAGAGATCATGAGAGGGGAGTTTTCCAGATAACAATTCGCCTAACCGTATACTTGCACGAATTGGTAATTATAGTAACTATATTCCTTCTTGTCCAATAATTTCTTGACACATGTACCTCTAACCTGGGTCCCAGTTGCAGCCCAATAACCTCTTGTTGGGCTGTTTCACATCCTGACTCATGTGCAACCCACTCCCAAGCCCAAATACTTCATTTTGGTTTAGCCCATTCATAACATGAAGTCTCTCAGTGTTGGACCTGCACGATAATCAATTTCATGGGACAATTCCAATAAATTTTGGTAAAGCAAGTACTTTAAGAAGTCGCAATTTGCGGAAAAATAAACTAGAGGGAACATTGCCACGAACCCTGGCCAATTGCAGAACGCTGGAAGTACTTGATCTTGGAGAAATTTTTTTGAATGATACATTTCCCAAATGGCTGGGAACACTTCCTAGGCTACAGGTTCTAAGTTTGAGATCCAATAGGTTACATGGACCCGTAACCACTTCTATAAACCAAGTCTTGTTCTCTAAATTGAAAATCCTTGATCTCTCTTATAATGCCTTCACTGGAAATTTAATAGAAAGGTTTTTCAGGAATTTAAAAGCCATGACGATTGTACATCCAAGGGGAACTCCCTTAACATATATTGGAGAAGATCTATACCATGATTCCCTGACAATGGTAATAAAAGGGCAGCAGCTCCAACTTGTAAGGATTCTTTCTATTTTCACAACCATTGATTTCTCACATAACAAATTTGAAGGTGATATACCAAAATCCATTGGCAATCTTAGTTCACTTCGAGGGTTGAATTTATCCCATAACAATCTTATTGGTCCAATTCCGCAGTCCTTTAAACATTTATCTGTTCTTGAGTCGTTAGACCTATCGTCGAACCAGCTCTCGGGGAACATTCCTTAAGAACTTGCAGCTCTAAAATCTCTTGCTATCATGAATCTCTCACTGAACAATCTAGTCGGACGCATACCTAGAGGTCCACAGCTTAATACATTTGAAAATGACTCCTATTCAGGAAATGCTGGATTATGTGGATTTCCTTTGTCAAGAAACTGTAGAGATACTGAGATGGCCCAGCAACCTCCTCCATTTGAGGCCGATGAAGAAGAAGAATATGATCCACGTTTGATGGATTGGAGAGCAGTGGCAATAGGATATGGTTGTGGACGCTACATCCTCCCGTTAGTATCTGTCGAAAGAACTAATGACTCTAACATACATCTCGTTCCGACATCTTACCAAACAGGCGGTGTTCCAACTATATGATGTCACAGCAATCAAACATGGATTTTAGAAGGAGGGTATTTCGATAGCTGAAGCTAGCAACCCGTTCAAGGTGTTAACTCAATTACAACTTGTTTGGATGGTTGTTACCCGTTGTATCGTATTGTATTGTTATCCCAAAATAATATTTGTTTTGATTGTTTCATTAAAATTGATTGTATTGTATTGTTAAATCCATTGTTCCAGAAAAATAAAAAATTCCCTTTTTTGAAACAACCGATTTGGTGTGGTGAGATTGTTTCATATTTTTCTTTCCAATTATACCCTAACTTATTACACCACAATTATATTTTACCCTTTAGCTTTTTTTGCTATTTTAACTCCAAATATCCAAATCTCCAAGTCTCCAACCTATGACCTACTTTGTTTTTTTCAGAACTTCTGCCGTCAATGTTAAAAGTGTTTTGCCGTCTTCTGTTTTATTTTTTTCTTTTAATTTGCTTTTAACTCAGTTTTAATTAGATGTGCTCCTTTGTTTTGTCTTCTTTTGTCTCGCTCCTTTGTTTGCTTTCTTAAGGTGTTTTGCCTTCTTCTGTTTTATTTTTTAAAATTATGTTTTGCATTATTTTTGATAAATTTAATATTTAAACAAATGAGAGTATTTTTAGTAAATTATCAGCTACAGACTTACAGTACAGTTCAATACAGTCAAACCAAATAGCAAAATATTATTTAACAATAACATACAATACAATCTATCTAAATATTATATTCATAAAACGATATGATACAATAAACAATGATCCAAATAGAATTTGGATGTGAGAAGATTACCTTCACTCAATTCTCAGTCCGTTTTTGTTATAAGTTTTATGGACTCTCTATAAATGTGCTTGCGGGTTACTCCCAATCATATAAAAAATATAGGTAGCATTTTTTTTTGTTTTAATTATATTATATTTATTTTATGAGGCACAAAAATATTATTAAAATCATATTCGCTTAATACTTTTAACATGAAAATATTGTTCTTGCTATATATTCTTTTATTATTCTTAGCCTTATGAAAAAATATATTATGACAAAAATAATTCGGTATTAGGGATTGAAATGACCATATGTTGTGTTTATCGTTATTGATTATAATTATAAAATATTACAATCGTTACGGAACGAAACTAAAAGAATATATAAGTTATTTTTAGGGTAAGAAGTTAAATTCTTGTGCGAAAGACACGTTTTTAGTTGCATGTTATTTCATCAAGGTTCTATAAATTATAAAAGACAAGAAGTTTCACTCATCAAAGGGCGAGACTTCATAATTTTTTTATCCAGCGGTAGGAAAAGAACATGTCAAAAATCTAGCTCATTGTATAACAAAAAAGTACAAGTTTCCTTTTCTTTTTTACTATATATTATAATTGTAGCACCAGTGATATTTTTTTTATACTTCTTAAATTCTTTTCCATAAGTGATAAAATAGTTAGAAATTAATTGTAATGACTTTAAAAAAATTTAAAGTGATCACAAAGAGTAAGCTATAATATTTTTTTAAAAAGTAGTCCTTCCATCTCCATAAGTTCTTCCTTAATACTTCATGGTTGTCGTACGCAATAAAATTTCATATTAGGAAAAATTTCTACTATTTTGTTTTCTTTTTACATAAGTTACATATTTGTTAACATGCAAAAGATAATCAATCAACTTTGTCTCATCATCATCTCTCATTCTATAAGTATATGTGTTTAACCCAAAAAATGGTTTTCAAGGTCAAAACAATAATTTTATATGACGGGCCACAAGCAACCGATTCAATCCGAAAGATATAAAATTTTGTTAATACAATGTGATAGAGAAGTGGAAAATAAATTTAATGACAGATAATGTAATAAAAATAAAGCAAAGAAGAAAGAATTCTTATTGAATGATCCTTGATAGGATAATGAGCCGAACAGAGCTTGAAAGACCGAATTATGGCTAACTTGGGAGCAAGATGCTATGAATTACAATGTATAGAATTGTAGAGAAGAAAATTAGATTTTCCTGATGGTGGTAAAAGTATGTCTATTTATAGGGCTAAATCTAAGTAACTAGTCTCCTTGAATTTTGGGTCCATTATGAGCATTTACTCAATCCATCCATTACTTTTGGAAGACTTGTAACAACTGTGTAAATGTTGAGTTAATTCCATAACTGATGAGTTAATTCCATAGCAGATGAGTTAATTGCATAATTGATGAGTCAATCTCGTGCCTGTTGAGTCAATCTCGTGCCTGTTGAATCAATCTCGTGCCTGTTGAGTCAATCTCGTGCATGTTGAGTCAATCTCGTAATTGATTGCCTTGTTCTGACCGTTACAATCATTTATTGCATTTATTAATAATTGATTTGTAATTGATGGTGTAATGATGGTAAATCCCATATAATCCGGGATTAATTTATTCCTTCCTCATTTGTAATTATGAGATATTCTCATGCGCCTGATCTGGGCTATTTCATGATGATCAATTCCGGGGCTAACAGGCACGGTATGAGTATGTTCGGTCCCAGTGGTGTTTCACATATCATTTTTACATGTCATTCTTCACTTTTCTTCAAACTTTACTGACACATGTCGTCATTTAACATACCCACATGACAGTCTAATTTTTACTAAAACAGATAGTCCCCCCACTTTCTGGTTACTAACTATGATGTAACTGGGAAGTGGAAGATTTTATCCTTTTCATCCTTGCCTCTGCCTCATTAAAAACCTTGCCAGAAAAACCTAATAGGGACAAAAATCGGACGAAGGAAAAAAGAGTGCAGAACTTAGATATTCAGATGATAACTCCATTGCTTATATTCCTTTCGTCAATAATCGGTTGGTTTACCCCTGTCTTGTTTCAGGGTTTGAAGACAAATCTTTTCCTTATATTTGCAAAGTTTGATATATATATTTCGGCTTTATTTTCTGCCTATTTTAATGTTTGGGTTTTTGTTTCACCCTTTAATTTGTATTAAAAATGCTTCAATGCTCCGTGACTTTTTTGAATAAGCATGAATTATAAAAGAGGGCCCTTTTATGAACGACACTTAATGAAGAAGACGTCTCAACTTCATAATGGTGTAAATATACAAAAGAGAGATAGGAATTTTCACATGTTTTTCTTTAACAATGTTTTGAAGAAAGTTTTTACATTTAACTTTCATAACATTTCACATGTGTTTGTGTATCGTCTATAACTCATTTTGCAACTGTTTTTTCTTTTAACAGATTCAATATAAGCTTGCACTCATAACTGTTTTTCTTTTGCAACAGTTTTTTTTGAATTAGTACAAGGAGATAACTATTTTTGTTTACAACAGTTTTAAATATAAGGGTATGAATTTTTACCCATAACTATTTTTATTGATAACAGTTTTCAAATGAATATAAGGGTAATGCCTTTTCATCCGTAACTGTTTTCAGTTACAACAGTTTTTGAGTAAGTACAAAGATGTGCATTTTTACCCGTAACTAATATTCTGCCTTCAACCTTTTTTGAAACATTGTTTATATTTACGAATATGTTTTCAAAGGTTTTCGAGTCAGGCTTGTGTTTTTGGCTCGTGACTTTGCTCTTAACTTTCGATTTGTTGGGTAGACCTTAGGCTTGACTTGAATTTTGAATGTTCTAGTCTTCTTTGCCTTCCATATATGTAGTCCCCAAGTGTTAGAGCTTTGAAGTATAAAATCTCGAGCATTTGATTATTCCTTCCACGTGGTCCATTTCCTAAAAAGGAAAAACATACGGGACTCGGAGGTATATATTTAGATGATGACTGCTTAACCCCCCTTTTTTTTACCAAAAGGGTTGTAACCTAGACCGGGATTAATACAGTGCTCCTCGTGTCTTTCGGGTCTAATATCATCATTTGGTATTTTAGAGAATTTATCCGAGTACTAATTTTTTTTGGCACTTTAGAAAATTAGTTGAGTGATAATACTTAGTCTTTTAGACTTAAAATATATATTTGGATGCATCGTTACATGTGCGATGTCTTAATGCTGCACCTTTGGGTGTCTAACTTTTATATAAAAGAGGGCTCTTTTATATACTTTAAACACTATGAAGAGGACGTCTCCTTTTCATTCAGGCGTAAAATATGATTGATTCATCCGAGTAGACTTTTAGTCTGAGGGAATATTAATCCTGGTAGGATTTACAAGAGTATTGACCCCATTAAAATTTATGGGAATATTGACCCTGGTAAGACATTGAGTTTGAGAGAGTATTGATCCCAAATAAATATATATCTTAGTATATTTGTCCTGAAGAGACATTTAATTTAATTGGATTTTGAATCTAAATTGGAGTATATGAACATACTTCCAAAAAGAGAGGGACACATGTCCGAAATAATATTTGAGATTTATGAAATAATCGATCCGAGTCATAATACAATTAGCCATTAAGAAAGGCTTAGATATTTAGCTTGAATGGTCGTTGTTGGACTGAATATAAATCGCGTGTTTGTTCAAAGTGAACTTTATTTTGGTGGCTTATTTGCATACATTTATCTTGACTTAGATGTAACACTCTCGTTTTTTATCGTGGGATTCTTGACTCTGACATGGAGTTCTTGATCCTTTTTGTGTACGTGTAGTATATGTATTTTTGAAGAACTCATTCAACACTGTTTGAAGTGTTTATGCTTGATATGAGTAATATAACTAACTGAGTTGAGCTGGTAAATAATGTCACGTCAAATTGACTAATCTTCAAGTATGAGTAATCTCCCTAGTGTTTAAGTTTTGAGGTATGAGAACTCAAATACTGGGATTATAAGTTGACAATCCGCGATGTAATAGTCCCCGACATGATAGTTAATTTCAATATTGATGGACTTTCAGATGGTCCAGTTCCAATATAGGGACGGTACCGAAGCTCTTTTTATCAAATATTTTGTACTCTGGCCAGAAACTACGGAGGTTCCAAAATGTTGTCGAGGATCATGCCATATCTTGATTTGAGCTATTCATACTGACTTTAATGAGTTTTTGATTTGAAGCCTTATTATCGGAGTAATTTTTACTGCTTTCTTTATAAATTTCTCTCATCATATATTTTTTTTGTTTGGTCCATGTGGCATATTAGCTTTGGAGCCTTAAATATTCTCAAATATAATTCTCCTCCAACAAGGCAGGTATTACGGGATGAGGCACACTCAGAGTTATCGAGAGTATGCTTATCTTTGGGTAAAGTCCCATTCTGTAAGTAATATAAATGAATTTATTATGCCAATTCCAAATTAAATTAGTCAGGCTTACCTCATTTTCATTATAATTGATGATAGATCAGGAATCGCCTAAATAAGAGATAGCTCGATCTCGAGACTGTTTGATCCGGAAATGATATTTCTCAATAAGTGCCCGGAGTTGCTTTCTAAGTCAGTGATATCAGCAGCAGATCTGAGACTAACACATCCAGCTCGATTTTCTTGGGCTGCATAGTTTTCTTGGATTTGATCAATCGTTAAATCAATATTTTTGCTCTGAGTCCCCAAGCTAATTTAAGCCCTGTAGCATATGTTTCATACTCGGCTTTGTTGTTAGTAATAAAATAACTTTTATGAATTATCTAACTACTTTCCCTGATAGGCATTAAGCATTGCCCCTAACTCGGGAGGTTTAGTACTTGTGGACCTAATTGTGTAGAAGGTCCAGATCCTGAGAATTATCCCAGAAATAACATGTTTGGGTAATATGTTTGAGCTAAGATTAATCATAAAATTTGCTAAATTTGTGATTTTATAGTCGTACGTGACTGATAAACAATATCATATTCACTTAGTTCGACTACTCATTTAGCTAGCCTTCCTGACAGTTCATGTTTATGCAATATATTGCGTAATGAAAATATAGTGACTAAGGGAATTGAATGACATTGAAATAAAGCCTTAGATTTAGGGCAACTACTATTAATGCCAACTTGTCAAAATGTAGATATGTAGCTTCCGTATCTAAGAGCATTTTATAATAGATAGGAGAATGTGTACCTTTATCTTCTTGAATTAAAATTGCATTTATCGAGACATCCGAGATAATTTGGTGTACCGGCAATCATCTTTCTCCTCGGAATTTTGAAAGTAATGATGTGTTGTTGTTAGATAGCAAGTTCGAATGATTCGACTTTTCGGACTAAACCGATCTTTCGAAGATCTGTAACTTTATCTTTTATGATTTGACTCTAGTTTCTTCTTTTGCTTGGCCGGATTATACCGCGGGTCAATATTGAGCATATGAACTTTTTCCTCCGATGGTACACCTTCTATGTTAGCATTGAGGCAAGCAAAGCAATTTTTGTTAGCATGTAAAAGTTTAATCACCTTACTTTTAAATTCGGTATCGAGTCTCGACCAACGTAAACCTTCCTATTTGGGAAGTCAATGATAATTTCTAGTTCTTCAGCATTTGACCTCGTGGCTTCTGATGCCTTCGGTTCAATGATTGCTTCCGATAATATTTGTATAATTGTCCAAGGTTATTAATGAACCTTCCTTCCTCGTGTCTATTCCATCCAGCAGCTATCTCTTCATTTTCAGTTGTTAGGTGTGGTATCTGTGTAAGCAATCTCGTGGGTGTTTTACCCATGTTCTTCCTAATCTTTATTCTTCTCCTGTGAAATTTTACAATTTAGCAAGGTAATTCCTTGCCTGTTCGGTTAGAGCCGGATCTTTTCCAGCCCGTGAAGAAAATCTCGTATCTTTTTGCTCGGACCTATTTTTTTAGATTTTTGCATTTAGATTCGAATCACCCAAGAATCACATCCACTTGATCTCCGGACCTGTTTTTGACTTTCAATTGAATGAACGTGTCTTCCTCTATTCGAAGCTTTGTATTATATCGAATGTAAATTTTACTCCTCAGTTCCGGGAAGGTCCTACGTTATTCTTCTGACTCCTTCAATCATATCCGAAATCACCTCGGTTTGGTTTTCGAACCTGTTTTTGGACACTTATTAGTGTCGATTCGAATTATCGTGTCTTCTTCTATTTAAATTCCGGTGCTGCAACGGTTATGCATATCATTCTCGCAGGATAGATAGGAATTTCCGGAGGTGTCCTATCCGCTCGTTCTATTCCTTGATCTGTTTCTGTAACGTTAGAACTAAATTTTGCAAATTAAAATTACCTGGTGTATCTGAACCTCCTGTTCCGGAACTGTTTCGCACAGATCCGTTATAATCAGTTCTGGTACAGATAGTTGCGGTACCAATATAGCGATGTACATTCTCTATTTTTCTCTGCTTATTACTTACATATCATTTTCGTGGCTATTCTTCCTTTTTTATTTTTCATGGTACGCCATCTCCAACTTGGTTGTCCTCAACTGTGTTGATTGGTAAATTTCGGCCATAATAAAGGTTTAAACTGAAAACAATCAAATATTAACAAAAATTGTTACTATCTTTGGATGAATAACAAATTTGCTTGAGTTCCCGGTAACGGAACCAATCTGTTTAACCCCAAAAATGGTTTTCAAGGTCAAAACAATAATTTTATATGACGGGCTACAAGCAACCGATTCAATCCGAAAGATATAAAATTTTGTTAATACAACGTGATAGAGAAGTGAAAATAAATTCAATGACAGATAATATAATAAAAATAAAGCAGAGAAGAAAGAATTCTTATTGAATGATCCTTGATAGGATAATGAGCCGAACAGGGCTTGAAGGGCCGAATTATGGCTAACGTGGGAGCAAGATGCTATGAATTACAATGTATAGAATTGTAGAGAAGAAAATTAGATTTTCCTTATGGTGGTAAAAATATGTCTATTTATAGGGCTAAATCTAAGTAACTAGTCTCCTTGAATTTTGGGTCCATTATGAGCATTTACTCAATCCATCCATTACTTTTGGAAGACTTGTAACAGCTGTGTAAATGCTGAGTTAATTCCATAACTGATGAGTTAATTCCGTAATTAATGTGTCAATCCCGTGCCTATTGAGTCAATCCCGTGCCTGTTGAGTCAATCCCGTAATTGATTGTCTTGTTCTGACCGTTACAATCAATTATTACATTTATTAATAATTGATTTGTAACTGATGGTGTAATGATGGTAAATCCCATATAATCCGGGATTAATTTATTCCTTCCTCATTTGTAATTATGAGATATTCTCTCGCGCCTGATCTGGGCTATTTTATGATGATCAGTTCCGGGACTAACAGGTACGGTATGAGTATGTTCGGTCCCGGGGGTGTTTCACATATCATCTTTACATGTCATTCTTCACTTTTCTTCAAACTTTACTGACACATGTCGCCATTTAATAGACCCACATGACAGTCTAATTTTTACTAATACAATATCCATATTAATTCATTTTCTTTGTTATGAACTTTTATTCTTTGTAATTTGCATATATCATTTAATTTTTACTCCAAAGGTACAATATACTCTTTCAAGAAAAAAGGTTAACATTCTAATTTAATAAAAATGACAAATATTTAACAAAATTCAAACTGATTAAGGAATTTAACCTTAATCAAATTGAAACTATGAAGAGACGAAAAAGTCATGTCAGCCAGCATTATTCATCTAATGGTGAATAAAAATTACAGAATATGGTAGGCTACAAACTGAGAGAATTTGCACCGACATTAAATTTTAGAGGACACAACACGATAAATGCATAGACACAGAGAAACATTCAATTGTTAATGTTCTTTAACAATCCAACAAAATTTGAAGTGCTTGTTAAAATGATTTTTAAGTTTGACTGAAGATATAATCATAAACCAAATAAAAATCTATAAGATAAAATGTGGTTGACAAAGGCAAGAAACTAAAGTAAACATGAAGGAGAATAATTATTATTCTTGTTGTGGTGCTTATCCTTTAAAAAATTATATGTGTGCCTGTGTGTGCGTTTTGCATTTTTTTTCCCGTCCAGTCATAAATTCTCCTAAACCAATTAACGCTACATTTAAAAAAAGTAAAAATCTTTTTAAAATGTATCAGGACTTGCGACAACATTATTGGTGGAGAAGGATGAAGAGGGACATAGTTGCATATGAAGCTCAGTGTCTAAATTGTCAACAAGTAAAGTATGAGCATCACAGACCTCGTGGTTTGCTTCAGAAGATAGGGATTCCTTAATAGAAATGGGAGCGTATCACTATGGATTTCATTGTTGGACTCAGAGGAAGTTCAATGCAGTTTGGGTCATTGTGGATAGGCTGACCAAGTTAGCACATTTCATTCCTGTGGCAATTACCTACTCTTCAAAGCGGTTGGCAGAGATTTATATCCGCGAGATCGTTCGTCTTCGCGGTGTGCCCGTGTCTATCATTTCTAATCGAGGTACACAGTTCACCTTACACTTTTGGAGGGTAGTACAACGTGAGTTGGGCATGCAGGTAGAGTTGAGCACAACATTTCACCCTCAGACGGACGGACTATTCGAGTGCACTATTCCGATATTGGAGGATATGCTTCGTGCTTGTGTTATTGACTTCGGAGGCTCTTGGGATCAGTTCTTACCACTTGCGGAGTTTGCCTACAACAACAACTATCAGTCGAGCAACCAAATGACTTCTTATGAGGCATTATATAGTAGACAATGTCGATCGCCGGATGCATGGCTTGAGCTGGGGGAGGCTCGGTTATTGGGTACAAATTTGGTACAGTATGCCTTGGATAAGGTTAAGATCATTCAGGATAGACTTCGCACAGCTCAGTACAGGTAGAAGAGTTATGCCAACCATAACGTTCGTGTTATTGCATTCATGGTCGGAGAGAGAGTGTTGCTCCGTGTGTCACCTATGAAGGGTGTAATGAGGTTCGGAAAGAAGGGAAAGTTGAGCACTAGATACATTAGACCTTTTGAGATTCTTCAGAGAGTGTGAGAGGTGTCTTACAGGCTCTCATTGCCACCTAGTTTGTCAGCAGTTCATCCGGTATTCCATGTGTACTTCGGAAGTATCACGGTGATTCGTCTCATGTGCTAGATTTCAGCTTTGTCCACTTGGACAAGGATTTGACTTATGAGGAGGAGTCGGAGGCTATTCTAGACTGGCAGGTTCGCCAGTTGAGATCAAAGAGTTATCCTTCAGTTCGAGTGCAGTGGAGGGGTCAGCCGATCGAGGAAGCTACTTGGGAGTCCGAGTCGGACATGCGGAGTAGATATCCCTACCTTTTCACCAGCTCAAATACTTTTCTATATCCATTCGAGAACGAACAATTGTTTTAGAGATAGAGAATGTTATGACCCGATAGGTCATCTCATGTTTTAGAACTAAGTTCCGTGTTCCGAATCCTTAAATATCTTATTTAGTCTTCCTCGATTTGCATGCGCAGTCCGAGTATTTTTTCCGAAGGCTTATATGTTAAAAACTGATGAAAATAAATATTTTTGCCTTAAAAGTTAAATTTAGTTCACTTCGGTCAACATTTTGAGCAAACGGATCCAGATCCGTGGTTTGACTGTCCTAGTTGGTCCGTATCATAATTTGGGACCTGGTCTTATGCCCGGAATCGAATTCCGTGGTCCCTACCTTGAGATATGAATTTTTGTTGAAAATTGAAAGATTGGAAATTTAATGGTTTTTAAGAATTTGTTGATATTTGTAACGACCCAGCCGGTAGTTTCATGAGTTACCCCTCTATTTCCACAATTTCTGCTTCTTTATGTGTTTTTCAGTTGTATTATGTGGTATCAGGTTGGTTGGTTCAGGTTCGGAGTGATTTTGGAAAGGAATGGGACACTTAGTCTCTTTTGAGTGAGCTTAAGTTGGAAAAGTCAACAGGATGTTGACTTATGTGAAAAAAGTCTCGGATGTGTATTCCGATGGTTCGGACAGCTCATTAGGTGATTTGGGACATAGGAGCGTGATTGAAATATATTTTAGAGGTCTTTGGTAGATTTAGGCTTGAATTGGCGAAATTGAAAATATGGCATTTTACGGTCGACAGTGGAAATTTTGATACCGGGGTCGGAATGGAATTTTAGAAATTGGAGTAGGTCCGTTGTGTCATTTGTGACGTGTGTGCAAAATTTTAGGTCATTCGGGTGAGGTTTGATAGGCTTTTTGATCGTTTGCGGAATTTGAAAGTTTCTAAGTTCTTAGGCTTGAATCTGGGGTTGATTTGATATTTTGACGTTGTTTTGAGTGTTCTAAAGATTGGAACAAGTTTGAATGATGTTATGAGATGTGTTGGCATGTTTGGTTGAGGTCCCGAGGGCCTCAGGTGAGTTTCGAGTGGTTAACAGACAAACTTTTGGTTTTGGAGAGTTGCAGATTTTGCTGGTTTTTGTTACAGAAGAATTTGTTCTTCGCGTTCATGAAGATTGTCCCGTGTTCGCGAAGAAGAGCTGGGTCTAGGGGAGAAAAGGTTCTTCGAGTTCGCGAGTTGGGGGCCGTGTTCACATAGTTTTGGATTCCAGTGAATCGCAAATGCGTAAGAGGGGTCGCGTTCGCGTAGGGAAATTTGGAGCAGCTGGGAACCCAGGAGTTTGTGAATCGCGTTCACGTAGGTATGGTCTCGTTCACGAAGGCTTGGGCAGCTAAAGCTTCGCGTTCGCGTGGAGGAAGTCGCGTTCGAGAAAAAGGAATAACTGGGCAGTGATTTTTGTGATTCGCGAACGCGAGGCTTTGACCGCGTTCGCAAAGAAGGAAGCGTTTGGGCAGAATCTTTAAGTTAAAAAACGAGGGTTTAGTTCATATTTTGAAAAAACCCATTAGAGAGCTCGGGAGAAGGTGAATTTAGAGAGAATTCTCAGAGGAGTGATTGGGGTAAGTGTTCTTCACTTGTTTTGGGCTAAATTCCATAATTATGTCTTGAATCTTATCATTTAATTTGAGAATTTAGGGTAAAATTGGGGAAAATGGAAGAAAAATTAGAGAATGAATTTCTGGGATTTGGATGACCTTTTGACGTCGGATTTTGATGAATTTGATATGGGTAGACTCGTGAGCTAATGGGTTTTCTAGTTTTGTGATTTTTATTGGATTCCGAGACGTGGGCCCGAGGGTCGGGTTTGGTGAATTTCGGGATTTTTGAGTAAATTTGATTATTTTCGTGTGGGCTTTGTTCCATTTAGCCTATTTTGATATTATGACTCTGATTTTGAATAGATTCGGGGCAAGTTGAGACCGATTCGAGAGGCAAATGCATCGTGGGCTAGAGTTTGGACTGATTTAAGTTAAGTAATGATTGTAAATATTGTCCTAAGGGTATGAAACCCCGTATTTCACATCGTTGTGCTAATTTGAGGTAACGCACACGCTAGATAACGAGCGTGGGTTCATGCACCCTTGGGGATTGTGACTTGGTCCATCTCGTACGACTATTAAGTCGCGTATTTAATTGGAAACTGTTTGATATTGTTATATTTTGGAAAGTATTACTATGTTTGGGGTTGAATGCCGTGTTTGGGCTTTGTGTCGACTGTTTGGACCCTTAGGGGGCTTTTTATTACTATTTCCTCACTGTTTTTGGTTTAACATTTGAACACAATCATACTATGCCTTACTGATTTTATAACTCGGTTTTTATTTACTCCTTTTGATTTTTATAAATAATATTTTGAGCCGAGTACCTGTTTTTCTATTAGCCCGATGGGTTTAAGTGAGGCCGATGGCTTGTGTTGTGAGGATATCATGGGATCGGGCTGCGCGCCGCAGCATGTTGTACTGATTTGTGATATATGAGAGGTCGAGGGCCTGATTTATTATGCCACGAGATGGCTTGTAATAGCGCTTGGGCTGTAGGAGCCCCTCCGGAGTCTGAACCCCCCTGGAGCGTGAGTACCCAGTATGAGTGATGTGACATTGCCCGATGGGCTGTTGTTGTTTCATGTTGTTGCCCGAGGGGCTGATTACGAGTGATTGTGAAGTAGCTCGAGGGGCTATTTCTGTTGATATTTTACCCGAGGGGCGGTTTATGGTACATGTTTTGCCCAAGGGGTTATATACGTTTCTATCCTTTTACTCACTGTTTTCATCACTCGTTTGAAACTATTGAAAGATTTTTTAAAAGGGTTTTACTGAACTGAGTTGTTTGTACGAGTTAATTGATTTATTGTATTGTTTTAGACATATATTATTTTGCTGTAGTGTTATGACGTGGAATTACCTGTTTTCTTACTGCTCAACTGCTTTTACTTTTATTACTTACTGATTTGGCGTACTCACATTACTCCCTGCCCTTGTGTGTAGATCCAGGGGTCTTGGGACGCGATAGTGAGTGCTAATCAGTCTTCCAGCAGGTCTCCGGAATTGACTAGGTAGCTGCTTGGCGATCGCAGCCCTGTGCTTCTCCTTCCTATCTTGCTCAGATTGTCTTAATATTTTATTTTCGGACTATGTTGTCTTTTCTTGTTCCTAGACGAGTTTGTAGTTGCTCATGACTGGTGACACCCAAATATCAAGCTTGTGTTATATTTCCGCACTGCTTGTTTAAACTTATTATGGCATTTTAGTTAATTAATGACTTAAACTAGTTTCCTATGATTTTCTGGTTGGTGTTGGGTTTGTGTCGGCTGGCCTAGTTACACGATAGGCGCCATCATGACCGGGTTATTTTTAGGGTCATGACAAGTTGGTATCAGAGCCTAGGTTACATAGGTCTCACGAGTCATGAGCAGGTTTAGTAGAGTCTCGCGGATCGGTACGGAGACGTCTGTACTTATCCTTGGGAGGCTATAGAACCTTTAGGAAAAACATCATATTCTTGAATTCCTGTCGTGCGAATCTGTTGATTCTAGTACTAAACTTCTATTATTCTATTCTCTCACATATGGTAAGGACACATGGTACCGGTCAGGATGGATAACCACCAGTACCACCAGCTGGGGCTACTAGAGGCCGAGGATGCGGTCAAGGCCGTGGTAGGGGCAGGGGTTTAGTCCGCACGGTAGCTAGGAAGCACCTGCAAATCTACCAGCCGCCCAGTTCATGCTCAAGTCCCAGTTGTGGACGCTCCAGTAGCATCAGCTCAGGCACCGGCTGTGCCTATTGTGATTCCAGGCCTTCAGGAGGCCTTGGCCCGGATGCTATCAGTGTGCACTGGCCTAGCTTAGGCAGTCTCAATTACTACGGTCGCAACTACTTCTTAGGCCGGGGAAAGCACTCAGACTCCCGCTACTCGCACACCTAAGCAAGTCGTACAAGGACTTCAGACACCAGAGGAACATCTAGCCCAGCCGGTTGTAGCTGCTCAGGATTATGTAGCTCCTGTTATGCTAGAGGACAAGCAACGCAGATTGGAGAGGTTTGGCAGACTTCAGCCTCCGGCTTTCAGTGGTGCAGAGGGCGAGGATGCCTAGGGTTTCTTGGACAAGTGTTAGAGGATGCTTCAGACCGCGGGTATTTTGGAGACCAGTAGGGTCTTGTTCACTACTTTCAAGTTCTCAAGGGTTACACTTAGATGGTGAGAGGCTTACGAGAGGCGTAGGCTGGTTGACGCAGCCCCTTTCTTGGCAGTAGTTCTTCATTCTCTTCCTGGAGAAGTTTGTACCCGAGTCTTGTCGATAGGAGCTGCGTAGGTAGTTCGACCAGCTTTGTCAGGGTGACAGATTTGTTACACAGTATTAGATGCGGTTCTCTAAGTTGGCTCATCATGCAGCCTGGTTAGTTCCCACAGATCGAGAGAGGATTAGGAGGTTTATAGATGGCCTCAATTTTCAGCTTCGGTTTCTTATGACCAGAGAGAGAGTATCTGGTGCTACCTTTGATGAGGTTATTAACATAGCTCGACAATTTGAGATGGTTCGTGGTCAGGAGAGGTTTGAGCAGGAGGCTAAGAGGCCTCGTGGTCAGGGTGGATTCAGTGGTACCCATCACGGAGCTTAGTTTCAGCACGATAGAGATCATCCATTCAGGCATTCTTAGTCAGCTCGCCCAGGTTATCTTGGGGAATTATCGGTCCATGGTTCTCACAGTTCTCATCAAGGCCATTCATCACTTAGTGCCCTTCCAGCCCTGAGTTTGTCCCGTGCTCCATTAGTTCAGGCCTCTTCTATGTTAGGTTCTTCTGGTAGTTAACCCGATGCTAGGGGTTCCCTTCAGTCCCCGTCTCCAGCACCAGGGGGTTGTTATGAGTGGGGAGAGTTGGGGCATATGTGGAGACAGTGTCCTCGTCGTCTTGGGGGTTCACCTCAGCAGAGGAGTCAGCCATCGACTTCAGCACCAATTACTCCATCATCCACCCACCCAGCTAGGGGTGGAGGACAGTCAGCTAGGGGTCGCCCCAGAGTGGGAGGTCGATCAGGTGGTGGCCAGGCCCGTTTCTATAAACTCCCAGCTAAGCCCGATACTATTGCTTCAGATGTTGTGATTACATGTATTGTCTCAGTCTGCCACAGAAATGCCTGTGCTATTTGATCTTGGTTCCACTTTTTCATATGTATCATCATATTTTGCTCGTTATCTGGATACACCCCGTGAGTCTCTTGTTTCATTTGTTTGTGTATCTACTCTGGTGGGCGATACTATTATTGTGGACCGCGTATATCGATCATATGTGGTGACTATTGGGGGTTTGGAGACCTAAATGGACCTTTTGTTGCTTTGTATGGTTGACTTTGATGTGATATTGCGCATAGATTGATTATCTCCGTGTCGCGCTATGTTAGACTATCATGCTAAGACAATGACGTTGGCTATGCCCGGTGTGCCACGGATTGAGTGGCGAGGTTCGATTGATTTTGTTCCCAGTAAGGTGATTTCATTTTTGAAAGCCCATCGGATGGTTGGGTAATGTTGTCTTTCATACTTAGCTTTTGTGAGGGATGTCAGTGTAGAGACTCCTACTATTGATGCAGTCCCGGTAGTGAGGGACTTTTCAGATATGTTTCCTGTAGACCTGCCGGGGCAGGCCACCGGACAGGGATATTGACTTTGGTATTAATTTGGTGCCGAGCACTCAACCCATTTCTATTCAACTGTATCGTATGACACCAGTGGAGTTGAAGGAGTTGAAGGAGCAGCTTCAGGAACTCCTTGATAAGGGGTTTATTCGGCCTAGTGTGTCCCATTGGGGTGCGCCTGTTCTATTTGTGAAGAAGAAGGATGGCACGATGAGGATGTGCATTGATTATAGGCAGTTGAACAAAGTCACAATCAAGAACACGTATCCTTTGCCTCGTATCGGTGATTTATTTGACCAGCTTCAGGGAGTGAGGGTGTTCTCCAAGATTGATCTTCGTTCAGGGTATCACCAGTTGAAGATCAGGGACTCAGATATTCTTAAGACAACTTTCAGGACCTGATATGGTCATTATGAGTTCCATGTGATGTCTTTTGGGATGACCAACGCCCCAGTAGCGTTTATGCATTTGATGAACATCGTGTTCCAGCCTTATCTCGGCTCGTTTGTCATTGTGTTCATTAATGATATTCTAGTGTACTCGTGTAGTTAAGAGGAGAACGCCGAGCATTTGAGAGTTATGTTGCAGTGGTTGAGGGAGTAGAAGCTTTATGCAAAGTTCTCCAAATGTGAGTTTTGGCTTGGTTTAATGGCTTTCTTGGGGCACGTGGTGTCCAGTAAGGGTATTTAGGTTGATCCAAAGAAGATAGCGGCGGTTCAGAGTTGGCCCAGACCGTCCTCAGCCATAGAGATTTGCAGCTTTCCTAGTTTGGCGGCTATTACTGTCGATTTGTTTAGGGATTTTCATATATAGCATCACCCTTGACCAAATTGACTCAAAAGGGTGCTCCATTCAGGTGGTCGGATGAGTGTAAGGTGAGCTTTCAGAAGCTCAAAACTACCTTGACCATAACTCCAGTGTTAGTGTTGCCATCAGCTTCAGGTTCATACACAGTGTATTGTGATGCTTCGAGAGTGGGTATTGGATGTGTGTTTATGCAG
Source organism: Nicotiana sylvestris (assembly GCF_000393655.2). Taxonomy (NCBI): domain Eukaryota; kingdom Viridiplantae; phylum Streptophyta; class Magnoliopsida; order Solanales; family Solanaceae; genus Nicotiana; species Nicotiana sylvestris. Next base: position 92,318,318 of record NC_091059.1, on the reverse strand, counting down.
GAGGATAGAGTGATTTCTTATGTTTCTCGGCAGTTGAAGCCCCATGAGAAGAACTACCATGTTCACGATCTAGAGTTGGCTGCCATTGTTCACGCGTTGAAGATTTGGAGGCATTATTTGTATGGTGTGTCTTGTGAGGTGTTTACTGATCATCGTAGCCTCCAACACTTGTTTAAACAGAAGGATCTCAATTTAAGGCAGCGGAGGTAGTTGGAGTTGCTAAAGGAATATGATATCACTATCTTGTACCATCTGGGGAAGGCCAATGTAGTGACCGATGCTTTGAGTAGGAAGGCGGTGAGAATGGGTAGTTTGGCGTATATTCCTGTTAGGGAGAGACCTCTTGCAATTGATGTTCAGGTCTTGGCCAATCGATTTGTGAGGTTGGATATCTCGAAGCCCAGTCGAGTCTTAGCTTGTGTGGTTTCTCGGGTTTCCTTGTTTAATCGCATCAGAGAGCGCCAGTATGATGATCCTCTTTTGCTTGTCCTTAAGGACAAAGTTCAACACAACGATGCCAGAGATGTGACTATTAGTGATGATGGGTTATTAAGGATGCAAGGACGGATATGTGTGCCCAATATAGACGGGCTTCGGGAGTTGATTCTGGAGGAGGCCCATAGCTCGCGGTATTCCATCCATCCGAGTGCCGCGAAGATGTATCAGGATTTGAGATAGTATTATTAGTGGAGGAGAACGAAGAAGGTTATTGTGGGATTTGTAGCTCAGTGTCTCAATTGCATGCAGTTGAACTATGAGCCTCAGAGACCGTGTGGCTTGCTTCAGCAGATGGATATTCCACAGTGGAAGTGGGAGCGGATCACCATGGATTTTGTAGTTGGACTCCCACGGACTTTGAAGAAGTTCGATGCTATTTGGGTGATTATGGATTGGCTGTCCAAGTCCGTGCACTTCATTCCTATGTGTACTACCTATTCTTCAGAGCGGTTGGCAGAGATCTATATATCAGAGAGATTGTTTGTTTGAATGGTATCCCAGTTTCCATCATCTCAGATAGAGGTACTCAGTTTACTTTGCAGTTTTTGAGTGTCATGCAGAGAGAGTTGGGTACTTAGATTGAGTTGAGCACAACTTTTCACCCTCAGGTAGACGGGCATACTGAGCTCTCTATTAAGATATTGGAGGACATGTTGCGCGCTTGTGTCATTAATTTCAGTGGTTCATGGGATCAGTTTCTACCGCTCGCGGAGTTTTCTTATAACAACAATAATCAGTGGAGTATTTAGATGGCTCCATATGAGGCATTGTATGGGACACAGTGTAGATCTCCAGTTGGTTGGTTTGAGCCGGGTAAGGCTAGGCTTTTGGGTACAAACTTGGCTTAGGATGCTTTAGACAAGGTGAAGGTGATTCAGGATCGGCTTCGTACAACACAGTTAAGATAAAAGAGTTATGCTGACACGAAGTTTCGTGATATGTCCTACATGGTTGGGAAGAAGGTTCTATTGAAGGTTTCACCCATGAAGGGGGTTATGAGATTTGGGAAGAAGAGTAAATTGATTCCTCGATTTATTGGGCCTTTTGAGGTGCTTCGGAGGATTGGGGAGGTGGCTTATGAGCTTGCTTTGCCACACATCTTGTCGAGTGTGCATCCGATATTTCATGTTTCTATGCTCTAGAAGTATAATGGCGATCCGTCTCATGTTTTAGATTTCAACACGGTTTAGTTATGATGGGTTTTCAATGTCTTTGCCTTATGCTTCTTATGTTTTGATGATCTAACAAACTTATTGTTGAGAACCAGATAGAGAATCTAACTCACTTGTTAAACATCTCAAATGAACAAAGTCCAGTCTGATCTCTAGTAAATGAACTACTACAAAGAGGAACACAACAAGGACCTGATCCCTTAGTGTTCTCTGACAGAAGTACAAGTCAACAACAGCTGGAACGCAAATGCAAAAAATGACTGTAGGCAGAAAGTGACTGTCTGCAACTGTACATGCGACAATGAATCAGATAGTGTGGTAGTCACTTCTCATTGGGAAGAAGCATGTACCACTATCGTGATGTCTTTGTAGTATAACAACCTGGTGCAAGGTATAAAATATTCACTTGAGCATTTAGTGATATTCTCTCAAGCAGTAAAGTGTTCATCCAACATTGAAGTCACAAGTGTGTCAAGAACAAGAAGACAACTCCACTAAAGGATCAGTTTCACAATAAGTCTATGTGTATCCGTAGTTGAGTTGTAATCTTGTTATTTGTGCTTCATTGTAACTCCTTTTTTGCTTTCTTAGAAGCTGCGTTTTAGGAAACCCAAAAATCACAAACCCTCTAAGTTTGTGTTGTGACTAGAGTTAGTGATAATATAAAGTCTTTGTAATTGCAGAGTGACAAAGTGGCTTGTGGTAAGAGTATCACAAGTTAGTTAAGTTGAAGTCTTTGTAATAGAGTCATTACAAAGTGGCTTGTAATAGTGATATTACAAGTTAGTGAAGTTGAAAGCCTACAAGTGTATGTCCTGGTTTTTGTCCCCTTCCATTTCTCAAGAGGAACTTGGTACTTCAATTACTACCATTGAAGTTGAAGAAATAGTTGGAGATGTAGTGCAAGGTACTCCACAAGTAGCAGAACAAGTTGTACAGGGAAATCCACTTAATTTACCCAGTTCCTCCACTCGTCAAACTTCAGTCCCCATTTGGAAACACAAAAGCTCCTATCCACTCGATAACATAATCACCCCTCTTGACTCTAGATTTAAACTAGATCAAAAGCCAAAAAATTCCCTAGTCCTTTTGTATTTCTATCACAGATAGAATCCAAAATCAAATCCCAAGGAAAAAGAATTTTGAGATACCTTAAGAAAACACAAGACCTGGTCCTGTATTACCCCTCAGGTGACAACTTTAAATTTTATTGGGTATGCTGATGCTAACTATGCATGTTATCTTATGGACAGGAAAAGCACTTCTGGAATGGACACTTTCTATGATCATGTCTCATCTATTTGTGCATAAGGCAGTAAACTCAATGGTCCCTGAAACGGCTGAAGCAAAATATGTAGCTGTAGTATCCTGTTGTGCTCAACTCTTATGGATTAAGAAGCAACTAGAGGATTTTGGGGTATTCACTGATTGGGTGCCTCTTCTATATGACAACACTGGTACACTCAATTTGGCCAAGAATCTAGTTCAACATAAAAATACCAAACACACTGATGTGAGGCATTATTTTCGGAAGGACAATGTGGAGAAATGGTTGATCTGTATGAAGTTCTGCAGCACAGAAGACCAAATTCCATATATCTTCACCTAAGCCTTAAGTAGGGAACTCTCTGAAAGAAACAAGGTGAAGCTGTGGTTATTGAAGCCAAATTGAGAACCTGATTCTCCATCAGTTGGCTATGAAAATTACCTTTAGGTAAAATAATGTTACAAACCATATCCACATGTGTTAGTTCATGCCATATATTAGTTAACATAAATCCAAGAAGGAATTATCTTTGAGATGATAAGAAGTCAATCTTATTGGTCTTAAGTGATACAAGAGTGTATAAGGGTGATTAACAAGTATTAGAAGTTAAATGAATCAAGGATGTTGTAACTCGTATATTTTCAGGTAAATCTAGCGGTTCTTAATACACTCAAGAGGTCATGTATTAAGGTATTTTAATCATATAATATCCGTATCATAAGTCTTGAAGTCAAACGAGTTATGAAACAAAAGTCGACAAAAGTTGTCTCAACTTAGGTTCATAATTTTACTTAAACATTAAGTCAAATGTTTATAATCTTTTCTCCTAATTTACAAGGAATTATGGGGTGATCTATCAACAAAATTAATGATCTATGAGTCTAGTTTCCAATGCATTAAACCGTTCATCGATACGACCTCGGAGTAGAGAGATATTCACATTTTCGCGAGACTGCGCCAAGCACCTCTCTATGGGGCCCACTAAGGCGGTTTAAGATATTTGGACCTATATAGGATGCCTCCAACCCGTTTTAAGTCATTTATTCTCACTATTTTCAGACCTTAGAACCCTAGGAACATCCTCTCAAGGTTCTCTCAAGATTCAAGACCCAAAAAAGGGCAAACAACACAAATCAAGTGTCGGGAATTCCGTGGCGCTAGTAAGTCTCTTGTTCTTCTTGTTGTTGCTCATTTTTGTGTCATTCCAGCTCGTGTGGGAGGTTGTTTTAAAGGGTTTATGTTCTGTAAATACTCCCTCATGTTCTTAATATCAATCCTAGGTGATTTCAAGCCTTCTAAAGTGATTCTAGTGCCGAAAAACACTAATTGATCGCTAGTTTCGCTTTTTTGTTGTTGTGGCAGCATTGGAGGGATATTTCATGGAAATTTAAGGTCAAATTGGAGTTGTTCTTTCTGTATAAAGGTAAGGAACCTCTTACTCTATATGTATTTAAGATTATCCAAGTTGCGGCTAAGCCATTGAAGCTAGAACTTGTGAAATATATATCGAAAGGCTTGGTAGTAATGTTATTGTTTTGTGGACTGTTTTGCGTTGCTGTTGGGCTGCGTATTTTACTACTGTTTTGTGGAGTTTTGGAGGAGGAATTGTGTGGAGAAATACCATATATATGTAGGGTTGTGTGATGATAGTTATTCGTAACATTTCCGGGTCATTTGACACGACTACGGTGGTCGTCGTATGTATGGAGTGATTAGGCTGTGCGTGGACTATTTTGGGAGGCTCAATATGTTTATTATTGATGTTGTTTGGGCTGTTTGGTGATTGTTTTGAATGGTGTGAAGTCATATATATAGGGGAGGTGCTGTCCGTTTCATCGTAAAATAGGTTGTGGTCGATACATAATAGTTATGACGCTTAAATGATAACGATAGTATCGTTTCTCTTATTGTAGACTAAGGAGTTTTGACAATTGCATAGCTTGAGATTGGGGCAGTATATACAAGGTATGTGAGGCTATCCCTTTCCTTCTTTTGCACGACTCCGATTGTACATAATGTAATGAACGAGCTTCCAAGATACTCTACTCTTAGAAGCTAGCAGTACTTACATTGTTTTCCCTCTTATGGAATGATTGATGTTAATGTTGCTTCTCTTATTCTTATGTTATCAATGTTGTTGGTACTTCCTGATTCTTATAAGGTTCATAGTGAAGAGTTAGTCCTAATAACGTGTACAGAGGATACCGACCTTACGTCACTCCGAAAGGTTTAGAATGTGATTCCATGAGTCGAGCATGCATTATATATATGTATCTATTTTACTCTACCGAGCCACGCTATAGTTGGCCGGGTACGACACCTATTGTGCAACCACTGATCAGTTGGGTTTTACCGAGCTCCACGTGGCCGGGTACGATTCTACCGAGCCTATTATGGCCGGGTACGATATGATGATGATGATGCCCACAGAGGCGAATGCTTTAAAGGTTTATGTATTTATACATATGTATCATGCATTTCATGTAAGTAGCCCTCAGAGGTACTAAGATGTTACAGGTTGTATATTCTCTATCCTTGCTTACATTACTGATCGTATTTATGGTTCCCTGCCTTACATATTCAGTACTTTATTCGTACTGACGTCCTTTTATTTGTGGACTCTGCATGTCGTGCTGTAGGTCCTAATAGACAGGCAGGTGCAGCTCCCCCACCCAGTAGGCTGTCCAGTTCAGCAGTTATTGGCGAGATCCCTTCTCCGGACTTGCCTTGGTCTTGGTATGCATTTTTGTTATAGACATTATGGGTATGTCGGGGCCCTGTTCCGGCTATGTTGCAGCACTTATGTTCCTTTAGAGGCTCATAGACAGGTGTCGACTCATGTATAGTTTGGTATGCCTTGTCGGCTAGTTTTTGTTGTATAGTCTTTCATAGTAGCGTGGTAGCTCATACCTTATACGTAGTTTCTTGATTGTCTGGTCATCCCCTGCTATGTATGTTCATGCCGTCATATTTTATTGTTGGTTGTCCATGATCCAGGTCTACCATTTATATTGATCTCGTCAGCCCTAAAAGATAATAATGAAGGTTAGATGAAATGTACGTTGGTGCTCGGCAAGTGTGGTCGGGTGCTAGTCATGGCCCTCCAGTTTGGGTCGTGACAAACTTGGTATCAGAGCAAGTCTGTCCTAGGGGTTGTCTATGAGCCGTGTCTAGTAGATTCTTGATTATGGATGTGTAGCGCGCCACATTTATAATCAGGAGGCTACATGACATCTAGGGTTGTTACCTTCTTCCTGAATCTAGATCGTGCGTAGAGTTGAGTCGTAAGTGTTCGTCTCTAATATTCACCTTGTTTTTTTCAGTGATGCCTTCGACTAGGAAGCAAACGATTAGTAGACGGCTTGATACAGCAGCGGGAGAGGGTACCCGTCAGGTGCCCCAAGCTAGAGCAGGCCAAAGTGAGGCTCAGAGTGAGATGCCGTCTCATACCTCATCTACCCCGTCTCCTCCAGAGGATATTAGGAGGCACCCAACACCTCCAGTTCCTCCGTCTGGCACTATAGACCAGGATATGCGGAGTGCTTTGCAGTTATTGACTAGCTTGGTAGCTGCTCAGGCTCAGAGGCAGAATACAGGTGCTGCTGAGAAACCAGTTAGTACAAGAGTTCGTGATTTTATTAATTTAGACCCTCCAGTGTTTACCGGATCAGACCCCAAGGAGGACCCACAGACTTTTATTGACCAGGTTCATCGTACACTTCGGGTTATGCATGTTAGTGATACAGAGGCAGTAGAGTTGGCTTCTTATCGGCTACGGGATTTAGCGGTTCTCTGGTATGATAGTTGGGAGAGATCCAGGGGTCCGAACCCTCCTCCAGCTGTGTGGAAGGAATTTTCTGAGGCCTTTCTTCGTCACTACTTGCCAGTTGAGATACGACGAGCTAGAGCTGATAAGTTCTTGAACCTTAGACAAGGTAATATGAGTGTGCGAGAGTACAGTATGCAGTTTGATTCTTTGGCAAGGTATGCTCCCCATATGGTGGCCGAGATGAGTGATAGGGTGCATATGTTCATGAATGGGTTGGGACCACATCTGATAAATGAGTGTACGACAACCTCCTTGGTGGAGGGCATGGATATTTCCCGTATTCAAGCTTATGCCCAGACCCTAGAGGATCGTAAGCGCCAGCAGAGGGCAGTTAGGGAGCAGGATAGAGGCCAGCATAAGAGGGCGAGATTTGCAGGGTATTCTGATGACTTCAGAGGCCGCATCAGGCCACAGTTTTCGAGGAGTTCGGCGCCACCTGTAGCTAGTGCTCCTCCACAGTTTCAGAGGCCTCGATATGATCGATCCTATTCTGGTCCAGGTCAGAGTTCGCGGGCATCTGGCTCGCAACATCACAGGGATACTAGTCAGATGAGACCCCCAACACCACATTGTGATCAGTGCGGCAAGGCCCACTTTGGACTGTGTCGTCGAGGTTCTGATGCATGCTATTCGTGCGGGCAGCCTGGCCATATGATGCGGGATTGTCCTAATAGAGGAGGTGATGGTATGGCTCAGCCGACTGGATCTGTGTCTGGTTCTTCCTCATCAGTTCGACCTCCAGCACGGGGTTTTCAGCAGTCGACAGGTCGTGGTAGGGGTAGAGGTGCAGTGCCGAGTTCGAGTGGTGCTCAAAATCGAACCTATGCTCTAGTAGGTCGACAGGATCTCGAGTCGTCTCCAGATGTTGTTACAGGTATTATATCTGTGTTTTCTTATGATGTATATGCGCTGATTGATCCGGGATCTACATTATCATATGTTACACCCTTTGTGGCTAATAAGTTTGGCATTGAACCTGAATTGATAAGTAAACCCCTTGCGGTATCTACTCCGATAGGAGATTCTGTGATTGCTAGAAGGGTATATAGAGGTTGCACTGTGATGATTTGTAGTCGTCAAACCTCGACAAATTTATTTGAGTTAGAAATGGTTGACTTTGATGTGATAATGTGAATGGACTGGTTGGCCTCATGCTATGCAAATGTTGACTGCCGTACGAAGATGGTTAGGTTCCAATTTCCGGGTGAACCCGTCATTGAATGGAAAGGGAACATTGCTACACCGAAAGGTAGGTTTATTTCCTATCTTAAGGCTAGGAAATTGATCTCAAAAGGTTACATTTATCATCTCGTTCACGTTAGGGATGCGGAGGCGAAGCCGCCTACTCTACAATCAATCCCCGTGGTCAACAAATTTCTAGATGTTTTCCCAGATGAACTCCCAAGCCTTCCTCCTGAAAGGGAGATTGAGTTTAGCATTGATGTGTTGCCTAACACTCAACCGATCTCTATTCCTCCATACAGAATGGCCCCGACAGAGTTGCGAGAGTTGAAGGTGCAGTTGAAGGACTTGCTGGATAAGGGCTTTATTAGGCCTAGCACTTCACCTTGGGGTGCACCAGTCCTATTCGTGCGGAAGAAAGACGGGTCGTTACGGATGTGTATCGACTATCGACAGTTGAATAAGTCTACTATAAAGAACAAGTATCCACTTCCAAGAATTGATGACCTGTTTGACCAACTCCAGGGTGCCAAGTATTTCTCCAAGATTGATTTACGTTCAGGGTATCATCAGGTGAGGGTTAAGGAGAAGGATATTCCAAAGACGGCCTTCCGGACAAGATACGGGCACTTTGAGTTCTTGGTGATGTCGTTCGGGCTAACAAATTCCCCAGCAGCTTTAATGGATCTCATGAATACTATATTTAGGCCCTATCTTGATGTGTTCATGATTGTATTCATTGATGACATTCTAGTATATTCTCGTTCGGAGGCGGAACATGCGGGCCACTTGCGGATAGTATTACAGACGCTTCAGGATCATAAGTTATATGCTAAGCTCTCCAAATGTGAATTTTGGCTGAACTCAGTAGCGGTCCTTGGCCATGTGATATCTGACGAGGGTATTAGTGTCGACACTCAGAAGATCGATGCAGTAAAGAATTGGCCGAGACCTACAACACCATCAGAAGTCCGTAGCTTCCTAGGGCTAGCAGGATATTATAGGCGGTTTGTGGAAGGGTTTTCCTCTATATCATCACCATTGACTAAGTTAACACAGAAAGCTACCAAGTTCCAGTGGTCTGACACTTGTGAACGTAGTTTTCAGGAGCTGAAGAATCGATTGACATCCGCACCAGTGCTCACTCTTCCTGAAGGAACAGAAGGTTATGTGGTATATTGTGATGCCTCAGGTATAGGTTTGGGGTGCGTATTGATGCAGCGTGGGAAGGTGATTGCTTATGCATCAAGACAATTGAAGAAGCATGAAAAGAATTATCCAACCCATGATTTGGAATTGGCTGCAGTAATATATGCTTTGAAGATATGGCGGCACTACTTATACGGCGTCCATGTTGACATCTACACAGATCACAAGAGTTTACAATACATCTTCAAGCAGAAAGAGTTGAATTTGAGGCAGCGTAGGTGGCTTGAATTATTGAAAGACTACGACGTCGAGATATTGTATCATCCCGGTAAAGCCAATGTTGTGGCAGACGCTCTCAGCCGTAAATCAATGGGAAGCTTAGTACATATTGAGGCAGGTAGATGGGGGTTGACTAAAGAGCTTCATCAGCTAGCCAATATGAGAATCAGATTGTTAGACTCTGATGACGGAGGTGTTACTGTACAGAATACATCAGAATCATCTTTGGTAGCCGAGGTAAAAGCACGGCAATATGAAGATCCTATCTTAGTACGATTAAGAGAGAGCATTCAGCAGTGTAAAAGTATGGCTTTTGAGATCGGAAGAGATGGGGCACTGAGATACCAGGGCCGATTATGTGTGCCTAATGTGGCAGGGTTGCGAGAGAAGATTATGAATGAGATTCATCAATCCCGATATTCCATCCATCCCGGCTCGACAAAGATGTATCATGATGTCAAGGAGCAGTATTGGTGGGATAACATGAAGAAGTCTATTGCAGAATTTGTAGCCCAGTGTCCCAATTGTCAACAAGTAAAGATAGAACATCAGAAACCCGGTGGATTGCTTCAGAATATAGAGATTCCGACCTGGAAATAGGAGGTGATTAATATGGACTTCATTATTGGATTACCTCGCTCTTATCATAAGTTTGACTCCATCTGGGTGATAATTGATCGACTTACAAAATGTGTCCATTTTCTACCAGTTAAGACAACTTACACGGCTAAAGATTATGCGAAGTTATATATCAAGGAGATTGTTAGGCTTCATGGTGTACCGGTATCTATTATATCAGACTGAGGAGCTCAATTTACAGCTAACTTTTGGAGGTCTTTTCCGAAGGGTTTAGGCACACAAGTGAATCTCAACACTGCATTTCATCCGTAGACTGACGGACAGGCTAAACGTACCATTCAGACACTGGAAGATATGCTACGAGCATGTGTTCTAGATTTTAAGGGAAATTGGGATGACCATCTTCCACTCATAGAATTTGCCTACAATAATAGCTACCATTCCAGTATTAAAATGGCGCCATACGAGGAACTATACGGGAGAAGATGTAGATCACTAGTTGGATGGTTCGAAGTCGGTGAAATAGAATTATATGGGCCAGATTTGATTCACCAAGCTATTGAGAAGGTGAAAGTGATACAGGAGCGATTGAGTACGGCACAAAGCAGGCAAAATCTTATTCCGATGTCCGACGTCGTGATCTGGAGTTTGAGGTTGGTGATTGGGTTTTCCTGAGGATCTCACCAATGAAGGGTATTATGCATTTTGGGAAGAAAGGTAAGCTGAGTCCAAGGTATATCGGGCCATATAAAATTCTTCGACGGATTGGACAGGTTGCTTATGAGTTAGAATTGCCATCCGAATTGGAATTTGTCCACCCGGTATTCCATGTATCTATGTTGAGGAAATGTATTGGAGACCCTTCTCGAGTCATCCCTATCAAATATGTACAAGTTAAAGAGGACCTATCATATGAAGAAGTGCCAGCGGCGATATTAGATCGACAAGTCCACAAGCTGAGAACAAAAGATGTAGCTTCCGTCAAAGTATTGTGGAGGAACAAAAATATGGAAGAAATGACATTGGAAGCAGAAGAGGAGATGAAGTCTAAATACCCTTACCTATTCCAGAATGAAGATAACAAGGATGCTGGTGGAAGACAGGATACATTGGAAGGTGAAACGGCTCTATGAGGTAAGCAATAATTTGAGAATACTCCTCCTTAATACAAAATGGTGATATGTAGATAATGTAAATATGCATAATGCTTTGTGTAGCCTTGTGAAGCCATATGTTGGGCTTAATTGCTTGCAAGTTTTGCTAGTGACCATTTTATAGGGGAAAATTGATCGGAAATTTCCATTGGAATCCACGATGATTTAAACTCCCCATGAACCCTTACATTCGAGGACGAATGTTCCTAAGGGGGGGAGGGTGTTACAACCCATATCCACATGTGTTAGTTCATGCCATATATTAGTTAACATAAATCCAAGAAGGAATTATCTTTGAGATGATAAGAAGTCAATCCTATTGGTCTTAAGTGATACAAGAGTGTATAAGGGTGATTAACAAGTATTAGAAGTTAAATGAATCAAGGATGTTGTAACTCGTATTTTCAGGTAAATCTAGCGGTGCTTAATACACTCAAGAGGTCATGTATTAAGGTATTTTAATCATATAATATCCGTATCATAAGTCTTGAAGTCAAACGAGTTATGAAACAAAAGTCGACAAAAGTTGTCGCAACTTAGGTTCATAATTTTACTTAAACATTAGGTCAAATGTTTCTAATCTTTTCTCATAATTTACAAGGAATTACGGGGTGATCTACCCACCAAATTAAAGATCTATGAGTCTAGTTTCCAACGCATTAAACCGTTCATCGATACGATCTCGGAGTAGAGAGATATTCGCGTTTTCGCGAGACTGCGCCAAGCACCTCTCTATGGGGCCCACTAAGGCGGTTTAAGATATTTGGACCTATATAGGATGCCTCCAACCCGTTTTAAGTCATTTCTTCTCACTATTTTCAGACCTTAGAACCCTAGGAACATCCTCTCAAGGTTCTCTCAAGATTCAAGACCCAAAAAAGGGCAAACAACACAAATCAAGTGTCGGGAATTCCGTGGCGCTAGTAAGTCTCTTGTTCTTCTTGTTGTTGCTCATTTTTGTGTCGTTCCAGCTCATGTGGGAGGTTGTTTTAAAGGGTTTATGTTCTGTAAATACTCCCTCATGTTCTTAATATCAATCCTAGGTGATTTCAAGCCTTCTAAAGTGATTCTAGTGCCGAAAAATACTAATTGATCGCTAGTTTCGCTTTTTTGTTGTTGTGGCAGCATTGGAGGGATATTTCATGGAAATTTAAGGTCAAATTGGAGTTGTTCTTTCTGTATAAAGGTAAGGAACCTCTTACTCTATATGTATTTAAGATTATCCAAGTTGCGGCTAAGCCATTGAAGCTAGAACTTGTGAGATATATATCGAAAGGCTTGGTAGTAATGTTATTGTTTTGTGGACTGTTTTGCGTTGTTGTTGGGCTGCGTATTTTACTACTATCTTGTGGAGTTTTGGAGGAGGAAGGGTGTGGAGAAACACCATATATATGTAGGGTTATGGGCTGATAGTTATTCGTAACATTTCCAGGTTGTTTGACACGACTACGGTGGTCGTCGTATGTATGGAGTGATTAGGCTATGTGTGGACTATTTTGGGAGGCTCAATATGTTTATTATTGATGTTGTTTGGGCTGTTTGGTGACTGTTTTGAATGGTGTGAGGTCATATATATAGGGGAGGTGTTGTCCGTTTCATCGTAAAATAGGTTGTGGTCGATACATAATAGTTATGACGCTTAAATGATAACGATAGTATCGTTTCTCTTATTGTAGACTAAGGAGTTTTGACAATTGCATAGCTTGAGATTGGGGCAGTATATACAAGGTATGTGAGGCTATCCCTTTCCTTCTTTTGCACGACTCCGATTGTACATAATGTAATGAACGAGCTTCCAAGATACTCTACTCTTAGAAGCTAGCAGTACTTACATTGTTTTCCCTCTTATGGAACGATTGATGTTAATGTTGCTTCTCTTATTCTTATGTTATCAATGTTGTTGGTACTTCCTGATTCTTATAAGGTTCATAGTGAAGAGTTAGTCCTAATAACGTGTATAGAGGATACCGACCTTACGTCACTCCGAAAGGTTTAGAATGTGATTCCATGAGTCGAGCATGCATTATATATATGTATCTATTTTACTCTACCGAGCCACGCTATAGTTGGCCGGGTACGACACCTATTGTGCAACCACTGATCAGTTGGGTTTTACCGAGCTCCACGTGGCCGGGTACGATTCTACCGAGCCTATTATGGCCGGGTACGATATGATGATGATGATGCCCATAGAGGCGAATGCTTTAAAGGTTTATGTATTTATACATATGTATCATGCATTTCATGTAAGTAGCCCTCAGAGGTACTAAGATGTTACAGGTTGTATATTCTCTATCCTTGCTTACATTACTGATCGTATTTATGGTTCCTTGCCTTACATACTCAGTACTTTATTCGTACTGACGTCCTTTTATTTGTGGACGCTGCATGTCGTGCTGCAGGTCCTGATAGACAGGCAGGTGCAGCTCCCCCACCACAGTAGACTGTCCAGTTCAGCGGTGATTGGCGAGATCCCTTCTCCGGACTTGCCTTGGTCTTGGTATGCATTTTTGTTATAGACATTATGGGTATGTCGGGGCCCTGTTCCGGCTATGTTGCAGCACTTATGTTCATTTAGAGGCTCATAGACAAGTGTCGACTCATGTATAGTTTGGTATGCCTTGTCGGCTGGTTTTTGTTATATAGTCTTTCATGGTAGCGTGGTAGCTCATACCTTATATGTAGTTTCTTGATTGTCTGGTCATCCCCTGCTATGTATGTTCATGCCGTCATATTTTATTGCTGGTTGTCCATGATCCAGGTCTACCATTTATATTGATCTCGTCAGCCCTAAAAGGTAATAATGAAGGTTAGATGAAATGTACGTTGGTGCTCGACAAGTATGATCGGGTTCTAGTCATGGCCCTCCAGTTTGGGTCGTGACAAATAAGCTAAACTATTTCTAGCCAAGCCTAACTCACATCGATACCTATGCAGATAAATACGCATGACGATCATAGAAGCTAAATGTACAATTATGAATTGTGAAAGAAGAGCTGCTAAAATCTTTTTAAAAACTGTTCGGGCATCAGGTTCCTGTACCATAGGTTAGTAGTAATGTGTTATTTTGCATGCTTTCTCAAAAAGGGTTAATAAAATTAATTCAACTACCACATCATCCGACTTTTCAAAATCTGCATATCATGTCTTGTCTTTCAAATCCCTTCATCTCCTCTGCACGATAACATTTTCCCACAAACCTACCGCTGTTTTTAGGACTGTTCAGAACCCGTTTCTCTCTCTTCTCATCATTAGCACTTCTTCTCATAAAATTCTTTTTCTCTCCCACAGCAAGTCATGAACCTTCATCTCTTTTGTATCTCTGTGATCCTTTCCTCATCTCTTTTTTCAGTTAACTTCCCTATCAAATCCTCCTATAATGGCAATCGAACGATCACTTCCTTCTCCCACCGTCAACACCACTCCCACTTCCCTATCATCCTTAAAGTCATCTCTAGAAATTCACTCTTCCACTCTTTCCAATACTACTGCACCCATACCTGTTTCCTCCTTATTTCCTATTGTTTTTCCTTTTCTGTCAAACTCTGTCTCCTTTCCATGTGTTGAAAACCCCATGTCTTCTCATTCATCTGATCTCACCAAAGAACACTCAGAAAGGGTCACCTCTCAGGTGTTAGAGGACTCTAAGGATGATACTGATCAGTATCTGAACTCCTCCCTTTTGGACTTAGTGACTCTCACAGTGTCACCATAAAAGGAAGCAGCACACAATATCATGGCTATCGCTGTTGAAAGTCTATTGAATGAAAGAACCTATCTTTTGTCTGAGTATCAAGGAGAAGAAACTCCATTCCTAGGTGATGAAAGAACCATGGTACTCTTCGAGTCTCTAATCCATGAAACTATCCTAGAAAAACCTGCTGGAGGACCTGATTCTCTTCCAGATAAATCTACTCCTAAACCTTTTGACTATCCTAAGTCCTTAGAATCCTTTTCCAAGTCACCCCCTATCAGGTTGCAGCAGAAAGAGGGGTTCGAGTCTACATTGCAGAAAAGTAGGAGAAGTGTCAAGACAAGGAAGAAGAGGTTGATGAATCAAGGGGAATTTGTTACTGAAAAGAGCATTCTAGTAGGTGAGGTTGACAAAGATGCTCTGAAGGAACCCGATTCCTTAGTAGAGCGATCTATAAAAACCTATAAGTCTGTGGATGAAGCTTCCGATGAAGCTATTGAGAACCAAAGTGGAGCATCCGTGAAGGGTAGAAGTAAGTCTAAGAAGAGTGTAGTTGAGCAAGCTATGTCTGAAGATGATAATGTGGGGCTAGTAAGTTGAAAAGGGAAGTCTGTTGAAGGATCTAGAAAATAAAAACGGGAAACTATAGGGGAACCTGGTTCTCTGAAGACCATGACCACTGATAATGGTCTTTGGCAGGAGAGATTAAGAACTTAGAAAGTCTTGTGGGGTCGTACATTTGATCCAGCAATTTCAGAGATGGCTGGTATGAGGCAAATTCTGTAGATAGTGGAATTTCAGCAATGGGAGCACTTGTTTCAGGGGAACATGCCTTTGGTGTACGAAGATGCAGTACAAAATTTCTATGCATCTCTCTTCACTATTGAGGGGGATCACATATGTGTGCTAGTAAATGGAGTAGACATTGTACTTGACACTTCAGCATTGGGGAAGGTTCTCCAAATTCCATGTGAAGGAATGTCCTTAGTCAAAGGTGTCTGTGGTGTCAACTTTAGGAGAGCTATCATGAAAGAGCAAGCTATTCAGCAGAGGGAACATGTGCATAAGAAGGTATTACTTCCTAAGTATCAGCTTCTCTTTGAACTGGTTAATAAGGTGCTCTTACCTCATTCTGATAGGCGGTCTATTGCTACAAAATCTGATCTGGTCATAATAAAGGCTCTTGATGAGTTTGTCCTAATCAATCTTCCAGCAATCATGATAGATCATATGCAAAAGGTGGCAAACTTTAAAGGTGGGAATCATGGGCTACCATATGGCTTTTTCCTCACTCATGTGTTTAAATTTTACAAGGTCCCCTTGGGTAATCCCAGAGTGGGCACACACAAGCAAACCTTCTCTAAAACCACTCTGGAAGAATGTGAGTGCATAGAAAGGGTTGGTGGAAGCATCTCGACCATTTCTCAGCTTATCAATGCTCAAAATGCAGCTTCTGAAGAGATCAGAAGGCTGAGGGCTCAAAATGCCATACTAGAAACTCAGCTCAGTCAAGCGGTTAAAGGACCCAGTTCTGTTAATGAAGAAGTTGCCCGCCTGACAAAGGAAAATGATAAGCTTCGTGGAAAACTGCTTGAAGAACAACTGTCTGCAAATGCCCGACTGGACCTGGTTCTCAAAACCCTTGCTGCTTCTCTTTCCTAGTCTTCCTCTTCTAATGCCTCTTAGATACCCCCTAGTGACCGGTGTCCTCTGTTATGATGTTTTGTAGCTGCTGTTTCTATTTTTGTTTGTCCTTTCTGCTAATGGCATGCTGTAATTCACCATTACTGCTCCTGTTTTGCTTAGTCCATTGTTAATATCAATGAAACAGTTCCTCTTTCTGCCTGTACAATGCTGTTTTCCTTTGACTTCTCTTTTCTGTCATGTTGTGTGCACATATGTGGCATGAGTTGGCTGTGTTAGACTTCTTTATGTTGTTTTCCTGCTTGTGTATTTTTTAATAATGCCAAAAGGGGGAAATATAGATAGTAGATAGTAGGTGTTATATATGCACTATGATTGTAAGTGTATGTATTGTCAATGGGGGATCAAAAGCAAAAGGTCAGGGGAACTTGTGAATAGGTATATATTATCAATAGGGTATCAAAAGCAAAAGGTAACAGGGGATATGATTAAGGGGGAATCAAAAGCAAAAGGTTAGGGGGAACTTGTGAAGTTCCTGGTACCTCATCTGGTTATTTCTGCTCTAAACAAATACTATCAAAGCCTAAGTTTGTCATCATCAAAAAGGGGGAAATTGTTGGGTTTTCAATGTCTTTGCCTTATGGTTCTTATGTTTTGATTATCTAATAAATTTATTGTTAAGAACCAGATAGAGAACCTGACTCACTTGGTACACATCTCAAATGAACAAAGTCCAGTCTAATCTCCAACAAATAAACTACTACAAAGAGGAACACAACACGGACCTGATCCCTTAGTATTCTCTAACAGAAGTACAACTCAACAACAGCTGGAACGCAAATGCAAAAAGTGACTGTATGCAGAAAGTGACTGTCTGCAACTGTACACGCGATAGTGCAGCAGATAGTGCGGTAGTCACTTCTCATTAGGAAGAAGCGTGTACCAAGAATTGACATCACCATCGTGTTGTCTTTGGTAGTATAACAACCTGGTGCAAGGCACAAAATATTCACTTGAGCATTTAGTGATATTCTCTCAAGCAGTAAAGTGTTCATCCAATATTGAAGTCACAAGTGTGTCAAGAACAAGAAAACAACTCCACTAAAGGATCAGTTTCACAATGAGTCTATGTGTATCCGTAGTTGAACTGTAATCTTGTTATTTGTTCTTCATTGTAACTCCTATCTTGCTTTCTTAGAAGTTGTGATTTAGGAAACCCAAAAATCACAAACCCTCTAAGTTTGTATTGTGACTGGAGTTAGTTATAAATTAAAGTCTTTGTAACTAGAGAGTGACAAAGTGGCTTGTGGTAAGAGTATCATAAGTTAGTTAAGTTGAAGTATTTGTAATAGAGTCATTACAAAGTGGCTTGTAATAGTGATATTACAAGTTAGTGAAGTTGAAAGCCTACAAGTGTATGTCATGGTTTTTGTCCCCTTGAGTGAGATTTTTCCACGTAAAAATCCCGTGTCTCTTTTACTTACTGCTTCAAAAGTATTCTCAGTAGAAACTCATAGAGGACCAGGGGATCTAGAGTTTGGTGGACTCATATAAGCTATCAAGTTAGATGGTGATTTGACTTATGATATGGAGCCAGTGGCCATTTTGGAGCGTCGGGTTCGAAAGTTGACATCAAAGGATATAGCTTGAGTGAAAGTGCAGTGGAGAGGTCAGCTCATGGAGGAGGCTACCTGGGAGACCGAGCGGGAGATGCAGAGTAGATATCCTCACCTATTTGAGGCTTCAGGTATGTTTCTGACTCGTTTGAGGACGAACATTTGTTTAAGGGGGAGGGGGGTGTAACGACCCGGCCAGTTGTTTCATGAGTTACTGCTCTGTTTCCCCCATTTTTGTTTCTTTATGTTTTGAGCGAGCTTAAGTTTGAAAAGTCAACCCGATGTTAAATTATGTGAAAAAGGTCTAGGATTTGAATTTCGATGGTTCGGATAGCTTTGTTAGGTGATTTGGGACTTAGGAACGTGATCAGAATATATTTTGGAGGTTCGTGATAGATTTAGGCTTGAATTGGCGAAATTGGAAATTTGGCATTTTCCGGTCGGCAGTGAAAATTTGATATTGGGGTTGGAATGGAATTCCAAAAATTAGAGTAGGTCCGTTGTGTCATTTTGACGTGTGTGCAAAATTTCAGGTCATTCGGGTCAGATTTGATAGACTTTTTGATCGTTTGTGGAATTTGAAAGTTTTTAAGTTCTTAGGCTTTAATCCAAGGTTGATTTGTTGTTTTGAGTTTTTCGAAGTTTTGAACAAGTTTGAATGATGTTATGGGATGTGTTTTCATGTTTGGTTGAGGTCCAGAGAGTCTCAGGTGAGTTTCGGGTGGTTAACGGACAAATTCTTGGTTTTGGAGAGTTGCAAATTTTGCTGGTTTTTGTTGCAGAAAAATTTGTTCTTCGCATTAGCGAAGATTGTCCGCATTCGCGAAGAAGAGCTGGGTCTAGGGGAGAAAAGTTTCTTCATGTTCGCGAGTTGGGGCCGTGTTCGCGTAGGTTTGGATTCCAGTGAATCTCAAACGCATGAGAGGGGTCACATTCGCGTTCGCGTAGGGAAATATGGAGCAGCTGCGACCCTAGGAGTTTGTGAATCACGTTCGCGTAGGTATGGTCGCGTTATCGAAGGCTTGGGCAGATGAAGCTTCGCGAGGAAGTCGCGTTCGCGAAAGAGGAATAATTGAGCGGTGATTTTTGTGCTTCGCGAACATGAGGCTTTGACCGCGTTCGCGAAGAAGGAAGCGTCTAGGCAGAATCTATAAGTTCAAAAACGAGGTTTTAGTTTATATTTTCAAAAAAAACCATTAGAGAGCTAGGAAGAAGGTATATTTAGAGAGGATTTTCATAGGAGTGATTGGGGGTAAGTGTTTTTCATTTGTTTTGGGCTAAATTCCATAATTATGTCTTGAATCGTATCATTTAATTTGAGAATTTGGGGTAAACATTGGGGGAAAATGGAAGAAAAATTGGAGAATGAATTTTTGGGATTCGGATGACCTTTTGACATCGGATTTTGATGAATTTGATATGGGTAGACTCTTGACCTAATGGGTTTTCCAGTTTTGTGATTTTTATTGGATTCTGAGACGTGGGCCCGGGGGTCGGGTTTGGCCAATTTCGGGATTTTAGAGTAAATTTGATTATTTTCGCGTAGGCTTTGTTCCTTTTAGCCTATTTGGATGTTATGATTCTGATTTTGGTTAGATTCAGGGTGAGTTGAGGCAGATTCGAGAGGCAAAGGCATCGCGGGCTAGAGTTTGGACCAGTTTGAGGTAAGTAATGATTGTAAATATTGTCCTGAGGGTATGAAACCCCGGATTTCACATCGTTGTGCTATTTTAAGGTGACACACACGCTAGATGACGAGCGTGAGGTCGTACACCATTAGGG
This sequence comes from Nicotiana sylvestris, assembly GCF_000393655.2. Lineage (NCBI taxonomy): Eukaryota > Viridiplantae > Streptophyta > Magnoliopsida > Solanales > Solanaceae > Nicotiana > Nicotiana sylvestris. The sequence continues at coordinate 92,298,473 of NC_091059.1, read as the reverse complement.
ATTGTGACTTGGTTCATCCCGTAGGACTATTAAGTCGCGTATTTAATTGGAACTGTTTGATATTGTTATATTTTGGAAAGTATTACTATGTTTGGTGTTGAATGCCGTGTTTGGGCCTTGTGCTGACTGTTTGGACCCTAAGGGGCTTTTTATTACTGTTTCCTCACTGTTTTTGGTTTAACATTTACACTCAGTCATGCTATGCCTCACTGATTTCTTAACTCAGTTATTATTTACTCTTTTTGATTTTTATAAATGATATTTTGAGCTGAGTACCTATTTTATTGATAGCTCGAGGGGCTTGAGTGAGTTCTGATTGAGTGAGGCCGAGGGCTTGTGTTGTGAGGATATCATGGAATTGAGTTGCATGTCGTAGCAGGTTATACTGATTTGTGATATATGAGAGGCCGAGGGCCTGATTTATTATGCCACGGGATGGCTTGTGAAAGCGCTTGGGATGTAGGAGCCCCTACAGAGTCTGAACACCCCCAGTGACTGCGGGTACCCAGTGTGAGTGATGTGATATTGCCCAAGGGGCTGATTACTAGTGATTGTGAGGTAGCCCGAGAGGCTAGTTCTGTTGATATTTTGCCCGAGGGGCGGTTTATGGTACATATTTCGCCCAAGGGGCTGTTTACGTTTCTATCCTTGTACTCATTGTTTTCATCACTCGTTTGAAACTATTGAAAGATGTTTTAAAAGGTTTTTACTGTACTGAGTTGTTTTTACGAGTTAATTATTTTACTGTATTGTTCTGGACATATACTATTTTGATGTAGTGTTGTGACGTGGAATTACCTATTTTCTTACTGCTCAACTGCTTTTACTTTTATTACTTACTAAGTTGGCGTACTCACATTACTCCATGCACCTTGTGTGCAGATCCAGGAGTGCAGATCCAGGAGTCTCGGGACGCGATAGTGAGTGCTGATCAGTCTTCCAGAAGGTCTTCAGAGTTTACTAGGTAGCTGTTTGGCGTTCGTAGCCCTGTGCTTCTCTTTCCTATCTTGCTCAGATTGTATTTTCTTGTTCCTAGATGAGTTTGTAGTTGCTCATGATTAGTGACACCCCTATGTCGGGCTTGTGTTATATTTCCGCACTGCTTGTTTAAACTTATTATGCCATTTTATTTAATTAATGACTTAAAATGGTTTCTTATGATTTTCTAGTTGGTGTTGGGTTTGTGTCGGCTGGCCTAGTTACACGATAGGCTCCATCACGATCGGATCAGTTTTAGGGTCGTGACAATATTTGGTCTCATTAATATCGGGTCCGTATTTTGGTTTTAGAGCACGATATAGGTCCATTATGATATTTAAGACTTGTCTGTGAAATTTGGTAAGAAACAGAGTTGGTTTGATGTGATTCAGATGTCCAGTTGTGAAAATAGAAGTTTTAAAGCTTTCTTGAAAATTTCATTCGATTTGGTGTTCAATTCATAGTTCTAGGTGTTTTTTTAGCGATTTGATCGTGCGAGCAAGTTTGTATGTTATTTTAGGACTTGTTTATATGCTTGGTTTGGAGCCCCGAGGGCTTGGGTGAGTTTGAGATAGGCTACGAGATGTTTTGAACTTATAAATATCTAGTTTTAGGCTTCAACTGTCATCTAGTGTTTTCTTCTCCGCGTTCGCGTAGGTACTGTCGCAAACGCAAAGGGTAAAATAGGGTAGGGTGATTTTTTTCTATGCAAATGCGGTAGCTAGGTCGTGAAGACGAAGCAATAGGGGAGCTTACCCTTCTGGAACGTGGTCAGCTTCTCGCGAACGCGAAGATTAAGGGAACTGGGGGAGGGGACACTCGTCCTTTTACGCGAACGCGAGCACTGGCTCGCGAACGCGAAGTCCAGGGGGAGCAGAATTCGTGAACGCGAAGGAAGACTCGCGAACGCAAAAACCATTTTGGCTGCTGCATATTGCGAACGCGTCAGGCCCTTTGCGAACGCGAAGAAGGCCTGACGCCCAGATCTTTTAATATTTCAAAAACGAGATTCTTCCATTTTCTTATAAACTCTCCATTAGAGCTCGGCCTAGGTACGATTTTGAAGGGAAAACTTAACACCTATTCATAGGTTTGTACTCTTTAACTGATTCTTTTCCATTTCTAACATCACCCATTAAATTCCTAGCCCTAATCTTTGTTCTTTCATGGTAGAAAACTAGGGATTTCGGAAGTATTAGGGGTTTTTTGCAAATTGGGATTTAGACCTCAATTTGGGGTCAGATTTCAAAACTAATTATATAATTGGGCTCGGGGGTGAATGGGTAGATAGATTTTGGTCAGAACCTCGAGTTTTGACCAAGGGGGCCCGGGGTCGGTTTTTGACATTTTTAGGGAAAAGTTAGCGGATTCTAAATTTATGCCTTCTAATTGATTCCTTTATCAATATTTGATATTATTGAGTTAATTGTGGCTAGATACGAGTGGTTGGAGGCTAATTCTAGGTGAAAGGCCCCAGTAGAACTTTGAATTGACCGTGAAGTGAGGTAAGTGTTGTGTCTAACCTTGACTTGAGTGAGTTAGGAACCCTCAGGCTATGTGTTATGTGAATTCCATGTGAGCGGTGTATATTCAAGGTGACAAGTGCTTATACACCGCTGAATTATTTGTATTCCCTGATTTACCGCTTTATCCTTGATTATCTCCATTCCTGTCTTAACTGTTATATGCTCTTTATGCTTTCCATTCTTAACTGCTACTTGTTATTCAATATTCTCTCTTGTTTATGATGTTAGTTCTTCCATAGTTTCATGACTCCATTTGTTAAAATTGACTTACTTGTACCTTCAAATTGGCAATTGCTGGATTGGTCTTGCTGTTTAGTATTAATCGTGTAGATTTCTTTACTGTACAAGTCCCTTTTGGTTTAGTTTAATATTTATTGATTGTAAAGGCTTGTGGTTGAACTAATGAGGTTGTTGTCTTTTGAGTATTTAGTTCTGATATGGTGGGATCGGGCTACACGCCGCATCAAGTGTAATAATGGTGGATTGATATGGTGGAATAAAATTGAATATATTTTATATGGTGGGATCGAGTTGCACGCTACAATAGGTGGAATAATGGTGAATTGGTATGATGAAATAAGGGTGAACTGTGATACTGATATTGATATATGGTAGGATCGGGTTGCGTGCTACAATATATTTATATACATTATCTCTGTTGTTAATGCTATTACTGTAAAAAATAAGGGAGGATTATGTGTTGTCTGGTGGGATCGGGTTGCGCGCCACAACAACCTTTATGTTTCCATTTCTTGGGTTATGTTGTTTCTCCAGTATTGCCATTTGAACTGTTAGAGATTGGTAATTCTGGACTACACTAGTTGTTTTTTAGGCTACGGTTATTCAGTTGGTGGTTTAATTCTATTCAGTATTTCATTTATTCTATCATTATTATATATACTGCGTACAGGTTATAGTGTAGGTGACCCGCCTTAGCCCCGTCACTACTTCATCGAGGTTAGGCTCGGCACTTACCAGTACATAGGGTCAGTTGTACTGATACTACACTCTACACACTGTGCAGATTTTGGAATAGGTCCCACCGGCGGTTATTAGCGTGCTTGGATCAAGCATTTATGGAGACTTGAGGCACAGTTGTTCATCTCCCGCTGCTCTTGGAGTCCCCTTCGTTTTTCTATTTAGCTGTATCTTTTCATTTAAACAATTTTGTATTTTTTTAGACCCTTATATGTATTACTCTAGAAGCTTGTGCACTTGTGACACCAGGTTCATGGATTTGTAATAGATGTTTGGCTGGTTTAGCTTCTGCATTGTACTTAGAATATTTCAGTTATTTCAGTAAAAAATTGTTCTAATGTTGTCTTGCCTAGCAAGTGAAATTTTAGGGACCATCACGGTCCCGATGGTGGAAATTCCGTGTCGTGACAAGTTGGTATCAGAGTACTAGGTTACATAGGTCACATGAGTCACGAGCGAACTTAGTAGTTTCTGGAGGATCGGTACGGAGACGTCTGTACTTATCTTCCAGAGGCTATGGAGTTAGGAACAATTTCACTTCTATTCTTCTCTGTCGTGCAAATTTTTATACTACCACTGCTGATTGAATCCTTCTATTTTGTTCTATCGCAGGTGGCGATAACACGTACCACATCTTTAGCCGAGCAATATCCAGACCCCCCAGTGGCAGCTCCTAGGGCAGAGGTCGAGGTCGTGCTAGAGGCCAAGGTAGGTGTCACGACCCGGATTTCCTACCCTCGGGAGTCGTGATGGCGCCTACTAATGGGAGCTAAGAATCCCAAACCTTAACTACCTACTACACTTTCATATTGCTTCATTTTAACAAACACAAGGCGATAACATGATAACAATAGAATCTTAAGTAAATAAGCAGAAGTCAACAATTAAATATCTTAAGTCTACGTCTATTACAACTTTTAAAACCTCAAATACCCAAAAGCCGGTGTCACAGTGTCACAGACTGTATAAATGTTACTACATACAAGGTATGAAGAAAATACAATACACTATTTCTGACCAAAAGAAAAAGAAATAGGAAATAGAGATAGAGGGAGACGCCAGGGCCTACAGATTCCAGCAGGTCTACCTTCGGTCTCCGAGTGGACTGAAGGAAGCCCTCCAAATACTGTCCAAAAGCTGCTCCTGGATCTGTACACAGTGCATAGTGTAGTATCAGCACAACTGACCCCATGTACTTGTAAGTGTCTGGCCTAACCCCGGCGAGGTAGTGACGAGGCTAGGACCAGACTCCAGATAAACCTGTGCAGTTATATAATATACAACAAAAATATAAATAGGTAATAACAGTTTAAAAGGGAGGGGGAAACATATCAATTCTATAAGAAACTTAATAAAGTATAAAAGAATACTCGATGTCTACAATCAATACAATGACAATACTGTTGCGGCACGCAACCCGATTCCTTATCATTTAACATTGTTGCGGCATGCAATCCGATCCAATATAATATTTGTTGAGGCGTGCAACCCAATCCAATATAATATATGTTGCGGCGTGCAACCCGATCCAATATAATATCTGATGCGGCATGCAACCCGATCCAATATAATATCTGTTGCGGCGTGCAGCCCGATCCACATATATAACTGTTGCGGCGTGCAACCCGATCCAATATAATATCTAAAAATGTTGCGGCGTGCAACCCGTTCCAAATATATAGTCAGCAATAATCATAGTTACCCGTCCCATCAAGGGATCAACAATAGACTACACTATCCCGGCAAGGGAACTCAACAGTACAAGTATATACATCCCGGCAAGGGAGAAACAACCATAACCAAACTTGTTCCAACATCTAACTATCTCAACTATAACTCAACTAGTTTCAACAACTAACTACCTCAGCTATAAATAAACTTGTTACAACACCTAACTATCCATCTATAACCAAACTTGTTACAACACCTAACACGAAGAATCATCAACCTAGGCGTCCGTAGTATCAATTAAGAACACAATGCAAGGGAACCTCAACTCAAAAATAGCCCGTCAAGGGGGCAACATAATGATCTCTTCTCTTTCTCACTTTTACTTCACAATTCACTTCGCAACTCGAGCCAATGCTCTAAAGTTTCGATTATCACTTATACTTTCACAATTCGTTATACAACTGGAGCCAACGCTCCTCAGCGTTCGTAGGTCACAACTCTTTCCACAACTTTACACAACAAATAGAAATCTTCACCAAGGCATGAATAATACAACGAGATCATGAAAATTACAAGATAAGACTCACGGTCCACCAACATATAGATACTCGTCATCATGCCTATATGTCGTACTCAACTTGAAACAAATAGCAAATAGGACACAACTCCTAATCCCTCAAGCAAAGGTTAGACCAAACACTTACTTCGATGCAAAGAACTCAATTCAATTCTCAATTACCATTTTACCTCTTCTTTCCACCACCAACTCACTTGTATCTAGCCACAATTTGCTTAATGATATCAATAAATGCTAAATGAATCAATTCTAATGCATGAAAATAGGTTTTATAAAGATTTCCCCAAAAAGTCAAAAATCGACCCCGGGCTCGCTTGGTCCAAACCGGAAATTCAGACCAAAATCCGATTACCCATTCCCCCACAAGCTCAAATATGTAATTTGTTTTTAAATCGGACCTCAAATCGAGGTCCAAATCCCCATTTTTGTGAAAACCTAGGTTCTACCCAAAACACCCAATTTTTCCCATGAAAATAATTAATTTGAAGTTGAAATCATGTTAAAAGATGTTAATGATTGAAGAAAACTAGTTAAAAATGACTTACAATTGATTTGGAGAAGAAAGGTTATTTGAAAAATTACCTCTTATGTTTTTGTAGTTTTGAAAAGTGAAAAATAAATGAAAAGTCCTTTTAAGTATACCCTCTCAGACCCTCTATGCGGACAGCATAAAGAGGATTGCGGTCGCTGAGATCCACCGCGGACCGCAAGAAATCGAGCGCGGCCGCGGAGGCTTGGCCTTGCTCACTGCGGGCCGCACGAATCCCACCGCGGTCGCGGAGTCCCCACCGCGGTTGCGAAGTTTCCACCGCAGATCGCGAGATCTGGCTTCAGGGACCTGCAACTTCTATGAATCTGCAACTTTTTCTTAAGTTCAAAACTTGCCGAAACACATCTGAAACACACTCGAGCCCTCGGGGCTCCTAACCAAACACATGTACTAACTCAACAACATCATACGAACTTATCTGTGCGATCAAATCGCCAAAGTAACCTCAATAACAATGAATCAAACCTCAAAATCAAGAACCTTTTCTCAAACTTCATCAAGTATCAAATTTAGCAATTTAGGTCCGAATCACGTCAAACGATGTACGTTTTTAACCAGCCTTTATGGAAATGAATTAAACCATATATAAGACTTGTACCGGGTGCCGGAACCAAAATACGGGCCTGATACTATCTCTTTCTAATCAAACTTCATTTCAAATTTTGACCGAAGTCAAATTTACGGATCTGGGTCCGTTTGCCAAAAATATTGACCGAAGTCAAATTTATTCATTTTACAGTCAAAACTTATCATTTTTCACAACATTTCATATTTAAGCTTTCTGGCTATGCGCTCGAACTGTGCACGCAAATCGATGTGACTCTAAATGAGGTTTTCAAGGCCTCAGAACATGGAAGTTTTGTTTTAAAACAAGTGATGACCTTTTGGGTCATCACATTCTCCACATATAAAACAACCGTTCGTCCTCGAACGGATAGAAGAAGGAAGTACCTAATTCGGGGAAAAGATGGGGATAACGGCTCCGCATATCGAACTCGGACTCCCAGGTCAATGCCTCAGGAGGCTGACCTCTCCACTGAACACGAACAGAAGGAAAACTCTTCGACCTCAACTGACAAACCTGTCGGTCTACAATAGCTACCGGCTCCTCCTCATAAGACAAGTCCTTGTCCAACTGGGTAGTTCTGAAATCTAACACGTGGGATGGATCGCCGTGATATTTCTGAAGCATGGATACATGAAACACTGAATGCACGGCTGATAAGCTCGGCGGCAACGCAAGTCTATAAGCCACTTCTCCCACTCAATCAAGAATCTCAAACGGACCAATGAACCCAGGGCTAAGCTTGCCCCTTTTCCCAAATCTCATCACGCCCTTCATAGGCGACACTCGGAGCAATACCCGCTCTCCCACCATAAAAACCACATCTCGAGCCTTGCGGTCTGCATAACTTTGTTGCTTGTACGGAGCTGCACGAGGCCTATCCTGAATAATCCTGACCATGTTCAAGGCCTCCTAAACTAGATCTGTACCCAACAATCGAGCCTCTCCCGGCTCAAACCATCCAACCGGACATCGACACTGCCTATCATGTAAAGCCTCATAAGGAGCCATATGGATACTCGACTGGTAATTGTTGTTGTAGGAAAACTCTGCTAAAGGCAAAAACTGATCCCACGAGCCTCCAAAGTCAATGACACAAGCTCGGAGCATATCTTCTAAAATCTGAATAGTTTGCTCGGAATGCCCGTCTGTCTGAGGATGAAATGCTGTACTCAACTCAACCTGATTGCCCAACTCTCACTTAACTGCTCTCCAGAAATGCGAGGTAAACTACGTACCTCGGTCCGAAATGATAGATATAGGCACACCATAAAGACGAACAATTTCCCGGATATATATCTCAGCTAACCTCTCAGATGAATAGGAGACTGCCACAGGAATGAAATGCGCTGACTTGGTCAGCCTATCACAATGACCCATACTGCGTCAAACTTCCTCCGAGTCTGCGGGAGTCCAACAATGAAATCCATAGTGATCCGTTCCTTCTTCCACTCGGGAAGCTCTATCCTCTGAAATAAACCACCGGGCCTCTAATGCTCGTACTTAACCTGCTGACAATTCAAACACCGAGCTACATGTGCAACAATATCCTTCTTCATTCTCCGCCACCAATAATGTTGCCGCAAATCCTGATACATCTTCGCGGAGCCCGGATGAATAGAGTACCGGGAGCTATGAGCCTCCTCTAAAATCAACTCTCGGAGCCCATCCACATTAGGCACACAAAGTCGACCCTGCAATCTCAAAACACCATCATCATCTAAGGTATCCTGCTTAGCACCTCCGCGCTGTACCGTGTCTCTAAGGACACACAAATAGGGATCATCATACCGCCGATCATGTATACGCTCCAATAAAGAAGAACGAGCGACCATGCAGGCCAATACACAATTAGGCTCAGAAATATCCAACCTCGTGAACTGATTGTCCAAATCCTGAACGTCCAAAACCAGCGGTCTCTCACCGATCGGAATATAAGGAAGACTGCCCATACAAACTGACTTCCTACTCAATGCATCAGCCACCACATTGGTCTTTCCCGGATGATACAAGATACTGATATCATAATCTTTCAACAACTCCAACCACCTCCTCTGTCTCAAATTCAACTCCTTTTGCTTGAACAAATACTGAAGACTCTTTTGATCCGTGAACACCTCACATGCCACGCCATATAGATAATGCCTCCAAATCTTCAATGCGTGAACAATGGATGCCAACTCCAAATCATGAACTGGATAGTTCTTCTCATGAATCATCAACTATCATAAAGCATAAGAAATGACCTTGCCATCCTGTATCAACACTGCACCATGCCCAATACGAGATGCATCACAATAAACTATATAAGGCCCACACCGGTGCTGTAGTCAGAGCTATATTGAGCTTCTGGAAGCTCGCCTCACACTCGTCTGACCATCTGAACTGGGCACCCTTCTAGGTTAACCTAGTCATCGGGGCTGCGATAGATGAGAACCCCTCCATGAACTGACGGTAGTAGCCTACCAATCCCAAGAAACTCTAAATCTCTATAGCTGACGATGGTCTAGGCCAGTTCTTGACTACCTCAATCTTCTTCGGATCAACCTGAATATCTTTTGCCAATACAACATGACCTAGAAATGCAACTGAACTCAACCAGAACTCACACTTCGAGAACTTAGCATATAACTGACTATACCTTAAGGATTGAAGAACCACTCTAAGATGCTGCTCGTGCTCCTCTCGGCTGCCAGAATATATCAAAATATCATCAATGAAGACTATCACGAACGAGTCCAAATAAGGCCTAAACACTCGGTTCATCAAATCCATAAAATTTGCTGGGGCTTTGGTCAACCCAAATGACATGACTAGGAACTCATAATGCTCGTACCGAGTGCGGAAAGCTGTCTTAGGGACATCAGATGCCATAATCCTCAACTGATGGTAGCCAGATCTCAAATCAATCTTTGAGAACACCTTGGCACCCTGAAGCTGATCAAACAAATCTTCGATCCTCGGCAATGGATACTTATTCTTGATTGTAACCTTGTTCAACTGCCGATAATCAATACATTCTCATCGATCCGTCCTTCTTCTTAACAAACAACACCAGCGCACCCCAAGGCGAAACACTGGGTCTAATGAAACCCTTCTCAAGAAAGTCTTGCAATTGTTCCTTCAACTCTTTCAACTCAGGCGGGGCCATACAATACGGCGGGATAGAAATGGGCTGAGTGACCGGAGCCAAATCAATGCAAAAATCAATATCCCTGTCGGGTGGCATACCCAGAAAGTCTGAAGGGAAAACATCAGGAAACTCTCGAACAACAGGCATAGAATCAATAGAGGGAAAATCGGCACTAGAATCACGAACATATGCCAAATAGGCCAAACACCCCTTCTCGACCATACGCCGACCCTTCACATAAGAGATAACACTATGGGTGGAATAACCAGGAGTCCCTCTCCACTATAAACGAGGCAAACCCGATAAAGCTAAGGTTACAATCTTGGCATGACAGTCCAAGATAGTGTGATAAGTTGATAACCAGTCTATCCCCAATATAACATCAAAATCGACCATGTCTAGAAGCAACAAATTCACACGAGTCTCAAGACCCCCAATCACTACAATACAAGAATGATAGACTCCATCTACTACAATAGAGTCACCCACCGGTGTAGACACATAAATAGGAATACTCAATGAATCACTAGGCATGACCAGATACGGTGCAAAATAAGATGACACATACAAGTAGGTAGACCCTGGATCAAATAACACTGAAGCATCTCTATCACAAACCAGAATAGTACCTGTAATGACTGCATCTGAAGCCTCAGCCTCAGGCTTAGCTGGAAGGGTGTAACATCTGGGTTGAGCTCCACCACCCTGAACTACATCTTTGGGACGGCCTGCAGCTGGATGGCCTCCACCTCTGGTGGCCTGAGCTCCACCTCTAGTACCTCAACCTCCACCTCTAGCTCCTCTACCCCCACCTCTAGTTGGTTGGGCGGGTTGTGGAACACCTGGTGCTTGTACCATAGCACGAGAACCCTGATGCTGAGAGCTACTCATTGCTCTAGGGCAAAACCTGGCAATGTGACCCATATCACCACAAGTGTAATAAGCCCTCGGCGGCTGAGACTGCTGGCCCTGACGGCCTGAATGACTACCCCAAAAACTCTGAAGCGGCGGTGCACTGATAGAAGCATGTGGTGCACTATGGGACTGCTGATCGGGATACTGCTTCTGGGGACCATGACCACTTGAAGTACCATGAGAAACCTATAGCGCTGACTAAAAGGGCCTAGGAGGATGGCCTCTACCATATGAATCTCGACCTCCGGATGCGGTACCACTGAATTGCCCTAAATGACGGGGCCTCTTGTCTAACCCATGTCCGCCTCCCTATGAAAGAACTATCTTAACTCTACGGGACATATTGGCCACCTCCTGAAAAGTAATCTCACTCCCAGCCTCTCTAGCCATCTGAAGATGAATCGGCTGGATAAGACCGTCAATAAACCTCCTCACCCTCTCTCTCTCTCAGTGGGGAGTATAATGAGAGCATGGCGAGCTAAGTCGATGAACATGGTCTCATACTGGGTAACAGTCATGGATCCCTACTGGAGGCGCTCGAACTGCATCCGATAAGCCTTTCGCTGAGTAACGGGGAGAAACTTCTCCAGGATCCGGCTAGTCTCGCTAAGCAATAAACCCTCCACCAAGTCTTGGCGGATCCAGACAAGCAAAATGTAGCAAAATTGACCCCATTGGTCTCAACAATCCCCATGTTCCTAAGAACCTTGTGGCAGCTATCTAGATAATCATGGGGATCCTCAGTAGATGCACCGCTGAAAGTAGAAGTGAAGAGCTTGGTGAAACTATCCAGTCTCCACAAAGCATCGGCGGACATAGCCGTTCTATCACCGGTCTGAGATACCACTCTCGGCTGTACTGCTCCAACTGGTTGAACTGTTGGAGTCTGAATTTGAGGAGCTACCTGCTCCGGGGTGCGAGTAGCAGGAGTCTGGGCCCCTCCTCTAGCGTGAGAGACGGTTGGTGCTACAGGAAGCAAGCCTGCTCGGGTGACACTCTCCATGAGGACCACTAATCGGACCAGAGCATCCTGAAGAATTGGGGCAGAAATAAACCCCTCTAGGACCTGAGCTGGGCCCACCAGAACTGTTGGAGCCGGAACCTTCTCATCAAAATCAACCTGAGGCTCCATCACTGGGGCTGCTGCTCGGGGCTGAGATCTGCCCCTACCTCGGCCTCTAACATGGCCTCAGCCTCACCCTTTTCCCCTCGTAGGAGCGGCTGCTGGGGGCTCGGGCTGCTGAGCAGAGGATGAGGAAGCGCGTGTTCTTGTCATCTGCGAAAAAACAGAGTAGAAGGTCAATTAGCATTGAGAAACAAAATCGCATGATAGGAAAGAATAAATGTGAAGTATTTCCTAACTCTGTAGCCTCTGGGGGATAAATACAAACGTCTCCATACTGATCCCTCAGACTCTACTAAGCTTGTCTGTGAACTGTGAGACCTATGTAACCTAGAGCTCTGATACCAACTTGTCACGACCTGGATTTCCCACCCTCGGGAGTCGTGATGGAGCGCACTAGTGGGAGCTAGGCAAGCCAAACCTTAACTACCCACTACACTTTCATATTGCTTCATTTAAACAAACACAAGGCGATAACATGATAACAATGGAATTTTAAGTAAATAAGCGGAAGTCAACAATTAAATATCTTAAATCTACGTCTATTACAACTTTTAAAACCTCAAATACCCAAAAGCCGGTGTCACAGTGTCACAGACTGTATAAGAGTTACTACATACAAGGTCTGAAGAAAATACAATACACTATTTCTGAGCAAAGGAAAAAGAAACAGGAAATAGAGATAGAGGGAGACGCCAGGGCCTGCGGACGCCTGCAGGTCTACCTTCGGTCTTCGAGTGGACTGAAGGGAGCCCTCCAACTACTATCCAAAAGCTGCTCCTGGATCTGCACACAATGCAGAGTGTAGTATCAGCACAACCGACCCCATGTGTTGGTAAGTGTCTGGCCTAACCACTGCGAGGTAATGACGAGGCTAAGACCAGACTCCAAATAAACCTGTGCAATTATATAATATATAGTGGAAATATAAACAGGTAATAACAGTTTAAAAGGGAGGGGAAACATGCTTCGGGGAAACATATCAATTCTATCGGAAACTTAATAAAGCATGAAAGAACACTCGATGTCTACAATCAGAACAATGACAATACTGTTGCAGCGCCCAACCCAATCCCTTATCATTTAACATTGTTGCGGCACACAACCCGATCCAATATAATATTTGTTGCGGTGTGCAACCCGATCCAATATATCATATGTTGCGACGTGCAACCCGATCCAATATAATATATGTTGCGGCATGCAACCCGATCCAATATAATATCTGTTGCGGCGTGAAACTCGATCCAATATAATATCTGTTGCGGCGTGCAACCCGATCCAATATAATATCTAAAAATGTTGCGGCGCGCAACCCATTCCAAATATACAGTCAGAAATCATAAATACTCGTCCCGGCAAGGGATCAAGCAACCCGATCCAATATAATATCTGTTGTGGCATGCATCCCGATCCAATATAATATCTAAAAATGTTGCGGCGCGCAACCCGTTCCAAATATACAGTCAGCAATCATAAATACTCGTCCCGGCAAGGGATCAATAATAGACTACACTATCCCAACAAGGGAACTCAATAGTACAAGTATATATGTCCCGGCAAGGGAGAAACAACCATAACCAAACTTGTTCCAATATCTAACTATCTCAACTATAACTCAACTAGTTTCAACATCTAACTACCTCAGCTATAACAAAACTTGTTACAACACCTAACTAACCAGCTATAACTAAACTTGTTACAACACCTAACATGAAGAATCATCAACCTAAGCATCTGTAGTATCAATTAAGAGCACAATGCAAGGGAACCTCAACTCAACAATAACCCGTCAAGGGGGCAACACAATGATCTCTTCTCTTTCTCACTTTTACTTCACAATTCACTTCGCAACTCGAGCCAATGCTCTAGAGTTTCGATTATCACTTATACTTTCACAATTCTCTATACAACTGGAGCTAACGCTCCTCAATGTTCGTAGGTCACAACTCTTTCCACAAATTTACACAACAAATAGAAATCTTCACCAAGGCATGAATAATACAACGAGATCATGAAAATCACAAGATAAGACTCACAGTCATGATTGACACCAACGCATACATACTCGTCACCATGCCTATACGTCGTACTCAGCAAGAAACAAATAGCAAATAGGACACAACTCCTAATCCCTCAAGCTAAGGTTAGACCAAACACTTACCTCGATGCAACGAACACAATTCAAGTCTTAATTACCGCTTTACCTCTTGTTTCCACCACCAACTCGCTTGTATCTAGCCACAATTTGCTTAACAATATCAATAAATGCTAAATGAACAATTCTAATGCATGAAAATAGGTTTTATAAAGATTTCCCCAAAAAGTCAAAAATCGACCCCGGGCCCACTTTGTCCAAACCCGAAATTCGGACCAAAACCCAATTAACCATTCCCCCACGAGCTCAAATATGTAATTTGTTTTGAAATCGGACCTCAAATCGAGGTCCAAATCCCCATTTTTGTGAAAACTTAGGTTCTACCCAAAACACCCAATTTCCCCCATGAAAATAATTGATTTGAAGTTTAAATCATGTTAAAAGATGTTAATGATTGAAGAAAACTAGTTAAAAATGACTTACAATTGATTTGGAGAAGAGAGGTTATTTGAAAAATTGCCTCTTATGTTTTTGGGGTTTTGAAAAGTGAAAAATAACTGAAAAGTCCGTTAAAATATACCCTCTCAGACCCTCTCCGCGGACCGTATAAGAGGATTGCGGTCGTGGAGATCCACCGCGGACCGCAAGAAATCGAGCGCGGCCGCGGAGGCTTGGCCTTGCTCACTGCGGATAGCACGAATCCCACTGTGGCCGCGAAGTTTCCACCGCGGACCACGAGACCTGGCTTCAGAGACCTGCAACTTCTATGAATCTGCAACTTTTTCCTAAGTTCAAAACTTGCCGAAACACATCCGAAACACACTCGAGCCCTCGGGGCTCCTAACCAAACACATGTACTAAGTCAACAACATCATACAAACTAATCCGTGCGATCAAATCGCCAAAGTAACCTCAATAACAATGAATCAAACCTCAAAATCAAGAACTTTTTCTCAAACTTCATCAAGTATCAAATTTAGCAATTTAGGTCCGAATCACGTCAAACGACGTTCGTTTTCAACCAAACTTTACAGAAATGACTTAAACCATATATAAGACCTGTACCGGGTGCAGAAACCAAAATTCATGCCCGATACCATCTCTTTCTAATCAAACTTCATTTCAAATTTCCTTAAAAATTTTCAGAAACAATTTCCTTTAAAAATTCATTACTCGGGCTCGGGACCTCGAAATTCTGTTTCAGACATACGCCCAAGTCCCATATTTTCTTACGGACCCTCCAACATCGTCAAATCACGGATCCGAGTCCGTTTACCCAAAATGTTGACTGAAGTCAAATTTATTCATTTTATAGTCAAAACTTATCATTTTTCACAACATTTCATATTTAAGTTTTTCGGCTACGTGCCCGGACTGCACATGCAAATCGAGGTGACTCTAAATGAGGTTATCAAGGCCTCAAAACATGGAAGTTTTGTTTTAAAGCTAGTGATGACCCAAAGGGTCATCACAGTAGGGGCAGGGCTCAACCTAGAGCTCGAGCAGCAGCACCAATAACGGATCCTCAAGTAGAGTTTGATGATAAGGTTCCAACTCAGATTGTGCCTGTCGGACCAGCTTAGGTCCCGAAGAGGTTCATCGCTACCCTAGTGCTTCAGGATGCTTTGGACCGTTTAGTGGGCCTTATGGAGAGTGTGGCTCAGGCCGGTACATTTCCTATGTTACCAGCCGTCTCTCAAGCTAGGGGAGGAGCACAGACTCGTTCTACTCACACTCCTGAGCAGATGGCTCCCCAGTTTCAGACTCCGGCAGCCCAGCTAGTTGCGATAGTTCAGCCGGGTGTTGCGGCACAGGTCGGGGATGGATCAGCTAGGTCTTCTGAGGCTTTATGGAGATTGGATAGGTTTACTAATCTTTTTCCAGTTCTCTTCAGTGGTACATCTTCAGAGGACCCCAAGACTATCTTGACAGCTGTCTTGAGGTGCTACAGAAAATGGGGATAGTGGAGACCAATAGGGTCATTTTGCTGCATTTCAGTTATCGGGTTTCGCCAAGAAATGGTGGAGGGATTATATGTTAACCAGACCAGCTGGGTCACCTGCTCTTACTTGGGACTAGTTCTCTCAGTTATTTCTTGAGAAGTTCCTTCCTATCACTTAGAGAGAAAGAGCTATCGTAGGCAGTTCGAGCGTATTCGGGGCACTATGACTATTACCTAGTATGAGATCCGCTTTAGGACTTAGCCTGTCATACTATTCTTGTTCTTCCTACCAAGAGAGAGAGAGAGAGAGAGAGAGAGAGAGAGGATGAGGAGGCTTATTGAGGGACTCGTTCATCCTATCAAGTTTCAAATGGCCAAGGAGACAGGGAGTGCGATTTCTTTTTAGACGGCTGCCAATGTCTCCAGGCAGATCGAGGATGTTCTTTCACAAGAGAGAGAGAAAAGGGTCAAATAAGAGGCCTCGTCATTTCGGTGGTTTTAGTAGTGCCTCATCTGGAGGCAGGGGTACTTTTGGTAGGGGCCATCCTCCCAGGCCATATCAGTCAACGCTTCAGGCATCCCACAGTGCTTCAAGGAGTTGTGGTCCTTATGTGCCTCATTCTGGGCAGCTAGCCTATAGTGCACCACCATCACCTATTAATGCTCCTCCTATTCAGAGTTATTAATGTGTTCATCCGGCTTGTTCGGGCCAGCCTTAGTTTTAGCAAACATAACACCAAGATAGATGTTATGAGTGTGGTGGTTTTGGGCATATCATGAGGACTTGTCCTAGATTATTGGGCGGCCGTCACTATAGAGTTGTCGTGCTATGATTCTAGCGCTGGTTACATCACCACCCAGGTTTAGGGAGCCAAAGGTAGAGGTCAGACTATTAGGGGTGGAGGTCAGACCGCTAGCGGTGGAGGCCATCCAGCAGGAGGCAATCCTAGGGATGTAGTTTAGGGTGGTGGGACCCAGACCCGATGCCATGCCTTTCTAGCCAGTTCTGAGGCTAAGTTATCTGACGCAGTTATCATAGGTATGATTTTCGTTTGCAGTAGAGATACCTCAGTTCTATTTGATCCGGGTTCTACTTATTCGTATGTGTCATCCTACATATTCCTATGTGTCATCCTATTTTGCTTCATATCTGGTTGTGCCTAGTGATTCTTTTATTGCTCCTATGTATGTGTCCACACCTGTGGGAGATTCTATTATTGTGGATCGTGTCTATTATTCATGTGTGGCTGTTATTAGAGATCTTAATACTAGTGTAGATCTTATACTTCTCGATATGGTTGATTTTGATGTCATTTTGGGTATGGATTGGCTGTCACCTTATTATGATATACTGGATTGTCACGCCAAGATGGTGACCTTAGCCTTGCCAGGGTTGCCTCGATTAGAGTTGAGAGGGGCTCCTGGCCAGTCTACCAGCAAGGTTATCTCTTATATGAAGGCTCGACATATGGTCAAGAAGGGGTGTTATCACAACCCAAACTTGGGGGCGAGACCGGCACCTGGTGCCTCACCTACCCTTGCGTACCAACTTGCGACTAAGGGATGCTGAATATATAATGTCATACTTTGGCCAAGACAATAGCGAATTCTGACTAAGCATCAATATAATGCTAGGCCGACAAGGCCGTTATAACTACCTCAGCTGGAAAACCAACAAAATATATACTGCACTAACTGACAGGATATGTCTACAAGCCTCTACTAATAGGTATAATGTGATTGGAACAAAGCCACAGTCTACTCATAACATATATAAATATATATACAAGATGTACACATAGCTCTAGACCTGGAAACTCTGAAGGGTATGGAGCTTACCGATCAATCTGAACTTGGGCAATACCTAATGAGGAGGTATACCCGTCTATCTGTCTGAACCTGCACGCATGAAATGCAGCGCCCCCAGAAAAAGGGACATCAGTACGAGATAATGTACCGAGTATGTAAGGCAATATACTAAAATCTGAACTGAACTGATAATATAATAACTGAAAGCAACTGGGACTCAAAGATAATATGAAGATATGCTCATCTACTGATACTGACTCAACTCTCTCAATATAGTGCGTAAAATAGATGTACGGCCATATAAGGCTCGGTATATATATATCTGTTCTACCGTAGTAGGATCACTCATAGGTGCTCGACCATACTAGGCTCTGTATCACGGCCAACTGGGCTCTCTCATAGGCGCTCAGTCACAGTAGGCTCGGTATATAACTTACCATCTGATAAGAGGTTGCCCAATAGGGGCCTGCCCATCGATTATAACTCGACGGTAGTGAAAATACTTTAATAATGTATATATAAAGTCTCTGCTCTCTTGACTGGAAGAAGAAAACACTCAATTGAATATGAAGTCCTGATAAGGAGAATATTGTAACTTACAAAACTAGGAAAATATGCATAACTTGCAAGACTAGCAAAATATACGTAAATTCCGGGATATGAATTTTTCTTTATACCTCGTCATCAAACTTGTGTAGTGACGCGATCATGATAAAATGAAGGAAAAGCTTAGCCTTAACATACCTGAGCCGATTTTCTTGACAATCCCTCTAACAAACATCAATCGCGACAACACGTAACGGCAGATCGGAGTAAGAAAAAATCCGTATAATATTCTTTGGAAAGATTGCACCGTACTTCCTTAGAATTACAAAATCTCGTTGCTATTACACATTATAATTTCGTATGAAAATGTTTTGCTGCATAGGGTTGTTACCTTAAATGAATTTTGGAATCCATCTCTTAAAGACTTAAAGTCTTATACCTTAGTAATGAATTTTTGGAATCCATCTCTTGAAGACTTAAAGTCTTATACCTTAGTAATGAGTGTGGACCCCACTAAAGTAATGACTAGACCTCCTAAATGCTCAAAATGTGACATTTAAGCAATGGTTAATGACACTCAAATAGGATAAGGGGCTGCCACTTTGGGGGGCCTTTTCCATCTTTATCCAGTTAATTCTTTAATTAATTGGGTAATATTCCACTACTCAATAATTAATCAATTACCCATATAATTAAGAATTACCTCAAATTACTTAAAATACTACTCATATTAACATATTTGATATATCATACCATCATGGTCATGTGGTACCTTGTATGACACTAGTCAATAAATAGTGGGTATAATATCCCGGGTCGTATTTTATTCTAAAATGTCAAACTTCGACAAAATTAACTTTCTTCGATTTTCTTACCTTCTCACCTTCACGAATTTACTCATCACTTGTTTGAAATTGCATAATACTTATAATCCCAAAATAAATCTCATTCCCGAACTTACATCGATTAACATATGACGAAGCTTTAACGTATGACGAACCTTTAAAGTACGAAAATGCGGAATGTAATATCTTATTGCCGGACTTTCATCAATTTACTTGTGGCATACTTTCATATACAAAAATATAGGGTGTAACATCATTCCCCCCTTTGGAACATTCGTCCTCGAATGTTGACTGATGTACTTATCATTTTTATAACTCATGTCTTACGAATACTTTAGTACTCTCCTTTCCATCTAGGTAACTATTTTGTGAATAATTCCAAAGTCCAGGGCATCCCATATTTAGGCCTCTGTCTCACACCACAGCTTGTTGTCGGAATCCTTCCAATCTCGTAATTGTTGGTACCTTTTATCAAGCGGTATGTACGTCCTTGTCTTTGTAGGTGTGCCTATGCGTCTCTTCTCTCCTTTTTCCTCCCACTTTTAGCCAATCTCTAGGTCTCACTTTAGGAACATATACAGAGCTTGATAAAATATTCCTCTAGGCATCTATATGTATACTGAAGTTCTTCCCTCTGTACTTTGTCGAACTTATGACTATTATTATATCTTATTTCATAGACCTGTTTATTCTTCTATATGACTTTACTACATCTAGGTAGGTCATACTATATCGTAACTCTTACCCTGGTTTTATTATTGTCGATGTCTGCTACCTAGTTCTTAGTTACTCTCTTGCTTCTTATCATAGATGTATAAATCCATGTCGTTTAATGCTCCCTTATTATTGTTCATCTAAAGGATGAAATCCTTATCCCCACTCATGCGTTATAACTTTATCCATCTATTGTCGATTCACCTTAATGTTGATCCATAATCTACCATTGATAACTTGACCTCTTATGTAACACTTCTGCTAGGGCTCACGTCTCATCGGGGACATCTGGAGTGAATCTAGGGGCGATACTATACTTTCATAACCGTATTTCATAGCGCTCCAATGTGATTCTATTCACGTGGCAATTCATGAAATCCCTTTTTTTTCTTTAAATCATTACTCAATCGAAGGCCCAAATGTCATCCTTTATTTGCCACAATTACATCCTCATTCTACTACCAGGGCAGCATTCCATTTCTTCTAAATGCTACTAGTCTTAGACTCCTATGAGTTCATTCAGGCTATACTGAGCTTTCTATAACACAGAGAAAACATCATATCTCTTATTATCATGGGCTTAATCCTGAGGACTTATCCATTCTCATCACCTCCTCACTTGCCCATTCTTATCCTTACTCATGTCTTCCTAAAACCTTGTCACTTTACCATACTTTAGCTTGCGACCTATACATATCTATTTATACTACTCGCAACATTCCTTCAATTGCTTGCACCATTGATTTTCTTGTGTTATTTTAGAACATCAAGCAAGACCTCACATCATCTTTAACTCTTCTTTACTCTCTTAACTAGATCTCTCGGTACCTAGAAACCATAGGATGGAAGAAATGACATTGTCGACGCCGCAATCGATACCGAATCCCAACGAGCCTTCTATCCGAAGTATGGACTATTCCCAACATTCTGCATCTGAATATCTCATACGTTGTTCACTTTTACCTTATCTTAAAATTTCGCATCACCTCTTTTATCTCTTTCATGACATCCTTTCCACATAGGTATAATTCATATTCGCGACTTGAACTTCTATTATAATACATGCACGTCTAGAGTATACATAATCCGTTAAGAGCTTCATACTGACTTCTTATAAGGCTAGTACTTTTCTAACTGGCTTTATCGTAGAGCTGTTATAGAATATGGCTACTTTACTATCTCTCTTGCACCTCTAATATTAGGAGCGATTCTGCAATGTCCTCAGTCATGAACTTTTGTCACGATTTCTATAATTTTCTGGGTCCAATAATCAGATTCCCAATTTACTTTATTGATGTAACTCTTTAGTTTCCTCTTACTTCTAATCAGCCTTTATGTAGGCTTAAGCTATCCTTCGATTTGCGTCTCATGGTTTTACTTTAGACTTTCATGGATGCTTTGGAATATCCAAGATACAGTCTTCTAATAATTCAATCCCTTGTCTATGACCTGGACTCAATTCTTTCTTTTAACTTATATCGGAGTCCCCTATGGTTGTATGATTGTCAACATATATGCTGCATAGATAATACTCCGAAATCTTACGTGCGTTCACAATGTAACTAACTCTGGATCATTGATCAAATAATTCCTTTCGTTCCTTCTCAGCTTCCTTTAAACGTAAGCTATTACTTTTCGTGGTCTTTCAGCATCCTTGTTGCATGCATACTTAGCTTATCTTAGTTCCCATGCATGTCGGAATTTTTGTGCAACTCATATGGTCTCGAATATTACTTTCAATTTTTTCCACATTCATTAACCACGGTAGGTTCCACTTTCCTTTGGAGTGCATACAATTTTATAGTGAGACTGTTTTTACATGATCATTTCCTCTTTAGGTCATTGTGCTAAGGTTGAAGCCTTGTTCTTTATTTCCTCAGCTAGTCCTTCGTTGTAGTACTTAGGGAGGATCTTCTAACTCTTGTATGGATGCAAGCTTATTACATCGTATACTCGACGAAAGTTTTGATGTTCTTTCTCACCTATATTTATCCTTAGTTACTTACCTCCACGCTCATGTGCTCGTAAAGTTGCTTCTGAACTGAAGGTTTGACTATTTTCCTAGTGAGACACTCTTTTATTTTCAGAAACATTCATACGGTACTTTTAAGTACCCCAACTCTTACCTGAATATTTCTCAAGTAGTACAATGACATTACTGCGAGGTTGAATTCACTATATTGGATTTTACTATGCTTATCTTGCATGATATGTAGGTTCGTCTGTAATCTCCTGTCTAGCCATAACTAGGCTCTTCCTGAATCAACTATTAACTACTTGTTGGCCCATTCTCATATCAATATTCCGCGTAATCTTTCTTGGGTTATTTCCTTTGTCTTAACTTACGTCCTGCACTAGCTTCTTATCTGTCAATAACATCTCGGGCAGGAACCCTTACTTCCTTTTCTTGACGTCGTGCTTGCACAATATTCTAGAATAGTAGCATATCTGTAGGATTTGGATAAGTGAAATCTCATTCCTTTTACAGTTTTTTATCGCATTCTTCCTTTACCATTCCATAGTCACTAGAACCACTTAATTCTGACTTAATGCCACATCACTCCATATTCCCTCCTTTAGGGGAGTATAAGAGTTTAAGCTACGAGTATCTACCTATAGATGTATTACCTCTTCATCTTTGGCATCTTTTCATATTATCGATGACCTTTACTCACCTTGCAGCAATCCTTATTGCTTAGTGTAGTGAAGCGTCTGCCTAAATGATCATTCTCTGAATTACTTATGAATCTTCTTCTGTTGTCTATTCTATTACCGCCGGAACACAATCTCTGAATTTCTCACGATGCCGACTATTATCAAATTACTCAGTCCCTAATTCATGTTTCACATCTTACTCATAATGCTTCATTAACTCTCTTATTATTTCCCGCTAACATCTATGTTTATCACTTTATTCTAAAAACTCGAACAAGACATTCTTTTGCTTTTAGCTCCCCTTGCTCCATCCATTGGCTCTTCGAATTTCCAAACATTCTTTCTCTACAGAGACGGGAGCCAAACTAAGGTAATATTTTCCCCTTCCAGGATTCCAGTGCATGTCTTTGTAGTACTCATATCTAGCTGTACTATGTTAGAGTGCACCATCTAGGTATCTCACAAGGAGATCTATTAGCACCTTTGTAATATCCTTCGGAAGTGTCAACTAACGCAAACCATCCATCCTTCAATTTGGGTTACTCTAACCCCAGCCGGATCCTGCTATCCTGTCCTTCTCTTAAACCATATGCGTTAGCTCCGATAGGGCGTGGCTGAGATAGGTGTGGCCAACTGTACGTAGTAATTTGAGGTAATTCTTAATTATGTGAGTACTTGGTTAATTATTGGGTAGTGGCATATTACCCAATTAATTAAAGAATTAATTGGATAAAGATGGAAAAGACCCCCAAAAGTGGCAGCCCCTTATCCCATTTGAGTGTCATTAACCATTGCTTAAATGTCACATTTTGAGCATTTAGGAGGCTTAGTCATTACCTTAGTAGGTCCCACACTCATTACTATGGTATAAGACTTTAAGTCTTCAAGAGATGGATTCCAAAAAATCATTACTAAGGTATAAGACTTTAAGTCTTTAAGAGATGGATTCCAAAATTCATTTAAGGTAACAATCCTATGCAGCAAAACATTTTTCATACGAATTATAATGTGTAATAGCAATGAGATTTTGTAATTCTAAGGAAGTACGGTGCAATCTTTCCAAAGAATATCATACGGATTTTTTTTTACTCCGATCCACCGTTACGTGTTGTCGCGATTGACGTTTGTTAGAGGGATTGTCAAGAAAATCGGCTCAGGTATGTTAAGGCTAAGCTTTTACTTCATTTTAGCATGATCGCGTCATTACACAAGTTTGATAACAAGGTATAAAGAAAAATTCATATCCCGAAATTTACCTATATTTTTCTAGTCTCGCAAGTTATGTATATTTTCCTAGTTTTGTAAGTTACAATATTCTCCTTATTATATTCAATTGAGTATTTCCTTCTTCCAGTAAAGAGAGTAGAGAGTTTATATATACATTATTAAAGTATTTTCACTACCATCGAGCTAAAATCGATGGGCAGGCCCCTATTGGGCAACCTCTGATCAGATGGTAAGTTATATACCGAGCCTAGTGTGGCCGAGCGCCTATGAGCAAGCCCAGTTGGCCGTGATACATAGCCTAGTATGGTCGAGCGCCTATGAGCGAGCCTACTACGACAGAACAAATATATATATATACTGAGCCTTATAAGGGCGGACAACTATTTTACTCACTATATTGAGAGAGTTGAGTTAGTATCAGCAGATGAGCATATCTTTATGTTATCTTTGACTCCCAGTTGCTTTCAGTTATTATATTATCAGTTCAGTTCAGATTTTAGTATACTGCCTTACATACTCGGTACATTATTTCGTACTGACGTCCCTTTTTCTAGGGGCACTGCATTTCATGCATGCAGGTTCATATAGACAGACGGGTAGACCTCCTCATTAGGTATTGCTCGAGTTCAGCTTGATTGGTCAGCTCCATACCCTTCGGAGTTGCCGGGTCTAGAGCTATATGTATGTATGTATGTATATATATATATATATATATATATATATATATATGAGTGGACTGTGGCCCTGTTCCAATTACAGTATACCCATTAGTAGAGGCTTGTAGACATATCCTGTCAGTTAGTGCAGTATGTTGTGCTTGTAAGCCTTTTATGTATATTTTGTTGGTTTGCCAGTTGAGGTAGTTATGACGGCCTTGTCGGCCCAGCATTATATTCATGCTTAGTCAGCATTCGCTATTGTCTTGCAATGTGGCCCAGGGCCAAAGTATGACATTATATGTTCAGCATCCCTTAGTCGCAAGTTTGTACGCAAGGGTAGGTGAGGCACCGGGTGCCAGTCTCGCCCCTAGGTTCGGGGCATGACAAAAGTGATATCAGAGTAGTTCTTTCTTAGGGAGTCTACAAGTCGTGTCTAGTAGAGTCATGTTTATAGGTGTGTCGTGCACCAAACTTATAAGCAGGAGGCTACAAGGCATTTAGGACTGTCACTCTTTCTTCTTTCTTTATACCGTGTGGTAGAGCTTACTAATAAGAATTCAAATTTCGAACTTTTATTTTATTCATAATAAAACGATGCCTACATTCAGAAAGATGATCAATAAGAGATATAGCTGTGGAAGTGTTGAGTTAGAAGAACTCGATTTTGCATCTTACTTATGATGAGTAAATGTAAGCTCTTCAGCAGATCATGCATGTATTAAAAGGTGTAAGGTTCTTGATATGGAGATTTAGGAAAAAAATACTTACCCACTCTTACAGTGGAAATTGGAAATTTTAAATTGGGATTTGATGGGCCATTTGAGCTCGAATTTTAGAGTTCTTGATATGTATAGACTCGGGGCGAGATAAGGAACCCGTTGATGTAAAAATTTCCGAGTTTCGATAAGTGGGCCCGGGGCTCGGTTTTTGCCAATTTCGGGATTTTCGACATTTTTCGATTGTTTTCGATTGGGTATTGTTTCCTTAGCCTATTGTGACGTATTCATTGTGGTTTTTGTCAAATTCGACGTGCGGTGAGGCCGATTTGAGAGGCAAGGGCATAGCGAGCTAGAGTTTTGGCCCGTTTGAGGTGAGTAGTGATTGTAAATGATGTCCTGAGGGTTTGAAACCCCGGATTGCACAACGTAGTACTATATTTTGGTGAGACGCATGCTTAATGGTGGGCGCGAGGTCGTTTACTATTGGGGATTGTGACTTGGTCCATCCCGATTGATGTTTCTACCACGTATTTGACTGAGACTTAATTGTTTTCATCATGACTTGGGCTTATTGCCATATTTGGGCTTCGTGCCGACTATTTGAATCCTTCGTGGACTTTTATCACTATTTCCTCACTATTTTGACATACTACTTGAACTCAGTCCTATTGATTTACACTGTTTACAAACTCAGCCACTTTTACTTGAATTTGAGACTTAAATGATCTTTCAAATGTTGTTTGGGATGAGCACTACTGTTTTACTGATGCCTAAGGGGCTTGTGATGATTTCTGGATTGAGTGAGGTCGAGGGCCATATGTGAGGACATGCTGAGTGATATGAGATACTTTCTATGCCACGAGATGGCTTGAGTGATGTGAGGCCGAGTGCCGAGTGATGTTGCCACGAGATGGCTTGATATAGCGTTTGGGCCGTAAGGGGCCCCTCCGGAGTTTGCACACCCACAGTGAGCGCGGGTACCCATTATGATCTTAGAGTGAGCCCTAGGGGATGATACTGTTCTGAGTGATTGATACTGAGCCCGAGGGGATGATACTGTACTGAGAGTGAGCCTGAGGGGCTGATACTGTTCTGAGCGATATACTATGCTCGAGGGGCAGATTTCTACTTGTTATTTACCTGTTAGATTACCTGTTTTACTTGTTTTTAAAAAGGAATATCGTTTGATTTGTGCACTGATTTACTGCTTTAAGTGATTTTACTGCTTGATATAGAATTGCTTTGTGCCTTTACGTGTTTTCATACTTTCAGCCATTATTTATAATTATTACTCACTGAGTCGGAGTACTCACATTACTCCCTGCACCATGTGTCCAGATTCAGGCATCACATAGTCCGCTCCTAAGTGCTGATTCTCCCAGTTCAGGTAGTGATTCGGAGACTACAAGGTAGCGGTTGGTGTTTGCAGCCCCGTGCCTCCCTTATCCTATCATTTTCATGTTTGTAGAACTATTGTATCGGATTTAGTGTTCAGTAGACATGTATCCAGATTTCTTAGTTGCTCATGACTTGTGACACCCCGTTTTGGGCTGTGTTGGGATGGTTTCTACTGTTGTTATCGTTAATTTTGCAATTTATGGATATTATATCATGCTTTATAACTATTTATAGTATTCAACTATTAAGAGGTGTTCTGTTTGGTCTGGTTGGCCTTGTCTTCACAAGAGGTGCCATCGCGATCAGGTTCGGGAATTAGGTCGTGACAAGTTGGTATCAGAGCCTAGGTTACATAGGTCCCGCGAGTCATGAGCAGGTTTAGTAGAGTTTTGCGGATCGGTACGGAGACGTCTGTATTTACCCTCGAGAGGCTACAGAACCTTTAGGAAAAACTTCATATCCTTGAAATTCTCGTCGTGCGATTTTGTTGGTCTGAGAACTAAACTTCTGTATTCTATTCTCTCATAAATGGAGAGGACTCGTGCTACCGGATGAGGCGGACGACCACCAGTACCCCCCACTAAGGACACCAGAGGTCGTAGACGCGGTCGTGGTCGTGGTAGAGGTAGAGCAGCAAGGGCAGCACCTATTGATCCACCAGCTTCCCCAGCTCAGGACCAGGCTCTAGCTATGGATTCTCCAACAGCACCAGTTCAGGCACCAGCCGTGCCCACCGTGATTCCGGGTCTTCATGAGGCTTTGGCTCAGATCTTATCGGTTTGCATTGGCCTGGCTCAAGCAGTTTCAACTACCACAAGAACAACAAAGTCACGGGCCGAGGGAGGCAATCAGACCCCTGCTGCTCACATACCTAAGCAGGTAGTGCAGGGATTGCAGAAGCCGAGAGCACCTCTAGCTCAGCCGGTTGCACCAGTTCAGGAGTTCATAGTTCCAGCTATGCCAGACGATAAGCAGCATCGTCTCGAGAGGTTTGGAAGGCTCCATCCTCCTTCATTCAGTGGTGCTAAGGGCGAGGATGCCCAGGGTTTTCTCAACAAGTGTCAGCGGATGCTCCGTACGACAGGGATTCTTGAGTCTAGTGGTGTGGAATTTACCACCTTTTAGTTCACTGGGGCTGCCTTCACTTGGTAGGAGGCATATGAGAGGCGTAGGCCGGCAGGCGCAGCGCCTTTGACTTGGCAGGAGTTCTCCACTCTCTTCTTGGAGAAGTATGTACCGTAGTCCCGCAGGGAGGAGCTACATAGGAAGTTTGAGTGGCTTCGGCAGGGGGTATGACCGTGTCACAGTATGAGTCGAGGTTTTCTGAGTTGGCTCGTCATGCCATTTGGATGGTCCCGACAGATCGAGAGAGGATCAAGAGGTTTGTGGATGGCCTTTGTTACACCCCAAGTTTTCATACGTGAGAGTACATCGTAAGTCATTGATGTAAGCTCGGAAATGAGATTCTATTTGGAAGCAAATAAAGTAAGTTAATAATGTTACCTTGGAGGTTACAAATATTTAAGATCATGAATAACGATTACCAAGAGGGTTGGAAATCTTAGAAGCTAAACCAATTGAAGAAAATAAGTTTCGTCGAAAGTCGACAAGTTTCGAATGTTATAACATGTACTTTGGGGTGAGACTAGGGTTATTAACATGATAAGGAGGTTATTCTATGAGTTATTTTAGTCGTATGATATTCATTTTCTACATTTTGAAGGCAAGCAAGTTGTGGAACAAGAGTTGGCAAAGGTCATCACAAGTTACATTCATAAATTTGTTGAAATTTAGGTCAAATGTATCTGAGAATTTATCCAAATATACTTGGAATAATGGGGTGTTCTACCTACCAAATTGAAGCTCTACGAGTCTAGTTTCTAACGCATTAAACCGTTTGTCAATACGACATCGGAGTAGAGAGATATTCGCATTTTCGCGAGACCGCGCAAGCAGCTCCCAATGGGACCCACTTAGGCGGTGGTTGACCTACTTCAATTTATAAACGATTTGGACGCCTATTTTTGCTCATTTTTCAACTAAAGTTCGTCTCCAAACTTCTCCTAACCCTCCTAAACATATATCACAAGGGTTTGAAGTGATTCCAAAGTGATTACACCATATTTCAACATCAAAACTTAGTTCTAGTGAAGAACAACACCTCTTTGAGGTTGTGTTGTCATTGAGGATTGTTGTGGGATGTATTTGGATGAAATTCCAAGTTGTTGCTGCTGTCTAAGATTGAGTTGACTTGTTTGAAGAGTTGCTTCCAAATTTACGTAAACGAGCTACTAGCTTAAGTTATAGACTTAGCCTTTGCTCAGCACTGATTTTGAATCTCCTTATACTATGATAGATTGAGTTGACTTGTTTGAAGAGTTGCTTGGAAGGGATTAAGGACTCAACGGGTTTAAGGTATGTTAAGGCACTTTCTTCTTTCTTTTGGCATGGTCTAAAATGAAATGAACATAAACGATACGCTATTTCATAATGACTCTACTCCTAGCAACTAAGGTTGTCCATGTTGTTCTTTCCTTATAAAATTATTCTAAACAAGTGTGTATGATCCTTAAATCCTACTAAGGTTCATATTGATGGTAGGGATGTCCATAATGTTCTTAAGTCACTCCAAAAGGTTTAGAATGTGATTCCATGAGTCGAGCATGCATTATGTATATTATCTATTTTACTCTACCGAGCCGCGCTATAGTCGGCCGGGTACGACACCTATTGTGCAACCACTGATCAGTTGGGTTTACCGAGCTCCACGTGGCCGGGTACGATTCTACCGAACCTTATGATGGTCGGGTACGCTTTTACCGAGTCCTCTTTGAGGCCGGGTACGATATGATGATGATGATGCCCACAGAGGCGAATGTTTTAAAAAGTTTATGTATATATATGTATTATGCATTTCATATCAGTAACCCCCAAAGGCACTCTGATGTTACAGGTTGTATCTCCTCTATCTCTCTCTTTACATTACTGTTCTTGTTTATGCTTTCCTGCCTAACATACTCGGTACTTTATTCGTACTGACGTCCCTTTTGCCTGGGGACGCTGCATTTCATGCCCGCAGGTCCCGATTGATAGGTTGACAGTCCTCCTAGTAGGCTATCAGCTCAGCGAAGGTGTTGGTGCACTCCACTTGCTCCGGAGTTGCCTATTTGGTCAGTATGCTTTGGATATGTATTGATTGATATGGCGGGGCCCTGTCCCGACCTTTATGATTTTATGTACTCTTAGAGGCTTGTAGACATATGTCAGGTGTATGGATAATTGTATGGCCTTGTCGGCCTATGTTTCGAGTTTACTAATGGTCATGTCGGCCTTATAGGCCCGTATGTCACATATATTAGTTTGTATATCATGTTGGGTCTTCATATGTTGACTATTCCCTTATGTTTTATTCTTGTTATCTCAGGACGAGTTTTCTAGCTCATTTACTCATGATAACATGATAAGAAAGATATGTTACGTTGGTACTCGGTTGAGTAAGGCACCGGGTGCCCGTCGCGGCCCTTCGGTTTGGGTCGTGACAGAAGTGGTATCAGAGCAGTTCTGTCCTAGGGAGTCTACAAGCCGTGTCTAGTAGAGTCTTGTTTATGGGTGTGTTGTGCACCACACTTATAAGCAGGAGGCTACAGGGCATTTAGGTCTGTCACTCTTTCTTCTTACTCTAGATCGTGCAGTAGAGCTCAGTTGTAAGAATTCAAACTCCTAAATTCGACTTTAGTCATAATACAACGATACCTACTTCCACAAAGATAGTTGGTAAGAGATTACATGTGGATGTGAAAGAGTTGAGTCAGAGGAACTCGATTTCACATCATACTTATGATGAGTAAATATGAGGTCTTCAACAGATCGTGTGTGTACTAAGATGTGTATGCTTCTTAATAAGGAGCCTTAAGGCAAGGATATCTATTCACGAATATGGTGAAAATCTATGAGGGATTCAGAAGCTAGATACAAGTTTCAACAAGTAAAAGAAGTAAGGTGAAGAGGGGTACAAGGCACCCAAATAATGAAGATTATCAATATTTTCAAATCAGGCAGAGAAATATAAGCATTTTGGTACCTTCATCAATGACAGAGGTAAGTACAATTGGCCACACCCATCTCAGTTATGTTCTATGGGAGCTAACAAATATTATTTAAGAGAAAGATGGGATATCAGGATCCAGTTGGAGTTAGAGTAACCCAAAAATTGTGGATAGGTTGTTATCATTAACCAATGTTTCCGAAAGATGGTACAAATGTGGTAAAAGATATCCTTCTAAGACACCCAGATGGTGAACTCTAGAGTAGTACAATCAGATACGAATACTGGAATATTCAAAAATTTCAGAATATAGGCAGTGGGATCCTAGAAGGGACAAATATTTACCTTAGTATGACTCTAGCCCCGAGTAAAAAAAAAGAATGTTAGGCATTCTAATGAGATGAAGCTAGGGGAGCTTATAGGGAAAGAACTTTTTGTTGAAGTTTTCAGAATAAAGTGATAGACAAAAAGAATATTATCCGGAGAATAAGAAGAAAATAAATGAAGCATCATGAGTAAGATGTGATATAGGGGTGATAACAGTAAATCAAAATATGACACGATGACAGAGTCTATAGTCAAAGTGAAGGAAAATACAAGAGGTGACAAGCCTTAAGGCAATAAAAGAGTATAAGCCATAAAATCATATTTTTATTTCGAGAAATGAGTTGGTGACTTCAACGTGATTACCAGGAGGAAAGGTTAGACCCCAGAGTAATAAAAATCAGTATGGGCTGGTGAACAAGATAAAACCGAACATGAATTAGGGACCGGAGGATTTGATAATGGTCGACATCGTGAGAATTTCAAAGATCGTGCTCCAAACAATAATAGAATAGACAACAGACGAATAACCTTTAAAGGTTATTTAGGAAGTCGCTTACCTAAAGCAAGCACTCTGAGCAGAGTTAATCTTAAGGGACTAAATGTGCCAGTTACCGTAGGTGTCACCTTCGTGCGTAAGAAATTTAGTTATCCCTGGTACAGAAGGTTACCATAAGGTGATTAAGGTTCATTGATAATGTGAAAAGACGCCGAATATGAAAAGGTAAAACAAGTATAGGTAGATCGTCGTAGTACTAAATCTTAGTACTCCCCTGAAGGGGGGAATATGGTGTGATATGGTATTAAGTCGGAGTTAAGCGGTTCAGTTAACTATGGAATGGTAAAGGAAGAATGTGGTAAAAAGGAGAAAGGGATGATGTTGCATTTATTTAGTTCCTGCAGATAT
This sequence comes from Nicotiana sylvestris, assembly GCF_000393655.2. NCBI lineage: Eukaryota > Viridiplantae > Streptophyta > Magnoliopsida > Solanales > Solanaceae > Nicotiana > Nicotiana sylvestris. Next base: position 92,266,569 of record NC_091059.1, on the reverse strand, counting down.
TTTGCGAATCCAGAACATTATATAAGCACGACACCAGCGAGAGGCAGTAAAAGTTTCCGTCCAGGATGTTATTGATAAATAAGTATGAATGGACATTTGATACATCTGGAGCTAGTGGTGAGAGATAAGTTAAGACAAAGGATATATCCCAAGAGGGATTATGCAGAATAAATATATATATATATATATATATATATATATATATATATATATGAGAATGGACCAACGAGTAATTAGTAGTTGATTTAGGAAGAGCCCAGTTATGGCTAGACAAGAGGTCACGGATAAATCAATAGATCATGCAAGATAAATGTAGTGAACTGCAGCATAATGAATTCAGTCTCGCAGATACAAGATCGCAATCATTTGAAAAAAATTCAGATAGGAGTTGAGGCAATTAAAGGTACCACTTTTAAAGGTTTATGAAAATAAGAGAGAGTGTCACTAAGGAGACAATAAAAATTTGAGCTTAGAAGTAACCCTACGAGCACAAAGGCATAAATTTATGTAACTAAGGATTATTATAGGCAAGTAAGAATAACGAAAATTACCTTCGGGTGTACGATATATCAAGCTCGCAACTTTACAAGAGCCAGAAGGTCTCCCTAAGTACTACAATGAAAGACTAGTTGAGGAAATAAGGAAGAAGGTTTCCACCTAAGCATAGTGAGCTAGAGAGTAAATGATCCTGTAACAACAGTCTCACTACAATATTGTATACACTCCATAAGAAAGTGGCACCTATCATGGCTAATGAATGGTAAAAAAAGAAGCTATCAAAGGTGATGTTTGAGATCATATAAGGTACAAGAAATTATAGTATTCGTGGGCAAAAAGGACAAGCCAAGTATTCATGCAACAAGTGATAGAACGACCATCAAAAGTAATTGCTTACATTTAAGGACAACTGAGAAGGCACAAAAGGAAATTTATGGTGCTATCAAGTTAAAGGAAGGTTGGGAGTAGTATAAATAGATCGGTGTAGGTCCTAAGGTAAAGTATTGTAGAGCAACAAGGTTTTAGGTAGATAGGAGTAAGGATATGAAAAGATGAGTGAGAAGGTGACGAGAATATGTATGTCCTCGGGATTAAACCCATCAAAACAAGGGAGCTGATGATTTCCATATGAATAAAAAACTCTATACAGCCTGAATGAACCCAGAGGAGTCTAAGACTAGGTGCATTTAGAAGAGATGGAATGTTGCCCTGGCGGTAGAATAAGGGTGTAATTGTGATAGATAAGAGGATGATTCTTAGGCCTTTGATTGAGTAATGATTTAACGAGAAAGGGATTTCATTAATTGCACGGGATTAGAATACCCCCATAAGATGAATCGCGTTGGGATGCAATGAAATATGGTTATTGAAGTATAGTATTATCCCTAGGTGGATCAGGAAAATCACTTCAGATGTTCCCCAATAAGATGTGAGCCCTAGTGACAGTGTATTACGTAAGAGGTTGCAAGTTATCAGTGATAGATTATAGATCAACATTAAGGTGAATAAACAATAGATGGGTACAAGTTCCAAAGTATGAGATGAGATTTGTTTGTTATTCTTAAGATGAATAAAAATGAGGAAGCACTAAAGGACTTAGATTTATACATATAGGATAAGCAGCGAGAGAGTAACCTGGAGTTGGGTAGCAAGCCTCGGTAATTATAAAACGAAGTAAGTTTTATGGTATAGTATAACCTGCCTAGATGTAGTAAATCCATAAGGATAGATATGCAAGGCTATGAAACAAGAGATAGCAATAGTCTTAAGTTCGATAAAGTACCAAGCGAAAGACATCAATACACCTATAGATGCCTAGAGGGACAGCTTTTCATAATTCTGTATATGTTCATACGGTGAGGCTTATAGATTGGCTAAAAGATGGAGGAAAAAGGGAAGACGAGTCGCTAGGCACTCATATAAGGACACAGTCGTACATACTGCATGATATAAGGTAGCAAATGTTACGATGTTGGAAAAATTCCGACCACATGTCATGGCGTGACAAAGAGGCCTAAAAGGGGGGAATGCCCAAGCGTTTGGATTTATTCACAAAACTGTTGCTTAGATGGCAAGATGAACATTAAAGTATTCGTAAGAGCCATAGTTTATGAAATTGATAAGTGCATCAGTCAACATTCGAGGACGAATGTTCCAAAGGGGGGAATGATGTTACACCCCAAGTTTTCATACGTGAGAGTACATCGTAAGTCATTGATGTAAGCTCGGAAATGAGATTCTATTTGGAAGCAAATAAAGTAAGTTAATAATGTTACCTTGGAGGTTACAAATATTTAAGATCATGAATAACGATTACCAAGAGGGTTGGAAATCTTAGAAGCTAAACCAATTGAAGAAAATAAGTTTCGTCGAAAGTCGACAAGTTTCGAATGTTATAACATGTACTTTGGGGTGAGACTAGGGTTATTAACATGATAAGGAGGTTATTCTATGAGTTATTTTAGTCGTATGATATTCATTTTCTACATTTTGAAGGCAAGCAAGTTGTGGAACAAGAGTTGGCAAAGGTCATCACAAGTTACATTCATAAATTTGTTGAAATTTAGGTCAAATGTATCTGAGAATTTCTCCAAATATACTTAGAATAATGGGGTGTTCTACCTACCAAATTGAAGGTCTACGAGTCTAGTTTCTAACGCATTAAACCGTTTGTCAATACAACATCGGCGTAGAGAGATATTCGCATTTTCGTGAGACCGCGCAAGCATCTCCCAATGGGACCCACTTAGGCGGTGGTTGACCTACTTCAATTTATAAACGATTTGGACGCCTATTTTTGCTCATTTTTTCAACTAACGTTCGTCTCCAAACTTCTCCTAACCCTCATAAACATATATCACAAGGGTTTGAAGTGATTCCAAAGTGATTACACCATATTTCAACATCAAAACTTAGTTCTAGTGAAGAACAACACCTCTTTGAGGTTGTGTTGTCATTGAGGATTGTTGTGGGATGTATTTGGATGAAATTCCAAGTTGTTGCTGCTGTCTAAGATTGAGTTGACTTGTTTGAAGAGTTGCTTGGAAGGGATTGCTGCCCAAATTTACGTAAACGAGCTACTAGCTTAAGTTATAGACTTAGCCTTTGCTCAGCACTGATTTTGAATCTCCTTATACTATGATAGATTGAGTTGACTTGTTTGAAGAGTTGCTTGGAAGGGATTAAGGACTCAACGGGTTTAAGGTATGTTAAGGCACTTTCTTCTTTCTTTTGGCATGGTCTAAAATGAAATGAACATAAACGATACGCTATTTCATAATGACTCTACTCCTAGCAACTAAGGTTGTCCATGTTGTTCTTTCCTTATAAAATTATTCTAAACAAGTGTGTATGATCCTTAAATCCTACTAAGGTTCATATTGATGGTAGGGATGTCCATAATGTTCTTAAGTCACTCCAAAAGGTTTAGAATATGATTCCATGAGTCTAGCATGCATTATATATAGTATCTATTTTACTCTACCGAGCCGCGCTATAGTCGGCCGGGTACGACACCTATTGTGCAACCACTGATCAGTTGGGTTTACCGAGCTCCACGTGGCCGGGTACGATTCTACCGAACCTTATGATGGTCGAGTACGCTTTTACCGAGTCCTCTTTGAGGCCGGGTACGATATGATGATGATGATGCCCACAGAGGCGAATGTTTTAAAAAGTTTATGTATATAACCCCCAAAGGCACTCTGATGTTACAGGTTGTATCTCCTATATCTCTCTCTTTACATTACTGTTCTTGTTTATGCTTTCCTGCCTAACATACTCGGTACTTTATTCGTACTGACGTCCCTTTTGTCTGGGGACGCTGCATTTCATGCCCGCAGGTCCCGATTGATAGGTTGACAGTCCTCCTAGTAGGCTATCAGCTCAGCGAAGGTGTTGGTGCACTCCACTTGCTCTGGAGTTGCCTATTTGGTCAGTATGCTTTGGATATGTATTGATTGATATGGCGGGGCCCTGTCCCGACCTTTATGATTTTATGTACTCTTAGAGGCTTGTAGACATATGTCAGGTGTATGGATAATTGTATGGCCTTGTCGGCCTATGTTTCGAGTTTACTAATGGTCATGTCGGCCTTATAGGCCCGTATGTCACATATATTAGTTTGTATATCATGTTGGGTCTTCATATGTTGACTATTTCCTTATGTTTTATTCTTGTTATCTCAGGACGAGTTTTCTATCTCATTTACTCATGATAACATAATAAGAAAGATATGTTACGTTGGTACTCGGTTGAGTAAGGCACCGGGTGCCCGTCGCGGCCCTTCGGTTTGGGTCGTGACAGCCTTAACTATCATCTCCGTATTCTAATGACTAGAGAGAGTTTTGGGTATTTCATTTGAGGAGGTGGTTGATATCGCTCGTGAGATTGAGATGGCTCGCCGACAGGATAGAGAGGAGAGGAAGGCCAAGAGGCCTCGAGGTTCTGGCAGTTTCAGTGGTGCTCCGTCTAGGGGCCTGTTCCAGCATGGTAGAGGCCGTTCTTTCATGCCCGCTCAGTCGGCCCATCTCGAGTATCGTGGGGCATCTTCAGGCTGTGGTTATCATGGTTCTCAGCAGGGTCCTCCTTCACTCAGCGCCTTTCTAGCTCAGAGTTCATCTCGTACCCCGTTTGTTCAGGGTTCTTCCATGCCGGGTGGATCAGCTAGTCACTTCGGTGCGAGGGGTTCCCTTCAGTCCTATTCTCCAGCACATGGGAGTTGTTTTGAGTGTGGAGAGTTTGGACATATATGGAGGCAGTGTCCTCGTCGTGCTGCTAGTTCATCACAGCAGAGGGGTCAACCCTCGTCTTCTGCTCCAGTTACTTCAGCACCCGCCCAGCCAGTTAGGGGTGGAGGTCAGGCAGCCAGGGGTCGCTCCAGAGGTGGAGGTCGATCAGGCGGTGGCCAAGCTCGTTTTTATGCTATTCTAGGAAGATCAGATGCCATTGCTTCAGATGCTGTCATTACAGGTATTGTTTCAGTCTGCCACAGAGATGTCTCTGTCTTATTTTATCCCGATTCCAACTATTCTTATGTGTCCTCATATTTTGCTCATCATTTGGGTACGTTCCGAGGGTGTCTTGCTTTACCTGTCCACGTATCTACCCCAGTGGGCTATACTATTGTTGTAGACCATGTGTACCGGTCATGTGTTATGACTATTAGGGGTCTGGAGACCCGAGTTGATCTATTGCTATTGAGCATGGTGGACTTTGATGTTATTTTGGGCATGGATTGGTTATATCCATGTCATGCTATTCTAGACTGTCACGCCAAGACAGTGACTTTGGCTATGCCGGTTGTACCGAGGATCGAGTGGCGTGGTGTGACTGATTACGTTCCTAGTATAGTGATTTCTTTCTTGAAGGCCCAGCGTATGGTTGGAAAGGGTTGTCTTGCATATTTGGCGTTTGTGAGGGGTATTGGAGCTGAGACTCCTAGTATCGATTCCGTCCCATTTGTGAGGGATTTTCCCGATGTGTTTCCTACAGACCTACTGGGAATGCCTTCGGATAGGGATATTGATTTTGGTATTGACCTGGTGCCGGGCACTCAGCCCATTTCCATTACGCCATATTGTATGGCACCAGCAGAGTTGAAGGAATTGAAAGAACAGCTTTAGGATCTCCTAGACAAGGGGTTCATTCGGCCTAGTGTGTCACCTTGGGGTGCACCGGTTTTGTTTGTAAAGAAGAAGGATGGCACGATGAGAATGTGCATTGATTATAGGCAATTGAACAAAGTAACAATTAATAACAAGTATCCTTTGCCTCGCATTGATGATTTATTTGATCAGCTTCAGGGAGCAAGGTTGTTCTCTAATATCGATCTCCGTTCGGGCTATCACCAGTTGAAGATCAGGGATTTAGATATTCTTAAGACTGCTTTCAAGACTAGATATGGTCACTATGCATTTCTTGTCATGTCTTTCGGGCTGACCAATGCTCCAGCAGTGTTCATGCATTTGATGAACAATGTATTTCGACCTTATCTAGATTCGTTCGTTATTGTATTCATTGATGATATTCTGGTGTACTCGCATAGTCAGGAGGAGCACGCGGAGCATTTGAGAGTTGTATTGCAGAGATTGAGGGAGGAGAAACTTTATGCAAAATTCTCCAAGTGTGAGTTTTGGCTCAGTTTATTGGCTTTCTTGGGGCATGTGGTGTCCAGCGAGGGTATTCAGGTTGATCCGAAGAAGATAAACACGGTTCAGAGTTGGCCCAGACCATCCTCAGCCACGGAGATTCGTAGCTTTCTTGGGTTGGCAGGCTATTATCGCCGGTTTGTTCAGGGATTCTCATCTATCGCATCGCCTTTGACCAAGTTGACTTAGAAGGGTGTTTCATTTGTATGGTCAGATGAGTGTGAAGAGAGCTTTTAGAAGCTCAAGACAGCTTTGACCACAGCTCCAATATTGGTTTTGCCATCAGCTTCTGGTTTGTATACCGTATATTGTGATGCCTCGAGAGTTGGGATTGGTTGTGTATTGATGCAGGAGGGTAGAGTTATTGTTTATGCTTCTCGTTAGTTGAAGCCCCATAAGAAGAATTACCCTATTCATGATTTGGAGGCATTATTTGTATGGCGTATCTTGCGAGGTATTCACTGATCATCGCAGTTTTCAACATTTGTTCAAGCAAAAAGATCTTAATTTGAGGCAGCGGAAGTGGTTAGAGTTGCTTAAGGATTATGATATCACCATATTTTATCATCCAGGAAAGGCCAATGTAGTGGCTGATGCGTTGAGCCGAAAGGCAGTGAGTATGGGGAGTTTGGCATATATTCTAGTTGGGGAGAGACCCCTTGCAGTTGATGTTCAGGCTTTGGCCAATCGGTTTGTGAGATTAGATATTTCGGAGCCTAGCCAAGTGTTGGCTTGTGTGGTTTCTCTATCTTCCTTGTATGATCACATCAAAGAGCGCCAGTATGATGATCCGCATTTGCTTATCCTTAAGGACAAAGTTCAGCATGATGATGCCAGAGATGTGACCATCGGTGATGATGGTGTGTTGAGGATGCAGGGCCGGATCTGTGTGCCCAATGTGGATGGGCTTCGGGAGTTGATTCTGGAGGAGGCCCATAGCTCGCGATATTCTATTCATCTGGGTGCCGCGAAGATGTATCAGGATTTGAGGTAGCACTATTGGTGGATAAGAATGAAGAAAGATATTGTGGGATTTGTAGCTCAGTGTTGCAATTGTCAGTAGGTGAAATATGAGCATCAGAGTCCGGGTGGCTTGCTTCAGCAGATGGTTATTCCCGAGTATAAGTGGGAGAGGGTCACTATGGACTTTGTTGTTGGACTTCCACGGACTTTGAAGAAGTTTGATGCTATTTGGGTGATTGTGGATCAGCTGACCAAGTCGACACATTTCATTCCTGTGTGTACTACCTATTTTTCTGAGTGGTTGGCAGGGATTTATATCTGGGAGATTGTTCGGCTACATGGTATTCCGATTTTCATTATCTTAGATAGAGGTACTCAGTTTACTTCACAGTTTTGGAGAGCCGTGCAGAGGGAGTTGGGTACTTAGGTGGAGTTGAGCACAGTGTTTCATCCTTAGACGGACGGACAGTCCGAGCGTACTATTCAGATATTGGAGGACATGTTGTGTGCTTGTGTCATTAATTTTGGAGGTTCATGGGATGAGTTTTTGCCGCTTGCAGAGTTTGCCTACAACAACAGCTACCAGTCGAGTATTCAGATGGCTCCGTATGAGGCTTTGTATGGGAGACGGTGTATATCTCCAGTTGGTTGGTTCGAACCCGGCGAGGCTAGGCTATTGGGGACAGATTTTGTTCAAGATGCCTTAGAGAAGGTGAAGGTGATTCAGGAGAGGCTTCGTACAGCGCAGTCGCGTCAGAAGAGTTATGTGGACTAGAAGGTTCGAGATGTGTCCTATCTGGTTGGTGAGAAGGTCTTGCTGAAGGTTTTTCCCATGAAGGGTGTTATGAGATTTGGAAAGAAAGGGAAGTTGAGTCCGCGGTTCATTGGGCCTTTTGAGGTGCTTCGGAGGATTGGGGAAGTGTCTTATATGCTTGCCTTACCACCCATCTTGTTGGGCGTGCATCCGGTATTTCATGTTTTTATGCTCCGGAAGTATGTTGGGGACCTGTCCCATGTTTTGGATTTCAGCACAGTTCAGTTGGATGATGATTTGACCTATGATGTAGAGCCAGTGGCTATGTTGGGTCGTCAGGTTCGGAAATTGAGATCAAAGGATATAGCTTCGGTGAAAGTGCAGTGGAGAGGTCGGCCCATGGAGGAGGCTACCTGGGAGACCGAGCGGGAGATGCGGAGCAGATATCCTCACCTGTTTGAGGCTTCAGGTATGCTTCTTAACCGCTCGAGGACGAGCGTTTGTTTAAGTTGGGGAGGATGTGACGACCCGACCTGTCGTCTCATGAGTTACCGCTCCATTTTCCCCATTTCCAGCTTCTTTATGCTTCATTATCCGTGTCTTATGTGATCGAGTTGGTTTGGAGAGGTATTGGTAGGAAATGAGACACTTAGTCTCTTTAAGGAAGGTTTGGTTTGGAAAAGTCAATCGGATGTTGACTTATGGGTTAGAGGGCTCGGATGCGATTTCCGGTGTTTCGGTTAGCTTTGGGGGATGATTTGTGACTTAGGAGCGTGATCGGGAGTGGTTTTGGAGGCCCGGTGTAGAAATTAGCTTGTTTTGGCGAAGTTAGTATCTCAGCAATTTTCGGTTGGTAGGTGAGATTTTGATCCGAGGGTCGGAATGGAATTCCGAGAGTTGCAGTAGCTTCGTTAGGTGATTTGGGATGTGTTTGAAAAAATTCGGAGACGATTTGGTTAGGTTTTTGATTGAATGCGTGTTTCGGGAGTTTTTGAAGAACTTAGGCTAGAATTCGATGTGAATTGATGGTTTTAGTGTTGTTTGAGGTGTTTTGATGATTGGAGCAAGTTTGGATGATGTTTTAGTATGGGTTGGCACTTTTGGTTGAGTTCCCGAGGGCCTCACAGTGATTTCGGATGGCTAACGGGAAGTTTTAAACTTGGAAAATATTGCAGAAAATGCAAAAGCAGGTGCAAGCTTGATTTGGCCTTCGCGTTCGCGAAGATAGGTCCGCGTTCGCGGAAGGTAAAGTTCTGGAGCTTCGCGTTCGTGGTGAGGAGCCTGCGTTTGCGTAGAAGAAAGTTGGGTCCCTAAGTCTTTGTGCTTCGCGTTTGTGTCTAGACCATCGCGTTCGCGGAGGGTCCGTGGAGTGTGCATCGCGTTTGCGTGACGAGTGTCGTGTTTGCGTAGGGTCAGAGGTCCAGAGCTTCACGTTCGCATGTAGGGCACTACGTTCGCGAAGGGTAAAATAGGTCAAGGGAAATTTTGTGCACCGCGAACTAAGTCATATTTCCTCCATTGTTGGGCATTTTGAGAGCTATTTGGGAGAAATTGAAGAGGGTTTCGAAGAGAATTTATTGGAGGTAAGTTCTATGAACCAAAAACATGATTTAATTGTGCAATTTACCTGGAAATTCATGAAAACTTAGTAAAAAAAAAAGGAGAAGAACTAGGGCTTGGAAATTGGAAATTTTAAATTGGGATTTGATGGGCCATTTGAGCTCGGATTTTAGAGTTCTTGATATGTATAGACTCGGGCAAGATAAGGAACCCCTTGATGTGAAAATTTCCGAGTTTTGAGAAGTGAGCTCGGGGCTCGGGTTTTGCTAATTTTGGGATTTTCAACATTTTTCGATTGTTTTCGATTGGGTATTGTTTCCTTAGCCTATTGTGACGTATTCGTTGTGGTTTTTGTCAGATTCGACGTGCGGGGAGGCCGATTTGAGAGGCAAGGGCATAACGAGCTAGAGGTTTGGCCGGTTTGAGGTGAGTAGTGATTGTAAATGATGTCCTGAGGGTTTGAAACCCCGGATTGCACAACGTAGTACTATATTGAGGTGAGACGCGTGCTTAATGGCGGGCGCGTGGTCGTTTACTATTGGGGATTGTGACTTGGTCCATTCCGATTGATGTTTCTACCACGTATTTGACTGAGACTTAATTGTTTTCATCATGACTTGGGCTTATTGCCATATTTGGGCTTCGTGCCGACTATTTGAATCCTTCGTGGACTTTTATCACTATTTCCTCACTATTTTGACATACTACTTGAACTCAGTCCTATTGATTTACACTGTTTTACAAACTCAGCCACTTTTACTTGAATTTGAGACTTAAATGATCTTTCAAATGTTGCTTGGGCTGAGCACTACTGTTTTACTGATGCCCAAGGGGCTTGTAATGATTTCTGGACTGAGTGAGGCGAGGGCCATATGTGAGGACATGCTGAGTGATATGAGATACTTTCTATGCCACGAGGTGGCTTGAGTGATGGGAGGCCGAGTGATGTGAGGCCGAGTGCCGAGTGATGTTGCCACGAGGTGGCCTGATATAGCACTTGGGTCGTAAGGGGCCCCTCCGTAGTCTGCACACCCATAGTGAATGCGGGTACCCATTATGATCTAAGAGTGAGCCCGAGGGGCTGATACTGTTCTGAGTGATTGATACTGAGCCCGAGGGGCAGATACTGTACTGAGAGTGAGCCCGAGGGGCTGATACTATTCTGAGCGATTGATACTATGCCCGAGGGGCGGATTTTTACTTGTTATTTACCTGTTAGATTACGTGTTTTACTTGTTTTTAAAAAGTAATATCATTTGGTTTCTGCACTGATTTACTACTTTAAGTGATTTTACTGCTTGATATAGAATTGCTTTGTGCCTTTACGTGTTTTCATACTTTCAGCCATTATTTATAATTATTACTCACTGAGTCGAAGTACTCACATTACTCCCTGCACCATGTGTCCAGATTCAGGCATCACAGAGTCCGCTCCTGAGTGCTGATTCTCCCAGTTCAGGTAGTGATTCAGAGACTACGAGGTAGCTATTGGCGTTCGCACCCCCGTGCCTCCTTATTCTATCATTTTCATGTTTGTAGAACTATTGTATCGGATTTAGTGTTCAGTAGACTTGTATCTGAATTTTTTAGTTGCTCATGACTTGTGACACCCCGATTTGGGCTGTGTCGGGATGGTTTCTACTGTTGTTATCGTTAATTTCACAATTTATGGATATTATATCATGCTTTAGAACTATTTATTGTATTCAACTGTTTAAAAGAGGTGTTCTGTTTGGTCTGGCTGGCCTTGTCTTCATGAGAGGAGCCATCACGACCGGGTTCGGGAATTGGGTCGTGAGAGCTCCTCTCTTATCGAAGACATAGTCTTCAGAGTAAACTCCTATGGATCCTGAGCACTGGGAGTGGAACTCTCCCCTCTTTGCCAAACAGACCCTGAAGTAGCAGTCATGGCTATGCTGGAACTAGCAAACTAAAACGGGAACCTACACTTTTGCGCTTAAGGTAACGAAGGACTCGATGCCAAAGCGGAAGGATAGCTACCTAAAATAATGGGATCTTCCAAGAAGCAGGAGAAACCCCATATAGATGTGGGGAAATAGCAACGATTTGCCTACCCAGGTTAGGCTCCGGTAGGACGATGGCTTCGATACGGGTTCTGAGGTGGTACCCGACCTCGAAGTTTCCTCTCAAGGAGAAAAACAAGCACTTCGAGCTCCGTCTATAGGGGCTCGACCTCATGAAGTCATCCAAATATGAGTGACCCCTCCTCAGAGACCTACCTACAACGCCTAAAAGTTTGTCTACATCATGTTCAAAGTAAATCCCCAAGTACCCGAAGCTGACTTTCAGTCAGAGGATGCTCTCAAAGTTTAAAGGTTCAGTGCTCTATCTCCATGAGGCTCGAGGGTCTCGATGACCCGGGTTTATCGGACTACTTCAGGCTTGATCGGGGAAACAACGATGAGCTCGGAAAGGAGCCATTTCTATCAACCAGAGACTAGAAAGAGTGCTCTCACCCGGGTTGGATATTAATGAGCGTCAACAGAGACATGCGTTCAAAATCCCCGCAAATGCACAAGAATATACAAGAATGTGACAAATATCAAAAGCAGAAGTAAAGATGATGTCTTTTTATTTCATAAATATTGGCTTATAGTGGCCCTCGAGAGATCCTTACATACAATTACAAAAGCCCGCAAGGGGTCCTTACGCAGAAACAAAGAAGCAGAGGGATGCACACAAGTGGTAAAAGCCTAGAGCCTAGTCTACTCTCGAAGGTCCACCTCCTGCAACAATGCCTCCGGGCCCGCATCCTCGGAAGCCTTATCCCGGCCTTCCACACTGATATCCCCAAAGGATACGTCGAGAAGCAGGGAGGGATGACAAAATGCCATAGCCCGCCAAAAGTTGAGGACCCTCACTAGCCAAGAGAACCTCGGAGAGACAACAGACCTGGCGAACATCGGCCTCGCTTGCACGGCTACTTTGAATACAGTTCTTGGAATATTGAGCTGTGCAAGCTGCCAGCCCGGGGCAAAGCACCACGTCGAACCAGGGTATGAAGGTGAGCAGCGGTGTATAATTCGAGCCCCCTTGTGAACAGTGGTATATTTTCTGAAGAACTTTCTATAGAAAGGAAAGTCGACCCCCGTATATCATCGTCTCGAGCCAATAAGGACAATGACAACAAATGTCATAATAGCAACAACAGCGACAAAACGGTATAATCGTGGTCGACAAAGGGAAGCTTAGGCAAAAGGCCACGACATGGCCTATTGGAATGTTTCCAAACAACCTTAGGGCCGTGAACTCCAAACATGGTGATCAATAAAAGAGGAAAATGGCGAGGAGAAAGGGATGAATGAGCAAATGATGACACTTGGATAGAAAAATAATGCCAGAACTCTCCCATTTATAGGAGATAATGACACGATCATCGAGGCCTTTGGAAGACTGACGGGCCAATGCAATTACTGCATTCTTGAAAAACTGAATCGACACCGCATTGAATGGCGCCGAAAAGACAAGTCCATGGAATGTCCTGCTTATCGTGAAAATATACGCCATAGATTGCATCGGCATGACATCATCATGATAAGCTCGAGGAGTCGGGTATCATGATCGTTTCCCATCGCTTCGTTTTGAGAAACGCAGAGACTATCTGTATGCGGCAAAATCAGAAGGTCTAAAATCTTACTATCGAGTCACTTCAAAAAAATACCTCAAGACCCCAAGGATGCGAAGAAATGACCGAGTTCCCTCCCTTGGAGCTCATTGAGGTCCGACTTAAAGGGGACGAAGATCGAGGCTAGAGTAAAATGGGGAATTCCCAAGGCACACGACTAAGTGTGACAAAGCTGACCTATCCAGAGCCTGTATCAAGGCGTCGCGTCTAGCTGTCTCATCTCCATGCTTTTACAATTAACGTATTTTGTACTATGGCGGGATTCCCCTCCTATATAAAGTGGATCCTCACCACTTTGAAAGGGGAGACTATTGCTTCAACTATTCTACACAAGATCAATAACAACTCTCTCTTTCTCTTTTATCTCTAACTTACTCGCTCGAGACTACCTCTTTTATTTATTGCTTTCATACTAGTTCTTCATTTATTGCTTGATATTGGCCATAAAGAGCCTCCTTTAATTATATCCTAACTGTTAGCCCTTTCCCGGTTATCCCCGATAGCTCGAGCCCGAGCCCAGGCATCGACCTCAAGGACCTTCATCGGCCAGCCCGAGTCCCGAATAGCTAGCCCCTCAGTTTGATTATAACTCTGCTTTAGTTCATATTTCGCTGTTAAACTTCACATATCTAGCATCAATTGCTCTAACAACTAGCATAAAATAGATCACATATTTTTAGAGTCTCATCAACAAATTTAATTGTTATTACCATTTTCATGGTAAACACTACATCCTTGGGAGGGAAATGGAGGTGGGATGTTTGGTTGTTGATACATCGGAGATCTTTAAAGCCTTGCCCCCGATTTTCTTGACTGCTATTATTCTGTTATTTCCTCCACAATTGTTGTTGTTGCCTCTCCAGTTGTCCTGGTTGTTCCGATTGCCCCAATTCTGATTGTTGCTCCCCAAGTTGCTATTTCCCTATTGGTTTTGATTCCCCTATTTTCCTTGGGATCTCCGTTGTTGTTGTTGATTAGGAGAATTTACCCTTTGCCCTTGGTAATTATTCACGTACTGAACTTCCTCACTTTGCTCATCATACCCATTATCTTGGTTGAAACTACCACTACCCTGCTCATATTGATCCGGAGTACCTTGACCTTGTTAGCCTCGTTTCCACCTCTTGTTGTCCAACATGTTGACACCTTCCATTGCATTTACTTGTCTCGGCGATTGAACCTGTTGCAATTGAGCTTTTGCTAACTGGTTCATTGTTGTAGTTAACTCTGCTATTACCTCTCCATGGTTGTGGAGCTCTTTGTGCAAGTGAATGAAAATAGGATCACCTTGTGTCACATTAGCTCGACTTTGCCAAGCTGAGGAAGTATCTGCCATCTCATCCAAGCTCACATGCCTCAGCATAATGTGTGTTCATAAAATTTCCCCATGCTAGCTGGTTCACTACACACTGATTGGTCGTGTTAATGCCACGGTAGAATGTTTGCTGGATCATTGCTTCAGTCATGTCATTGTTCGGTCATTCTTTCACCATTGTCCGATATCTCTCCCAGATCTCTTGAAGTGGTTCATTAGGGTTCCTGTTTGAAAGCCAAGATCTCATCTCTCAATGTCGCCATATGCCCCGGCGAGAAAAACTTAGCTATAAACTTGTCCGCCAACTCATCCCACGTAGTGATGGAATGGTTGGGAAGCCTTTCAAACCAGTCCAAAGCTTTCCCTCTAAGTGAAAAAGGGAACAATCTTAATCTCAATGCATCCTCTGACACATTCGTTTGTTTGCTTACCCAACAGGTATCCACAAAGCCTTTAAGATGTTTATATACATTCTAATGGGGAGCGCCTGTGAAGTACCCTCGCTGCTCCAATAAAGTCAACATCACATTTGTAATTTGGAAAGTGCCCGCCCGGATCCGGGGTGGGACAATTGCACTTGCGTATCCTTCATTTGGAAGCACCCGAGGAGCGACTCTTGGAGGAGGCAGGGGAGGGTATGGATTACTTTCATTGACTCGACGGCCTCTTTTTTGTCCTTGAGGTAGTAGAGGCACCTCATCTTCTCCATTATCATCTACCTCCTCCCCCCGAGAGAACATTTCCAAGAGGATCAATGTTTGCCATGTTGTACCTAAATCAATTGACTCACACAAATTAGTAAAATAGAAGGAAAGAAAACAAGACACAAAACTAGTCAGATAGATAGCCAAAACCGCTTAGCTCCCCAGCAACGGCGCCAAAAAGTGATCAGCTCCAACATATACCACTATAGAATGGCAAGAGTGGTCGATGCACCTTTTACCCGAAAGGTCGCGATCGAATCCATAGAGAGCTAATATTGGTTTGGAATTGGGTTTTTATCTAATCTAGTTATGTGCGATGTTCTTAGTTGCACTTCCAATCATACTTTGTTTGGTTACTATTCTACTTTTAATACTAATGAAGAATGAAAATAAGATAAGTGTGATCTTTTTGAAAAGTTTTCTCAAATGGTATAAAGGCACTAGGGATGTGATTTACACCTAGGTGAGTATCTAACAGGGTCTAAAACTTAGGGCAAACTTGTTGTAATTGGGATCATTATATAACCATTGCACATAGTTACTCACTCTATACCTCTCGGTAGTTTGAGTGACTTTGCCCTAATTGGATTTCTCAAGCCCAATTGGGTATTTACACAATGCAAGCAAAATTGGCTCAATTCAGGTATTACTATCTCTAGGTTTAACCCTTTAATTGGGGCTATCAATCTCTTGAATACACTCCAATTCCTTGTTAACTTGAATTTCCTAGACTTAGTCTCTCTCTTTCTCAAGTGGAGCCTAAGTCAAAAAAGCACAAATCAGTGTTTGCAACCGCAAATTCAACAATTAAAGCATAAATCACACTAAATATCATTAACCCATAAATATTTAAGCGCTAAAATTGAAGACCCATTAAATACCCACACTAGGGTTGGGTCACAACCATAGCTAATGGGTTTAACTACTCATAATCAAAGAAGAAATAAAAAATGGAGATGAAATATAAGCCATAAAAAGTAATTACAAGATTAAAATCTAAGGTTAATTGCTAAAGATGTTCTAAAATTACTCAAAAAGGCTAAAAACGGTTGTTCATGTGCTCCACAAAACAACAGATGACCTAAAAATTTGAAAAAGAACTATTTATATACAGCTAAATTTTCCAAACAAAATTGTCCTTACAAGGATTCTGCTAACGACGGATAATATACTGCTACAGCGCGATGATTACCGCGGCCGCGTAAAAGCAATCGCGGACCATGGTCTTTAATTTTGAGCTCCACTTTTAGTTCTCTGATTCTCACTTCCGCTGAGGGCGATAACTTGACCGCGGCCGCATCAAAAGTTATCGTTGCCGTGCAATTTTACCGCGGGCAGCGGTGACTGTCAAGCCTAAACGGTGGACCAGACCTTGCCACTGCTGAGAGCGTAATCAAGACTGCCTCAACGGTGGACCCTCCGCGTCTGTTTCTTCCCTATCAGTGCCCTTTTGACTCAGCTTTGAACTTGTGCAGGTTTCACTCCATTATGAGCTGGTTTTAACTTTCTTGTCTCTTTTTGACCAAACACTGCAAACAAGCAAAATAAGTTAGCTTTTGGGAATACTTGTACACACTTTTAATCCAAACCTAAGAAAAAAGGAGCATAAAATAGGCTAGAATCCCTAGTTATCTGTCCCGAGTGCCTATCAAACATTGTTTTGCTCATGAGTCCCCAGAAACTTTAACCTCGATCTGCGCTTCGATCATTCCGGGGTATGTTATGCCTTGAAATTTTCCTTCAATCTTCGACGTATGGCTGATATCTTTCCTTATTCGACCTTGACTCCCTGTCTGCATTTCCTGACTTATTCTCTAGTAACCTGCTTGGATAAACTGAGTCCGAGGGGGCTCCCAACTAGTCATCCTTGACCCTAATTTTTGATTGATAACGATTGCGCACATCTGACCATGTCACATCTGGGTATTGAATCAAGTTCTGTTTCAACTGTCGAGATGTGATCGAGCTCATTTCATTCAATCCTTGCATAAATGTCACGACACAAACCGATAGGTGGTGACGGGTGCCCAAGTCCAACCTGTTAAACACCTCTAATCATGCTTCTAAGATATAAACCTGAATAACATCTACTGAATTACGAGAATAATATACATGAAGGAAATCTGCCCAAAAAGGTATACATACATATACATGCAACATACGTAGGGCGAGCCGACAAGGCTGCTATAGACTAATATACATCTAAAAACTGGAAGCCGGCAAGGCCACATACTATCCAACTAGATATTCTGTCTACAGACCTCTAGTTGAAATATAACTGTATAAAGACAAGACTAAGCCACGTCATACCCATATATATATATATATATATATATATATATATATATATATATATATATATATATATCATACCATAATCAAAAGTAGCTCCGGATCAAGTGGAGCATACCAACTCTTGCTGATCAAGGATCCTAAGAAGGGGGACCGTCAGCTTGCCTACCTGCACCTGCGGGCATGAAATACAGCCCCATGAAATATGGCATCAGTACGAAAAATGTACTGAGTAGGTAAGGCATGAAAATTAGTACGTAAAAGACATAGAT
This sequence comes from Nicotiana sylvestris, assembly GCF_000393655.2. Lineage (NCBI taxonomy): Eukaryota > Viridiplantae > Streptophyta > Magnoliopsida > Solanales > Solanaceae > Nicotiana > Nicotiana sylvestris. The sequence goes on along the minus strand of NC_091059.1, from coordinate 92,248,917 downwards.
GAAACATGGAATAAATAAACACATCTTTAAATCTAAATAACTTTGTAAATTCTAAAACATTTATAATGTCATGCACGTGTGTATAAATGTTGTGCCATGCATAGGTATGGGTGTAGATAATATTATCAAGCCACTGAGGGCATACCATCATATCGTCTCGGCCACTGTGGGCAACATCATCAACATATACCAACTGATCAAGTAGTGGTGCGTATATAACGTCGTAACCTTTTCCCGTATCCCATATATATATATATATATTTACATATATACGCGTATATAAGCCATCTGGTCATGGGTAAATGCACATGTATAAATGGGTGTAATGCATGAAAAATACGTAATAATCTCAATATTCCTTCTGGATAAACTTTTTTAACTACGTATTATTCTGAGACCCATGAACAGAAGATAATAAAAATTCTCATGGGGAATTAAGAATATAGATACCCCTAGTATTTGTATGAATAGAGTAATTTATGAAAACTGTGTGTTTGCTCATTTCTTCTGTATAATTTGGACCATCCCAAAAGAAAGAAGGGATGACCTTAACATACCTGCAGTAGGGAAAACTCCATATAATATTCTTGGCGAAGATTGCACCATACTCTTCTAGAACCGCAAAATTCCACGTTGCTACTATTCCAACAAATTCGCGTTGGAAGCTTTTGCTTTTTTGAAGCTTTTTGGAACAAAAATTAGCTTCTGTTTCTAACGATTTTCTTGAAGAAGATTATATATCAAAATGAGTTATGAATGTATTAGCTTCTATTTCTAACGTTTCTTTTGGACTAAGAATGATCAACACTGATTCATGGTGTTCTAATCCTAAATGAGATAAGACTTATGATGAAGTCTTATCTTGATTAAATTTTACTTTAACCTTAGGTGGCCACATGGACTAAATGACTAAGAGTCATTCTTAGTCATGGTGGCTTTGTGCCACGTTTTGGATGGGTGTATTTTATAAATTTTTATCCACTTATTAGTTAACTAGGTAATATTCTGTTATCCGGTAATTAACCAATTACCCGCATAATTTGAAAATTTCCACAAATTACTTTAAATTCTACTTGTTTTTAATATACTTTATATATACTTTATACATTATACAACCGTGTTCATATGGTACCTTTCATGGTACTCGTTCATAATCATCGGGTATTATCGCTCGACCCGTATTTTATCCCAAATTGGCCACTTTCAACGAAACTCGTTTTTTTTAATTCGTGTACCCTTTATCCTTCATGACACTTATTTATCGCTTGTTATAAATAGTGTAAATACGTTAACCTCAAGATAATCTCATCCCCAAGTCTATGTCAATTAACTGAAGACGAAACTTTTAACGTACGAAAATGTGAGATGTAACATCCTTCCCCCATTAGGAAACATTTGTCCTCGAATGTTCAACTCCCCGTGATCTATATAACTTTGGCAGGGTCGCCTTTGTAACAATACTACTACCAACTCTCCCTGTAGAAGCTTAATGATCCAATGCCACACAGGACCACAATTATCAATAACGACAATGGCCTCCATGACCAATGATAATAACCAACAAAAGAATTTGTACACGTACCTTATGGTTATGATGTCTCAGTCGGACCCTTCTCTGGAGGAGGAAATAAGTAGGGATATCTAGACTTCTTGTCTTCCTCGGCCTCCCAAGTCATTTCTTCCACATTGTTGTTCCTCCAAAGTACTTTCACGGAGGCTACCTCTTTATTCCATAGCTTGCGAATTTGTCGATCTACGATGGCAACCGAAATTTTATCGTATGAAAAGTCCTCTGTAATCTATACATCATCCATAGACACCACTCAGGTAGGATCACTAATGCACTTCCATTACATAGATACGTGAAAAATGGATGGACAAACTCCAACTCCGAGGGTAATTCTATTTCATAAGTTACTTGGCCCACTCTCCGAATGATCCTATAAGGCTCAATATATCGTGGGCTAAGTTTGCCTTTCTTGCCAAACATCATTACACCCTTCATAGGTGACACCTTTAAGAATACCCAGTCATCAACCCCGAACTCTAAATCTTCTCGCCACATGTCAGAATATGACTTCTAACGACTTTGAGCTGTTAACAGTCGATCCCGGATAAGCTTTATTTTTTCTATGGCTTGCTGAACTAGGTCTGGACCATGTGACCCAGATTCTCCAACATCAAACCACGCTATAGGCGACCTACACTTCCGTCCGTAAAGATCTTCGTATGGAGCCATCTGAATACTGGAATGGTAGCTATTATTATATACGAACACAATAAGCGGAAGATGATCATCCCAACTACCTTTGAAGTCTATCACATAAGCTCGTAACATATCCTCCAGTGTCTGAATAGTACGCTCAGCCTGTCCATCTGTCTGGGGATGAAATGTTGTACTAAGACTTACTTGAGTCACCAATCCTTTTTGGAAGGACCTCCAGAAGTTAGCTATAAGTTGAGGTCCTCTATACGAGATAATAGATACAGGGACACCATGCAGTCGTGCTATCTCCTTAATATAAAGCCTGCATAATCCTCTGAGGAATATGTAGTTCTAACGGGCAGAAAATGGGCTGACTTTATAAGCCTATTAATAACCACCCATATCGAATCAAACTTACGCTGGGTACGAGGTAATCCTACGATGAAGTTTATATTGATTACTTCCCATTTCCAAGTCGGAGTCTCCGTAGCTTGCAATAACCCACAGGGTTTTTGATGCTCAATCTTAACCTGCTGACAGTTAGGACACTAAGCAACAAATTCTGCTATATCCTTTTTCATTCCGTCCCACCAATATACATCCGTGATATCATTATACATCTTTGTTGCTCCTGGATGGATAGAATAACAAGAATAGTGAGTTTCTCCCATAACCTACCGACGCAGCCCTGCAATGTTAGGCACACATAATTGCCCTTGATATCTGAGGACTCCATCTTCTGTAATTTCAAATAGTGTCTTCTCCTTTTGAAGAGTGGTAACCCCTATAATGAAATAACATAGGATCCTCGTACTGGCATTCCTTTACTTCAGTTACTACAGAGGATGTTGTTGTATCCTGAATAGTAATTCCAATATCACCTGAGTCCCGTAACCGAACTCCAAGACTATTTAGCTGATGAACCTTATGGGCTATTTCCCTCTTTTCTGGCTGTAAATACGATAGGCTACCTATAGATCTACGGCTGAGGGCGTCGGCTACTATGTTCGCCTTCCCCGGATGGTATACAATATCAACGTCATAGTCTTTAAGTAGCTCCAACCATCTCCTTTGACGTAAATTCAATTCCTTTTACTTGGAGATGTACTACAGGCTCTTATGATTTATATAAATATCAACATGAATGCCATACAAGTAGTGCCTCCATATCTTTAGTGCATGAATCACCGCAGCTAACTCTAAATCGTGGGTTGGGTAGTTCTTCTCGTGCTTTCTTAGTTGTCTAGAAGCATAAGCCACAACCTTACCATGCTGCATCAGCACACTACCCAATCCAACGCCTGAAGCGTCACAATAGATAACATAACCATTGGTCCCTTCTGGGAGCGTTAGAACCGGTGCTGAAGTTAATTTGTCCTTTAATGCCTGAAAATTCCATTCGCAAGCATTAGTCCATTGAAACTTTGCTCCCTTCTGAGTCAACTTTATCAAAGGTGCTGAAAGGGAAGAAAATCCCTCTACAAATCTCCTGTAATAACCTGCCAAACCGAAAAAGTTACGAACCTCCGTCGGTGTTGTGGGTCTTGGCCAAGTCTTTACTGCCTCAATCTTATGTGTATCCACCCATATGCCTTCACCCGAAATGATATGCCAAAGGAAAGCTATAGAATTCAACCAGAATTCACATTTAGAGAATTTTGCGTACAACTTCCCTTTTTGTAGAACTCTGAGCACAGTACGCAAATAATCTGCATGCTCAGCATTTGAATGAGAATACACCAATACATCATCGATAAATACAATTGCGAACAGATCTAATAAGGGCCTGAACACATGGTTCATCAAATCCATGAATACTATTGGGGCATTGGTCAAACCGAACGACATAACACGAAACTCAAATTGCCCATATCTGGTCCTAAATGTTGTCTTCGGAATATCTTCATCCTTAACCCTTACCTGATGGTATCCGGACCTCAAGTCTATTTTTGAAAAATACTTGGCACCTTGCAACTGATCAAATAAATCGTCAATCCTCGGGAGCGGGTACTTATTCTTGATCATTACCTTATTCAACTGTCTATAATAAATACACTTCCGTAATGAACCATCTTTCTTCCTTACAAATAATACAGGTACTCCCCACGGTGATGTACTAACTCTGATAAAGCCTTTTTAAAGCAAGTCCTTTAGTTGTTCCTTCAACTATTTCATCTCTACGAGGGCCATTCTATAAGGAGGAATAGATATTGGATGAGTATATAGTAGTAGGTCAATAGCAAACTCAATTTCTCGCTCTAGCGGGAGACTCGGAAGTTTGTCAGGAAAAACATCGAGAAACTCATGAACCACTGGGATGGACTGAATGGTTGGAAACTCTACTTCCATATCCTGAACCCGAACTAAGTGATAAATACAGACCTTATTGATCATATTCCTTGCCTTGAGATAGGAAATAAATCTACCTCTCGGCGACACCGTATTACCTTTCCATTCCAAAACAAGCTCTCCTGGAAATTGAAATCGGACTATCTTTGATCTACAATCAACGTTGGCATGACAAGAAGCCGACCAATCCATACCTATTATAACATCAAATTCTACCATATCTAATTCAATTAGGTCTGCTATGGTAGATCGACCATGAACTACTATTATACAACCCCTATATACTTGCTTAGCTATCACCAAGTCCCCAACAGGTGTAAACACATCAAAAGGTTTAACCAATTCAGGTTTTATTTCAAACTTACTGGCAACCAATGGAGTAATGAATGATAAGGTGGAACCTGGATCAATCAGTGCATATACATCATATGATGAGACTAATAATCTACCTATAACAACATCAGGCGATGATTCATGGTCATGTCGTCCTGCCAACGCATAAATGCGGTTCTGAGGACTGCTCAAGCTAGATGCTCCGCCTCTGCCTCTACCACGACTCATTGGTGCTTGTGGACCTTGTCTGGGGGGCGTACTGATGATGACAAACTAGCTACAGATTCCCCTGGTTGAGCTATGCTTGCATCACCTCTCATCGGACAATCTTATAACGTAGCTCAGATAACCACAAGTATAACAAATACCTAATTCCATACGGCACTGCCTGGTCTGCTGCTTACCATATTGATCACATCATGGAAAGGGCGACCTCATCTGACTTGACTCATCCCTATACTGAGAACCTGAGGCCCTGAAATTCTGACCAAACCCTGAATATGTGGAACAGTCAAATCTCTTACTACTAAATTGAGGGGGTGTGCTAGCCGATGGCTGGGCTGGATACCTCAGGTACTGCTGCCTCTAACCACTTTGAAACTCACCAGAAGGACCCGAAAACCTCGCTCTCTTATTCTGGGCCCTATCATGCTCACTATCGGCCCTCTATTTCTGTTTACGCACCTCTACACCCTGAGCGTATGCCTGAATATGAGAAATATCCATGTCTGACTGAAGTGACCGACATAAAATCGTTAATAAATTAAGGCTCTAATCCCATCACGAACCGGTGAGCTCGATCCTCCATCTTAGATATAATAGTGGGTATTCACGGATCAAATTGAAGACTGTACTCCCGAACACTCATGTTACCCTGCCGAAGGGTCAAGAACCTATTAACTCTGGCCCGTCGAAGCTCTGGTGGTAAATAATGACGAAGAAAAGCCTCTGTAAAATCCTGTCATACTACAGGAGGGGCATCCTCACCTCTGGACAATTCCGAAGACTCGTACCAATTAACTACAACATCTCGGAGTCTATAGGAAGCTAGCTCAACTGACTCAATCGTAGTGGCCTTCATTACCCGTAACGTCATCTACACTCTATCAATAAATACCTGAGGGTCCTCGTTCGGATCTTCCCCAGTGAATACCAGAGGGTCTAAATTAATGAAGTCACGAACCCTCGCACTGACAAACCTATCTGCATGACCAATACCTATTTCCTGATGCCGAGCCTGCGCGGCTACTAATCGGGTTAATAGCTGAATAGCATCTCTCATCTCCTAACCCGGTGTATCTGGATGAGGTGCCAAATGTACAGGGGCAAGCGTTGGAGCCGGTGCCCCACAGAGCTCTTCTGGAAAGGGCAGGGTATGTGAAGTCTAAGATAGAACCTCACCATAAGACTCTCCCCGAGCCATGGTAACTCGTGGCGCTCGACTAGTAATCTTACCAGCCACAGATTTTCCCTTCTGGGTGGTCGTACTCTTTGGAGGCATCGCTGAAAATATAACATATCGTTAGGAATATGAATTCTTGTATCGCACGATCTGAGATAAAAAAAAAAAGGATAACATCCTATATGTCCTGTAGCCTCCTGTCTATAAGTGTCGTGTACAACACAACCATAAACAAGACTCTACTAGACACGGTCTGTAGACAACCCTAGAACAGAACTGCTCTGATAACACTTTTGTCACGACCCAAATCGATGGGCCACGACGGGTGCCCAAGTCCTACCTGTCAAACACCCCTATTCATGCATCTAAGATATAAACCTGAATAACATCTGCTGAATTAAGAGAATAATATACATGAAGAAAATCTTCCCAAAAAGGCATACACACATATACGTGCAATATACGTATAGCGAGCCGACAAGGCTGCTATAGACAATTATACATCTCAAAACTGAAAGCCGGCAAGGCCACGTACTATCCAACTAGACATTCTGTCTACAGTCCGCTAATAGAAATATAACGGTACAAAGACAGGACTGAGCCACGTCATACCCATATATATATATATATACAAACATATCGTACCAAAATCAAAAGCAGCTCCGGATCAAGTGGAGCACGCCAACTCTTGCTGATCAAGGATCCTAAGAACAGGAACCGTCAGCTTGCCTACCTGCACCTGTGGGCATGAAACATAGTCCCCATGAAATAGGGCGTCAGTATGAAAAATGTACTGAGTAAGTAAGGCATGAAAATTTGTATGTAAAAGACAGAGATAAAACATGGAATAAAGAAACACGTCTTTAAATCTGAATAACTTTGTAAATTCTAAAACATTTATAATGTCATGCACGTGTGTATAAATGTCATGTCACGCATAAGTATGGGTGTACATAATATCATCAAGCCACTGAGGGCATCCCATCATATCGTCTCGGCTACTGTGGGCAACATTATCAACATATACCAACTGATCTAGTGGTGGTGCGTATATAATATCGTAAGCTTTTCCCATATCCCATATATATATATATATATATATATATACGCGTATATAACACCATCTGGTCATGGGTCAATGCACATGTATAAATGGGTGAAATGCATGAAAAATGCGTAATAATCTCAATATTCCTTTCGGATAAACTTTTTCAACTGCGTATTATTCTGAGATCCATGAACAGAAGATAATAAAAATTCTCATGGGGAATCAAGAATATAGACGCCCCTAGTAATTTATGAAAACTATGTGTTTGCTCGTTCTTCTGTATAATTTGGACCATCCCAAAAGAAAGAAGGGATGGCCTTAACATACCTGGAGTAGGAAAAATTCCGTATAATATTCTTGGCGAAGATTACACCGTACTCTCCTAGAACTGCAAAATTCCATGTTGCTACTATTCCAACAAATTCTCGTTGGAAGCTTTTGCTTTTTTGAAGCTTTTTGAAACGAAAATTAGCTTCTGTTTCTAACGTTTTTCCTTGAAGAATATTATATATCAAAATGAGTTATGAATGTATTAGCTTCTGTTTCTAACGTTTCTTTTGGACTAAGAATGATCAACAGTGATTCATGGTGTTTTGATGTTAAATGAGATAAGACTTATAATGAAGTCTTATCTTTGTTAAATTTTACTTTAACCTTAGGTGGCCACATGGACGAAATGACTAAGACTCATTCTTAGTCATGGTGGCTTTCTGCCACATTTTGGATGGGTGTATTTTATAAATTTTTATTCACTTATTAGTTAACTGGGTAATGTCTCGTTACCCGGCAATTAACCAATTACCTGCATAATTTGAAAATTTCCAGAAATTACTTAAAATTCTACTTGTTTTTAATATATTTTATATATACTTTATACATTATACTACTATGGTCATATGGTACCTTGCATGGTACTCGTTCATAATCATCGGGTATTATCGCCCGACCCGTATTTTATCCCAAATTGGCCACTTTCAGTGAAACTCATTTTCTTTAATTCGTGTACCCTTTTATCTTTCAAGACGTCCGATTTTCTCATGGTCACCTTTATGGCCCAAGCGTGTGCTTTCATGAAGGGTCTGCCAACATAGCAAATGAATCAATAGAGTTAGGAGCTAAGTTGTGATACCAAATCATAGCTCCTTGTGATAGTGTTTCCCCAAACCTTTTCAATAACACTGACTCGATTTCATCGTCATTCAAGTCATTTCCTTTAATTCCACAAGTGTATGAAGTAATATGTTCATTAGGGTCAGTTGTCTCATTATATTTGGGTATATCGGGCATACGAAACTTCTTTGGAATGGGCATCAGAGCCGCACTTGTGGGGAACGGTTTTTTCATGAACTTTTTGGCATCTAAACCTTTCAAGACCGCGGGTGGCCCCGGTATTTGATCAACACAAGAGTTGTAAGTCTCCACCTTTTTGTCATTTTCTTCAATCTTTTTTTCTCCGGTCTCGATCCTCTTGGCGAGCTCTTCGAGCATCCTCGATGGTGGGGTCAGTCCTTGAGTTATTTCTGTTTGATCTCTTCAGTTCTGGTTCAGCAGGTCGAGTATTCTCATGTTCAACTACGCTCGGGGTCTTATTTTGACTCTGAAGTTAAGCGATGGAGATTTGTTGAGCCTGCAACATCTCAAATATCACTTGGAGGCTGATTCCCCCATCTCCCATTCCTCGTGCTCCTTGGTCACCAGTTCGAGCTTCCCTGCGTTCATTCCCTACGGGATCTGTGCCTGAGTCCGCATTCATAACATTATGTGAACTGATATCAACTGCCTCCATATTTGACACTTCCTCAGGGTTGATTGGTGGTACACCGACCCCTATACTGTTGTTTTTCCCAAGACATTCGTTGTCATGGACATGTGCGTTTTGTGTGCTAGACATGTTTCGCCCTGAGAATCAAAAAATCTTGACAAGAAAAAGTGTAAAAATAATGTGTGTAATGAGGATCAATAAAGAAATAATCACTATTATCTTTAGCCCCACGGTGGACGCCAAAATGTTTACCTCGAAATATGAGTAACAACTAAGTATGATTTGTGGTTTTAAAGATATGTGAATTATTCCAATACTAGTGAATATACAAGTAATATTAGGTTTAAGTAAGAAAAATTGATGAACCAAACTAGTATTGTTAGAGCAATAAGAACATCGAGCTCGATTATCTCGGGAGCCTCGAGGTGAGTTAAGAGCAATAAAGTATGAATAATAATGTAAAAACAATAAAGCTCAAGAACAATTGGGGAGCACGGTAAACGAGAAAAGCATAGTAGAGTGTTCTATTGAAGTGAATGAGATGATCTTTACAAATGATTGGGGTCCCCTTTATATAGGAGGGGAAAACCCTAATATGATACATTTCCAATTACGGTAAGGAATTCTATTGTCACAGTTGTATAACAACCTAGTACGGACTTGTACTATTTCATACAAATCTTATCCCATAATTTATGCCCTGATCCACGTGTCCTTGAGAAATTCCCGCTCTTTCTTGAGTGTCATCGAAATTGCACTGCCCTCGAAGCTGATCATGACGGGTCTCTGATTTGTTTCTCAAGGTGCACACATCCAGGTCAGGCTCGATTCTTACTTCGAGCTTCCCGAACTCGAGCTCGAGGTATGATCAAGTCTTCGAAATCGAGCTCTCCGATTTCGACCGTATACAATAGGTTTTGTTAATCTGATGATGTAAAAATTTTATACATATGATCCAATACACAAAATGTAACCTGATGCATCGCATATGTTCATTGTTAATATATATGGATGAGCAAATATTCTTACAACCTAATCCTATTTATACGACAGTACAATGACAACCAACCATAAGAATGCTCCGTGTTCTTGTACATTTCAATTACTTGCTTTCGTTAGGAACCATCGAGGTTGGCAAATAGGCATGTCGGGTGGAACATGTGTAACAAAAAAAATGGATAAAATACCCGATTCCCCATATTTAATACAGATAGAAAATAGGTTAACGGTGGATAATATAAGCATTTATATTATACATGGTTTCTTGAATGTGTACTTTTGAGAGAATTTCTAGTCTCCCAAAGTTGAGGAACCTCAAATTTGAGTCTTTGCAAATATAAAAGTTAAACCAATTGATTATCCATTTTTTTAAATGGATAATATGGATATTACTTATATTTGATCTATTTTTAAAATGTTTATTATCCAATTCATTTTTGATGAATAATATAAGTGAATAATTATCTTTTTATCTATTTTGCCCCCACTAGAAACCATATAACCTTGATGTTATATAATTGAGTTAATTGAGGCTATTCATAATGTCAGCTTTAATCTATCAAAAGCAAAAAACATGCATCATCAGATATTTAATTTTAGCCTTTCACCTATATGAGGAGATAGATCTACAACTTTTCGCTTTCCCGTGTGCACAGCGATAGCAACAATCCAATTTTCTTTTGTGCTTGACTTCTCTAATGTTCTTTTGTTTTTCTTACTCTTGGAGTATCCAGCTATGAGCTACCTTATCTTGAATATAAATAGACATTGTCTTCATATTCATTTCTGTTCTATATATCGTCGTTTAATTAATATTTCTTGTGAGATTCGGCAGGAGATTTGTGGATATTGATAAAACGCAAAATATTGTTGTAACTTTTAGACCACTGTGTTTAACAATATTAATATACAAGGTTATTTGTTATACCCTTCTTCGACAAGAACTGTTCAATGTACCTTTGACAGGTAGATAAATCCAGCCTCATTTGGACAATAGTCAGCAAATATTATTACTATGATTCCCCGGTCAAACTTTTAAACAGTTAATCTAATTAGGAGAATTCTCGGATGTTAGAACTTCCAGTGTATACAATAAATTCATGGACGAAAACTGCAGCGTCTTAAAATATATATATTTTATGTTATGTGCACAAATGTAAGATAGTTTGTTATTCCAGTTGGGAAGTGGTTTGATCCCACGTGGAAGAGAGAAGGCAATTTTGAAGCCTTTTAAGCACTTGTTCCTTTTATGCCTTTGATTTAGGACACATACTTTTAAGTGTGTGTAATTAAGTACACTATAAGTACAATCAACGACTTGGACTTGGACTTGGGGCTCGGGCGCGGGCCGGGTCGGATTTATTTTGTGATAGAAAAATTAAATTTATTTGAATTTTAAATTCAAAATTCTAATAAATAGTAATGTCTGTTATGAAAGGGTCCAACCGAATATGGTTGTTTGTGAAACAAGACATCTTTTCTGAAAGGGTCTGTTAGTTGCTTATAAATACAGAAGAATTTCCAACGAAGTAGGATAGAAAATCACAAGTATTATTTCAGGCTTTGTTGTATCCTGAATAGAATCGTTTTGTATTTCCCTAAATTAGTATACAGGCGATAACTTTATAAGGACAGTCGATTTTCACGCCTCAAAGCCACTTTTGTTTATTATTTTCTAACAATCTTAAAGAGTTATTCTACTATGGAGAAATTGATGTCTGTTGTTGAGAATCCGAAGGAGTTCATCAAACTTGATCGGTTTGATGGAACAAATTTTACCCGCTGGAGAGACAAGATGATATTCTTGTTGTCTGCTCTCAATATCTACTATATTCTTGATTCTGCCTTGCCTGCGATGGCTGAGCCTACAACAGAAGATTCTGATGCAGTCAAGGAAGAAAGGAAGAAACGAGAACATGATGAACTGTTGTGTCGCTGTCATATACTGAATACCTTGACAGATCGACTCTATGATCTCTACTGCAATCTGAAGTCGCCAAGGGAAATTTGGACTGCTCTACAAACTGCATACCAGAATGAAAAATGAGGTATTGACAAATTCCTGGCTCTGCAGTATTTTGAATTTAAAATATTTGAAATACTACGCCTATAATGGATCAGATTCATGAACTACAAATCTTAGTATCAAAACTATGTGATCTTGAAGTTAAAATTCCTAATGCACTTCAAATAGGTGCTATTATTTCGAAATTGCCTTCCTCCTGGAATGACTATAGAAAGAAAATACTACATTCAATGGATAAAATGATCGTGTAACAATTTTGTACTCACATTAAAATTGAAAGTGAGACTCGTGCTCGTGATGCTATTAATCAGCCCTCGAATTCTGCAGTCAATTTTGTTAGTCAGAATGGTTCTGGAAGTGGGAACAAAAATCTAAAAATTTCCAAAAAGTCTTCTTTTAAAAAGAGAAAGAACTTTAGTTGTCATCACTGTGGAAAGAAAGACCATATGATTGGGGATTGTAGATATAGAAAGGCAGGAATAAATTTCAATGCAGGCAATACCGAAAAGTCTGGAAAGATTGAAAAATTTGAAAATTCTGAAAAGGAAAACGTAGTGGAAAATTCTGCCCAAGGACTGGTTGCCATGGTTTCCGCAATGCAAATTGGTATGGCCACCGAATTGAATATGGCTACCGCTGCTACAAATACTCAAGACTGGTGGCTAGATTCGGGTGCTACTATTCATGTCTGTTATGACAAGAAGATGTTCAAGACATATGCAGAAGTGCAGGATTCTGAACAAGTCTTGATGGGAAACCATGTTGCGGCAGATGTTGCTGGAAAAGGAAGTATTGAGATTAACTTCACATCTGGCCAGAAGTTGACGTTACTGAATGTGTATCATGTTCCTGATATGAAGAAAAACTTAATGTCCGCTGCTTTGCTGTCAAAGAAAGGCTTCAAGATAGTTATTGAGTCTGATCATGTAATAGTGTCTAAGAATGGTGTTTTTGTTGGAAAAGGCTATAACTGTAACGGCATGTTCAAATTGAGTATTAATGAAATAAATTATGTTTCTGCTTACATCGTTGAGTCTGATTCTTGTTTATGGCATGCTAGACTAGGACATTTAAATTTTGGCTCCTTGAATTATATGTCCAAAAATGGTTATATCTCATGTAAAACTCAACATATAAAATGTGAAATTTGCATACAAGCAAAGATGACAAAGAAACCATTTCGTAAAGTTGAAAGATCCACAGAACTATTAGATTTAATACATTCAGACTTGTGTGAATTAAATGGAGAATTAACTAGAGGAGGCAAAAGATATTTTATTACTTTTATAGACGACTTCTCTAGATTTACATATGTTTACCTACTTAGAACTAAGGACGAAGCTTTTCAAAAGTTTAAAGAATACAAGTCTGTTGTGGAAAATCAAAGGAGTAGGAAAATTAAAATTATTCGAAGTGATAGAGGCGGAGAATATTTTCCTAACGAATTTAATAAGTTCTGTGAAGAGCATGGCCTAATACATCAAATGAGTGCCCCTTATACTCCTCAACAAAATGGGTTAGCGGAAAGAAAAAATAGAACTTTGGTGGATATGGTTAATGCTATGTTACTTAATGCACATTTGCCACATAATTTATGGGGTGAAGCACTACTAACTGCATGTTATATTTTAAATAGAGTGCCTTCAAAGAGTATGCATATTTCGCCTTATGAGCTTTGGAATGGTAGAAAACCAAATTTAAATTATTTTAAAGTGTGGGGGTGTATATCCTATTATAGAGTACCTGACCATCAAAGAACAAAATTGGGTCCTAGAGGAATTAAAAGTGTTTTTGTAGGATATGCACAACACTCCAAAGCTTATAGACTGCTAGATCTAGAATCTAATGTCATTATAGAATCTATACATGTTGAATTTATTGAAAATAGATTTATAAATGACAATGTTGATGAAATGACTGAAATAAATGGAAAACGTATTGATGCTAATAAATTGTCGCTTCCTGAAATTATTAAAACTAAGGAAAGAAGTGATGATATGCAGATAGAACCAAGGAAAAGCCAAAGAATAAGAAAGGAAAAACATCTTGGTTCTGATTTTATTTCTTCACAATCTATAGTATTTCTTGTTGAAGGAGATAGGACAAACGTTTGTAATCAAATTCCAATTGTATTAAATGTTGAAGAAGACCCAAAGACGTTTCAAGAAGCAATGTCTTCTAGAGACGCTGCTTTTTGGAAAGAGGCCATTAATGATGAAATGGACTCAATTATATCCAACAACACTTGGGTTTTGGTTGATCTTCCTCTTGGATCAAAACCTATAGGTTGTAAGTGGGTCTTTAGGAGAAAGTACAATACAGATGGTTCTGTCCAAACCTTCAAAGCAAGATTAGTTGCAAAAGGTTTCACTCAAAAGGAAGGCATAGACTATTTTGATACATATGCTCCTGTTGCAAGAATAACATCCATTAGAGTCCTTTTATCCTTGGCCTCTATCTATGATCTTTACGTACATCAAATGGATGTTAAAACAGCCTTTTTAAATGGGAACCTTAGTGAAGAAATATATATGCAACAACCTGAAGGTTTTGTTCTTCCGGGAAACGAGAAGAAAGTTTGTAAATTGATAAAGTCTCTTTATGGTCTTAAACAAGCGCCTAAACAGTGGCATGAAAGATTTGATAGTGTAATACTATCAACCGGATTCGTACATAATAATGCAGACAAGTGCATTTACTCTAAATTTACAAAAGAATATGGAGTAATAATTTGTTTATATGTCGATGACATGCTGATTTTTGGTACGAATCTACAAGGAATTACCGAGACCAAGAAGTATCTAACCTCAGTTTTTAAAATGAAGGATTTAAATGAAGTTGATACTATTTTGGGAATCAAGGTCAAAAGAGATAACAAGCAAGTGACTTTGTCACAAGCACATTATATAGATAAAATCCTTACTAAATTCAGTCATTTAGGAATAAAGGGGTATAATACTCCTTATGATTCTAGTGTTAAGCTAACTGCAAATACTGGAAGAGCAGTAGCACAGTTGGAGTATGCAAGTGCGATAGGTAGTATGATGTATGCAATGCATTGCACTAGACCCGACATTGCATTTGCTGTTTGTAAACTTTCAAGGTTTACCAGTAATCCAGGTAATGATCATTGGAAAGCAATAAGTAGAGTACTTGGATATTTAAAATATACAAAGCACTTAGGCATTTGCTATAATGGTTTTCCTAATGTATTAGAGGGATATTCTGATGCAAGTTGGATTACAAGTGTTAATGATAATAAATCCACATCAGGATGGATATTTACTCTAGGCGGTGGAGCCATTAGTTGGGCATCCAAGAAACAAACATGTATTTCCCATTCTACTATGGAATCTGAATTTATTGCATTAGCAGCTGCTGGAAAATTTGAGATTGAGTATAAATTGATTTGGGATTTAAAACTGCTACGAAGTTGGGTCCTGGGGTCTGTTTTGTACCACTAGGTTTGAGTTGGTTTTCTGCTGATTTTTCTTGGATCTGGGAGCTGTGTTATTAGCTGCTAGCTACTGATCTTGCTTTGCTTTGGATTCTGTCGTATTTCCAGGTACACACTGAGAGGCTTTGTTGCATTTGAAGTTGGATTTGAAAGTTGAAAATGAAAGTAATAGCTTGAAATGTAGTATCAATTTGACTTCGACTTTTCTGTATTGCTTTGGAGTATTATGTTTATTTTATCAGCTTGTTTTTATGGATTAATCGATTCAGTTCTGTTTTGAGTTAGGAACTTTGTTATTTTAATTGATTGGGAAATATCATGAAGTTTGAGAGAAAGTAGCTTGTCCGGCTGAATCAACAGCTTAGCCTTTGCACTCATTTATGATTTTATATAGTGTGTACTGTAATGCTTTTGGGTTGAATGGGGTATGGCTGTATGAGATTCATTGGACTAGCTATAAGCCATACGCTTATCAACTCATTTATTCATGCTGTTGGTCAAATGAATCTGGTTTCATTTATATTTCCCTTTAATGTTTGTTCTGGATTTGCTTCTTCACTTTTCTTTAGATCTAATTTAAATTGATTTCAGTTTTAGTTTAGTTTTTTTAGAATCTGAGTCTTGCATCACGGTCTTTTATCACATTGCCTTTTAGAATTCATGTGAAGCATTTGTGTTCTTGAAGAACTACGACTCAAACAATGAGTTAAGGTTTGACAAGTTACCAAACTTACTAAGATATGTAAGGTTTTCATGGTCGTTGGCAAGATCACAGTCAGGGTTCGAACTTCATGCAATAAGCTGTTGATTTATCTTAATTGAAACCAAGGTGTCGATTTTTATTCTTGTTCAATGTTCAGTTTCTCTTTTCCAGAATAGTAATGATCATTTGGGGTATTGTTGCAAGCCATTTTGACATGTTATTATGCGTTATTGAAGACTCGATATAGAGTCTTGCACTCGTTGATGTCAAGCTACAAAGATCTGGGCTCTACGGGGCCAATGCTTATTTTTCAAATAAAGAGGCCATATGAGTCTAAGGCAGACTCAGGCCCAATTCACCTTAGAGATTTAGAAATTCAGCTTTAGTTAACTTACTTAAATAATCAGTGATTCACAAAATGAAATGTTAGTTTAATTACGAGTCCCATGTACTTTCAGCTGATGGCTATCTAATGGTTTGTTGACTTGTGAACATTGGGCTTTAAGCCAGGCCCAAGCAAGGTCTTTAAATAATCCGCCCCTTCTTTTAAAAGGTATTTTTAGCTAATTTGGGCCATAGTACAATCATAACTCTCTTAGTGTTTTAGATAATTAAGTTCTTTAATAGGTGGAAGTGAGCCATACTAGATAACACAAATGGCTTATGGTCCTCCAAAGTTTAGTTCGAATTCCCTTTTAAAATTGGAATTGAGGGGTTGTGCCAAATAAAATCTTAAAATGCATGGCCCTCGCTTAGTTAATATTTTAATCCTTAGAATTCGAGGCGTGCAATTTAGCGAATTTTCCAAGGCCCTCGTAAAGTTAAAAACGCGTAGTTGCTTTAGGCGCGGTATTTTAAAAATATTCCTTTCCTAAACTCGGGTGTGCATTTCATGTGACCCAAATCCAAATCGTGATAGCTTTAAATAAAATATGTTTCGGATTGCGGGTGCAATTCATGTGGCGCGGTCCAAAGACATGTTTTAGACGACGTTAAATTTTTTCTAAAACTAATTAAAAGCGGCTAAAAAGTTAAAATTTGCACATAGATTCATAATTGTTTAAAATCAAATAATTAAGCTAAATATAACAGTTAAGCGACCGTGCTAGAACCACGGAACTCGGGAATGCCTAATACCTTCTCCCGAGTTAACAGAATTCCTTACTCGGATTTCTAGTTCGCGAACTGTTAAACAGAGTCATATTTTCCTCGATTCGGGATTTAACCGGTGACTTGGAACACCATAAATTATTCCAAGTGGCGACTTTGAATCTTTAATAAATAAATCTCATTTTGATTGTCCTTTAATTGGAAAAACTCCCTTATATTTATGCCCTTTACGGGGTGTTAGGCGGTGTGACAGCTCTGGCGACTCTGCTGGGGATCGAACCCAGAATCTCTGGTTCAGGGTTCAAGAATTCGATCTTAGAATAATTGTTATAGTTGGTTTTATCCATTATCTGAATTTGTTACATGATTTGGGCCTAATGTGCTAATTGATTGCTTTTACCGCTTTGATATTCCGTGAACTGTATATAAACTGTTGCGAAATCCCTCTTCTCTCTGAGTCTTCTAAATCATGAAGAAGTATGCACTTCGTGTGACTTCTTTTCTGTTAGAGTCATATTCCAAATTTAGAACGAAGTTCGGACAAGCTGCAAAGCCGGTGAAGCTTCTGTATTCCCGGTACGCTGCCCCCTCTTGGCTCGAGTTGTCCGCTCGAGTAAGCCAGGTCTAGAACAGATATACTCAGGTTTAAACCTAGTATAACAATACCTCATGCCGGATCCCTAGTAGGAACGTTTGTTTGCATCATGTGCATTTTGGCTTTGGAGACTCAACACAGGGGTTGGGTCTGTCTAGGACAGGTGCACCCGGAACAAAATGACCATCCTGATGCATCCTACTTGCTACTTGTGCATTTATTTGCTACGAACTCGCATGCTGACCAGCTTATGAATATTGGAAAAGTTGAGGAAAAAGAAATAGCAATATGAGGGTTAAAGAGAGTTAATCGCCTCTTCTAAAAAAAAAAAAAGAAAACCAATGTCCAAATAATGTCGAAACTCTGCCGAATTTTTGAGAAAATAAAAACAAAAAACAAAAGAGGAAAAACAAAAGTTGGTGTTTTCAAAAAATAGTTTTATTTGCCAATGAAATGAAAAACGAAGTCTTGTTTTCAAAAAATAGTTTGTTTTATTTGCCCGAACTACGCCAGTTTGATTCTCACAGGGTGTGGGATACGTAGGCAACCCCCATCGGGTCCAACTTCCTTTCTTGCGAAAGTAGCCAAAAGAACAAAAATTTTACTTTAATTTGAAAATAATTAGGGTGATGCCATTCTTGTCAGAAATTGCCGAATGTCCCTAAAAGGTCGCCGGAAGACTGTTTTTGCAAGAATAGCCACTTTTAAAGGTTTTGGCTGGTTAGCTGACACAACCTTAAAATCTTCGTTTTCGAAGTGCTGAAAGGCCGTGTTGGCAAGGCCGAATGTTTTGTGAAAATTTTGAAAAATGGTCATTTCTCTTAAGTCAAAACGAGTCATGGTTTTCTTTTTATTAAAATCACCTTAATAAATGTGCAGGATGAGCACAAATCAAAATGAACCTTTCTCAGTCTGTGAAGAGATCCCTTTGGAGCTACATATGTGGTGGCATGATTTGGGGGCGACAACAGGAAACTTGTGACAAAAGCATTGGGCAGTCTTATTGGGCTTTTGAAGGTCAAGCCCAGAAAAGACGTGATTGAGGCCTTGATACCGTTTTGGAACCCAGCATATAATGTGTTCCACATTGCAGATTTCGAGTTAACTCCTACTCTAGAAGAGATAGCCGATTTCGAAAGGAATCTAAGAAGTCAATACCCGGTAGCACCAAGAACAGTGACCCCTCAAAAATTTTTGGACTTGTTAAGCATCAGTCGGGACATCTGAGACGGAAATCTGGACAAAGGATTTTGTACCTTCTACTTTCTGCATCGAAGTTACGGGAATCCTCGTGGCTTCGAAATGCCAGATACCGGTCTTACTCACGCTGGAAATCAAGACAAGTGGGAAGCTCGGAGAGGATTAGCTTTCATAGTGGCATTCCTTGGTATCATGGTTTGCCCGAGAAAAGACAGGAACATAGAGATGGGGCTAGTAGGGATAGCCGACTTTATGATAAAAAAGGCAAATGGGACTATAGTGCCGCTGATCTTGGCAGAAATTTACCGAGCTCTCACTCTCTGT
Source organism: Nicotiana sylvestris (assembly GCF_000393655.2). Classification (NCBI taxonomy): domain Eukaryota; kingdom Viridiplantae; phylum Streptophyta; class Magnoliopsida; order Solanales; family Solanaceae; genus Nicotiana; species Nicotiana sylvestris. The sequence goes on along the minus strand of NC_091059.1, from coordinate 92,229,403 downwards.
TGAGAAGGAGCGAAGTTCTTTGAAGGGTGAAATATGCTGTTACAAATATGGATGGAGGAACACCTTTGCCACCGTCCCGAATACTTGAATTGCGATATGACTGGACTTGAGTGCATTGAAAAACATGAAAAGCGAGTAGAGGGTTATGAGTTTACGGATGGTACGGAAGCATGGCATGCTCATTTGAGATCTTTGATTGTAAATAAGATCAAATGGACATTCGGGTGGCTCTCGGTCAACGAAGTAATCTATATGTCGGGTGAGGTGTGTTTTTTGTTGTTGATGGGTTTTCGGAGTATCCAGCCTTATGCTCCGCACAGAGTCTTACGTCAGTTAGGCCAATACCAGACCATCCCACACAATGAAGATTTGAGTCAGCAAGTTATTGAGTTAGATCCAAAAGTTGCCTTCCCAAAAGAGAAAGTGCGCCAGATTTGGCATCAGTGAAGATTCTTACGGCCTAATACTCAAGTACGAGACCTATCCAAAGGCGAGGTGGAGCCTAGTTATACTGCTTGGTATGGTAAAATATCTCGAGTTAAACATGAACCTGACAGGCCCGCAAAGAGATCCCACGTCCAACAATTCATTGACGGAGCACAAGTGCAATGGGACTAGCTGACCAAAGAAAACGAGTATAGGGCTACCATAAGCAAATTGGAAAAGCAAGTCAGAGAATTTCAATTCGAGAATAGCTTGCAAGTCGCGATGGATGAAGGAGAAAAGAAAAAGCTAGCCAAAGAAAATGAGGCCCTTCGAGCTCAAATTCAGAAAATGAAAGTAGCGGCAGAAAATCCAGCCCGAAGCGATAGAGATGAAAAACTCATCGCTAACCTGAGACAAAAAGTAAATGACTATAGTTTTGATTTGAGCAAAGAAGAAAGTGAACTAGCCAAGGCTCGAAAGAAATTGGCTAAAAACGCAGATGAACGAGTATGCCTGGTTAAACAGTTGAGAGAAAGGTACGACGATGAGGTTGCAGGGTTAAAGAAAAGGGTCATCGCCACGGAAAACAAAATGATCAAACAGGCAAAAGACTTCAAAGTTGAAAGGGAACATTGTTATACAACATTGGCGCAATTAGAAATAGATTTGCAACAACTTCAGGAGAAAAATCATGCGGCTGAGCAAACTTTGGAAGCCAGGGCCCAGCATATTGGGCATTTGTTACAAGAAAAAGGCGTCATAAGAAAGAGAATTAGAAACATCGCTGACTATATCATTATGAAGTGCCAGATCTGTGAAGATATGACTCGCACTACCTTCTTTGCAGCAGTAATAACATTTATAAAATAGATAATGAACGACTTGGATCGACTTCAAAGGGAGCTTGCATATAGTCCCGCGGCGAGACCGAATGATGTCCCGCGGGCACCAGGAGCCTTGATGTATTCATGATTTTTCCGTTTGAGTCTGCATTTCCCTTTTATTAGCGTCTATCGGTCATGTTCAGTTTGTATTTTTTTTCTGCTAGAGTTCGTCAAATTGTTTTCGAGTCTGTATTTTCTTCTGTTGGAGTATGATGTCTATTTTCGGAGTCTGTATTTCATCTTTTCATCAAAATTTGTTAGTCTTTTGGAATTTGTTAGTTTTGAGTTTTGTAATGGAAGCATTTGTTTTTTATGAAAATTGAAAATCCCTAGAAATGTTTTATTTCACACTTATCTCCAAGAATTACACTTGGTCTGATTCATGCGGGGTCATGATACGTAGGCAATCTCTATAGGATTCGAACGTAACCGAGTAAGAAAAAAAACAAAAAAAAAAGAGAGAGAAAAGAGAGAGAGCAGAAAAACAAGAGAGAAAAGAGAGAAAATAAAAAATCAAGAGAGAGTAAAAACAAAGAGAGAATGAAAGGAAGGAAAAGAAAAAGAAAGAAAAGGGGGAAGTTTGCAATCAAAAGTAAGAAAAGGCTGGGATGACGCATGCAACCGATCAAATACATAATAGAGATGGTTAACTGTTTAGGTGCATTCACGCCCAATGTGCGGTCAACAATCTGTTAAAGCTAATCGCTAATGAGGTTGTTGTTGATGTATTAAGTCCAGGCAGGTGGTTAGTTGATTGGCATTCTGGCAACTCACTCATACAACACCCGATCGAAAGACAGGCTGAATATGGCCAACCAGGAGCCGAAAACAAGTATTGTCGACCCATCGAAAAAAGTGGAAGAATTGGACGTTAATGCAATGAGGGAAGAAATGTATAAGCTAAAACAGCAGATGGCTGAAATGTACCAAGCCTGGGCCAAAGGGCATCCACCACCGGTTTATCCCGCCAACCTTGCTTATATCCCACCATCAGCCCAACCTCTGGAGCCTCCCATTGTGAACTCATCTCCAGCCTTTCCCATCTACCAACAATGCCCATGGCGCCACTTCCCATACTTCTCAAGCGCCACCACCTAAACAAGTCCCCTACCCTCCCCCACCAATTACACCTGTTTTTGTGGTACCTCTACCTGCAACATTACATCGATCTTCCAGTGAACCCCTATTCCAATCTCACAACAACCAGTACTATCCCCCTAAACCCACCTTCAAAGTTCCAGAACCATATCCTTACACCCTTCATCTTGATCTCCCGGCAGAGACCGAGAAACAACCCAAAAATCTCGAGCACGAAGAGATGATCAGAAAGGTTAAAAGCTTAGAACAGTCATTCCGAGATATGAGGGGGTTGGGAGGTCAAGTAAATTAAGTGTAGCCTATAAGGATTTATGTCTGTTCCCAGATGTTCAGTTGCAAGCGGGGTTCAAAATGCCCAAGTTTGATCTGTACGATGGGCATGGTGACCCAGTAGCACACTTAAGAGGATTTTGTATCAAAATGAGAGGAACAGGTGGAAGAGATGAATTGCTGATGGCATATTTCAGCCAATGTTTAAGTGGATCGGCCTTAGAATGGTATACCAGACAAGATCACAACAGGTGGTACACATGGGACGATTTGGCCCAAGCTTTTGCCTGCCATTTTCAGTACAACCTTGAAATTATCCAAGACTGTCTGTCGTTGACAAAACTTAAGAAGAAGCCCGGCGAGGGCTTAAGGGAATATGGATTCCGTTGAAGAGAGAAAGCAGCGAGAAAGAAAGTGATATGGTTGATTATTTTTGCAGGCTTTGGAACCCACTTATTTCGGTCACTTGGTCTCAGCAGTAGGTAAGTCCTTTAATAAAGTCATAAAAATGGGAGGCATAGTTGAAGAGGGACTCAAGTCCAACAAGATCATGAGTTATTCAGTAATCAAAGCGACCACCCAGGCCATTCAAAAAGGTACTGGGGTGTGCTCGGGAAGAAGAAGAAAGAGGATGTTGCGACAATTGAGTCAGGAGCTTGGGTTGGACCTAGGAACCTTCCACGTTACTACAACCAGCCGCGACCCTATCCCCAAACTTACCCCCACGCTCCATATAACCTACCACAACACTATTACCCACCGCCAGATCCCCATTTTTCTGTCCATCACGCACAAACCTATACCCAACCTTCTGCTCACTCACAATGGCGTGCGCTAGCTCCACAAAGTCCGTACCAAGCTCCACAAAATAACTATCCACCCCCAAAAGCCTACAGAAATCCTCTTGGAACGGGTTTTCGACCCAACCAAGCCTTTAAGAATGAGAGGTTGCAGAAGGAGAAGACTTTCACTCTATTGAGAGAATCATATGCTAGTCTATTCCACAGACTGAGACAGTTGGGTATGTTGAATCCGATCGAGTCTAAATTGTTGAATGCTCCTCCCAGAAATCTTGACCGCTCGGTGAGTTGTGAGTATTGTTCAGGGGCCCCGGTACATGACACAGAGAAATGTTGGAAATTGAAAACAACCATTCAAGAACTCATTGACACCAATCGGATTGAGGTCCAAGCTCCGGAGGTACCCAATATCAATCAGAATCCCTTGCCAGCCCATCATGAAACAAATATGATTGAGATAGTGCATAAGGGATGAGAGCCTAATAAGCCTTCATAAACCGTTATGATGATTCGGGCTAGTGAAGCCAGGCCATTTGAAAAGTCACCAAGTGAGAAGTCTGTGATCAAGTTGAATAGGGTAAATACTGAACCATCTGTGGAGGTCAAGAAGGGGTCCTCAAGTGACGTTGCAGGAAAACATGAAAGAGCAAAAGTGGTTGTGCTAGAAGTGACGAACAAGCCTGTGGTAATTGTGAAGGGCGCCCCCACAGATCCTGTCGTTATCAAACTGGTAATTCAATTACCGATAGTTAACAGCAATGCAATCCCATGGAATTATGAACGAGTGACAGTGACTTACAAGGGGAAAGAGGTTAGACAAGAAGTGTGTGAGACTCATGGTTTGACTCGATCGGGGAGATGCTTTGCCCCCGAAGAGTTGAGGAAAGCTAGGACCTCAAAAGATAATCCAATATTCGTGAAGAAAGCGGTGACTGAGGAAGAAGCAGAAGAGTTTCTAAGAAAGATGAAAGTACAAGACTATTCCATTGTGGAGCAGTTAAGGAAAACACCGGCTCAGATTTCGTTATTGTCATTGTTGATCCATTCTGACGAGCACCGTCGGGCTTTGATGAAGATCTTGAACGAAGCCCACGTTCCTGACAAAATCTCAGTAAACCACTTAGAAAAGATAGCTAACAAGATATTTGAGGTAAACAGAGTCACTTTTTCTGATGATGAGTTGCCCGTGGAGGGTATCGAGCACAATAGGGCCCTCTATCTGATGGTGAAATGCGAAGATTCCGTGGTTACTCGATTACTGGTTGATAATGGGTCTAGCGCGAACATTTGCCCTCTCTCCACATTGAAAAAGATGAAAGTGGAGGATGAAAGAATTCACAAGAACAATATTTGCGTTCGGGGATTCGACGGTGGAGGGAAAGATTCAGTCGGGGACATAGTGCTTGAGCTCACAATAGGGCCAGTTGAATTTACTATGGAATTCCAGGTGCTCGATGTGGCTGATTTGTACAATCTCCTATTGGGACGACCTTGGATTCATGCTGCCAAAGCGATCCCGTCTACTCTGCACCAAATCGTCAAGTTTGAATGGGATTGACAGGAAATTGTCGTACATGGCGATGATAATTTGTTTGTGCCCAATGATGCCATTGTTCTCCTCATAGAGGTTGAAGACGACAAGGGGCCATGGGTTTATCAGTTTTTTGACACGGTACTAGTGGAGAAAGTTCCTGAAGGAAAATGCGTACCAATTCCAGGGATAGCTGCTGCATCAGTCATGGTAGCTGTTGAAATGTTGAAAAATGGTTTTGTACCGGGCAAAGGTTTGGGCGCATCTCCGCAAGATATCGTACAACCAGTTTCTCTTCCTAAAAACTTGGATACATTTGGTCTGGGGTTCAAGCCCACAGTCGCAGACGTGAGAAGAGCTAGAAAAATGAAACAGAAAGCATGGGCATTGCCAAAGCCAATCTCGAGCCTGTCCAGATCATTCGTCAGGCCGGGTATCAGAAAGCAATTGTTTTCAAAGGTTCCTGGATCATTGATTGGTGCGGATGGAGACTGGGAAAAGGGGTTCGAAAGGTTATTCGCCGAGGTTAACATGGATAAGGATGGGGAAAGGTCCAGCAAGGCAGATGTGCAATTCGTGGGACCACGTGCAAAAGTCAACAACTGGGAAGCTACTCCTTTTCCTACCCGGAGGGAGTCTTTGTAGTGGGTTTTGATTTTCTTTTAGTTGTCTGGATTATTCCAGGATCTGTAATTCAAATATTATGTTCTATCCAGTTGGATGTGTTAAAACCCTGTTATCTTTAAATTCAATGAAATGCAATTGTTCCCTTTCCTTCATTTCTTCTAATTTTATTTTTGTTTTCTTCTTTTGTACAGTTCTTTTTATGCTGATATCAATGACATGACATGCATGAGAAATCTTTGGCCTAGTTTTAAAAGCCAATCTAACTCTGAAATAATAATACAAGAAATTGAGTGTGATGACGAGTTGGAAGTTGATGATGATGAGGCCTATGAAGAAATTAGTAAAGAACTAAGTCATTTTGAGGAAAATCCCAAACCTAATTTGAACGATACAGAAGCAGTTAATCTAGGGGACTAAGATAATGTCCATGAAACTAAAATAAGTGAACATCTGGAACCTCAACTCAGACAGGAGATAATTAAAACACTGTTCGAATACAAAGATGTTTTTGCATGGTCCTATGATGACATGCCGGTCTAAGCACTGATTTAGTGGTTCACAAGTTGCCCACTGACCCGACATTCCCTCCTGTCAAACAGAAGTTGAGAAAGTTCAAAACGGATATGAGTGTAAAGATCAAAGAAAAGGTCACCAAGCAGTTCGATGCCAAAGTCATTCGGGTCACCCGGTATCCCACCTGGTTAGCCAATGTTGTGCCTGTGCCGAAGAAGGATGGCAAGACCAGGGTGTGTGTTGACTATCGGGATCTCAACAAGGCGAGCCCAAAAGACAATTTCCCATTGCCGAACATCAATATCTTGATTGATAATTGTGCCAAACATGAGATTGGTTCGTTTATGGATTGTTACGTGGGTTATCACCAGAATTTAATGGACAAGGAAGATGTAGAAAAGACGGCATTCATCACGCCGTGGGGAACGTACTGCTATCGGGTCATGCCATTTGGCTTGAAAAATGCTGGGGCACCTTACATGAGGGCAATGACAACAATATTCCATGATATGATACACCAGGAAATTGAGTTGTACATGGATGATGTGATCGTGAAGTCTAGAAAGAAGTCTGACCATGTTAGGGATCTGAGGAAGTTCTTCCAAAGGCTTTGCAGGTACAATCTTAAGCTTAATCCTGCAAAGTGTGCTTTTGGGGTGCCGTCTGGAAAGTCGCTGGGGTTCGTAGTCAGCCACCGGGGCATTGAACTGGATCCATCGAAAGTCAAGGCTATCCAGGAATTGCCACCTCCGAGGAACAAGACCGAGGTGATGTGTTTGTTGGGGAGATTGAATTATATCAGCAGGTTCATCGCTCAGCTCACGACAACTTGCGAGCCTATCTTCAGACCGTTAAAGAAAGACGTTGCGGTCAAGTGGACAGACGAATGTCAAGAGTCATTTGACAAGATAAAGGGGTATTTGTCAAATCCACCCGTGTTGGTCCCGCCAGAACCAGGGCGACATTTGATACTATATTTGATGATTTTGGACAATTCATTCGGCTGTGTATTGGGTCAACATGATATCACTAGCAAAGAAGGAGCAGGCCATCTATTACCTCAGTAAGAAATTCACGTCGTACGAGGTTAAGTATACTCATCTTGAGAGGACATGTTGCGCCCTAACTTGGGTGGCACAGAAGCTGAAACATTATTTGTCATCTTATACTACCTACCTCATATCCCTCTTGGATCCATTGAAGTATATCTTTCAGAAGCCTATGCCCATAGTGAGGCTTGCAAAGTGGCAGATCCTGCTCACAGAGTTTTACATTGTCTACGTGACTCGAACTATAATGAAAGCACAGGCCTTGGCGAACCATTTGGCCGAGAACCCGGTTGATGAAGATTATGAACCTTTGAAAACTTATTTCCCTGATGAAGAGGTGATGTACATTGATAAGCTGGAGAAAGTTGAGAAGCTGGGATGGAAACTTTTCTTTGATGGGGCTGCAAACATGAAGGGCGTGGGGATATGAGCGATGCTTATTTCTGAAATAGGGCAGCACTACCCTGTTACGGCTCAGCTTCATCTTTACTGTACCAACAACATGGCTGAGTACGAGGCATGCATTCTGGGTTTGAGGTTAGCTATGGATATGGGTGTCTAGGAAGTCTTGGTCTTGGGTGACTCAGACCTCCTGGTGCACCAAATTCAGGGAGACTGGGAAACACGGGATTTGAAACTCATACCATACAGACAATGTTTGCATGACCTTTGTCAATGGTTTAAGTCAATAGTGTCTAGGCATATCCCAAGAATACATAATGAAGTCGCCGATGCTTTGGCTACCCTGGCGTCAATGTTACATCATCCAGATAAGGCTTATGTGGACCCTTTGCAGATTCAGGTCCGTGATCGGCATGCTTACTGTAATATGGTAGAAGAAGAACTTGATGAGGAGCCATGGTTCCATGATATCATAGAATACATCAGGATGGGGGTATATCCGGTACAAGACACAGGTGATCAGAAAAGAACAATTCGACGATTGGCAAGTGGATTTTTCCTCAGTGGAGGGGTGTTATACAAAAGAACTCCAGATCTTGGATTGCTAAGATGCATAGATGCCAGACAAGCCACAACTATCATGACTGAGGTACACTCCGGAGTTTGTGGACCGCATATGAGTGGGTATGTTCTGGTAAAGAATATTCTCTGAGCAGGTTATTACTAGCTCACTATGGAACGAGATTGCATCAGTTTTGTGCTCAAGTGTCATCAGTGCCAGGTGCACAGAGATTTGATTCATTCCCCACCATCTGAATTGTATACAATGTCGGCACCATGGCCCTTTGTTGCTTGGGGCATGGACGTCATTGGGCCAATCGAGCCAGCAGCATCCAACGGACACAGGTTTATTCTGGTAGTCATTGATTATTTCACCAAGTGGGTTGAAGTGAAAACTTTCAAATCTGTCACCAAGAAAGCAGTGGTCGATTTTGTGCATTCAAATATCATCTGTCGGTTTGGGATTCCGAAGGTAATCATCACGGACAATGGTGCTAATCTCAACAGTCATCTGATGACGGAGACTTATCAGCAGTTTAAGATTATACATCGCAATTTCACCCCATATCGCCCTAAAGAGAATGGAGCAGTCGAGGCAGACAATAAGAACATAAAGAAGATACTTCGGAAAATGGTGGAAGGTCCAGACAATGGCATGAGAAGTTACCTTTCACATCGTTGGGTTATTGCACTACTGTTCGCACTTCAGTAGGGCCACTCCTTATTTGTTGGTTTATGTCACGGAGGCAGTAATACCCGCAGAAATTGAAATCTCATCCCTTCAGATTGTCGCTGAGGCAGAAATTGATGACGTCGAATAGGTCAAAACCCGCTTGGAGCAATTAAGTCTGATTGATGAAAAGAGATTGGCAGCAGTGTGTCACTGCCAGTTGTACCAACAGAGAATGGCGAGAGCATATAACAAGAAGGTACGTCCACGGAAGTTCGAAGCGGGTCAGTTAGTGTTGAGACGTATCTTGCCTCATCAGGCTGAAGCAAAAGGAAAGTTCGCCCTAAACTGGCAGGGGCCATTTGTCGTAAATAGAGTGTTGTCCAATGGCGCATTATATTTGACGGATGTAGAAGGGAAATGTGTAAAAATGGCTATCACTTCCGATGCGGTCAAGAGATACTATGTATGATTTCTTTGTTTGATTGTACTTGTTTGTATTTGGCATATTTTGAAGATTGAAATGACGAAGGCATTTTGTTCTGCTATCTAAACACTTTATCCCTTGTCATCCCTTTTTGAGCCTCATTTATTTTCTTTCATACCCCCTTTCAATAGCAATATCAGAAACACAAGCGTGAGAAATAAGAAAAGGAAGAAAAGAAAAATAGAAAGAAAGGAAAGAGAAGGAAAAGAATGAAAAAGAAAGAAAAAAAAGAGAGAGAAAAGAGATAAGAAGAAGAAAAACAATAAAAGCAAAGATGGAAAAGCAAAAGAAAGAAAAAGAGAAGAAAGAGAAGGAAAAATCACAACAACAAAGTAATTTCTATGACATGAACTACGTTCGACCTGATTTCTTTTGAGGATACGTAGGCAGCCTCACGGTTCGGTCTGATCAAAACAAAAGTCCAAAAGTCCCCATGCAAGAAACTGGGGCAGAAGCTGTGGTTGTTGTGAGAAACCTGATTCCGAAAGTTGTAATTTTAACCCATTTGAATTATTTTGAGCCTTTTTTACCCTTTCTTTCTAACCCTGTCCAAAAGCCCACATTTCGGTCCAAAGAAAGACCTTCTGATCAATCTTTGAGAAATGCCAAGTCGAGCAAGTAAGGGTAATTCATGTCGGGGGCAACACTCTGGTTCAAGCAGGAAGAATAAAAATGGGATAGTCTTATTGGTAAAATCCTTCATAGGCACCGTAAGGCGACGAGAGTTGAGAGAAATAAAATGAGAGAGTTTTATTGGTGAAAACCCTCACGGGCACCTTGAGGCGAAAGTGAGTTTAAAAGTCAACAAGTGAGAAAGATCTGCTTGTGGAAAATTGTTTCAAGGCACCGCAGGATGAACAAGATCAAGTTTGGGTAAAGTAATCAGGTCATGGAAATTCTGAGGTGACAAAGTACGGACTCTGAAAGTTGATAGGTTGGACAGATTGGGCCGATTAATCCGAAATGCATGTCATGATAATTGGTACCGGCTGTTCCACTCAGATAAGTTTCTGTTTCTTTTTCCCTTTGTAGCAGTCATCTGGTTTTGGATTCTTCTTATCCTTAACCCGCAAAGTCATTGCGTTTCATTTTCTTTTGGGTTTATTTGTATAAGATGTTTTAATGTCAGTCTTGTCCCAAGTAAGTGGAAAAGAGTTTCAAATCTCACTACCAACTCCTAAAATTGCAAATCACAATGTGGTCAGAGCATACTAAAGACAACATGATGTAAGGTGGGGTACAAGGAATCACCAGAAGTTTCATCTGTGGAATGGTTTGGTAATGTCATGGGAGATGCAAAAGTTTGAATAGAGTGGTCAGAGGTATGAAACAACAACATGGGTATAGAACACTCGGCTCGTCAAAGGTCATGGGATTTGAAAGTCAGTCAGAAAGTCAAAGCGGTTCAGGGCCAGTTCGTGAAAGCCATTCAGAATAAAACAATGTAGTGGAAAGATCTTCAGCAAGAATGCCATCAGCTAATCACCACTTTAAACTGACAAAATTTTCTTTAATTAAAACAGGGGCAGAAAACTCGTTTGTTTCAGAGAAACCCTCCGTGGAGAAAGGCAGTCACCAAACAGGTTTGACTCTTGATTTTCAGGACCCTCCTGGAAAATGGGACCTAGTTTAAATGTTTAGAAATAGCATGATATAGCATAAATGCATTCTAAAGGAATATAAGTTGGCTTAGAAGTTTGCGTATTCGAGATAGGATTCAATTAGGAGTTTTCAGGACCCTCCTAAATAATGGGACTTAGCTTTAAGATTTCGATTAGATAACAACATTTAGCGTAAATTCTGTTGTAGGATAGTATAATTTAGCCATAAAAGTTGTCATTCTTAAGATAAAATTTGACCTTTGATTTTCAGGATCCTCCTGGATAATGGGGAGTAGTTTAAGATCCTCTTAGATAACAAGATTTAGCAGAAATCACACCTGTAGAAGACATAACTTAGATTTTAAAAATTTTCGTTTAGTTAAGAGTTATCAGGACCCCCTGAACAATGGGATCTAGCTTTCAATTCTTAGTAATACTTGGTAATATGATTTAGTTTTACACTCAAATCTGTGCCCAGCCACCAAACTAGGGCAGGAAAATTTTCTTTGTTTTGTCTATTTTGAAATCAGGAGCCCGCCTGGAGAGCAGGAAATACATTTCAAGTTGAAGTAAGGAGCCCGCCTAGAGAGTAGGGAATATATTTTGAGTTGAAGTCAGGAGCCCGCCTGGAGAGCAGGGAGCACATCTCAGGATGAAGTCAGGAGCCCGCCTGGAAAGCAGGGAATACTTTCAAGTTCAGCAATCAGGAGCCCGCCTGGAGAACAAGGGAGTACAATTTAAATTTTAGCTTTCAAATTCTTTATTTTGTCTATTTCGTTGAGATCAGGCGCCCGCCTGGAGAGCAGGGAATACTTTCAAGCGTAGCAGTCAGGAGCCCGCCTGGAGAACAAGGGAGTACAATTTAAATTTTAGCTTTCAAATTCTTTGTTTGTCTGTGTTGAAGTCAGGAGCCCGCCTGGAAAGCAGAGAATACTCTCAAATTTAGCAGTCAGGAGCCCGCCTGGAAAGCAGGGAATACATTCAAGTTTAGCAGTCAGGAGCCCGCCTGGAAAGTAGGGAGTACATTCACATTTTGAAGTCAGGATCCCGCCTGGAGAGCATGGAAATACATATCAAGTTCAGCAGTCAGGCATCCACCTGGAGAAAGGGAAACATCTCAGTTTACAATTCAAGGCGGCAGCGAAGGAATCTTACCAAGAGAATACAAGGCAACAAGAGACACAAGATTAAGTTTGAAGATCTAGATAGGATTTTGTAAAGCATAGATCATAGTCTAGCCTAGCTTCTTTTATTTTTGACATGGTGTAATAAGGGGTTCAGTAAGCAACAGCAGCAGCAACAACAGTAAAATCACAGCTTCATGGTAGTCCCAGCTACCAGACATTCTCGAACTACACTGACCTGATTCCTTTTTAGCCAAGGATATGTAGGCAACCTCAGAAGCAGGATGCGGTCATATCTTTCAAAAATGATTCCCACGGAGTATTCAAACGGGTAAAAATTGCTCGTATCCGCTCACTTTATCTTTGCACGAAAACTCTTCATGTTTCCGGGCAAAGAGGGGCAGCTGTGAGCACGTGATTTTTGCCCTATATGAATTACTCCCATAAATTCAAATAAAATAATTTCTTTTCATTATTTGCAATTTTGTGAATTTTGTGGCATTTTCTATTAATTATTTGCATTTGTCTGTGCATTTCATTTTGTTTAATTAATGAAAAATACAAAATATGCTGCATTTGCATTTAGGATTTAATTTTTGCATTTTTCAAATTAAGCAGTAGATTAGTTATTTTATAAGAACTGGAAAAATCACAAAAATAAGTTATTTTTGTACTTTTTATTTTAATTGTTAAAATTTGGTAGTTTTTACTTTAATTTGATTAATTGTTAATTAGAGTTAATTAATTTAATGTGATAGCATAATGGGATTAGGAATTAATTTAGGTTTATTTTTAAAATAAAAAAAAAATTTATTAAAATTAAATTAATTAGAAAATTGAAAAGAAAAGAAAACAAAAGAGGGAAAGCCTGACTTGGGCCAAGTTCTTTCAATTTCCACAAGCCCAAACCATTTGTTCCTCCAATACCCGTCCAAATTACCTCCAAAACCGGCCCAAACCCACTCCAACCCGGTTCGCCCCATCCATAAACCAAACGACCCCATTTTACTTCGGCTGAATCCCAGCCGTTGATTTCCTTCAAATCCAATGGTTGGGAACTGTGGGTATTGACAGTATAAAACTGTCAGAACCCTTGCACCCCCCTCGTTGTCTCCAACATTCCCAAAGACCCCACCTCAACCCCACCGTGCACCGCGCCCAGAAATCGCCCTAGGGCAGCGGTAGGTCTCCGATGGCCACCGGATTTACACCCTAGACCCCTCTCCTTCTCCTCATTCCGAATCCACACTCCTTTTCCCTCGAATCATGCCCGAATGTCTCAAATCTGGCTTAGAAGATCGAAACCCTAGCGCCGCCCATGTTCTCTCCGGTGGCGGCGCCACCTCTGTTCAACCCCAAATTAACACCCCATAACCCCCATGACCTCCTCTCTCCAAACCCCTAACCCATACCCCCCAAAACCTTCCCGAATCCGTCGAATTTTGAATTTAGGGATTGGGTCCGAAGTCCCAAGAGGTAAAAGTGTGTTAATCCTTGATTCCATGGTTTGCATGGCTACCTTCTCCTGCTCTTTTGAAGATTGAAGGTTGTTTGAACATGAATGTGATGTCGTTCACTTGTTCTTACAAAGAATAACTGAGTAATATCACTCTTCATTTAAGCCAGTGTTTCAATTAGGTTTCGAGCCGTGATTTGGTAAGTTCCTCCTCCCCTCTTGTATTTTCTTTCACTGTTTCATCTTCCTCCTCTTCCTTTCTCTTTTGGTTTGGGCGAAATATATTTGGGTTTTCTGATGTTCAAATTGGTTCCATCTCCTGTTCTCTTTTCCTCTTCTTTTCTTTTCGTTGTGAAAGCTTGATTATCTGATGTTTTTAATGCACCTTGTTTTGTTCGTCTAAGTCTTTCATCATCAGTTTAATCACCTAGTTAATGAAACTAGGCCCATGATTTAGTTAAATTGCTGTTATGAAATTAGATTGGCTAGTTCAGTCATTTTGCTTTTGGTTTCGGCTTCTTTTAAACAAATGATTTCAGGCTTCTTTGTTTAGAGAAAGTTTGGGTCAGTTTTTCAAAATTAGAATCATCGTTTGATTTTAATTGGACTCTGAGGAATAAGAAGCCCAAAAAGGAATTAAACGTGTATTTTTAAACCGTATCAAATCAGGTTTTTAGGTCAGCTTGACCTGTGAATTGCTGAGTGTGAGAGTTGCTGAGTGTGATTAAGGGGCATTTAGGGGGTCAGTATAGGAAATTTAGGTGGGGGAATCTCTTGTAACTGAATAGGGAAGCTACCTAGAAGCTGGGATTGAGACTTATATGAAATGCTGATTTCAAAACTGAGGACATGAGAGCAAAAATGAAAATTCAAAAAGGGTTCAAGTGCAAAACTGAACCCACTGTTTGCTGCCCTAGTGCCTTGCTTATAAAGGCAGATTTTCTTGCCTTTGACAATTTTTTTTTGTTTTTTTTTTGGGGGGGGGGGGAGCTAGAATTCCAGACAATAAAAGACGGACAAAATTGCTACTGTTTCATTAATTTCTTTATTGATTTCTAAAATTTTCCAGTTCTGAAATACTTTCTGTTTCATTTGAGATTGAGTATAAATTGATTTGGGATTTAAAATTGCTACGAAGTTGGGTCCTGGGGTCTGTTTTGTACCACTTGGTTTGAGTTGGTTTTCTGCTGATTTTTCTTGGATCTGGGAGCTGTGTTATTAGCTGCTAGCTACTGATCTTGCTTTGCTTTGGATTCTGTCTTATTTCCAGGTACACACTGAGAGGCTTTGTTGCTTTTGAAGTTGGATTTGAAAGTTGAAAATGAAAGTAATAGCTTAAAATGTAGTATCAATTTGACTTCGACTTTTCTGTATTGCTTTGGAGTATTATGTTTATTTTATCAGCTTGTTGTTATGGATTAATCGATTCAGTTCTGTTTTGAGTTAGGAAGTTTGTTATTTTAATTGATTGGGAAATATCATGAAGTTTGAGAGAAAGTAGCTTGTCCGACTGAATCAACAGCTTAGCCTTTGCACTCATTTGTGATTTTATATAGTGTGTACTGTAATGCTTTTGGGTTGAAGGGGGTATGGCTGTATGGGATTCATTGGACTACCTATAAGCCATACGCTTATCAACTCATTTATTCATGCTGTTAGTCAAATGAATCTGATTTCATTTACATTTCCCTTAAATGTGTGTTCTGGATTTGCTTCTTCACTTTTCTTTAGATCTAATTTAAATTGATTTCAGGTTTAGTTTAGTTATTTTTAGAATCGGAGTCTTTCAACACAGTCTTTTATCATATTGCCTTTTAGAATTCAAGTGAAGCATTTGTGTTCTTGAAGAACTACGGCTCAAACAATGAGTTAAGGTTTGACAAGTTACCAAACTTACTAAGATGTGTAAGGTTTTCATGGTCGTTGGCAAGATCACAGTCAAGGTTCGAACTTCATGCAATAAGTTGTTGATTTATCTTAATTGAAACCAAGGTGTCGATTTTTATTCTTGTTCAATGTTTAGTTTCTCTTTTCCAGAAAAGTAATGATCATTTGGGGTATTGTTGCAAGTCATTTTGACCTGTTATTATGCGTTATTGAAGACTCGATATAGAGTCTTGCACTCGTTGATGTCAAGCTACAAAGATCTGAGCTTTACGGGGCCAATGCTTATTTTTCCAATAAAGAGGCCATATGAGTCTAAGGCAGACTCAGGCCCAAATCACGTTAGAGATTTAAAAATTCAGCTTTAGTTAACTTACTTAAATAATCAGTGATTCCCAAAATGAAATGTTAGTTTAATTACGAGTCCCATGTACTTTCAGCTTATGGCTATCTAATGGTTTGTTGACTTGTGAACATTGGGCTTTAAGCCAGGCCCAAACAAGGTCTTTAAATAATCAGCCCCTTTTTTAAAAGGTATTTTTTAGCTAATTTGGGCCATAGTACAATCATAACTCTCTTAGTGTTTTAGATAATTAAGTTCTTTAATTGGTGGAAGTGAACCATACTAGATAACACAAATGGCTTATTGTCCTGCAAATTTTAGTCGAATTCCCTTTTAAAATTGGAATTGAGGGGTCGTGCCAAATAAAATCTTAAAATGTATGGCCCTCATTTAGTTAATATTTTAATCCTTAGAATTCGAGGCGTGCCATTTAGCGAATTTTTCAAGGGCCTCGTAAAGTTAAAAACGCGTAGTTGCTTTAGGCGCGTTATTTTAATAATATTACTTTCCTAAACTCGGGTGTGCATTTCATGTGACCCAAATCCAAATCATGATAGTGCTGAATAAAATGTATTTCGGATTGCGGGTGCATTTTATGTTGTGCGGTCCAAAGACATGTTTTAGACAACGTTAAATTTTTTCTAAAACTAATTAAAAGCGGCTAAAAAGTTAAAATTTGCACATAGGTTCATAATTTTTTAAAATCAGATAATTAAGCTAAATATAACAGTTAGGCGACCGTGCTAGAACCACGGAACTCGGGAATGCCTAATACTTTCTCCCGGGTTAACAGAATTCCTTACTCGGATTTTTGATTCGCGGACTGTTAAACAGAGTCATATTTTCCTCGATTTGGGATTCAACCGGTGACTTGGAACACCATAAATTATTCCAAGTGGCAACTCTGAATCTTTAATAAATAAATCCCGTTTCGATTGTCCTTTAATTGGAAAAACTCCCTTATATTTATGCCCTTTTACGAGGTGTAGTAAAAAAGGAGGTGTGACAGCTTTGGCGACTCTGCTGGGGACCGAACCCAGAATCTCTGTTTCAGGGTTCAAGAATTCGATCTTAGAATAATTGTTCTAGTTGGCTTTATCCATTATCTGAATTTGTTACATGATTTGGGCCTAATGTGCTAATTGACTGCTTTTACCGCTTTGATATTCCGTGAACTGTATATAAACTGTTGCGAAATCCCTCTTCTCTCTGAGTTTTCTAAATCATGAAGAAGTGTGCACTTCGTGTGACTTCTTTTCTGTTAGAGTCATATTCCAAATTTAGAATGAGGTTCGGACAAGTTGCAAAGCCGGTGAAGCTTCTGTATTCCCGATACGCTGCCCCCCCTCGGCTCGAGTTGTCCGCTCGAGTAAGCCAGGTCTAGAACAAATAAACCTAGGTTTAAACCTAGTATAACAATACCTCATGCCAGATCCCTAGTAGGAATGTTTGTTTGCATCATGTGCATTTTGGCTTTGGAGACTCAACACAGGGGTTGGGTCTGTCTAGGACAGGTGTACCCGGAACAAAAAGACCATCCTGATGCATCCTTCTTGCTACTTGTGCATTTATTTGCTTCGGACTTGCATGCTGACCGGCTTATGAATATTGGGAAAAGTTGAGGAAAAAGAAATAGCAGTATGAGGGTTAAAGAGAGTTAATTGCCTCTTCTAAAAAAAACCAATGTCCAAATAGTGTCGAAACTCTGCCGTATTTTTGAGAAAGGAAAAACAAAAAAAAGGAGGTGTGACAGATCTTAGTGTTTTAGATAATTAAGTTCTTTAATTGGTGGAAGTGAGCCATACTAGATAAAACAAATGGCTTATGGTCCTCCAAAGTTTAGTTTGAATTCCCTTTTAAAATTGGAATTGAGGGGTCGTGCCAAATAAAATCGTAAAATGCATGGCCCTCGCTTAGTTAATATTTTAATCCTTAGAATTCGACGCATGCCATTTAGCGAATTTTCCCAGGCCCTCGTAAAGTTAAAAACATGTAGTTGCTTTAGGCGCGTTATTTTAATAATATTACTTTCCTAAACTCGGGTGTCATTTCATGTGACCCAAATCCAAATCGTGATAGCATTGAATAAAATGTGTTTCGGATTGCGGGTGCATTTCATGTGGTGCGGTCCAAAGACATGTTTTAGACGACGTTAAATTTTTCTAAAACTAATTAAAAGTGGCTAAAAAGTAAAATTTGCACATAGGTTCATAATTGTTTAAAATCAGATAATTAAGCTAAATATAATAGTTAAGCAACCGTGCTAGAACCACGGAACTCGGGAATGCCTAATACCTTCTCCCGGGTTAACAGAATTCCTTACTCGGATTTCTGGTTCGCGGACTGTTAAACAGAGTCATATTTTCCTCGATTTGGGATTCAACCGGTGACTTGGAACACCATAAATTATTCCAAGTGGCAACTCTGAATCTTTAATAAATAAATCCCGTTTCGATTGTCCTTTAATTGGAAAAACTCCCTTATATTTATGCCCTTTTACGAGGTGTAGTAAAAAAGGAGGTGTGACAGCTTTGGCGACTCTGCTGGGGACCGAACCCAGAATCTCTGTTTCAGGGTTCAAGAATTCGATCTTAGAATAATTGTTCTAGTTGGCTTTATCCATTATCTGAATTTGTTACATGATTTGGGCCTAATGTGCTAATTAACTGCTTTTACCGCTTTGATATTCCGTGAACTGTATATAAACTGTTGCGAAATCCCTCTTCTCTCTGAGTTTTCTAAATCATGAAGAAGTGTGCACTTCGTGTGACTTCTTTTCTGTTAGAGTCATATTCCAAATTTAGAATGAGGTTCGGACAAGTTGCAAAGCCGGTGAAGCTTCTGTATTCCCGATACGCTGCCCCCCCTCGGCTCGAGTTGTCCGCTCGAGTAAGCCAGGTCTAGAACAAATAAACCTAGGTTTAAACCTAGTATAACAATACCTCATGCCAGATCCCTAGTAGGAATGTTTGTTTGCATCATGTGCATTTTGGCTTTGGAGACTCAACACAGGGGTTGGGTCTGTCTAGGACAGGTGTACCCGGAACAAAAAGACCATCCTGATGCATCCTTCTTGCTACTTGTGCATTTATTTGCTTCGGACTTGCATGCTGACCGGCTTATGAATATTGGGAAAAGTTGAGGAAAAAGAAATAGCAGTATGAGGGTTAAAGAGAGTTAATTGCCTCTTCTAAAAAAAACCAATGTCCAAATAGTGTCGAAACTCTGCCGTATTTTTGAGAAAGGAAAAACAAAAAAAAGGAGGTGTGACAGATCTTAGTGTTTTAGATAATTAAGTTCTTTAATTGGTGGAAGTGAGCCATACTAGATAAAACAAATGGCTTATGGTCCTCCAAAGTTTAGTTTGAATTGCCTTTTAAAATTGGAATTGAGGGGTCGTGCCAAATAAAATCGTAAAATGCATGGCCCTCGCTTAGTTAATATTTTAATCCTTAGAATTCGACGCATGCCATTTAGCGAATTTTCCCAGGCCCTCGTAAAGTTAAAAACATGTAGTTGCTTTAGGCGCGTTATTTTAATAATATTACTTTCCTAAACTCGGGTGTCATTTCATGTGACCCAAATCCAAATCGTGATAGCATTGAATAAAATGTGTTTCGGATTGCGGGTGCATTTCATGTGGTGCGGTCCAAAGACATGTTTTAGACGACGTTAAATTTTTCTAAAACTAATTAAAAGTGGCTAAAAAGTAAAATTTGCACATAGGTTCATAATTGTTTAAAATCAGATAATTAAGCTAAATATAATAGTTAAGCAACCGTGCTAGAACCACGGAACTCGGGAATGCCTAATACCTTCTCTCGGGTTAACAGAATTCCTTACTCGGATTTCTGGTTCGCGGACTGTTAAACAGAGTCATATTTTCCTCGATTTGGGATTCAACCGGTGACTTGGAACACCATAAATTATTCCAAGTGGCAACTCTGAATCTTTAATAAATAAATCCCGTTTCGATTGTCCTTTAATTGGAAAAACTCCCTTATATTTATGCCCTTTTACGAGGTGTAGTAAAAAAGGAGGTGTGACAGCTTTGGCGACTCTGCTGGGGACCGAACCCAGAATCTCTGTTTCAGGGTTCAAGAATTCGATCTTAGAATAATTGTTCTAGTTGGCTTTATCCATTATCTGAATTTGTTACATGATTTGGGCCTAATGTGCTAATTGACTGCTTTTACCGCTTTGATATTCCGTGAACTGTATATAAACTGTTGCGAAATCCCTCTTCTCTCTGAGTTTTCTAAATCATGAAGAAGTGTGCACTTCGTGTGACTTCTTTTCTGTTAGAGTCATATTCCAAATTTAGAATGAGGTTCGGACAAGTTGCAAAGCCGGTGAAGCTTCTGTATTCCCGATACGCTGCCCCCCCTCGGCTCGAGTTGTCCGCTCGAGTAAGCCAGGTCTAGAACAAATAAACCTAGGTTTAAACCTAGTATAACAATACCTCATGCCAGATCCCTAGTAGGAATGTTTGTTTGCATCATGTGCATTTTGGCTTTGGAGACTCAACACAGGGGTTGGGTCTGTCTAGGACAGGTGTACCCGGAACAAAAAGACCATCCTGATGCATCCTACTTGCTACTTGTGCATTTATTTGCTTCGGACTTGCATGCTGACCGGCTTATGAATATTGGGAAAAGTTGAGGAAAAAGAAATAGCAGTATGAGGGTTAAAGAGAGTTAATTGCCTCTTCTAAAAAAAACCAATGTCCAAATAGTGTCGAAACTCTGCCGTATTTTTGAGAAAGGAAAAACAAAAAAAAGGAGGTGTGACAGATCTTAGTGTTTTAGATAATTAAGTTCTTTAATTGGTGGAAGTGAGCCATACTAGATAAAACAAATGGCTTATGGTCCTCCAAAGTTTAGTTTGAATTCCCTTTTAAAATTGGAATTGAGGGGTCGTGCCAAATAAAATCGTAAAATGCATGGCCCTCGCTTAGTTAATATTTTAATCCTTAGAATTCGACGCGTGCCATTTAGCGAATTTTCCCAGGCCCTCGTAAAGTTAAAAACATGTAGTTGCTTTAGGCGCGTTATTTTAATAATATTACTTTCCTAAACTCGGGTGTCATTTCATTTGACCCAAATCCAAATCGTGATAGCGTTGAATAAAATGTGTTTCGGATTGCGGGTGTATTTCATGTGGTGCGGTCCAAAGACATGTTTTAGACGACGTTAAATTTTTCTAAAACTAATTAAAAGTGGCTAAAAAGTAAAATTTGCACATAGGTTCATAATTGTTTAAAATCAGATAATTAAGCTAAATATAATAGTTAAGCAACCGTGCTAGAACCACGGAACTCGGGAATGCCTAATACCTTCTCTCGGGTTAACAGAATTCCTTACTCGGATTTCTTGTTCGCGGACTGTTAAACAGAGTCATAGTTTCCTCGATTCGGGATTCAACCGGTGACTTGGAACACCATAAATTATTCCAAGTGGCGACTCTGAATCTTTTAATAATAAATCCCGTTTCGATTGTCCTTTAATTGGAAAAACTCCCTTATATACTATACCCTCTTCCGGGGATGTAGCGGAAAAAAGGAGGTGTGACAGCTCTCCTCGACTCATACAGTGACACAGTCATATCCCCCTGCCGAAGCCACCCAAACTGCCTACGCAGCTCCTCTCTACGGGACTACGATACATACTTTTCCAATAAGAGAGTCGAGAACTCCTACCAAGTCAAAGGCGCTACACCTGCCGGCTTACACCTCTCATACGCCTCCCACCAAATGAAGGCAGCCCCAGTGAACTGAAAGGTGGTAAATGCCACACCACTAGACTCAAGAATCCCTGTCGTACGGAGCGTCCGCTGACACTTGTCGAGAAAACCCTGGGAATCCTCGCCCTCAGCACCACTAAATGAAAGAGGCTGGAGCCTGTCAAACCTCTCGAGACGACGCTGCTCATCGTCTGGCATAACTGGAACTATGAACTCCAAAACTGGTGCAACCGGCTGAGCTGGAGGTTCTCCCGGCGTCTGCAATCCTTGCACTACCTGCTCAGGTGTGCGAGTAGCAGGGGTCTAATTGCCTCCCCCGACCCGTGATGTAGCTGCTGCAGTGGTAGCTGAAACTACCTGAGCTAGGCCAGTGCAAACCGATAAGATCTGAGCCAGGGCCTCCTTAAGACCCGGAATCACGATGGGCACAACTGGTGCCTGAACTGGTGCTGCTGGAGCATCCATAGCTGGAGCCTGATCCTGAGCTGGGGCAGCTGGTGGATCAACAGGTGCTTCCCTCGCTGCTCTGCCTCTACCACGACCACGACCGTATCCACGGCCTTTGGTTTCCTCAGTGGGGGGTACTGGTGGTCGTCCGCCTCGTCCGGTAGCACGAGTCCTCCCCATCTGCGAGAGAATATAATACAGAAGTTTAGTTCTCGACCAACTAAATTGCACGACGAGAATTTCAAGGATATCAAGTTTTTCCTAAAGGTTCTGCAGCCTCTCGAGGATAAATACAGACGTCTCCGTACCGATCCACGAGACTCTACTAAACCTGCTCATGACTCGCGAGCCCTATGTAACCTAGGCTCTGATACAAACTTGTCACGACCCAATTCCCGAACCCGGTCGTGATGGCGCCTCTCATGAAGACAAGGCCAGCCAGACCAAATATAATACCTCTTTTAAACAGTTGAATACCATAAATAGTTCTAAAGCATGATATAATATCCATAAATTGCAAAATTAACGATAACAACAGTAGAAACCATCCTGACACAACCCAAACCGGGGTGTCACAAGTCATGAGCAACTAAGAAATTTGGATACAAGTCTACTGAACACCTACAAACATGAAAATGATAGGATAAGGGAGGCACGGGGCTGAGAACGCCAATAGCTACCACGTAGTCTCCGAATCGCTACCTGAACTAGGAGAATCAACACTCAGGATCGGACTCAGCAATTCCTGAATCTGCACACATGGTGCTGGGAGTAATGTGAGTACTCTAAATCATTGAGTAATAATTATAAATAATGGCTGAAAGTATGAAACACGTACATTCACAAAGCAATTCTATATCAAGCAGTAAAATCACTTAAAGCAGTAAATCAGTGTAGAAATCAAATGATATTCCTTTTTAAAAACAAGTAAATCAGGTAATTTAACAGGTAATAACAAGTAGAAATCCACCCCACGACAGTGTCAATCACTCAGAACAGTATCAGCCCCTTGGGCTCACTCTCAATACAGTATCATCCCCTCGGGCTTAGTATCAATCACTCAGAACAGTATCAGCCCCTCGGGCTCACTCTAAGATCATAATGGGTACCCGCGCTCACTGTGGGTGTGCAGACTTCGGAGGGTCCCCTTACGGCCCAAGTGCTATATCAATCCATCTCGTGGCATCATCTCTCGGCACTCGGCCTCACATCACTCAAGCACTCGGCCTCACATCACTCAAGCACCCAGCCTCACATCACTCAAGCCACATCGTGACATATAAAGTATCTCAGGCCCTCAGCCTCATATCACTCAGCATGTCCTCACATATGGCCCTTGGCCTCACTCAGTCCGAAAATCATCACAAGCCCCTCGAGCATTAGAAGAACAGTAATTCTCAGCCCAAAACATCTTTTAGAAATATCATTTAAGTTTCAAATATGGGTAAAAGTGGCTGAGTTTGTAAAACAGTAAATATCAATAGGACTGAGTTCAAGTAATAAATCAATACAGTGAGTAAATAGTGATAAAAATCCCCGGAGGGTTCAAATAGTTGGCGCGAAGCCCAAATATGCCAATCAGCCCAAATTATGATGATAACAAACAAGTTTCAGTCAAATACACAATAAAATCATCGATCGAGAGGGACCAAGTCACAATTCCCATTAGTAAAAGACCCACGCTCATCATCCAGCGCGTGTCTCACCTCAATATATCACTACGATGTGCAATCCGGGGTTTCAAACCCTCAGGACATCATTTACAATCACTACTCACCTCAAACCGGCCAAAACTCTAGCTCGCTATGCCCTTGCCTCTCAAATCTGCCTCCCCGCGCGTCAAATCTAACAAAAACCACAACGAATACGTCACAATAGGCTAAGGAAACAATACCCAATCGAAAACAATCGAAAGATATCGAAAATCCCGAAATTGGCAAAACCCGAGCCCCGGGCCAACTTCTTGAAACTTGGAAATTTTCACATCAACGGGTTCCTTATCTTGCCCCGAGTCTATACATATCAAGAACTCTAAAATCCGAGCTCAAATGGCCTATCAAATCCCAATTTAAAATTTCCAATTTCCAAGCCCTTGTTCTTCTCCTTTTTTTTTGGCTAAGTTTTCATGAATTTCCAGGTAAATTTCACAATTAAATCATGTTTTTAGTTCATAGAACTTACCTCCAATCAATCCTCTTCGAAACCCTCTTCAATTTCTCCCAAATAGCTCTCAAAATGCCCAACAATGGAGGAAAATAAGACTTAGCTCACGGAGGAAATGTTTTAAAAACTATTCTACCCAGCTCTTATTTCTTCTATGCGAACGCGAGGGCCTTCTCGCGTTCGCGGTGCACAAAATTTCCCTTGACCAATTTTACCCTTCGTGAACCCGGTGCTATACATACGAACGCGAAGCTCTGGACCTTTGACCCTATGCGAACACGACACTCGTCACGCGAACGCGATGCACACTCCACGGACCCTCCACGAACGCGATGCTCTAGACACAAACGCGAGGCACAAAGATTCAGGGACCCAACTTTCTTCTACGCGAATGCGGGCTCCTCACCGCGAACGCAAAGCTCCAGAATTGTACCTTCCGCGAACGCGGACCTATCTTCGCGAACGCGAAGGCCAAATCAGGCTTGCACCTGCTGCTGCATTTTCTGCAATATTTTCCAAGTTTAAAACTTCCCGTTAGCCATCCGAAATCACCCCGAGGCCCCCGGGACCTCAACAAAAAGTGTTAACCCATCCTAAAACATCATCAAAACTCGCCCCAATCATCAAAATACCTCAAACAACACTAAAACCATCAATTCGCATCGAATTCAAGCCTAAGTTCTTCAAAAACTCCCGAAACACGCATTCAATCAAAAACCTAACCAAATCACCTCCGAATGGCCTGAAATTTTGCACACACATCCCAAATCACCTAACGAAGCTACCGCAACTCTCGGAATTCCATTCCGACACTCGGATAAAAATCTCACCTAACAACCAGAAATCGTCGAAATACTAACTTCGCCAAACCAAGCTAATTTCTACACTAGACCTCCAAAACCACTCCCGATTACGATCATAAGTCACAAATCATCCCCCGAATCTAATCAAAACACCGGTAATCGCATCCAAGACCTCTAACCTATAAGTCAACATCCGGTTAACTTTTCCAAACCAAACTTTCCTTAAATAGACTACGTGTCTCATTTCCTACCAAAACCTCTCCAAACCAACTCGATCACATAAGACACGGATAATGAAGCATAAAGAAGATGAAAATGGGGAAGGAGATAGGACAAACATTTGTAATCAAATTCCTTTTGTATTGAATGTTGAAAAAGACCCAAATACATTTCAAGAGGCAATGTCTTTTAGAGACGCTGCCTTTTAGAAAGAAGCCATTGATGATAAAATGGACACAATTATATCCAACAACACTTGGGTTTTAGTTGATATTCCTCTTCGATCAAATCCTATAGGTTGTAAGTGGGTCTTTAGGAGAAAGTACAATACGGATGGTTCTGTCCAAACCTTCAAAGCAAGATTAGTTGCAAAATGTTTCACCCAAAATGAAGGCATAGACTATTTTGATACATATGCTCCTTTTGCAAGAATAACATCCATTAGAGTCCTTTTATCCTTGGCCTCCATTTATGATCTTTATGTACATCAAATGGATGTTAAGACAAATTTTTTAAATGGAAACCTTAGTGAAGAAATATATATGCAACAACCTGAAGGATTTGTTCTTCCGGGAAACGAGAAGAAAGTTTGTAAATTGATAAAGTCTCTCTATGGTCTCAAACAAGCGCCTAAACAGTGGTATGAAAGATTTGATAGTGTAATACTATCAAACAGGTTCGTACATAATAGTGCAGACAAGTGCATTTACTCTAAATTTACAAAAGAATATGGAGTAATAATTTGTTTATATGTCGATGACATGTTGAATTTTGGTACTAATCTACGAGGAATTACTGAGACCAAGAAGTATCTAACTTTAGTTTTTAAAATGAAAGATTTAAATGAAGTTGATACTATTTTGGAAATCAAGGTCAAAAGAGATAACAAGCGAATGCCTTTGTCACAAGCACATTATATTGATAAAATTCTTACTAAATTCAATCATTTAGGAATAAAGGAGTACAATACTCCTTATGATTCTAGTGTTAAGCTATCTGCAAATAATGGAAGAGCACTAGCACAGTTGGAGTATGCAAGTGCAATAGGTAGTATGATATATGCAATGCATTGCACTAGACTCGACATAGCATTTGCTGTTTGTAAACTTTCAAGGTTTACCAGTAATCAAGGTAATGATCATTGGAAAGCAATAAGTAGAGTACTTGGATATTTAAAATATACAAAGCACTTGTTCATTTGCTAGAATGGTTTCCCTAATGTATTAGAGGGATATTCTGATGCAAGTTGGATTACAAGTGTTAATGATAATAAATCCACATCAGGATGGATATTTACTCTAGGTGGTGGAGCCATTAGTTGGGCATCCAAGAAACAAACATGTATTTCCCATTCTACTATGGAATCTGAATTCATTGCATTAGCAGCTGCTGGAAAAGAAACAGAACGGCTGAGGAATATGTTGTTTGATATAAAGTTGTGGACACAACCTATGCGGCCATTTCCATATTCTGTGATAGTGAGACTACAATGTGTGTTGCCCACAATAAAATATACAATGGGAAATCGAGACATATAAGCTTGAGACATGGTTATATAAGAGAATTAATTACACACAGAGCTATAGCTATAATATATGTGAGATCAAATAAGAATTTGGCTAATCTACTTACAAAGCCATTGGGTATAGATGTAGTACAACAAACTTGTAAAGGGATGGGGCTGAGATCCTTAAATTAAATGCAAGGAATGGGAACCCCACTTTGAGTTAGTATATACTCTAACAATATAAGTTCAATGGGTAATAACAAGTTACTTGTATTGTTTAAGCACTGATCTCCTCTTTAGGAGCCCTAATTCTATTGTACTACTTACTGTTATGTCAGGAGTTAAAGAGTTGTTAAATGCTTGTTATAACAAGGGCATAAAGACAAACTCCAAAGAACATACTGTTACATGAAAAGGTTGATTAATCATAATGGAATTATTAATGTCTGGAGTAACAGGGACATTGTAACTAATTCCACCTATACGAATATTGAAGTGGTGCCCCTTCTAGCAAGATTTAAAGGGCCGATCTGCTAAATATTCATGAATTTAGGATGAGCACATGGCCGTAAACGTGCTAAAGCGAATACTGGATTGACTAAGCTACTAGATAACATTGTGTGTGCGGTACTTTCAGTTTTGGCATAAGGAGTTGTGGTTCAAATCTTAAGATACCAATAACTTCGTCAAAGCTTTAAAGTACTTACACTAAAGGAAAGTTCAAATCTATATAAGATACTTTCTATTATTCACAAGTGTTATGGAGTGAAATAACAAACTAGTAGGGGATTGTAAAATAGTTTGTTATTCCAGTTGGGAAGTGGGTTGATCCCACATCGGAAGAGAGAAGGCAATTTTGAAGCCTTTTAAGCACTTGTCCCTTTTATGCCTTTGATTTAGGACACATACTTTTAAGTGTGTGTAATTAAGTACACTATAATTACAATCAAAGACTTGGACTTGGACTTGGGGCTTGGGCGCGGGCCGGGTCGGATCCTAAAATTAATTATTTTATTTTGTGACAGAAAAATTAAATTTATTTGAATTTTAAATTCAAAATTAAAATAAATAGTTATGTCTGTTATAAAAGGGTCCAACCGAATATGACTATTTGTGAAACAAGACATCTTTTCTGAAAGAGTCTGTTAGTTGCCTATAAATACAGAAGAATTTCCAACGAAGTAGGATAGAAAATCACAAGTATTATTTCAGGCTTTGTTGTATCCTGAAGAGAATCGTTTTGTATTTTCCTAAATTAGTATAAAGGCGATAACTCTTTAAGGACAGTCGATTTTCACGCTTCAAAGCCATTTTTGTTTATTATTTTCTAACAATCTTAAAGATTTATTCTGCTATGGAGAAATTGATGTCCGTTGTTGAGAATCGAAGGAGTTCATCAAGCTTGATCGCTTTGATGGAACGAATTTTACCCGCTGGAGATACAAGATGATATTCTGTTGTCTGCTCTCAATATCTACTATGTTCTTGATTCTGCCTTGCCTGCGACGCCTGAGCCTATAGCAGAAGATTCTGATGCAGTCAAGGAAGAAAGGAAGAAACATGAACATGATGAACTGTTGTGTCGCGGTCATATTCTGAATACCTTGACAGATCGACTCTATGATCTCTACTGCAATCTGAAGTCGCCAAGGGAAATTTGGACTGCTCTACCAACTGCATGCCAGAATGTAAAACGAGGTATTGACAAATTCCTGGCTCTGCAGTATTTTGAATTTAAAATATTTGATACTAGGCCTATAATGGATCAGATTCATTAACTGCAAATTTTAGTATCAAAACTAAGTGATCTTGAAGTTAAAATTCCAGATGCACTTCAAATAGGTGCTTATATTTCAAAATTACCTTCCTCCTGGAATGACTATACAAAGAAAATCTTACATTCAATGGATAATATGACCGTGGAATAATTTTGTACTCACATTCAAATTGAAAGTGAGACTCGTGGTCGTGATGCTATTAATCAGCCCTCGAGTTCCGTAGTCAATTTTGTTAGTCAGAATGGTTCTGGAAGTGGGAACAAAAATCTGAAAGTTTCCAAAAAGTCTTCTTTTAATAAGAGAAAGAACATTAGTTGTCATCACTGTGGAAATAAAGGCCATATGATTCGGGATTGTAGATATAGAAAGGCAGGAATAAATTTCAATGTTGGCAGTACCATAAAGTCTGGAAAGATTGAAAAATCTGGAAATTATGAAAAGGCAAACGTAGTGGAAAATTCTGCCCAAGGACTGGTTGCCATGGTTTTCGCAATGCAAATTGGTATGGTCACCGAATTGAATACGGCTACCGCTGCTACAAATACTCAAGACTATTGGCTAGATTCGGGTGCTACTATTCATGTCTGTTATGATAAAGAAGATGTTCAAGACATATACGGAAGTGCAGGATTCTGAACAAGTCTTGATGGGAAACCATGTTGCAGCAGATGTTGCTGGAAAAGGAAGCATTGAAATTAACTTCACATCCGGCCAGAAGTTGACATTACTCAATGTGTATCATCTTCCTGATATGAAGAAAAACTTAATGTTCGCTTCTTTGCTGTCAAAGAAAGGCTTCAAGATAGTTATTGTTACGACCCCAACCCCGGTCGTGATGGTGCCCAATACACTGCTAGGAAAGCCTGACCAATTAACAACCTCAACCCATTTCTTATATAGTTCATTATTAGCTTATACATTTAAATTACCAAAACATCATAGTAAAAGTCAGAAACCAGAGTTAAATAGGCGGAATTTCAAATGATAATACTACTACTACATAGCCCATATAGATTCGATGTCACAAGTTTGAGCCTCTAATACCAGTTTATCACCCTAATACATATCAATCTAGGGAATGCTGATAAAACAAAAGGGTATAAAGGCAGATGCCATGCAGCTACCTCGATGCTCCCAGATATGCGTTGCTCAACTGAAAATCCTCACTCAGCCTCAGATGCACCTGGATCTGCATGCAAGGTGCAGGGAGTAATGTGAGTACTCCGACCCAGTGAGTAATAAGCATATATTATGACTGATAATAAGAAAGCACGGAGAAACATAGAGTAATCTATAATGCGGCATTTTAAACAAGTAATATGAAAGCAATAAACCAAAGGAAACGAAATATGGAAATGCTACAACAAATAAGCAATTAAGTGACAGACATATAAAGAAAATCAACACATAGAACGGTACCCTATAGTACTCGCTGTGGCGTGCAGCCCGATACATACATTTATCGTCGACGGCGCTCACTGGGTGTGTGCAGACTCCAGGAGGGGCCCCTTACGGCCGAAGCGCAATATAAAGCCATCTCGTGGCATCAAATCTAGGCCCTCGGCCTCATATCAATATCAGTATAACACTACTGCGGCACGCAGCCCGATCCCATAGTATCCTCACATCTGGCCCTTGGTCGTACTCAGTCCAGAAATCATATAAGCCCCTCGGCCATTAGTGAAACAGTAGTTCTCAGCCCAAAACATCATTTAATATATCATTTTAGTTTCAAAACCGAGTAAAAAGTGGCTGAGTGTAAAACAGTGGAAAACGGTACGACTGCATTCAAGTAGTAAGTCAAAACAGTGAGGAAATAGTGATAAAACTCTCCGGAGGGTTCAAATAATTGGCACGAAGCCCAAATATGGCAGTCAGATAAAAAATTGATGAGAACAAATAAGTTTCAACCAAAATACGTGGTAAAAGCATCACTCGGGATGGACCAAGTCACAATCCCCAATAGTAATGGCCCCACGCTCATCATCAAGCGCGTGTCTCACCTCAATATAGCACTACGATGCACAAATCCGGGGTTTCAAACCCTCAGGACATCAGTTACATTTATTACTCACCTCGAACCTGCTAAATCTCTATCTTGCGATGCCTTTGCCACTCGAATCAGCCTCCACGTGCGTCGAATCTATCAAAAATCAGAACGAATACATCACAATAGTCTAAGGGAACAAACCCCAAGCGAAAACAATCGAATTACCACAAAATTCTAGAATTTGGTAAAACTCGACCCCTGGGCCCGCATCTCGGAATTTGACAAAATTCACAAAACTCGAATCCTTATACTCTCACGAGTCTAACCATATGTAAATTATCCAATTCCGATACCATTTGGTCCTTTAAATCATCATTTTACATTTTTGAAAGATTTCACAATTTTCTTCCCAAATTCCATCCCAAATCACTAATTAAATGATGAATTCAATGATAGATTCATGTACTCTAGCCAAATCTGAGTTAGAATCACTTACCCCAATGAATTTCTTGAAAAACCTTCAAAAAATTGCCAAAATCCGAGCTCTGTAGGTCAAAATATCAAATAAAACCTAAAACCTCGTATTTATAGAGTACCCCTCAGATCTCAGCCTCCGCGGTCTGCACAGAACCACCGCGGTCCACGCAAAAGCACCGCGGTCCGCACAAAACCACTGCGGCCGCACAAAACAAGCGCGGCTGCACTTCCTTTTGTGCGGTCCGCGCAGGTGGGTTCCGAGGCCTGCAACCCTTCTGGACCTGCTGTAGCTATGATTTTTGGCCTAAAACATCCCGGAACCTACCCAGAACTCCTGGAATTCCAAACCAATTGCACCAACACATCCCATGATATCGTTAAAACTTGTTCAAAACCTCAAGACGCTCACAACAACATCAAATCACTAATTTAACAAGGGATTCAAGCCTAAGAACTCCAAGTACTCTTAAATTATGTTTTTGATCAAAAAGTCTATCAAATCTCGTCTGAATGACCTAAAATTTTGCACACACATCCCAAATGACACAACGAAGCTACTGTCACTCTCGGAATTCCATTCCGACCCCTATATAAAAATCTCGCCTATCAACCGGAACCGCCAAAATATCAACTTCGCCAATTTAAGCCTAAATCTTCTCTACAACTCCAAAACCCATTCTGATCGCGCTCCTAAGTCACAAATCACCTCCCGAAGCTAACTGAACTATCCGAACTCACTTCCAAACCTTCTAACACATAAGTCAACATCCGGTTGACTTTTTCAACTTAAGCCTTCTTAAAAGAGACTAAGTGTCTCATTTCTTACCAAATCCTCTCCGAACTCGAACTAATCAACCCCATCACATAACACACGGATAACGAAGTGTAAAGAAGCTACAATAGGGGAAAATGGAGCGGTAACTCATGAGACGACTGACCAGGTCGTCATATTATCCCCAACTTAAACAAACGTTCGTCCTCGAACGAGTCAAGAAACATACCTGAAGCCTCAAACAAGTAAGGATATCTGCTCTGCATCTCCCGCTCGGTCTCCCAGGTAGCCTTCTCCACGGGTCGACCTCTCCACTGCACTTTCACTGAAGCTATATCCTTTGACCTCAACTTTCGAACCTGACGACCCAAAATTGCTACTGGCTCCACATCATAGGTCAAATCATCATCCAACTGAACCATGCTAAAGTCCAAAACATGAGACGGATCCCTAATATACTTCCGGAGCATAGAAACATGAAATACCGGATGCACGCTAGACAAGTTGGGTGGCAAAGCAAGCTCATAAGCCACCTCTCCAATCCTTCGAAGTACCTCAAAAGGCCCAATGAATCGCAGACTCAACTTTCCCTTCTTCCTAAATCTCATAATACCCTTCATGGGCGAAACCTTCAGCAAGACCTTCTCACCAACCATGTAGGACACATCTCGAACCTTCCGGTCCGCATAACACTTCTGTCATGACTGCGCTGTACGGAGTCTCTCCTGAATTACCTTCACCTCTTCTAAGGCATCCTGAACCAAATTTGTCCCCAATAGACTAGCCTCGTCGGGCTCGAACACCGACTGGAGATCTACACTGCCTCCCATACAAAGCCTCATATGGAGCCATCTAAATACTCAACTGGTAGCTGTTGTTGCAGGAAAACTCTGCAAGCGGCAAAAACGCATCCCATGAACCTCCAAAATCAATAACACAAGCATGCAATATGTCCTCCAATATTTGAATAGTACGCTTGGACTGTCCGTCCGTCTGAGGATGAAATGATGTGCTCAACTCCACCTGAGTACCCAACTCTCTCTGTACGGCTCTCCAAAATTGCGAAGTAAACTAAGTACTCCGATCTGAAATAATAGAAACTGGAACACCATGCAGTCGAACAATCTCTCGGATATATAACTCTGCTAACCGCTCTGAAGAATAGGTAGTACAGATAGGAATGAAGTGCGCGGACTTGGTCAGCCGATCCACAATTACCCAAATAGCATCGAACTTTTTCAAAGTCCGTGGAAGTCCAACAACAAAGTCCATAGTGATCCTCTCCCACTTCCACTCAGGAATAACCATCTGCTGAAGTAAGCCACCCGGTCTCTGATGCTCATATTTCACCTGCTGACAATTGAGACACCAAGCTACAAATCCTACAATATCTTTCTTCATTCTTCTCCACCAATAGTGCTGCCTCAAATCCTGGTACATCTTTGCGGCACCCGGATGAATAAAATACCGCGAGCTATGGACCTCCTCCAGAATCAACTCTCTCAGCCCATCCATATTGGGCACATAAATCCGGCCCTGCATCCTCAACACACCATCGTCACCGATGGTCACATCTCTGGCATCATCATGCTGGACCTGTCCTTAAGGATAAGCAAAGGCAAATCATCATACTGGTGCTCTCTGATGCGATCATATAAGGAAGACCGAGAAACCACACATGCCAACACCCGACTAGACTCCAAAATATCCAACCTCACGAACCGATTGGGCAAGTCCTGAACATCGACTGCAAGAGGTCTCTCCCCAACTGGAATATATGCCAAACTCCCTATACTCACTGCCTTTCGGCTCAACGCATCGGCCACTACATTGGTCTTTCCTGGATGATATAATATGGTGATATCATGATCCTTAAGAAACTCCAACCATCTTCGCTACCTCAAATTAAGATCCTTTTTCTTGAACAAATGCTGAAGACTGCGATGATCGGTGAATACCTCACAAGATACACCATACAAATAATGCCTCCAAATCTTCAATGCATGAACTATGGCAGCCAACTCCAAATCATGAATAGGGTACTTCTTCTCATGGGGCTTCAACTGACGAGAAGCATAAGCAATAACTCTACCCTCCTGCATCAATACACAACCAATCCCAACTCTCGAAGCATCATAATACACACTATATGAACCTGAAGCTGATGGCAAAACCAATACTGGAGCTGTGATCAAAGCTGTCTTGATCTTCTGAAATCTCTCCTCACACTCATCTGACCATACAAATGAAACACCCTTTTGAGTCAACTTGGTTAAGGGCGATGGGAAAGATGAGAATCCCGGAACAAACCGGCGATAATAGCCTGCCAAACCAAGAAAGCTACGAATCTTTGTGGCTGAGGATGGTCTAGGACAACTCTGAACCGCCTCTATCTTCTTTGGATCAACCTTAATACCCTCGCTGGACACCACGTGTCCCAAGAAAGCCACTGAACTGAGCCAAAACTCACACTTGCACTTGGAGAATTTTGCATAAAGTTTCTCCTCCCTCAATCTCTGCAATACAACTCTCAAATGCTCCACGTGCTCCTCCTGACTATGCGAGTACACCAAAATGTCATCAATGAATACTGTAACAAATGAATCAATATAAGGCCGAAACACGCTGTTAATCAAATGCATAAACGTTGCTGGGGCATTGGTTAGCCCAAAAGACATAAAAAGGAACTCATAATGACCATATCTGGTCCTGAAAGTAGTCTTAAGAATAACTGAATCCCTAATCTTCAACTGGTGATAACCCAAACAGAGATCAATTTGTGGAGAACACCCTCGCTCCCTGAAGCTGGTCAAATAAATCATCAATGCGAGGCAAAGAATACTTGCTCTTAATTGATACCTTCTTCAATTGCCTATAATCGATGCACATTCTGATTGTGCCATCCTTCTTCTTCACAAACAGAATGGGCGCACCCCAAGGTGACACACTAGGCCGAATAAACCCCTTATCTAGGAGTTCCTGAAGCTGTTCTTTCAATTCTTTCAACTCTGCTAGTGCCATACGATATGGCGGAATAGAAATAGGCTTAGTGCCTGGCACCAGGTCAATACCAAAATCAATATCCGGTGGCATGCCTGGCAAGTCTGGAGGAAACACATCGGGAAAATCCCTCACAACTGGAACAGAATCAGTGCTAGGAGTCTCAGCTCCCACATCCCTCACAAACGCTAAATATGAAAGGCAACCCTTCCCAACCATACGCTGGGCCTTCAAGAAAAGATATCACCCTATTAGGAACATAATCAGTCACACCACGCTACTCGATCCGCGGTACACCAGGCATAGCTAAAGTGACTGTCTTAGCATGATAGTCTAGAATAGCATGACACAGAGATAACCAATCCATGCCCAAAATAACATCAAAGTCCACCATGCTCAATAACAATATATCAACTCGGGTCTCCAGACCCCCAATAGTCACAACATATGACCAGTACACATGGTCCACAACAACAGTATTGCCCACCGGGGTAGACACATGAATAGGTAAAGCAAGAAACTCACGGGGCATACCCAAATAATGAGCAAAGTATGATGACATATAAAAAAAGGTGGAACCGGGATCAAATAATACAGAGGCATCTCTATGGTAGACTGAAACAATACCTGTAATGACAACATCTGAAGCAATAGCATCTAACCTGCCTGGAATAGCATAGAAACGAGCCTGGCCACCACCTGATCAACCTCCCCCTCTGGGGCGACCCTTGGTTGCCTGACCCTCACCCCTAGCTAGCTGGGCGGGTGGTGAAGTAACTGAAGCAAAAGTCGAGGGCTGACCCCTCTACTGAAGCTGACCATCATGAAGTTGAGGGCACTGCCTCCTCATATGTCCAAACTCTCTGCACTCATAACAACTACCCGGTGCTGGAGATGAGGACTAAAGGGAACCCCTCGCACCGGAGTGACTAGCAGATGCACTCGGCGCAGAAGAACCCTAAGCTGATGGGGCATGAGATGAACTCTGAGCTGGGAGGGCATTGAATGAAGGCTGGCCCTGCTGGGACCCTTGATGACCACAACCTGAAGATACCCCACGATACTCTGGATGGGCCGACTAAGCAGGCCTAAAAAATGACCTCTACCATGCTGGGACTTGCCCCTAGAAGGAGCTCCACTATAACTACCCGATCCTCGAGGCCTCTTGGCCTCCCTCTCCTCTCGCTCCCTACGGAGTACCGTCTCAATCTCACGAGCGATATCAACCACCTCCTCGAACGTAGAACCCAATACTCTCTCTCTAGTCATTAGAATACGGAGATGGTAGTTAAGGCCATCCACAAATCTCCTGATCCTCTCACGATCTGTCAGAATCATCCAAATGGCATAACGAGCCAACTCAGAAAACCTCATCTCATACTGGGTCATGGTCATGCCCCCCTGCGTCAACTACTCAAACTGCCTACGCAACTCCTCTCTGCGGGACTGCGGTACATACTTCTCCAAGAAGAGAGTAGAGAATTGCTGCCAAGAAAGGGGTGCTGTACCGATAGGCCTACACCTCTTAAAATTCTTCCACCAAGTAAAGGAAGCCCCAGTAAACTGAAAGGTGGTAAATGCTACACCACTAGACTCAAGGATCCTTGCTGTACGGAGCATCCACTGACACTTGTCAAAAAAACCCTGGGCATCCTCGCCCTCAGCACCACTGAATGACGGAGGCTGGAGTCTACCAAACCTCTCAAGATGATGCTGCTCATCATCCGGCATAACTGGTACCATGAACTCCTGAACTGGTGCAACCGGCTGAGTTGGAGGCGCTCCCGGCGTCTGTAGTCCCTACACTACCTGCTCATGTGTGCAAGCAGCGGGGGTCTGATTTCCTCCCCCAGCCTGTGAAGTAGCTGCTGCTGCTGGGTTGGCTGAAACTGCCTGAGCCATGCTAGTGCAAACTGTCAAGATCTGTGCCAAGGCCTCTTGTATACCCGGGATCACGATAGGCACAACTGGTGCCTGAAGTAGTGTTGCTGGAGCGTGATCTCGAGCTGGGGCAGCTGGGGGATCAACAGGTGCTGCCCTCGCTTCTCTGCCTCTACCACGTCCACGACCGTGTCTCCAGCCTCTAGTGGCCTTAGTGGATGGCACTGGTGGTAGTCCATCTCGTCTGGTAGCTCGCGTCCTCACCATCTGTGATAGAATGGAATAACAGAAGTTTAGTTCTCGGATCAACAAAGTGGCACGACCAGAATTTCAAGAATATGAAGTTTTTCCTAAAGGTTCTGCAGCCTCTCGAGGATAAATACAGACGTCTCCGTACTGATCTGCAAGACTCTACTAAACCGGCTCATGACTTGCGAGACCTATGTAAAATAGGCTCTGATACCAACTTGTCACGACCCCAACCCCGGTCGTGATGGCGCCCAACACACTGCTAGGCAAGCCTAACCAATTAACAACCTCAACCCATTTCTTATATAGGTCATTATTAGCTAACACAGTTAAATTACCAAAACACCATAATAAAAGTCTGAAACCAGAGTTAAATAGGCGGGATTTCAAATACTACTACTACTACTACATAGCCCATATAGATCCAATGTCACAAGTCTGAGCCTCTAATACCAGTTTATCACCCTAATACATATCAATCTAGGGAATGCGGATAAAACAAAAGGATAGAAAGGAGAGATCAGGGCTGCGGACGCCATGCAGCTAACTCAATGCTCCCAGATATGCGCTGCTCAACTGAAAATCCTCACTCAGCCTCAGAGTAATAAGCATAAATAATGACTGAGAATAAGAAATCACGGAGAAACACAGAGTAATCTATAATGTGGCATTTTAAACAAGTAATATGAAAGTAATAAACCAATGAAAACGAAATATGGAAATGCTACAACAAATAAGCAGTTAAGTGACAGACATATAAAGAAAATCAACACACAGAACGGTACCCTATAGTACCCGTTGCGGTGTGTAGCCCGATTCATACATTTATTGTCGACGACGCTCACTGGGGTGTGCAAAATCTGGAATGGGCCCCTTATGGCCCAAGCGCAATATCAAGCCATCTCGTGGCATCAAATCTAGGCCCTCGGCCTCATATCAATATCAGTATAACACTGCTGCGGTGTGCAGCCCGATCCCATAGTATCCTCACATTTGGCCCTTGGCTGTACTCAGTCTAGAAATCATATAAGCCCCTCGGGCATTAGTAAAATAGTAATTCTCAGCCCAAAACATCATTTAATATATCATTTTAGTTTCAAAACCGAGTAAAAAGTGGATGAGTTGTAAAACAGTGGAAAATGGTACGACTGAGTTCAAGTAGTAAGTCAAAACAGTGAGGAAATAGTGATAAAGCTCTTGAAAGGTTCAAATAATTGGCACGAAGCCCAAATATGGAAGTCAGATCAAACATTGATGAGAGCAAATAAGTTTTAACAAAAATACGCGGTAAAAATATCACTCGTGATGGACCAAGTCACAATCCCCAATAGTAAACGACCCCACGCTTATCATCAAGCGCGTGTCTCACCTCAATATAGTACTACGATGTGCAAATTCGGGGTTTCAAACCCTTAGGACATCATTTACAAATACATCACAATCGGCCTCCACGTGCGTCGAATCTATCCAAAATTGAAACAAATACATCACAATAGGCTAAGGGAACAAAGCCCAAGCGAAAACAATCGAATTACCACAAAATTTTAGAATTTGGTCAAACTTGACCCCCTAGCCCGCATCTTGGAATTTGACAAAATTACAAAACTCGAATCCTTATACTCTCACGAGTCTAACCATATGTAAATTATCCAATTCTGATACCATCTGATCCTTCAGATCATCATTTTACATTATTGAAAGATTTCACAATTTTCTTCCCAAATTCCATCCCAAATCACGAATTAAATGATGAATTCAATGATAGATTCATATACTCTAGCCAAATATGAGTTAAAATCACTTACCCCAATGAATTTCTTGAAAAGCCTACGAAAAATCGCCAAAATCCGAGCTCTGTAGGTCAAAATATCAAATAAAAGCCAAAACCTCGTATTTATAGAGTACCCCTCAGATCTCAGCCTCCGTGGTCCGCACAGAACCACCGCGGTCCGCGCAAAAGAACCGCGGTCCGCACAAAACCACCGCGACCGCACTTCATTTTGTGCGGTCCGCATAGCACATATCGCGACCGCACTTCCTTTTGTGCGGTCCCGCGAGTGGGTTCCGAGGCCTGCAACAAGATATGAGAAATGGGATCGGGTTGCACGTCTGCAACAAGATGTAACTGAAAGTGATAGTTGCCTTATTTCTCTTTATCAGTGTTAGAAGTTAAATTGTAGTTTCCTTACTATTCTTTGGTATTCTGTTTTATCTGCCACCCTCAGAGCATGTTTCCCCTTTCCCAGCTTTGATTGCTTATTACCTGTTTACTTTTCTACCATACAGTATATAACTGCACAGGTTTATCTGGAGTCTGGTCCTAGCCTCGTCACTACCTCGCCGGGGTTAGGCCAGACACTTACCAACACATGGGGTCGGTTGTGCTGATACTACACTCTGTTCTATTTTGCACAGATCTAGGTCTTGGACAGCAGTAGTATCGCGGGAGCCAGCTTTCAGTCCAGCGAGACACCGAGGTAGCCTTGCAAGCGTCCGTAGGCCCGGCGTCTCCTCTATCTTTATTTCAGTCTATTATCTCATGTATTCGAGACAAACAACTTATATTTTTCTTTCAAATGGTTGTATTTAGTACTCTTAGAAGTTCGTGAGTAATGTGACACCAGTTCTTGGGTAAAGGCATATGTTGATTTCCGTATTATTGTTCGGTTTCTTTAATTTATGTCTTCCGTATATTTATTAAATTCCGTTGTTTTCATGCTATTACTGATAATCGTTAAAAGAAGTGATTTGTTAATGAAGTAAGCTGTTAAGGATTGGCTTACCTAGCTCACATTAGTAGGCGCTATCACGACTCCCGAGGGTGGGAAATCTGCGTCGTGACAAAAAGTCTGAAAAGATTGAAAAATCTGGAAATTCTAAAAAGGCAAACGTAGTGGAAAATTATGCCCAAGGACTGGTTGCCATGGTTTCCGCAATGCAAATTGGTATGGTCACCAAATTGAATATGGCTACCGCTGCTACAAATACTCAAGACTGGTTGCTAGATTCGGGTGCTACTATTCATGTCTGTTATGACAAGAAGATGTTCAAGACATATGCGGAAGTGCAGGATTCTAAACAAGTCTTGATGGGAAACCATGTTGCGGCTGATATTGCTGGAAAAGGAAGCATTTAAATTAACTTCACATCCGGCCAGAAGTTGACGTTACTGAATGTGTATCATGTTCTTGATATGAAGAAAAACTTAATGTCCGCTGCTTCGCTGTCAAAGAAAGGCTTCAAGATAGTTATTGAGTCTGATCATGTAATAGTGTCTAAGAATGGAGTTTTTGCTGGAAAAGGCTATTACTATAACGACATGTTCAAATTGAGTAATAATGAAATAAATTATGTGTCTGCTTATATCGTTGAGTTTGATTCTTTTTTATGGCATGCTAGACTAGGACATTTAAATTTCGGCTCCTTGAATTATATGTCCAAAAATGGTTATATCTAATGTAAAACTCAACATATAAAATGTGAAATTTGCATACAAGCAAAGATGACAAAGAAACCATTTTGTAAAGTTGAAAGATCCACAAAACTATTAGATTTAATACATTCAGACTTGTGTGAATTAAATAGAGAATTAACTAGAGGAAGCAAAAGATATTTTATTACTTTTATAGATGTCTTCTCTAGATTTACATGTGTTTACCTACTTAGAACTAAAGATGAAGCTTTTCAAAAGTTTAAAGAATACAAGTCTGTTGTGGAAAATCAAAGGAGTAGGAAAATTAAAATTATTTGAAGTGTAATATTTTCCTAACAAATTAAATAAGTTCTGTGAAGAGCATGGCCTAATACATCAAATGAGTGCCCCTTATACTCCTCAACAAAATGGGTTGGCGGAAAGAAAAAATAGAGCTTTGCTGGACATGGTTAATGCTATGTTACTTAATGCACATTTGCCACATAATTTATGGGGTGAAGCACTACTAACTGCATGTTATATTTTAAATAGATTGCCTTCAAAAAGTATGCATATTTCGCCTTATGAGCTTTGGAATGGTAGAAAACCAAATTTAAATTATTTTAAAGTGTGGGGTTGTATATCCTATTATAGAGTACCTGACCATCAAAGAACAAAATTGGGTCCAAGATGAATTAAAAGTGTTTTTGTAGGATATGCACAACACTTCAAAAGCCATTAAAAGCCATTTGTAATCAAATTCCTTTTGTATTGAATGTTGAAGAAGACCCAAAATGTTTCAAGAACCAATGTCTTCTAGGGACACTGCCTTTTAGAAAGAAGCCATTGATGATGAAATGGACTCAATTATATCCAACAACACTTGGGTTTTAGTTGATCTTCCTCTTGGAACAAAGCCTATAGATTGTAAGTGGGTCTTTAGGAGAAAGTAGAATACAGATGGTTCTGTCCAAACCTTCAAAGAAAGATTAGTTGCAAAAGGTTTTACCCTAAAGGAAGGCATAGACTATTTTGATACATATGCTTCTGTTGCAAGAATAACATCCATTAGAGTCCTTTTATCCTTGGCCTCCATTTATGATATTTATGTACATCAAATGTATGTTAAGACGACCTTTTTAAATAGAAACCTTAGTGAAGAAATATATATGCAACAACCTGAAGGATTTATTCTTCTGGGAAACGAGAAGAAAATTTGTAAATTGATAAAGTCTCTCTATGGTCTCAAACAAGCTCCTAAATAGTGGCATGAAAGATTTGATAGTGTAATACTATCAAACGGGTTCGTACATAATAGTGCAAACAAGTGCATTTACTCAAAATTTACAAAAGAATATGGAGTAATAATTTGTTTATATGACAATGACATGCTGATTTTTGGTACGAATCTGCGAGGAATTACTGAGACCAAGAAGTATCTAACTTCAGTTTTTAAAATGAAAGATTTAAATAAAGTTGATACTCTTTTGGAAATCAAGGTCAAAAGAGATAACAAGTGAATGACTTTGTCACAAAAACATTATATTGATAAAATCCTTAATAAATTCAGTCATTTAGGAATAAAGCAGTATAATACTCCTTATGATTCTAGTGTTAAGCTATCTGCAAATACTGGAAGAGCAGTAGCACAGTTGGAGTATGCAAGTACAATAGGTAGTATGATGTATGCAATGCATTGCACTAAACCCGACATAGCATTTGCTATTTGTTAACTTTCAAGGTTTACCAGTAATCCAGGTAATGATCATTGGAAAGCAATAAGTAGAGTACTTGGATATTTAAAATATACAAAGCACTTGTGCATTTTCTGTAATGGTTTCCCTAATGTATTAGAGGGATATTCTGATGCAAGTTGGATTACAAGTGTTAATGATAAAAAATCCACATCTGGATGGATATTTACTCTAGGTGGTGGAGCCATTAGTTGGGCATCCAAGAAACAAATATGTATTTTCCATTCTACTATGGTTTCTGAATTCATTGCATTAGAAGCTGCTGGAAAAGAAGCAGAACGGCTGAGGAATATGTTACTTGATATAAAGTTGTGGCCACAACCTATGCCTATGCCGGCCATTTTCATATTCTGTGATAGTGAGACTATAATGTGTGTTGCTCACAATAAAATATACAATGAAAAATAGAGACATATAAGCTTGAGCATGCTTATATAAGAGAATTAATTACAAATGGAGCTATAGCTATAATATATGTGAGATCAAATAAGAAATTTGGCTGATCCACTTATGAAGCCATTGGGTAGAGAACTAGTACAACAAACTTGTAAAGGGATGGGGCTGAGACCCTTAAACTAAATACAAGGAATGGGAACCACACTTTGAGTTTGTATATACTCTAACTAATATAAGTTCAATGGGTAATAACAAGTTACTTGTATTGTTTAAGCACTGATCTCCTCTTTAGGAGCCCTATGTACTACTTACTGTTATGTGAGGAGTTAAGAGGTTGTTAAATGCTTGTTATAACAGGGGCATAAAGACAAACTCCAAAGTGCATACAGTTACAAGAAAAGGTTGATTAATCTTAATGGAATTATTAATGTCTAGAGTAACAGGTACATAGTAACTAATTCCACCTATATGAATATTGAAGTGGTGTCGCTTCTAGCAAGACTTAAATGGTTGATCTTGTAAATATTCATGAATTCAGGATGAGCACATGGCCGTAAATGTGCTAAAGCGAATACTGAATTTTCTAAGCTACTAGATAACACTGTGTGTGTGGTACTTTCGGTTTTGGCATAAGGAGTTGTGGTTCAAATCTTAAGATACAAATAACTTCGTCAAAGCTTTAAAGTACTTACACTAAAGGAAAGTTCAAATCTTTATAAGATACTTTCTATTATTCACAAGTGTTAATGAGTGAAATAACAAACTAGTGGGGGATTGTAAGATAGTTTGTTATTCCAGTTGGGAAGTGGGTTGATCCCACATCGGAAGAGAGAAGGCAATTTTGAAGCCTTTTAAGCACTTGTACCTTTTATGCCTTTGATTTAGGACACATACTTTTAAGTGTGTGCAATTAAGTACACTATATATTTGTATATTATAATCAAAGACTTGGACTCGGACTTGGGGCTTGGGCGCGGGTCGGGTCGAATCCTAAAATTAATTATTTTATTTTGTGACAGAAAAATTAAATTTATTTTAATTTTAAATTCAAAATTCTAATAAATAGTTATGTCTGTTATGAAAGGGTCCAACCGAATATGACTGTTTGTGAAACGAGACATCTTTTCTGAAAGGGTCTGTTAGTTGCCTATAAATACATAAGAATTTCCAACGAAGTAGGATAGAAAATCACAAGTATTATTTCAGGCTTTGTTGTATCCTGAAGAGAATCGTTTTGTATTTCCCTAAATTAGTATACAGGCGATAACTCTTTAAGGACAGTCGATTTTCATTCCTCAAAGCCATTTTTGTTTATTATTTTCTAACAATCTTAAAGAGTTATTCCGCAATAGAGAAATTGATGTCTGTTGTTGAGAATCCGAAGGAGTTCATCAAACTTGATCGGTTTGATGGAACAAATTTTACCCGCTGGAGAGACAAGATGATATTCTTGTTGTCTGCTCTCAAAATCTACTATGTTCTTGATTCTGCCTTGCCTGCGATGCCTGATCCTACAGCAGAAGATTCTGATGCAGTCAAGGAAGAGAGGAAGAAACGAGAACATGATGAATTGTTGTGTCGTGGTCATATTCTGAATACCTTAACATATCGACTCTATGATCTCTACTGCAATCTGAAGTCTCCAAGGGAACTTTGGACTGCTCTACAAACTGCATACCAGAATGAAAAATGAGGTATTAACAAA
Source organism: Nicotiana sylvestris (assembly GCF_000393655.2). Classification (NCBI taxonomy): domain Eukaryota; kingdom Viridiplantae; phylum Streptophyta; class Magnoliopsida; order Solanales; family Solanaceae; genus Nicotiana; species Nicotiana sylvestris. The sequence continues at coordinate 92,185,382 of NC_091059.1, read as the reverse complement.
TTCCTGGCTCAGCAGTATTTTGAATTTAAAATATTTGATACTAGGCCTATAATGGATTAGATTCATGAACTGCAAATCTTAGTATCAAAACTAAGTGATCTTGAAGTTAAGATTCCTGATGCACTTCAAGTAGGTGCTATTATTTCGAAATTGCCTTCCTCCTAGAATGACTATAGAGAAAATCCTACATTCAATGGATAAAATGACTGTGGAACAATTTCGTACTCACATTCAAATTGAAAGTGAGACTCGTGCTCGTGATGCTATTAATCAACTGTGATGACCCGACCAGTCGTCTCATGAGTTACCGCTCCATTTTCCCCATTTCTGCTTCTTTATGCTTCGTTATCCGTGTTTTATGTGGTTGAGTTGATTGGTTTGCGTTTGGTATGATTTTGGTAAAAAAAATGAGACACTTAGTCTCTTTTAAGAAGGCTGAAGTTGGAAAAGTCAACCGGATGTTGACTTATGAGTTAGAGGGCTCGTATGTGAGTTCTGATGGTTTGGTTAGCTTCGGGAGGTGATTTATGACTTCGGAGTGTGATCGGAATTGGTTTTGGAGGTCCGGTGTAGAATTAGGCTTGAATTGGCGAAGTTAGTATTTTGGCGATTTTCCGGTTGGTGGGTGATATTTTGATCCGAGGGTCAGAATAGAATTCCAAGAGTTGAAGTAGCTTCATTATGTCATTTGGGATGTGTGTGCAAAATGTCAGGTCATTCGGACATGTTTTGGTTGGGTTTTTGATCGAAAACGTATTTCGGAAGATTTTAGAAAATTAGACTTGAATTCAATGTGATTTAGTAGATTTGGTATTGTTTGAGGTGTTTTGATAATTGTAACAAGTTTGAATAATGTATTGGGTCATGTTTGTGTTTTTGGTTGAGATCCCGGGGGCCTCGGGGTGATTTCGGATGGTTAACGGGAAGATTTGAACTTAAATGATTGCAGAAAGTGTGCTGCTTCTGGTGTTTTCGCACCCGCGGCTTAGGAATCACAGGTGCAGTGCCACACGTGCGAGGGGAAAAGCCGCAGATGCGAAGTTTGGGTTGGGGAGCAGTTTCCGCAGAAGCGGTCAAGGTGGCCGCATCTGCGAAGCCGCAGATGCGGAAGTCTAGTCGCAGAAGCGACTTTTGGAATTTTAATGAGAAACCACAGAAGCGGTTGGTTGGACCACAAATGCGGTACCGCAGGTGTGGTAAAGGGGTCGCAGATGCGAAAACCCCTGGGCAGAATGTATATATGTCTCTTCTTCGTGATTTTTAAAGAGTTTAACCATTTTTAACTTCGGACTTAGAGTTTTTGGGCGATTATGAAGAGAGATTTCAAGGGAACTTCGATAAGGTAAGGATTTTGGACTTAAAACACACTTCTATGGTGGTATTTCATGAATTAGGACTGAAATTTAAAGAATTAATGGACTAAAAATGGAGGTTTAGGGCTTGAGTTTAAGAGGGCTTAAATTAAGGATTTAAGGGGTCAATTGAGCTCCGATTCTGGTGTTTTTAATATGTATGAACTCGTGGGGAGATAAGGAATCTAATGATGCGAAAATTTCTAAGTTTCGAGAAGTGGGCCAGGTCTCGAGTTTTGCCAATTTCGAGATTTTTGAGATTTTTCGATTGTTTTCGCTTGGGCTTTGTTCCCTTAGCATATTGTGACGTATTCATTCTGGTTTTGGTCAGATTCGACGTGCGAGGAGGCTGATTTAAGAAGAAATGGCATAGTGAGCTAGAGCTTTAGCCGGTTCGAGGAGAGTAATGAATGTAAATGATGTCCTGAGGGTTTGAAACCCCGGATTTGCACATCGTAGTGCTATATTGAGGTGAGACACGCGCTTGATGATGAGTGTGGGGTAGTTTACTATTGGGGATTGTGACTTAGTCCGTCCTGAGTGATGCTTTTACCACGTATTTGATTAAAGCTTATTTTGTATCCTCATTATTTGGATTGATTGCCATATTTGGGTTTTGTGCCAACTATTTGAACCCTCCGGGGAGTTTTATCACTATTTCCTCATTGTTTAGACTTACTACTTGAACTCAGTCGTACTGTTTTCCACTGTTTTATAACTCTGCCACTTTTACTCCGTTTTTGAAACTAAAAAGATATATTAAATAATGTTTTGGGCTGAGAACTACTGTTTTACTAAATGCCCAAGAGGCATATGATTTTTTGGACTGAGTTGGCCAAGGGCCAGATGTGAGGATACTATGGGATCGAGCTGCGCGCCGCAGCGAGTACTATAGGGTACCGTTCTATGTGTTGATTTTCGTTATATGTCTGTCACTTAACTGCTTATTTGTTGTAGCATCTCCATATTTCGTTTCCATTGGTTTATTGCTTTCATATTACTTGTTTAAACTGCCGCATTATAGATTACTCTGTGATTTTCGTGATTTCTTATTCTCAGTCATTATTTATGCTTATTACTCACTGGGTCGGAGTACTCACATTACTCCATGCACCTTGCGTGAAACTCCAGTTGTTCCAGAGGTTGAGTGAAGATATTCAGTCGACCAATTCATATCCGGGAGCATCGAGGTAACTGCACGTTGTCCGTAGCCCGTATCTCTCCCTTCTATCCTTTCGTTTTATCTGTATTTCCTAAACTGATTATGTATTAGGCTGTTAAACTTGTTCTAGAGGCTCGAGACTTGTACACCAGATCTGTATGTGTTATGTAGTGGTATTATCATCTGAATTTCCGCATATTTGACTCGTTGCCCTAAACTTTTATTATGATAAATTGGAAATTTAACTGTGTTAGCTAATAATGAATTGTATAAGAAATGGGTCGAGGTTGTTAGTTGGTCAGGCTTGCCTAGCAGTGTGTTGGGTGCCATCACAACCAAGGTTGGGGTCGTGACAAGTTGGTATTAGAGACTAGTTTACATAGGTCTCGCAAGTCATGAGCCGGTTAAGTAGATTCTCGCGGATCTGTACAGAAACATCTCTATTTATCCTTGAGAGCCTGCAGGACCTTTAGGAAAAACTTCACATCCTTGAAATTCTGTCGTGCGACTTTGTTGATTCGAGAACTAAACTTCTGTCATTCTATTCTCTCACAGATGGTGAGGATGCGAGCTACCGGATGAGGTGGACAACCACCAGTGCCACCCACTGGGGCCACCAGAGGTCGTGGACGCGGTCATGGACTTGACAGAGGCAGAGCAGCGAGGGAAGCACTTGTTGATCCACCCGCTGCCCTAGCTTCGGATCAGGCTCCAGCAGCACCAGTTCAGGCACCAACTGTTCCCATTGTGATTTCGGGTCTTCAACAGGCCTTGGCACAGATCTTATTGGTTTGCACTAGCCTGGCTCAGGTAGTTTCAGCCACTAACACAGCAGCTACTTCACAGGTCGGAGGAGGCAATCGGACCCCCGCTGCTCGCACACCTGAGTAGGTAGTGCAGGGACTACAGACGCTGGAGGCACCTCCAGCTCAGTCGGTTGCGCCAGTTCAGGAGTTCATAGTACCATCCATGACAGATGATCAGCAGCGTCGTCTTGAGAGGTTTGGCAGGCTCCATCCTCCGTCATTCAGTGGCACTCAGGGCGAGGATGCCCAGGGTTTTCTTGACAAGTGTCAGCGGATGCTCCGTACAACATCGATTCTTGAGTCTAGTGGTGTGGCATTTACCACCTTTCAGTTATCAGGAGCTGCCTTTACTTGGTTGGAGGATTTTGAGAGGTGTAGGCCTGTCGGTACATCACTTCTTTCTTGGCAGCAGTTCTCCACTCTCTTCTTGGAGAAGTATGTATAGCAGTCCCATAGAGAGGAGCTGCGTAGGCAGTTTGAGTGGTTGACACAGGGGAATATGACCGTGACCTAGTTTGAGATGAGATTTTCTGAGTTGGCTCGTCATGCCATTTGGATAATTCCATCAGATCGTGAGAGGATCAATAGATTTGTGGATGGCCTTAACTACCATCTCTGTATTTTGATTACTAGAGAGAGAGTATTGGGTGCAACATTCAATGAGGTGGTTGATATCGCTCATGAGATTGAGACAGTTCGCCGTCGGGAGCGAGAGGAGAGGGAGGCCAAGAGGCCTCAAGGATCGGGCAGTTACAGTGGTGTTCCTTCGAGGGACCAGTTCCAGCATGGTAGAGGTCATTCTTTCAGGCCTGCTCAGTCAGCCCGTCCAGAGTATCGTGGGGCATCTTCAGGTCGTGGTCATCATGGGTCTCAGTAGGGCCAACCTTCATTCAGTGCCCTCCCAGCTCAGAGTTCATCTCGTGCCCCATCATTTTAGGATTTTTCTATGCCGAGTGCATCTGCTAGTCACTCCGATATGAGGGGTTCCCTTCACTCCCCATCTTCAGCACCGGGTAGTTGTTATGAGTGCTGAGAGTTTGGACATATGAGGAGGCAGTGCCCTCGACTTCATGATGGTCAGTCTCAGTAGAGGGGTCAGCCCTCGACTTCTGCTCCAGTTACTTCACCACCCGCCTAGCCAGCTAAGGGTGGAGGTCTGGTAGATAGGGGGTCGCCCTAGAGGGGGAGGTCGATCAGGTGGTGGCCAGGCTCGTTTCTATGCTATTCCGGGCAGGATAGATGCTATTGCTTCAGATGCTGTCATTACAGGTATTGTTTCAGTCTGCCACAGAGATGCCTCTGTATTATTTGATCCTGGTTCCACATATTATTATGTGTCCTCATATTTTGCTCATTATTTGGGTATGCCCCGGGAGTTTCTTGCTTTACCTGTTCATGTGTCTACCCCGGTGGGCGATACAGTTGTTGTGGACCGTGTGTACTAGTCATGTGTTGTGACTATTGGGGGTTTGGAGACCCGAGTTGATCTATTGATATTGAGCATGGTGGACTTTAATTTTATTTTGGGCATGGATTGGTTATCTCCATGTCATGCTATTCTAGACTATCATGCTAAAACAGTCACTTTGTCTATGCCGGGTGTACCGCAGATCGAGTGGTGTGGCGTGACTGATTATGCTCCTTGTAGAGTGATCTCTTTCTTAAAGGCCCAGTGTATGGTTGGGAAGGGTTTCCTTTCATATCTAGCATTTGTGAGGGATGTTGGAGCTGAGACTCCTAGTATTGATTCTGTTCCCGTTGTGAAGGATTTTCCCGATGTGTTCCTTGCAGACCTGCCGGGCATGCCACCAGACAAAGATATTGATTTTGGTATTGACCTGGTGTCGGGCACTCAGCCCATTTCTATTTCACTGTATCATATGGCACCATCAGAGTGGAAAGAATTGAAGGAACATCTTTTAGAACTCCTAGATAAGGGGTTCATTCTGCCTAGTGTGTCACCGTGGGGAGCGTCGGTTCTGTTTGTGAAGAAGAAGGATGGAACAATGAGAATGTGCATTGATTACAAGCAATTTAACAAGGTAACAATTAAGAACAAGTATCCTTTGCCTCGCATTGACGATTTATTTGACCAGCTTCAGAGAGCGTGGGTGTTCTCTAAGATTTATCTCCGTTCGGGATATCACCAGTTGATTATGTTCATACTCAAAATGGCCTTGCAGAGTCATTTATTAAATGCCTGCAATTGATAGCAAGACACCTACTTATGAAAACAAAATTGCCTACTACTGTTTGAGGCCATGCTATCTTGCATGCAACATCACTTATCTGTCTAAGACCGACACATTATAATAAATATTCTCCGTCACAATTAGTTTTTGGTCATGAACCAAATATTGCCCATCTAGGAATTTTTGGATGTGTTGTATATGTGCCAGTAGCACCACCACATCGCAGTAAGATGGGCCCACAGAGAAAGATAGGAATATATGTTGGGTTTGAATCACCCTCTATTATTCGCTATCTTGAACCATTGACAGGAGATTTATTTACTGCTCAATTTGCAGATTGTCGGTTTGTTGAAATAATTTTTCCACAATTAGGGGGAAAGAAAAAGGAAATCAAAAGAGAAATTATGTGAAAAGTTTCATTATTATCTCACTTTGATCCACGTACCCCTATACTCGATGATTGTGTTGCACGAACTTATGAAGGATTTATTTTAAATTCCCTATAGTATTATGGCAGAAATAGAGTATAGGCATTGTGAGTTTTTGTGTGTTTTGGCCTACGACTTTGAGCCAAGTGGGGGAGTCTGCTATTGATAAGTTGATTATTAGTTTCAGTTTGTGGTATACCGGCAAAAAAGTCATGGCTTACAGAGGTCGAGATCGAGGATGACTCGAGTAAAGGAAATTTTGGATAGTGGTGTGTTATGCTTTGTGGGTACATGAGAAAATCGTTGGATGAATTAGTTGTTATCGTAAGGGATGTAACGGGTATGGAGTAGGATATCGCTCGGCTGCTTAGAAAGATGGGTTACTTCCTTAGGTGTTGTTGTACTAATGGGGCACAGGTCATTTGGATCGTTTGTGTCACGACCCAAACTGGAGGGCCATGACTAGCACCCGTCCATACTTGCCGAGCACCAACGTACATTTCATCTAACCTTCATTATTATCTTTTAAGGCTGACGAGATCAATATAAATGGTAGACCTGGATCATGGACAACCAGCAATAAAATATGACGGCATGAACATACATAGCAGGGGATGACCAGACAATCAAGAAACTACATATAAGGTATGAGCTACCACGCTACCATGAAAGACTATATAACAAAAACCAGCCGACAAGGCATACCAAACTATACATGAGTCGACACTTGTCTATGAGCCTCTAAATGAACATAAGTGCTGCAACATAGCCGGAACAGGGCCCCGACATACCCATAATGTCTATAACAAAAATGCATACCAAGACCAAGGCAAGTCCGGAGAAGGGATCTCGCCAATCACCGCTGAACTGGACAGCCTACTGTGGTGGGGGAGCTGCACCTGCCTGTCTATCAGGACCTGCAGCACGACATGCAGCGTCCACAAATAAAAGGACGTCAGTACGAATAAAGTACTGAGTATGTAAGGCAGGGAACCATAAATACGATCAGTAATGTAAGCAAGGATAGAGAATATACAACCTGTAACATCTTAGTACCTCTGAGGGCTACTGACATGAAATGCATGATACATATGTATAAATACATAAACCTTTAAAACATTCGCCTCTGTGGGCATCATCATCATCATATCGTACCCGGCCATAATAGGCTCGGTAAAAAACGTACCCGGCCATCATAAGGCTCGGTAGAATCGTACCCTGCCACGTGGAGCTCAGTAAAACCCAACTGATCAGTGGTTGCACAATAGGTGCCGTACCCGGCCAACTATAGCGTGGCTCGGTAGAGTAAAATAGATACATATATATAATGCATGCTCGACTCATGGAATCACATTCTAAACCTTTTGGAGTGACGTAAGGTCGGTATCCTCTGTACACGTTATTAGGACTAACTCTTCACTATGAACCTTATAAGAATTAGGAAGTACCAACAACATTGATAACATAAGAATAAGAGAAGCAACATTAACATCAATCGTTCCATAAGAGGGAAAACAATGTAAGTACTGCTAGCTTCTAAGAGTAGAGTATCTTGGAAGCTCGTTCATTACATTATGTACAATCGGAGTCGTGCAAAAGAAGGAAAGGGATAGCCTCACATACCTTGTATATACTGCCCCAATCTCAAGCTATGCAATTGTCAAAACTCCTTAGTCTACAATAAGAGAAACGATACTATCGTTATCATTTAAGCGTCATAACTATTATGTATCGACCACAACCTATTTTACGATGAAACGGACAGCACCTCCCCTATATATATGACTTCACACCATTCAAAACAGTCACCAAACAGCCCAAACAACATCAATAATAAACATATTGAGCCTCCCAAAATAGTCCACGCATAGCCTAATCACTCCATACATACGACGACCACCGTAGTCGTGTCAAACGACCCGGAAATGTTACGAATAACTATCAGACCACAACCCTAAATATATATGGTGTTTCTACACACCCTTCCTCCTCCAAAACTCCACAATACAGTAGTAAAATACGCAGCCCAACAGCAACGCAAAACAGTCCACCAAACAATAACATTACTACCAAGCCTTTCGATATATATTTCACAAGTTCTAGCTTCAATGGCTTAGCCGAAACATGGATAATCTTAAATACATATAGAGTAAGAGTTTCCTTACCTTTATACAGAAATAACAACTCCAATTTGACATTAAATTTTCATGAAATATCCCTCCAATGCTGCCACAACAACAAAAAAGCAAAACTAGCGATCAATTAGTGTTTTCGGCACTAGAATCACTTTAGAAGGCTTGAAATCACCTAGGATTGATATTAAGAACATGAGAGAGTATTTAAAGAACATAAACCCTTTAAAAAACCCTCTCACACGAGCTGGAACGACACAAAAATGAGCAACAACAAGAAGAACAAGAGACGCCACGGAATTCCCGACACTTGATTTGTGTTGTTTGCCCTTTTTTGGGTCTTGAATCTTGAGAGAACCTTGAGAGGATGTTCCTAGGGTTCTAAGGTCTGAAAATAGTGTGAAGAAATGACTTAAAACAGGTTGGAAGCATCCTATATAGGTCCAAATATCTTAAACCGCCTTAGTGGGCCCCATAGAGAGGTGCTTGGCGCAGTCTCGCGAAAATACGAATATCTCTCTACTCCGAGATCGTATCAATGAAAGGTTTAATGCGTTGGAAACTAGACTCATAGATAATTAATTTGGTTTATATCACCCCGTAATTCCTTGTAAATTAGGAGAAAAGATTAGAAACATTTGACCTAATGTTTAAGTAAAATTATGAACCAAAGTTGCGACAACTTTTGTCGACTTTTGTTTCATAACTCGTTTGACTTCAAGACTTATGATATGGATATTATATGATTAAAATACCTTAATACATGACCTATTGAGTGTATTAAGCACTGCTAGATTTACCTGAAAATATGAGTTATAACATCCTTGATTCATTTAACTTCTAATACTTGTTAATCACCCTTATACACTCTTGTATCACTTAAGACCAATAGGATTGACTTCTTATCATCTCAAAGATAATTCCTTCTTGGATTTATGTTAACTAATATATGGCATGAACTAACACATGTGGATATGGGTTGTAACACCCTCCCCCCTTAGGAACATTCGTCCTCGAATGTAAGGGTTCATGGGGAGTTTAAATCATCGTGGATTCCAATGGAAATTTCCGATCAATTTTTCCCTATAAAATGGTTACTAGAAAAACTTGCAAGCAATTAAGCCCAACATATGGCTTCACAAGGCTACACAAAGCATTATGCATATTTACATTATCTACATATCACCATTTTGTATTAAGGAGGAGTATTCTCAAATTATTGCTTACCTCATAGAGCCGTTTCACCTTCCAATGTATCCTGTCTTCCACCAGCATCCTTGTTATCTTCATTCTGGAATAGGTAAGGGTATTTAGACTTCATCTCCTCTTCTGCTTCCCATGTCATTTCTTCCATATTTTTGTTCCTCCACAATACTTTGACGGAAGCTACATCTTTTGTTCTCAGCTTGCGGACTTGTCGATCTAATATCGCCACTGGCACTTCTTCATATGATAGGTCCTCTGTAACTTGTACATCTTTGATAGGGACGACTCGAGAAGGGTCTCCAATACATTTCCTCAACATAGATACATGGAATACCGGGTGGACAAATTCCAATTCGGATGGCAATTCTAACTCATAAGCAACCTGTCCAATTCGTCGAAGAATTTTATACGGCCCGATATACCTTGGACTCAGCTTACCTTTCTTCCCAAAACGCATAATACCCTTCATTGGTGAGATCCTCAGGAAAACCCAATCACCAACCTCAAACTCTAGATCACGACGTCGGACATCAGAATAAGATTTTTGCCTGCTTTGTGCCGTCCTCAATCGCTCCTGTATCACTTTCACCTTCTCAATAGCTTGGTGAATCAAATCTGGCCCATATAATTCTGTTTCACCGACTTCGAACCATCCAACTGGTGATCTACATCTCCTCCCGTATAGTGCCTCGTATGGGGCCATTTTAATACTGGAATGGTAGCTATTGTTATAGGCGAATTCTATGAGTGGAAGATGATCATCCCAATTCCCCTTAAAATCTAGAACACATGCTCGTAGCATATCTTCCAGTGTCTGAATGGTACGTTCAGCCTGTCCGTCAGTCTGCGGATGAAATGCAGTGCTGAGATTTACTTGTGTGCCTAAACCCTTCTGAAAAGACCTCCAAAAGTTAGCTGTAAATTGAGCTCCTCGGTCTGATATAATAGATACCGGCACACCATGAAGCCTAACAATCTCCTTGATATACAACTTCGCATAATCTTCAGCCGTGTAAGTTGTCTTAACTGGCAGAAAATGGGCACATTTTGTAAGTCGATCAATTATCACCCAGATGGAGTCAAACTTATGATAAGAGCGAGGTAATCCAATAATGAAGTCCATATTAATCACCTCCCATTTCCAGGTCGGAATCTCTATATTCTGAAGCAATCCACCGGGTTTCTGATGTTCTATCTTTACTTGTTGACAATTGGGACACTGGGCTACAAATTCTGCAATAGACTTCTTCATGTTATCCCACCAATACTGCTCCTTGACATCATGATACATCTTTGTCGAGCCGGGATGGATGGAATATCGGGATTGATGAATCTCATTCATAATCTTCTCTCGCAACCCTGCCACATTAGGCACACATAATCGGCCCTGGTATCTCAGTGCCCCATCTCTTCCGATCTCAAAAGCCATACTTTTACACTGCTGAATGCTCTCTCTTAATCGTACTAAGATAGGATCTTCATATTGTCGTGCTTTTACCTCGGCTACCAAAGATGATTCTGATGTATTCTGTACAGTAACACCTCCGTCATCAGAGTCTAACAATCTGATTCTCATATTGGCTAGCTGATGAAGCTCTTTAGTCAACCCCCATCTACCTGCCTCAATATGTACTAAGCTTCCCATTGATTTACGGCTGAGAGCGTCTGCCACAACATTGGCTTTACCGGGATGATACAATATCTCGACGTCGTAGTCTTTCAATAATTCAAGCCACCTACGCTGCCTCAAATTCAACTCTTTCTGCTTGAAGATGTATTGTAAACTCTTGTGATCTGTGTAGATGTCAACATGGACGCCGTATAAGTAGTGCCGCCATATCTTCAAAGCATATATTACTGCAGCCAATTCCAAATCATGGGTTGGATAATTCTTTTCATGCTTCTTCAATTGTCTTGATGCATAAGCAATCACATTCCCACGCTGCATCAATACGCACCCCAAACCTATACCTGAGGCATCACAATATACCACATAACCTTCTGTTCCTTCAGGAAGAGTGAGCACTGGTGCAGATGTCAATCGATTCTTCAACTCCTGAAAACTACGTTCACAAGTGTCAGACCACTGGAATTTGGTAGCTTTTTGTGTTAACTTAGTCAATGGTGATGATATAGAGGAAAATCCTTCTACAAACCGCCTATAATATCCTGCTAGCCCTAGGAAGCTGCGGACTTCTGATGGTGTTGTAGGTCTCGGCCAATTCTTTACTGCATCGATCTTCTGAGTGTCGACACTAATACCCTCATCAGATATCACATGGCCAAGGAATGCTACTGAGTTCAGCCAGAATTCACATTTGGAGAGCTTAGCATATAACTTACGATCCTTGTTGTTTGACATTCAACATTTTGTTAATTGTTTGATATTACTATTTATTTGTCATGACCCAAAATTCCTATTGTTGGAATCGTGATGCCGTCTAACATTTCACTTGCTAGGCAAGCCAACATTAGAACAATTTATTTCTTTTAACAATTTAAATGAGAACACTAATAAAGAATTGAAATATTCTAAGTACAAATGTGGAAGCTAAACCAGCCAAACATCTATTACAAATCCCTGAACCTAGTGTCACAAGTGCACGATCTTCTAAAGTAATACATGTAAGGGTCTGAAATAAATACAAAGTTGTTTGAATGAAAAGATTTAGCTAAATAGAAAGAGGATGGGAACTCCAGGAGCTGCGGGCGCTGAACAGTTGTACCTCAAGTCTCCACAAATGCCCGATCCGAGCATGCTAATAACCGCCATTGGGACAGACTCCAAAATTTGTACAGTGTGTAGAGTGTAGTATTGGTACAACCAACCCATGTACTGGTAAGTGCCGAGCCTAACCTCGACGAAGTAGTGACGAGGCAAAGGCGAGTCGCCTACACTACAACCTGTACGCAGTATAAATAATAATGACAGAATAAATGAAATATTAAACAGAATTAAACTGCCAACTAAAAATGATAATCGCATCCTCAAAAACAACTAGTGTAGTCCAAAATTACCATTCTCTAATAGTTCAAATGCAAATACCAGAGAAACGACACAGCTCAAGAAATGGAAACATAAGGTTATTGGGATGTGCAATCCGATCCCACTAGACAATATATAATCCTCCCTTATTTCACCATAATAGCATCAACAATAGAGATAATGTATATAAATATGTTGCGGCATGCAACACGATCCCACCATATATCAATATCAGTATCACAGTTCACCCTTATTTCACCATATCAATCCACTCTTATTCCACCTGTTGCGGCGTGCAACCCGATCCTACCATATAAAATATATTCACCCTTATTCCACCATATCAATCCACCCTTATTACACATGTTGCGACATGCATCCCGATCCCACCATATCAGAACCAAATACTCAAAACACAACCAACTCATTAGTTCAACCACAAGCCTTTACAATCAATAAATACTAAACTGAACCAAAAGGGACTTGTATAGTAAAAAAATCTACACGAGTAATACTAAATAGGGATACCAGTCCATCAATTGCCAATTTGAAGGTGCAAGTAAGTCAATTTTAACAAATAGCAGGGAGTCATGAAATTATGGATGAACTAGCATCATGAATAGGAGAGAATATTGAATAACAAGTAGCAGTTAAGCATGGAAAGCATAAAGAGCATATAACAGTTAAGACATGAATGGAGATAATCAAAGAAAAAATGTTAAATCAGGGAAAACAGATAATTCGGCGGCGTATAAGCACTCGTCACCTTGAATATTGTCGTGCCCCTTTTTTTCTTGCGGAGTCTAGGTTTCGACATTCATTGGGAATAACTATTTCCTTTTGGGAATTGGGTAGTTGAATTTGAAGAGTCACCGCCTAATGGGTTTAAGGTGCGCTAGGGCACCTAGATCAAATAGCTCATGAAATCGGTTTGCATTGCCAGCGACTTGGGTAAGGGCTCAAAATAACCTTGAGGGGAAGGTGTTAGGCACCCCTCGCGGTCCACAATGGTGGGTCCCGACTGAACTCAATTATGTGAATTAGTCATTTAACAAATATGCAGTCTAAGCACATATATAAGATAAAGGAAATTTGATAGATAAGTAGTCTAAGCACACATGTAAGATAAAGGAATTTTTGCAGATAAGCAGTCTAAGTGCACATATGTAAATAAGATGAGGGAAGTCCTAGGTTTGTTAGACTAGAGAATCACATCTGTACAATATCCGGCAAGCCTTCCTCAACTAGAGGGGTTACACGTGGCATTGGCGCACATGTCATCATAGCCTTTACTACCCAATTACCCTCCCCTTGGTCATAGCCAAAAGCATTCTAGCAACCTTAGGATGTATCCTATGCGTGCACTACCCGTCCCTTTAATTATATAGTCCCGGAGGTGTTTAGGACTTCTAGTTAAGGTGGGTCTAGACTCTCCTACAGTAATTAAAAGGAGAAAACTCTAGGCGACAAGCAAAACATGTAGGACTGGACCAAGAATAGAACAGTTAAAAGGCTCACATTTTACCTCAACAAATAGAGCAAGTAAGTTCACGTCTCAAACAACAGATTTTAGAGTTTTAGAAAGGCCTTAGAACATGATATCTAGGTAAGCATGACAAACAAAGAATATGCAGCATTGTGTTAAGGAGAAGTGATATAGACCTATTTAGTATGCCTATTGAATTCTTTAGAACCCGCTGAATCTGGGCAGTCACAAACAAGCAAAGCACAGTTTCACAATTTTTATTAGACCTTGATTACCTATAGGCTTGCCTAGGCGTGGATCTGTAATACCCTATAAACATGTTCTCTAAATGCAATCAGAATTCTGGAATCAGTTTAAAGCAAATTGAATTTATTAAGTCTTATAGGCATGCTGGTCTAGGTGCTGAATATTACATTACAGAACTGATTTATACACACTTATCTCTATGACATCTAAGTGTTGGGATTTTTTTTGAAACATTTTTGTAGATGAGATAGTTACTGATTTAGGCGATATAGATATGATTTAAAGTGAACACAAATTCAGTCCCAAGGCAGGATCTCTAATGCACAGAGAGAATGGACATTTTATTAGGCAGAATTATTGCAGTAACTTAATAACAAGATTCCTAGATGATCATGATTATGCAGAAACAGAATTTGTAACAATGAGATAGTGAGCTTATAACATGTTGTCTATTACGCCAAGTGATCCTAAAAGCATGGTTTCTAATGTAGCTAAACATAGTGTAAACCTAAATCATGATTTCTAATGTAGGTAAGCATAGTATAAACCTAAAGCATGATTTCTAATGCATAGTATAGACCTAGAAGCATGATCTCTACCCGGTTTCCCTCCAAAAATCATATAAGAATCCCTCCCTTTTACTAATTTTCCCCAATATCTATTTACAAAGATTATTATTATAGACCAACATTAATAATGAATTACAGATGGGAAGTTGCTACAACTATAGGGAGCCTGAATATAGGCCCAAAGGATAAACCTGGGAAACCAGGCCTTCAACTAGTCAAAATGATATAACCTTATAGTGCACCCAATAGTGTCCTGGTGTGTCAAAGTTCCTAAGGGCCTCGAAGACCCCCGGTCAATGCTCACACCAGAAAAACTTTTAAAGTAACCCTTTTGAGCAAGTTTGGAAAGCCAACTCTAGCGTATCAAAGTTCAGAGGAGCTTCATGGACTCCTAAGCAATGCTTACTCTAGAGGGGCAATACCCTAGGCGTTCTAAAAAAAATGGTTTAAAACAGGAGATAGTTTTAAAGAAAGAGTTTTGGATTCTCAGGAAGTAAGGAGCAAACAAGGTCATTGAATCACTATAACTCAAACACAGGTCCCAACAATCAAATAATATACAGAAACAAGGTAACTTAGAGTTCCAAAATTAGTTAATCACTGCCACTAGGTGAGCATTCAGTCACACATAGAGGGATAGTAGGGCTGGGGAAGTCATACTGGTCAGAGGTGAACATAAGATGCTAGTGAAGAAGAAATAAGCATGAATTTGGTTCATATGGAAACATAGAAGTCTAACTAATGCAAGAAGAAACATATTGAGAGTAGGACACACATGGGTTCAATCAGACAGAAGTAAACATGTTATTACAGTCAACATAGAAGTAAACATGTTATTGCAGTAGACATATAGGTTCGATTAAGACAGAAGTAGGCATGTTATTATAAGGAAGCATATACATTAAGTTGAATAGCAGGAAGCATGTCTAATTGAATGGCAGTACAGATACTGACTAGGAATAATGAGCATGAATCACATAGGTCTAGTTAAAGATAAACACGCTGATATAAAGCAACATAAAATGGACATGCTGGGAATAGGGAGTATACAGATCAAATCATACTGAGGTTTGCATGATACTAAAGTGAGAGCATACCAGTTAAATAAGCAGAAGCAGAAATTAAGGTAGGCATGATTCAACAATCTAGTCCTGGCTTTCAGTCGACTAGACAAACAATGAACACAAGTAGTAGAGAGATGAGAGCAAAGTTTGTGTGTGAGTGTGTTTTTTGTAAACTGTTGTTCGTCTATGAGGGGTAGAATGTGAGTGTATATATAGGAGTCGGATAGTGTAAATAAATAAGCAAGACAGGTAAATATTGTAAATAAGGTAAGGGAAACAATCAAATAATCAATCAATCTTGATAAGGACAGAAAATTAAGGGATTAGACCCATAAATAATTCTGATTGAGTTTCAAATAAGGCAAAAAGTGGGTTTAACAGACAATTAGGGTTAGAACCTCTAAATGAAGCAATAAATCACACGAATAAGGCAACCATAGTTAATTAGAGACCAATCAAGGGTCAATCAACCCATAAATAGGCAAGAGATGCCAATTAGGAACCTCTAGATTAAGGAAAGTAAGTAGAAATCAGTACATTATTTTAGCAAACAATGAAACCCTAGATTATTTAGTTAATCAGTCAATTATTCAAACAATAACGGATAAAAATGTTGAAATCAAACAATGAACAGTCAAGCAATCAAGCTTGGAACATAGTCATTATAGATAGATTAAACAAAACATAAGAAAATTCATAAAACCCTTTGCAAAAATAGACGAAGCAGAAATCCTAATTTTGAAAAATACTTAGAGTTGATTAACAATTGGGAATCAAACAAATCTTAAGGAAAACGGTCATAGAAACTTGAAAAAACTTCATATACATAGAGGTCCGACCAAGAAATAACGAGAAAACCAAACCCTAATATAACAAAGTTAAAGAAATAAGAGAACTTTTAAAGAAAAGTTGTTGACAAACTCATAATCGCGTTAGATCTACAAAGATCTGAATGGATTCATGTCCAAAATTAGGGTTTTGAAAAAAAAGAAAGGGGTAAAGAGAATCAGGCCTTGAACCAGAGATTTGAACCACAAGCATCGAGATGGTAACACTCACAGACCATAAACGGACCCTTGAGGAATCTCAAACAAGATTTGGCTAGGTTTGTTCGAGATCTTACCGTGAAATAACAAAATCCGGCAACTAGGAGAAGTAGGAGACCAGTAGAAATCTTAGACAGCCATAGAAATCCATGGAACAGGTAGGAATCAAGATATTAGGGCTATTTTTGGATGGCGACGGCTAGGGTTAGGGTTGGGTCTTAGAGAGAGACTAGGGAAGAGAGGGTTTCAGGGCAGCCAGTAGTGAAAAATGACTAGGGTTTAGGGGTCTTTTGGCACTAAAAAAGGAAAGGGGAAATGATGGACATTGATCTCTGTGATCAATGGCCAAGATCAAAGGGGTTTGGGGCCAGGTTGAATTTTATTGGTTTGGGCTGGGTGGATTTGGGCCGGTTTTAATTGAATTGAGATTGGGGAATTAGAATTTGGGTTGCTTTAATAGGCTAGGTCCGAAAAATAAAAGCGTTATTTGTTAAATACCCATTTAATTGATAAACATAATTTAAAAATATAATTACAAAATGATTTTCATGCCTAAAAATGTTTTAAAATAATTACCTAGTATTTAAAAAAAATATAAAAGGCTATTTTCTGGTAAAGTAATGTAATAATACATGCATGGGCTATAATTGCAAAGCAATTGCAAACCCCAAAAAATGCAAATGTGGCTATTTGTGAAATAATTAAAGCTTAGTGCAAATATAAATGATAAAATTAAACCACAAAATTATTATAATATTATTTATGATGCAATTAGTAATTGTTTGCATAAATAAAAATACTGGAGTAAATTAATTAAAACCCTTAAAAATGCAGAAATTATGGAAAAATATTAAATGATGTTAATGTATGGTTTATGCATTTTGAAAAATATTATAGGGAAAAATTGGGTATCAACAGGTGCCCATCTTTACTCGAGAAGGATGAAAGAGTTTTCGGGTAAAGAAATGATGGCCAATTTTGACCGATTGGGATGTTTTGAAAAATAGAGGCCGAACCCTGGTCTTTGAGCTGCCTACATATCCATGGCTTTACAGGAATCTGGCCATGTGTAGTTCTGGACCCACCGATAATGAAGCTGATGGAGTTGTTATAGGAATGGTGGCCAGTTTCAGCAAATGTTCTTTTGTGAAGGGTAATGTCGGATGGAGTTATGGTTGCGAATCTGGAATGTAACGGATGTATTATAGAGCAGATAGCTGGATATCACGGAGTAGGATGGGTAACTGATGAGAGGTTATGAATGGAAAAGTAAAAAATGGCATGAGCGGAAACCGGAGCGAAGGCTGCTCCTGTTTGAAGAACGGTTACCTCCTGGATTACCTGCAAAACATAAAACACAATGCATGCGAGTATATAGATGATGCAAATTCCCTTTGGACCATGAAAGATTGTCTTTGGACAGTGCAGATCACGTCCTTAGACTATGATTCCCTGGGCCATGAATTGTGAGATAGGAGATTCGCACGCCATGAAATGATGTTCTCGGGCATGAAAATGGTGTCTCTGAACCCTGACGCCATTGAATGATGATATGCAAATTTGTGATATCCTTATGGCATGGTGTCTTCCGGCTATGAGGATGATGCCTTTAGACAATGACGCCTTTGGACAAGTTGGCGATGTTTCAGCCTATGAGATGCAATAATATGATGCAAAAATCAACAAGACAAGGCTTAGTCTTGTGAGGTTGAGGGTAGACCTTAGCCCGAAAGAGGAGCAAATAGATAGTGTCGGAGAGACAATGCTTAGTCTCGGCAAATAAAGGCGATTATTGGCCTTATGCAAATAGGAGGCAGAGCTTAGCCTCATGCAAGATTCGGGATAGGGCTTGGTCGCATGCAGATGGAAGTCAAAGCTTAGCCTTATGCAAATATGGAGGCAAGGCTTAGCCTCGTGCAAATATTTGAGACAGCGCTTAGTCTCATGAAGAGAGAAGACAATGCTTAGCCTTATGCAAATAGGAGGCAGAGCTTAGCCTCATGTAGGATTTGGGACAGGGCTTAGTCCCACGCAAATAGAAGGCAGAGCTTAGCCTTATGCAATTATGGAGGCAGGGCTTAGCCTCATGCAAGGATTTGAGACATGTCTTAGTCTCATGCAGAGAGAATGCAATGCTTAGCCTTGTGCAAATAGGAGGTAGAACTTAGCCTCATGCAAGATTCAGGACAGGGCTTGGTCCCATGCAGATGGAAGGCAGAGCTTAGCCTTATGCAGATATGGAGGTAGGGTTTAGACTCATGCAAGATTGGAGACAGAGCTTAGTCTCCTGCAAAGGGAAGGGAATGTTTAACCTTATGCAGATATGGAGGCAGGGCTTAGCCTCATGCAAGATTAGCGACAGAGCTTAGTCTCATACAAAAGGAAGGCAATGCTTAGCCTTATGCAGATATGGAGGCAGGGCTTAGCCTCATGCAAGATTGGAGACAGAGCTTAGTCTCATACAGAGGGAAGGCAATGCTTAGCCTTATGCAGTGAGCATGTAGCAAATAGGAGTAGAGTGTTTCTTAGTTGGAGATATATGTGCGTCTAGTGGCTTGATTGATAGTGACTTTGATATGTGTATGTTTGCGAATACTTCTGTTGTGTTCACCATGCCTGCATCTAAAGAAAAATTGTAAGTTTTGTAAGGGGAGGTTGGTTCATGCCTTCGTCTGCTGGCTTTGCTCCGCTCTATTCTGGAGGCCTTCTTTAGGTTGCCCTGGGTAACACCTGGCTGTCACGGAAATAGAGTTTTCGAAAATATGCACTTATTAATGAAAATAGAGCTATTTTCAGTAATCATAGTGAAATATCAAGTAGTTTAGATGAACTGGTGACTGTAACAAATTTAAGAGACATTGCAGCTTTCTTCTTTTAGAATTTTGAGGGTCCTCCTCAAAATTCTGCCCCAGTTTGGTAAATGATCCTTCGGCCGTTTGTGTGCGACGAAACTTGCTGAACCTTCTCCGAAATTTTGAGAATCCTTCTCAAAATTCTGCCTAGTTTCTTAACCAATTTCTGACCTTCTGGCATATGATGGCGTCGGCTGGACTTGCTCTAGAATTTTGAAGGTCCTCCTCAAACTTCTGCCCCAGTTTCTGGTGCTGGGAAAAATGAAAATTTTATTATGATATGACCGAACCCACGGGGCTACCTACGTATCCCTTTTTAAATGGGAATCAAGTCAAGCATAGTTTAATTACATCAGATGAAGAAATGTAAACAATCTAAACATAATATCTCTTGATTGCGTCTGAATTGATTGGTTTTGGCCAGACTTCTCCATCCAATTCTGCAAGTATGAGTGCTCCTCCTGTTAGCACCCTATAAACCATGTAGGGACCTTGCCAGTTAGGAGAGAATTTCCCTTTGGCTTCCTCTTGATGCGGGAAGATCTTCTTTAGTACCAACTGTCCTGGTGAAAAGTGTCTTGGTCTAACCCTTTTGTTGAAAGCTCTGGATATTTTGTTCTAATAAAGCTGGCCGTGACATACTACGTTCTTTCTTTTTTCTGTCTATAAGGCCAGTTGCTCATAACGGCTCCTTATCCATTCTGCATCGCTAAGTTTGGCTTCCTGTATGATTCTTAAATATGGGATTTCTACCTCGGCTGGAATGACAGCTCCAGTACCATAAACCAGTAAATAGAGAGTTGCCCCAGTTGATGTGTGGACTGTAGTGCGGTACCCCAATAGAGCAAAGGGTAACTTCTCGTGCGATTGTTTGTGGTTTTCTACCATCTTCCTTAATACCTTCTTGATATTCTTGTTAGCAACTTTCACAACTCCATTCATTTGAGGCCTGTATGTTGTAGAGTTTTTGTGCTTGATTTTGAAAGTTTTACACATGTCTTTCATCAGGTCACTATTGAGATTGGCGGCATTATCAATGATAATGGACTCGGGAACTCCGAATCGGCAAACAATACGATCCTTCACAAAATCTGCGATGACTTTCTTGGTTATAGCTTTGTAGGATGCGGCATCTACCCATTTTGTGAAGTAGTCAATGGCCACTAAAATAAACCTATGCATGTTTGAAGCAGTGGGCTTTATTGGACCGATGACATCCATTCCCTAGGCAGCAAAAGGCTAAGGTGCACTTGTTGTGTTGAGCTCATTAGGAGGTACCCTTATCATGTCTGCATGTACCTGACATTAGTGGCATTTTTGTATCTACCGGATGCAATCTGTCTCCATGGTCATCCAAAAATATCCGGCTCTGAGTATTTTCTTGGCTAGAACAAAACCATTTATATGTGGTCTACAAGTTCGGCATGTATTTCTTCAAGCAATCTGGAAGTTGCCTTTGCGTCAACACACCTTACCTACCCTAGATCAGGGGTTCTTCTGTACTGGGTCCCTCCGCTTTGGAAGAAGTGATTGGCTAGTGTGTGCGCTTCTAAAAGTGGTTTGCCTACTCTGGTTATTCTCCTCTTGTCAAATATTCTTTGATGTCATGGAACCAAGGATTTCCATCTGTCTACTCTTCAACATGAGCACAATAAGCCGGTTGATTGTGGATCCTCACCGGGATGGAATTAATGAAATTCTTGTCTGGATGTTGTATCATTGATGACAAAGTGTCCAGTGCGTTTGCAAACGCATTTTGAATTCTAGGTACTTGCTTGAATTCTATCTTTGTGAATCTTTTCATCAATTCCTGCACATGATACAAGTATGGTAGTATCTTGGTGTTCTTCGTAGCCCATTCTCCTTGAACTTGATGTATCAGAAGATCCGAATCACTGATTACCACCAGTTCTTGTATATTCATATCGATGGCCAAATTAGCCTCATGATGTAAGCCTCATATTCTGCCATGTTGTTGGTGCATGGAAACCTAAGCTTTGCGAATACAGGCCCTTATAGAACATCATCCAACCGCTCCAATGCCCACTCCTTTGAAGTTTGTAGCTCCATTAAAGAACATCCTCCAACCATCGTACGCTTCAGTAATGTCCTCTCCTACGAATGATACATCTTCATCAGGAAAATATGTTTTCAAAGGTTTATATTCTCTTCCCACAGGATTTTTAGCAAGATGGTCTGCCAATGCTTGTCCTTTGACTACCTTCTGAGTTACATAGACGATATCAAACTCACTTAACAGTATCTTTTACTTGGCTAACTTCGCAGTCGGCATGGGCTTCTAAAATATGTACTGCAGATGGTCCATCCTGGATATGAGGTACGTGGTATAGGTATAGAAGTAATGTCTCAATTTCTGAGCCGTCCAAGTCAATTTCTGAGCGTTCCAACAGAGAATATCGTGCTTTGTAAGGTGTGAACTTCTTACTCAAGTAGTATATGGCTTTCTCCCTTCTCCTTGTCTCGTCATGTTGTCCCAAAACACATCTGAAAGCTCCATCTAATAAAGATAGATAGAGTAGCAAAGGTCTCCCAAGTTCTGGAGGGACTAGGACTAGTAGTGTGGACAGGCACTCCTTGATTTTGTCGAAAGCCTTCTCACGATTTTCGGTACAACTTGTTTCAGCATCTTTCCTCAACATCTTAAAGATGGGTTCACATATGATTGTGGACTGTGCTATGAAGCGACTGATATATATATAAGATGTCCTAGAAAGCTCATCACGTCCTTCTTGCTCTTTGGTGGCAGTAATTCTTGAATAGCCTTAGCTTTGGACGGGTCCAACTCAATTCCCCGATAGCTGACAATGAATCCTAATAACTTTCCTGTGGGAACCCCGAATGCACATTTTGTTGGGTTCAGTTTTAAGTTGTACCTCCTTAACCTGTCAAAGAACTTTCTCAAGTCTTCTATGAGATCTACGACCCTCTTGAATTTGATAATGACGTCATAAACATACACCTTTATTTCCTTGTGTATCATATCATGGAAGATGGTTGTCATGACTCTCATGTAAGTGGACCCAGCATTCTTTAGACCAAATGGCATCATCTTGTAGCATTACACCCCCATGGTGTAATAAAAGTTGTTTTCTCTGCGTCTTCTTCATCCATCCAGAACTGGTGATAACCCGCGAAGTAATCTACAAAGGATTGGAGCTTATACTTGGCGCAATTGTCGATCAGGATGTGTATATTTGGTCGTGAAAGTCGTCCTTGGGACTTGGTCTATTTAAGTCTCGATAGTCAACACATACTCTGACTTTCCCATCTTTCTTCAGAACTGGTACAATGTTGGCTAACCAGGTCGGGTACTCAACTACCCTGAGGACATTGGCCTTGATCTACTTAATGACCTCCTCATTGATTTTCAGGCTCATGTCTAGTTTGAACTTTCTGAGTTTCTGCTTCACTGGCGGACACATCGGATTGGTAGGTAATCTGTGAGCCACTATGGATATGCTCAAACCGGTCATGTCATCATATGACCATGCAAAGATATCCTTGTATTCCTTCAATAAATTAATGTACTCCTTCCCTGACGGTGATAAGTGAATGCTTACGCAAGTCTCCTTGATAGTTTCGGCGTCTCCCAAATTTACTACTTCAGTTTCATCCAGGTTGGACTTAGGCTTATTCTCAAAGTTCTCTACATCTCGAACAATTTCCTCAGGTATTTCATCTTCTTCCTCCGAGTCAATATCCTTATATTGCGTTGTCTTATTACATGTCACAGTCATCGGTTCATCAGGAAAAGTAATAATAAAGCTGTAGAAAGAAAAGTGTGAAAGATAATAATGAATAATAAATAGCAATGCATTTGATTAAATTTTGAAAGTATCCAAAACAAGTATGGCTCGATGAATCGAGCAATTTTTTTGAAACAAGTGTGTCTTTAAAACAAAATTACTGAAAACATCTGAAATGCCTAGCATGGCTATAGAAATAAATTAGGCTAAGTGCCAAGCTACCTAGGGACTCGGCGGGACCGGGATGGTGTGGTGGTCTAATTCCTGAGTATGACTCCTTTCCCCACAGTCTGAATGGTGAGGCCTTCTTCCCCCTCCTCCTCCATTATCGCACTGCAGTCCATATCCTCGTCCTCTAGAAACAAATTCCTCAACCCAGCTAAGGCTTCTTCCTCTGTAGTTTCCCATATTGTGTCATCCTGGTGAAAAGTCTGACCCAGATGTGGCACTGGTTGCTCGAGAGGGTAATAAGGTCCACTCCATGAAGGGGACCAATCATCATACTCTTGCCATGTATACTGGTATCCGATCCCGAAGGTTGTACTATGACGTTTCAGCTGTATTGGTTTAGTAATGCCCTGAAGATTCTTCCCAAGTCCTTTGACAGGTTTATACCCAGACCATGCCAATATGCTTTCTATTTTGTTACTCCACCATTTGTCTTTCTCAACTGCATTGACATGTTCGATTTGGTGATAAGTTTCCCCTCCTAGCCTTCTTTTGTTCCCGATATCTGGGATGGTTTGACTAGTGTAAATAGGATTACTTCCATCTCCGTGAATGATCACCTCCTGATGGTTCCATTCGAACTTCACGGCCTGGTGTAGTGTGGAATCTACAGCCCTAGCGGCATGTATCCAAGGTCGACCCAACAGAAGATTGTATGTAGCTGATATGTCAAGCACTTGGAAATCAACATCAAACCAAGTTGGCCCCATATGTAGACAAATTTTAATCTCCCCAATTATGGCCCTTTGAGACCCATCAAAGGCTTTCACGTTCATACTTCCTACCCGTATTTCATGGAAACCTTTTTCCAATCTTTTCAGAGTATCCAGTGGACAAATGTTGAGGCTTGAACCTCTATCGATCAGGACTCTAGCAATGAATTTATCTTCAAATTGTACCGTGATATGCAATGCTCGGTTGTGATTCAATCCTTCAGGCGGTAATTCATCCTAGTGGAAGGTGATTTTATGGCTTTCCAGCACTTTCCCCGCCATATTGGCCATTTCTCCGCAAGTGATATTGTTGGGCACGTAATATTCATTTAACACCTTCATCAAAGCATTCTTGTGCGCCTTTGAATTTTGCAATAGTGATAGGATGGATATCTGAGCGGGGGTTTTGTTCAAATGATCAATAACGGAGTATTCCCTCGCCTGTACTTTCCTCCAAAGATCATCCGGTCTAGTTTCGATGATAGGTTGTTTAGTAGCAGCCTCCTTACTCGATCCTCCCAAGTGTTCATGTGTATAGATCCTTCTAGTTCTGGTCATTCTTTGTGCACCATTAGATTCTTTCATTTTTGCTTTTCCCTTTCCCCTAGCTTCTGAAACGTAATCCCAGGGGATGGCCTTGGAATTGAAAGGAGATGTGTTTGACATTGTCATTATGAAAGAGATGGTCACTTCTACCTTAAATAGAGCAGGTGTTGTAGACGGAGCTATCTCTATCTCAAATAGAACTGATGCAGTTACATCAACCTCTACTGACGATTGTGTCTGTACTATAATAGGAGTGAGTGTGACTGCAGGTTTTAAGTCATCGCCTTCCCGAATAATCCCGATTGACCCCTGAGGATCCTATTATTCATTCGTCTCTATCACATGTATCCCATCGCCCCTATGATCTGAGAGAGGATTGTTGCGGACGTTGGGTGTAGCTTCTTTGGCCTGCATGACCTTGTTGTCAATCAATGTCTAGATTTTATCTTTCAACGTTCAACACTCATCAATGGTGTGCCCCTTCATACCAGAATTATTTGCACATGTTTTGTTTGGGTTGACCCATTGGGATGATTTCTCCACTGCCACAGCAGGAATAG
Source organism: Nicotiana sylvestris (assembly GCF_000393655.2). NCBI lineage: Eukaryota > Viridiplantae > Streptophyta > Magnoliopsida > Solanales > Solanaceae > Nicotiana > Nicotiana sylvestris. The sequence goes on along the minus strand of NC_091059.1, from coordinate 92,160,041 downwards.
GAGTGACATAACCAACGACCTTCAACCTTTCGTACAGTTGGTCGATGGGTTCAACAATAGCAGTGTATTGTTTGGGTGGTTTGCGATCAAATTTAGGTCGGGGTTTCTGGTAATTTGGATGAGTTGGAGGTGAATGATAGTAGGCTGGCTGGGTGTTATAGGTATGATAAGCGGTGGAGGGTTGAGAATATCTGGGAGATGAGGGTTGGTATGTGGGTGGAGGCATTTGGTATATGGGTGGAAGTGTTTGGTATGTGAGTGGATGTGTTTGGTATGTGAGTGGAGGTGTTTGGTATGTGAACCACCATTACTGCCCCCATGTCTTTCTTCTTTGATATGCCTCCTGATTGCAATGCTTTGTTTGTGGCCTGTAGTGCCTCGAAATTTGTCACCATCCCTTTTTTGATACCCTCTTCAATCCTTTCCCTAAGTTTGATGATATCAGAGAACTTGTGATTCTCGATAACCATTAGCCTCTCATAATACTATGGATCATGTGCCCTGATGAAGAACTTGTTCATTTGTTCTTCTTCTAGTGCTGGTCTGACCTTGGCTGCTTCTGACCTCCATCGAGTAGCATACTCGCAGAATGTCTCAGTTGGCTTCTTCTTTAAATTCTTGATGTAGAAGACATCCGGTGCATTCTCCGTGTTGAACCTGAATCGGTCAATAAATTCTGATGCCATACTCACCCAATTGGCCCACTTCTTAGGGTTGTGGCTTATGTACCAGGGCAGGGCATATCCGGTAAGACTTCTCATAAAGAGCTTCATTCGGATCCTTTCATCTTTTTCGACCCCACGAGCTTGTCATATTATGTTCTCAAATGAACCTTAGGATCACCTATTCCATCACACATTTCGAACTTGGGAGGTTTGTAACCCTCCGACAGTTCCAACTCCGGTTGTATGCATAGGTCCTCATAATTCAGACCTTCTATCCCTTTGCCTCCTTCGACACCCTAAACTCGACTTGTCAATTTGTTGAGTTCCTCATCCATTTTCCTGATAAACAGGTCCTTCTTAGCAGATTCTGGTATATCGGAGATTGGTTGAGTAGAGTGAGGTACAGTTTTCACATATATATGGTTGTTTTGGTGAGTACTAGAGACTTGGGGTATGTGACTTGGGGTGATCGTTGGTTGAGTTCTGAGGATCGGGAATGGGTTGTGGTATGTTCTGAAGAGTGTGATAGGTGGTGGCTTGTGGGTATTGGATAGGCTGATGATGGTGTTGGTATCGGTAAGGGATTGAGATTTTGAGGTGGAGTTGCATATTGATGTGGTGTGGGAGGGTTTTGTGGATGCTAGTTTGGTGTATTTTGGGGAGGCGCTAGATTTTTTGTATTTTTTTGGTTGATATCGGGGATGTTCAGGGTGAGGGAGAGGTTTGCTAAGTTGCGGACCTGCTCAAGTTCTCTTGTAACTCTAGTATCTTTTGTTCCAACCTCAAAAGCGAGTCATTTGATCCCGGAGTACTCCGACCGTCTGAAGTTTCCGCATTCTCACCATTCTCCTTTCAAATACCACTTAAGTCATCCATCTTAGCTTTCCCTCTGCTTATCATATTACTTGGAGGAGGAGGAGGTGGAGGGCCTCTAGATTTGGTGTGATATCCTGATGATGCCAGTATGTGCGAACCAACCTTAGGGGATGGAAATAATAAGGAATAAAGAAAAACAAAAGGTAAACAAGTCAGTAAAGGTTCTGAAAAGTTTGCAGTATTTAAACATATATTGTGAGAATGTAAATTCGCTTCCTAATTTGGAAGCCTCGTTGTGCCTGAAGTAGACCTAGCGACAAATAGATTTGGAGAAATTCAGTGCCAATAATTGCCTCATTTCATTAATGTAAAAATAGACGACCCCAAAACAACACTAAATAAGATATTGTCACTAATGGCTCTTGGCCTTATTACATTTTAAAAAAGCAAGTAAACCTAATCTAGTTGGTCCTATAAGGACCCTATCCAGACTGAATGCTCTTGTCGATCAGGTCCCTCAGTTCGCGCAGGTTCAGCAGTAAGAATGACCTTGCCAAATGTCCTCCTTCGTTTCCTTCAGTGTTCTGGCAATCGGTAACTATCTTTCTCATTTTTCCTTCCAATTCCATCAGACTATACTCCAGATATTCCAACCTTTCACTGGATTTAACATCCCTCTCTTTCCACTCATTGATCATTTCCATGTTGGCCTTATGCTGCTCCACGTGCTCAGCTTCCGACTCACGAATTTTTTTGTGCAGCTTGTTATACTTCACCTGTGCTTCGGCAACTTCGTCTATGACCCTGTTTCCTGGACCAACTCTTTGCTCGAAGATTCCTGCTATGTTATCATCCAACCATAAGGGGTAGAAGTATGAGTGACCCACATGATATTAGTCCGGCTCGATGGTATCCTTTTCCACGATAATTTTCAAGTTCCACATGTGTTGTGCTTCATTCTTATATGGGATGGCGTCACCCTGAAAATCGGCTATGAAGTGACTCATTTTAGCGACTCGCGGTATGACCTGTCTCCTTCCTGTCTGTCTCATAGCCTTGAGGGGAGCATAAGGGTATATGCCCATTAACCCAATCAACACCAAGTGTGAAACATCCCTGGATCTGATGATGAACTTGTCGGTGGGGAACCACTCGACCATCCATTGAACCTGGTCCTCAGTTAACTTGTTGAAAAACTGCACCCATCCTATAGCATCCTTAGGTTGGGCAAACATGTCTGGAATATAGGTCATTCTCTTAGGATGATGAAATGCTATGTGATCATTCCACGGCCTTCGCGGAAATTCCTAACGGTATTGACCCTTTTGGAGATGTTCTAGCAGCCAAACTTGCAGCAGCAAATTGCAACCCACAAAGAATCTGAACCCCGTCTGAGAGCGTTTCAAGGCACATTACATATCTGCAATGATCGTAGGGACAATGGTATATGTCTTCCCCTCGATCCCGACCATCAAAGTTTTGGCCACCATGGCCAGCCTGGTGTGGATTCTGTCCCCTTGGATCAGGAACACTAGCACGCCCAAGAAACACACAATGAACACAAAGACCCAATGATGAACCCAACCCAAGTAGGTGATGGAGAACTCTTTATCAAAAATATAGTAAGAGCTACAGTGACCGTATCGTTCATGGAGGAAGTCGAAGGGTATGTAGGAGTTCTTTAGGCACTCCAAGTCATCATTCTTCTTTAATCCCATCATCCTTAGAAACCTCTTAGTGGTGTGATCATCTGGTGCTAATAAACCAGGGTTATCCCAAGGTAGCCTAGAAAATCCCCCCTATTTCTTCCAATAGGGGGGTCATTTCTATGTCTCCAAAGTGGAACACAACCCTTTCCTTGTCCCAAAACATGGTGGCAGCCTCGATCAACATTTTGTTTGGCTGAAGATCCAACAGAGAAGGCAAATTTCCTAAGACTCGTTTCACATGATTTTGGTCATTTGAAGGAATATCCCTCCACCAATCTAGCAAAAGTGAAGGTATGCTACCGACCATGCCGAACCTGGGAACTTCGTGCCTCATTTTTTGCAAAACAAAAGATGGTTAGGCAATTTTTCCCTTCAGGTTCATCTATTTATACAACAATGATTAGCATATTGGCAGTTATTTCTCCAAAATTAATGCATACAATCGTGGTTGCGTCCGTTGGAATTATGGAAAACCCGATGGACTTTTGGGTGAAGCTTGTCTTAAAGGGTTATTATGTGGACAACATATTAACCTGGCTAGGTTTAACCATGACACATGCACAATTGATCAGATTAAGGTTGCTATAGAGGTCTAGACTGGGACCCTCAAGCAGACAACTTGAGGGGGAAAGGCACGGAACTGTCGAACGCACCGCTGATCGACTAGTTTTACCGCAAATACGTCTTTCTGAATTTAAAGGGTGATATATGGGAAGAGCGCAAACACTCATCATGCGTTGCTATAGGATTGATTACGCACGAGTGAAAAATGATGTTGAGAATGATTTATGCAACAATAATATCATGTTGTCAAGTATTTGCATGTTTTAAATGATAAATGTGGTATTTAAATAATTGAAAGACAGTTACAAGAAGAAAACAAGGAGACAAGTAAGTTTTGGGAAATAAAGGAAATCATAAATGCTAGAAAAATAAGCAATTAAATTCAAGTAAATGGGGAAAGGGAAAGGGTGCACAGGATAAAACATGCTTAAGACTAATTCACAAAACTAAGTTCGTTATGGTAAGAGCCTAAAATATCCCCAACAGAGTCGCCATGCTGTCGTGCCCCCTTTTTCCTCGCGGAGTCCGGGTTTCAAAATTCATCGAGAACAACTCATTTCCTTTTGGGAATTGGGTATTTGAATTTGAGAAGTCACCACCTAACGGGTTTAAGGTGCGTTAGGGCACCTAGAGCAAATAACGCATGAAACCGGTTTGCATTCCCAAAGATTTGGGTAAGGGCACGAAAAAACCTTGAGGGGAAGGTGTTAGGCACCGCTCGCGGTCCACAATGGTGGGTCCAGGCCAAACCCAATTATGTGAATTAGTCATTTAACAAATAGGCAGTCTAAGAACACATATAAGATAAAGGAAATTTGACAGATAAGTAGTCTAAGAACATATGCAAGATAAAGGAATTTTAGTAGATAAGCAGTCTAAGAACACATATGTAAATAAGATGAGGGAAGTCCTAGGTTTGTTATCCTCTAGGATCACATCTGTACAATACCCGGTAAGCCTTCCTCAACTAGAGGGGTTACACGTGGCATTGGCGCACATGTCATCATATCCTTTACTACCCAATTACCCTCCCATTGGTCACAACCTAAAGCGTTCTAGCAACCTTAAGGTGTATCCTATGCGTGCACTAACCGTCCCTTTACATATATAGTCCCGGAGGTGTTTAGGACTTCTAATTAAGGTGGGACTAGACACTCCTACAGTAATTAAAAGGAGAAAATTCTAGGGGACAAGAAAAACACGTAGGACTAGACAAAGAATAGAACAGTTAAAAGTATCACATTTTACCTCCACAAATAGAGAAAGTAAGTGCACGTCTCAAACAACAGATTTCAGATATTTCAGAAAGGCCTTAGAACAGGATATCTAGGTGAGCATGACAAACAAAGAATATGCAGCATTGCGTTAAGGCGAAGTGATATAGACCTATTCAGTTTGCCTACTGAATTTTTTATAACCTGCTGAATCTGGGCAGTTACAAACAAGCAAAGCATAGTTTCACAGTTTTTATTAGACCTTGATTACCTATAGGCTTGCCTAGGCGTGGATTTGTAATACCCTATAAACATGTTGACTAAATGCAATCAGAATTCTGGAATCAGTTTAAAACAAATTGAATTTATTAAGTCCTATAGGCATGCTGGTCTAGGTGCTGAATAGTACATTATAGAACTGATTTATACACACTTATCTCTATGACATCTAAGTGTTGGGATTGTTTTTGAAATATTTTTATAGACGAGATAGTTACTGATTTAGGCGATGTAGACATGATTTAAAGCGAACACAAATTCAGTCCTAAGGCAGGATCTCTAATGCACATAGAGAATGGACGATTTATTAGGCAGAATTATAGTAGTAACTTAATAATAGGATTCCTAGATGATCATGATTATGCAAAAATAGAATTTGTAACAAATGAGATAGTGAGCTTATAACATGTTGTCTAGTATGCCAAGTGATCCTAAAAGCATGGTTTCTAATGTAGGTAAACATATTAAATCATGTTAACGCAGGTAAGCATAGTATAAACCTAAAGCATGATTTCTAATGCATAATATAAACCTAGAAGCATGATCTTTACCTGATTTCCCCACAAAAATCATATAAGGATCCCTCCCTTTTACTTATTTTACCTAATATCTATTTACAAGGATTATTATTTCAGACCAACATTAATAATGAATTACAGAAGTGAAATTGCTACAACTATAGGGAGCCTGAATATAGGCCCAATGGACAAACCTGGCAAACCAGGCCTTCAACAAGTCAAAATGCCACAACCTTATAGTGCACCCAATAGTGTCCTGGTGTGTCAAAGTTCCCAAGGGCCTCGAGGATCACAGCAGAAAAACATTCAAAGTAACTATTTTGATCAAGTTTGGAAAGACAACTCCAGCGTATGAAAGTTTAGAGGAGCCACATGGACTCCTAAGCAATGCTTACACTAGAGGGGAAAGAACCAAGGTGTTCTAAGAATAGAGGTTTAAAACAGGATGTAGTTTTAAAGAAATAGTTTTGGATTCTCAGGAAGTAAGGAGCAAACAAGGTAATTCAATCACTGAACTCAAACACAGCTCCCAGCAGTCAAATAATATATAGAAACATGGTAACTTAGAGTTCCAAATTAGTTAATCAACTGCCACTAGGTGAGCATTCAGTCACACACAGAGGGACAGTAGGGCTGGGGAAGGCATATTGGTCAGAGGTGAATAAACGATGCTAGTGAAGAAGAAATAAGCATGAATATGGTTCATATGGAAACACAGAAGTCTAACTAAAGCAAGAACAAACAGATTGAGGGCAGGTCACACATGGGTTCAATTAGACAGAAGTAAACATGTTGTTACAGTCAACATAGAAGTAAACATGTTATTGCAGTAGACACATAGGTTCGATTAAGACAGAAGTAGGCATGTTATTATAAGGAAGCATATAAGTTAAGTTGAATAGCATGAAGCATGTAATCTACTTGAATGGCAGTACACATACTGACTAGAAATATTGAGCATGAATCACATAGGTCTAGTTAATGATAAACAGACTAATATAAAGCAACATAAAATGGACATACTAGGAATAGGAAGTATATATACTGAGGTTTGCATAATAGTAAAGCGAGAGCATACCAGTTAAAGAAGCAGAAGTAGAAAGTAAGGTAGGCAGGATTCAACAGTCTAGTCCTAGCTTTCAGCCGACTAGACAAACAATGAACACAAGTAGTAGAGAGATGAGAGCAAAATTTGTGTGTGAGTGTGTTTTTTGTAAACTGTTGTTTGTCTCTGAGAGGTAGAATGAGAGTGTATATATAGGAGTCGGATAGTGTAAGTAAATAAGGCAAGGCAGGTAAATATTGTAAATAAGGTAATGGAAGTAATCAAATAATCAATCAAACTTGATAGAGACAGAAAATTAGGGGATTAGACCCATAAATAACTTTGATTGAGTTTCAAATAAGGCAAGAAGTGGGTTTAACAGCCAATTAGGGTTAGAACCCATAAATCAAGCAACCAATCATATCCATGGGTAATTAGAGACCAATCAAGGGTCAATCAACCCATAAATAGGCAAGAGATGCCAATTATGAACCTCTGGATTAAGGAAAGCAAGTAGAAATCAGTACATAATTTCAGCAAACAATGAAACCCTAGATAATTTAGTTAATCAGTCAATTATTCAAACAATAACGGACAAAAATGCTGAAATCAAACAATGAACAGTCAAGCAATCAATCCTGGAACATAATCATTATAGAAAGATTAAATAAAACATGAGAAATTTTAGAAAACCCTTAGCAAAAATAGACGAAGCAGAAACCCTAATTGAAAAATACTTAGAGTTGATTAACAGTAGAGAATCAAAAAAATATTAAGGAAAACGACCATGGAAACTTGAAAACACTTAAGATACACAGAGGCCCAACCAACAATTAACGATAAAACCAAACCCTAATATAACAAAGTGCTTAAAAATCGATTAATAGTAAAGAAATAAGAGAACTTTTAAAGAAAAGTTGTTGAAGGACTCAGAATCACTTTAGATCTACAAAGATCTGAATGGATTCATCTACAAAATTATGGTTTTGAAGAAAAAGGAAAGAGGTAAAGAGAATTTGTCCTTGAACCAGAGATTTGAACCACAGGCATCGAGATGGTAACACTCACAGACCATAGGCGGACCCTTAAGGAGTCTCGAACAAAATTTGGCTTGATTTCTTTGATATCTTTCCATGAAATAACAAAATCGGGCAACCAGGAGAAGTAGGAGACCAGTAGAAGGCTCAGACAACCATAGAAATCCATGGAACGGGTAGGAATCGAGATATTAGGGCTGTTTTGGGTGGCGGCGGCTAGGGTTAGGGTTGGCTCTCAGAGAGAGACTAGAGAAGAGAGGGTTTTAGGGCGGCCAGTGGTGAAAAATGACTAGGTTTTAGGGGTCTTTTGGGACTAAAAAAGGAAATGGAAAACGATGGCTGAAAAGATCAACGACCAAGATCAAAGGGGTTTGGGGCCAGGTGGAATTTTATTGGTTTGGGCTGGGTGGATTTGGGCCGGTTTTAATTGAATTGAGATTGGGGGAATTAGAATTTGGGCTGGTTTACTAGGTAGGTCAGAAAAATAAAAAGGTTATTTGTTAAATACCCATTTATTTGATAAATATAATTTAAAAATATAATTAAAAAAATAATTTTAATGCCTAGAAATATTTTAAAATAATTACCTAGTATTTAAATGTTTATCATAAAAATGGTAACAACAATTAAATTTGTAAATGGGATTCTAAAAATGAGTGATCTATTCCCAAGCTAGTTGTTAGAGCAGTTGATGCTAAGAACGTGAAGCTTAACAATAAAATGCGAGCTAAAACAAGACAGTAATCAACCGAAGGGACTTGTTGCCCGGATGCAAAGCTGGTCGATAAGGACCTCGGGGTCGGGACTCAAATCGAGCTCGAGCTATCGGGGGAAATCGGGAATAGGATAACAATTAAGGATACGATCAAGCAAGGCTATTTACGGCCAAAGTTGCACAATATAGCAAGAAATAAGTAAGAAGACAATATATGTTAAAGCGGCCTTGAGCCAATGAGAACGAACAAAATAGGAGAAAGAGAGAGAGAGAGTGATATTATTGCTTTAGTGGAGAAATGGAGCAACATCATCCCTTTAAAAAGTGGTATGGGTTCCCCTTATATAGGCGAGGGAACACGGTATGGTACAAATATGTGGATATTAAACACAAAGTACAGAGATGGGATGGTTTGACGTGATGCCTCAGCATAGGCTCTAGATAGGCCGGGCCTATCAGACGTAGCCATGTTCCTTGGGTGCTTCCCTCTCCATCCTAGCTTCAGTCTTCATTTCCTCCAATTCGGGCTCCGACGAGCCCCGAGGTCGGAAAGTTGGTCGCGGCCTCCCGCCCTCGGGGTCCCGAGGCATGCTTCCGAAATGTCTTGACAGCAAGAAATCAAGTCTTCTGATTTCGCCGCATACAGATAGTCCTCGCGTTTCCCATAATGAAGAGATGGGAAATGATTCTGACATTTCGGCGACGACGTATCGATGATGCGACTCCTGGCCTGAGCTTCACGGTGATTGGACATCCACGAGCTTGTGCTTTTCAACTTCATTCATTGCACTCCTGATTCTCGTGTTTCAAGGTGAAGGTACCGCCATCAGCTTGATTTTCCATGGATGCATTAACTGCGTCCGTCGGTCAGCCTTCCAAAGCCTAGATGACTGTGTCGTAATCTCCTATAAATGGGGGTGCCTTGGCTTTTCTTTTCCTATCTCAGTGCTTCCGTTGGCTCACTTGCCTTTCCTTTCTTATCATCTTCTTTCACCCCTGAACATCATGCTAGGGGATCTTGACCTTAAGGCCTTTGGAGGAGTTTCCTTAGACTGTGTTGTAGCCTTCTGTTGGGGCTTCCCTTCGTCGAAAATAAACGTGCCATTCCACTTTTGTTGCGGTCGTCGGTATGCCGACTTTTGTTGCTGCTGCCCGAGGTGATGATGGACGGGAAGTCAGTTTCTCCCTTATGTAAATAGTTGTTTGGATTATGCACTGCTGCTCACTCTCCTACCCGAGCCTGGTGTGGCACTTCATCCCTAGGGCTTTTTCTTTCCCAAGGGATAAAGTGGCACTACCGGCCTCTCAGGCTGGGGTCTACCGAATCTTCAATCTTTTGGCTTCGGCGGGCCATGTCTCTTTTCTCTGCCTCCTCTGCGTACCCTCCTTTTCCTCTTCTTTATTTTCTCCGGAAGGGATCCCTTGGAGGATTGAGCTGGGAACCTATGGGAGGTGGAGATCGAAGGAGTCACCCTCGAGGATACGTGCTCAAGGGTGCGGCACCCAAGGATTCTGATACCGGAGATGGACTCTCGAAGGCGGATCGGGCGCCGGGTTTCATCGCATGTACATCCTTCCGTTCCTCCTCTTTGGGCGTAGACTCATGTAGGCTTTTGCAAGTTGTATGTAACGACCCCTCGAGGGCTGCTTGTACACAAACTTTTATGAATAAGAATATACCTCATTGATTTTTGCTTTCAAACTTTGCTTTGTTTCTGTATGCTCTCATTCCCTTTGGGGCCCTTTGAACTCTTTCTTTTGTTGCTGGCTGCTGATATCAGGCTTGGGCGCAGGCGTCCGTCCCGGTCTTCTGCTGATCGGCATAGCTCTCACCCGAACCCATCATCGTACTTCGGACCAATCTTGGATTGATCTGATAGGTTCGGGCTATCGAGGCCCTCCAAGTTGTATGGAGATCGTGCGTCGAATTATGGGGCCTTCGTGAATGTTACCTAGATGAAGTTCATCTTCGGTTACCCGGGGGCCCCTATTGATCTTGATGTAGATAGCCCCCTTAGAATGTATAGGATAGACTTCTGTTGAAGAGTTTTCCTATATTCGGGCGCTTCCTCGGACCTTCATGGAGATTTCGCAATCGGAGCTTCCTGTGTTTATTCCTCTTTTCAGAAAGAGGGGATCACGAGACTAGGTACTTACCTTGCGTCAAGTGTTGGCGTTTAAAGCTTCCCGAAGTACGACTTCTTTAGGCCGGGGGTTCTTGACGTAGAGTGTTGTCTCGAGCTCGGAGATAATACGAACGACCCCTCGAGTCTTGAATCCTAGTTCAATGATGCGTTCTGGATCGGGTATTGACCCATCGATCTGTATCGAGGTTGTCGACATCCTTGGGCCTTCCTCGAGCAGGTGAATCATCGCTGCTTCTCACATATATGTGGGGCGGCTTTTGCTTTTTTACAAGACTTCACTATTTTTAGATAGTTGCATTTCTGCTTTGGAATGGGGTACTTCATCTCTTTAGGCGCAAAAAGTGTTGGTGCGTGCGCTTGCTTTGACCTGTTAGTTTCACCATAGTCATGGAAACCACTTCGGAGCCGATTCGGCAGGGGACGGGGGTGCTGCTCCAGGTGCTTAGGAACCAAGGGAGTTCACTCTGGAGATAGCGTCCTTGATAAGAGAGGAACATCTGGAGATGGCGAGGAGATACTGCAGGTGGAGCGAGGGGATAGCACTATAGGTGCTTTCCCCAGATGAGTGAATTGCGGACTCCACCGATGGATTATTGAGCATATACCTATACCCTTTCGCATTTGGCCCCCCTGATAGGGTCGTGCTTGATTTTTGATTGAAGTATCGGGTTACCCTGGCAAAGATTCATCTGTCGTTTTGGTGAATGGTGGTGATGATGAGGTTCTTCGCGGAGAAGGTCGGGCTTGAATTCACGCTTGATCACCTTGTCAGGCTATATCGGCACTTTCATCGTCGAGGCCTACTAAATTTAAGATGTCGCTCATCCATGCGGGGATCAAGAGTGGGCCAGTTGGTTTATACGGGTCCGGATGACCGACATTATCCTTGTGGAGTTTTTGCCATTTCCCGAAGGGTGGAATTATGCATGTGAGTGAGGCATTTGGCGCTTTTTCAGATTTTGCCTATAGCGAAAATCAGCTCAGTAATAATGTTGTCTCCCTTGTTGTAGCAACTTCGAGGATGCTAGGTGAAGTCCATGATCTGCCCGGCTGGGTCCGGAAGCTGGTGACCCATTTATCCTATGACGAGCGTAGGTGGCGAGCTGTACTTCATACCGGATGGGGAGTGCAGTAGCAAGGTATGTGTGTATGCTGCCTTTGCCATGCCTTCGTATACCCAAGGTAATATTTTCCCCTTATATTTGTGTTATATTCGCCGTTTGCAGATATCGTGCGGTTCCTTAGGATGGGGCACCCGCAGTGTGATGGAGACTTTAGAGGTGCTGGTCGAGCTCACATTTTCGAGGAAGGGGCGTCGCCCGGATCCGCTTCTCCTGGAATGCCTGATTCCTGGCCGGCGGTTCCTTTGAGCGAATACACCGTGCCCGAGGTCGGTTCTTCTGGGGCTGCAGGGGCAATATCAATAGGAGTGTGTTCCAACTTCGAGGAAGTCCGTCGGCTTCACTTTGTGGTGAGTTCATGTACAGTTTCCCTGTGCCCCGTGCCCTCCTCCATCTATTGAACCTTCCTTGTGCAGGCCTGTGATAGGCTTAGGTCTGAGCTGCTCCGTCAAGGGGCCAAGCTTCAGAAAATTCTAGATGAGGGTGAATCCCTTAAGCTCCTTAGCGAGGAGAAGGAAGTTGAGCTGCAACATTGGCGATATGAGGCGCACTGGAGCTCAAACTATGAGAGCTATTTGATGGAGCAAGTAACTTTTTGTAGTACGTGCTTCGATCCTTTCTAACCTTAAGGCTAAGCCTTTTTGCCATATCAGTTGCAGAGAAAGGCTGAGGCCTTAGAGTACCTCAAAGGCGGCGTCAATCGTGTCAGAGTTGCTTGCGGGGAGCTAAAAGCTCAAGTGCAGGCTCAAACTTTGGAGGAGATGAGTGCCTCGGCTAAGGTTCCTGCCTTCGAGGTCCAAGTCTGTTTGACTCATGACAACGCCAAAGTTCAAGCGGATATGATTGGGAAACTCGAATCTGATCTTTCGAAGATCAGAGCTGAGATAATTGATGCCCGGGCATAAGTGGCACTAAGCCGAACCAAGGCTGATCGTGAGATGGCGATTCGTATGAAGGATGCTACTAATGCCCAAGCTGAGATGAAGCGAGCCCTCGACCGGGGGAAGAGGATTGAGGAATATTCTTGTTGTAGATCCCGAATAGAGGTACTCGAGGAGGTTGGTGCAAGGGGCTTCGTCCTCTCGGAGGAATTGGATCGAGCAAGGGGGACGAGCGTGACGCTCGGTTATTTCTTATTGATGTTGCAGATGGCGAATTTGACAATATGTAGCCCTTTAGCGTAGAGTGTAGACTTTGCCATTTTGTCGCTCTAGATTTTTCCATTTTGTCGCTTTAGATTTCGCCATTTTGTCGCTATGCCTCTGATATACCTAGGGTATTACTGTAGATGGAGAATGCGCTTTTTTTTGCGCATGTAATATATAAGAGGAAACTTGAGGCTTTATTTATTCTGTACCTTTTTTCTGTTGTTGCTTTCGATCGAGCAAGCTGGTTTTGGTGTTTGGCGAGGTCCTTATAGGTTCAGAACAGATCGGACAGACCCGAGGGCTCTTAAGTGCGATCCTTGGCGTGAGTAGGTGTTGGGGCCTCCGTGCTTGGCCCGGCTGTTTAGGCTTAGTCTCCGAGTCGCGCTCCGGCTCGAGCCTTCTTGTCCTCGAATTTTGTTTGCCCGTGCGGGCTGGTAGTAATTGTTTTTATCTCTTGCCCTAGGGCATTTGCCGTTCCAATTGTTTTGGGTCCAGTCTTTGAGTCGCATTGTGACTCGAGCTTCAATTGACCCTCAAGCTCTTTCCTGCCTATATGGGCGGATGATGATGGCCCTTTATTCTCTAGGTCGAAGTGACCTTACGGGCGCGTGGCCCGGCGGTTTACTCGGCCGGATAGTGGCACTTATGCCATGCCCTTAGGCGTATTGCCGTTTTCGGGTCCAGTCTCTAAGTCGCGTTGTGATTCGAGCTGTAATCGACCCTTAAACTTTCTCGATTTCCTGGCCGGCGATAGTGGCACTCATGCCCTTAGGCACATTGTAGTTTTCAGGTCCAGTCTCCGAGTCGTGTTGCGATTCGAGCTGTAATCGACCCTTAAATTTCCTCAATTTCCTGGCTAGCGATAGTGGCACTCATGCCCTTAGGCATATTGCAGTTTTCGGTTCCAGTCTCCGAGTCGCATTTTGATTGGAGTTGTAATCGACCCTTAAATTTCCTCGATTTCCTGTTCGACAGTAGTGGCACTTATGCCATTTGGTCATTGAGGCTTTTCAATATGTGGCCCGGAGGCTTGCATAGTTAACTATTTTAGATCTAGTCTCTGAATCGGGTTACGATTCGAGCTCATTTTAATCCTCGATTTCAAGCCTTTGTTGGCGATGTTTCGAGCACCTCGTAAGGTTCATAGCTCGTAGGTCGAGTAAATCGACGCTCTTGTAGTTTGGAGCCGACGTGGTCAGAGCTCGTTTTTGCCTGTTGAGGGAAGCCTGTTTTAATCGGTTTTTTCTGAAGTATATTCGAAGTAGTGGCCTGCGATTTTTAGCGATAGTCGGGCATCCCCGAGTCGCGTTACTTTGGCTGTATCAGTCATTTTGACCGTAGTCATGTGTGTTTGGCCATAGACATTTTTTATCCCAAGCGATAGTTTAGGCGTCTACACCGAGGGCATGCCCTTTAGGGATTCTTACAAATGCGATGTATAGCCTAAACTTCGGGGTTTTCATATCGGTTGAGGTCTTACAGTTTGTCATATCTGTTGAGGTCTTACAGTTTGTCATGCCTATTGAGGTCTTACAGTTTGTCATACCTATTGAGGTCTTACAGTTTGTATGATGTAGAATAGATCTGGTTATGCCGAGTCCGCCCGCTAGGGGTCTTACAGTTTCGGATTTTCCAGTGCTTGGCGATTAGCGACAGTCTCCGAGTCATCGAGTTTGTTTAAGCTTGAAACCGCTTTTCGTGAACTCGGAGTTGCATTGTGAGGGTTTTGTGAGCCCGGGGTTCCGACCCTGGGCCGTGTGGGCGTTGAACCGTTTAAGTCTCCGAGCATCTCGAGACGTATTTAGCGGAGAGGCCTTTGCTGCGAATATGCTGAAATAGTCTTTTTCGAAGTATGAAATGCCGAAAAGATATTCTTTATTGCTTGGCGTAAATATAGGCTGTAAATACATGTCGTCTCATTGCTATGAGCTCGGCCCGCGTGGGTGTGGCTCCTCTGATCATCTGATCCGTTTACATGATTCCGTTATTAAACTTATCCTGCCATTTATTGGCCCTTCCAAGGGACGGTGTCCTTAAGAGAAGGCCATCGCATGTCGTCTGATTGTAGAAGAAAGGCCCGCGATTTCCTCGGATCCTCTTCTGGGGGTGTGCTGCTCTACTAATAATCTTGCTGGCGGGACCCTCTTTAGGTTGGAAGTCCGGTCGAGGGAAGAGAGCATGGCGGTCCCCAAAGAGGCCTCAGATCTCCGAGTGGAGTTAGAACTTATGAATGCCTTGGTTGACTGCCTGCATATAGGTTAGCAAAAGAAAAGAAACAATAAGGTAGCGGAGTAGTTCTTCCCTACTGCGGGATGTGTAGGCGACATTTCGAGGTCTGGTATGTTTCTGCCGTTTCAAGGCATGAGCCCTTAATACAGCCTTCTGTTGTGTTCAACCAGGCTTGGCCGAAGATGTGGTTCTGCTCACCCTATAATCCCTTCGAGGGCGGAGGCATTGATGTCGACGATGGGTCATATGGTAAGGGATTTCCTCTCGTCGCGTGTAGATCCTTGCCAAATGCTTTAGTCCTACCTCTGTCGTGGAGTTTCATCCCTTTGGCGGAGTGTAGTCGAAGTCGCCTCTGGTTGGTCTGCCCATTATCATTTGAATGAAACATCCGTGTTTCGTAGGCTCGGCGTTCCAGCTCGAGCTCAGGCGGGCTGTATAAAGGGAGAGGCCTTCCTGATTGTTGTGGCGATCGGCGTCTGGAATCCATCAAAGATTCGAGGTGTGGGAGCGATTTGGTTCGTTAGTCCGAACCGCCCCATTAGCTTTGTCCTGACATCATCGGTATAATTGATCGAACCATCTGCACTCATGAACACATATTTTATTTGAAATAGGTCAAATGAGGGAGGGGGTTACCAATCGCGTTAATACGAGGCCGAGGCGAAGTCTCGGTGTCCCTTTCCTTAGATGCAAAGATGTCCTTTGGGTATATTCCCCGGCAATGAGCCCTTTCACTCTGCATTTTATAGATCTTTGAAGGGTGTCACCGCCCTTTTACTGTCGTGGCAATACGCCGTGGCTTGTTAGCTTCATTTTTCCCGATCTCCTTCCTCCCTTCGAGCTGGATCCGAGCTTGACCGCTCGATGATACTTGGTGGCGATCTCTATTGAATAGCACAGTTGTCGTTCTTTTGAGCCTCTGACCACGCGCGCCCTGCGGTTCCTGCGTTGGGCCATAGTTTCCCTTGAAGGGGTCATGGTCGAATAGGTTTGAGCCGCCTGGCATTCCCGATTTTTCTTATGGTGATCATGATGTTTGGTATAGCAATGTTGAAATCGTACTAAGCTAGGCGGGGTTTCCCTGCTAGCTGTGCCTTGTTGAATCTGGTTCCATTGGAGGTTCTTCGAGGGTGCTGTCCTCGGGCTATTTCCCTATTGTTTCGAGGTAGGTTGCATCTCGAGTTGTTCCTTCCATTCACAACGCATGGATGATACCTCAATCCGTTTAGCATCAGCTTCTTTGTTGTGAATCTGTTTGGATATACCGAACCTGAGGAGGTTCCTGGATGGTTGTCCATGGTCCCGATTCGTGGCCGGTGCTGGGTGTAGCCATCCAACCAGACCTCGGCTGTGTATCTGATCAGGCTTTGCTTGAAATGTCCTGGAGTCGTCAGGCATGCTTCATTCAGGCCTCTAGTGAAGGCCTGTGTTGCCCGATTGTCCGAAATCGGGAACGATCTCATTCGTCCTATGAGGGAATGGGGTGCGGCTTCCCGCGGTATTTTATTTCTTCTTCATTAGGCCTCAAGTGTATCGGGCCCTTTTGGTACTGCTTTGATGGCGTCGGAACGTGCTTTCGCGGAGGACCACGCTGGTATGGTAAGCGAGTCTATGAGGTCAGGTGCTAGGCGGTGGCGTTGCGTCATGGTTTCTTTTAAGAGAGTTTCTTCGAACTTCCTCAAAAAGACGGGCTCGAACTCATCATCTTGGTGGTCGCTGCCTTTAATGAGCTCGCGTAAGTGATGGTGCGCCCGTAGGGATCTGAGGTCCTATCTCACCTAGGGGGTTTCGGCATTCTGGATTTTTGTGAAGCGAGTTCCGGCACCGTTTCCTCGGGAGACGGTTGCTGTAAGAGCTTCCATGAACCTGATTCGATCTTTCGAATAGATTCCCAAGCATCCTCACTGTGGCGGGGTCGGTTAACGATCCGTCATTACTTGATCTCTCTGGTACCAGCTCGGCGTAAGGAGGTGTCTCTGGCGCTACTCCATTGAGAGTCTCCGGACGACTTTGCAGCTGAGCGATAGCCAACTGCCATGCCTGTAACATTTCAAAAATAATATGAAGATTAACTTCCTGTTCTACCCGGGTCAGGGTTTTTTGAGCTCCCTGTCGGTCAATGTGTTGTATGCTGTCATCGGTGCGTGAGGCTTCGTCGACCTGTTGCGCGCCTTGCAAGCACGCATCTGCTTGAATCAATCCAAATGCGTTATCGGGGTCCCGCGGTGTCGCGCCAACCTTTGGAGCAGCCATACTTTTTTTGTCGTGGTTTTCGGGGTAGTCGTTCTCGGTTTCGCTTACCGAGCCGGACATTAACCTGAAATCAAAAGATTTTGGGCAAGAACAAGTGTGAAAGATAATGTGCGTTTGTGTGACGAAACTAGCAATAAAATAATCACTATTATTTTCAGCCCCACGGTGGGCACCAAACTGTTTACCGTGAAAATGGTAACAACAATTAAATTTGTAAATGGGATTCAAAAAATACGTGATCTATTCCCGAGCTAGTTGTTAGAGCAGTTGATGTTAAGAACGTAAAGCTTAACGATGAAATGCGAGATAAAACAAGACAGTAATCAAGCCGAAGGGGCCTGTTGCCCGGATGCAAAGCCGGTCGATAAGGACCTTGGGGTCGGGACTCAAATTGAGCTCGAGCTATCGGGGACAACCGGGAATAGGATAATAATTAAGGATATGATCAGGCAAGGCTCTTTACGGCCAAAGTTGCGCAATATACCATGAAATAAGTAAGAAGACAATAGATGTTAAAGCGGCCTCGACCCAATGAGAACAAACAAAATAGGAGAAAGAGAGAGAGAGAGAGAGATATTATTGCTTTAGTGGAGAAATGGAGCAACATCAGCCCTTTACAAAGTTGTATGGTTTCCCCTTATATAGGCGAGGGAACACGGTATGGTACAAATATGTGGAGATTAAACACAAAGTATGGAGATGGGATGGTTTGACGTGATGCCTCAGCATAGGCTCTGGATAGGCCGGGCCTGTCAGACGTAGCCATGTGCCTTGTGGGTTTCCCCCTTCGTCCTGGCTTCGGTCTTTGTTTCCTCCGAGTCGGGCTCCGACGAGCCCCGAGGTCGGGAACTTGGTCGCGGCCTCCTACCTTTGGAGTCCCGAGGCATGCTTCTGAAATGTCGCGACAGCGAGAAATCAAGTCTTCTGATTTCACCGCATACATTAAAAAAATATAAAAGACTATATTCTGGTAAAGTAATGTAATAATGCATGCATGGGCTATACTTGCAAAGCAATTGCAATTGTAACCCCAAAAATGCAAATGTGGCTATGTGTGCAATAATTAAAACTTAGTGCAAATGTAAATGATAAAATTAAACCACAAAAATTATTATAAAATTATTTGTGATGCAATTAGTAATTGTTTGCATAAATAAAAATACTGGAGTAAATTAATTAAAACCCTTAAAAATGTAGAAATTATGGAAAAATATTAATTGATGCTAATGCATGGTTTATGCATTTTAAAAAATACTATAGGAAAAAATTGGGTATCAACATATATACACCGCTCACAAGGAATTCACATAACACATAGTCTGAGGGTTCCTAACTCCCTCAAGTCAAGGTTAGACACAACACTTACCTCACTCCACGGTCAATTCAAAGCTCCCGGGGCTTTTCCCCTAGAATCCGCCTCCAAACCACTCATATCTAGCCACAATTAACTCATTAACATCAAATATTTCTAAAGGAATCAATAAGAATGCATAAATTTAGAATCCACAAACTTTCCCCCAAAAAGTTAAAAACCGATCTCGGACCTGCTTAGTCAAAATATGTGGTTCGGACCAAAATCTATTTACCCATTCACCCCTGAGTATGATTATTTAATTAGATTTGGAATCCGACCCCAAATTGAGGTCTATATCCCCTATTTGCAAAAAATCCCAATTCTTCCTAAATCTCTAGTTTTCTACCATGAAAGAACAAAGATTAGGGCTAACAATTTAATGGGTGATGTTAGAAATGGAAGATAATGAGTTAAAGAGTACAAACCTATGAATTGGTGTTAAGTTTTACCTTCAAAATCGCACCTACTCGAGCTCTAATGGAGAGTTTATGAAAAAATGGAAAAATCCCATTTTTGAAATATTAAAAGGTCTGGGCGTCAGGCCTTCTTCGAGTTTGTGAAGGGCCTGACATGTTCGCGATGTGCAGAAGACCAAATGGCTTGCGCGTTCAGTAGTCCTCCTTCATGTTCGCGAAGGCTGCTCCCCCTGGCCTTCGCGTTCCTGAGCCAGTGCTCACGTTCGCGTAGAAGGACGAGTGTCCCCTCCTCCAGGTCCCTCAAGCTTTGCGTTCGCGAAAAGCTGGCCGCGTTTGCGAAGGGTAAGCTCCCCCATTGCTTCGCATTCGCGACCTTGCTACCGTGTTCGCATAGAATAAAATCACCTTGCCCCATTTTACCCTTCGCGTTCGCGAGAGCACCTTCGCGACTGCGAAGAAGAAAACACCATATGACAGCTGAAGCCAAAAACAAGATTTTTCTAAGTTCAAAACATCTCGTAGCCTATCTGAAACTGACCCGAGCCCTCGGGGATCCAAACCAAAAATGCACACAAGTCCTAAAACATCATATGAACTTGTTTGCACGATCAAATCCCAAAAATAACACCTAGAACTACGAATTGAGCACCTAATCAAATGAAATTTCAAGAAAGCTTTAAAACATTTATTTTCACAATCGGACGTCCGAATCACGTTAAACCAACTCTGTTTCTAACCAAATTTCACGGAGAAGTCTTAAATATTATAATGGACCTGTACCAAGATCCAAAACCAAAATATGGACCCGATATAAACGAGACCAAACATCAACCAATTCTTAAAAACCATTAAATTTTCGGTCTTTCAATTTTCAACAAAAATTCATATCTCAAGCTAGGGACATCGTAATTCGATTCCGAGCAAACGCCTAGGTCCCAAATTATGATACGGACCTATCGAGATAGTCAAAACACAGATCCGGGTCCATTGTTTGAAAAAGTTGACCGAAAGCAACTAAATTTAACTTTTAAGGCAAAAATTCATATTTTTATTAGTTTTTAATATATAAGCCTTCCGGAAAAACAGTCGGACCAGGAACACAAATCGGGGAAGACTAAAATAAGATATTTAAGGATTCAAAACACGAAACATAGTTCTAAAACATGAGATGACCTATCGGGTCATCGCATTCTCCACCTCTAAAACAACTGTTCGTTCTCAAACGGATATAGAAAAGTACTTGAGCTGGTAAAAAGGTGGGGATATATACTCCGCATGTCCGACTTGGACTCTCAAGTAGTTTCCTCGAAGGGCTGACCCCTCCACTGCATTCAAACTGAAGAATCACTCTTTGACCTCAACTGGCAAACCTGCCGGTCTAGAATAGTCGTTGACACCTCCTCATAAGTCAAATCCTTGTCCAACTAGACATAGCTAAAATCTAGCATATGAGACGGATCACCGTGATACTTCTGGAGCATGGACACATGGAATACCGGATGAACTACTGACAAACTAGGTGGCAATGCGAGCCTATAAGCCACCTCTCCCACTCTCCAAAGAATCTCAAAAGGTCCGATGTATCTAGGCCTCAACTTGTACTTCTTTCCAAACCTCATTACACCCTTCATGGGTGACACATGGAGCAACACTATCTCTCCGACCATGAATGCAACATCACGAACCTTACGGTCAGCATAACTCTTCTGCCTAGACTGAGCTGTGTGAAGTCTATCCTGAATGATCTTAACCTTATCCAAGGCACCATGTAGCAAATCTGTACCCAATACCCGAGCCTCACCCTACTCAAACCATCCAACCAGTGATCGACACCGTCTACCATATAATGCCTCATAGGGAGCCATTTGGATGCCCGATTGATAGTTGTTGTTCTAGGCAAACTCCGCAAGTGGTAAGAACTGATCCCAAGAGCCTCCGAAGTCAATAACACAAACGCGAAGCATATCCTCTTATATCTGAATAGTGTGCTCGGACTGTCCATCCTTCTAAGGGTGAAATGTTGTGCTCAACTCAACCTGCGTGCCCAACTCACGCTATACTGCCCTCCAGAAATGCTATATGAACTGCGTACCTCTATCAGAAATGATAGACATGGGAACACCGTAAGGAAAAATGATCTAGCGGATATAAATCTCTACCAACCGCTTTGAAGAATAGGTAACTGCCACAGGAATGAAATGCACTAACTTGGTCAGCCTATCCACAATGGCCCAAAATGCATCGAACTTCCTCTGAGTCAGTGGGATTCCAACAACGAAATCCATAGTGATACGCTCCCACTTCCACTCAGGAATCTCTATCTTCTAAAGCAAGCCACCATGTCTCTGATGCTTATACTTTACTGGCTGACAATTCAGACACCGAGCAACATATGCAACTATGTCCCTCTTCGTCTTTCTCCACCAATAATGCTTCCTCGAGTTCTGATACATCTTGGTGGTGCCCAGATAAATAGAATTTCGGGAATTGTAGGCCTACTCTAGAATCAACTCACAAAGTCCATCCACATTAGGCACACAAACACGACCCTGCATCCTCAAAACTCCATCATCTCCAACAATAGCCTGCTTGGCATCTCCGTGCTGCACTGTGTACCTAAGGACAAGTAAATGAGGTTCATCATATTGCCACTCATTGATGCGCTCAAACAATGAATATCGAGCGACGGTACAAGCTAGAACATGACTAGGCTCAGAAACATCCAACCTTGCGAACTGATTGGCCAAGGCCTGAACATCTAATGCAAACGGTCTTTCACCAACTGGAATGAACGCAAGGCTGCCCATACTTACTGAATTTCTAATCAAAGCATCGGACACCACATTGGCCTTCCTAGGATGACACAAGATGGTGATATCATAGTCTTTCAATAGTTCCAACCACATTCTCTGCCTCAACTTGAGCTCCTTTTGCTTGAACAAATACTGCAAACTCCGATGATCCATGAATACCTCACACGACATGCCATAAAGATAGTGCCTCTAAATCTTCGTCGCATGAACAATGGTTGCCAAATCTAAGTCATGAACATAGTAATTTTTCTCGTGAACCTTCAGCTGCCGCGGAGGATATGCAATCATCTTGCCACCCTACATCAATATTGCACCAAGTCCAATGTGAGATGCATCACAAAATATTGTATAAGATCCTTAACCTGTGGGAAACACCAACACTGGTGCCATAGTCAAAACAGTCTTGAGCTTCTAAAAGCTCGCCTCAGACTCGTCTGACCATATGAATAGGGCACCCTTCTGGGTAAACCTGGTCAACGGGGCTGCTATAGATGAGAACCCTTCCACAAACCAACGGTAATAACCCGCCAACCCCAAGGACTTCCAAATCTCCGTAGCTGATGTGGGTTTAGGCCAGTTTTGAACTGCGTCAAATCTTCTTAGGATCCCCTCTACTGATACAATTTGCCCTAAAAAGGAAACTGAGGTCAACCGAAACTCGCATTTTGAAAACATAGCATATAATTGGATGTATCTCAGAATCTAAAGAATGATCCGAAGGTGCTGCTTATGCTCCTATCGACTACGGGAGTAAATCAAAATATCATCAATAAACACAATCACAAAGGAATCCAGATAGGGCTTGAACACCCAGTTCATCAAATCAAATAAATGTTGCTAGGGCATTTGTCAGCCCAAATGACATCACTAGAAACTCATAATGCCCATACCAAGTCCGAAAAGCTGGCTTAGGGACATTATATGACCTAATCCACAATTGATGGTAACCCCAGACCTCAAATAAATCTTTGAAAATACCTTGGCACCCTGAAGCTCATGAAATATATTATCAATCCTCAGCAATGGATACTTGTTCTTGATGGTGACTTTGTTCAACTGCCGATAATTTATGCACATCCTCATCAATCTATCCTTTTTCTTCACAAACAACATAGGTGAACCCCAGGCCGAGACACTAGGTCTAATGAAGCCCTTATCAAGCAAATCTTGCAATTGCTCCTTCAATTCTTTTAACTCTGGCGGGGTCATACGGTATGGTAGAATAGAAATGGGCTGAGTGCCCAGAGCCAAATCAATACAGAAGTCAATATCAATATCTGGTGGCATCCCAGCAAGTCTGCAGGAAACACCTCTGGAAACTCACGAACAACTGGTACTGAATCCATAGAAGGAACCTCCATATTAGAGTCACAGACATAAGCCAAATAACCTAGAGGATGTTAGACCCTGCATTTTTGTACGTGAAAGTACGTCATAAGTAAATTGATGAAAGTTCGACAATAAGATATTACATTTTGCATTTTCGTACGTTAAAGCTTCGTCATAAGTTAATCGACGTAAGTTCGAGAATAAGATTTATTTTAGGATTATAAGTATTATGCTTTTTCAAACAAATGGTGAATAAATTCGTAGAGGTGAGAGGGTAAGCAAATCAAAGAAAGTGAATTTCATCGAAGTTTGATATTTTGGGGGTAAAATATGACCCGAGATATAATACCCGCTATTTATGGACTAGTGCCATACAAGGTACCACATGACCATGATGGTATGATATATAAAGTGTGTTAAAATGAGTAGTATTTATGTTTTAAAAACTATTCTACCCAGCTCTTATTTCTTCTATGCGAATGCGAGGGCCTTCTCGCGTTCGCGGTGCACAAAATTTCCCTTGACCAATTTTAAACTTTGCAAATGCAGATCCCTACATGCGAACGTGAAGCTCTGGACCTCTGACCCTATGCGAACGCGACACTCGTCACGCAAACGCGATGCACACTCCACGGACCCTCCGCGAACGCGATGCTCTAGACACAAATGTGAAACACAAAGACTCAGGGACCCAACTTTCTTCTACGCGAACGCAGGCTCCTCACCGCGAACGCGAAGCTCCAGAACTTTACCTTCCGCAAACGCGGACCTATCTCCGCGCACGCGAAGGCCAAATCAGGCTTGCACCTGTTGCTGCATTTTCTGCAAAATTTTCCAAGTTTAAAACTTCCCGTTAGCCATCCGAAATCACCCCGAGGCCCTCGGGACCTCGACCAAAAGTGCCAACCCATCCTAAAACATCATCCAAACTCTCTCCAATCATCAAAACACCTCAAACAACACTAAAACCATCAATTCGCTTCGAATTCAAGCCTAAGTTCTTCAAAAACTCCTAAAACACGCATTCAATCAAAAACCTAACCAAATCGCCTCTGAATGACCTAAACTTTTTCACACACATCCCAAATCACATAACAAAGCTACTGCAACTCTCAGAATTCTATTCTGACCCTCGGATCAAAATCTCACCTACCAACCGGAAATCGCCGAAATACTAACTTCGCCAAAACAAGCTAATTTCTACACTGGACCTCCAAAACCACTCTCGATCATGGTCCTAAGTCACAAATCATCCCCCGAAGCTAACCGAAACACCGAAAATCGTATCCAATCCCTCTAATCCATAAGTCAACATCCGATTGACTTTTCCAAACCAAACCTTCCTTAAAGAGACTAAGTGTCTCATTTCCTACCAAAACCTCTCCAAACCAACTAGATCACATAAGACACGGATAATGAGGCATAAAGAAGCTAAAAATGGGGAAAACAGATTGGTAACTCATGAGACGATGGGTCGTGTCGTCGCAGGAGCATCTGGATATAGTGAGGAGAGACTGCGGATGGGGCGAGGGGACAGCGTTGCAGGCGCTTCCCCCAGATGAGGGTATCACGGACCTCGCCGATGGATTCCTGAATATGTACTTGTATCCTTTCGCGCTAGGCCCCTTTAATAGGGGCGTGCTTGATTTCCGTTTAAAGTATCGGGTTACTTTGGTGCAGATACATCCATCATTTTGGCGAATATTATTGATGATGAGGTTTTTTGCATAGAAAGCACAGCTTGAATTCACGCTCAGTCACTCGTCAGGCTGTACCGACCCTTTCATCATTGAGGCCTACTAACCTTGCGGTGTCATTCGTCCACGCCTTTTGTTATTGATAATAAGGAAGATGGAGATCGAGAGTGGATTAGTCGATTCTTCCGGGTTCGGATGACTGACATTATCCCTGTGGAACTTATGCCAAAAGGAATTACATGTGTGAGTGGAGCGTCTCGTGCTTTCTTAGATTTGCTCATGGTGAAAGTTAGTCTAGTAATCACATTTTCTTCTTTTTTGCAGCAATTTTATGGGCGTCGGGCGAAGTTCTCGATTTGCCCCGCTGGGTCCGGAAGCTGGTGACCCTTTCGCCTTGTGACGAGCGTAGGTGGAAAACTGTGTCCCGGAGCAGGTGGGAAGCAAAACACAACGGTATGTGCATATGCTGCTTTATCCTTCGTACATTTGGGAAGACATTTTCCCTTTTTCATGCACTAATCTTGTTGTCGTAGGTATTGGAGGGTCTCCAAGGGCGAGGCTGCGTTCCTCTAAAGAGGGGGAGGAGTTTCCAGCTTCCGATATGAGGGACAGAAATGATAAACGGGATATGCATTTGCAGTGAAATGGAGCTTTCACCAGGGCGAAACGAGGCCGAGTCTTTAAGGAGGGGACTTCGCCCGAGCCTGTTGTACCCGTAGTTTCTGGCCTTGGAGAGGAAGTTCCCCCAAGCGATCATGCTTCGACCGAAGTTGGTTCTTCCAGGTCCAAGGCGACTGGATCAATAGAGGTGTGTTTGGTCTTTGAGAAAGTCCGCCGACTTCACTTTGGGGTGAGTTTTGGAATAGGCTTTCCGTATCTCGCGTCCCTCTTTTCTTATCGAGCTTTTCTTCTGCATGCCTTTAACAGGCTTAGGTCTAAGCTGCTCCGTCATGGAGATAGGCTCCAGAAAGATCTGGATAAGGGTCGGTCCCTTAGGCTTATTTGCGAGGAGAAGGAAGTTGAGTTGACACACTGGCGATATGAGGCCTACCGGAGCTCGAATTACGAGAGCTATTTGATGGAGCAGGTAATTTCTCGTGGTATGCATTTTGCTTTTTAACCTTTTGGGTTGATCTTTTTACCTATCCCAGTTGCAGAAAAAGGTGGAGGCTCTGGAGTGCCTTAGGAGTGAATCCAATAGAGTCAGGAATGATTGTGGCGTGCTAAGAGCTCAGGTGCAGGTTTAGGCTTCAGAGGAGAAGGGTGCCTTGGATAGAGTTCCTGCATTCGAGGCCCAATTCCGCTTAGTTTGTGATAATGCTTCAGTTCAAGCGGATATGATCACGAAGCTCGAGTTCGAACTTTCGAAGTTTATGGCCAAGATCATTGATGCGGGCTGAAGCAGCACTGAACCGGACTAAGGCTGCCCAGGAGATGGCAATTCATTTGAAGGATGCTACCAATGCCTAAGTAGAATTGAAGAGGGTCCTCGATCATGAAGAGAGAATCAAAGAATATGCTCGTTGCAGATCCCGAAGAAGGGTTCTCGAGGAGATCGGTGCCAGGGGTTTTGTTCTCCCGAAAGAGTTGGCGCGTACGAGGGTGGATGAGCTAGGGCAGACGAGCATGATTCTCGATCATTCCTATTCGACGCCGAGGAGATAGAAGATGAGGCTGGTAGGCCGTAGCCCTCAGGGGCACGTCATAGATTCTGCCATCTTGTTTGAGATATTTCCAGAGCGCGTCTGTAGACGGAGGATGCACTTTTTTATGTATGTAAATAGAAGAGAACCTGAAGCTTTATTTCTTATGTATCCCTTTCTGCTTTGCTTCTGACCAGGTGGACTGGTTTCGGAGTCGGTGAGAATCCTTAGATTCGCAATATTGCTCCAGGGCTCATCAGGCATGCTCGGGGGCTCTTATGCGTTCGGTCGATGCAGCCTTTAGTGTAAGCTGGCATTAGAGCTTTTACGCTTTGCTCAACTGTTTTGGGTTTAGTCTCCGAGTCGGGCTTTGACTCGAGCCCACTTGACCCTCAAGCTTTTGTGTCTACATGGGCGGGTGTCACACCTCCTTTTTCCGCCCCGCGAGGGGTGAAAGAGTTTTTTCCAATTAAAGGACAATCGAAACGGGATTTGTTTATTTATTTCAGAGTCGCCACTTGGAAAATATAGGGTGTCCCAAGTCACCAATTTAATCCCGAATCGAGGAAAAGAATGACTCTGTATTACAGTCCACGAACCAGAAATCCGGATAAGGAATTCTGTTAACTCGGGAGAAGGTGTTAGGCATTCCTAAGTTCCGTGGTTCTAGCACGGTCGCTCAACTGTCATATTCGGCTCGTTTATCCGATTTTATACAATTATGCGCTCTTGTGCAAGTTTTAACTCTTTACCGCTTTTATTATTATATTTTTTAAAAAGAATGTGACCATCGTTTAAAAAATATGTCTTTGGATTGCGTCACATAAAATGCACCCGCGATCCGGAACGTATTTTTATTCAATGTTTTGGGATTTGGATTTGGGTCGCATAAATGCGCACCCGTGTTTAGGAATGTATTATTATTAAAATCGTGCCTAAAGCGATTAGCGTATTATTATTTCTGAGTAAGACCGTGGAATTCACTAAACAGTCCATCCCGAATTCTAAATATTCAATTAAACATTTATTGAGGGCCCCGCAATTGGTACATTTTATTGGGCGAGGCTCATCTCATTTTATTTTTAAAGGACAGTCCTAAAATGCCTACATTTTTCTCTTATTAAATTTTTCTCTACAAAATAAAAGAGAAAATGTCTTAATTTATTTACATGCTTGAGTTGTTATAGATGGGTTTCGAATATGATTCATAAAATCTGAAAATGATGAAAACAGGACAGTCTGTTGTCACTGCAGGCCCAGGCCCAACGTGTATGACATAAAACTAGACCTGGGCCGTCTTATTCACATGTTACTACCTAGTTACATTATACTAGGCATGTTCTCAGTTTTTCAAATTAAAAAAAAACTTACCAATCTAATTTTAATCCTAGACCATTTACATGCTGAAATTAACCAATATTATTTAACTAAACAATATTCCTACCAAGTTCCTACTAAATGGCCTATTCGTTTGATTTTTTTTGACTAGACGGAGTTACTACACCATTTATTTACTTTTAGGCAATATATAGATAGTTCATCCGTTAAGTTATCGTCGGATGTTCCACTATATGTATTAAATAGCTACATGATTCTGATTTTTGCAAGCTAAATAATTTATACATACAAATAAAATTCAGAATATAATTAAAGTAAATTTAGAATTTCAACTCTTCATTTTCGTATTCATGCTTCATATTTCGGTTTACAATAACCAGCGTGTCAGTTGTGTACCTGATATTGGAAGCAAAAGAAAAGGGAGATCAGCAGAAATTCAATAGCATAAAACAACATCAACCTCAGCAACCAGTAACAACCAGCAACGAGAAACCCGTGATAGATTTAAAAATCAAGATGAAAATCCAAAAACAACGACAACAATCAACGGATAGAAGCCAAAGGAATTTTTTCAGATTTGAAGGACTAATTAATGTTCAACCCTTAATTTCTGAATCCGTATATCAGAATACTTAAATTGTATATCGGGTGTATACTATTCTTCTTTTGAATTTTCCAGAATGTTTTTCTTTTTATTTTCTGAATCTTAGTATTTTCGGAATTTTCCCTCTCTTTAATATACTGCTCTCTTTTTTCTCTATCACTCTCTCTCTTCTGTCTTTCCCCTCTATTCTCTGTATTCTTCTCTGTTCGTCCGTCTAAAAACTCCCCCCCAAAATCTGATCAAGTTTCTCTATTTATTTCTCATCCCAAACTCTTTAATCCATTAATAAAACCACACTTTCTCCTACCAAACTCATTATCTTCCCACTCATCCCCCACTACATTAAACAAATATATCAACCACACCCTATTACATCTTGTCCCTCATGCCTAACATAAACAAATACAATATTCCCCTCCACTACATTATGTCTTGTCCCCCAATATATTAAACAATTATATCACCCACACCCCATTACATTTTGTCCTCCATGCTTAACATAAAGAATTATAAAATGTACAATTCCTAAACTACCCCTCCGACTTTATTGCAATTACCATTTTACCCCTGAACGTACTGCAATCTACCAAACTACCCCCATCAGCTATAACCAATTCATCTAATCAATTTCAACCAAAATACAACAAATATGACCAATTTCTAAACAATTTTCAACAACAAATTCAAACTAAATGATGAACAACAAAGAACAACTAAAATTATCTTGATTGAACAATATTTTTAACAACAAACAAACCTACTTTCAGATTCAACAACAACAACAACAAACAAGTATATTCAGATTTCTAAATTCAATAATCATTTGAACTTAAAATTAAATTACAACCAACAATTTCTATATTAAACTTAAACAAGATCATGAGACAAACTCAAGAAATAATCATAAATGATAAACAATAAACAAGAAAATCAAACTTATACTAATTTCGGATTCAAGAACAATCAAACAAAGTATGGACATAAATGAAAAGATTCAACAACAATAACAAGCAAGTTTTATTCAGATTCGAATTAAACTTGAATTAAGCTTAAACAAAACAAATAAACATATTCAAATCACTAAACTTCAAATAATCAATTGATTTTTTTAAAATTAAATCCAACAAAATACAACAAAGATACATGATTCAAACTAAAATTAAAAAAAAACAAAACATAACTTCACATTAAATCACTGGATTAAAAATGAACTTCAAACAAAGATGAACATGAATTAAACAACAAACATGACGGATCCAAATGATTAAAACAACACTCTTCTATATTAAACTTAAATCCTCTTAAATTAATAAAACAAACTAAAAACTAAATTCATTGAACTTCAACTTAAAACTAAACACATTATAATTACTAACAATTTCTTCCTAAAAATAAACAAGAAAAATAAAACAACTAAATAAAAATCAAGAACAAGAATCAAACATTTAATGATTTCGGATCCGAAAAATATCAAACATATTACGGACAGTAAATGAAACTCAAACCCACTAACCGGATCGAAACGACGATGATCTTGAATGAAAACAAAAATCTGTTCGGAAACTTTGAAACCAAAATAACTTGAATCTGTCCGAAATTTTTGTATGTTTTCTGGTTGATTTTAGGCGATGAAGCTGGACGACCAAAAACTTGACCACGAAGACGACGATGAAGCAGCGTGAAGCTGGTCGACACAGCAGCGTTGCATGCTCGTCCATGGCGGACCACGGCAGTATGGTCGAAGGACTGTTGTGCGTCGGGCGAGTGAGCTGTGGGAGGGAGGTGGTCGTTTGGTTTTTCCGGCGTGGCTGGGGTTGACTTGGGTGGAAGACGAGGCTGGTTGTTCGACGAAGAGGATGAAAGGGACTGTGAGGAAGCAACCATGAACGAGCTTGAGCTTGGGGTCGTTCATGGTGCGACGAAGAAAGCTGAGGGGAGGTCGTTCATGGTGCGACGGTGGAGCTGTTGGTGTTCAAAAGAAGAAGAAGCAGCCATGGGACTGCTCGTTCATGGTGCGATG
Organism: Nicotiana sylvestris; assembly: GCF_000393655.2. Taxonomy (NCBI): domain Eukaryota; kingdom Viridiplantae; phylum Streptophyta; class Magnoliopsida; order Solanales; family Solanaceae; genus Nicotiana; species Nicotiana sylvestris. The sequence goes on along the minus strand of NC_091059.1, from coordinate 92,129,367 downwards.
AAGAAGATGAGGACAAGGCAGCCATGGGAGCTTGACAAGCTCGTCAATGGCGGATAGGGGCGGAGGTTGTTGGACGAAGAAGAAGGAGCAGCCAGGGTGGTCGACGAGCAGCTCTGTGTGTGTGAGTGTGTGTGTGTCGACAAGGAAAGGCCATGGATGAGCTTGAGGGGGAAGCCATGGATGAGTTTGGAGAAAAATGGAGAAGAAGAAGAAAAATAGAGGTGGGGGCGGGTGGTTTTTTTTTTTTTTTGTTTTTTAGGGTTTTGTTTTGTTTTGTTTTTTGTTAAAAAAAATTGAAAAAATGAAAAATGAAGAGGGGGAGTTGGGTTGTTGATACTGGACTGGGTCGACCCGGTTTGGAATGGACCGGGTCATAGGGGAAGGTTGGGTATATTTGGGCTTGTGGTTCAATATTGAAGAAGAGGCCCAATTCCGATTTTCTTTATTTTTTGCTCTCTTTTCTTCTTTTATTTTTCTAAAACTAAATTCTAAAAATCCTTAAACTATCATATAGAACTAAATTAATTTATAAAAGCGCAAATTAACTCCCAATAACAATTAACACACAATTAAGTAATAATTAAGCATAAAATTGTACAATTGAACATTAAATGCTAAAAATGCAAAAGATGCCTATTTTTGTAATTTTTAATTTTTGTAAAACAAACTTAATTACTAACAATTATAGAATTAAATCCTAATGCAAAATGCGATATATTTTGTATTTTTTATTAATTTAACAAATAAACGTGCACAGACAAATATGCAAATAATTACACAAAAATACCACAAAAATTCAAAAAAATGCACACCAAGGAACAATCATTTTATTTTGAATTTTTTTGGGAGTAATTCTCATATAGGGCAAAAATCACGTGCTTACAGCTGCCCCTCTTTGCCCGAAGACACGAAGGGTTTTCGTGCAAAGATAAAGTGAGCGATTTTTGCCCATCCGAGTACTCCGTGTGAAGCATTTTTTGAAAAAGATTTAACCGAACCTTTGCTTCAAAGGTTTCCTACATATCCCTTGGCTAAACAGGAATCAGGTCAATGTAGTTCGGGAAGTTTTGGTAGCTGGGACTACCGTGGGACTGCAATGTTACTGTTGTTGCATGTTATTACCACTGCTTACCGATCTCCTTGTTACACCGTGCTTAAAAGAAAACAAGAAGCTAGGCTAGACTGCAATTTGTTCTTGTTGCCTTGCTTTCTTGTCTGCTTGTGTTTCTTCCGGTGCTTTTCTTCTGATGCTTTTCTTCCGAGACTTCTGGCCCTTTGCTTTTCTGAATACCCGTTTTCATCATTTTGTTCGGTCCGATAGGGACATGGCTTTCTTCATTAAGCTTTTCGGCGGTTCCTCTGGGGATACGACTTTCTTCATCATATTTGATATGATGGGCATAATTTAATGTTCACATGCCCTTTCTTTCAAAATGCGTCTTTTCTTCCTTTTGACACATGCACTTGAGTTTGTGCTGGGACCTCTTGTTGCAACCTTCTGCTTCCCGGTGCTGGGGATTTTTATTGTTTCCTGCTGTGGATTCCTGTTGTAACCTTCTGCCTTCCGGTGGGGTTATTGCTTTCAAGATCTGCAGTATAAGACTGAAAAGTATTCCTCTCGTTATACAGGTGGGCGCCTGACTTCAACAAACAACTTTGAAAAATAAAAACGCCATTACTCTCTTCAGGCGGGCTCCTGACTTCAACTTTAAAAATAAAATGTCATTCCTTTCTTTAGGTTGGCGAGATTTCAACAACTTTTAAAAATAAACTGCCTTTCCTCTCTTCAGGCGGGCTCCTGATTTCAACTTTAAAAATAAAATGTCATTCCTTTCTTTAGGTTGGCAAGATTTCAACAACTTTTAAAAATAAAACGCCTTTCCTCTCTTCAGGCGGGCTCCTGATTTCAACAACAACTTTAAAAATAAAATGTCATTCCTTTCTTTAGGTTGGCGAGATTTCAACAACTTTTAAAATAAACGCCATTCCTCTCTTCAGGCGGGCTCCTGATTTCAACAACAACTTTAAAAATAAAATGTCATTCCTTTCTTTAGGTTAGCGAGATTTCAACAACTTTTAAAATAAACGTCATTCCTCTCTTCAGGCGGGCTCCTGATTTCAACAACAACTTTAAAAATAAAATGCCATTCCTTTCTTTAGGTTGGCGAGATTTCAACAACTTTTAAAATAAACGTCATTCCTCTCTTCAGGCGGGCTCCTGACTTCAACTTTTAAAAATAAAATGCCATTCCTTTCTTTAGGTTGGCGAGATTTCAACAACTCTTTTTTTTTTAAAATTCAAACTTCTTCTTTTTTTCAAATTATCCTAGGAGAAAATTCATCAGACTAGATTTTAATCCTAGGAGAAGATTCATCCGACTAAGATTTTATTATATTATCTTGGGAGAAAAATTCCATCGGACCAAGATTTTGACTCTAGGAGATAAATCGTCAAACTAGGTCCATTTTGTTGTGATCTTAGGAGAAAGATTCATCGGACTAAGATTTGATATCTTAGGAGAAAATTTCATCGGACTAAAATTTCTATCTTAGGAGAAACATTCATCGGACTAAGATTTGGTATCTTAGGAGAAAATTTCATCGGACTAAGATTTGATATCTTATCTTGGGAGAAAAAAAATTCCATCGGACCAAGATTGTGACTCTAGGAGATAAATCGTCAAACTAGGTCCATTTTGTTGTGATCTTAGGAGAAAGATTCATCGGACTAAGTTTTCTATCTTAGGAGAAAAATTCATCGGGCTAAGATTTGATATTTTAGGAGAAAAATTCATCGGACTAAGATTTGATATCTTAGGAGAAAATTTCATCGGACTAAGATTGTATCGGGAGGGAAATTCAACAGATTAGGACTTTTTATCCTAAGAGGAAAATGTAAAGATCAATGATTTGAGAAACTTACCTTTGTAATTTCTTCTTTTCTTTTCTTTTTCCTTTGCGTTGCTTTGTTCTTTCTTGCTGGGGATAATACCACTGGGGGAGTCTCCTTTCTTCCCCTCCATCAAATATTTTTTTTCTCTCAACACTGCTGGGGATAAAAGTGTTATCTTTTTGGGATAACGTTGTTGAGGATAACGCTGCTGGGGAATTTTATTCCTTCAAATCGATGCTTCATTCTTCTGGAAGCTGTTGGGGATGATAATGGCTTTTGCTTTTTCTAAACACCAGTTTCATCTTTTTGGTTCTGTCCGCTGGGGATACAACTCCTTTTATTAAAACTTATTGTGTTGGGGGCAACACTGGTTCAAAGACCACTTCCTTTGAGACTGGTGTTATCTTTATTCTTCCCCGAATGGGTACCTGACTTCCAGAAAATTTTCTAAATGAAAGGAAAATTTTCTGCCCCAGTTTGGCAATCTCCCTTATGGCATGCATTTTCGACATCAATGCCATTTCCTTTACCTGTTTCAAATCAAACAAAATTTGTTAGTTTAAAGTGCGGTAGTTGGTTGTGATACTCCACTGGGATGGTTTTTCCCTTTCTCCTTCCTTGCTCTGCGTTCCACAACTTGTTGGGGATGATATTATTTGCTGGGGATAATCCCTTTCTGCTGGGGATATCCCTCTTCTTTTGTGGCATAGCTCGGAAACTGGCATTTCCCCGACCTTTTAGTCTTGCATGAATTTCCCAAATCATGCCCATTGCTCTTCTTGATTTGTCCACAGGCCTTGGCCTTGAGGTTTATAACCTTTGATTTCGGCAAGGATATCCCTCTTGACACTCGTTGATCCTTTTGTCAATCTCCTTTTGCTGGAGATATCTTTCTTGACACTGGCCTCACGCTTGTTCCTTCCTGACTATACCACTTGGATGTACTAGTCAGATCTCATCTTGCATGATTGGAAAGTTGATGGCAGATTTTGAAGTCATTACTCGTTCTGACCAAACAGACTCTATTGGGAATTTTTTTATGAAAGGAGAAAGATAAAATGGAACAGAATAAAAGACAAAGGAAAGAGATGACTCTATAATGAGGAAACTATAAAATAAAAACCTATCAAATGTGGATACCAACTATAATGGTCATGACATGCACATATGGCCTGTCCTTCGTCGTTAATCGCTTTTCACAACTTTTGTCTGGTGATTTCCATCTGATTCACAATCTTTATTCGACTTGTAGTGCCTGAAGGGTTTTCACTGTCAAGCCTCTCTCATTTTTTTTTAAACTTTCATCGCCTTATGGTGCCCGTGAAGATTTTTACCGATAAGACTCTCTCATTTGTATCACTTTCCAGTTGGGGATTTTGAGTGTTGCCGGTATGACTCTTTCTGCTGGGGATTAGAGTCCTTTCTGCTGTGGAACAGAGTGTTATGTTCACCGGCAAGACTTTTATTTGTCTGACTTGACATCTTTTGAAGATTGATCAGAAGGTCTTTCTTTGGACCGTAATGTGGGTTTTGGATAGGCTAGAAAGAAAGGGTATTATAGGCTCAAAAATAAATTTGGGGTTCAAAATTACAACCTTCGGAACCATATTTGTTTACAACAAGCGCAACTCTTGCCCCAGGTTTTAGTTTGGGGATTTTTATTTTTATTATACTATGTTACACTATGCACATTATGCACCCTATGACCGAGCCGTGAAGCGCCTACGTATCCTCTTTGAGGAATCAGGTCAAACGTAGTTCCCAATTCCTCTGTTTTCTTCTGACTTTCTTTTGTTTTTGTTTTTTTTGTTAGCATTTTTCTTTTCTTTTCTCTTTTTTTTTCTTTTTATCTTCCATGTTTTGTGTTTTTAACCTGTTGTTACCGATTTCGAATAAGGGGTATGAAAGAAAAATAAATAAAGCTCAAAAGGGGTAACGAAGGATAAAGTGTTTAGGTAGTAGAACAAAATGCCTTCGTCATTCCAGTCTTCAAAACATGTCAAGTGCAAACAACACAATTAAACATCGCAACATTAAATATCCACGAATTCACCTTTTTATTTGTCATTTTGAAAACAACGTTGGGCAATACTCTCACTTTCATCACCACGAACGGCCCCCTTGTCAATATGGATAATTTGCTTTTACGGTTTTCTTTATGTTTTACCTCACCCCAGTTTCACACGGTTCGGGCTTCAAATGATCTCAAACTGCTCTTATTTTCAAAGGGGTCCCGATCATCCCCAAATGGCTTTATGATCAACTTTTAAGATTAGGCCTAAACTGTGCGCGCATGTCATGTCACTAGAATCGGCGTTGAACAAAAGCAAAACAAAAGGGTAAAGAAAACTAAACAAAGAAGATGACTGGAGATAATAAAAGACCGGAATTTGCATTTAGACAAACGGTAGAACTGTTTAAACAACAAAATAAACAGTTACAACCCTAAAACCAAACCAGATAACACCACATTAGGTACTAGACAAATAAAAGGATAAGGGGGTTTGACCACAAGACAATATCCGGATTACAACCCTGAAATAATCCGGACGACAGAAATGACAACAAAATAAACCACCAAAACTCCTCTCTGGCTGACCAGGAGATGGAGCACCTTTCCAATTGCCAAACACGGTGTTTTAGCCATTGAGTTCTGTATCATCATTGCCAAGACCATTACCAACTTCAATATCATTATCATTAGTTAGTAGCTTTCCGGGATGACTCTCAAACTCCATGTCACCAGGCATCCTCCCCATAAAGTGTGCATCATGATGTGCAGGTAAAGGATTCTGCGCGATATTCTGGATGTCACTATCTTGGATCACAATCAGATTTTCCTGGATCATCCTTTCTATTTCTCTTTTCAAATCCCGACAACTTTCAACATTGTGCCCCTGGGCATTGGAATGGTATTTACACCTTTTAGAAGAGTCAAAGCTTCTTGCACGTGGGTCCACATGATTTGGAGGAATAGATGCAATCATGTCGTGATGCTTTAACCTCTCAAATAAGCTTTCATAGGACTCTCCTATTGGTGTAAAATTATCTTTCAACCTTCGTTCCCCTTTATACCTCTATCTTGGATGTGGGTTATAGGTAACCTGAAAGTTATGTGGAGGCTTCTGGAGATTTTGTGATGCTCGTGCTCGCCTTCTGGGGTGTTTTGGTGGCCGGGAAACATACTGAGGTAGAACAATAGAGTGTTGTGGGTTCTGAGGGGGATAATATTGCTCAGGGGATTCATAGAAAACTTGAGGAGGCTGCTCATACCTTCGAGATGTTCTCCTAGGACATCTTCTTGACCCTGATGTCATCATGATTTCTTCAATCTTCTCATTTGTGTCGCAAAAATTATCAGACTCAACCCGGACAGCGTGAGTTGCAGCTTTAAAAACTGCTTGACTTATGATTTTTCCTATCTTAAGACCATTCTCTATCATTTCTCCCATTTTTATTTCTTCCGAGAAGGATTTGCCAACTACTGACATCATGTTCTGAAAGTAATCTGGCTCTTACGCTTGAAGGAAGACAGTTATTAGCTCGTGGTCATCCATGGGTGGCTTAACTCGAGCTGCTTGCTCTCTCCATTTAATGGCATATTCCCTGAAACTTTCACTTGGTTTCTTCTTCAGGTTTGAAAGGGAAATGCGGTCTGGGGCAATGTCGATGTTGTATTGGAACTGTTTGACAAAGGCTTGTGCCATGTCGTCCCAGACATACCAGCGAGACGTGTCTTGATCCATAAACCATTCGGAAGCTACTCCCGTAAGGCTTTCCACAAAATAAGCCATCAACAACTCTTCATTTCTTCCCGCACCTCTCAGTTGATTGCAATACCTTTTCAGGTGGGCAATGGGATCTCCATGTTCATCGTACTTTTCAAATTTGGGAGTCTTGAAACCAGGCGGCAAGTGGACATCGGGGAACATACATAGATCTTTGAAGGCAACACTCTTTTGACCAGACAACCCTTGCTTGTTTTTCAACCATTATTCTAAGCTTTTCACTCTTTGGGTCATTTCTTATTGTACCATCTTTCGGGCAGGCTCTTCAATCTTTGCAGGAAGATCAAACGAGTACGGGTGGTACTTAGGAGAGTGGTACTGCTCTTGTTGTGTCGCAAATTGTGACTCATAACGAGGTTGTCCTTGCCCACTGGCCCATGCTTGACACACTCTGGTCATTTGCTGTTTCAGTATTCTATTTTTCTCCGGCACAGTAGACTCTTGTTGAACCCTCTGACTCTGAGTCTCTTGAGCATTTGTAACAACTTTGATGTCAGTTATCATTTTCTTTGGATCTTGTGTTTCCATCTTACCACAAACCGACCAACTCAACTTTCTTCACAATTCAAAACAAAACATATTAGAATGGACTCAGTCGGTTCTTATTACTAGCAACATATTTTTCCTTTTTTTTCGATTTTTTTTTCAATTTTTTTTTGTGGTCGAATCTTATGGAGATTGCCTACATATCATGACCCCGCATGAATCAGACCTTGCGTAGTTCGGACCAATAAAAGATAAACAATAATAAACATTTTTTTTCAATTTTCATATTAAAACAAACTGGGTTTCAAAGGTTTGAAGATGACCTACAAACTCGAAAATCAAACAACCCACATATTCTAATCAAAAGATTTACAAACTCAAAAACAAAAGGCCAGCTTCCTTTCTCTGTTTGACAAATGCAACCGAACGGTTATTTTTGCAAATGTGGCCCCTTCCAAATTTCACATGAATTTTGAGGCTGGAGAGGGTTATTTTACGACACTTTACCAACTTGTTCGTTCTTTTACGAAAATAGCCTTTCGACAACTGAAAGATACTCTAAGGCTATTTCGGCAAGAACGGTTTAAGACGCGGCCGAAGCTGGCTCGACTTATTTTTGACTAAAAATTCAAACGGTATTCACTTGACCGCTGACTCTTTGTTTTTTTTCTTTTCAAATTACAATAAAACTTGGTGTTGCAAACACGGCCCTTCAGCGCCTCGGGGACGAAGATTTTTAAGGCTGTGTGGGTCAACTTGACCAAAAATCCTAAACATGATCCAAAAGGTGGTTGTTTATGCAAAGTCAGCCTTCCGGCGTTCCTTTCGGGAACATTCGGCTATGTTTTGACAAAACAGCATCACCTGACTTATTTATGATCTTTTTATCGTTTTTCAAATTAGAAAACTCAATATTGCAAACACGACCCGTCAACGTCTCGGGGACGAAGATTTTTAAGGCTGTGTGGGTCAACTGGACCAAATCTTAAAAAATGACCCAAAGGTGGCTGTTTATGCAAAGTCAGCCTTCCGGCGTCCCTTTCAGGAATATTCGGCTATGTTTTGACAAAACAGCGTCACCCGACTTCTTTATGACAGAATTAAAATTTTGACATGTTTTTTTTCTTTTTATTATTATTTATTTATTTTTGGCTATTTTAGCAAAAGGTGGGGTTGGACCCGATAAGGGTTGCCTACGTAATCACATCCGGTGAGAATCAAACCCGCGTAGTTCGGGCAAATTGGATACGGGTGAGAAATAAAAAATAACTAATTCAGAGAAAACATATCTTTTTTTTTCTTTTCATTCACTCTCAATTATCATTGGTCCGCCAAATGACCCTTTTACTCTTGAAGGAATGCAATATGTAGCACATAAGATGCATCAAGATGGTCTTTTTCATTTCAGGTTGCTAGTCCTAGACAGACCCAACCCCTGTGTTGAGTCCCCTAAGCCAAATGCAACATGATGCAAATAATCGTTCCTACTAGGGATCCGGCATGAAGTCATGTTATTCTATGTTCAAAACCTGAGGCATATTGTTCTAGACTTGGCTTACCCAAGTGGACAGCTTGAGCCGAAGTGGGGGCAACGTACCGGGAGCACGAAAGTCTACCCGGCCTAGTTACTTGTCCCAACTTCGTCTTATTTGGTATGACTTCTAACAGAAAGGTGGGCCACGCGCACGTGTGCACCATAAATTCAGAAGACTCAGAAGGAAGGAGGGTTTCGTATCAGTTTTATATATACAATTCAGATAATATTAAAGTGGTAAAAAGCAACATTTAGCACATTAAGCATAAATACGTAAAAAAAAATCCGATAACAAACAAAGCCAACCATAACAGTTATTTTAAGCTCGAATTCTTGAACCCTGAACCAGAGATTCTGGGTCATGTTCCCCAGCAGAGTCGCCAAAGCTGTCACACCTCTTTTTTCCGCCCCGCGAGGGATGAAGGAGTTTTTTCCAATTAAAGGACAATCGAAATGGGGTTTGTTTATTTATTTCAGAGTCGACACTTGGGAGATTTAGGGTGTCCCAAGTCACCAATTTAATCCCGAATCGAGGAAAAGAATGACTCTGTATTACAGTCCGCGAACCAGAAATCCGGATAAGGAATTCTGTTAACCTGGGAGAAGGTGTTAGGCATTCCCAAGTTCCGTGGTTCTAGCACGGTCGCTCAACTGTCATATTCGGCTCGTTTATCTGATTTTATACAATTATGCGCTCTTGTGCAAGTTTTAACTCTTTACAGCTTTTATTATTATATTTTTTAAAAAGAATGTGAACATCGTTTAAAAAACATGTCTTTGGATTGCGTCACATAAAATGCACCTGCGATCCGGAACGTATTTTTATTCAATGTTTTGGGATTTGGATTTGGGTCGCATAAATGCGCACCCGTGTTTAGGAATGTATTATTATTAAAATCGTGCCTAAAGCGATTAGCGTATTATTATTTCTGGGTAAGACCGTGGAATTCACTAAACAGTCCATCCCGAATTCTAAATATTCAATTAAACATTTATTGAGGGCCCCGCAATTGGTGCATTTTATTGGGCGAGGCTCATCTCATTTTATTTTTAAAGGACAGTCCTAAAATGCCTACATTTTTCTCTTATTAAATTTGTCTCTACAAAATAAAAGAGAAAATGTCTTAATTTATTTACATGCTTGAGTTGTTATAGATGGGTTTCGAATATGATTCATAAAATCTGAAAATGATGCAAACAGGACAGTCCGTTGCCACTGCGGGCCCAGGCCCAACGTGTATGACATAAAACTAGACCTGGGTCGTCTTATTCACATGTTACTACCTAGTTACATTATACTAGGCATGTTCTCAGTTTGTCAAATTAAAAAAAAACTTAGCAATCTAATTTTAATCCTAGACCATTTACATGCTGAAATTAACTAATATTAGTTAACTAAACAATATTCCTACCAAGTTCCTACTAAATGGCCTATTCGTTTAATTTTTTTTGACTAGACGGAGTTACTACACCATTTATTTATTTTTAGGCAATATATAGATAGTTCATCCGTTAAGCTATCATCGGATGTTCCACTATATGTATTAAATAGCTACATGATTCTGATTTTTGCAAGCTAAATAATTTATACATACATATAAAATTCAGAATATAATTAAAGTAAATTTAGAATTTCAACTCTTCATTTTAGTATTCATGCTTAATATTTCGGTTTACAATAACCAGCGTGTCAGTTGTGTACCTGATATTGGAAGCAAAAGAAAAGGGAGATCAGCAGAAATTCAGTAGCATAAAACAACATCAACCCCAGCAACAAGTAACAACCAGCAACGAGAAACCCGTGACAGATTTAAAAATCAAGATGAAAATCCAAAAACACCGACAACAATCAACGGATAGAAGCCAAAGGAATTTTTTCAGATTTGAAGGACTAATTAATGTTCAACCCTTAATTTCTGAATCCGTATATCAGAATACTTAAATTGTATATCGGGTGTATACTATTCTTCTTTTGAATTTCCAGAATGTTTTTCTTTTTATTTTCTGAATCTTAGTATTTTCGGAATTTTCTCTCTCTTTAATATACAGCTCTCTTTTTTCTCTATCTCTCTCTCTCTTCTGTCTTTCCCCTCTATTCTCTGTATTCTTCTCTGTTCGTCCGTCTAAAAACTCCCCCCCCCCCAAAATCTGATCAAGTTTCTCTATTTATTTCCCATCCCAAACCCTTTAATCCATTAATAAAACCACACTTTCTCTTACCAAACCCATTATTTTCCCACTCATCCCCCACTACATTAAACAAATATATCAACCCCACCCCATTACATCTTGTCCCTCATGCCTAACATAAACAAATACAATATTCTCCTCCACTATATTATGTCTTGTCCCCCATTATATTAAACAATTATATCACCCACACCCCATTACATTTTGTCCCTCATGCTTAACATAAAGAATTACAAAATGTACAATTCCTAAACTACCCCTCCGACCTTATTGCAATTACCATTTTACCCCTTAACGTACTGCAATTTTCCCATCAGCTATAACCAATTCACCTAATCAATTTCAACCAAAATACAACAAATATGACCAATTTCTAAACAATTTTCAACAACAAATTCAAACTAAATGATGTACAACAAAAAACAACTAAAATTATCTTGATTGAACAATATTTTTAACAACAAACAAACCTACTTTCAGATTCAACAACAACAACAACAAACAAGTATATTCAGATTTCTAAATTCAATAATCATTTGAACTTAAAATTAAATTACAACCAACAGTTTTTGTATTAAACTTAAACAAGATCATGAGACAAACTTAAGAAATAATCATAAATGATAAACAATAAACAAGAAAATCAAACTTATACTAATTTCGGATTCAAGAACAATCAAACAAAGTATGGACATAAATGAAAAGATTCAACAACAATAACAAGCAAGTTTTATTCAGATTCGAATTAAACTTGAATTAAGCTTAAACAAAACAAATAAACATATTCAAATCACTAAACTTCAAATAATCAATTGATTTTTTTTAAATTAAATCCAACAAAATACAACAAAGATACATGATTCAAACTAAAATTAAAAAAAAAAACATAACTTCACATTAAATCATTGGATTAAAAATGAACTTCAAACAAAGATGAACATGAATTAAACAACAAACATGACGTATCCAAATGATTAAAACAACACTCTTCTATATTAAACTTAAATCCTCTTAAATTAATAAAACAAACTAAAAACTAAATTCATTGAACTTCAACTTAAAACTAAACACATTATAATTACTAACAATTTCTTCCTAAAAATAAACAAGAAAAATAAAACAACTAAATAAAAATCAAGAACAAGAATCAAACATTTAATGATTTCGGATCCGAAAAATATCAAACATATTACGGACAGTAAATGAAACTCAAACCCACTAACCGAATCGAAACGACGATGATCTTGAATGAAAACAAATCTGTCCGGAAACTTTGAAACCAAAATAACTTGAATCTGTCCGAAATTTTTGTATGTTTTCTGGTTGATTTTAGGCGATGAAGCTGGACGACCAAAAACTCGACCACGAAGACGAAGATGAAGCAGCGTGAAGCTGGTCGACGCAGCAGCATTGCATGCTCGTCCATGGCAGACCACGGCAGTGTGGTCGAAGGACTGTTGTGCGTCGGGCGAGTGAGTTGTGGGAGGGAGGTGGTCGTTTGGTTTTTCCGGCGTGGCTGGGGTTGACTTGGGTGGAAGACGAGGCTGTTTGTTCGACGAAGAGGATGAAAGGGACTGTGAGGAAGTAGCCATGAACGAGCTTGATCTTGGGGTCGTTCTTGGTGCGACAAAGAAAGCTGAGGGGAGGTCGTTCATGGTGCGACGGTGGAGCTGTTGGTGTTCAAAAGAAGAAGAAGCAGCCATGGGACTGCTCGTTCATGATGCGATAAAGAAGATGAGGACGAGGCAGCCATGGGAGCTTGACAAGCTCGTCAATGTCGGATAGGGGTGGAGGTTGTTGGACGAAGAAGAAGGAGCAGCTAGGGTGGTCGACGAGCAGCTCTGCGTGTGTGAGTGTGTGTGTGTCGACAAGGAAAGGCCATGGATGAGCTTGAGGGGGAAGCAATGGATGAGCTTGGAGAAAAATGGAGAAGAAGAAGAAAAATAGAGGTGGGGGCGGGTGGTTTTTTTTTGTTTTTTAGGGTTTTGTTTTGTTTTGTTTTTTGGTAAAAAAAATTGAAAAAATGAAAAATGAAGAGGGGGAGTTGGGTTGTTGGTACTGGACTGGGTCGACCCGGTTTGGAATGGACCGGGTCATAGGGGAAGGTTGGGTATATTTGGGCTTGTGGTTCAATATTGAAGAAGAGGCCCAATTCCGATTTTCTTTATTTTTTGCTCTCTTTTCTTCTTTTATTTTTCTAAAACTAAATTCTAAAAATCCTTAAACTATCATATAGAACTAAATTAATTTATAAAAGCGCAAATTAACTCCCAATAACAATTAACACACAATTAAGTAATAATTAAGCATGAAATTGTACAATTGGACATTAAATGCTAAAAATGCAAAAGATGCCTATTTTTGTAATTTTCAATTTTTGTAAAACAAACTTAATTACTAACAATTATAGAATTAAATCCTAATGCAAAATGCGACATATTTTTGTATTTTTTATTAATTTAACAAATAAACGTGCACAGACAAATATGCAAATAATTACACAAAAATACCACAAAACTTCAAAATATTGCACACCAAGGAAAAATCATTTTATTTTGAATTTTTTTTGGAGTAATTCTCATATAGGGCAAAAATCACGTGCTTACAGCGGGCGACAATGGCTCTTATGCCTTGCCCTTGGGAATTTGTATTTTAACTATTTTGGGTTCAGTCTCTGAGTCGTGTTGCAACTCGAGCTCACGACCCTCAAGTTTTGTATTTTCGTGGGCTGGTGACAACGACTCTTATGCCTTAGGTCGAACCGACCTTTTATGTATGTGTCCTTGAGGCTCGTGAAGCTGCCGATGATGGCTCTTACGCTATGCCCTCAGGCATGTATAGTTAATTATTTTGGATCCGGTCTCCGAATCGGGTTACGACTCGAGCTCACTTTTACCCTCAAACTTTCAAATTTTTAAGCTGGCGATAGTGGCTCTTACTCTTTAGGTCATTGTGACCGTTTAGTGTGTGTGTCCCTGAGGCTCATTAGGCTGGCAACAATGGCTCTTACGCTTTTGCCCTTAGGCATATGTAGGCTTTGTTTTCCTCTCATTAAGGACTTTTAGAAATAATTTTGCCTGACCTGTCGTCGGTTCGGGAAGAACTTCAATTTCAAGTCGTTTGCGGCAATGTTCAAGCACCTCAGAAGGTTTAGCTCGTAGGCTGAGTAGCTCGAAGCCTTGTGATTTGGAGCTGACATGGTCGAAGCTCGTTTGCCTGCCGAGGGTAGCCTATTTAACCGGTTCTTTTCGAAGTAGATTCGAAGTAATGGCCTTATGGTTTTATAGCGACGGTTGGGCATCCCCGAGTTGCGTTAATTTGGCTGGTGCAGCCGTATTGACTATAGTCATTTGTATTTGGCCGGAGCCATTTTTGATCCCGAGTATTGTAATTTAAGCATCTACATCGAGGGTATGCCCTTTCGGGAGTCTTACAAATGCGACATATAGCCTAAACTTCGGGATCGAGTTTTATGCATGTAGTAAGGTCTTACAAAATTTTCATGCCTGTTGAGGTCTTACAGTTTTGTCATTGCCACATTAAATAGGTCTCGCTAGACCGAGTCTGTCCACTTAGGGTCTTATGGCCTCGGGTTTTTTAGTGAATGGCGATCGGCGACAGTCTCCGACTCATCGAGTTTGTTTAGGCTCAAAGGTCGTTACTCACGAGCTCGGAGTTGCCTCATTGAGGGCTTACATTTTTTGGAGATTCCGACCCTGGGTCATGCATTTTTTGAGTTTGTGATGCCAGTCTCCGAGTGTTCGGAACAATTTTCCCTTTTGGAGATGTTTCGTAATTTCTGTGCTGCCTCGTTGAGGGCTTACGAGTTTGGAGTCCCGACCCTGAGGCCACGCGGGCGCCGAGTTGTTGGCGCTAGTCTCCAAGTATTTCGGAACGTCCTCGGCGGAGGGATCCTCATAGTGAAAATGCTGAATTTTCTTTGGAGTACGAGATGCTTTTGCGAAAGATGTTCTTCGATTGTTTGGCATAAGTACATGCTGTTTTGCTGCAGCGAGCTCGGGTTATGTGGACACGGTTCATTTGACTATTTGGCCTGGTACATTATTTTCTATTGGAACTTTGTTCGTCCTTTCCTTGCTCTTCCGAGCGGATGGCCTCTCAAAGGGGTGCCCTCTAGTGTTCGGGGTTGATAGCAAAAGAAGCCCTTCAAGCTTGTCGGATCCTCCTCATGTAGCGCATTGCCCTGTTAAGAACCTTGCCGGCAAAACCCTCTTTTGGACAAAAGCTCGGCCGAAGGGAAAGAGTGCAAAGGATGCCATTAAGGCCTTGGGATCTTCGGGTTGAGTCAACACTATCGACTTCCCTGACCGGGCGCCTGCATATGGGTTAGTGTAAAATAATGAAAGAGGGAGGTGGTCTTACCTTATTGCGGGGTGCACAGGCGATGTTCCGAGACCTGATGTGTCCCTGTTGTTTGGAGTGAGGATTTTGTATGGTCCTCCATTGTGTTTAATCGGGTTTAGCCGAAGACATAGTTTGATTACCCTTGGACTCTTTCGAGAGTGGAGATATTGGTGTTAGCGCTACATTACGTAACGCGAACACTTCCTTTGCTGTGTGTTGCTCCCCGTTGACGGTTTTAATTCCATCCTTTGCTGGGGATTTCATCATTTGGCGAAGAGGGGACGGTACCGCCTTCACGCGGTGCGTTCGCGGCCGTTCGAATAAGGCGTTTATACCTTGCGTCTCCTTCATCGACATGAAACTTGGCGTTCCGGTCTGCGCCGGCCATGCTGAATGAGAGAATGGTCTCTCCTCTCATTCTTTCGATCGCCGTGTTGAATCCGCCAAGGATTTGAGAGGCGGGCATGATTTGGCCTGGCAGTCCGAGCTGCCCTATCACCCTCGACCCAATGATGTTGGTCGAGCTACCTGAATTCACGAGCACATGTTTTATTTGAAATGAACGAATAAGGAAGAAAGTTACCAGTGCGTTGTTATGAGGTTGGGGCGATGTTTCGGAGCCTTCCTTACCGAATGCGAGGGCATCTTCGGGTACGTATCTCTGGGTCCGTTTTTCTCTGGTGATGGATATTTTTGTCCTCCTCTTCACAAGTTCCTAGAGAGTGTCGGCGCTCCTCCAATATCATGGTAATATGTCGCGGCCCATTTGATTCGTTCTTCTTGGCCGCCTTTCTTTCTCGGAATTGAACTTGAGCTCGATTGCTCAAAAATCCTCGGCAATGACTTTTATTAGATAGATTGGCTGTTTCCTTGCGGAGTTGGTGGCAATCTTTGGTCCTATGGCTGTGCATATTATGAAGTTCACATACCAAGTTGTGATTCCTCCAGGAAGGATCCGACTGGGTAGGCCTGGGCGATTTGGTATCCCTAGTTTTGCTGATCGTGAACACGATGTCTGATACAGCGACGTTGAAGTTATATTCTGGTAAGCGAGGTGCCCCCATTGGCCTCGTGTCTCCATCGAACCTGGCTCTGTTGATGTGCCCTCGAGGATATTGTCCTCGATCCATTCTTCGACTATTGCGAGGTAGGTTACGTCTCGGGGCATTCCTCTTATCTTCGGGGTACGACTGGTATCTTTCTTTGTTTGGTTTCGGTTTCTTTGCCAAGATCCTACTTGGGTATACTAATCCCGAAAGGGCTCCCAGCTGGTCATCCTCAACCCTGATTTGCGACTGGTACCGGTTGTGGACGTTCGAGCAGGTCGTAACTGGATACTCGATCAAGTTCTATTTTAACCGTCCTGAAGCCATCGAGCTTCGTTCATTTAGGCCTTGAGTGAAGGCCTTCACCACCCAGTCGTCGGAGACCGGGGGTAGTTCCGTCTGGAAACAAGATACGAATTCTCGCATCATCTCATTCTCCCTTTGCTTAATCTTGAATATGTCGGACTTTCTTGTTGCTACTTCGATGGCACCGGCATGTGCCTTTATGAAGGCATCTGCCAGCATGGCATATGAATCTATGGGGTTGGGAGCTAGGTTGTGATGCCACATCATGGCCCCCTTCGAGAGCACTTCCCCGAACTTCCTCGGTAAGACGGACTCGATCTCGTCGTCTTTTATGTCATTGCCCTTTACCGCGCACGTATAGCCAGTGATATGCTCATTGGGAATTGAGGTCCCGTTGTATTTTTGGAGTTCCGACATTTTGAACATCTTTAGAATGGGTTATGGAGCCTCTTCCTCTGGGAACGATCGTTGTACAGACTTCTTCGAATCTACACCCTTCAGGACCGGGGGTGCGCCTAGGATTTGGTCAACTTTGAAGTTATAGGTCTCGACCTTTTTGTTGTTGGCTGCTATCATTTTCTCGCCTGACTCGATCCTTTTGGTGAGGTCTTCGAGCATTTTCACGATGGCAGGGTCGATTATCGATCTGTTGATGCTCGATCTCTTCGGTACCTGTTCGGCCTGAGGTATAGTTTCCGGTGCTTCTGGGCTAGGAGTCTTAGGGTGGCTTTGCAACTTAGCGATAGCCAATTGTTGTGCCTGTAACATTTCAAAAATAACGTGAAGACTAACTTCCTGTTCTTCTCGGGCTGGGGGTTTTTGGGCTTTCGGTTGGTCGCCATGTTGTATGCTCCTATTGGTGTGTGAGGTTTCGTCGACCTGCTGCGCGTCTTGCAAAATCCGCGTCTGCTGGAATTGGTCCAGGTGCGTTATCGGGGTTCTGCGGTGGCGCGCTAATAACTGGAACAGCCACACCATTTTCTGCGTGGTTTTCAAGGTTGTCATTCTCAACTCTGTTTACCGAGCAAGACATTTTGACCTGAAACCGAAGATCTTGGACAAGAAAAAGTGCGAAAGATAACTTGCGTTGTGTAACGAAACCAACAAGAAAATAATCACTATTATTTTTAGCCCTACGGTGGGCGCCAAACGGTTTACCGTGAAAATGGTAATAACAATTAAATTTGTTGATGGGACTCTAAAAATATGTGATCTATTTTTATGCTAGTTGTTAGAGCAATTGATGCTAGATATGTGAAGTTAAACGGCGAAATACGAACTAAAGCAGAGTTATAATCAAACCGAGGGGCTAGCTATCCGGGCCTCAAGGTCGACGCCTAGGCTCGGGCTCGAGCTATTAGGGATAACTGAGAAAGGGCTAATAGTTAGGATATAATTAAAGGAGGCTCTTTATGGCCAATATCAAGTAATAAATGAAGAACTAGTACGAAAGCAATAAATGAAAGCGGTAGTCTCGAGCGAGTAAGTTAGAGAGAAAAAAGAAAGAGAGAGTTGTTATTGATATTGTGTAGAATAGTTGGAGCAATGGCCGCCCCTTACAAAGTGGTGAGGATCCCTTTTATATATGAGGGGAATCCCGCCATAGTACAAAATACATTAATTGTAAAAGCATGGAGATGGGACGGCTAGACGCGACACCTTGATACAGGCTCTAGGTAGGTCGGTTTTGTCAGACTTAGCTGTGTGCCTTGGGAATTCCCCATTTTACTCTAGCCTCGATCTCTGTCTCCTTTAAGTCAGACCTCGACGAGCTCCGAGGGAGGGAACTCGGTCACAGCTTCGCATCCTCGGGGTCTCGAAGTATTCTTCTGAAGTGACTTGATAGCAAGAATTTAGACCTTCTAATTTCGCCGCATACATCTAGCTCGTCAAACAATGAGATGGGAAGGATCGAGATGATGTTTGAACAAATGATGAAAAATAATGCCGACTCTGATGCACAGTTGGCATCCCATAATACTTCAATCCGAAACTTGGAGGTCTAACTTGGCCAGATTTCGTAATCTTTGAATACTCGTCCTAAGGGGGCTCTACCTAGTGATACGGTAGTAAACCTGAAAGGTAGAAACAATACTGGGCATGCAATGGCGGTGATCACTAGAAGCGGTCGAGGTGGTGATGTGAATACCTCCAAGCAAAAGGAAGTTGTGAGTGATGAGGTTGAAGTGCAAGATGATGATGTTCCTATAGTTGATGAGCAAGTGAGTAAAGAGAATTTGAATGCTGAAGTGAGAATTGATATTCATGATAATGAGGTGGAGACTCAAGATGACTTGAACCCGTCTAGGGAACACGTAATAGAAATACCGAAAACGGTAGTGCCCAAGGTTAAGGCTCCCTTGACAAGGCCTTCTCCACCTTACCCTCAAAGACTTGCAAAGCAAAAGAATGAAAACCAATTTAAGAAGTTTATTGAGATGATGAAAATCTTGTCGATCAATGTTCCTTGAGCAAATGTCGGGTTACGCCAAGTTTATGAAAGACTTTGACTAAAATGAGATCCATGGATTGTGAGACCATCAAAATAACTCATCAAGTAAGTGCAATTGTGCACTCGATGGCTCCAAAGCTTGAAGATCTCGGCGCTTTCACCATTCTATGTACCACTGAGAGTGCAGATTTTGCAAAGGCATTGTGTGATTGGGAGCAAGTATCAATTTGATGCCTTACTCCATGTTCAAAACTTTGGGTATTGGTCAACCGAGAGCTACTTCAATGAGATTTCAAATGGCAGATAGAACAATGAAGAGGCCGCTTGGTATTATTGATGATGTTCTTGTTCGGGTGGATAAATTTATTTTGCCTGCTGACTTTGTGATTCTGGACTGCGAAGTCAACTATGAGGTGCCAATAATATTGGTAAGACCTTTCCTTGCAACAGAGAAGACATTGGTTGACATGGAAGTAGGGGAGCTCACCTTCCGGGTGGGTGACAAAAAAGTTATCTTTCATGTGTGCAAATCAATGAGGCAGCCAAATAGTACTAAAGTTTGCTCTTTTGTAGATCTTGTCACGGAGGTGATAGTTGATGATACTAGTGCCATGATCAATGTGGAGGATCCTTTAAAAGCGGTATTGTTGAACCTTGATGTGAATGAGGATGAAGGTAGGGTGGAGTGTGTCGATGCTTTACATGGAATGGGTTCTTATTCTTATGAGCCCTGCAAGCTGTCTTTGGATCTTGAGAACAGAAAGACACTGCCAACAAAGACCTTAATCGAGGAACCTCCCATTTTGGAGTTGAAGCCTTTACCCTCACACCTCAGGTATAAATTCCTAGGCCCTAGTTCAACTTTAACAGTTATTCTTTCGTCTTGTCTTACTAACGTGCAGGTAGATACAACACTGGAGGTGCTCCAAAAATGGAAGAAGGCAATTGGATGGATTCTAGCTGATATTCAGGGAATAAGCCCCACCTTTTGCATGCATAAGATTATACTTGAAGATGATGCCAAGCCCTCCGTGGAACATCAAAGGAGGTTGAACGAGGCTATGCAAGAGGTTGTCAAAAAGGAGGTGATCAATTGGTTAGATGTAGGGGTTGTGTATCCCATATCGGATAGTTCTTAGACTTCACCGGTGCAATGTGTGCTGAAAAAGGGTGGTATGAATGTGGTTACCAATGAGCAAAAGGAGTTGATTTCCACCAGGACTGTCACCGGATGGAGGGTGTGCATGGACTACTACAAGATGAATAAAGTGACCCACAGAGATCATTTTCCATTGCCCTTTCTTGACCAAATGCTAGATAGACTTGCTGGGCGTGCCTTCTACTGCTTTCTGGATGGGTACTCATGTTACAACTAGATTTTGATTGTTTCGATCAGGAGAAAATCACCTTCACATGTCCGTATGGCACCTTTGCATTTTTTTAGGATGCCATTTGGTTTGTGTAATGCTCCGTCTACCTTTCAGCGGTGTATGATGGCTATTTTTACCGACATGGTGGAGGACTTCTTGGAAGTATTCATGGATGATTTTAGTATTGTGGGTGACTCCTTTGATGGGTGTTTAAGAATGTTGACAAAGTGCTAGCCCAGTGTGAGGAGACAAATCTTGTGCTTAACTAGGAAAAATGTCACTTTATGGTCGAGGAGGGAATTGTCCTCGGCCATAAGATCTCAAAGAATGCAATAGAGGTGGACAAATCTAAAATTGAAGTGATTTCAAAGATTCCTCCTCCTACTTCAGTCAAAGGGGGTTAGGAGTTTTCTTGGGCATGTGGGGTTCTACCGAATATTCATCAAAGACTTTTCTAAGGTAGTGAATCCTTTGTGAAAATTATTGGAAAATGATGCCAAGTTCGTGTTTAATGAGGAATGCATGAAAGCTTTTGAACTTCTCAAGTACAAATTGACAACCACTCCCATTATTACCGCACCCAATTGGAGCTTACCTTTTGAGCTCATGTGTGATTCAAGTGATGTTGCAGTAGAAGCGGTCTTGGGTCAAAGAGTAAACATGATGTTTCACCCGGTGTATTATGCAAGCAAAATAATGAATGCTTCTCAGGTTAATTACACGGTGACGGAAAAAGAGTTGCTAGCAATTGTGTTTGCAATGGAGAAGTTTAGGCCTTATCTCATGGGTGCCAAGGTGATAGTTCTTACTGACTATGCCGCATTCCGCTACTTGATGACAAAAAAGATTCTAAGGCTCAGTTGATGAGATGGGTTCTATTGCTTCAAGAGTTTGACCTTGAGATTGTTGATCAGAAAGGGAGTGAAAACCAAGTGGCAGACCACTTGTCCTGCTTGGAGGAGGGGAGGCCCTGTGGTAGTCTCGAAATAATGATTTATTCCCTGATGAGCAACTCCTATCTGTATCAGTGAATAACATGCCTTGGTTCGCGGATGTTGCCAACTTTCTTGTGACCGGTATTGTTCCGAGTGAGCTCTCTTCTAACCAAAGAAAAAAGTTTAAACATGATAGCTTGGACTACTACTGGGATGAGCCTTACGTGTTCAAAATCTGTAATGATGGTGTGATCCGGAGATGTGTTCCGGAAGAGGAGCAAATGAGTATTCCGGATGCTTGTCATTCCTCTCCCTACGGTGGTCATCATGGTGGGGCAAGGACAGCTTCAAAAGTTCTTAGCTGTGGTTTTTATTGGCCTACTTTGTACAAGGATGGAGGTGAGCTTGTGAAGAGATGTGATAAGTGTCAGAGAGCAGGTGGAATTTCAAAGAAGGATGAAATGACTCTTACCACTATTCTTGAGGTTGACATATTTGGCGTGTGGGGAATTGACTTCATAGGACATTTTGTGATTTCATGTGGCAACACATACATTTTGGTGGCCACTGATTATGTTTCCAAATGGGTTAAGGCCGTGGCTTTACCCAACAACGAGGCCCAGAGTGTGGTGGCTTTTCTTAAGAAGAATATCTTTACTCGGTTTGGCACTCCTAGAGCAATCATTAGTGATGGGGGTTCTTATTTCTGCAATAAGGCATTTGATACTTTGCTTGCAAAGTATGATGTCAATCACAAGATTTCAACCCCTTACCATCCTCAGGCTAGTGGGCAAGTTGAGGTCTCTAACATGGAGATTAAGAGCATATTGTCAAAGACTGTCAATGCAAATAGAACTGACTAGTCAAAGAAACTAGATGATGTTTTGTGGGCTTACAGGACTGATTACAAGACTCCGATTGTTATGTCTCCGTACCAGTTGGTGTTTAAAAAAGCTTCCATCTACCGGTTGAGTTCGAGCACAAGGACATGTGGGCTTTGAAAAAGTTAAATCTTGAATGGGATATTGCAGCAAATCTCTGGGTAAAGCAACTCAATGAGCTTGATGAGTTTTAGTTTCATGCTTATTCCAGCTCGTCCTTGTATAAGGACAAAATAAAGTACTTATATGACAAGTATGCCCGTAGCAAGGAATTTAAGGAAGGTGACTTGGTTCTCTTATTCAACTCCCGGTTACAACTGTTCCCAGGAAAGCTCAAGTCAAAATAGAGTGGACCTTTTGAGGTGGTACTTGTAACTCCATTTGGTGCTCTTGATTTGAAAAACAAAAATGGTGAAATCTTTAGAGTTAATAGGCATAGAGTAAAGCACTATCTTGTCAAGTTTGATGACAGCCACGTGGTGGCAATGATCCATCTCAAATGATTGATGGTAACCTGCGTCGTGCCGCAACGTTAAATCAGGCGCTTCTTGGGAAGCAACCCATGTGTTTTTCTTTTTTTTATTTTCTTCTTAGTGTAGGATTTGTTTTTGACTAACTGGTTGTGAGATGTGTGTAGGAATGTTTGATGCAGTGCAGGACAAAGCTGGAAAAATTTTACACAGTCTGAAGTTGGACCGCTGACAGCGCTCTATTTTTCCGCGATCAATGGTGTCCATATCGCGGAGGTGGAAATTGGCGGCGGACGCGGGATTGGAAAGTCCAAAATGAGACTTCTCTGAAGTTTCATCCACGTCCGCGGTGCATTTTTCGCGGTAAGCGGGTCCTTTCCGCGGCCGCATACCATTTTCCGTTCTAAGAGGTAGTTTAAATCAAGCAGGCTTTCTATTCGTCAAAAGCGCGGACTACAGTGATTTTCAGCGGCCACGCCAGGTGAGTTATGTGGGTCTCATGGTATTTTCTATAAATAGCAGGTCATGGGAACTTTTACCCTTTTCGATCTTTTCACTCCCAAGCTATAATTGCGCTCTTTATCTGAGCCCTAATCTTCACAAAACACAAAATTAGAGTCCATTTTCATCACACAAAACACATCTGTTAATTTCACTCCTTCATTATTCTTTAATTTTGTACTTATTTTTCTTTTAATTGTTAGTTTTTACTTCTTCTTCCTCTTTTCTTTTAATTATAACTTAGGGTTCTTTAGTGTTGATTATATTAGGCTTAAATTGTTTGGGTTGATTAATTAATAGCCAGTTGGGGTTAAGAGCGTAGATGATATCCACTAATGGAAAGAAAAATAGAAACCCTAGGAATTGCTCAGTTCATTTTTGAATTCCGCAGCCGAAGTGGTATTTTCTGCGGTCAGCGTTCATGAGATAAAACTGAGTTTGGAAGTATTGATGATCACGATTAGCGGTGGCAACTTCCACCGACAGCGGCCCAGCCTCTGCGTCCGTGCTTCTTTTCTCGCGGTTAGTGGTGCTTAGGTTCAGAGAAGCACATAACATGGGTCCACGACCGCAATTGATTTTTCGGGGATAGCGGTGCAACCTGCGTAGACGCGCCTAATTTTCCGTGCACAGTGGTACCATAGAATCAGAGGGTGGGTAGTCTGATCTCCATACCTCCGCGGCCGCGTTGCATTTTCCACGGTCAGCGGTGCTCATGTCGCGGCCGCGCTCCTCTTAACACTATCAGCGGTTTGCAACTTTTCCAAGCACTGTCAACTGTTCTTCTGCTTTTCTTCACTGCTTCTTCTAGCAACAATACTAACAATTTTCTACTGATTATGTTTGCAGACAATGGTTAAATCTAGAGGTGGCAGTGAAAAACAAAAGGGGAAAGCAGAGTCCTCCCAAGGTAGGGGACAAGGATAAATTAAGTTAGCCCCAGTAATATGGGAATCAATTGGGCAAATGAGGAAAAACAATAGAGCTGCAAAAAAAAGAGCTTTCCCACTCAGAGGGAAGTGACTGACACCTCCCGGGAGGCCTTAGAGGGTGACTCAGTTCCCACACATGTACCATACTTTTCGAGGAGATTTAGATTGACAGACGTGCCTACACCCTCAACATCTCCTACTGCTCATATTTCTTCTAATTCGTTTGATGGCTCAGCGGAGAGTAGTGAGTCCTCAACTTCAGCCTCACCTACAACTTCGTCACCTGGACAGGATCCCATAGATGTAGACGCTGACCGGATGACGGGAGAGGGGGTGATACCCAGAACGGAGGTGTGGAATGGACAAAAAACCCGGAGGTGTGGATACAGAGGTTTGTCAATGAGCTGGCATATCACAAATTCAGGGAATGGAGCGTCAGTTCATAGAGTGAGATCTTCTGCCCCACAACCCCAATGTGAAGCAGCACTTCAATAAAAGAGTGGGGTGGGAATACTTCACTAGCAAGGTTCCGGATGCTAATGAGCACCTAGTCAAGGAATTCTACGCCAATGCCTCCCACATCAAAAAGGGAACATTTGTGACTAAGGTGTGAAACCTGAAGGTCAAGTTTGATGGGAAGACACTCAATGATTATCTCGGATTCAATGATGAAGATGAGTCGATGTACTTAGAGAAAGTGGCTATGGATGAGGCAGCCCGCCCATGGTTGGCGTCACTACTGGATCTCCCGGATACTACTCCAACTTGGTTGGCAGCGGGGGTTCCTATCTACAGGAACAGCCTGAACTTCGAGGCAAAAGGTTGGGAGACATTTGTGTTCAGCAGACTAGACTCCACTACTTACGACAATGACATGCCGATTTCCCGGGTGATTGTAGTGGCGGCTACCATGGCGGGATTCCCGATCAATGTCGAGAATATCATGTCTAGGTTGATCACCAGAGTGGTTAACGAGGGTGATAGATCTTACCCCTTTCCAAACTTCCTCACCATGTAATTGGAAGATCAGGAGGTAGAGAAAAGGGATTACGATATCAAGGTAAAGCCCAAGAAGCCCTTCTCATGGTACAGCCTTCAGGGTCCCGCAACCCCAAATCCAAGGGAAAAACTACTACTTCTACTGGCCAGTCTGAAGAGCCAGCAGTGGTAATCACTACTTCACAGCCTCCCACTGCCATACCGGATCCTGCCCCCGAACCATCTACTTACATGCCTTCTTCAGTGCCCTCCTCATCAGCATACTCGTTGAATGCACATAGGTTGAACCAGACCCTCTCCAACATCAACAACTGGATGTAGGCAGCAACTTTTAAGCTGTCTGTACTATCTAGTTCTGTGGCAACCCAGTCAGTTCCCGCATAGTCCCAGGTGCCAGCTTCAGTGGAGGAGTCCTTAAGGAGCTTTTGGACAACCAGAAGAAGCTCATGGACAACCAAAATCTTATCTTGGATGCTTTTGCAGTTCAAGGAAAATCAATTAAGGAGCCGAGCAAGCAGACAAAGAAGCTGAAAAAGATTCAGGCCTCAAAAGAGTTAGTGAAGCAGATGAGGGGAGAGGTAGAGAAGCTGAAGTCAGCTGGCGACCTACCATTGGAGCACTTATTATAGGATCATATTCCACCATCTCAGACAGAGCAGGTTCAGGATTAGGAGACTGAGGGAGAGCCCATGAGGAGGAGAATGATGTCCCAGGTTGATGATGTGGAGATTGAGCTGGAGGATCCTGAGGGAGGTGCCTCAGGCCAGCCACAGGACCCCGAGCCAGGTGATCCAGGGACACAGCCACAGGACCCCATGCAGCCAGAGGACCCATAGGGAGTTTTCTTTACTCTCTAACCCCTTTTTGATCTTATTTTTTGTTATTTAGCATTAAGGACAATGCTAGTTTTCTTTTGAGGGGATGGTCCTATTTTGATGATTTGATAGTTGGATTGTAATAATGATACTATTTATCTTTATTCTTATTTTTCACTTTTGGTATGTATATAACTTTACCATTTATTTTTTTTACTTTTCGTTATTTTTCAATTCGGTATGTATATAAAGTTACTTTTCCATGTATATATTCATTCCCTCTTATGTATAATCAACTAAATCCCCTATTGTACATATTTAGTTTACTTTTCGCATTTTACTTCATAACTTCTTTTGCAATTTTCCTTAATAGCATAGCTTCGTTTTTGAGCTTCTTATTTTACAAGTTTTTGTGATCAATAAGCCTTTGGTTTTCTTAATGTCACGGTTCTTTCCAAAGGTGAAGTTTGTGTGAACCAGGTAGCTTTTCTCGATGATGGATGGCATGACAACCTTCTTAAGGGTTTGAGTCTGTTTTCTTTATTTTTATGTAAATAGTAGTTAATGAGCAATAGTGCCTCAAGCAAAGTTTCACTTGGGCCTAACACATTTACCTTTGACCTTATGGTTAAAAATAAATTGGTGTGTATAGGATGGTGATAGTTGTGACCTTGAGACTCTTGTGTTGACTAAACAATCATCGAGTGATTTCTCGGAACCATTTGTGTTGCTCAAATCTTAGTTAAGGTTATTTTGGGCCCTCGACTCTGTCTCTTTATAAATCCTATAGCTTGTGTGGTGAGGTATTGATTTGCAAGTCCAAGTCCCATGCCGATGAGTCTAGAACTTGCCCTGAATGTTTGTCTAGGCGAAATCATAAGTGTAGATTGGCTTGAGAAGTGATTATAGGCTCTCCTTGATCCTAATTAAGATTTGAAGACATCCATAGCCCACCAATGATGATATCCCTAGTCAACCCCATTGAGCCATAACCTTTATTCTTTCAAAAACCATGATACAAGCCTTTATACGTTCTAAAATGATCCTCTCTTGGCACCCGATCTTTCCTTAGCATAAGGCAAAAGCATAAGTTTGTGAGGAGAGACGAGGAATGCAAAAGTGATAAAAGGTACAAAATGAAGAAAAGGAAAGGAAAAAATAAAAAGAAAGAAAAGCTAAAAAGTCAAAAAGAAAATGAGCAATGTAGAATAAATGAAGGGATTCAATAAAAGCAAAGATGAAAGGCTTGGAAAGATTAGAAAGGAGAAAAAGGATTGAAATGAACAAGAAAAAGTGATAGTGTATCTCTCTAGCCCCTAAGGAAGAAGTAAATGACTCAAAGAGTCAAGAAAATGTGATCCAAAATGAAGCAAATGAAGTGCTTAAGGAAAGTTTGAAACCTTCATAGACCAATATATGCTACCCTGAACCAAAAGCTTTCATTACATTCCCGCAAAAGCCCTATATGATCTTGAGTTGAGTGAGCTTACATTAGTGGTGACTCACATAAGGGGCAAGCTTATGGTACTTAGAGTCGGACTTGTGACCTTCCTTTGAGAGAGATGAGTGTGCTTTCCACAATCCTCGTTCTGAGTGCTACAATCTAAAAGTAAGGTTTACTTATGAAGTGTTGAGGAGTATGAGTTTGGGTTCTACAACGACCATTGTAGTAGATAGAGTTTCCTTGATGAGTTGAGTCAACTCTTGATGCTTTTGTGTCGCACTAAAGCCATGGTGCTAAAAAGGTTGTGTATTGTTAATAATGCATTTGAGTTGAGGATAATTGTTAGTCCCAATTAATTCTTGATGAGGTTACTTTAAGACAGCTAACATTTTCCTTTCTTTTATCTTGAGGAGGTGGGAATTACTTTGTTTGCTTGAGGACAAGCAAAAGCTTAAGTTTGGGGGAGTTGATAACTAGGGATTCTAGCCTATTTTATTCTCCTTTTTGCTTAGGTTTTAGATTAAAAGTGTGTACAAGTATTCCCGAAATCTAACTTATTTTGCTTGTTTGCAGTGTTTGGTCAAAAAGAGACAAGAAAGTCAAAATTAGCTCATAAAGGAGTGAAATCCGCACAAGTTCAAAGCTGAGTCAAAAGGGTGCTGACAGCGAAGAAACAGACGCGGACGTGGAGGGTCCACCGCTGAGGCGGTCTTGATTACGCTCTCAGCGGTGGCAAGGTTTAGAGAGCTATATTTTAGGCTTGACAGTCACTGCTACCCGTGGTAAAATTGCACGGCATCGGTATCTTTTGACGCGACCACGATCAAGTTATCGCCCTCAGCGGAAGTGAGAATCAAAGAACTAAAAGTGGAGCTCAAAATTGAAGACCATGGTCCGCGATTGCTTTTGCATCGCCGCGGTAGTCATAGCGCTTCCACTGTTAGCGGAACCCTCATAAGGGCTTGTCCGGAAAATTTAACTGTTTATAAATAGTTTTTTTTCAGATTTTTAGGTCATCTGTTGTTTTGTGGAGCACGTGAATAGTCGTTTTTAGCCTTTTTGAGTAATTTTAGAACATATTTAGCAATTAATCTTAGATTTTAATCTTGTAATTACTTTTTATGGCTTAGATTTCATCTCCATCTATGATTTCTTCTTTGATTATGAGTATCTAAACACATTAGCTAAGGTTGTAACCCAACCCTAGTGTGGGTATTTAATAGGTCTTCAATTTTAGGGCTTAAATGGTTATGGGTGAAAGATATTTAGCTTGATTTATGCTTTAATTGTTGAATTGATGGTTGCAAATACTGATTTGTGCCTTTTTGACTTAGGCTCTTCTTGATAAAGAGAGACAGTCTAGGAAATTCAAGCTAACAAGGAATTGGGGTGTATTCAAGAGATTGATAGCCCCAATTAAAAGGTTAAACATAGAGATAGTAATACCCGACTTGAGCCAATTTTGCTTGCATTGTGTAAACACCCAATTGGGCTTGAGAAATCCAATTAGGACAAAGTCACTCAAACTACCTAAAGGTATGGATTGAGTAACTATGTGCAATGGTTATATCATGATCCCAATTACAACAAGTTTGCCCTAGTTTTAGACCCCGTTAGATACCCACCTAGGTGTAAGTCACGTCCCTAGTGCCTTTATACCAATTGAGAAAACTTTACAAAAATATCATACTTATCTTATTTTCATTCTTTATTAGTATTAAAAGTAGAATAGTAACCAAACAAAGCATGATTGGAAGTGCAATTAAGAACATCGCACATAACTAGATTAGATAGAAATGCAATTCCAAACCAATATTAGCTCTTTGTGGATTCGATCCTGACCTTTCGGGTAAAAGCTGCATCGACCAATCTTGCCATTCTATAGCGGTATAGGATTGGAGCCGATCACTTTTTGGCACCATTGCCGGGGAGCTAAGCGGTTTTGGCTATCTATCTGACTAGTTTTGTGTCTTGTTTTTCTTTCCTTCTATTTTACTAATTTGTTTGAGTCAATTGATTCAGGTACAACATGGCAAACAATGATCCTCTTGGAAATTTTCTCCCAAGGGAGGAGGTCGATTAGAGATACTAGATGGCCCAAGCTTATACAGACTGATCCTTCTCAAAGGAACCCCAACTTGATGTGCAAGTATCATGGTATCCATGGGTATAGGACCGAGGATTGTAGGTAGCTTAGAGAGGAGGTAGCCCGGTTGTTCAATGAGGGGCATCTTTGTGAATTTCTAAACAATCGGGCCAAGAACCATTTCCGAGAAAGAGATGCAAATAGGAAAAATGAACTTGAAGAACCTCAACATGTCATTCACATGATCATCGGTGGAGTCGAAGTCCCACAGGGACCCATATTCAAATGTACCAAAGTATCTATCACAAGAGAAGTTGACCCGGGACTACATGCCCGAGGACACCCTCACATTCAGCGAGGAAGACATCGAGGTCAAATCTCAGCCTCACAACGATGCACTATTAATTTCTATCATTTTAAATAAAGTTCAAGTCAAACGTGTTCTCGTGGATCCAAGTAGCTAAGCAAATATAATCAGATCAAGTGTCGTGGAGCAGCTCGGGCTGCTTGACCAAATCATACCCACCTCTCGAGTCTTGAATGGATTCAACATGGCAAGTAAAACGACGAAAGGGGAAATCATCCTCCTAGTCAACGTGGCCGGAATCATACGAGACACCAAGTTTCATGTCATCAAAGGAGATATGAGGTATAATGCTTTACTTGGAAGGCCGTGGATCCATAGCATGAGGGCAGTTCCATCAACCCTTCATCAAATGATGAAGTTCCCAACAAAGGATGGTGTGAAAATAGTATATGGAGAGCAACAAGCAGCTAAGGAGATGTTTGCAGTATACGACTTAGCACCGGTATCGACACCATCCACATCGGAAAAGTCAAAGGACAAATAGGTGGCCAAATAACAATCACAACCCATATCCTCGGTTAAGCCCGAAGGACATGTGATCGATGAACAGGTGGTTGAGGGCGAAGAAGAAGATTTTCTCACCCCTCGGGCCTTCGTCTTCCCTGAGGAATCGGATTCGACAAAGTCCACAGTCGAAGAACTCGAGTGGTCCATATTGATCGACCATATTCCAGAACGAAAGGTATACTTGGGGACGGGGTTAGCCCCCGAACTCAGGAAATAACTCATTCAATTTCTTATCGATAACATTAATTGCTTTGCCTGGTCCCACTTAGATATGATAGGGATCCTACCGGAGATAACTACTCATCGACTAAGTGTTGATCCCAGATTTAAACCGGTAAAGCAACAGATGAGACCTCAGTCCGAGATAAAGCATGCATTCATCAAAGAAGAGGTAACCAAACTTCTCAAGATAGGATCCATTAGGGAAGTAAAATATCCCGAATGGCTATCTAACGTAGTGGTAGTCCCTAATAAGGAAATTAAAGTTAGAAGGTGTGTAGACTACAAAGATTTGAACAGAGCATGCCCTAAAGATTCTTTACCATTACACAATATCGATCGTGTGATCGATGCTACGGCCGACCACTAGATCCTTACTTTTCTCGATGCCTACTCCGGGTACAACCAAATTCAAATGAACCCTGGGGACCAGGAAAAAACTTCGTTCATCACGAAGTATGGTACGTATTGTTATAATGTAATGCCCTTCAGGCTAAAAAATGCAGGAGCCACATATCATTGACTAGTTAATAAGATGTTTGAACATTAAATAGGCAAATCCATGGAAGTTTATATTGATGACATGCTAGTTAAGCCCCTGCGCCCAGAGGACCATTTGACTCATTTGCACGCGACGTTCGATATCTTAAGAAAGTACAACATGAAGTTCAACCCCGAGAAATGCTCTTTTGGAGTCAGTTCGAGCAAATTTTTGGGCTTCATGGTGTCGAACAGGGGGATCGAGATCAACCCTAATAAAATCAAAGCCATCAAGGAGATCACCATGGTAAACAATGTAAAATCCATGCAATAGTTGACCAGACGGATAGCTGCCTTAGGCTGATTTATCTCGAGGTCATCCTATCAGAGCCATCATTTCTTTTCCCTGTTCAAGAAGAAGAACAACTTCGCATGGACTCCAGAGTGTCAACAAGCCTTGGAAGAATTAAAGCGGTACCTCTCGAGGCCACCCTTCTTCATACTCCGAAGGAGGATGAAACACTCGACTTGTATTTAGTCGGGCTCAAGATAGAGGTAAGTGGTGTGTTGGTTCAAGAAGAACAAGGTACACAATTCTCTGTCTATTATGTAAGTCGGACCCTAGGAGATGCAGAAACTAGGTATCCGTATTTAGAAAAGTTATCTCTTGCATTAATAAGCATATCTAGGAAATTAAAACCATATTTTCAATGTCATCCTATATGTGTATTGACTACGTACCCACTTCGAAGTGTCTTGCATAAGCCCGAATTATCAGACAGATTGGCTAAATGGGCCATCGAACTTGGAGGTATGATATCAAATATTAGCCTCGAACGGCTATCAAGTTTCAAATTTTGCCATACTTCGTGGCCGATTTCGCACATGCCCTCGTACCCGAAGTAGAAAAGGAACTCTTGCTAAAAATGGGTACATCATTGGGGGTATGGACCCTCTTCACTAACGGTGCCTTGAATGTGAAAGGATCCGGGCTCGGCATCGTTTTAAACCGCCTACGGGTAGTGTCATTAGGAAATCTATCAAAACTTCTAAATTGACTAACAATAAGGCCGAGTATGGGGCCATGATTGCAGGTCTCGAACTAGCCAAGGGCCTTGGAGCGGAGGTCATCGATGCAAAGTGTGACTCCCTTTTTTGGTAGTAAATCAAGTACACGGGAGCTTTGAGGTTCAAGATGATCGAATGCAGAGGTACTTAGATAAACTTCAAGTGACATTGCACTGCATTAAGGAATGGACACTGGACCATGTACCTCGAGAACAGAATAGCGAGGCCGATGCACTTGCAAACTTGGGGTCATCGATTGAAGAAGATGATATAGTCCCGGGGACTTTCGTCCAACTATCGAGGTCGGTGGTCGAAGAAGGCCATGCAAAAATTAATTCAATAAGTTTAGCGTGGGATTGGAGGAATAAGTACATCAAATACTTGAAGCATGGGAAGCTTTCCACGGACCTAAAAGAGTCAAGAGCACTTCGAGCCAAAGCAGCACAATTCTCACTCGATGAAAATGGAACGTTGTATAGAAGAACCTTCGATAGACCACTGGCAGTGTGCTTGGGACCCGGGGACACCGATTATGTATTATGAGAAATCCACAAGGGCACTTGTGGGAACCATTCTGGTGCCGAATCTTTGGTTCGCAAGGTGATCAGAGCAGGGTATTATTGGGATATCATAGAAAAGTATAGCAAGGAGTTCGTTCAAAGGTGTGATAAATGCCAAAGATTTGCACCGATGATCCATCAACCCGGTGAACAACTCCATTCAGTCCTATCCTCGTGACTATTCATGAAATAGGGGATGGACATCATTGGCCCCCTGCCAACGGCGCTAGGTAAAGCTAAATTTATTTTGTTTATGACTGACTACTTCTCAAAATGGGCAGAAGCATAGGCCTTCGAGAAGATAAGAGAAAAAGAAGTCATCGACTTCATATGGGGCCGCATCATATGTCGGTTCGGGATACCAACCGAAATAGTATATGACAATGGGAAAAAATTCATTGGTAGCAAAGTGACAAAATTCCTCGAGGACCACTCAAGTGCAAATGGTCAGGCCGAGTCAACAAAAAAAACATCATTCAAAACTTGAAGAAAAGGTTAG
Organism: Nicotiana sylvestris; assembly: GCF_000393655.2. Taxonomy (NCBI): domain Eukaryota; kingdom Viridiplantae; phylum Streptophyta; class Magnoliopsida; order Solanales; family Solanaceae; genus Nicotiana; species Nicotiana sylvestris. The sequence goes on along the minus strand of NC_091059.1, from coordinate 92,096,174 downwards.
ATGATGCGAAGAGGAAATAGAGAGAAGTCCTACCCGAGGTCCTTTGGGCATATCGGACAACATTGAAGTCTAGCATGGGGGCCACCCCATTTTCTTTGGTATATGGCTCCGAGGCCCTCATCCTTGTCGAGGTCGGGGAACCCAGCACAAGGTTTCGACACGCATCGGAGGAATCAAACCATGAGGCCATGAATACTGGCCTCGAGTTATTGGATGAAAAGAGAGAAGCAACGCTTGTTCAGATGGCCGCGCAAAAGCAAAGGATCGAAAGGTACTACAATATAATAACCAACCTTCGACATTTTGGAATCGGGGTCTTAGTTCTACGAAAAGTCACCCTCAATACTGTTGATACGCAATTTTTCCATGTATATTTTATATATGCAAAATACTTTTAAAATAACATATATATGCATATATAAGTATGCCCAAGTGTTTTAGTATTTTTCCTAATTTTTAAAGATTTTTAAATCAACTTATTGGCCTATTTTAACAGTACAAAAACCAATAATTGTTCCTCAAATTATCATTTTGGTGCTTAATGTATTTTATTCTCATATTTATACCAAAATATAGCTAAGGTAATTTTTGCACATTTTTACAAATTTATTTAGTATTTTTAAGGCTAAATTGCATATAATTGCAATTTTAGACTATTTTAAGATTTAATTGCATTTTATACTTATGAAATTGGTTCCAGTATTTTTAATTTAATATTTATATATTATTAATTAAGTTAGTACCTTTAATTTATTTTCGAAAATCATTTTACTATTTTTTATAAAATAAAAGGTAGAAAGTGGTTATTTAAATGCTAGCCCTATTTCGTTTCAATTATAGCCTAAATCAACCCCCCAATTAACCCAATTTCAAATCCCAAATTGACCGGCCCAGTTTCAATTTAACCCGTCCCTGACCCAACTAATCTAACCTACCCGACCTCTCCTTTTGATCCAGGCAATCAACTGCCACAATCATTCCTTTCCTTTTTTAATTCACAAACACCCAACCCTAAAATCATTTTCCCCTAGCCCACCTCCTTTGAAATCCTCTCCTCTCTCAGACTCTCTCGAATATTCCCTAACCCTAGCCCCTCTCACCATCTTCAAACCTTGAAACTGCCGCAATCCATGGCCTCTCAGGCCATGGGAGTCTTAAACTCACCTCCCTTTGCTCTTATATACTTGATACTTGAAGATTCAAGGTCTGACCTCGAAGGTTTTCACTCAGATCTCCGCCGATTCAAGGTTCTACGGCCATCTCCAGCCTTGCTCCGGCGTACAATGGTATTTCGAGCCTGGTTCTGACTTCTCCGACTCAGATCGGACCTTTTCCCAAGCCTTTCTCATTTCTAGGGCTCTTCTAAAACCCTAACTCTTCGATGTTTTCTCCAATCTTTTTAGATCTGTTATGTATTTATGCTCTACTTGAGTTTTCAAACGATTTCCCCAACTTTTCTTTCAAAATCACTTTTTTCTGATTTAGGATTTTCTGAAAATGCTTAAGGTGTTTCTCTGACTTTTCTTTTCCTTTTCCTTTGTGTATTTTTGTCTCTACTGTGTCCTTATGTTCTTCTTTTACCATGCATGTTCTTCTATTGTGTTTCTACACTATGTGCATGTATGCTTTTCACTATGCTCTGCTATTTTCTTCCACTACGATCTGATATGATTTGCCTATTGCTTCCTTCTACCATGTTCTTAAGTGTTCTTACTATTTTACCCTGTTCAAAATTTCTTCTAAAGACCTGGTTAAACATGTTTTCTTCTACTGTTGCTTCTACTATCAGTTGTTCTCTCATCATGATTCGAATTAGTTTCTTCACTCTGTTTTCTTTGAATCTTCTACTGTGTTTGCATGCTTTCTCATGAGTTTCTGAAAGAAATCCATAAGCCTATTTCAACTAATTGCATCCTTATCTCTGTATTTGATTCAAGGTGGAAACCCTAGAATTTGGGGATTTTGCCGAGGTTTGATTATGTGAACTATGGTTTTATCTTTTTAGAACCCTTAACTCTTTCATGACTGATTTTGAGTTCGAACTGAGTTTGGATATCTTTGTTTTCGTACAATTCTAAACTTTTTCTAAAACTCTCCTACACTGAGCTTTCTACTGATTTTGCAAGGGCATGACAAAGTTCTTTCATGTTTAAACGTGTCTGTATGCTTTTTATATGTGTGATGATTCTTTCTTCAAAGAGGTTTTCAAACTAGTGATTGATTCAGAATTCCTTTTTAATAGGTCTAATTGATTGTTACTGATTTTCCTTAAGTTAAAACCTTTTCCAACTTTCTGACTTGGTTCATTCATACCAAATCTTTGATCTCTGATTTCCTGGCTGTTAACTGATTCCCTTGCCTTATTGGCACAAACCGTGTACTGTCAAGACCCTGTCCTTAAATAACCTTTATGTATTTGCCTCTAATTTACTGCTTGGCACAAAGTGTTTGACTACATTCTTTCTTTAATTAGTTTTATCCGTTTGAATTTGAATCCCTTAATTAAGGAAAACCTTGTGTAATTGATTGACAATTAGTCTTCAAACTATTTTCTTACCTTATTTATGCTTGCTTTATACACTATAAAAGGCACGACCCCTTTTCACCACTACAGACTTCAGACTTCACAAGCTCACAACCTCTTCTGAATTCATACTTAGAGTGTTCTTGCTTCTTGTCTGCACTTTGGCTTTTACAAGACTACTGCTTTCTTCTTTGCTTGCCCCTTTGAAATTGTTATGTCCTAACTTAATTTTTAGCATCACCCCAATGTGTTTACTTACAGTCTTTGTATTCACGTCTACTTTATTGTTTTCTATAAAGTTTAGCATCTAACTTAATATGCCTATGTGCTACCGTTTCCCTCTTTTTGTGAACACTTGCTCCCTATCCCATCACCCCAATGTGTTTACTTACAGTCTTTGTATCCACGTCTACTTTATTATTTTCTGTAAAGTTTAGCATCTAACTTAATATGCCTATGTGCTACTGCTTGCCTCTTTTGTGAACACTTGTTCCCTATCCCATTACCCCTATGTGTTTGTAAGTCGAGACTTAGGGCGTAGCAACAAGAATTGTTGTCCATGAACTGAGTTTTGAACCCCTGAGGTCTTAACCTCTAAGTAGGCTGGAGGGTGTGCCAGTAAGTCTCATTGTTGGGTATGCCCCTTTGCCTACTCTTCCTGCAAATTCCCCACTCCCATATACCCCATGTGCACTGGTTTAAGTTACTTCCTTCTCCTTTCCCCTTTCAGAATTCCCCTTCTGCACTTGCACCCACTCTTAGCTTCTAAGTTCTGCCCCCCTCCTATGAGCCTTTCCTTGGGACCTTGAGTTCCCTCTAAACTTGGACACTTGAGGGCTGGCCCTTCCACACTGCACTATAACTTAATCCTGCAATGCATTTGGGTGTGAGGACTGCCCGGAGTCCATTTGAGGCTCTTAGGGAACTCTGACACATCCAAATGAGAGGAAGGCTTTGGATCTTGATCTTTGGAGTTGGTTTACTTTATGCTTTAGACATGAAGTCTGACTCAGGCTCTCCTTGGTTGTAATTTTTCAATTTCTGATGTATTTTTCTTATTTCATTCTGTGCAGTAATAACTTTGTAATAAACTATTGGGGATGGCTAGTGAAAAGAGGGAGGGGTAACTGTGTGCAAAGGTAGGTTTACATATTTCTTCACTCTCATCTGTAGATATCCTGTTTATAGGTTTACATGATTCTGCATTCATATAGACATCATACCTATAGGAGTTTTGCACTTTCATACGTAGATACCACGCCTATATGGAGTTCTGCACCTTCACATATAGATATCAGGATTATAATAACCTTTGCACCTTCATGTAGATGCCATGTCTATAGAATTCTGCACTTTCATATGTTACCATGTCTGTAATTACTCGAAACCTGAATCCTGCATATGCATCTAGAAAACATGTCTATAGGCCATTCTGAATTTTGCATATACATCTGTCACTAGGTAAATGTGTTCATAGGTTTAATGAAGTATAACATTTAGATGCCATGCCTATAGGGTTTTATGCACTCTTACTACGTCCGTAAAAACGTTTAAAATCAACAACGCTTGGAAAGCATGCCTATAGGAACTATCAACCAAATCTGAATCGTTTTACTTGCTTATAAGTCTAAAATCAGTAACAATGATGCCTAACGTCTACGGAACTTATGCTCTTTTACCAAAACTCGCCTTTCCTGATTGACTGACAGTTTCTTTTCCTAAAATTAGCATACTTCTTTTTTGAGACCAGTAGATATCATGCCTATAGTTTTTGTCTAACACTTAGGCAAGCCATAATGTAAACTTGTAAACTAAATCAGATTTTTGTTAATTACAATCAGTAGGCATGCCTGATTCGGATTTCTTATCTGAAATATGTAATAAATCAGTCTGCATCTACCCTTTAAGTTTAATCTGACCTTAATCAGTACGAGCAAGACATGCTAAACTATATGCTTTCTTTGATTTAAGGAGGTCTGTTTGAGCCTTATTTGCTTATGTGTCTCCCCATACTTGTTATACATGTTTTTGGTTGTCGCCCTAGCGTTCTTTACCTTTGAAACCACAAATAAGCCAACTTTTCCTCCCTTTTAGGATTAGTAGTCCCAAGTACCTCCGGGGCTGATAAGATTGGGGTGGGTAATAGCATGCAATAAGTAAACGAGACTATTCCACGCTTTAATACCTTAACGGAGTGGGAAAGGGTAGATATGGATATGATGACCACGCGATAACATCTCGTGTAGTCCCTCATTGAGGAGTGATTACCGGATGTTGTGTGGGGTGATTCATATTATTTATAAACCTAGGACCCCCTTTCCTTTACTTGTGTTATCTCATTGTTTACTTTCAAGTTTCCAACTATTTTCTCAAAATTCAGCTTTTCTTTTGTTTTCTTTTAATTTCATTTATTTGTAAACCTTATGTGCAAATCCCCTCTTATTTGACGTCTTACTCGCCTTCATGTTATTTACACTTAAAGTCACAACCATAGCCTGGCCGGGAACCACACTAGTGGATCCTGAGGGGTGCCTAACACCTTCCCCTCATGATAATTTCAAGCCCTTACCCAATCTCTGGTTTCCTAAATCAAATTCTTCTTAGTGTCCTAATGCACTCAAATCATTAGGTAGCGACTCTTCAATTCAAACCCAATTCCCAAAAGGGAACGAGTTGTCCTCCTAAATATCATGAACCCGCTTACGTGAGGAAAAAGGGGGCGCGACAAATACTCGAGACCCTAATGAAGGAAAATTGGGACCAAACTGGGAAGGACCGTACCGAGTCCTCGGATTTGTCGGTAACGGTTCATACAAACTTCGCACAATGGAAGGCCAACAACTGCCAAATAATTGGAACATATCATTGCTCAAATGATACTACTACTGAGGTATGACTTTATCCCTTTTGTCCATTTAAATTTAAATCTAACTCACTATAGATTTTTGATCGAAGCAATCGAAGGCATACGATCTCGAAGGCATCATTTTCTACACGAAGGCCTTAGGTTTTAATGCATGTGTTGCAATCTTTTTCCCTTAGATTGGATTTTGTCCCAAATGGGTTTTACCGGCAAGGTTTTTAATGAGGCAACAATTATGTGATACCTAAGGAGAACTCAACAGTATCGAGGCTTCTTTTCAATCAACCTTGAATACTCGGGGGCATCACCCTCGGAGATTACATTTTCAAGGAAAATACTTCACGCCTAAGAGGGCCTCGATAGGAAAACTTTGTAATGGGCCAAACGGTCAGATGAACCGTGTCCATATAGAATAGTTGAAGCCCCAAAGATAAAGAATGTACGCGTATCAATTATTAGAAGAAGTATTCTATTAATATCAAATATACTTTGTGTCTCAATGAAGTCTACTACTGTACGAGCTCTACACTTATAGTCTTACGGGAAACGACTCAAGAGCCAAAACATAAAAACACTCCCGAATACTCGGCGACTATCATCGACAGTAAACACATCCGAGTCATCGAAAACTCGGGCTTATAAGACCTCAAAGAAGAACCCCCTCGGAACAAAGGCCAAGGCCAATATACCTGGGGACTAACCTTTTCGAACAAGTTTAGAAAGTTATCGGGAAACAAGTCCAAGTGACAAACCCAAAGGCTACAACCAAAATAATGCAATTCGGAGACGTTCGACTTCCTCTATAAATTAAAGGCCTTCAAACATTGAAAAACTGGCTAAATCAGGCTACCCCAGGCAAAAGCAAAATATAAAGGGCTTCGATAAATTCAGCCCCCCAAAAAAAATCGAAGGGCTTTGATAAAATCAGCCCTCGAATAATCCAAAGGCTTCGATAACACCAGTTGTTAGTTTATATGAGTCCACCAAACAGTATAGTAACTGGTCCTCTATGAGTTTTTACTGAGAATGCTAATGAAACAGTAAGTAAATAAGACACAGAATTTTTACGTGGAAAAATCTCAACCCAAGGGACAAAAACCACGGCCTACACTTGTAGGCTTTTAACTTCACTAACTTGTAAACGCCTATTACAAGCCACTTTGTAATAACTCTATTACAAAGACTTAAACTCAACTAACTTGTGATACTCTTACTACAAGCCACTTTGTCACTCTCTAGTTACAAAGACTTTAACTTATGACTAACTCTAGTCACAACACAAACTCAGAGAACTTATGGTGTTTACAAGAGGGTTCCTAATCAATGCTTCTAGCTAAGAAATTTAGGAGTTACAATAAGAACATTAACAAAGTTACAACTCAACTAAGGAGAACAAAATACTAGATTTACGAACTGGTCCATAGTAGCGTTTAACTTTGTTCTTCAAGCTCTTGAGAATTAAGTTCACTGTTTCGCAGAAGGATTGAATGAATTGTCAAGTGTTCAAGTGCTCTTTTGATATAATCTCCTTGTTAATACACCTTGATAACATCACTCGAAACAGTGCAAGCAGTCACGTCGCTTCCAGCTATGTACAATTGACCTCGTACTGCTATGAGGGAACCACAAGGGTATCAGGTCCTTGTTTGGTTCTCGATCTCTTGAAACTATAGCAGTTCACATTTAGCTGGAATCAGTTGACTTGCAATGTAGCCCAAGTGTGTTAGGTTCCCTATCTGGTCCTTGACAGTAAGTTTGTTAGATCATTAAAACATAAGGCAAAATTATTGAAAACCCATCAATTTCTCCCTTTTTTATGATGATAAACTTAGACATTGATAACATGCATTTAGAGCAAGGAGAACCAGATAAAGTAACAAGAACTTACAAGTTTCCCCTGACTTTATGCCTTCCCCTTTAATCAGATCCTTGATTCATTCAGAATTCAATTTATGCAAAATTATACAATTATACCTCCCCCTTTTGGCATCATTAAAAAGACACAAGCAGTCAAACAACATAAAGAAGTCTAGCCTAGCTAACTCATGCTATATATGTGCACACATCATGATAGAGAAGAGAAGCAGAGAATTCAAGTAATGAGATAATAAAAGAGTATAGATTTTATATAGATAAAAACATATGCCTTTGCTTAAAAAGCAAAGGAAGAATTGGACTGTTAAATACGGGAGTAGTACTGTTACATCCCAACCACATCAAAAAAAGAAACAAAACATCTGCCATAAGAAAAAAAAACTTAAAAGAGATAATCCAGAAACTGATCACGGAAGGGGTACTTAGGGGGCACTAGGAGTAGAGGGCTTGGAAGCTGCAGTAAGAGTTTGGAGAACTAGGTCTATTCGGGCATTGACTGACTTTTGCTCATTGGGCAGTTCTGCTTTCAAGTTCTCCACTTGCGCCCAGAGATCAACATTCTCTTTTGTCAAACGACCCACTTCATCATTTGAGGCTGAAACCCCTTGGGCTTGCTGACCTTTCAGGACAGCATTCCTAGCCTTCAACCGACGAATCTCCTCAGTTGCACTATTTTGAGCATTAATGAGTTGTGAGATGGTTGATGTACTGCCTACCCCCATTCTTTTCTATGCACTTGCATTCTTCCAACATTGTCTGTGAGAAAGTCTGCTTCTTGGTTCCTACCTTGCTTTGCCCCAGCGGCACCTTAAAGAACTTAAACACTTGCGTAAGTAGAAACCCATATGGAAGACCATGATTACCATCCTTGAAGGTTTCTACTTTTTGCATGTGTTCGATCATAATAGCAGGCAGGCTGACAGGAGTAAAGCTATCCAGTTGCTCCATCAAAAATAGGTCATGGACCTTCTCTCAGCATAAGGCAACAGAACTTTGTTTACCAATTCGAAGAGCAATTGATAAACAGGGAGTAATGCCTTCTTGTGGATCTGGTCCCCCTTTTGGTTCGCATTGTCCTTTACCACAGCATTCTGAAAATTATACTGACACGCATCCTTCACACTAGACACACCAACTGTAGGAACTTTAAAAATATCCCCAAGTAAACTTACATCGAACACGATATCTAATCCATTCACCAAAGCACAAATAAGGTTGGTATCAACGGGAAAGAGGATAGAAAAGAAGCTTTGAACCTCATCCTCATACACCTTAGGTGCATCCATTTGGAATAGATGCCCTCATCGTTGAAACTAAACCATCTCAAGAACTTCTCGCATACCCACCATATCAGAGATTGCTGGGTCAAACGTACGACCCAGTAGAACCTTTTGGTGCCTTAGGCATTCTGAAGCAGAACTGCTTTCACTCCTCAACTTTTTCACAAAACCAGGTTCCTTAACAGTTTCAGACTTTCATTTGTCAGACTTCCCACCACTTGATTTCTCTTTTACCTTAGACTTGACTAACACGTCCTCATCAGAAATTGAGGGCTCACTCACAACATCCTTCAACTTGGAACTGGGGGTTGAAACTTTCTCTACTGAATCAGGCTATTTCTTTTTCTGGGACCGTCTCACCAAGGAACCAGGTTCCTCTGGTGTTTCCTCTTCCACTTCTACCATATGGATAGCTTCATCACATACTAGCACATTATCTTTCACCAACCTCCTCCTTTGTTTCTTGCAACTTTTTCTGATCTTTTGAAGGGCAGAGTCGTAGGCCACCTTAGCTTGCAACCTGGTAGTAGGTCGCTTAGTGGAAGACTTAGGAGTGGACACCACCCTTAGCTTGACTATGAACGCATCAAGAGCCAGGTTGTCTAAACTCTCCTCATCGCTAGACCTCATCTCACGAGCTTGAATGTCCAATGGTGCAATAGCAAATGCAGGAGCAGAACTGTCCTCGGAATGAGAATCCTGACTTGGGTCCTTCGGAGAGGGGTCAGGTACCTTATGTGAGGGCCCAGTAGTTTCTGCTAGTGTAGATCCCTCAACGGTCACTATGGATCCTTCTTCCCCCATACCTTATACCTCGTTTCTCTGAGAAATTATCTCATGCAGGACACCGTCAGCAGATACCACAAAGATGGTTACTATATTTTCTTCCTCAATCGGCACCATTGCCACTACGAAATCTGCAGCAACAATGGAGGAACCCTCTATGACCTTAAGACTTTGACCTTGTTCTCCACATTTTCTTTGATTAGTGGGAACCTCAGAAGAAAGAGAGGACGGATCAACAATTCTAGGGGTTTTTGGGATAGAGAGAGACTGGGAGTCTAGGTTAGGTGGATTTCAGCAGTGAGAGCAGGGGTGGTTACAGAAGACTCAGTAGGGATGGAGGACTCCATAGGTTTTTCAGTATCAGGGATGACTGAGGCAGGGATGTCGGAGTCTGCATCAGCCATTGAAAGGATGGAGTGAAAGTGCTTTGGGAGGTTCTAATGGGGGACTTATGGTTTGTGGAGAAAAGATAAGGGTTTTATTAAGAATGGATAATTATGAGGAGAGAGATAGGAACTGGTTCTGAAATAGTGGTTGTGTGTGGAGAAGTGCAATGTTTCAAAGGGATATGGAACGATTTGAAGTGAAGAGACGTGACAGCAGGGTCTGAAAAGGTGGATTATATGGCAGTTGATTTTTTGTACCTTTTCAAGACGTGTATTAAAGAATGCACAGAACTACTAACCTTTGATACAAGAACCAGGTTCTTGACCTGTTATTTGAAAATATTAATCCTTTTTTATCATCCATGCACTGCATCTACAGCTTCTATACCCATCATGCGTATTTACCTGCAACGGTATTGAAGTGAGTTAGACTTGGCCAGAAAACACTTTAGCTAGTTTTACCTGAAAGTGCTTTTCATAGCCAAATGATGAGGAATCAGGTTCTCAATTGGGCTTTAAAAGCCCTAGCTTCACCCTGTTTCTTTCAAAATGTTCCCTACTTAATGCTTTGGTGAAGATATCTGCAATTTGGTCTTCTGTGCTGTAGAACTTCAAACAGATCAATAGGGGTGTTCATGGTTTTGTTTGAATTGGTTTTTCGCTAAAAAGAAACCAAACCAAGTAAGTCAGTTTTTCAATTATTAGAACCAAACCAAAACAATTAAGTCGATTTTTTCTCGATTCGGTTTATGTCGGTTTTACGATTTTTCTGGTTATTTGTCGGTTTTTTCTTAAATATAAGACATACACTACCAAACACATATTTCGGCGAACACATTTTTAACGTAACACTATCAAATCAATTGCCCTTTGAGAAATCTATTATTTTCCAAGATATATTGATGATAATTGAATCAAATAGTGATGAATAATTTAAGAACTCAATTAAAAATATATTATTTTTAACATGAATAGATTCTTACACTTAACAAAAGAAAACTACCAATCAAACTAGAATGTAAAGGTAAAGAACTGTACTAAAAGTGCGAATGATTAACATATACTATAAAAATTTTGAAACTTTGTATAAAAGTATACATATATATAGGTGTAATAATGAATTTAAAATAGCTACTCCTATATTCAGTTTGGTTCATTTTTTTATTAAAACCAAAACCAAACCAAATTTGATCGGTTTTTAAATTTCAAAACCAAAACCAAACCAAACCAAAAAGTAACGGGTTTTTTGTCGGTTTGGTTTGGTGTTTGGTTTGGTTCGGTTTTTTAGATTTTTATGAACACCCCTACAGATCAACCCTTTCTCCATATTGTCCCTCAGAAAGTGATGTCTCACATCAATATGCTTGGTCCTTTTGTGTTGAACTGGATTCTTGGACATGTTGAGTGCACTGGTGTTATCACATAGAAGGGTCACACTCTCAGTAAGTACCCCAAAATCCTTCAGTTGCTGCTTAATCCATAGAAGTTGAGCACAGTAGGATGTTGTAGCTACATATTCAGCTTCAGCCATTGAAAGAGCCACTAAGTTTTGCTTCCGTGTGCCCCAAAAGATGAGAAACGAACCTAGGAAGTGAGCCATTCCAGACGTGCTTTTCCTGTCCACAAGATAACCTGCATAGTCTGCATCAGCATATCCAATGAGATTAAAACTGTCACCTAAGGGATAATAAAAGACCAGGTCCTGCGTTCCTTTAAGGTATCTCAGAGTTCTTTTGGCAGCCTTCAAATGAGATTCCTTGGGATTTGATTGAAACCTTGCACATAGCCCCACACTGAAGACAATATTAGGTATGTTGGCAGTGAGATAGAGAAGGGATCCAATAATGCCTCTATACATAGTTTGATTCACAGGGGATCCAGTTTCATCCATGTCCAATCGAGTGGCTATAGCAATGGGAGTGTCTACCACCTTTGATGCTTCCATGTCAAACCTCTTCAAGAGCTCCCTGATGTATTTCTGCTAACAAATGAATGTACCATTTGAGGACTGCTTTACTTGAAGACCCAATAAGAAGTTCAGCTCCCCCATCATGCTCATTTCAAACTCACTTCCCATGAGTTTTGCAAATTCTTCACACAGAGAATCAGTTGTTGCCCCAAAATGATATCATCAACATAGACCTGAACAATGAGCAGGTTCCTTCCCCGTTTCTTTAGGAACAAGGTATAGTCAATTTTTCCTCTTTTAAAACCATTTTCTAAGAGGAACTTTGACAGCCTTTCATACCAAGCTCGAGGAGCATGCTTCAATTCATACAATGCTTTGTCCAATTTAAACAAATATTCAGGGTGTTCATGACATTCAAACCCTAGAGGTTGCTTCATATATACTCCTTCCTTAAGAAGCCCATTCAGAAATGCACTTTTGACATCTATTTGGAACAAGGTGAATTCCATATGAGATGCAAAAGCGATTAGGATTCTAATAGCTTCCATGTGAGCGACCGTAGCAATGTTTCATCATAATCAATCCCTTCATCCTGATTGTAGCCTTGAACCACTAGCATGGCCTTGTTCCTTGTGGTGTTTCCATGTTCATCAAGCTTGTTCCTGAATACCTACCTGGTTCCTATAATGGTTCGATATGAGGGTCTAGGTACAAGGTGCCAAACATTTTTCTTTTCAAACTGATGCAACTCATCTTGCATGGTTGTAATCCAATCTGCATCTTTCAGGGCTTCCTTGATATTTTTGGGTTCTATTTGGGAGAGAAAAGCTGATAAGGCAAGTGAATTTCTTGCTTTTGACATGATTTGTACTCCGGAGTCTAGAGGGGTAATTATGATGTCAAGAGGATGAGAGCTTTTGTGTTTCCAGTTAGACAACTAAGGTTCACTTGTAGAGGATGTGGGTACATTTAACTGGTTTTCTTGTGTTCTTCTCTCAGGTACTAGCGGAGTACCCTGAACTGCATCAACCACTCTTTCTTTAGCTTCAGTAGTTGTAATTGAAGTACATGGTTCCATTAAAGAAGAGGAAGTATTGTATTCACTCGGCTCTTTTACTTGGCTCATCATATTTGTCTTTTCATTTGTCATGTCAATGACTTCACCAGGGACTAGTAAGGGTTCTCCATCTTGATCCTCTTCAGCACTCTTCTCACATGATGGATAAGACTCATCAAAAATGACATGAACACTTTCCTCAACACATTGAGTCCATTTGTTGTATATCTTGTATGCTTTTCTTTGAGAAGAGTAGCCCAGAAATATTCCTTCATCAGTCTTGGCATCAAATTTACCAAGTTGATCCTTTCCATTGTTGAGAACATAGCATTTTGCACCCAAATATTCTTAGGTGTGTCAGCTTGGGTTTCCTTCCATTCAGCAACTCATATGGGGTTTTGTTCAAGAGTGATCTGATCATGCACCTGTTCACCAAGTAGCAGGTAGTGTTGAACGCTTCAGCCTATAAGTTCTTTGCAATTCCACTGTCGATCAACATTGTTCTTGCCATTTCTTCAAGAGTTATGTTCTTTCTTTCCACTACTCCATTTTTCTGGGGTGTTCTAGGAGCTGAGAAGTTGTGAGTGATGCCATTTTCATTGCAGAACTCATCAAATTTAACATTGTCAAATTCTATTCCATGATCTGATCTAATGCATGCGACTCTAGATTCCATCTTCACCCGTATTTTTTCACAAAAGCCACAAACACCTCAAAGGTTTCATCTTTAGTTCTAAGAAACAGAGTCCATATGAATCTGGAGTAGTCATCCACTATCATAAAAATGTATCTTTTTCCTCCCCTGCTTTGCACTCTCACAAGACCACATAGATCCATATGCAGAAGCTCGAGTGGCTTTGAGGTGCTTACATCCTTTTTAAACTTAAAAGAGGAATTTCACATGTTTTCCTCTAGCACAGGCATCACAAACTTTCTGTACCTTGAACTTTGACATGGGCAGATCATGGACCAGGTCCTTCTGAATTAGTTTGTTCAGAAGAGAGAAGCTTGTGTGCCCTAATCTTCTGTGTCAGAGTTCAGCATCATCATCAACAGCTTTCAGACAACTCAGATCACCACTTTGTAAGGACTCGAAATCAACAACATAGATGTTCTTATATCTCTTGGACACAAGTACCACTTAATCAGGTACCAGATTAGTAATGTACATATTTTGAACAAGAATTCTATCATGTTTCCTTTATCACAGATCTGAGAGACACTCAAGAGACTGTATTTAAGACCATTGACATAGTACACATTTTCAATAGAGTGAGTGAGTGATTTCTCGACTTTTCCAACTCCAAGAATGTACCCCTTTTTCCCATTGCCAAAGGATACACTCTCTCCTTGTAGGGCTTTTAGTGAAAAAAAGTTTATGGTATTCCCAATCATGTGCTTTCAATACCCACTATCCATGAACCATTGTTGACCGTTTCCTTTCACTATTCCCTATACAAGGAGATAAAGAGTTAGTTTAGGAACCCAAGCAAGTTTGGGTCCCTTGTAGTAGGCAAGAGGATGAATAAGATCTCTCTTAGTCCATGCAAGTAATATGCGTTTTTTGTGTGTGAAACCAGATCCCTTTTTAGTAGTTACATTTTCAGCAAACACTCTATTTTTCTGAATGGACGGGACCCTGGCTTGGCAATTTTCCTTGAAATGTCCATTGTTTCCACAGTGGGTACACAGCCAGTTTTCGGGTACAGTCACATATTTCTTATGTGGGTTGTAAGGGGTTTTCTCCCTTTGGAACCCTATTCCCTGCCTGTTTCCACCATTATTAGTGTACATGGCAGTGATAGCTTCTGAGGACCAGGTCCACTTTAGGGACTTTTCAAGATCATTTTTTACTCTTTCCAGTTCAGTTTGGAGGTGCTTGTTTTTCTCAGTTTCAACACACCACCTAGTTCTCACAGCTTTCAACTCGTTTTCAAGCCTAATGTGTTCCTCACTAGCTACCTCTTTTCCTTTTCCAGTATTTCCAGGTTTAGACTCAGTTCCTAGCCCCTCCATTGTTTCCGTCAGGTCTGCAACTACTACCAAGAGATCATCTCTTTCTTCCTCAATTTCAGTCATTCTTTTTACTAGGGCCTCCTTTTCTTTACTGAAGTTCTCAATAGTTTCCTTATGGTAAACAACTACCACCACTAAGTCATCTCTTTCATGCTCTAAGTTGGCAATCCTTTTGGTCAAGACATCTTTTTCTTTCTTCAACTCACAAATGGTTTCCTTCAGATCTACTACACACACTACGAGATCATCTCTGGTTTGTTCAGCTTCCCCTTCTAATATCAAGGCATCCTTATCCTCCACAATGTTATGATAGGCATCAATCAATACATTAGCTAAAGACATAAGTTTCTTAGGAGAGTAGGATTTCAGATTTCTCTAAACATCCCTGAAATTTACCTCACTATTGTCATCGTCTTCATCATCATCTGATTGGGCCATCAAGGCAAAAGTTGAATCATATTCATTTTACTCGCTTTCAACTGTCATCATGGAACTATCACCATCATCAGTTTCATCTTCAGACTCACTAGAGGAGTCTCCCCATACTGCAAGAGCTTGTTTCACCACATTGTCAGCAAATCTCTTTCTTTTGAAGTCCTTGTCAGGAACCGGGTTCCTCTTAGCTGCTTTCTCAGGGTTGTACTTGGAGAATTCTTGCTTCATGAGAGGACAGTCTTTGATGAAGTGCCCAGGCTTTCCACACTTATGACAGAGGTTATAGTTTTTTGATTTGCTAGAGCTGCCCCTTTTTAACATTCCTCCATTTTTTCTGACCATCTTCTGAAATCTTTTGGTTAAGTAAGCCATGTCACTGTCCTCTTCACTTGAGTCATTGTTATCAGCTTTGAGTACCAGGTTCTTTTCTTTCTTTGGTTCTTTTCTTTTATTGTCTATCTTCCTCTTCATCTTATAGGTCTTCAGATTTCCAACCAGCTCGTCTATGGTTAGCTTATGTAGGTCCTTTGCTTCAGTAATCGCATTCACCTTGCTTTCCCAAGAACTAGGCAGAATACTGAGGATTTTCCTCACTAGCTTGTTCTTAGGAATGGTTTCACCAAGTGAATGTAACTCATTTATCATGGAAGTGAATCTTGTGTGCATATCTTGAATAGATTCATCGTCCTTCATCTTGAAGCGTTCATACTCGGTAGTGAACATATCGATCTTAGATTGTTTTACTTGGGTGGTTCCCTCATGAGCTGTTTGCAAAGCTTCTCATATCTCCTTAGCAGTGTCACAATCAGAGATTTTATTGTATTCATCAGGTCTTATTCCACATACCAGAATCTTCTTGGCACGAAAATTCTTCTCCACAGCTTTTCTGTCTGCATCGGTGTATTCTTTTTTGGTTTTTGGCATTGAGAATGGAAGTTCTTCAAGTACATTTGTTGCCGTAAGGGCCGTCACATATGACATCCCATAACTCAGAATCCTCACCCATGATAAAATCATGCATTTTTGTCTTCCACCACACATAGTATTGCCCATTGAACCTGGTGGTCTGTATGTGGATTTACCTTCTTCAAAATTTGATGGAGTAGCCATAAGGATCCTTCCTAGGTGTTAGCCTGATAGGAGGAACCCGCTCTTATACCAATTGTTAGTTTATATGAGTCCACCAAATAGTAGAGTACCTGGTCCTCTATGAGTTTTTACTGAGAATGCTAATGAAACAGTAAGTAAATAAGACACGGGATTTTTACGTGGAAAAATCCCAACTCAAGGGGACAAAAATCACGATCTACACTTGTAG
Source organism: Nicotiana sylvestris (assembly GCF_000393655.2). Classification (NCBI taxonomy): domain Eukaryota; kingdom Viridiplantae; phylum Streptophyta; class Magnoliopsida; order Solanales; family Solanaceae; genus Nicotiana; species Nicotiana sylvestris. Next base: position 92,079,725 of record NC_091059.1, on the reverse strand, counting down.
GCTTTTAACTTCACTAACTTGTAAACACCTATTACAAGCCACTTTGTAATGACTCCATTACAAAGATTTCAACTCAACTAACTTGTGATACTCTTACCACAAGCCACTTTATCACTCTCTAGTTACAAAGACTTTAACTTATGACTAACTCTAGTCACAACACAAACTCAGAGAGTTTATGATTTTTACAAGAGGACTCCTAATCAACGCTTCTAGCTAAGCAATTTAGGAGTTACAATAAGAACAATCACAAAGTTACAACTCAACTAAGTACAACAAAATACTAGATTTAGGAACTGGTCTGTAGTAGCGGTTAACTTTGTTCTTCAAGCTCTTGAGAATTAAGTTCACTATTTTGCAGAAGGCTTGAATGAATTCTCAAGTGTTCAAGTGATCTGTTGATATAATCTCCTTATTAATACACCTTGATGACATCACTTGAATGATGTAAGGACTTTAGTTGGTCAAAGGACAAGTGACCACTGGAAATAGTGCAGTGTAGGCAGAAACGGTGCAGGCAGTCACATCGCTTACAATTGGGTCCAATTGACCTCGTACTTCTATGAGGGAACCACAAGGGTATCAAGTCCTTATTTGGTTATCTATCTCCTAAAACTATAACAATTCACATTTAGCTGGAATCCGTTGACTTGCAATGTAGCCCAAATGTGTCAGGTTCCCTATCTGGTCCTTGACAGTAAGTTTGTTAGACCATCAAAACATAAGGCAAAGTTATTGAAAACCCATCACCAGCCTTTGGAAAAACCTCAACAGGTATTTGATTATGTCTACACAAACAAATGACTAATAAGGTTCTGATACGTTGAACCTTCAAAAAACCCAACAGGTACAAAAACACGTGCTAAGGCATAACTAAAATTTCACTAAGTCTTTTAGCCGAAATGAAGGAAAAATTATATAGCCATTTTAGAGGCCGAAACGGCCTAATTTAAAGAGCCTAAGGGCCGATTTTAAAAGATCCTAAGGGCCGATATATAAGAGCCTGAGGGCCAGCTTAAAAGAGCCTAAGGGCCAATTTTAAAATAGCCTAAGGGCCGATATATAGGAGCTTAAAGACCGAAAGCTTATAAGACCAAAAGCTTATAAGAGTCCGAGACTTCATTCTCACTCGACTCGGACCCAAAAGACCCATTGTTCTGAGCTCGCATCAAATTGATTTAAAGCTTAGCTCGAGGACCATCTAAAACCTTAAGGGATGCTATCTTGAGCAATAAAAACCTAAGGGTTTATTATGAGTCTGAACCGATATTCGATCTAAGTATTTGAATCATCGAAATTTTCCACAAACGGGGACAAAATAAAATTCAACACAAATCGAGGATATAGAAAAAGACACTTTATATTCATAAGGGAAATTTACAAAATATATTTACAATGCCCACAAGGGGCCAATGCAAAAAAAAGAAAACCTAATCTATTTTCGGTGTCACACCACCAGGAGTGTCGTCTTCAGAAGCTACATCTTCAGCGGCTCTATCTTCAGGAGTCTCCTCTCCTTCGGGAGTATCTTCTTCACCTTCCTCGTCCCCGGAGCCACTCGCCACATCCTCGTCATCGGAGGAGATAAGAAACCTAGCATTGATTTCCCGCGCCTTTGCCTCGGCTATCTCCCCGCCGAGGTTGAACCCTCGGGCATGGATTTATTTGAGAGCCTCCCTCCAGGCTTGACACTTAGCCAATTCATTGCTCCATTTTCCCCGGTCGGAGGCCTCCCTCAACTCAGCTTGAATGGCAATGGCTTCCCTCAAGTATATGGAAATGGATTTGTCAGCCGCAGCCTTCGTATTCTCAGCTTTGGCCTTAGCCTGTACAGCTTCATCCTTAGCCTGTGCAGCTTCGGCCAAGGTTTTAGCTAGCTTGGACTCAAACTCCTTGATTTTCCTGGCTTGCGCTACACCTTTCGCTTCAATTCCTTGGAGCTGAGCATCAACTGAGGCTAGTTGGGCCGTAACAGCCTCCTTATCGGCAGCAAGTTGATCCATGGTTTCTTCCACTAATGACAATCAGCTCGAACTTGATCTACCTCGCCCCAGAGCTGCCCAATCATATCTAGCTTTTGCTGCAACTGAGATATTGAAGTGTTAGCCTCCGAAGTAGGACCAAGAAAGTCGTACTCTGTTAAAATCATAGTTACCTGCTCATCTATCTTGGACTCGTTTTTTTGAGCTTTGGCCAATGCGGTTCGGAGATCCTTAAGTTCCTCTTCCTTCTGGCTACATTGGAGCCTCAGGGCCTTCTCTTCGCCCGAAACTTTCTTGAGCTCGGCCTCACATTGGCTCAGCTCAGCTCCAAACTTTACGATGGCCTGTAAGTGAAATGGAGACACCTCAGTCAAAAGAAAAGAAAGGAAGAAAAAATTACAATAAAAAAGGCAAGTCCTTACCCCGGAAAAGAGATGTTGAGCCTCTTCAAAAATGGTGGATATATCATTAAGGTCATTGGCATCCTCAATCCCAGCATAGCAACCCTGAAAGGGATCGTCCTCGATGACCTTGTTCGGATCGGGCATACGCAGAGCGTTGGCTTCTTCGATTACCCCCTCAAAATAAGTTGGCAATGAAAGGGAGTGACCTGTTGTCGCAGCCCTGAGCTCTTCACTCGGGGCGTTCTCATTAGCATTGGGGGTCTCAGCATTTACCCCCTCCGGTATAGTTGTTGTAGATGGAGGGACAATCTCAACGTCCAAAGACATAGGGGCCTTGCTCGCTTCTTCCTTCGGGGTCTCCTCACCATGGGATGAGGTTTCTAGTTCAGAAGTCTTGGCGGCCTCGATTGGCTTCCTAGTCCGAGTCACCAGCACTGACTCTTCATCATCATTTTCTTCATCATCTGAGGAATCATGGGCCGAATCTGTGCCCATTTGAGCAAATCGTTTTCGCAGCCTTCGAGCGAGGGTTTTCTTGTCTTAAGGGTCTTTAGGCTTCGAAACCCTTTTCCTTTTGTTTTCCTTCTCGGACTTCAAATTTGAAGGCTTGGTTTTTTCCCCGGTCGGAGCTGGCCTCATCTCGGATGCATCACCAAGGCCTGCACAGGTAAGCATGAGTAAATTAACGCCGCCAATGTATGAAAAGTGTTTAAAACTGTTGAAAGGCACTTACCGTGGTTCTTGGCCTCCCACTGGCCCTTTGATAATTCACGCCAATTGCGCTCATCATAGGAATAAGTGGCTGCTAACTTTCGAACCCAATCCTCAAGGTCGAGCACCGCTGGGGGCGCCCAAGTATTGGCTGCCAAAAGAAGGATAAAAGCGTTATAGAATACGGAAGCAAAATATAAATGGATACTGGGAATACGAACTCCACTTACGGTTAAAGTTCCACCTCTCCGGGAATGACATTTTATCCCCGGGAATGACGTCCGAAGTTCTTACTCTAACAAACTGACTCATCCAACCCTGGTCTTTGGGTTCATCAGTACTGTCAAAGAAGGATTTCATTGTTCGGCGTTGCAGCTTGATGAGCCCTCAAAATAACTGGGGCCGATACAATCGAACCAGGTGGATGAGGGTGAATTCCAAACCCTCGGCCTTTTTGGAAAAGTACCGCAACATGATTACAATACGCCAAAAAGAGAGGTGAATCTGGCCAAGGGTGACTTTCGTACGTTTTGCAGAAGTCGATCACCACCGGATCGAGGGACCCAGTGTGAAGAGGTAAGTGTAAACACTCAAAACCTCTCCACGTGGGTAGTAATGCTTTCATCGAGGCTCGGAATCTGAACCTCAACCTCATCTCCCCAGCCACAGTCCTTCTTTACATCCTTGATAAGCTTCTTCGTTATCAAGCTAATATATCGGGAGACGTGCTCACATCGGCTTGGGACGTCGGGAGGATTCTCAATGCTAAAGTCCTTCTTAATAATGCAAGGACCGGGGTGATTTCCTCAAGCATTGGCTGCACCACCGGTTTGGCCAGCTGGGAGGCAGAAGAAGACGATGCTTTATCCTTTTTAGGGACAGTTTTGGAAGTTTTGGCCATGGTTGCAAGCTAAAGAATACGGGTTACACAGGGACGCAATGTTTCTTGCAAAAGCTTGGCGTTTTCCGGCGCTTGAAGAGGCGGTAGAAACGGGTAAGTAGAGAAAGAGATGAAGATGGAAAAAATGTAGAGAAGGAGTAAAGTTCTTTACTCAGGGGAATCGGCTCATATTTATAGAAGGGCAACGGCGGTTCGGCGGCGCTAGTGGCCAACCAATACTGACGTGTATTCAATGTTTTAGGGAAATGAACCGACGGGACGTTTCGGTCACTACGAACGTCTGTATCATGGAAATGATATCATCACTAAGGACTTCGGGAATTCAAATCATTTCATATCATTTCATTCTAAGAAACGCGGGGACTATCTGTATATGGTCGAAATCAGAGAGCTCGATTTCGAAGACTTGATCATACCCCGAGCTCGAGTTCGGGAAGCTTGAAGTAAGAATCAAGCCTGGACGGGATGTGTGCACCCCGAGAAACAAATCAGAGACCCGTCATGATCTGCCTCGAGGGTAGTACAATTTCGATGACACTCAAGAAAGAGCGGGAATTTCTCAAGGACACGTAGATCAGGGCATAAATTATGGGATAAGATTTGTACGAAATAGTACAAGTCCGTACTAGGTTGTTATACAGTTGTGCCAATAGAATTCCTTACCATAATTAGAAATGTACCATATTAGGGTTTTCCCCTCCTATATAAAGGGGACCCCAATCATTTGTAAAGATCATCTCATTCACTGCAATAGAATACTCTACTCTGCTTTTCTCGTTTACCATGTTCCACAATTGTTCTTGAGCTTTATTGTTTTTACTTTATTGTTTATACTTTATTGCTCTTAACTCACCTCGGAGCCCCTGAGATAATCGAGCTCGAGGTCCTTATTGCTCTAACAACACTGGTTTGGTTCATCAACTTTTCTTACTTAAACCTAATATTACTTGTATATTCACTAGTATTGGAATAAATCATATATCTTTAAAACCACAAATCATATTTAATTGTTACTTATATTTTTCGAGGTAAACACCTATAACGGATAACTCTCATAGAAAATTTAATATGGTAATTTGAGAAATAAAGTAGTAACCATGTACTTTTTACTAGAGCAAACCGTCATTTGTAGATGAACGAATATTAGTTTAGGTCGAGTTTTCTTGGTGTGGTGATACCATATTGGCATTTGCATAAGTGCATTGCCTCAAAAATAATTGCTGTATTATAGTCCATCATTTTTTAATCAAATTAGCTAACATACACAGGCTGGCTAAGCACAAAGTTGAACGAGAGACATGGTCAGTTAATTCCACCGCATTTACTATGTCACACAGAGTCAGAGATAACTCTCTAACTGCCCTTATGCATATGGACGTGAAAGGTTGACTCACGTTCTGTTGAAATTCATGGCCACACTGCAAGAGGAGGTATTGTTCAACTTTGGTAGAGCTGTTTAGAGGATAGAAGTAACCTTTAATTTTAAGTGACGGTGATAAACCATATATGGAGAGTGAAATTGGATAAATAATTTTATCTGCTTTCATCTTTCAATAGGTATATATATAAAGATAAATCCAAAATCTAGAATTAGTCGATTCAAAACTAATGAGTTGTATTACATGTATACTTTTTGATTATTTTTACATACGTATACAAGTTCGAGCGAAACGCAATCTGCTCTGGATGCGCTTCTCACTAAATTGGGCGTAATTCGAAAATAGTCAGATTTACAAGCGGTAGTTAAAAAATAGCCCAATTTCAAAAGTAATCGAAATTTAGTCATTTTTCATGTAAAGATAAATCTGAACGAAAATACTATTCAAAATCCGGAAAAAATACTCTAGCATAATATACTGGAGTTCCAGTATAATATACTATCCAGCATAATATACTGGAGTTTGGAGCACTGGTGCTGCAGTCTCCAGTATATTATACTGGACCCGGCAAAGTATACTGGTCCAGCATAATATGCAGGAAGTTCATACACAGGTGCACCGAACTCCAGTATATTATGCTGGATCGGTCTCTGTTGCAGCAAAATAGTGGCTATTTTTCATTGACTTGGTAAACACTGGCTATTTTTGAATGACCAGTCCGAAAACTAGCTAGACCGTGCTATTTTTACCACTAAATTAGCATATAAATCTGAGTAGGCACGTTGTTCTTTTGTAGTTTTGGAACTTAGGGTGTGTTTGGTATGAAGGAAAACATTTTCCGAAAAATGTTTTCCAATTTTTCCATGTTTGATTGGCTTAAATGTTCTAGAAAATATTTTCCTTATGAACTCATTTTCCTCCAATTGGAGGAAAATGTTTTCCTTATCAAGAGAAGGGAAAATATTTTCAAAACTCCTTCTCAAACTTCCCCATCCTCACCAACCCACATCACCCCATTTCTTCAAAAAAGGTTTTTTTTTTCAAATTTCAGTTTTTCCGTTACCACCCACCCTACTACCCCTCCACTCCACCCCACTCCCCCACCCCACCCCCTCCCCCGAAAATTTATTTTTTTACCTTAATCTTTTTGACCACCACCCATCCCAACCTCCCCTCCCCAACCTCCCCCACCAACACAAAATTTTAACTTTTTTTACTTTTTTTTTTGTAATTTAAATTTCTATTTTTTCCGTTTTACAGCCCCCCACCTCCCGGGAAAAAAATATTTTTTAAATGTATTTTTCAGTTTAAATTTTTTTATTTATCGGTTTAAAGGTTCAAAATTTTACAAGTTTCAAAATTATGAGTTCGGAGGTTTGTGTGTTTGGAAGTTTACGGGTTTAAAAATTATAAAGTTTACGGGTTCGAAACTCTGCGATTTCGAAAGTTTATGAAATTTGTGGGTTCAGAAGGTTATTGGTTTGAAAGTTTATGGCTTCATATTTATTATATCTAAATTATTTATGAATACTCTTGAGAAGTCATTTTCCTTAATTTGCGTACCAAATACTAAAAAATGAACAAGATTACTACTTGTTTTCCAAGAAAACATTTTCTTAGAAAACATTTTCCATGGAAAACATTTTCCGTTATACCAAACACACCCTTAATCTACATATAAATCATACGAGGAAATCCTAAAGCTAGAGATTTTGGGTTTGCTTGATGAGCTTGTTCTTTAGTAAAAATTGTGTGGGGTAGCCACTTTTCTAAGTGGTATTTATTTTTTATCCAGCATTTTTAATGCTTAGCAATAGTAGCCACTAGTCTATTAAAATTAATATGAAAAGAAAGTGTTACCCTTTCTATGTTTTTATGATCGGCGGGATTTTCCTTTCTTTTGGGCTTGTTATCGACTTCATTGTCATGGCTGTGATTCGCGTAAGACAAATTTGGCCTCCAAATGAGATTCCTCCGAAGAAAACGTTGCTACTGTTTTACTTTCTCAAGAAGCTATTATGCTTCTGCCATTTCTCTTGTGGCATAATCGGTGTGCTGATTATTTTTCTTTCTAGTGAGTTTAATGTAATAGGGTTTATTTGCTCTTAGCTCCTTGAATTTATTTTTAGATCTAAAAGTTGTGAAAATAAGAAAAAAAGTGATGAGTAAACAGGAAATGCAATTCCTTCCCAGAAGTTAAGGACTTGTAGTCCTGAAATCCTAAAGTTAAATTCAAAAGTAGTCCTGAACTTAGAGTTTCAAGTTCAAAAGTTAAGGAAATGTAGTCTTGAAGTCCTAAAGTTAAGTTCAATAGTTAAGGACACAAGTTCAAAAGTTAAGGAGAGGTAGTCCTTAACTTACAGTTACAAGTTCTAAAGTTAAGGACATGCAATCCTTAACTTATAGTTACAAGTTCAAAAGTTAAGGACAGACAGTCATTAACATACAGTTACAAGTTCACAAGTTAAGGACAATAGGTCCTTAACTTTGATTTCCAAGTTCAAAAATTAAGGATAGACAGTCCTTAACTTACAGTTACACGTTCAAAAGTTAAGGACAAACAGTCCTTAACTTACAGTTACAAGTTCAAAAGTTAAGGACAATAGGTCCTTAACTTTGACTTACAAGTTCAAAAGTTAAGGACGCTTGGCCTTGAAGTTTGAGTTCCAAGTTCAAAAGTTAAGGACATGTAGCCTTGAAGTTCTGAACTTAGAGTTCCAAGTTCAAAAGTTAAGGACATGTAGTCATGAAGTCCTGAACTTAGAGTTACAGGTTCAAAAGTTAAGGACATGTAGTCCTGAAGTCCTGAACTTAGAGTTCCATGTTCAAAAGTTAAGGGCATGTAATCCTGAAGTCCTGAAATTAAGTACAAAAGTTAAGGATATGAGCAGAAGGGTATTTTCGTCCGGGCAATTAAAGTTTATTAAAGCAGTGGCTAAAGACTAAAGACATTTTAAACGGTCGCTTAAAAATAAATATATGTGTTATTAGTGGTCAACCGTACACTTCCCTGTTCTTTGTGAGGCCCGATATGGACAACACTTTCTTCCCTTGGGCTCCACGTTTTTTTGGTCTTTTGATTTTAAAGGTCTCTTGTATTACTCCATTAGTACAGAAAATGGCAGAAATAAGGCACCACAAGGGTTGGTCTTTAATTTTTGGCCTTTAGGGCATGTCTCCTGATCAAGGATAAATTTTCAAGGTCAAAAGTTAAAAATTTTGTCTATGGAAAAAAACTTGATAAACTTGTAATTTTACTTATTCGCCACGTGACATGCACCAAAGGTCAAAAGTTTAATATCAACTCCTTTCAAGGTCATTGTGAACTTCAACCCTACTAGTAACTAACAGTCGGCCTTGCATGTGTGAACCAATTGAGTCCCTAGTTTTTTTTCTTAAAAAGTAATAATTTTATTGGTTGAATGGACTCTTCTATATATTACTATTATTTATAAATGGGATTTGGGTGTACGAACAGGGGCAATTTAGTAAATATTAGTATTTGTCATGGTCATTTTGGAACTTTACTCTTCAACTACAGTCCTTATTATTTCCTTACACGTGCTAGCTTTTTTATTTTAGTGAGACAACTATTTTCCATTTTCACTTCTATTTTGATATCATCCCTGTTTCTTGGTTCTTTAATCTGAAAGTGCGTTTTTGCTCTGTAAATTTCTCAGGTAGGCCACACCGTTTGCAAATAATTAGATTTGCACTCAATAGTCGCTTGTACTGTGCTTTACTCCGGATTTATTTCAGCTTCTCTTCATTCTTACTTCATCCCTCTCACTTTTATCTTTTTGTTTGATTTCTAGATTTTTCATTTGCTCTTTCTTTTCATCTCTTCGGCTCTTCTATGCCTGTGATTTGCGGTGAGTTTTTTCATGTTTCTTTCTTTGTTTTCTTTTTGCACTAATTCCTTTGCGATGGAATTTTGGTAAATATTTTTTAGTTAGTTTTCCTCTTATGTGGAAAATTTTTGGTTTATGTTTTATGTGCATGCCACTATTTTTACCTCTTTTCACATAGATGTTTAGGAATGAAATGCTTGGGGTGCATGATCTATGTTTCTGCATATGTGAAAATCGATGCCTAGGTGCAAGCTTATGTATAATTAATGAATACGGAATCTGATTTTTCGGTAAGCAAACCTAATTCCCTTTGTACACTGATGCATCCATGATGTTTGATGGTATGCCTGAAACAATAAATAATTATTTTTTCTTTCTTCTTCTTCATCTAATTACAGTAAACAAATAGTAATGTTAAGTAAGAGAAACATCTATTTACAGTATAATACTTGAATATATTCTCTCGAGTTCTTCAGATAAAAGCATTTTGATGATCCAATTTTATAAATATATCCATAATCTGGTAGTGCTTCAAATATTACTTTACTTTAGATGCATTATGAACTAAATGCATGATTTAACATGTATTGTCCGCTTGGTGAAATATTTTAATTCACAATGGTAATAAAAGTTTCAATTTGTAGGACACCACTCTAGCCTTTTTGAGATGAGATATTTCATGGAGCAGTGGTGATTGGTGTGAGTTGGAGTTAATTAATTAGCATGAACTTAATTAAGAGTCACAGGTATATATGTTTTCTTCTAATTTTTTATGCAGCTACCAGTGTGTTACTCATGGTTGCTATATTTTTGTCATTCACCATCTTTTATTTGGGATTTACTAGGCATAAGATTGATTGGTTAGTTTTTTTTTTTTTGGCTAGATATCTATGTTAATTCCTAATTCACCTGAAATGTCAAAAGTTATGGTTCATGATAGTATCTTCTCATTTGTTCAAGTAACATCAAATTTTCAGCTTAGATGTGCTATTCCTGTCATACTGCTCTCTGATGTGTAATTAGATTGCACATGTGCTTTTTCTACAATCTCTTAGGTATAAGGTTACTTATTTATGGCTTACTCATGAACTTGATTAAATGTTGTAGGACATGAATTGATGTTTTACTAAAAGGGAACATTTTAAAGTCAGTTAAATTATTAGGTGTTTAAAAGTTTGATATGAGTCAATGCATCAAATTTCTAGGGAATTTAAAAAATGAGGTATATGAATACAGAAAAAGAGCAAAATGGCTAAGCTCTTCAATGTTCTGTATTTCTGGGTGATGGATTACTTAGAATAGTGGAGTATGGATTGCTCTGTTAGTTGAGAGCGCCCGCTATTTATGTGTCGCACACAATATGTAAAGAATTAAAGGTATATATTGATGCCTGAGATATTGTTACTAGAATATTGGGTATTGTTGAAGCATATTACTTTATTTGAGTAAAATAATGGCAGGTCTTATTTTTAAAATAATTGCTATCTCTTTGGACAAATAAAATAAGTACGTGATGATGAATGCAACAATTGGATAAGCAAAAAAGAAAAGGAAAACAAAACAAATGCATTCCTAAGGCAAGCACATGCACAAGCACACGTTTACTAATTTGTGCAAATCAAAGCAATCTTCTTGATTTATATTAATGTTCATTAAATGTATTTAGTTATTTTATCTTTTAAATTTGATAAATACTATTTGAACGGATGTCCTCAGTAGTTTAACCGAATCAAGTACAAGTTCAAATATTAGCATATTGAATGCTAACTTTTTTCCATCTCAACTTATCTCTGATTTTATTGCAGACCTGGAATTAAAGCAATTTTTGCATATATAATTACCATTTTTCTTCGTTTAGATGATTTATATTTAGTTAGTCGCTCCCCTGTTATTTATTTTTCAGAAATTACAGACTCATGATTCAAGGATAATAAATGATGATTTCTTGTGGAAAGCTTTTGCTAATTGCTTTTTTTCCCCTTTTTAGTGTCTCATGCACCTTATAAGTAGTAGTGACAATGATGTCTGTGCAAGGTGATGCACCTAATTGCCAGATAAATTTATTTCACTCAATATTTTATATTTAATCAAAGTTGCAGAGAACTTATCTTTTTCATTGCATGCATCCTTTCTGGTTATAATAAGAATATATCCAATATTGGATTACTCTTCTCACTTTGTAACTGGTTGAGATAAACTGTTATTTGGGGATTAACATTGTAGTGCATACGACCAAACCATTTAATGGGAGAATTCACATTGAGATGAGGTAATGTGATAGTAATTTTGAACTTACTGCTGATTTAAAGACTAATACCTGGTTAAAAAAGGTCTTAACGGTCTCTAAAAAATAAGGCCTTGACAAATTTTAAGCGAGCTGGTTGATGATCAGGAAGTTATTATCTATTGATTAGCTTATGTAGTACACCATGAAAGAACCATGGCATGCATTAAGAGTTATATATGACATGAAGCATTAGGCTATTCAAGAAAAGATTTATTACTGGCTCGACCCATGGTTGATATTTGATACACATATGTGATGGTTATTCTGACTCTGTGGCTCCGGCTATGACTGTTTAACTCATGCATAATAACATCACAAAGCTCATGGTCTCAAGGTTATTGTCTTCAATCATATGTTTGAAATTTTTTTGCTAGACATGAATCGAATTATTTAAATAAATATTTGTTTTCTTATTTTAATTTGTCTTTTAGAGTGCTGCTGTATTGGCACTTCTTTTAGAGAGTTCCCATAGTCTTATATTTAATCGAAGGCTTGGATATTTATAGTTTTTATCGTATTTGGGATCAATGATAAAGAAAAAAATTATTTTATGCAGGCTTGAATTAATAAGATCTTGGTGGCACTCCTCTTAGTTTTCGTTATACAACTTTCAGGGAAGACCAATTATATGATTTTCCATGTTAATCAAACACATCATATATTTTTATTATCTCTTTGCTCTTTATCCTCTTCTTGGTTACAATGTGGAATTACAAGAAGCAGTGAAGAGCAACACGATCTAAAGAAACTCCGAAGAGAAGCCTACTACAAAACCACTAATGGAAAAGAAGAGATTCCTGAGTTTTTGTCAATAGAGGAAAAGAAGAGGTTTTAAGCATTTTGATGATCAAGGTGTTCTAAACTGATGTCAATTGGTGCTGACATTCTTACTGTAGCTAATAAAGGAAGAGATTTTTTTTCCACTGAGATCTCAAGCCAACTACTTGAATTGAATATTTTGGTAACTTTGTACGGTCATAATATTACTTGTTAGTTTTAATATTTTTAATTCTTCTTTATAATTTTGTATGTACGAGAGCACAAAGGAATTGAGATTCAAGTGCAACAAAGGAAAATCTGTCGTTGCATTATATAGATAACAAAATCATGTCTGTCACGAATACATTGTTGGACCTGTGCTTAGCACAGGTATATGTAACTAGTCTATAATAGACGAGCTTGTTGAGTTGAGCTCTCATGTTCAGTCTATAATAATTGGTATTAGAGTAGGCTGATCAACGACTCGAGTTTTGGCATGTACCTTTAAAAGATGCATGTTAGTAGTGACCGTGACCATTGGTTGGCTTAGTGGCGAATGCCGAAATTAAGTAGTGTTCAAGATTTATATATATATATATATATGTAAAAGTCAATTTGACCTATATATACCATGTAACTTTTTTGCGAAGGGTGATTAACTAACTGCCCTTCAACATATGTAGCTGCACCAATAGTTAGGTCGTTAGAAGCAGCGACATTGACCTAGGAGCGTTGTAAGCTATGACCAGCTGAGAAAAAGATGGAAAAATGATATCAGATAGCAACTTTTTGAGCTGACATTTACTCTTTTTTTTTTTTTTTTTTTTGTATATATGTGTTAGGGATATAGTAGATATGTCTTAGATCCAATATCATATTTGATGATTTGAATATATTTTTGTGAACGTTTTTTGATATAAAATATATATGGCATTTGATATTCTTTTATCAACTATTAATTGCTTGATTAATTTGATAAGTTCCTTGATTAAATTTTGAGACTTGATATTGTGATGGAGATCATGATAATGAGAGTAAAGTTTCTTATAATTATTTGTTCTTGATCGTAAGATTATTAATTTGGACATTCGTAATCCGGTTAGATCAATATTTATGTGATCGTCTTTACGAGATAAAGATTGGTTGATCTCATTAACTAAATTACATAGATAGATGATGCATATAGAGATATGATCATTGAACCGACTCATTGGATAATTCCTAATGGTTAGAATTACCATAAACTGTCAATAGGGTATTCTCTTGAAGAATGTGATGTAAAAGTTTCCTTTGATCTGAGATCGTCATAGTAATTGACAAGTTATTTATTGTGCTTTGATACCAGACACCTATAGCCCTAGGGCGATAGTTGAAAGGATATTGGGTACGATTAAATGCTTGTAGAATTAGTGATTGATCAAGATGGAATCTGTCAACTCTTGGTAAAGAGTTTAAGCTCCATGTTGTCATGAATTATAAACGATCAAACTAAGACCTTGGCCAAGCAATTGAATGAAAGAAGAAATGAGTTTCTTAGGTCATTCAATGGTCGATTATATTTGACATGAACACATAGTGGTCGCCTATTAAGATTTGATAGTTGAATCATATCCTAGGGTGATCCAGAGCTACAAGGACAAAAGGAATTACTACATTATTCTTCTACTGGTTCATGAAAGTAAATTGTATACTTCATGTTATCCGATCGTTAAGGAGTGTTGCTAGACGCCACCCTTGATTAGTATATTGATGTGGTCAATTTACTACCGGCTTAGTATTGAACCTATGGGGTCGCATACTAACGAGTGTTCTGATCTTTGCTAAAGGATTAATTACTTTAGTATTTGATAATTAAATTAAAGAATTTAATTAGTCAAATAAATTTAAATTATTAGTCCAAATAAAATATTATTATATTCTTTGCTAGCACACATGATATAATTAATATTGTGAACAAATTAAAATTTTCTATTTGGAATAGAAAATTAAACTATAGCTCTTGGATGAAATATATATATGTGATATATATAGTCGGTACTCATAAATAATATGAAGTATTAATAAAAGAGTTATAAGTTTAATCCAACTTTGAATTGGATCAACTGAAAAGTCCACCTCTGCCACCACAATCCCATTTAAAATGGGATTCATGTCTCTTTATATGAAAGTATTGCACTCCATATGGCATTGGACTTACACGTGAAGTCACTGACTTAATTAACCTATTCCTACCCTATTTGAAAAAGGTTAGTAATTAAGGTATATGTCAGTATATATATACATGAAAGCTTCACGTATAAGGGTAAGAGAAAAAACGAAAGAAAAGGCCACAAAATAAGAGATACGTTGCTGACAAGAAAATTGTCTTCCTGTCTTGCTACTACTACGCCGAAAGTTTTGAGATAATTCTCAGCATAGTATTTTTTATCAATTTGTTTGCGGGTTTCATTGATCAAAGGGTTGATAGCAAGTATCAGTCTCGGTGTGGATACGCATAGAGTCTTCGCACTATCGAAGAATTTTGAAACGAGACTCTCTTCACCAGGTACGTCTCAGATCCGATCTTTGACATGTAAATAAATTTTAAACACGAAAATATCTGCCTAGGATTGTTATTGTCTTCCGCTGCGTGTTACGAACACCTATATGTAATCCTACAATGGTAACAGAGTCGTGGTTTATTGTGTCTAAAATTTATTTACGAAATATTTTAAGATTATATTTAAAAAGTTCAAACCATAATACATGTGTATTGTGCAATAGTCAAATTGTTTGAAAACATATGGATTGATATAATTTTATTGTGAATAAAATATATGTACATATAAGTTAAACTATTGAGATAGTTCGTAACTTGAATTTAAAATTTATGTATTAGATACGACGGTAATTGTCACCCCCGAACCTGGGCCTGGAAGTAACACGACACTCGGTGCCTGACTATATGTAACCGAGCAAACCAACTGGCTGGCTGAATCAACATGTGGTATCATAACATACTGAATGTGGAAGATAAATACACATGCTGATATACTGAAAGTCTGGATGATATAAATCAAAGTGCGGAAATACTAATACAATTCTGAAACATATTTGTAGCCAAAATATCTTACTATGAAAAGCCTGTGACTCTGTCTAACTGTTACTCTAGTCTATGAAGCCTCTATTGAAGTACTGAAAATACTGACTATCTGTAAATACTGAAAGGCTGTAAAGTAATGATAATGCCCCGAAAGAACTGGGGATCACCGAATAGCTGGTACGAGAATCCTAGCGCTCTGCGTCGTCGACCTGTAAATCATTACCTGCATTGTGAGATGCAGGCCCCGGGCAAAAAGGGACGTCAGTACATTTGAATTGTACTGGTATGTAAGGCAACTGAAAGAAAGAATTGTAAATGCTGAAACTGAAACTAAGCTGATATTTGAGAATTGATAATTCATAACTGAAATGATAACTATTGAAACTAAAACTGAAATGATAACTGATTAATGAAATGTTAACTAATAAATGATAACTGGACTGATAACTGGTAACTGAACTGATAACTGATAACTGATAACTGATATGATAACTGATAACTGAACGGTAACTAATAATTGAACTGAAAGGAAGAAAGGATATGAATACTCCCTCTTCTGAATGATGAACAACCTGTTTATCTGAATATTAAACTGCGGCCTCAGGCCCAATATATATATGTGCACAAACTGCGGCCTTGGGGCCAAGTATACGTATACATAACTGCGACCTCAGGTCCAAAATGCATAAAGCATAAACTACAGCCTCAAGCCCAAAGATGCAAAAAACATAAACTGCGGCCTCAGGCCCAAATACAAGTGTTCAACATTCAGGGATTTAAAATCAGGGACTGAGAATTATACTGCAATATATAATAGTGAAATATTGAATCACATTGAGTTACATAATACTGGAATACTGGATCACACTGAGTTACATAATACTAGAATACTGAATAGGACTAGACTGAGACATGTATTCTTGAACTGATTATGAACACTGAAACTTCAACTATTTATGGCATACTGAGTAATCTATACTAAGACTCGGGGGCATCAAGCACAAGTCTATATTGAATACGCACTGAGCTCACAACGTTCATAATGAAAGTCATGAACGAGTTATGAAGCTAGAGAATAGAAGCTCTACAACTATTCAAGGAACTAGGCTTAACTATATTTTTGAGGCAATTGAGACGTCGTAAAAGAAACGTAGTGTAGGGAGAATCATTAATATTCCCAAACATAGAGTGTTGGCCTCACATACCTTAACTTCCTGCTCTTGAGCATAATACAACATTCGCCAACCCCTTCAACTTCAATCTATATCAATACAAGTCAAAGGGATTCCATATTAGCAATAATACTCATGTTTTGGTTACTTAGGCATTTTCTCAAACACTTGGTGGCATAAAGTTTCATAGTCCTTATTAATAGTGTTTCTACACCCAATAACCCATTCTCTTGATCCTAAATAAATTCTAAAGTCTTAAATGGTTATAATCAACATTATTCTTTATCACCCATAAGGTAAACAACACCCTTAACTAATAATCAACAATCAACAAGCCAAATCTATAATTGTTCATGCTTTTCTATCAAACCCATCAACTCATATCTCATGAACTTGAGTCAATAATCATTAATCTAATGCTAGAATCAATTAGAGGGTGAAGACATTACCTTTTTAACGTTCAATCTTCTTGAATTCGAGTTCTAGGGTTTCTTCTCTCAACAATGATGCCCCAAACGAATATCTAATGATATGGAGGGTTTACCCATGTTAATAAGATGTTGGGATATTGAAATTAACTTAGAATCACCATTAGAACTTACCTTGGGTGGTGGAAGGAGTTAGGTTTTTGAGAGTTCTCCTTTCTAGAGCAAGTTTTTATGTTTTGGGGCTGTGGGGGATGAAATATAGCTTTAAAATGACCCCCCCCCACTAGCGCTCCCACGTATCTGGAGGCCTAACTGCGCTACTGACCGCGCTAAACGGCAGTAACACTGCCTCAAAATTAGCGCGGTCGCGCTACCGGCGCACATATCGCATACTGTTCTGTAAAATGCATATAACCTTTTGCACAGAGATCTGTTCGGGATCCATAATATATTGTTGGAAAGCTATTACAAAGGCCTACAACTTTCATGCTTTGAGTTTTCCCAAATACCTTACTCATTTTCACTAAAACCTGCTGGAATGCAAACCTTCTTCAAACTTAGTCGATTTTGTCAAATCTTATGCACCTCACTTTCCATCTTGATTTTGAAATAATTATTTTCACCCATAATCATCTTGATTGTACTTTACATGCCCAAAATATAACCTTACTTCTCCTTTAACTCATTCATTCCTGAGCCAAATTTACGGGGTATTACATTATCTCCCCCTTAGGATCATTCGTCCTCGAATGATTGTCCTGACTGTAACTTCTGCTAACTCCGAATCTTAAACGGGTCTAGTGGAAACATGAACTTTCATTAACACTTGTATACTAAACTGAATGAATACCTGATTTCTGAACTGTTGCAATACTGAACTGAATGACTACTGCATTGACTGAATATTAGTCTGCCATGGATACGTGAATACTGAACTAACATGGATATATGAATATTGAACTGGCACAAATATTTGAGTAATCTAACTACTAAGCTGGCATGAATGTCTAAGTATTGGACTAACATGAGTAGATGAGTATTGAGCTGACATGAGTATCTGAGTACTGAACTGACATGAATATATAAGTACTGAACTGACATGAGTATCTGAGTACTGAACTGACATGAGTATCTGAGTACTGGAAACTTGAATGTTATAACATGACACGTGAAATACTGGTTGTACCACCACTAATTATGGTGGCAACTCCAACTCATAAGCTAATTGACCGATCCTTTGCAAGAATCTATATGGCCCAATATAACAGCGACTATGCTTCCCCTTCTTCCCAAATCTCATAATGCTTTTCATAAATGAAACTTTCAGAAACACCCAATCATCAACTTGAAACTCTAGGTCTCTATGTCGCACGCTCGAATAGGAATTTTGGCGGCTCTGAGTTTTCTTCAAATGCTCTTGAATCAACTTAACTTTCTTCATTGCCCGATAGACTAAATTTGGTCCCAACAATACCTCTTCACCAACTTTGAACTAACCAATTGGCTATCTACACCTTCACCCATACAGAGTCTCTCACAATGCTATCTTGATACAAGAATGGTAGGTGTTATTAATAGCAAGGTCAATGAGAGGTATGTGATTATCCCAGTTACTTTAACATCAAGGACATATCCTCAATTGTTTGAATAATGCGCTCTGCCTGGCCATCTTTCTGAGGATGAAAAACTTGTGCCTAATCCTTTCTGAAAGGACTTCTAAAAGTTCATTTTAAACTGAGCACCACAATCCGAAATGACGGACAACGGAGTCCCATACATCAGACGATTTCCTGAATGTACAACTTAGTATAATCTTCTACTGAATCTGTAGTTTTTACTGCAAAGAAGCGTGCTAACTTGGTAAGTCGATTTACGATCATCCAATCAAATCATGCTTTTAAAATGAGCAAGATAATCCCATTATAAATTCCCATATTTATCATATCCACTCAAAAGTATATGTATCCTGGGATGAAAATACTAGACTTTCTACTGCTCGACTTTCACTTGCTAGCAATTCGGACAATTGGCCACAAAGTCTGCGACGTTCTTTTTCATGTCGTTCAACCAATAAATCTTCTTGGTCATGATGCATATTTGGGGAACCTGGATGGAAAGAATACTTGGGATTATGGTCTTCTAACATGATTTTCCCTCTTTAAGTCCATCTATGTGTGGAACACACAATCTGTCTTGGTACCTCAAAGTACCATCATCTCCCCCTTATTCAAAAGCCATCGTTTTATACTTGTGAATCTACTCTTTCAACTGCAACACGTAGGGATCATCAAACCGTTTCTTCTTTAATTCGGCTACTAAGGAAGAACAAATTTTGTTCTGGACAATAATTCCACCATCTTCAGAATCTGAAAGCCAAACTCTTTGCTTGGCTAAGCGGTGAACTTATTTCACCATAGTTCTCTTGTCTGTCTCAATCATGAGCTACACTTCCCATACTTGATTATCATTCTAAGCACTTCCTGAAAACACTTATAGCATTGTTGCGATCTAAGTCTTTGACTTGTACTCCACAATTAGAGTCTCGTGCAATGGCACTACCCTCATAACACATAAATAGGCATGATTTTATAGCTTTTCTTTGATCACTTTATCATCAATAACTAAGCTCGGTGATCATTCTACTCACTTTGTGTTTCTTACACATGTTATACATAATCCCTGTGGTAATTATACAATTTTCCCTCATTACCGAACTAATTTTCTTTTTCATATCCCATGCTGACTATTTGAGTTTCAAATCACTAACTGGACTTACAAAAAAATTTCACATCACCCCTTAGACCAAAGGTCTTATACTTGCGGATCCTTCCCTTTTTTCGGGATTCTAACAACTTTCTTTATCTTCTGCAACTCTTTGCACTTTACCTTAATGACGACTCATCTCCCAACTTACCTCTGAGAAATCTTTCTTACTAGGAAAAACTAAATTATTTACATAAACGGAAAGCTTATGTCTTCATAACTATCCTACATAATCGTAATGATTTAACTCTTGCCACACTGTCAATCCTGGAGAAATCACATTTCGATAATTCCTAAAGGCTATTCTTCTATAGTTTTCTCTCTCACTGCTAGCTGATTTTTTTCCACTGCCATTGTACTTCGGGTTTAACTTAAACTCTTTGGGCTCTGACACATGCGTTCGGTATTTTCAAACCGACATCCACTCACTAGAGATAACCTGGCTAAGTGGATCAAATCTCACCTCTACTAGCTCAACTGGAATTGCTAATTCACTGTATCTACTCAAAACTTACTTAATATCCTTTTACTAACCACCTGCTAGCATCATATTTTCTTCTCCTACTTTGAATAACTAAAATGAAGCATAAGGTTACTCCTAACTTCCCTCATCATCTGACTATATTCTTTTTCCACACACTATCATTTTTTTTGAACTATGTACATGGATCACACTTAGGGAAATTCATCTGCCTTAAACAAAATTAGAATATCTAACCTCAAACTTTCTATATAATACAAAATCATATCATATTATAAACATCTGCGGTAATCACTTAGTTACATAACCTAAGGGGGAACTGCCATATCTTTTATCTTATGTCAATAGCTGCTTCTTATAGTAGCTTACTAGCGTGGTACTTCTAGTTTTGATTTGAATAATTCTAAACAACTTAAAATCATTCCCTGAAATTCAATATTGGCTGCTCTTGGTTCTCGTTTCATACATCATATCTTCTTGTCATTTGCATGAGTTGTACGAAATCACATCTTTGGTAATAATAAACGTTTCTGGCTCCTAGGTATTTTCCCCTTAGTCTCTCCTTTTTTTTCCAAAACTATAATGACCAATTCTAGGCTATTTGCGGTCAAATTCTTAACCTGCTACACTGTAGGGTCTGACATACAGATACACTACCACATATATCTGATAAATCACTTCATGCACCATCCAGTGAGTCTTGGGTCTTAATCCCTAAAACATGCAAAGATTTCTCTATAATCATTGTTACTTACATTTTCTTTGAGAACCCATATGCATCACTGTATACTCACAAGTCACCAGAAATTTTGATACACTGAAAATGGATATTTGGTAACCATATAACTGAATACTGGCGTACTGAATAACCATAAACTTGCTAACCGAAAGACCGTATAACTGGAAACTGAGGTAAACTGATAACCATAAGACATGATAACTACTTTTGTACTTTCTGATAAGGTTATGCTCTAATTTGCACTACTATCCATTGCATCCCACTTTTAATATCCTCTCAAGTCTCATATTTACCAACCTGTATTCCATAATTATACCCCAATGGGCAATTATCCTCTTTAGGATCTTAGGTTTCTCCTGCACGTCGCTTGGGCATCCAATACGTTTGGAATTCGATAGAAAGAGAAGGTTAACTATTGCTCTAAGCTTCATGGCACGATCTAGAGTAGAAAGAGATGAGACAATCCTAGATGTCTTGGTAGTTAACAGTTTATATGAGTGGCCTGCACACACATATAAAGGAAACTCCACTGGACACGGCTTCATAGACTCCCTAGGACTCTTGAACCTAGTGCAACCAAGCTTTGTCACGCCCCGAACCTAGGCTTGGACGTAATACGACACTCGGTAATTGACTACATGTGACCGAGCGAACCAACTGGCTAGCTGAATCAACATGTGGTATTATAACATACTGAATGTGGAAGATAAACTAACACATGCTGATATACTGAAAGTCTGGATGATATAAATCAAAGTGCGGAAATACTAATACAATTCTGAAACATATTTGTAGCCAAAATATCTTACTATGAAAAGCCTGTGACTCTGTCTAACTGTTACTCTAGTCTATGAAGCCTCTATTGAAATACTGAAAACACTGACTATCTGTAAATACTGAAAGGCTGTAAAGTAATGATAATGCCCCGAAAGAACTAGGGTTCACCGAATAGCTGGTACGAGAATCCTAGCGCTTTGCGTCGTCGACCTGTAAATCATTACTTGTATTGTGAGATGCAGGCCCCGAGCAAAAAGGGACGTCAGTACATTTGAATTGTACTGGTATGTAAGGCAACTGAAAAAAAGAATTGTAAATGCTGAAACTGAAACTAAGCTGATATTTGAGAATTGATAATTGATAACTGAAATGATAACTATTGAAACTGAAACTGAAATGATAACTGATAACTGATAACTGATTAATGAAATGATAACTAATAAATGATAACTGGTAACTGAACTGATAACTGATAACTGGTAACTGATATGATAACTGATAACTGAACGGTAACTAATAATTGAACTGAAAGGAAGTAAGGATATGAATACTCCCTCTTCTAAATGATGAACAACCTGTTTATCTGAATATTAAACTGCGGCCTCAGGACCAATATATATATGTGCACAAACTGCGACCTCGGGCCCAAGTATACGTATCCATAACTGCGACCTCAGGTCCAAAATGCATAAAGCATAAACTGCAGCCTCAAGCCCAAAGATGAAAAAGCATAAACTGCGGCCTCAGGCCCAAATACAAGTGTTCAACATTCAGGGATTTAAAATCAGGGACTGAGAATCATACTGCAATATATAATAGTGAAATACTGAATCACATTGAGTTACATAATACTGGAATACTGGATCACACTGAGTTACATAATACTAGAATACTGAATAGGACTAGACTGAGACATGTATTCTTGAACTGATTATGAACACTGAAACTTCAACTATTTATGGCATACTGAGTAATCTATACTAAGACTCAGTGGCATCAAGCACAAGTCTATATTGAATACGCACTGAGCTCACAACGTTCATAATGAAAGTCATGAACGAGTTATGAAGCTAGAGAATAGAAGCTCTACAACTATTCAAGGAACTAGGCTTATCTATATTTTTGAGGCAATTGATATGTCGTAAAAGAAACGTAGTGTAGGGAGAATCATTAATATTCCCAAACATAGAGAGTTGGCCTCACATACTTTAACTTCCTGCTCTTGAGCATAATACAACATTCGCCAACCCCTTCAACTTCAATCTATATCAATACAAGTCAAAGGGATTCCATATTAGCAATAATACTCATGTTTTGGTCACTTAGGCATTTTCTCAAACACTTGGTGGCATAAAGCTTCACAGTCCTTATTAATAGTGTTTCTACACCCAATAACCCATTCTCTTGATCCTAAATAAATTCTAAAGTCTTAAATGGTTATAATCAACATTATTCTTTATCACCCATAAGGGAAACAACACCCTTAACTAATAATCAACAATCAACAAGCCAAACCTATAATTGTTCATGCTTTTCTATCAAACCCATCAACTCATATCTCATGAACTTGAGTCAATAATCATTAATCTAATGCTAGAATCAATTAGAGGGTGAAGACATTACCTTTTTAACGTTCAATCTTCTTGAATTCGAGTTCTAGGGTTTCTTCTCTCAACAATGATGCCCCAAACGAATATCTAATGATATGGAGGGTTTACCCATATTAATAAGATGTTGGAATATTGAAATTAACTTAGAATCACCAATAGAACTTACCTTGGGTGGTAGAAGGACCCTTAGGGAGTTAGGTTTTTGAGAGTTCTCTTTTCTAGAGCAAGTTTTTATGTTTTGGGGCTGTGGGGGATTAAATATAGCTTTAAAATGACCCCCCCACTAGCGCTCGCACGCATCTGGAGGCCTACCCGTGCTACTGACCGCACTAAATGGCAGTAACACTGCCTCAAAATTAGCGCGGCCGCACTACCGGCGCGCATATCGCATACTGTTCTGTAAAATGCTCATAACATTTTGCAAAGAGATCCGTTAGGGCTTCATAATATATTTTTGAAAAGCTATTTCAAAGGCTACAACTTTCATGCTTTGAGTTTTCCCAAATACCTTACTCGTTTTCACTAAAACCTGCTGGAATACGAACCTTTTGCAAACTTAGTCGATTTTGTTAAATCTTATGCACCTCACTTTCCATCTTGATTTTGAAATAACTATTTTCACCCATAATCATCCTGATGGGACTTTACATGCCAAAATATAACCTTACTACTCCTTTAACTCATTCATACCTGAGCTGAATTTACGGGGTGTTACAGTAATCCATAATAGGTTATTGAATTCTACTATTATTTTAATTGTTTTTTAGAAATAGGGATAGATTCATTCATAAAAGGTTAGGGGGGCATTACATCGCTGTTAGTAATATCCAGGATAATACTAAGGTTCCCAAGTACTGCTAATATATTATATATAGAGCTTGATACTAGTCTAGTAGTTAAAACTTCATTTTTGTCATCTTGGATTGACTTCTTTGTTGCGTCCGGAGGTGAGTGCAAAATAGTAGTTGTAGAGCTTAGGTGATGCTTGGAACCCCATTTACACAACAAGTGTGACACCTTGTTGCCTTCGCGGAAACTATGCCGGATCACTGGATTCCCTAGTTTCTTCAACAAGTACCTGCATTCTAAGATAGTGTTAGTATAGGCGGGGCATATATTATGTTGAAGCAGTTAAATTATATCCATTGAATCAGTGTCAATATCCAGTGGTGCTAGTCGTTGTTCATATGCCAAATTCAAACCTGCCTGGAGTGCTTGCAATTCTGCATGTGTGGAGTTATGGGCTTTGATCCTGTTGAAGAAGCCTATAATCCATTCTCCACCACTGTTTCTAATTACACCCCCAATGCCTCCCGTGTTATGTTTATCCATGGAGACATCAATATTTAGTTTGTACTTGTGAGATGGTGGTGGGTACCACTTGATATGTACCGGAGTTTTGTGTGTTGTGTCTTTATAGTTGGATGCTAATAACTTAAATTCAATGGATCGTGTATTAAGCATGTGATAGTTTATGGTGTTTGAAGAATTATGAAAGAAGTTATTGTTTCTATTTAGCCAGAGGTGCCATATTGCAAAAGGAAATACATCCTCCTAGGTTATGAAGCTATGGTTAACCGGTATTTGGAGGTTTTTAATAGCTAAAAGCCAGTATTTGTTGCGAGGGATGTTGTTAGTGTTCATGCCTACAGTCTCCCAAAATATCTGGGCTACGGAATATTCTAGGAAGATGTGAGTTATGATTTCTTCTGCTCTCTTACAAATTGCGCAAGTATTCTCCATTGTAACGCCGATTTGCTGAAGGTAGGAGTTTGTGGGCAGCCTATTTTTAAAACACTGCCATAGGAAAAATTTGATTTTATTTAGGGTGTGTAGTTTCCAGATCCAATCATAGTCATTTGTTTTTGGGATGTGTTGGTGCAGTAATGTGTAGACTGAGTGGGTGGTAAAGGTACCATTTGTGTTTGGCATCCACAGGGATGTGTCCACTGCATGGGGGTTTTGTGTGAGGGGTTGGGAGTGATGTCTGAGGTAATATTGGTGGGTAGTTTAAATGATATTTTTGACCAGTCCCACTTGTTATTTACTCATACCTGATCAAGAGTCAGGTTGCTCTCATTTTTGGTTAGAGGACCATGAATGATTGAGCGAATGTTCGTTTTGTTTGGGGCTCAGCTGCCGTAGTAGAAGTTTATGGATTTTCCATTTCCAATATCCCAAGCAAGTCCCTTGCTGATGGTTTCCCACCCTTTCATGACATTTTGCCAAATGAAGGAGGTGGCCTTGATATTGGTCCTGTTACAGTTGTTCTGGATTAGAGTATCTGCCCACAGTGTGGATGGGTTGGTGAATAGTCTCCAAGCCAGACCTGCTAGGATGGCTTGGTTTTTATGCCATGCTTTTGGTATCCCTAGGCCACCTAGGTCCTTTGGAAGGGTTACAACATCCCACAAAACGTAATGAATCTTTATTTTAGTAGCGGTTGTCCCCCAAATAAAATCCCGCTGGATTTTGTCAATTTGGTGAAGGGTTTTCTTTAGGAGGGATATGTATTGCATGTTGTGGTTAGGGATAGCATTGAGGGCTGCTTTTGCAAGGGTTGTTCGTCCTGCAAGTGTCAGAAAGTTTGTTTTCCAGCTAGAGAGCTTATTTCTCAAGTTGTCAATTACAAATTGAAAATCCAATAGTTTGGGCCTATTATTGATAATTGGGAAGCCCAAATATTTTCCAAACTGGGTGGTCTGTTTAATGTTGAAAAGGCTGATTGTATAGTCTTTTAGGGTAGTGGAGAAATTGCTGGAGAATAGAATTTTTGATTTATCGTTATTGATTTTGTGGCCTGAGAGGGAGCAAAAGATTGTTAGAGAATGATGAATAGAATTGATTGTTTTCCTATTTGCTTGGGCCATGAATGTTAAGTCATCTGCGTAAAAGATATGTGATACTAGGGGTCCTTTTGGTCCAATTTTGATTGGGTTCCATAGGGAAATATCGACTTGGTAATGTATGTAAACTGATAGCAATTCCATGGTAATGATGAATAGATAGGGGGATAGTGGATTCCCTTGTCTGATCCCTCTCGATGGTTCAAAGTAATTTGTTTGGCCCCCATTGATAAGACAACTATTTGACTAGTGGTTATGCAGTTCATGATCAGGGATGTGATTTTTGGTGGGAATTTAAAGAAAATGAGGGCCTTGTACACAAAAGACCATTCTAACCTATCAAAAGCTTTTTCAAGGTCTATTTTAATAATTAATTGACCATTTCTCCCTTCCTTTTTTTTGAATTGGTTGATCACTTCTTGTATAATAATTCCATTATCACAAGCCCTCCTACCTTTTAAGAAACTTGATTGACAAGGACTGATTAGTTCAGGAAGAAAAGGCTTGATCCTGTTGACAATTATTTTGGTGATTATTTTGTAAGTGGTCTTGCAAAGACCTATTGGTCTGAAATTATTGAGATTGTTTGCATGTTTAAATTTGGGAATGAGGCAGAGGAGAGTTTGGTTTATTTCCCTAAGGATTCTGGATAGGGAGAAAGCTTCTTTGCATAGTCGTATGACAGAAGGACCCATAATATTCTAGTGACGTTGATAGAATATTGGGTGCATGCCATCCGGCCCCGGGGCCTTGTATGGCTTGAAGGAGTATATTGCATAAATGATTTCATGACTGGTTAGAGGTCTATCTAAGGATGAGAGATTTATATTGGAGAAACTTTTGTGGGCACTATTGATAGTATTCCATTCCGACAGTGTATGGTTGGTGGTGAATATATCTTTGAAGTAGAGGTGTGTGTGTTCAATGATTTTTTGGCAATTCGTAATTCAGTTATCTGAATTATCTTTGAAAAAGGAGATAATGTTACGCCTTCGCCTGTTAAAGACAAATATGTGAAAAAAATTTGTATTTGCGTCCCCCTCATTGAGCCAGTTTATTCGAGATCTAATTTTCCAATGATCTTCCTCTAGTCGGAGGATATTGTTATACTCAATAATAAGAGTATGTTCTAAGTTTCTAAGGTAGGTGCTAAAGGTGTAGCTAGGTGAGTTTTGGATACCCTTAATTCTAGCAAGTAACCTCTTCTTATTAGCAAAGATATTACCAAAATTTTGGGCACTCCATTCACTAACATTATCTTTGAAGCAAGCTTGGGCATCATTAAAGTTTCTATTATTCCAGCTTTTCTCAACAATTTTACTAAACTCCGGGTGGCTTAGCCAATATTTTTCTAATCTAAAAGGTTTTTTGGTAAATGTCCTGGTGTTTGTAAGTAAAGGGTTATGATCTGAGTATGTTTTTGGGAGATGAGTAACTAGCACTGAAGGGTATTTTTCTATCCAGGACTCATTTGCAAGGCATCGATCTAGTCTTTCTAGTATGAGACCTTGCCTCCTATGGTTGGACCATATGTATCTAGTGCCTTTAAAACCTCAATCAATTAAGTTACAGTGGTTGACACAAGACCTAAAATTTGAAGATCTAATTCTGTTAACACTTCTGCCTCCCCATTTCTCATTTTGATTTAATACATCGTTGAAATCACCACCCATCAGCCAGGGTCCTTTATAATTTGCAAAAATATTTTTAAGGTTATTCCATAAGTATAATCTATTTACCAAGGAGTTGCTAGCATAAATAGAACTAAAAAGCCAAGGATTATGATTTGGCAATACATGCACTAGTGCATGAAGCTCCTGGTCAGTTTGCCTAACTCTCTTCACAGCTACCAACGTGTCAACCCACATGATCACCATTCCTCCAGCTCGGTCTACAGTTGGATTTTCTATATAGTCAGAGAAGTTGAAATCTGCCCTAAGGCTTGCATGGTTGTCCATTTTTGTCTCCAATAGTGCCATCATGCATGGATTGTGGTTGTTGACAAGTTCCCTAAAGTTGCGTCTGAAGTCTGCATTGTTTGCACCCCTTACATTCTAAATGATTATGCTAATAGGTGTATTCATGAGAGGAGAGTGATTTTGGAGGGTAGGGACATAATTATTTCCCTTCGTGAGGGGGCTGCCCCTCAGTGTTGGATTCAGTAGCACTGCATATTTTGCTGTCATGGTGTTGATTGATGGAGTTATCTCTATTGAGCACTTTTGGAGTGCCACTGGATAGCGTAGTATGTATTTCCTGTCCTCCATCTCCGGAAAGATCATAAGGGCTATATCTCTTATTGTTGATATTTCTGTGAAAGAGCTTCTTCCTAGAGGGGGAGATATCACTATTTTTTCTGCCTCTGGAATTTCCTGGTCCATGTTTGGACCTTGTTCCATTGGAGGGGCCATATGAGTGGGAGGTTGTGTTTGTTGTGGTGTCCAAGGGAAGAATAGAGGGTTCATCTATGTCACCTCCTGTGATGGGAAAAAAGGGAGGTCGAACATTTGGTTCATGTTCAGGAGGGAATTGAAGTGTTGTGGGAGATTCCAATAGTTGTGCATTGTGTGATAAAGGGCAGGGGCTACTGTTGGGGCTAGAGGGTCAAGAATGTTTGCCATCCACATATGATTCATGTAATTGTCCATGGCCACCATTACTTGTGCTAAGAAGTTTGGGTTTTGTATGATTCTCATGATTTCCTGCCCCTCTATCATCATTGAGAAGAAAAGGGCTTGACCTTTGAGTCCCTGCTCGATCCATGAGGTAGGTTAATGATCCGGGTGTTATGGTTGAGTTGCATAAACTAGATTCGGGTTATGCATGGGATTGTTTGGATTGTTGGAATGTGGAAGGAGTGTCTGGGCACTTTGTGAGTTAATAGTGCCAGTCGAGACCTTTTGTTCAGTGGTAGTAGAAGATTTGGCATTTGATTGTTGGGAGTTAATTATTAAAAGGTTTTTGGAGGGCTGCTGAAAAGGTGAGGGGAATGATTGTGTATCTTTTGTATTAGATTCAAGATGGGTTTGATTGGGTGGGGTTGGCGTGTGTGAGTATATAGCATCCGTTTGGTTAGTTGTGTCCATAGGTTTTGTCATTTGGACAGTGTCCATTGACAAGTGTGTGCATGTGTAATTCATGGTGTCCGATTTGTCACTTGGATATTAAGGGTTGAGTGAATGCATGGAGTGATTAGTGTCTAGGTTATAGTTGTCAATAGCTTCTAGACATAATGGCAACTTGTCATGCAAGTGTACTGTATGGTTATTGGTTGAGGCCACCTAATAGACACGTGGCATTTCAGGTGTGGCTTGGTTTCTTGGATGTATCAAAGAGTCCTTGTGTGAAGGAGAGGAAGGGTTTTGTTGTTTCAGAGGAATATTTGTCGAAATTGCCATCTCTTCGTCTTCCTCAAGTTCTTGAAGAGATTCGAATTTGTTATTGAGAGGTTGGGATTGGCTGGGGATGTGATGGTCTGTTATTCTAGTTGAGTTCCCTGTTGAGTGCATAACTTTTCGATTTTTGACAGAGTGTGTTGGGGTGTTTCTTAAAGATTTGGATTCATCAGTTTCTTTCGATCTAAAGGAAAGTTTTTGAGTGTGGAGATACTTACCTGTGGCTGCTTCAAAGATTTTGACCTTAATACCTGTGTGTCCATTTTAAATGCCTTGGTGAAGAGGTCCCTATGGTGCTATGCTGCTCCTTGTTGCTGCTGGGCGTGGTGTGTTTGCATGTGTTTTATTCTTCTTATGGAACGTAACTGTTTGCCACTGGTTAGTTGGGGTGTTGGGGGTAACCGACGTGTGTTATAGGTTTGGAGATGCTGGTGTAAGTTTGGTGTGAGGGCAGTGGTAGATAGTATGTCCTAGTCTTCCACAGGCTTTGCAGAGGATGTGCTCTCCTTCATATATGATTTCTTGTTTGTAATTCTCTATGAGTATACAAGATTGGACTGGCTCTTCAAGTTGCATTTCAATGCATAGTCGTGCGTATCTTCCTCTTAGTGCTGCACTTGTACAGGTATCAATCTTCAGTAGGTTTCCTATTGTTTTGCTTATTTTCTTAAGTATAATTGCATCATAGAACTCGGTGGGCAACTGAGGCAGACGTATCCAAATGGCCGACCTCTCTTGGGTAGCATGGCTTGCTACAAAATTTGTTTCCCATTTTTTGAGGGATAGGAAGAAACCATTGATAAACCAGGGTCCATTTTGGAGTGCACTGGCCATATTTTCTTCTTTGTTGAACTTGACTATGAAATAGTCGGATCCCACATCTATTAGTGGAAAGTTCTCGGATGGTTTCCACATTTCCTGCAATTTCTTCTTTAGGTATTGATGTTGTATTCGTTTGCTTAGTAGCTTAATGATCAGAGAGTATCTCCATGGTAGATACATTCTATTTTTGTCTTCTTCTATTAGATGAATTGTTCTTATACCTTCCTGCAAGTCATTTGATGTTTGTGGTATTTGGTCCTCTGTTAATTGTTGCTCTTCCATTGTTTGTTCATCTTCTGGCATGTCAATATGCATCATGAATTCTGGTGCCAGTAGTTTTTCCTTGAAGGTTGTTTGAAGGCCTGCACTTGTGCCATTAGTAGTTTTGGGTGTGATAGTGGTAGATGTGGTAGATATGGTAGTAATCTCTGGTGGCTTTGGTGGTATGTGCTGGGTTGTTGTTTCAGTTTCTTCTTTTTCCATACCAGATTTTTTTCCGTCCATCACTCGATAACTTTTAACTCTTCTACAATAAAGTCACAAGACTGTTATTTTAATTTTTATTAGTTCATGAGATGTTAATTAATAATAGTTTTCTGGCATGAAATATTTTTATGTGATATATAAGATAAACATGTTAGAAGATGTTGAATTTCGTTTTTATGTCACATGCTTGTTCATTACATAATTTTGAATTATTTATTACATGTGATGTAAATCAATTTAGGACTAAGCATGTAGACAATTTGAACTAAATTCACATGCTATAAAAGATTTGATCTTCATGTTATTAAAAACTGTTTTAGTAACAATTCCCTCTTACTAAAATTTGAGTTCTTAAATAATAAAATATAAGATATTTTATTATAGAGCTATCCATCAAGGTAAATATACTTATTTCTTGTTTATAAGGGACGGCCTGACTACCAGGAGACTTATAGTTCGAGAATATGTTAAAATTATTTATTGCATTAGATGTATGGATTGAAAGAATTATTCAATTTTACACTAGACGCCTGGACCATCTGGGGGAGTATAAAATTTAATAAGTTATTTGCTATCATGATGGTTAAACTCAACTATGCCAATAGGATCGACCTGACTATCAGGGGACTATTTGACATAGAGCTATTTAAGAAAATTGTATAGGGATACAATTGGTAAGAGTACCTACCTTTAAAATATATGTGAGAAACGACTTGACTTCCAAGGGGCTCATACATATTGTTAAAGGATTCCTTTACTCCACTAATAGAAATAAAGATTTCGTAAACTATAATGAGGGTAAATAGTTTAAAATAATTAGTGGAAATATCATTTAGATAAAAGTCCATGTCTTTTTGATATATGCAAATATGTTCTTATATCATTGCCTTTTCTTTTCTATATTTTAGATTTCTCAATATGTCTGTTATATCACTGCATGGAATACTTGAGACCAACAAGTTGGTAGGACCAAACTTTAATGACTGGTATAGAAATTTGAGAATTGTTCTCATGCATGAAAAGCTCATTGATGTGATCGATAAGCCTGCAAAGATAGTCCCACTAGAGAATGATGTTCAAGGCACCAAGGTTTATCAGAAATACTTGGAAGAATGCCTTGCTATTAAATACATCATTCTCGCTTCTATGAGTTCTAAACTCCAGAAGAAACATCAGAATATGGATCCAACTGCAATCATTGAATATCTTAAGAAGATGGTTGATATACAGTGGGACATTGAAAACTCTCCAGTTGGACCCCTTGTCAATCATATGATTGTTCTTACCGAAGAACATGAGAAGTTGGGGTACAAGCTTGGTAAAGAGCTTTCTGAAGATTTGATCTTGCAGTCAGGATATGATGTTGAATGTTTTTACTGTAAGAAGAAAGGGCATTGATTGAGAAACTGCAAGGAGTATCTTGCAATTCTAAAGGACAAGAAACAAGGTGAGACATTAATGAAAAATGTTTTTAAAGTTTCTTTAGCTACTACTAATTCTACACTGTGGATATTAGATACTGGCAGTGGTTATAACATCTGTAATATGTTGCAAGGGTTCAAGATAAGTAGGAGGCTAAAGAAAGAAGAAGTTAATCTACAAGTTGGAAATGGTGCAAAAGTTGCGGCTGTAGCTGTAGGATCAATTTATTTAATAATGCCTACGGGCAAAGTACTTATGTTGGATCATTCTTATTGCGTTCCTAAATTTGTTTCGAACATAATTTCAGTTTCTATGTTAGACAAACGTGGTTTTCACATTAATATAGGCAATGGTATTTGCTCTATTTATTATAGTGATAATTTATATGTGAATGGCTATCTCCAACATGATGTTTATGTCTTACCTAATGTGAATGCTAATTCGATTATGCATATTTTAAGTCTTAAGAGGAAAAGAGATGATCAAGTAAATCATACATACCTTTGGCATTATCGGCTTGGTCATATTGGAGAGAAAAGAATTAACAAGTTGTACAAGGAAGGGTACCTTGACAAGTATGATTTTGAGTCATATCCAACTTGTGAATCTTGTCTCAAAGGAAAAATGACCAAATCTCCATTTACTGGAAGTTGAGAAAGAGCTTCTGAATTATTGGGACTAATTCATACAGATGTTTGTGGGCCCATGAAAATTCAAGCTAGAGGTGGATATTTTTACTTCATAACCTTCACTGATGATATGTCAAGATATGGATTTGTGTATCTTATGAAACACAAGTCTGCTTTTGAAATGTTCAAAAGGTTCCGTAGTGAAGTTGAGAAGTAGACTGGTAAAAGTATCAAAGTACTAAAGTCTGATAGAGGTGGAGAATATCTTAGTGAAGATTTTACCAGATATCTCAAAGAGAATGGGATTCTCTCACAGTGGACACTTCCAGGAACACCACAACGCAATGGTGTGTCTGAAAGGAGAAATCGAACCTTACTAGATATGGTGAGATCTATGATGCGGTTCACTGATCTTCCAATAAATTTATGGGGATATGCTTTGGAAGCAACAACATACTTACTTTATAAAGTTCTCACTAAGTCAGTCTCTACAACACTATATGAGATATGGAAAGAGTGTAAGCCTAACCTTAAACACATTAAAGTTTGGGGTTGTCCAGCTTATGTTAAGAGACTACAATCTGATAAACTTGACTTAAGATCTGATAAGTGTAGATTCATTGGGTACCCCAAGGAAACAATGGGATATTATTTCTATCACCCTTCTGACCATAAAGTGTTTGTGGCCAGAAGAGCAACCTTTTGGAAAGGGAATTCCTTTTAGAAGGAAATTATAATGGAGAAATAGAACTTGATGAAGTTCAAGAAACTAATGAATGAACACAATGTAAAGATCATGAGACCCAAGTTGAAGAACCTTTATTAGATGTTTTGAAGTTGACAAGGAAGTTTCTATCTTCAACGGTTAAAGTTCAAGAACTAAATGAAGTTCAAGAACAGGTTAATGAACCAGTTCCAAACCAAATTGAACAACAACCAAATCCAGCACAAAGTGAACAGGTTGTACAAGTACCTCTTAAAAGGTCTACACGAGAACGTCATGTATCAACTAGATTAAATTTAATGGTACAAGATGATGTATCAAATGAGGTTGATCATAATGATGATAACCCTACGACCTATGAAGAGGCTATACAAAGTTCTGATTATGAGAAGTGGCAAAAGGCCATGGAATCCGAAATGGAATCTATGAAGGAAAATAAAGTATGGACTTTAGTTGAACCTTCAAAGGATATAAAACCTATAGGATGTAAATGGGTTTTTAAGAAAAAGATTGGAGCAGACGGAAAGGTGGAGACCTACAAAGCCCGTCTTGTTTCCAAGGGATATCGTCAGAAAGAAGGAATCGAATATGACGAGACTTTCTCTCCCGTGGCAATGCTCAAATCAACTCGGATTTTGCTTGCTATAGCAGCATACTATGATTATGAAATATGACAAATGGATGTGAAAACAGCTTTCCTTAATGGTGAGCTAGAAGAGGATTTGTAAATGACACAACTTGAAGGTTTCACATCTTCGTCTGATCATAATAAAATTTGTAAGCTACAAAGATCCATTTATGGACTAAAGCAAACTTCTTGAAGTTGGAATATTCTCTTTAACAAGACAATTGAAAAGTTCAATTTTGTTAGATACAAAGAAGAACCTTGTGTGTATAAAAAGGTTAGTGGGAGCACAATTATATTCTTAGTGTTGTATGTTGATGATATAATGCTCATAGGGAATGACATACTGGCATTGCAAAGTACCAGGATTTGGCTATCTGAATAATTCTCCATGAAAGACTTGGGAGAAGCAACTTATATATTAGGAATAAAGATATATAGAGATAGATCTAGGAAGCTTCTTGGACTTTCCTAGTCTTTGTACATTGATACCATCTTAAAGAGGTATAACATGGATAATTCCAAAAGAGGCTATCTATCGATAGGTACTGGAATTACTCTCAATAGGGAGGATTGTCCTAAAACACCTGAAGAGAGAGAACGCATGAGTAGGATCCCATACGCTAGTACGGTGGGAGCTATCATGTATACCATGACATGTACACATCCTGATGTGGCTTATGCACTTGGAGTGACTAGCCGATATCAGGAAAATCCTAGTAAGGAATATTGGAAGGTGGTGAAGACCATTCTTAAGTACTTAAGAAGGACTAAAGACCAATTCCTCATCTATGGAGATTTTGAGTTGAAACTTGAAGGTTATACTGATGCAAGTTTCTCTTCAGATAGAGATGATAGAAAATCTATTTTTGGTTATGTATTCACCTTAAATGGTGGTGCGGTGAGTTGGAAAAGTTCCAAACAAGCTACAGTAGCTTATTCAGTGACTGAAGCAGAATATATAGCAGCTAGTGAAGCTGCTAAGAAAGCTGTATGGATGAAAAAGTTCTTAACTGAACTTGGTGTGGTTCCTTCAATAGAAGGTGCGGTTCCACTGTTATGTGACAATACTAGAGCCATTGCTCAAGCAAAAGAACCAAGATCACACCAAAAGTCCAAACACATTCTGCGAAGGTATCACTTGCTAAGAGAGATCATTGAACGTGGAGACGTCGAGATTCAAAAGGTTGATGGAAAGGAAAATGCTACATACCCATTCACTAAAGCTCTTGGCGCAAAGGAGTTTGACAAGCACAAGTAGAAATTGGGGATGAAGTACAAGAGTGATTGGCTCTAGTGCAAGTGGGAGATTGTTAGGGATATAGTAGATATTCTCTATATCCAATATCATATTTGATGATTTGAACATATTTTTGTGAATGTTTTTTGATATAAAATATATATGGCATTTGATATTATTTTATCATTGTTATTAATTGCTTGATTAATTTTATAAGGTCCTTGTTTAAATATTGAGACTTGATATTGTGATGGAGATCATGATAATGAGAGTAAAGTTTCTTATAATTTAATCTAAATTTGTTCTTGATCGTAGGATTATTAATTTGGACATTCGTAATCCGGTTAGATCAATATTTATGTGATCGTCTTTACGAGATAAAGATTAGTTGATCTCATAAACTAAATTACATAGATAGATGATGCATATAGAGATATGATCATTGAACCTACTCATTGGATAATTCCTAATGGTTAGAATTACCATAAACTGGCAATAGGATATTCTCTTGAAGAATGTGATGTAAAAGTTTCCTTTGACCTGAGATCGTCATAGTAATTGACAAGTTATTTATTGTGCTTTGATACCAGACACCTATGGCCCTAGGGCAATAATTGAAAGGATATTGGGTACGATTAAATGCTTGTAGAATTAGTGATTGATCAAGATGGAATCTGTCAACTCTTGGTAATGAGTTTAAGCTCCATGTTGTCATGAATTATAAACGACCCAACTAAGACCTTGGCTAGGGCAATTGAATGAAAGAAGAAATGAGTTTCTTAGGTCATTAAATGGTCGATTATATTTGACATGAATACATAGTTGGTCGCCTATTAAGATTTGACAGTTAAACCATATCCTAGGGTGATCCAGAGCTACAAGGAGAAAAGGAATTACTACATTATTCTTCTACTGGTTTTTGAGAGTAAATTGTATACTTCATGCTATCCGGTCGTTAAGGAGTGTTTCTAGACGCCACCCTTGATTAGTATATTGATGTGCTCAATTTACTACCGACTTAGTATTGAACCTATGGGGTCGCATACTATGAGTGTTCTGATCTTTGCTAAAAGATTAATTACTTTAGTATTTGATAATTAAATTAAAGAATTTAAATTATTAGTCCAAATAAAATATTATTATATTCTTTGCTAACACTGAGGATATAATTAATATTGTGAACAAATTGACATTTTCTATTTGGAATAGAAAATTAAACTATATCTCTTGGATGTAATATATATGTGTGATATATATAGTTGGTACTCATAAATAATATGAAATATTAATAAAAGAGTTATAAGTTTAATCCAACTTTGAATTGGATCAACTAGAAAGTCCACGTCTGCCACCACAATCCCATTTAAAAAGGGATTCATGATTCTCTTTGTATGGAAGTATTGTACTCCATATGGCATTGGACTTACACGTGAAGTCACTGACTTAATTAACCTATTCCTACCCTATTTGGAAAAGTTTAGTAATTAAGGTATATGTCAGTATATATATACATGAAAGCATCACGTAGGAGGGTAAGAGAAAAAATGAAAGAAAAGGCCACAAAATAAGAGATACATTACTGACAAGAAAATTGTCTTCCTGTCTTGCTACTATTACGCCGAAAGTTTTGAGAAAATTCTTAGCATAGTATTTTTAATCAATTTGTTCGTGGGTTTCATTGATCAAAGGGTTGATAGCAAGGGTCGGTCTCGGTGTGGATAAGCATAGAATCTTCGCACTATCGAAGAATTTTGAAATGAGACTATCTTTACCAGGTACGTCTCAGATCCGATCTTTGACATGTAAATAAATTTTAAATACGAAAATATCTGCCTAGGATTGTTATTGTCTTCCGCTGCGTGTTGCAAATACCTATATGCAATCCTACAATATATATATATATATATATATATATATATATATATATATATATATATATATATATATAAGCTATATATACTAAGAATTACATTGCATAGTACTATCTATGCTGGGGTACCTTAGTTCCCTTAATACTGTGTATCAATATTACATGCTCAAAATATTTCTAACAACTTCAGTTCCTTGGATGTCTTTCCAAAATACATTATTTGTAAACATCGGAGGAACTGCTAGTATAATGGTTCTTCCCAAAAAGCTAGACTTTGCTGCCTCTTTTGCTAGTGCATCAACCACCCTATTCTGCTCCTTGTAGGTGTGTCTCACCATCACCTTGTCCATCATTTGCATTAATAAACCGCATGTACAAATAATAGGATCATAAGTTGTGTTGCCTGTGAGTAGCATTTGAATTACTTCAGCTGAATCAGTATTGATTTCAAGCGGGATCCAGTCATTTTGTTCTGCTAGTTGTAGCCCTTTCAGTAGAGATTTCGTTTTAGTCATGGTATTGGTGGTATGTGGTATATTTTTCATATATCAAATAATCTAACCCCCATTATGATTTCTGAATACTCCACCAATTCCCCCAATGCCTGGATTATCCTTGGCAGCCCCATATGTGTTGAGTTTATAGTGCTCTCTCCTAGGGGGATCCCATTTAAAACTGGTATGGAAAGGCTTCTTGATAGTTCAATTTTTTGCCAGCATATAATATTCTGTTGCTTTGGAGATGGTGTTACTAGTACTGATGTTATCTTTCTTGTAATTGAAGAGGTTGTGATTTCTAGTTAGCCGAATGTGCCACAAACAAAAAAGAATGATGTTCTCCCAAGGGATGATATTGTTGAAGGGGGGATTCTTTAGCTTGTTCCATATTGATGGTCATAGTTGGGCAGAGAAGGTGGGATTTAGCCGCTGATTTGCAGTAGAACCCTTGGATAACAATTCTTGCTAGAAGTGGCTTGCATTTGGGCATTCAAAGAATATGTGGTCACTTGTTTCAGGAGTTGCTAGACCCAATTCTGTGCACGAAGGACCCGGTAGGCAGCCTATTTTGGGCAAGCATCCAGGTAAAGTTTTTGATTTTGTTAGGAGCTTTTAGTTTCCATATCCAAGTGAAGGTGCCTTCCTCCCCATTCCATAAGGACTCTTTATTACTTCTAAGGAAGATATAGGCTGATTTGGTTGTAAAGGACCCACCTGGAGTCAACCCGCATATTAGCCTATCCTCCTTAGTAGTGTTGGAAAGAATGAAAGTTGATTTGATCAGGTTAGAGATTTTTTCAGGGATGTCGATAGAGATGGAAGAGAAGTCTAGTTCCCAGAGTTGTAGACAGAGTCTACTTTGATAGTTATGTCATTTGGGATTAGGGGGCCTTCAATAATTTCTCTAATGGCTGTCTGGTTGGGGATTCAAGCATCATTCAGGAAGCTCACACTGATACCTTTGTTGACAACCCATCTACTAGCCTTGTTGCATGTATCCCAGCCCTTGAGGATACATTGCTAGATAGGAGATTTAGGCCTCCTAGGGGTATGGTTCCAGTTACAGTGCTTAGAGATCAACACTCCATCCCATAAGCTGGAGGTATTATGGTAGATCCTCCAAGCCAGACTGGCATGAGAAGCTTTATTTTTAAGCTCAGCTTTTTGCAAACCCAGCCCACCATGGGCCTTTTGCTTAGTGACTTTATCCTAGCTAACCAAGTGTATTTTTTTCTTGTTAGAGGTTATGCCCCAGATAAAGTTTTTCTGAATTCTATCAATTTTCTTGATGGTTTTGGTGGGCAATTTGATGTATTGCATGATATGGATAGGGATATTACTGAGAGAGGCCTTAGAAAAAATCGTCCTTCTAGTCATGTTAAGACAATTTATTTTCCAGCCAACCAGCTTGGTTTACATATTGTCAATTATGAACCGGAAATCAGTACTAGTGGGTCTCTTATGGAATATTGGGAAACCAAGGTATTTCCCAAAGGAAGCTATAGCTTGGATAGATAAAGCATTAGTGAGACATTCCATGGTATCCTGCCTTGTGTTAGAGGAGAAATGGACCCTCAACTTAATGAGATTAATTTTTTGGCCAGAATTCTCATTGAAAGCCTGCAGGATAGAGCATATTATAGTGCAGTTCCTAGTGTTAGCCTTTGCAAAAAGGGTAAGGTCATCAGTAAAGAAGAGATGGGAGAATTTTGGGCCAGACCTACTGATACTGATAGGGTGCCATTGCTTGTCTAGAACAGATTTGTCAATTGACCTAGAGGATCTCTCCATACACAGAATGAATAAGTAAGGGGAGATTGGGTCCTCTTGTCTGATGCCCCTAGAGGTCTTGAAGAAATCATTTTTGCCCCTATTCACTAGGATAGAGATGTTGGATGAGCTAATACATGATAAGATTAACTTAGTCATCCCAAGGTGGAAATTGAAGGCATACAGTGTGTCTCTAATGAAAGACCACTTTAGCCTGTCAAAAGCCTTTTCTAAGTCAATTTTGAGAATCATATGAGCCTGTCTCCCCTTCATTTTCCCAAAAATGAGTAATGTACTCTTGGACAATAATTGCATTATTAGAAGCCCTCCTATTGGAAATAAAACTATCCTGGCTAGGTACAATTATATCAGGTAGTATAGGCTTAATCCTGTTGACAATAATCTAAGTGATGGCCTTGTAGATTGTGTTACAAAGCCGTATTGGTCTGAAGTTTTTGAGCATGGATGCTTGGGGGAACTTAGGGATGAGACTGAGTAGAGTTTGATTCATGGTATCATCCATGGAGTGAGATTTAAAGCATTGCTTGCAGAAATCTATTACTGAGTTTCCTACAATGCTCCAATACTTTTGGTAGAAAAAAGAGTGAAGCCCATCTGGCCCAGGAGCCTTAAAAGGCTTAAAGGAAAAAATGGCCATTTTGATTTCACTGATCTCAAGAGAACTATCCAATCTACTTCTTTGACAATCTGATAGAATATGAGTCATGTTCAGATGGTTGGTAGCGGAGATGGAGGCTTGGGTATGTGAGGAGGTGTAAAGGCTCTTGAAGAAAGACATAATGGAAGCCTTAATGTTCCCTTGGTTATAGAGCTAGTTTTCACTCTCCTCTTTGAGGGACAAGATCATGTTTTTTCTTTTCCAATTGAGAGCGGAGGTGTGGAAGAATCTAGTATTGACATCCCCTTCAGTTAGCAAAATTAATCCTAGATTTGAATTTCCAGATATCTTCCTCATTTTTTAGGATGGAGTCAAGTTCTCTGGTCAGGTTGCTTTCTAGGTTTAACAGGTAATTGCTGAACTGGTAATTTGGGAATTTTTGGATTCCAGCAATTCTGGATAGAATTCTTCTTTTTTTTGTGGAATAAGTGTAGTTTTTGGAGGTAGTAACTAGACTATCCCATAGCAACTTCCTATCAGCTAAAATGTTGCTAGCATAAATTGCTGAAAATAACCAAGGGGTGTGGGATGAGAGTTTACCATGGCATGGATGCCCTAAGGGGTGGTGGAAACCTCTTCAATAATGACACTGTCCTCTTTCTATATTATCACAATCCCACAAGATAAGCCAACATTCGGAGATTAGATAAGCATGTCAAAATGCAGCTCCTTTGTCAGCCTTTTGTGGTTAGCCATCTTAGTTTCTAGCAAGACCAGCAGTGCTGCCTTGTGGAGCTGAATCATATCCATGCAGTGCCTTTTGAACTCAGCACTGTTGTCACCCCTAACATTCCATATGATGTAGTTTATCAGGAGTGGTTGGTGGTGTGCGGACTGGTTTCTGTGAGGCTTCTCCGTTCCCTGAGGATTCCTTGTTTGTTTCCTTTGGTTCTTTCTCTTAATGTTGATAACTGGTGTCAAGTTGAGGAGTGGTTTGGTCACACCCTGGTTGTTGTGGGAGACTAGACCCAGTCTGCATTTGGTCATAGTTTTGGGACACAGCAGCATAAGCATTTCGTTGGTCTCTACACTGAACTCGATAGCACTAACTGAGTCCAGTAGGAGAGAGATTGTAGCCTGTATTTGCAAATTAGTTGAAAAACAATCACAACTTAAGAATATGACACATTAATTAAAAAATAACGTAGCTTTAGGAAATATTTTTAAAATTTGAACTGCCACATGGTCTTCAAAAACTTTTCTAAAGTTTGAACTGCCATATGAACTTCAAGAAATTTCCTAAAGTTTGAACTGCCACAATTCAAACTTCCGGTTCTTGAACTTCATGGAAAATTGCCTGAACTTAAGGAAAATTCCATAAACTCTCTTATATATTTTATGAGTCTTATCTATTTTATTTTGTTGTTTCAAGCTAATTGAATGCGGACTGAAAGTTCATGTGGCATATACTTATGCACGAAAAGGTTCTCATTGACATTAATACACTAAACCAAGCAGAGCAACCAAATACATATTGCTTGGAATTAGTTCATTCCTCTTGTACCTATTACCCCAGGTTTCATCCTCTTCACTACAATTTTAGTCCCAACATGTAATTCGTCCTTATAAATACTCCAAACCCATTCTCTTTTTTTCCTGTGCAAAGTACAAGAAGGAAAAAAAAAAGCGGAGTGGGGGAGGGAGAAGGAAAACGAGGGTGTTTATCACTTTGTTAATTTGTAGTTATATTCAATTATTTCCTAAAAGCTAGTTATATTCCAATTAGCAACACTAAAAGTGAATATTTGTGAAAATCATCTGAAAAATTAAACATCAATCGTGACAATTTGAGTTAGCTAGAGAGGTATTTTGAAGTCTAGAGTAGAGGACACTCCTGTGGACTGTTAATAGCTTAGGTAATTAAAATCAGTTAGTTAGGTAAGTTTGTTAGTAGGTGACAGCTGTCACTATCTAAGTTAATAAAGGAGGTAGTGGAGGCTAGTAAGATGTAGATACTCGTGTGTATATATTATATATACTGATACTGTACACATTTAATAGACACAATTCATCTTTCAATGAAGTAAACATGAGTTATTCTCTGCGGAAGTCCATCTTCCTCTTCTCCTTCTCATGTCTATCTTCTTAGTCAACTGAAGGTTCTAGACTTCAACATGGTATCAGAACGTATGGAGACAACTGATTCAAGTAGATCACTCTAAGTGATTTCTGGTTCTAGTTCTTCTTTTCGTACATGCAATTTCTTCGATTCACCTCAATTTGTGATTGAATCGTCGTTGAGAAATTAGTGTGAGCTCTAGTTTCTGGTCATCAATGGCGGTCAAAGCTGATGGTACTAGTACAGGCACAAGAGTTGAGGATATCTCTGCTAATGCGAGTCAATTTTGATGCGGTACTTCAATCCCAGTAACAGATCCAACTCATGTTGGTACTACAGTCATAGATCAGCATCATCCATTATTTCTTCAACCTTCTAATACTTCAAGTGGCTCTTTCATCTCAATTAAGCGAATTATACATGAAAACTATGCTTTATGGAGTAGTTCTATGCGTGTTAGTTTGCTAGGGAAAAGTAAACTAGGTTTTGTAGATGGAAGGTATTTTAAGGAAAAATTTGATGTCTCCCTTTATGAATTGTGGAGAAGTGTAATGCCATAATACTTTCATGGATAATGAACTCTGTAAGAACTGAATTATTGCGTGGAATGGTATATGCCACAAGTGCTCACAAAGTGTGGAGTGATCTCAAATAAAGCTTTGAGAAGGTGAATGGCTCGAGAGTCCTGTACTTGAACAAGCAGATTGCCACCCTATTGCAGGTTATTTCGTAAGTATCTTCTAATTTTGCAAAATTGAAGGAATTGTGGGCTGAGTTTGATGCACTTATGCCCTCCCCTGAGTGTGGATGTGAAGAATCTAAAAGATATGTGGAACACTTTGAATATTAGAGAATGTTGCAGTTCTTAATGGGACTGAACGAGTCATATGCATAGTCTAGTAATCAAATTCTGACTAAGTCTCCTATCCTTCCATAAACAAAAGCCTACTCTATGATAATCTCAAAAGAAAGTAGAAGATCTCTGGCTAATCATACCATCAATGTATCTGAAGTTCATGAAAGAACTGCTCTATTCACCAACAAAGGTCATCCCAATCAAACTCAATTCACTAACAAAACTGGTTCCTATCCTCCTAGTTCTTTGAATTT
This sequence comes from Nicotiana sylvestris, assembly GCF_000393655.2. Classification (NCBI taxonomy): domain Eukaryota; kingdom Viridiplantae; phylum Streptophyta; class Magnoliopsida; order Solanales; family Solanaceae; genus Nicotiana; species Nicotiana sylvestris. The sequence goes on along the minus strand of NC_091059.1, from coordinate 92,036,225 downwards.
TAATCCAGCTTTATTCAGTAACAAGGGAATCTCATACTATAACAATAACTTTAAACCGAGAAAAAACCATCTATATTATGACTACTGTAACTTCAAAGGTCACACTACGGAGACATGCTATAAGCTTCATGGATATCCCTTAGATTTCAAGCCTAAGAAGAAATTCTCCTCAGCAAATTCAGCTCCATATGCTAGAGAAAATCAGTTCTCTAACAATCCTACTGGAGGAACATATGGGACTCCAATCAACCTTGCAACAGCTTCTGGAAATCCATCAGTTTCCTTACAAGTGTCCAACTCTCCTAACAATCAGTCTGCTCAAGCTGCAATAGGAGGAATTCCTCAGTTTACACAGGAGCAATACAATCAAATCATGCAAATGTTAAGAAAAGGGAATGAGAATAGTGGTTCTGCCATGGCAGCAGGTATGACACATAGTATAACTGTTCTTACAGATAAACCTAAGTGGATAATTGACACTGGAGCTTCAAATCACATGTTACATAGACTTGACATGATGTTTGTCTTAAAACACTTGGGAAACTCTAAAGAAGGAAAAGTATGTCTACCCACATGAGATGTAGCTACAGTGATATACATAGGTTCCACATATATATTTCCTGGTCACAAGATAACTAATATGATGCACATTCCTGAGTTCAGATACAATCTTTTATCTGTCTCAAAAATTACAAAGGAGTTAAGGTGTGTAGCTATGTTATATATTGACTATTGCATCTTCCAGGATCTCTTCAATGGACAGGTGAAAGAGATTGGTAGATAAGACAGTGGATTGTATGTACTCACCTCTGAAAGTGCAATAAAGGAAATTAGTGTTGCACCTACTACAAGAAGTGCAAGCTCAAATCCAAGGTCTCTCACTGTAAATACCACAGAGAATAATAAAATAAATGTAGCCTTGTGGCATAGGAGATTAGGTCATGTACCTTTGGATGTACTGAAGAGAGTAAGTGTTTTTCAATCTATGCATTTTGAGGATATTGAGAAGCATTGTACTGTTTGTCCTTTGGCCAAGCAAACAAGGCTACCATTTCCTGTAAGTACCTCAATTGCTCATTCCAATTTTAATATTATTCATGATGATGTGTGGGGTCCTTACCTATGATGGGAAAAGGCACTTCTTAATATTAGTTGATGATCATTCCAGAATCACCTAGATCTTTTTATTACCTTCAAAAGCTGAGACAGTTGTTGTTCTCACGAATTTCTTCTTAATGGTACAAAACATTTATTCTTCAACTATTAAGGTTCTAAGGACAAATAATGGTTGTGAGTTTTTCAATCAGATGACAGATCTACTTCAATCACTAGGCATCATTCATCAAAGCTCATGTGCCTCTACAGCAAAATGGATTAGCTAAAAGAAGGCATAGACATATACTCTATGTAGCCAGAGTGCTCAGGTTTCAGGCCTCAATTCCTCTTAGGTTTTGGGGAGAGTGTGTTTCTACTGCAGTGTAACTTATAAACAGGTTGCTTGCTTCCACTCTCAAAGGCAGGACTCTTTATGAAACTCTGCATGGTTTCCCTGCCTCTCTTGCTCACTTGAGAATATTTGGGTGCCTAGGTTATGTGTCAGAGGTGATGAAAACAGATAAATTTTCCCCTAGAGCTATTCCAACAGTCTTCCTTGGTTATTCAATAGTTCAAAAGGGGTACAAGATGTATACATTGGCTTCCAAGGAATTTATTATGAGTAGAGATGTGGTGTTTAAAGAGGATGTCTATTCCTTTAAACATATTGACCTGCCTATATCCTCTCTATTTCCTATCCTAGAATTATCACCTCATAGTGTCTCTGACAACAGAGTGACAGTACCTCTTTAGGATGATCTGCTCTTGCTACCATCTCTACTGAGCATTCTACTGATACCTTAACCTCAACTGAGAATCCAGATCTGGCTACTGATGCACACATCAATACTCTACCTGCAAAACTGCATGTTGATACCTCACCATCTATATTATCTCCTAAAGCATTTGAGCCTAACAGAAAATCTCAAAGGGTATCTAAACCACCACTGTGGATGAAGGACTATGTGATTCAGTCTCAAGGAAAATCTAACTGTTGCTATCCTCTTTCCAACTATGTGAGCTATGCTAATATCTCTTCTGTCTACAGCTCTATTCTCTCTGCCCACTCAGCTATTATTGAGCCAAAGACTTACATAGAGGTAGTTAAGAATCTCAAGTGGATTGAAGCTATGAAGTCTGAAATCACTGCCTTAGAAGAGAACAACACTTGGAGTATAATTGATCTTTCCTAACGGCAAGGTTCCAATTGCGGACAAATGGGTGTTCAAGGTTAAATATACAGCTTCAAGTGTAGTAATACAAAGCCAGACTAGTGGCTAAAAGTTATAGTCAGCAAGAAGGTTTGGACTATACAGAGACCTTCTCTCCTTTGGCCAAGATGGTCACATTTAGGTCTGTAATAGTAGTAGCTGCAGCTAGGCATTGGCAAATCTTTCAAATGGATATGCACAATGTCTTCCTTTAAGGGGATTTAGTTGAAGAAGTATTGTTAGCGGAAACGTAAAAGAAAGAACACAAGATTTAACGTGGTTCGGATCAAAATAATCCTACGTCCACGAGAGAACAATTGCCCTTTTAATATTAACAAAGGAAGGGGAGATTTCCCAATTACACTTAAGAGAATTTCTCTCTTAACTCTCTACTCACTACAATGTATTGTATTATTTTGGGATAATTTCTACAAGTGAAGGAGTGCATCTATTTATAGAGGTAAAGACCTCCTCTTGATGTCATTGCTGACATCAAACTACCTCCTCTTGATGTCATGGGTGACATCAAAGGAGGAAGCTTCCTCCTAGCATCCACACCAACTCTTTCCACCAACTCTTCCAATTGGCATGCCATTGTTGACTAAACATAAACCAACATTTTCAGCATGCCATTGTTAACTAAACATAAACCAACATTTTCAATCTCCACCTTGGTTTGCGTTTCGAGCGTGTGAACAACTCTGGCCAAAACTTCTAAGCTTACTGGGCAACCCCGTTGTAAGAAACAAGAAGAATCAAACCATTGTTGAACATACCACCTCCACCTAGCAACTGTTCTCTTCGGAGTTGCATCAGTTGATGCACACCCCCGCCAAGTCCTTGCAGTGTGCAAACTTAGCGAGCGGGACTATCTTGGTCAACATGTCTGCAGCATTATCGTCTGTGATAACCTTCACGACCTTGATAGTTCCCTCATCAATAACATCTCGAATAAAATGAAATCTGACATCAATGTGTTTAGTGCGCTCATGAAATCTCTGATTTTTCATTAGATGAATAGCACTCTGACTATCACATCTAAGAGTTGATTCCAGCTGAACCAAACTCAATTCCGCTACTAAACTTTTCAACCAGATAGCTTCCTTTACCGCCTCCGCTGCTGCCATGTATTCTGCTTCTGTCGTAGACAAAGCGACAATCGACTGCAAAGTCGACTTCCAACTGACGGCACTGCCAACGAGGGTAAAGATGTATCCAGTTGTGGACCTTCTTCTGTCAAGATCTCCTGCATAGTCAGAATCCACATAACCGAGAATTGAAATACCTGTACCACTTTTTCGAAAGGTAAGACCAACACCAGAAGCTCCTTTGAGATATCTCAATATCCACTTGACAGCTTCCCAATGCCTCTTTCCTGGGTTGGACATGTATCTACTTACCACACTTACAGATTGAGCAATATCTGGACGTGTGCATACCATAGCATACATAATACTACCAACTGCACTGGCATAAGGAATCTTTGACATATGCTCCACCTCATCCTCGGACTGAGGCATTTGTGACTCTGAAAGTTTAAAATGAGGAGCTAATGGTGTACTTACAGGCTTGCACGTTTGCATATTGAATCTCTCGAGAACCCTTTCAATATACCTCTTCTGAGAAAGATGTACAACATCGTCTTCTCTTGAAATCTCCATACCAAGGATTTTCTTTGCAGCTCCTAAATCCTTCATGTCAAATTCCTTACTCAATAGTTTCTTCAAAGCATTTATCTCTGTAATGTTGTTAGCAGCAATAAGCATATCATCAACATACAACAGTAAATAAATCATTGAGTTACCAGACATCTTCTTGTGATACACACAACTATCAAATGCACTCCTTGAGAATTCATGTGTAGTCATGAATGCATCAAACCTCTTGTACCACTGTCTAGGGGATTGCTTCAAACCATACAAAGACTTCTTTAGTTGGCATACGTGATCTTCTTTTCCCTCAGCTAGGAAACCTTCAGGTTGATCCATATAGATTGTCTCTTCTAGATCACCGTGTAAGAAAGCAGTTTTGACATCAAGCTGTTGAAGCTCCAAGTCAAATTGTGCAACCAATGCTAGTAGCACGCGAATTGAGCTATGCTTCACGACCGGAGAGAAAATCTCATTGTAGTCAATTCCCTCCTTTTGGCTGAAACCTTTTGCAACCAATCTCGCCTTGAACCTAGCATCTTCCACTTCAGGAATTCCCTCTTTCTTTCGGTAGACCCACTTGCATCCAACTGTCCTCTTCCCCTTTTGTCTTTTCACTAAGACCCATGTCTGATTCTTGTGAAGAGACTCCATCTCTTCAGTCATGGCTAACCGCCATTGTGCGGCATCCTTGCAAGAAGTTGCTTCAATATACGAGGAGGGCTCCAGATCTTTAATCTCTTCTTGTGCAGCTACGAACGCATATGCAATCAAGTTTGCTTGATTTATAAGGCGTTCCGGTTCTCGTGTCTGCCTCTTCTCCCTCCCCTTCGCAATTGTGTATGGTTCATTGACAGCAAGTTCTTCAACGCCTACATCTTCTGACTCATCTTTAACCTGAGTCTCTTGATCCTTTTCCTTGGCAAGCTCCACCGGAAGCTCCACCTGCTCGTTGTTCTTGTTTCCTGAAAACTCCACGGAAACTTTACGGGGATCAAGTATAGAGGATTCATCGAAGGTGACATCTCTACTAACTATAAATTTGAGTAAAGACAAACACCAAAGTTTGTACCCTTTTACTCCATCCACATACCCTACGAATATGGCCTTCTTAGCCCTTGGTTCAAGCTTTCCTTCATTAACGTGATAATAAGCTGGACACCCAAATACTCGTAAGTATGAATAGTTAGAGGGTTCACCTGACCATACCTCATTCGGAGTCTTAAAGTCAATTGCCGATGCTGGAGATCGATTGACAATATGAGCAGCAGTGTGAACTGCTTCAGCCCAAAATACTTTGGACATTTTGGCTTGTAGGAGCATACAACGAGCCTTTTCAAGAAGAGTTCTGTTCATTCTCTCGGCAACTCCATTCTGCTGTGGGGTATGCCTGACAGTCCTATGTCTTGAGATCCCATGAACCTTGCAGAATTCATTAAACTCTTCATTGCAAAACTCCAAGCCATTGTCTGTGCGAAGATACTTGATTTTCCGCTCCATTTGATTTTCAACCAAAATCTTCCACTCTTTAAATGCTTCAAAAGCATCACTTTTTGCCTTCAAAAAATGCACCCAAACCTTTCGTGAGAAATCATCAATAAAAGTGAGAAGATACCTCTTTTTGCCCTTCGATGGAAGTTTAGAGGGACCCCATAAATCTGAATGGATGTAGTCTAGCACTCCTCTTGTCTTGTGTTTGCCAGTGCTGAAGCTGACCTTCTTTTGCTTCCCTAGAACGCAGTGCTCACAGAAGTCAAGTGTGCTGATCTTCTCACCTTCCAAAAGGTTACGATTGCTCAACATCTCCAGTCCACGTACGCTCATATGACCCAGTCTCATGTGCCATAGTCTTGCCTTGTCATCATTAGATAACTGCACTGTAGATGCATTTGCAGAGCCAACAATGGTGCTTCCGGCCAATGTGTAAAGGCCGTTCTCCAGCTTGCCTTTCAGCATGACTAAAGAACCTTTAGTCACCTTTATAGTTCCTGCTTCGCTCATGTACCTGTAGCCTTGTTCATCCAGAGTACTCAGGGAGATCAAATTCTTCTTCAGATCAGGAACATGACGGACTTGTGTAATAGTCCTCACGACTCCATCATGGCAGCGAACCCGAACTGAGCCAATGCCAACTATTGCACAAGTTGCATTATTGCCCATTACTACGGTTCCTCCACTTTTCTCGTAGCTGCTAAACCAGTCTTTTCGGAACGTCATATGCAGAGTACAAGCAGAGTCTAACACCCATTTGTTTTCATAACTACTATTATTATTACACGATGTTGTTAGTACATAATCATTATCAAAATTATGTACCTGTTCAACTGTAGATGCACTCGCCTTTTCCTTGGACTTTGACATTGGGCAATCTCGTTCAAAGTGCCCCTTCTTGCCACAACCCCAACACTCTGTATTCTTCTTGTTCACACGAGACTTTGATCTGTGCTTTGATTTGGTCTTTCCCTGTTGGCTAGTCCGGCCTCTTAACAAAGAGGCCACTTGCCTGGTCATCTCTATCTCCTTCAATGTGCCTCCGCACATCACTAGAGTTAAGTGCCTGCCGCACTTGCTCAAGCTTGATAGGCTCCTTGCTATACATCATTGAATTCTCAATATCACGATATCCTGAAGTCAATGAAAATAGCAAAGCACATGCAAGCGTCTCCTCCTCCCTTTTAATTCCTGCAATCTGTAAGTCCATGACAAGTTTATTAAACGCATCTAAATGATCTTGTAACGAAGTACCTGACCCCATCTTAAATGTGTGAAGACGCCGTTGTAACAACATCCTTGTTGTCACTGATCGGTCTTGGTATAGCCCTTCTAGCTTTTCCCATAACTGTTTGGCCGTCTCTTCGGTACCCGTACTCACTTCACAAAGCACGTTAGGTGCAAGGGATAGTTGGATTGCACTCAATGCATCCCCTTCAATCTTCTCCTTGTCGGGAGCTGATATATCCGTAGGATACTTTCCGTCAATAGCATGGATTGAACCTTCCCTCCGCAGTAACGCCATCATCTGGATCTTCCAGATATTGAAGTTGTTGCGTCCATTGAATCTATCAATTTCAAACTTCATGGAACTCATATTTGCTTGTTCTTTCTCCTTGGATCGTTAAAGAATCCTGTCGCTCTGATACCAATTGTTAGCGGAAACGTAAAAGAAAGAACACAAGATTTAACGTGGTTCGGATCAAAATAATCCTACGTCCACCAGAGAACAATTGCCCTTTTAATATTAACAAAGGAAGGGGAGATTTCCCAATTACACTTAAGAGAATTTCTCTCTTAACTCTCTACTCACTACAATGTATTGTATTATTTTGGGATAATTTCTACAAGTGAAGGAGTGCATCTATTTATAGAGGTAAAGACCTCCTCTTGATGTCATTGCTGACATCAAACTACCTCCTCTTGATGTCATGAGTGACATCAAAGGAGGAAGCTTCCTCCTAGCATCCACACCAACTCTTTCCACCAACTCTTCCAATTGGCATGCCATTGTTGACTAAACATAAACCAACATTTTCAGCATGCCATTGTTAACTAAACATAAACCAACATTTTCAAGCATAAATGGAAATTCCACAGGGGTTCTCTAGTCAGGGAGGGTCTGGTAAAGTCGGCGGACTCCACAAGTCTTTGTATGGCCTCAAACAGGCACCGAGGCAGTGGAATAAGAAGTTGACTGATGCTTTACTACAGTTTGGGTTCACCTAGAGTCATTTTGACTACTCTCTTCTCTAAGAAGGTGCAGACTAAGATGGTTCTTGTGTTAGTGTATATAGATGATCTATTGGTTTTAGGCAACTGTTCTCAATTGATCTTGCAAACAAGAAGTGATCTGCAACTCAAAGTCAAGATGAAGGACCTTGGTGAGCTCAAATTCTTCTGGGGCATTGAGTTTGCTAGATCAAAGGAGGGAATTGTCATGAATCAAATGAAGTATGCTTTGGAATTGATTACTGAGATGGGGCTAGGAGGAGCTAAACCTGCTGGTTCTCCATTGGAGCCTAATCAGAAACTTACATCTGCTGATTATGATGCCTTCATCAACAATCAATCCATAACAGAAACTCAGCACACAGATGTAGAAAATGATAACCTGCTGACTGATGCTAGCCAATATCAAAGCTGAATAGGAAGACTTCTATATCTAACTATGACAAGGGTGGACATTGCTTTTGCTGTTCAAGTACTTACTCAGTTTATGCATAAACCCAAGCAATTTCATTTGGAAGCTGCACTAAGAGTGGTAAGGTACATAAAAATGCATCTGGTATGGGCTTGCTAAAGCCCGCTGAAGGATCTGGGAAACTTGAAGCCTTTTGTGACTCAGATTGGGAAGGCTGCTTGCAGTGGGGGAAATCTGTTACAGGTTACTTAGTAAAGTTTGGAAGTGCCTTAGTCTCGTGGAAGTCAAAGAAGCAGGACACTGTAGCAAGAAGCTCTGCATAAGCAAAGTTCAGAAGCATGGCTTCAGCAGTGGCTGAATTAACCTAGCTGGCAGGCCTATACAAGGAGCTAGGAGTCGAAATTCAACTGCCCATTGATCTACATTGTGACAGTAAAGCTGCTATTCAGATTGCAGCCAATCCCATCTTTCATGAACGCACCAAACATATTGATATAGATTGTCATTTTGTTAGGAAAAAAATTGTTCAAGGAGCAGTGAAGACACAACACATCTTTACAAAAGAGCAGCAGGCTGACCTTCTCTCTAAAAGCCTGGGAAAGCCACAACATGACTATCTATTATCCAAGATGGGGTTGAAGGATGTATTTCAACCATCAGCTTGAGGGAGGATGTTGAAGTATAGAGTAGAGGACACTGTTGTGGACTGTTAATAGCTTAGGTAGTTAAAATCAGTTAGTTAGGTAAGTTTGTTAGTAGGTGACTACCGTCACCAGCTTAGTTAATAAAGGAGACAGTGGAGGCTAGTGTGATGTAGATACTCGTGTATATATATACTGATATTGTACACATTTAACATACACAATTCATCTTTCAATGAATGTAAACATGAGTTGATTCTCTGCAGAAGTTCATCTTCCTCTTCTCCTTCTCATTTCTATCTTTTTACTCAACTGAAGGTTCTAGAATTCAACTAGGTGTCACGAGCGATTTTTTGGATTCAAGAAATGGTGCCAAACATGACCAACATTGGTCGTCAAATCCGAGCGACTGTTGCGAATACAGATAAGGGAAACTATAAGTGGATCCTCCTACTTCATAGGCTAATTTTTTGATTTGGTTCTAATATTCAGTCATTAAATACCAAAACTGACAGTGAGAACGTATACAACTTACTTTAACTAAGTTCAATGAATATGATGTGAAGAAAAGAGAAAAAGTAGCAAAACAGTGATGCACAAGAAATCAAGCTACAGTACTTGACATAACACTTCATTAGAAAGGCAATGCTAAAAGATCAACTCAATATGGTACTGCGACTTAGATTTGATATCAAATGTGGGCCTTTAATGTGGTGGGCTGGGCCACATTCTAAAGAAAACATTTACCCCATAAGCCATCTCAACGTGGTAACAACACACGCACAAATTTTCTTTTTATATACTATGTCAGTTGGGATTAGATATGTAAAAGGGTTGGTGGTGGGAGCTTACGAGGAGTTTGAGATGACTTATTGGGGGCCTTTACTCTTTGTTTGGTTGCAAAACGACAATTATATTATTTCAACACTTTTGGACTTTGGCTTTGTCTCTCCCTTTTCTATTCCTTTTCTCTTATTCTTGAAGTGACAATTTGTTGCTTTCTTGATTTTATTCTTTTCAAGTTTACTCTCTCTTTCTTTCTATTTGGTTGTTCTTTTAGGTCAATAATATCTTTTAGGATTCGACCATCCACTTTACATGATGTAAATTTCTGTTTCCCCCTTGTTATTGGCCATTACTTGAGACATCCATATGCCAATTGCAAAAATGCTACTTATTTGCTTTCCTTCTTTTTCTTTTTCCTTTTTTTAATTTGGTAAGATTTGAACTTTACACTTAAATGTAGTAGGGGATAGAGTCATATATTAGAGGCAGTAGAGATGAATTGGGAAATTTATATCCTTGACAAAGCAAGGCATGCAAATATCGGCGCTCAATTATTTAAGGGGTCATTTGGTATGAGGTATAAGAAGGTATAAGGGTGGTATAAAAATTTAATACCACCTTAATACTTTGTTTGGTTAGCAAATCAGGTATAAGTTATCTATATAGGGTGGGGTAATTAGCACCGGTATAACTTATACCTTCTTCTTAGAAATTATACAATTGTCATTTTTAATACAACATACCAAACATTGAATAAACAACAATCGCGACATAATTAATCCCAGCATAACTTATACCGGCATAACTTATACAGGCATAAGCCCTATTCCAACCAAACGACCCCTAAGTTGGTTTAATTCGCAGTGTGCAAATTAAAACGAAATGAAAGTGGTGTCTTTTTCTTTTAACCATCTGATATTTGAAGTATACTGACTCAATTAACTAACATTGATTCGCGCCGAGTAGATTTACTATAGAGGGTAAATAACTCCCTATTAAGAAGTTCTCCAACTCTCAGGACTTGATCCAATACCTCTGATTATTCATCCACCAAAACCCTTGGTGATCCAGTATTGCCTTTTTGAGGCGGGATAGCATTGAGTTTCTTATTGAGTTACGTTATTATATGGAAATAACCAAAATGAAATCCAAAGGATCCTCAGTGAAGGAGAGCATTGGTCACGCTTAATTCGCGGAGTCACTGTCTCTACATATGGATATGATGATTGACGATAAGAGTCTTTTAACTTTGTCTATATTCAGATCTCTTGTCCAGCATTTACATTTTACTAATTAATGCCACAGTGTTGACTCTATACTCGACAATAATTCAGACTCTCGTTATTGTTTGGCTATCATTTATTAATAAGCACTAGTGAATATGTTGCGCGATTGTGAAATAACTTATCAAAATTACGATGTAATCTTTTTCTAACACCTTATAATATTAAAAAAATAATTTATTTATTTTTTTGAAAATCAAAGATAATTTTTTTTCCAAAAGATGATCTAAACATGCAGGCGTGCAACTAATCAAAGGTATTTTGCATAATTATATTTCAATATTCAACCAAAAGTCAAATCGAAACATCACATATATTTTTGTTTTAAACAAAGAAATGAAAATAAAAAGTAGTCGTCATGGCTACACAACAACAAAAAATCTATAATGAAGTTTGGTCTCTACAACTCTTGTGTTCGAAAGAGGGTTTACACTCATCGCATATATATATTTTGATCATTACACTGAATATTCAGAGTCTATTAGTAGAACTAAAAATAAATTACTACTATTTTTGCATAAAGAAGAGAGTTACAGGTTTATTTGTATTACAGAAAAATAAAAATTTGCATTATATATGTTTTTCTATCATACTTTGTGCCCTCGTCAGAAAGCTAAGAAAAAGGAATGTTTATGGCTTTTATGGCCCTTTTCCTTATTCATATTAATATATCATTTCATTCACATCGATTAGTCGGTTCCAAAATATATAAAATAGAATATCTTAGTCATGGTAAAAAATAAAAGGAAAAAAAATTGTTTTCTTAAAGTTTTAAAATTAATGTTAACATAATTATTTAATAACTTAAGTACTCCTATCCAAATATTGCGAGTAGGTATGTTGTTATTCTAAATTGTATTCAAATGAATATTGAATTTTACTGACTAAAAAATGATAATAAAACACCCAATAGTACATTTAGTACTTTTAACAATAGTAAAATGGATTAGACAAATAGGTAACTGAAAAGGCCGACTATAAATGAGAAACGTACGTTACAATTCCAATTAATAATTTTTTATAAGAAAGAAATACAAAAGAAAAAATATTTCTTCGCGTAAGGTTGAATTTATTAAATGTTTCTATATTTCTGTGATAAGAAAAATGTAAAATAAATAAATAATGAAAGTAAAACATTACATGAAACACCAGAAACCTTCTTCCACCATTCTAATACAGATTCATCATCTTCCTCACAAACGTTATCTATTTACTCAAAGCATCTTTCAATAAATCATTTCTTTTTTCTAATAATTTCTTTTCAAAATTTTAAGTTACGGAATATAAATTGCAAACTAATAAAAATACTATTTAAGTTTCTAGCCTTATCGAAGCGCAATAACTTAAACGACTGGAAAACAAATACATTAATTCCGAAAGATATAAGGCAATAATAGTAAAAGCACGCGCAATGGTTCAATTGGTGAAGCAAAATACATGTGATACTGAATTACTGATTACTGATATATTGTAAAAGAAAAAGGAAAATATACAATGTAATGTCACCCAAATGATGACTTATTTTTCGTTCATAGAATTGAATCTTACCAAAAGCCTACCTCTCAAAGCACTACATAATAGCTTATAGTAAAATTAAACTCTCAATGCACATCACCTCCAACCAAATGTCGTCAAACATTTGAACCCTATATATTCTTGGAGCTTGTCTTCACTATAAACTTTCTTCAACGTCACGTTCCTGAGATGTTATCTGAGACCTGTAAGAAAATGTTCAAAAATCATAACTGAAAATTAAGGCGTGAGAAAGAGGGAATAGATTGATGCTAACAAAGTAGATTGTTTTAATATATAAATGACTGCTAACAAAGGATATAGCAACTTCCATGTGGGAGGGGAAAAGTTTGAAAGAATACATAAATACATACTAACATATCTAATAATGAAGACAATTATAGTGAAGTAATTAATTGCATTTAAAGACTTTTTGGACAATATTAAAAATAAGATAAATGGAGAAATAAAGGGGGAAAAGTCAAAAAAAAGGAGAAAAAAGATAATTATGTTTCTTAGCCAAAGAGAGGTATCAAGTCAGCACTCTAATATATATATATATATATATATATATATATATATATATATATATATATATATATATATATATATATATTGGAGTAATTGGAGTTTGGAAGCTATAGTTGAACTATATTATATAAAGAGTTTTTTTGAACTTACATACAATCAACTATATATATATATATATTGGAGTAATTGGAGTTTGGAAGCTATAGTTGAACTATATTATATAAAGAGTTTTTTTGAACTTACATACAATCAATTATATATAAGCTAAGATAATTAATTGCAAATAAATTTCTTTGATAAGGACAAATTAAATAAATGGCCTAACAAAAATAATAATTAATCTGTAACAAATTTGTAAATGCTAATCTATTAACGATCCCATATAGGGCACTAACGTATAGCAAATGAAATGAATAATAAAAAATTAAGTATCAACTGTAAAAAGTCAGAGAAATAAGAGAGAAAGTGCAACTTATAAAATGCTCATACGATCATAAGTGGCAGTCCAGTACTTCTTTGTCACGATCCGGATTTTTTATCCTCGGGGGTCGTGATAGCGCCTACTCATGAAAGCTAGGTAAGCCGCATATTATAGATTCATTAACCTTTTTACTTAACCCTTTTAACAGTTCAATATAACAAGTGATCAACATCGAAATAATTATAATAAACAGAAATGGGTTATACTAGTGCAGAATCCAACATACAACTCTAACTAGAATTTGGTATCACAATGTCACAGACTATCTACGATTACTACAAACAGTGGTCTGAAAGATAAATACAATGTTGTCTCTGAAACAAATAAAAGAAACAGAATGGAAAGATAGTAAGAGACACCAAGGTACGCCTGCAGGACTACCTCGGGTCTCCGCCACTGGACTGAAGGCAGCAACCTCACTGTGGTCCAAAAACTGCAGCACCAGAACTGCATACAGGCGGAGTGTAGTATCAGCACAACCGACCCCATGTGCTGGTAAGTGCCTAGCCTAACCTCGGTGAAGTAGTGACGAGGCTAGGACAAGACTACCAAATAAACATGTGCAGTTATATCATATACAACAAGTAATAATGATAGAAACTAGCAGTTAAAGATGGGAAAGGGTAACATGCTCGGAGAAATATCATGTACAAACAGAAATTCAGTAAAGAAACATACAAAACACCAAAAATCAACTATAAGCAAGAATAAGGAAATCAATGATAAGTGCACGACATCACCCTTCGTGCTTTTACTCTCGTCCCCATCATAAGAATCAATAATATAATTGGCACGACATCACCGTTCGTGCTTTTACCTCACATAATCATGGCACGACATTTTCCTTCGTACATTATCGATCATGGCACGACATCACCCTTCGTGCTTTTATATTTACAATATCGGTACGACATCACCTTTTATGCATTAACACTCACTCACAAATATCATGCACGACATCACCCTTCGTGTTTTTACACTCTTCCTTACCCAAGCAACAATTACAAAGCAATGCGGGCAAGGAAATCAATAAAATCACAATAGAATTCCGGCAAGGGAACAATAGTATATTAATAATATCCCAGCAAGGGAAACGATATCATGAGTATAACATCCCGACAAGGGAGATAATATCAAAAGCAATAACATCCCGGCAAGGGAACAATATCATAAACCACTTCTCTTTTTCACAATTACTTCACAACTCAATTCTCAACCTGAGCCAATGCTCTACAATGTTCAATCACCAAGAATACTTCTATAAGCCTTGTTCAACCTTAGTAATCATCATATTAAGCATGAACAATACAAAACGGAGTCACATCACTCATAATATAAGACTCACGGTATCACGACCCGGAATTTTCACCCTCAGGAGTCGTGATGGCGCCTACTCGTGGAAGCTAAGCAAGCCGCGCAACAAAGAATCACTAACTCTTTCAACTTTTAGTCCTATTTAACAATTTAGATTAACAGGTAATCAACATTGAATATTAAAGATAAATAGAACAAGCGTAAGACTTAAACAGATAAAAATAACCAAAGCCAATAATACAATACCAATATACACCTCTACCCGGAATCTGGAGTCACAATATCACGGGCTATCTATGAGTACTACATACAAGAGTCTGAAAAAGAAATACAATCTGTCTCGAATACAAGTGAAAACAGAACACATAATAAAATAGAAGAGAACGCCGGACCTGCAGACACCTGCAGGACTACCTCGAGATCTCTAGCTGGACTGAAGGCAGCCACCCGTATGCTAGGGTCCAAGAGCTACTCCGGGATCTGCACATAGTGCAGAGTATAAAATCAGCACAACCGACCCCATATGCTGGTAAGTGCATGGCCTAACCCCGGCCATGTAGTGACGAGGCTAGGACCAAACCCCAGATAAACCTGTGCAGTTATGTAATATACATCGGAAAATAAAACAGGAATAACAATTAAAGATGGGAGGGGGGTGCATGCTGCGGGGGAAGTATCAAATCCAGCAGAAAATTTAGAGAAATATAAGAGAAAAATTCAAGATCTACAACAAAACAATAACAACAGTGTTGCAGTGCGCAACCCGATCCTTATCATTTAACACTGTTGCGGGTTGCAACCCGATCCAATATAACATTGTTGCGGCGTGCAATCCGATCCATTTATATCATTGTTGCGGCATGCAACCCGATCCAATATAACATTGTTGCGGCATGCAACCCGATCCATTTATATCGTTGTTGTGGCGTGCAACCCGATCCAATATAACATTGTTGCGGCGTACAACCCGATCCAATATAACATTGTTGCGGCGTGCAACACGATCCATTTATATCATTGTTGCGGCATGAAACCCGATCCAATATAACATTGTTGATGCGTGCAACCCGACCCATATCTATACATTTAACAACAATCATACCAAGAGTCCCGACAAGGGATCAACAAAGAACTATACTATCCCGGCAAGGGATTCGACCGTAAAAATAAATACGTCCCTGCAAGGGAGAAACAACTATAACCAATCTTATTCCAACATCTAACCATCTCAGCTAACACCAATACTCAATCATGAGTAATTTCCACGAGAACAATCTTAATCCTTGCTCAATAACGAGAATCATCAATTAAAGTATCCGTAGTATTATCTAAGAACACATTAAATTGCAATTCAAGACTCACGGTCATGCTCGACACCAACGTATAGATACTCGTCACCATGCCTATATGTCATACTCAACAAGAAACAAGTAGCAAATAGGACACAACTCCTAATCCCTCAAGCTAAGGTTAGACTAAACACTTACCTCGAACTTCCACGGCCAACTCAAACCTCAAACACCGCTTTTCCTTTTGAATTTGGCTCCAAATAAATTATATCTAGATATAATCAACTTAATAACATCAATAAACGCTAAACAATCCAATTTCAATACTTAATTATATCTTTCTAATTATTCTTCCCAAAAAGTCAAAAATCGACCCCGGGCCCGCTTGGTCAAAAATATGAGGTTCGGACCAAAACCCGATCACCCATTCACCCACGAGCCCGAATATATACTTTATTTTGAAATCTGATCCCAAAACGAGGTCAAATTCCCAAATAATCCAAAAGCCCTAACTCTACCCAAATTCCTAATTTTCTACCCTTAATCTCATCTTTTAGGCCTAGAAATCTAGTGGGTGTTGATAAAAATAAAAGAAAACGAGCTTAGGATTATATACCTATGAAGCTATGGTGAAGTTCCTCTTCAAAAATCGTCCAAGAGGTATGGAGAAGATGAAGTTTATGAAAAATGGTGAAATTCCCATAATATATTCTGTTTTTGAACTTAAAAATAATTGGGCGAATTTGGTCTATGCGTTTGCGACAGGCTCATCGCGTTCGCGATGAGATAGGCCTGAGAGACCTTCGCGTTCGTGTAAATGGGCTCGCGTTCGCGGAGCACTAACTCCTCGAGACTTCGCGTTCGCGTCCAGGTGGTCACGTTCGCGTAGGTATAATACCCCTTCCCCTACCCAGGCTCATAAGCCTTCCCGTTCGCGATACCAGGCCCGCGTTCGCGAAAGGAAGACCCCCCAAGCTTCGCGTTCGCGACCTTGGTCTTGCGTTCTCGTAGAAGGAAATTTCCTTCAGCATGAACTCATCGCGTTCGCGAGGGTCCTCCCGCGAACGCGAAGAAGAAAATACCAGAACACCAGAACTGAAAAACCTACAACTTTTTATGAGTTCAAAACCTTCCGAAACACATCCGAAACTCACCCGAGCCCTCGGGGCTCCAAACCAAACATACATATTAACTCAATAACACCATATGAACTAATCCGGACGATCAAATCGCAAAATAACATCATGAACATCGAATTAAACCTCAAAATCAATGAAATTTCTCACAATTTTTTTGAACATCAAATTTTGCATTTATGGCCCGAATCACATCAAATGGATCTCGTTTCTTACCAAACATTACCGACAACACATATAAATCATATTGAACCTGTACCAGACTCCGGAACCATAATACGGGACCGATACCACATATTTCACATAGCATTTCACTTTCAAAAACCTTTATATTTTTCAGAAAACAATTTCTTTTAAAAATTCATTTCTCAGACTTGGGACCTCGAAATTCGATTCAGGGCATACGCCCAAGTCCCATATTTTTGCACGGACCCTCTGAGACCGTCAAATCACGGGTCCGGGTCCATTTACCCAAAATGTTGACCGAAGTCAACTTAAATGCATTTTAAGTCAAAATTTTAACATTTTTCATAGATTTTCACATAATAGCTTTTCCGGATATGCGCCCTAACTGCGCACGTAAATCGAGGTGATTTTGAATGAGGTTTTAAGGCCTCGAAACGCAGAATTTATTTTGAAAACAAGTGATGACCTTTTGGGTCATCACATTCTCTACCTCTAAAACAATCATTCGTCCTCGAATAGACATAAGAAGGAAGTACCTGAGTCGGGGAAAAGATGGGGATAATGGATCCGCATATCGGACTCAGACTCCCAGGTCGATGCCTCAGCAGGCTGAACTCTCTACTGAACACGAACAAAAGGAAAACTCTTCGATCTCAACTAACGAACCTACCGGTCTAGAATAGCTACCGGCTCCTCCTCGAAAGACTAGTCCTTGTCCAAATGGACAGTGCTGAATCTAACACGTGGGATGGATCGCCGTGATATTTCCGAAGCATGGACATATGAAACACTGGATGCTCGGCTGATAAACTCAGTAGCAATGCAAGTCTATAAGCCACCTTCCCCACTCGATCAAGAATCTCAAACGGGCCAATGAATCTAGGGCTAAGCTTGCCCTTCTTCCCAAATCTCATCACGCCCTTCATAGGCGACACTCGAAGCAATACCCACTCACCAACCATGAAAGCCAAATCTCGAACCTTGCGGTCGGCATAGCTCTTTAGCCTGGACTGATCTGTACGAAGCCTATCCTGAATAATCCTGACCTTGTCCAAGGCATCCTAAACCAGATCCGTACCCAACAACCAAGTCTCTCCTGGCTCAAACCATCCAATCCGAGACCGACACCGTCTACCATATAAAGCCTCAAAAGGAGCCATCTGAATACTCAACTGGTAGTTGTTGTTGTAGGAAAACTCTGCTAAAGGCAAAAACTGATCCCACGAGCCTCCAAAGTCAATAACGCAAGCTCGGAGCATATCCTCCAAAATCTAAATAGTCCGCTCGGACTGCCCGTCTGTCTAAGGATGAAACTCTGTGCACAACTCAACCCGTATTCCCAACTCTCGCTGAACTGCTCTCTAGAAATGTGAGGTAAACTGCGTACCTCGGTCCGAAATAATAGACTCGGACACACCATGAAGACGAACAATTTCCTGGATATAGATCTCAGCTAACCTCTCGGAAGAATAAGAGACTGCCACAGGGATGAAATGCACTGACTTGGTCAGCCTATCAATAATGACCCACACTACATCGAACCTCCTCTGAGTCCGTGGGAGTCCAACAACGAAGTCCATAGTGATCCGCTCCCACTTTCACTAAGGAATCTCAATCTTCTAGAACAAACCACCAGGCCTTTGATGCTCATACTTAACCTGCTGACAATTCAAACACCGAGTCACATATGCAACGATATCCTTCTTCATTCTCTGCCACCAATAATGATGCCTCAAATTCTGATACATCTTCACGTTGCCCGGATGAATAGAGTACCGGGAGCTATGGGCCTCCTCTAAAATCAACTCTCGGAGTCCATCCACATTAGGCACACAAACTCGACCCTGCAATCTCAAAACTCCATCATCACCTAAGGTAACCTGTTTGGCACCTCCGTGCTGCACCGTGTCTCTAAGGACACACAAATGGGGATCATCATACTGTCGATCACGGATATGCTCCAATAAAGAAGAACGAACGATCGTGCAAGCTAACACTCGACTGGGCTTAGAAACATCCAACCTGTTACGCGGCGCCTTCCTGAGATTTCTTGGAAGGGCGACGTAAGGCTAAGCAACTGATATCAGTGCAGTTGTTGTCCGCCAACTAAGGTCCCCTCCGTACGCTAGACTAGATTGTCAGTGCCGTACGGGAAAACCAATGCCAAGAGCAGTTGAGAGAACAGGAATGAGAATTGAGAATGAAAGAAAGCTGGATTTCATTAATGAAAGCTATTATAGAAAGGCAACGCGGTGTCGAGGGGGAGAGACACCAGTACAGAGAATCGTTTGCTTGCTAGAAAGTTTGATTGCTTGATCCCCCTAATAATGCTTAAAAAAATAATCCAAAGCTACAAGACTAGACTTGATTAAGCTAGAGAAACATAATGTAAGTACATGGAATAAAACTACTCTATATTTACAATGAAAAGACTTAGTTTGTTATAAGGCAGAAACAGGTCCGTTGTCAGCAGCATAGTCTTTGGCATCCAGGTCTGCGCGTGCGCCGTTGTCTGCGCGCGCGGCGCTGTTGGCATCTGCCAGTGGTTGGGCACTGGCAAGGGATATCGATGGGGCGACAGAGGCACATGCGCGCTTGTCACTTGGCGTGGCCAAGACCATGGGGCCGTCCGTGGCTCGCTCAAGGGGTCATGGGGCACGACTGAAAAGCCGCCCATGACATTCTCCCCCACCTGAGTTGGCACGTCCTTGGTGCCTTACTTGCAAGATAATCTTCAATTAGGCTCTTGTAGGCTTTGAGGTTTGTTCCCCTCTCCCAAGTGTTCTCCTCTGCATCACAGCCCTGCCATTTCACCAAGAACTCTTGGTGATCTTTCCTTGAGGCATGAATCACTCTATCATCAAGGATAGCTTCAACACGCCTTTTCCCGGTTGAATTGGGCCCTCGAATACTGGGTATTATGAGCTGGCTCCTTGAAGGATCCTCCGTGTCTTCCCGAAAAGGTTTCAGGAGGCTGACATGGAAGACAGGATGAATTTTCCACCAAGCTGGGGTATCCACCCGGTATGCAACTTTCCCAATGCGCCTTTCAATGGACAAGGGTCTAATGTATTTTTGCAATAGGCGAGGGTCATGGACCCCCGCAAATAAGTAACGCTTTGGAATTTTGACCATCACTTTGTCTCCTACTTGGTATTCAACAAAGCGACGATTCTGATCAGCATGCCTCTTCATCCGCTTTTGAGCCTTGACAAGATAGCTCCGCACTATCTCCAAATTTTGCTTCCACTCTTTAGAGAAGCTAGCAGCTCGAGGAGATTTAGACATATTTGGTGCATTGACGGTGTGTGGGAGTAGCGGTTGCTGTCCGGTAACAATTTCAAAAGCGCTTTTGTTTGTACTAGAGCTCTTTTGTGAATTGAAACACAGTTGAGCAGCATCCAGAAGCTTCACCCAATTCTTCTGCGATCCGGTTACAAAATGACGCAAATATTCCTCCAACATACCATTGAACCGCTCCGTCTGGCCATCAGATTGCGGATGAAAACTTGAGCTGTGATTCAGCTTCGACCCAAGACACTTAAAGAGTTGGGTCCAAAAGTTGCTAGTGAAGCGTGAGTCACGATCACTAACAATATCTTTGGGTAGGCCCCAATATTTGACGACATGAGAGAAGAAGAGTCGAGCTGTATCTTCTGCTGATATATATTGTGGGGCAGCAATAAAGGTAGCATATTTGGAAAACCGATCTACCACAACCAAGATAGTTGTTAGATCCCCGACCTTGGGCAATCCGGTGATGAAATCCAGGGAAACACTTTCCCAAGGTCTCTTTGGGACAGCTAGTGGTTCCAAAAGTCCCGCCTGTGTTAAGCGGTCTGACTTGTCCTTCTGGCATACTAGACAAGTCTTCACATACTGAGCAACGTCATCGGCCATTTGAGGCCAATAATATGCACGGCGAAGTAACGCCATGGTGCGTTCTTCACCGGGATGGCCGGCCCACAGAGTATCATGACATTCCGCTAGAAGAGTCCTTCGTAGATCTCCTCCTTTAGGAACATAAAGTCGGTTCCCTTTCACTTTCAGAAAACCATCTTCCATGTAGAACTGGCGAGTCTTGCCCTGTTCTACCAAATCAACCAAATACTGTGCAGCAGGATCTTTGATGAGTAAATCCTGTATCTGGTCCTTGATGGAGGTGGCTACTTCGCTCCCCCTTAGGGTGGTGAGTAGGCACACCGATGCTAGATCAGCTCTCCGACTGAGCGCATCAGCAACATGATTGGTCTTCCCACTTCGGTACTCCAGGTTAAAGTGGAATTCATCTAGGAGTTCCTACCACCTGGCCTGTCGACCATTCAAATTTGGCTGGGTCATGAAATGGCTAACAGCTGTGTTGTCTGTCTTGACCACGAACGGGGTCCCCAGCAGATAGTGCCTCCAGAGGCGCAAGCAGTGGACCACAACCAATAATTCTTTCTCATGGGCGGTATAGCCCTGCTCATCATCTTTCAGCTTTCGACTCTCGTACGCTACAGGATGCCCTTCTTATAGAAGGACTCCACCGAGGGCGTAGTCAGATGCATCTGTTTGTACTTCGAATGGCTTGGCCAGATCAGGAAGGGCCAAGACGGGGCTACTAGACATAGCCGCTTTCAATGCGTTGAAGGCCTCCGCTCGCTTGGGTCCCCATTCCCAAGGCATGACCTTCTTGAGGAGTTATGTCAATGGTACTGCAATGAGGGAGTAGTTTTTCACAAATCGCCGATAGAAATTGCATAGACCAATGAACGCCCTCAAGGCGTGGATATCCTTAGGCGTCGGCCAATCTGTGATTGCCTGAATCTTTTGCTGGTCCATCTTGATCTGCCCTTCCTCGATGACATGTCCGAGGAAGTCAATTTGCTTTTGAGCAAAGGAGCACTTAGATAGCTTCGCATATAGTTCATGCTCCCGCAATCGAGCTAGGACCTTCCGCAAGTGCATCAGGTGTTCCTCCAATGTTTGGCTATATACCACAATGTCATCCAAGTAGACCACCACGAATTCATCAATGTACTCTCTGAAGACTTGGTTCATCAAAGTGCAAAACATAGCTGGGGCGTTAGTCAAGCCGAATGGCATAACCAGGAAATCGTACTACCCATATCTTGTCACACAGGTCGTCTTGTGCTCATCACCCTCTGCAATCCGAACTTGCCAATAACTTGTCTTCAGGTCTATTTTGGTGAACACCGTCGCACCACGCAGTCTATCAAACAAGTCTGCCATTAGCGGAATAGGGTACTTGTTCTTCACAGTAATTTTGATTAGAGCCCGATAGTCCATACAGAGTCGTAAACTACCATCATGTTTCTTTTGGAATAGCACAGGGGACCCGTATGGGGATTTGGAGGGCACAATAATCCCTGTGTCTAGCATTTCCATCAATTGTCTTCGAAGCTTGGTGAGTTCGGGTTGTGACATTCTGTAGGGCGCCCGGGCAGGTGGCTTCGCGCCCGACACCAGCTCAATCTCATGGTCCACAGTGCGCCTAGGCGGTAGTCGCTTTGGCATGTCTTGTGGCATGACATCTTCAAACTCTAGTAGTAGCTCCTTCACGGGTTCAGGAATGGGACCCGAGGAGCATTCTACATCTTCGATGCAGAGGGTTGCCAGGAACGTAGGTTCGTTTCTTTTGACCCCCTTCTTCAACTGCAAGGCCGAGATGTTTTCAACGGCCATCTTCATGGGCATGCACGGGATAACGCAGGGCTTGGCCCCGTTTGCTCCCATCATCAGTAACATGTCAGCATACGGTACAGGCATGGTGTTGGTTTGCCTCAGGAATTCCAATCCAACTATCAACTCGAAGTCATCTATGATCACCACGCGCAAGTTGAATTTTCCTTCGTAAGGGCCAAGCTTCATCGGTACTTCTTTGGCTATTCCACCCACTGGCTGGGGAGGTGAGTTGATAGCCTTGACACGGCCTCTACCTTTCCCTACGACTAGACCAAGGCGCTCCACCTGAGTCGAGGCTAAGTAGTTGTGGGTAGCACCCGTGTCTACCATGGCCCGAATGGGCTTGCCATTCACCTTCATCTCAACGAACATTAAGGTCCTCTCGTGCTTAAGAGGAGTCTCATCATCCGCCTTCTTTTTCCCTTTCTTGGTGACGGGACATGGGTCCTTCTTCTTACGGATACCAGCACTAGTCTCTGCTAATGCCTCAGAAATGGAGCCAACAATTGCATTGAAGGCACCTACGGGTTCAGTCTGATCCGCATCGTCTGAATCGTCATCTGTCCCATCATCAAAAGTCTGATGGGCATTCATCTGTGCATGTGGGCACTCATTGTTCCAATGTGGTCCGCCACAATGACGGCACCCTGAAGGAGGCTTCCTCCCCCGATCATTGTTGTTAGATGCAGCACTGTTGCTGCCTGTGGAGGGAGCCTTAGGTTTGGTTGAGCTTCGATCTCCCCCACTTCTGCTAGGGCCACCATTGCTAGACTGGCCCCCTTTGAATCCCGCTCGGGTAGGCGGTTGAGGCCTATCCTTCCGGGCTTCCATTTGATAGTCCCCAAGGCATTCAGCTGCTTGGATCGCCTTGGGCAGGGTATCTACCCGTTGCCTTTGTAGCTCCATACGGGCATAAGGTTTCAGCCCTTCTAGGAAAGTGAAGAGCTTGTCTTTGTCCCCCATGTCGCGTATGCTTAGCATGAGCGCGGAGAATTCCCGCACGTAGTCCCGCACAGATTTGGTCTGACGGAGCTCCCGTAGCTTTCTCCTTGAATTGTATTCAACATTTTCGGGGAAGAATTGTAGGCGGATGGCTGCCTTCAGTTCTGCCCATGTTTCGAGAGCATCTTCACCGGCCTTGATGGCTTCGTATTTCACCCGCCACCAGAGTTTAGCATCACCCTGAAGATACATGGCAGCAGTTGCTACCTTCTTGGCTTCTTCTAGGCCCCCAACAGCATCAAAATATTGTTCGACATCAAAAATGAAGTTCTCCACTTCCTTGGCATTCCTAGCTCCACTGTATGGCTTTGGCTCAGGAATTTTCAATTTTTGTGTCGCGGAGGTGGGGTTTGCAGCGCCCCCGACCTGGTTTCCACCGCCTCGCAGTAGGCCCTGTAAGGCAGCATTGACAACATTGAGCTTGTCTGTCAAGTCGTCAATAGTTTGTTGCATGGCAGTCACCCTATCTGCCTCTTGTGCCCTGTAAGCTAAATCCTCGGCACGCTCCTGTTGGAGTCCCTCGAATTTGCCAAAAATTTCGGCTGCCTCTGTGGCTGCCGTTTGCCGATCTCCCTCGGAGTCACGACTGATGTTTTCTATGTCAACTTCGGCCTGGAGCACCCTGCGGTCCAGGTCATCCAACCTTTGCCCTAGGCTGGTTCTTAGTTCAGGCACCGTATCCATGATGGGCAGTAATCCGTCAACCGTCTGTTCAAGGGCCGCAATGCGGTCCCCATGATTCACCATGGTCAGAAATGGTGGTAATGGCAATGCGTTCCCTCGTCCGATGTCGAGCCTAGGCTCTGATACCAACTGTTACGCGGCGCCTTCCTGAGATTCCTTGGAAGGGCGACGTAAGGCTAAGCAACTGATGTCAGTGCAGTTGCTGTCCGCCAACTGAGGTCCCCTCCGTACGCTAGACTAGATTGTCAGTGCCGTACGGGAAAACCAATGTCAAGAGAAATTGAGAGAACAGGAATGAGAATTGAGAATGAAAGAAAGCTTGATTGCATTAATGAAAGCTATTACAGAAAGGAAATGCGGTGTCGAGGGGGAGAGACACCAGTACAGAGAATTGTTTGCTTGCTAGAAAGTTTTGATTGTTTGGTCCCCCTTAATAATGCTTAAAAAAAATAATCCAAAGCTACAAGACTAGACTTGATTAAGCTAGAGAAACATAATGAAATTACATGGAATAAAACTACTCTATATTTACAATGAAAAAGACTTAGTTTGCTATAAGGCAGAAAACATGGCCGTTGTCGGCAGCATAGTCTTTGGCATCAGGATCTGCGCGCGCGGCATTGTCTGCGCGCGCGGCGCTGTTGGCATCTGCCTGCGGTTTGGCGCTGGCAAGGGATATCGGTAGGGTGACAGAGGCACATGTGCACTTGTCACTTGGCGCGGCCAAGACCACGGGGCCGTCCGTGGCGCTAGGCATTGGAAGGCTTGCTAGGATGCCACGGGGCGCGCCCAAGGGGTCACGGGGCACGGCTAAAAAGCCGCCCATGACATTAGGCACACAAACTCGACCCTGCAATCTCAAAACTCCATCATTATCTAAGGTAACCTGCTTGGCACCTCCGTGCTGCACCGTGTCTGTAAGGATACATAAATGGGGATCATCATACTGTCGATCACAGATACGCTCCAATAAAGAAGAATGAACGATCATGCAAGCTAACACCTGACTGGGCTCAGAAACAACCAACCTCACGAACTGATTGGCCAAAGCCTGAACATCCAAAGCAAGCGGCCTCTCACCGACTGGAATATAAGCAAGACTGCCCATACTGGCTGACTTCCTACTCAAGGCATCAGCTACCACATTGGCCTTTTCCGGATGATATAAGATGGTGATATCATAGACCTTTAATAGCTCCAACCACCTTCTCTGCCTCAAATTCAACTCCTTCTGCTTGAACAAATACTGCAGACTCTTGTGATCCGTGATCACCTCACATGCCACGCCATACAGATAATGCCTCCAAATATTCAACGCGTGAACAATGGCTGCCAACTCCAAATCATGAACTAGATAGTTCTTCTCATGAATCTTCAACTACCGCAAAGCATAGGCAATGACCTTGCCATCCTGCATCAACACAACACCAAGTCTAATATGAGATGCATTACAATAAACTGTATATGGCCCTGAACCTATGGGCAAAACTAACACCGATATCGTAGTTAGAGCTGTCTTGAGCTTCTGAAAGCTCATCTCACACTCGTCCGACCATCTGAACTGGGCACCCTTCTAGGTCAACCTGGTCATCGGGGCTGCGATAGATGAAAACCCCTCCACGAACCGACGATCGTATCCTGCCAATCCCAAGAAACTCCGAATCTCTGTAGCAGATGCTGGTCTAGGCTAGTTTTGACTGCCTCAATCATTTTCAGATCAACCTAAATACCCTCCGCTGATACAACATGACTTAGGAATGCAACTGAACTCAACCAGAACTCACACTTCGAAAAATTAGCATACAACTAACTATCCTTCAAAGTCTGAAGAACCACCCTAAGGTGCTGCTCGTGCTCCTCCCGGCTGCGGGAGTATATCAAGATATCATCAATGAAGACTATCATGAATGAATCCAAGTAAGGCCTGAACACTCGGTTCATCAAATCCATATGCTGGGGCATTTTTCAACCCAAATGACATCACCAAGAACTCATAATGCCTGTACCGAGTGCGGAAAGCTATCTTAGGGACATCGGATGCCCAAATCCTCAACTAATGGTAGCCAGATCTCAAGTCAATCTTCGAAAATACCTTGGCACCCTGAAGCTGATCAAACAAATCATCAATCCTAGGCAACAGATACTTATTCTTGATTGTAACCTTGTTCAACTGTCGGTAATCAATACACATTATCATTGATCCATCCTTCTTCTTAACAAACAACACCAGCACACCCCAAGGCGAAACACTGGGCCTAATGAAACCCTTCTCAAGCAAGTTTTGCAACCGCTCCTTCAACTCTTTCAACTCAGGCGGGGCCATATGATACGGCGAGATAGAAATGGGCTGAGTGCCCGGAGTATCAATGCAGAAGTCAATATCCCTGTCGGGTGGCATACCCGGCAGGTCTGAAGGGAATACCTCAGGAAACTCATGAACAACGGGCATAGAATCAATAGATGGAACCTCAACACTAGAATCACGAACATATGCCAAATAGGCCAGACACCCGTTCTCGACCATACGCCGAGCCTTCATATAAGAGATAACACTATGAGTAGAATAACCAGGAGTCCCCCTCCACTCTAAACGAGGCAAACCCGGTAAGGCTAAGGTCACAGTCTTAGCATGACAGTCCAAGATAGCGTGGTAAGGTGATAACTAGTCCATTCCCAATATAACATCGAAATCAACCATGTCCAAAAGCAACAAATCTAGGCGGGTCTCAAGACCCCCATTCATAACTATACAAGAGCGATGGACTCGATTTACCACAATAGAATCGCCCACCGGTGTAGACACATATACGGGGCCACTCAAGGAATCACTAGGCATGACCAGATGCAGTGCAAAATAAGATGACACATACGAGTATGTAGACCCTGGATCAAATAAAATGGAAACATCTCTGCCATAAACCAAAACAGTACCTGTGATGACTACATCAAAAGCCTCAGCCTCAGGCCTGGCTGGAAGAGCATAACATCGGGGCTGGGCCCCACCACCCTAGACTACATCTCTGGGATGGCCTGCAACTGGCTGGCCTCCACCTTTAGCGGTCTGAGCTCTACCTCTAGCACCTCTACCTCCACCTCTAGCACCTCTACCCCTACCTCTAGCGGGTTGGGCGCGCTGTGGAATACTTGGTGCCTGAACCATAGCACGGAAACCCTGCTGCTGTGACTGAGTACCCACCAATCTCGGACAAGCCCTCCGGATATGACCATACTCACCACACTCAAAGCATCCACCTGAGTGTTGCGGCTGAGGAAACTGATACGAACTTGGCGACCTGAATGACTACCCCAAAAACTCTGGAGCAGCGGTACACTGATAGGAGCTGGTGGTGCACTGTAGGGATGCTGATCAGAATACTGCATGTGAGAACCACGACCACCTGAAGCACCGTGAGAAACCTGAAGTGCTGACTGAAAGGGCCTAGGAGGATGGCCTCTACCATACGAATCTCTGCCTCCAGATGAGGCATCACTGAACCTGCCTGAATGATGAGGCCTCTTGTCCGACCCATGACCACCTCCCTGCGACAGAACCGTCTCCACTCTCCTGGCCACATTGGCCGCCTCCTAGAAAGTAATCTCACTCCCTGTCTCCATAGCCATCTGAAGACGAATCGGCTGAATAAGTCCATCAATGAACCTCCTCACCCTCTCTCTCTCGGTGGGAAGTATGACAAGATCATGACGAGCCAAGTCGATGAATCTAGTCTCATACTGGGTAACAGTCATAGAACCCTGTTGGAGATGCTCAAACTACCTCCGATAAGCCTGTCTCTGAGTGATGGGGAGAAACTTCTCCAGAAATAGCTGAGTAAACTACTCCCAAGTCAAAGCTGGCGATCCGGCTGGTGTAGCCAAGCAATAATCTCTCCACCAAGTCTTGGCAGATCCAGACAAGCGAAAGCAGCAAAATCGACCCCATCGGTCTCAACTATCCCCATGTTCCTGAGAACCTCATGATAACTATCTAGATAATCTTGGGGATCCTCAGAAGAAGCACCGCTAAATGTAGTAGTGAAGAGCTTGGTGAACCTGTCCAATCTTCACAAAGCATCGACAAACATGGCTGCTCCATTACCGGTCTGAGCTACCCCACCCGGCTGAACTGCTCCAACTGGCTGAGCTGCTGGAGTCTGAAACTGGGGAGCCATCTACTCCGGAGTGCGAGTAGCAGGAGTCTGGGCTCCTCCTCCAGCCTGAGAGATGGCTGGTGCTACAGGAAGTAAGCCTGCCCGGGTGACACTCTCCATAAGCCCCACTAGACGGACCTGAGAATCCTAGAGTATTGGTAGTAATAAACCCCTCTAGGACCTGAGCTGGGCCCATCAAAAATATCTGAGCTAGAACCTCATTATCAAAGTCAACCTGAGGCTCCGCCGCTGGTGCTGCTGCTTTGGGCTGAGCTCTACCCCTGCCTCGACCTCTAGCACAGCCTCGGCCTCGCCCTCTGCCCCTCCTGGGAGCTACTACTGGGGGCTCGGTTTGTTGATCGGTGGATGAGGAAGCACGTGTTCTCACCATCTGCGAAAGAACAAAGTAGAAATTTAATTAGTATTGAGAAACCAAACCGCACGACAAGAAAGAACAAATGTGAAGTTTTTTCCAACTCTGTAGCCTCTGAGGGATAAATACAGACGTCTCTGTATCGATCCCTCAGACTCTAATAAGCTTGTACGTGAATTGTGAGACCTATGTAACCTAGAGCTCTGATACCAACTTGTCACGACCCGGAATTCCCACCATTGAGAGTCATGATGGAGCCTACTCGTGGAAGCTAGGCAAGCCGCGCAATAAAGAATCACTAACTCTTTCAACTTTTAGTCCTTTTTAATGATTTAGATTAACAGGTAATCAACATTGAATATTAAAGATAAATAGAACAAGCGGAAGACTTAAACAGATAAAAATAACCAAAGCCAGTACTACAATGCCAATATACGCCTCTACCCAGAATCTGGAGTTACAATATCACGGATTATCTATGAGTACTACATACAAGAGTCTGAAAGGAAATACAATCTATCTCGAATACAAGTGAAAACAGAACACATCATGAAATAGAAGAGAGCGTCGGGCCTGCGGACGCCTGCAGGACTACCTCGGGATTTCTAGCTGGACTGAAGGCAGCCACCCGTATGCTATGGTCCAAGAGCTGCTCCGGGATCTGCACATACTATCCCGACAAGGGATTCGACCGACTCATATCTATACATTTATTGTTACGGCATGCAACCCGACCCATATCTATACATTTAACAACAATCATACCAAGAGTCCCGGTAAGGGATCAACAAAGAACTATACTATCCCGACAAGGGATTCGACCGTTAAAATAAATACATCCCAGCAAGGGAGAAACAACTATAACCAATCTTATTCCAACATCTAACCATCTCAGCTAACACCAATACTCAATCATGAGTAATTTCCACGAGAACAATCTTAAAGCTCAATACTGAGAATCATTAATTAAAGCATCCGCAGTATTATTTAAGAACACATTAAATTATAATTCAAGACTCACGGTTATGCTCGACACCAAATTATAGATACTCGTCACCATGTCTATACGTCGTGCTCAACAAGAAACAAGTAGCTAACACTTACCTCGAACTTCCACGGCCAACTCAAACCTCAAACACTGCTTTTCCTTTTGAATTTGGCTCCAAATCAATTGTATCTAGACATAATCGACTTAACAACATCAATAAACGCTAAACAATCCAATTTCAATGCTTAATTATAGCTTTCTAATCATACTTCCCAAAAAGTCAAAAATTGACCCCGAGCCCGCTTGGTCAAAACACGAGGTTCGGACCAAAACCCGATCACCCATTCACCCACGAGCCCGAATATATAATTTATTTTGAAATTCAATCCCAAAACGAGGTCAAATTCCCAAATAATTAAAAAGCCCTAACTCTACCCAAATCCTTAATTTTCCACCCTTAATCTCATGTTTTAGGCCTAGAAATCTAGTGGGTGTTGATAAAAATGAAAGAAAACAAGCTTAGGATTACATACCTATGAAGCTATGGTGAAGTTCCTCTTCAAAAATCGCCCAAGTGGTGTGGAGAAGATGAAGTTTATGAAAAATGGTGAAATTCCCGTAATGCATTCTGTTTTTGAACTTAGAAATAATTGGGTGAATTTGGTCTATGCGTTTGCAACAGGCTCATCGCATTCACGATGAGTTAGGCTAGAGAGACCTTCGCGTTCATGGAAATGGGCTCGCGTTCGCGGAGCACTAACTCCTCGAGCCTTCGCGTTCGCGTCGAGGTGGTCACGTTCGTGTAAGTATAATACCCCTCCCCCTGCGCAGGCTCATAAGCCTTTCTGTTCGCGATACCAGGCCTGCATTCGCGAAGGGAAGACCCTCAAAGCTTCACGTTCGCGACCTTGGTATCGCATTTGCGTAAAAGGAAGTTTCCTTCAGCTTGAATAACTCATCGCGTTCGCGAGGGTCCTCTCGCGAACGCGAAGAAGAAAATACCAGAACACCAGAACTGAAAAACCTGGAACTTTTTATGAGTTCAAAACCTTCCAAAACACATCTGAAACTCACCCGAGCCCTCGAGGCTCCAAACCAAACATACGTACTAACTCAATAACACCATATAAACTTATCCAGGCGATCAAATCGCCAAAATAACATCATGAGCATCGAATTAAACTTCAAAATCAATGGAATTTCTCAAAAACTTCTTTGAACATCAAATTTTGCATTTAAGGTCCGAATCATTTCAAATGGATCCCAGTTCTTACCAAACTTTACCAACAACACATATAAATCATATTGAACCTGTACCGGGCTCCGGAACCATAATACGGGCCCGATACCACAAATTTCACAGAGCATTTCACTTTCAAAAACCTTTATATTTTTCAAAAAATATTTTTTTTTAAATTCATTTCTCGAAGTTGGGACCTTGGAATTCGATTCCGGACATACGCCCAAGTCCCATATTTTTCCACGGACCCTCCGGGACCGTCAAATCACGGGTCCGGGTCCATTTACCTAAAATGTTGACCGAAGTCAACTTAAATGCATTTTAAGTCAAAATTTTAACATTTTTCACAGATTTTCACATAATAGCTTTTCCGGCTAAGCACCCGAATTGCGCACGCAAATTGAGGTAATGCTGAAAGAGGTTTTTAAGGCCTCGAAACACAGAATTTATTTTGAAAACAAGTGATGACCTTTTGGGTCATCATACACGGGCATGCTTGACACCGACGTATAGATGTTCGTCAACACACCTATACGTCATACTCAACAATTAACACATAGCAATTAAGACACAACTCCTAATCTCTCAAGCTAAGGTTAGACCAAACACTTACCTCAATGCCACGAACACAATCAAGCCTCAACTACCGCTTTACCCCTCGATTCCACCACCAATTCGCTTGTGTATAGACACAATTTACTTAATAATATTAATAAATGCTAAATAAACCAATTCTAGTGCTTGAAAATATGTTTTCTAGTGATTTCCCCAAAAAGTCAAAAATCAACCCTGGACCCACATGGTCAAAACCCGAGGTTTGAACCAAAACCCGATTACCCATTCACCCACAAACTCAAATATATAATTTGTTTTGAAATCGGACCTCAAATAAAGGTCCAAATTCCCAAAAATTGAAAATCCTAAGTTTTACCTAAAAACACCCAATTCCCCTATGAAAACCCTTGATTTTGAGTTGAATTCATATAAAAAGATGTTATGGATTGGAGAAAATGAGTTAGAAACGACTTACAATTGATTTGGAGAAGAACCTTTTTTTTTAGAAAATTGCCTAAGAGAGCTTAGGGTTTGAGAGAGTTTGAAAAATGAAGAAAAATCCGTATAAGTCCCAATTAACTGATCGCAGATGTCGCAATTGTGAACCTCTTTGGAACCTGTTGTCTTCGCATTTGCGAGGGATTAGTCGCATTTGCGACACAACCCTTTTCGCATCGATAAAAGGGTCGCATTTGCGACCAAGGCCTGCCCAGGCTAGGTTCGCAATTCCCATGCCTGAGGACTTCACAATTGCGAAGCCTGATCTCGCAATTGCGAGATCAGAGGCCTGGGCAAAAATATCAGATACCAGCAACTTTTCCTAACTCCAATTTCACTCCGTGACCTATCCAAAACTCACCGCCCTCGGGGCTCCAAACCAAACATGCACACAAGTCCAAAAACATCATACGGACTTAATCGTGCGATCAAATTATCAAAATAACATCAATAACTATGAATTAAACCTCAAATTCATGGAATCACTCAAGAACATCAAAATTTCTATTTTCTCAAATAAAGGTCCGATTTATACTAAACGAACTCCGATTCTTACCAAACTTCACAGATTCAACTTAATTATTATATAAGACTTGTACCAAGTTCCGGAACCAAAATACGGGCCCGATACCATCTATTTCAAACATTTTTCATTTCCAAAAACTCTTATAGTTTTAGTTAAATAATTTCTTTCAAAAATTCATTTCTCAAGCTTGGGACCTCGGAATTCGATTCCGGGCATACACCCAAGTCCCATATTTTACTACGGACCTTACGAGACAATCAGATCACAGGTTCGGATCCGTTTACCAAGAATGTTGACCCAAGTCAACTTTAATTAATTTTAAAAGCCAATTTCCTTATTTCACTTAGTTTTTACATAAACGCTTTTCGGAAACGCGCCCGGAATGTGCACACAAATCTGGGTGAGACAAAAAAGAGATTTTTTAAGGCCTCGAAACATAGAATTTACTTTCAAAATGAGTGATGATCTTTTGGGTCATCACATTCTCCACCTCTAAAACAACTGTTCGTCCTCGAAACGTACCTGAGTCAGAGAAAAGATTGGGATATCGGCTCTGCATATCGGACTCGAACTCCCCGGTTGCTGCATCAACAGGCTGACCTCTCCACTGAACACGAACAGAAGGGAAACTCTTCGATCTCAACTAACGAACCTGCTGGTCTAGAATAACTACCGACTCCTCCTTATTGGACAAGTCTTTATCCAATTAGATAGTGCTGAAGTCTAACACGTGGGATGGATCGCCATGATACTTCCGAAACATGGACACATGAAACATTGGATGCATGGCAGATAAACTCAGCGGCAATGCAAGTCTGTAAGTCACCTCTCCCACTCGATCAAGAATCTCAAACGGGCTAATTAATCTAGGGCTTCGCTTGCCCTTCTTCCCAAATCTCATCACGCCCTTCATAGGCGACACCCGAAGCAACACCCGCTCGCCGACCATGAATGCTACATCATGAACCTTACGGTCAGCATAACTCTTTTGCTTGGACTGAGCTGTACGAAGCCTATCCTGAGTAATCTTAACCTTGTCTAAGGCATCCTGTACTAGATCCGTACCCAACAACCGAGCCTCTCCCGGCTCAAACTACCCAACTGGTGACTGACACTGCCTACCATATAAAGCCTCATAAGGAGCCATTTGGATGCTCGACTGGTAGCTATTTTTGTAAGCAAATTTTGCTAAAGGCAATAACTGATCCCATGAATCTCCAAAGTCAATGACACAAGCTCGGAGCATATCCTCCAAAATCTGAATAGTGCGCTCGGACTACCCGTCCGTCTGAGGATAAAATGTTATGTTCAACTCAACCCATGTACCCAAGTCACGCTGAACTGCCCTCCAGAAATGTGAGGTAAACTACGTACCTCGGTCCGAAATGATAGACACCGGTGCACCATGAAGACGAACAATCTCCCGGTTATAGATCTCAGCTAACCTCTCAGAAGAATAGGAAACTACCACATCAATGAAATGTGTTGACTTGTTCATCCTATCAACAATAACCCACACTGCATCGAACTTCCTCTGAGTCCGTAGGAGTCCAATAACGAAGTCCATAGTGATACGCTCCCACTTCCACTCAGGAATCTCAATCTTTTGGAACAAACCACCAGGTCTTTGATGCTCGTACTTTACCTGCTGGAAATTTAAACACCGAGCCACATATGCAACAATATCCTTCTTCATCCTCCCCCACCAATAATGCTGCTGCAAGTCCTAATACATCTTAGTGGCACCCGGATGAATAGGGTACCGGGAAGTATGTGCCTCCTTTAAAATCAACTCTCGAAGTCCGTCTATATTAGGCACACAAACTCGACCCTACATCCTCAAAACTCCATCATCTCCTAATGTAACCTGCTTGGTACCACCGTGTAGCACTGTGTCCCAAAGGACACACAAATGAGGATCATCATACTATCGATCTCTGATATGCTCAAATAATGAAGAATGAGCGACTGTGCAAGCTAACACACGGCTGGGCTCAGAAACATCCAACCTCACGAACTGATTGGCTAAAGCTTGAACATGCAAAGCAAGTGGTCTCTCACCAATCGGAATATACACAAGATTGCACATACTGGATGACTTTCTACTCAAAGCATCGGCCACCATATTAGCCTTTCCCAGATGATATAAGATAGTGATATCATAGACTTTCAACAGCTCTAACCACCTCCTCTGCCTCAAATTTAGCTCCTTCTGCTTGAACAAGTATTGCAAACTCTTGTGGTCCGTGAACACCTCACATGACACACCATACAAATAGTGCCTCCAAATCGTTAGCGCATGAACAATGGATGCTAACTCCAAATCATGAACTGGATAATTCTTCTCGTGAATCTTCAACTGTTGCGAATCATAAGCAATGACCTTGCCATCCAACATCAAAACTGCACCAAGTCCAATACGCGATGCGTCACAATAAATTGTATATGTCCCTAAACCTGTAGGCAATACCAACACCAGCGCCGTAGTCAAAGTTATCTTGAACTTCTGAAAGCTCGCCTCACACTCGTCCGACCACCTGAACTGGGCACCATTTTAGGTCAACCTAGTCATTGGGGCTGTAATATTTGAAAACCCCTCCACAAAACTGACAGTAATAGCCTGCCAAACCTAAGAAACTCTGGATCTCTGTAGCTCACGTGGGTCTAGGCCAGTTTTGACTGCCTCTATCTTCTCAGATCTATATGAATACCCTCTGCTGAAACAACGTCGCCCAAGAATGCAACTGAACTCAACCTGAACTCATATTTCGAAAACTTAGCATACAACTGACTATCTCTCAAAGTCTGAAGAACCACTCTCAGATGCTGCTCATGCTCCTCCTAGCTGCGGGAATAGATCAAAATATCATCAATGAAGACTATCACGAACGAATCCAAGTAAGGCTTGAACACTCGATTTATCAAATCCATGAAAGCTGTTGGGCATTTGTCAACCCGAATGACATCACCAAGAACTCATAATGCCCGTACCGAGTGCAGAAAGCTGTCTTAGGGATATCGGTTTCCCTAATCCTCAATTGATGGTAGCCAGATCTCAAGTCAATCTTCGAAAATACCTTGGCACCCTGAATATGATCAAATAAATCATCAATCCTCGGCAATGGATACTTGTTCTTGATTGAGACCTTGTTCAACTACCGGTAATCTATATACATCCTCATCGATCCATCCTTCTTCTTAACAGACAACACTGGCGCACCCCAAGGCGTGATACTAGGTCTTATAAAGCCCTTATCAAGCAAGTCTTGCAACTGCTCCTTCAATTCCTTTAACTCTAGCGGGGCCATACGATACGACAGAATAGAAATGGGCTGAGTGCCCAGAGCCAAATAAATGCAGATGTCAATATCCCTGTCGGGTGGCATACCCGGCAGGTCTGAAGGAAATACCTTAGGAAACTTGCGAACAACAGGCACAGAATCCATAGAAGGAACCTCGGAACTAGAATCATGAACATACACCAAATAGGCCAAACATCCCTTATCAATCATATGCCGAGCCTTCATATATGAGATAACCCTACGGTTAGAATGATTAGGAGTCCCTCTCCACACTAGACGACATAAACCAGGCAAGGCTAAGGTCACAGGCTTAGCATGACAGTCCAAGATAGCGTGGTAAAGTGATAACCAGTCCATCCCCAATATGACATCAAAATCAACCATATCCAAAAGTAACAAATCTACTCGAGCCTCAAGGCCCCCAATCACAACTATACATGAACGATAGACATGATCTACTACAATAGAGTCACTGATCGATGCCAACCCTACACCACTACAAAGTGGCAAGAGTGGTCGAAGTAGCTTTTACCCGAGATGGTCGGGATCGAATCCACAGGGAGCTAGAATTGGGAATTGGATTCCTATCTAAGTTAGAAATGTGTAGTGCTGTTAATTACACTTCCAATCATAATTATTGTTTGTTACTTCTACTTTTATATTAAATATATACTAAATTAAACTAAGAATGATTGCTTGTAAGGTTTTCTAAATAGTTAAAGAGGCACTAGGGAAGTGACTTTCTCTTAGCTGAATACTTGACGGGATCTAAAGCCTAAGGAAAAGTTGTTATAATAGGGATTGTGATATAGCCAATGCACGAAACTACTCACTCTATACCTCTCGATAGATTGAGTGGCTTTGCCCTAATTGACTTTCTGAAGACCAATTGGGTGTCAAATTATGAAAGCAATATAGGCTCAAGTCAGGTATTACTATCTCTTGATTTAACCCTTTAATTGGGGCTATCAATCTCTTGATTACACCCTAATTCCTTATTGGACTGATTTTCCTAGACTCAAGCTCTCTTTCTCAAGAAGAACCCAAGGCAAATAGGCACAAATTAGTGTTTGCAACCACCAATTTTATATGGAAAACACAAATCAGTCTAAATATCAACTACCCATAAACATCTAAGCCTTAGAACAAAAGACCTATCAAATACCCACACTAGGGTTAAGCCACAACCCTAGCTAATGGATCTAGCTACTTATAATAATAAAAGAAAACAGAAAAATAGATGAAGAATAACCCATATTATTTGATTACAAACTAAGATAATGAAGATTCAGTGTTAATCTAGCTACAAATTACTCAAAATGGAACTAAAACGCCGTTCACGTGCTCTGGACTCTAACAGATTACAAAAGATACCCTAAAAATGTAAAAAGAAAGTATTTATACTAGGCCAAATTTTTTGGACAAAAATACCCCTGACGGAGGTATTGCGGTCCGCATAAAATGCACCGCGGACCATAATGAGACTTTTTGGATTGAATTGTCATTCTCTAAATCTGGCCACCGGGGGCCGCATAAAATGCACCGCGGCCGCGGTGGCTTCACTGCGGTCTGCACAAAATGCTCCGCGGACAACGCTAGCTTCAATCGCCCAAACTCCCAACTCTCCGAATTGCCTCTCCGCGGACCGCATAAAATGGATTGCGGCCGCAAAAAGGCTTTTGCGGCCGCGAGAAATCCTCCGCGGACCACACTTCTTGAAGCTCCAAAAGGGCACCTCTCTAAACTCCTCTACCGCGGACCGCACTAAAAGGTCTGCTGCCACGGTTGGTCTGTTGCGGCTGTAGTTGATTTTATGCTGTAGTAGTGCCTTTACTTGTTCTTGGTACTTATGCATGTTTCACTCCTTTTTAGTTGGTTTTGACTACTTGTCACTTTTTTGACCAAACCTTGCAAACAAATACAACATGTAAGCCTTTGGGACTATTTGTATACATTTTTAATCAAAACTCAAGTAAAAAGGAGTGTAAAATGAACTAGAATCCCTAGTTACCAACTCCCCCAAACTTAAGCTTTTGCTTGTCCTCAAGCACACAAAATAAGTCCCACCTCCTTAAGAGTAAAACCAAGAAAATTTAGCTGACCTAAAATGACCTCATCTAGCATCAATTAGGACTAACAATTGCCCTCAAATCAAATGAATCATTAAGAACATTCAACCTTTTAAGCATCATGGTTTTAGTGTGACAAAAGAGCATCAAGAGTTGACTCAACTCATCAAGGAAACTCTTTCTACCACTTTGGTCATTGTGGAACCCAAACTCATATTCCTCACTCATCTTTAAGAAAACCTCACTTTTAGATTGAAGCACTTAGAACGAGGATTGTGGAAAACACACTCATCTCTCTCAAAGAAAAGTTAGAAGTCCGGCTCTAAGTACCATAAGCTTGCCCCTTATGTGAGTCACCACTAACGTAAGCTTCATTCAACTCAAGATCATATAGGGCTTTTATGGAGATATAGTGAAGGGTTTTGGTTCAGGGTAGGAAATATTTGGTCTAAGTAGGCTTCATCTTCCCTTAAGTACTTCATTTGCTTAATTTTTGCACACATTCTCTTGACTTTTTTTGAGTCATTTACTCTTTTCTTAGGGGTTAGAGAGACACAATGTCACTCTTTCTTGTTCATTTCAAGTCGTTTTCTCCTTTCTAGACTTTCCACACCTTTCATATCTTTACTTTTATTGACTCCCTTCATTTCTTCTACATTGTTCATTCTTTTTGACTTTTTGATTTTCTTTCTTTTTCATTGCCTTTCCTTTTCTTTATTTTGTACCTTTTACCACTTTGTTGCATTCCTCATCTCTCCCCCCAAACTTATGTTGTTGGCTTATGCTAAGGAAAGATAGGGTGCCAAGAGATGGTCTTTTTAGAACGGGTAAAGGCTTGTAACATGGTCTTTGAAAGAAAAAGGTATATGGCTCAAAAGGGTTGACTAGAGATATTGTCATTGGTAGGCTATGGAAGTTTTCAAGATATCAGTCAGATCAAGGAGATCCTATAATCACTTCTCAAGTCAAACTACATAAAATTTTGCCTAGACAAACATTCAGGGTAAGTTCTAGACTAATGGCTCGGGACTTGAACTTGCAATTCAAATTCTCACCACACAAGCTATGGGATTGCTAAAGTGACAAAGTCGGGGGCCCACAACAAACTTAGCTAAGATTTGAGCAACACGAATGGTCTCGAAAAATCACTTGATGATTATCGGCCAACACAAAAGTCTCAAGGTCACAACTTTCACCATCCTAACAACAATTGTTTTTTACCATAAGATCAAAGGCAAATGTGTTAGGCCCAAATAAAGCTTCGCATGAGGCACCATTACTCACTAGCTACTATTTACACCAAAAACAAAAAAGAAAACAGACTCAAACCCTTAAGAAGGTTGTCATGCCATCCATCATCGGGAAGAGCCTCTCGGTTCACACAAATTTCACCTTTGGAAAGAACCATGGCATTAAGAAAACCAAAGGCTTATTGCACGCAAAACTCAAAACAAGAAGCTACAAAAATGAAGTAAGAAGATATGAAAGAAAATGCGGAAAGTAAAATGAATATGTAAGGATTTAGACGAATATACATAAAGGGGAATGAATATATACATCAGAAAGTAACTTTATATAAAGACCAAGGTTTCAAAGTACGAAAAATGCAATAAACTAGTAAAATTATATACATACCAAAAGTAAAAAGAAAGCATAATAAAAAGAAAGTAGTATCATATTTACAACCCAATGTCATCAAAATAGGGCTACCCTCTCAAACGAAATCTAGCATTGTCCTCAATGCTAACTAACCAAAATAAGATCAATAAAAGATATAGAGTAAAGAAAAACTCCCTATTGGCCCTATGTCTACATGAGATCATGAGCATGGGTCGCTGGGTCCTGTGACTGCTCGGGAACCTGTGATAGGATCCTGGTATCCTGTGTCTGCACTGGGACCTGAAGCTGCTCTGGGGCGTGAGGCTGGATAGAAGAACCTCCCTACGGGTCCTCCAGCTCTATCACTGCATCATCAGCTCGGGAATCACCCTCTTCCTCTTTGCTGGCCTCTCCATCTCCTGCTCCGGCTCAGGCTGGGCTGCTGAAATCGGGTCATGCAATAACAGCTCCAATGGCAAGTGGTCAGCCTTCATTTTCTCCACTTTCTCAACTCCTTCACAGACTCCTTTGATGCTTGAGTCTTTCTTAACTTCTTTGTTTCCTTTGCCAGTTCCTTCAGTGCTTTTCCATGAGTACCCACAACATCCAATATTAACTTCTGGTTCTCCAGGAGCCTCTTCTGGTTGTCCAAAAGCTCCTTGAAAGTCTACTCCACTGAGGCTGGAATCTATCGTTGTAATCTATGGCTGTGGAGGTACGTACTGGGCTGCCACCGAGCTAGAAAGCACAGACAGCTTATAAGTAGCTATCTGCATCCAATTGTTGATACTGGCAAGGGTTTGGCTCAAACGGTAGGCAGTCAAAGGGTGGGTTGTGGATGAGGGAATATCTGGAACTGTGGAAGTAGAGGGTCCTAGGGCAATGTCTGGTGTTGCTGAGGGAGGCTGAGAAGAAGCTACTACTACTACTGGCTCTTCAGACTGGCCAGTAGAAGCAGTGGAGGATCTTTGGGGTTATCATCCCCCTTGAGACTGTACCAAGAGAAAGGTGCCTTGGGTTTCACTTTCATATCAAACTTCCTTTTCTCCACATTTTGATCCTCAAAGTACATGGTCAGGAAATTTGGGAAGGGGTAGGATCTATCACCTTCATTCACCACCCTTGTTATCACCCTGGACATACCATTCCCGATGTTGATCGGGTACCCCGCCATGATAGAAGCCACCAATATAGACCGGGAGATAGGAAGAGAGTTCATATGAATGGTGGGGTCTAGCCTGCTGCAAAACAAAGGTCTCCCACCCTTTTGCCTCGAAGTTCAAGGTTCTCCTCAAAATTTGGACTCCGGTTGTCAACCATGCTGGGGTGGTACCTGGGAGTGCTAAGTACTCCGGTACCCATGGACAGGCATCCTCACCCAATGCTACCTTTTCTAAGTATAATGTTTCATCCTCCTCCGAAAAGCCCAGGTAGTCATTATTGTCTTGCCATCAAACTTTACTGTCAAGTTATGCACCTTAGTCACTTTCGTGCCCTTTTTTATGTAGGCAACATTAGCATAGAACTCCTTGACTAGGTTCTCATTTGCCTCATCAACATTGCCTGTAAAGTAATCCCAGCCCGGCCTCTCTCTGAATTGCCTCTACACATTAGGATTGTGAGGCAGAAGATCCTTGTCAATGAATCTCCGTTCATGTATCAGCTTCCTCTCAGGCCACCACTCTCAGAATTTGTGGTAAACAATCTCACTGACGAATCTCCTTTTCCACACCTTGGGGTTTCTAGTTCTTTCCACACACCCGGATTGTGGCACACCCCTTCTCTTTTTATCCAGAACCTCATCATCGATAGGATCCTCTCCAAGTGATGAACCAGTAGGGGAAGTAGATATTGCACTGTCACTGCCCTCAACTGAGCCCTCAAACGACTCAGAAGAAATTGCAACTGAAGCTTGAGCACTAGGAGTGCTTGGAGGTGTATCTCTCAATTTGTGCCTCTCCGACCAGTCAGGAAAATACTCTGGCACCGATTCGGAGTTGGATGCCTCCCGGGAGGGCAAATACTCACTTCCCAACTGTGAAGCAGCTCTATCCGCGACCTTTATTGATTTTCTGGTATCCTTAATTTCCTGCCGGACTTGGGGGGTCAATCTGATCATACCTTGTCCCCTACCCCAGGAGGACTCTCCTTGTCCCTTTTGTTTTCCACCACCGCCTCGTAATTTAACCATTTTCTGCAAGTGGAATTCAGTTGAAGCTTGTTAGTATCATAGTATTAGAAGAATCAATGAAGAAAATAATTGTAGACAGCAGACTACGGACCGCATGAAATACAATGCGGCCGCAAAGGGACCACTACGGACCGCACAAAATGGCACAACGGTCCGCACTGAAGTGGGAGTTAGAATACCCACTCTCTAATTAGGGCCACCGCGGACTGCAAGAAATGGTCTGCAACCGCGGTAAGGCACCACGGACCGTGAAATATCGACCGCGATTGAGGTCCTCAACATACACCTCTCTGAAGTTTAAACACCGCGGTCTGCATAAAATGGCATTGCAGACAGCAGAGAGGCACCACGGACTGTACAAAAATCATTGCGGTCGCGGTAAGCTTAACCCAGCAACACCAACTTAAGGTTTCAATTTTCTTCACATTTTAGCCTAATTTTCACATATTCTTTTATCCCCAAGGTGTTCAATCACTATTTTTCACTAATTAACCCTAATCTAAACATCATTACGTACACCTACACTACAATTTTAAAGAAAAGGGAAGAAAAACAAGTATAAATAACTAATTAAAAGAAAAATAAAATAAGGTTGAAAACTAGGGAAAGATTAAAATTACTAACAATGAGATGTAACACAGATGATTTAGAAACAGAGTTTGAATTTGTGCAGTTAAGGCTTGGATGAACAGTACTTTTTTCCTATTTAGAGCGTAAATGAGCGAAAAGGGTAAATGAGGGTTTGAGGTCCTATTTATAGAAAAAGAACTTGGGACCCACTATACTTATCACCGCGGACCGCATAAAATACACCGCGGTCACCGGTGCTTTAACATATGAAGTACTGGGGAGACAGGCACTGTGGACCGCACAAAATGTTCCGCGGCCGCAGTAGGGCACCGCAGACCGCAAGAAAGGCAATGCAGACGTGGTGACAACTTCAGAGAGTCTCCACCTTTTACCAAACACAATGAAATTTTGCCCCCGCAATAAGGCCATTGCGGCCGTGAAATATGCATTGCGGCAGCAGTCCAAACTTCAGAGAGTGCATCATTTTTCCAGTTTAGTCCTGCACTGCATCAAATCAATCCTACACACATCTCACAACCAGTTATACCAAAAGCAAATCCTATACTAAAAAGAAAATCAAAGAAAAATAGAAAGAAAGGCACATGGGTTGCCTCCCAAAAAGCGCCTGATTTAACGTCGCGACACGACACAGGTTACCATCAAATCACTTTAAATGGATCAGTGCCACCACGTGATTGTCATCAATCTTCCCAAGGTAGTGCTTGACTTTGTGACTATTAACTCTGAAGACCTCCCCATTTTTGTTTTTCAAGTCAAGTGCACCAAACGGAGTCACAAACACCACTTCAAACGGTCCACTCTATTTCGGCTTAAGCTTTCCTAGAAACAGACGTAACCGAGGATTGAACAAGAGAACCAAATCACCCACTTTGAACTCTTACCACGAGCATACTTATCATGAAGTTACTTCATCTTATCCTTGTACAAGGACGAACTGGAGTAGGCATGGAATCGAAATTCATCAAGTTCATTAAGCTGCTCCACACGAAGATTTGCTGCCACATCCTATTCAAGATTCAGCTTCCTCAAAGCCCCCATGACCTTGTACTCTAACTCAATCGGTAGATGGAAAGCTTTTCCAAACACCAACCAATACAGAGACATACCAATCGGAGTCTTGTAAGCAGTCTTATAAGCCCATCACTACAACAAAAAGTACTTTTTGCTACAATTATTTTATGGCAATAAATTAATTGTTGCTAATTCATTTCTTACGCCAAATTATTAACGGCAAATGAGTATTAGCCACAAAAATGCAACCTCTCCACTGGCAATTGAATATGATGGACAGTAAAAGTTAAAAGCAAACTTTATCCCCATTTTTCATTGCATAAAAAACAAATAGTTTGTTCCCTCACAAACAGATCTAACTTATGAAATTTCGTCACTGGCGACCAACTCATCTCTCTCCATCGTCGGCACCTTATCGCTACCTCAGGTAATTTTCGACTCATCTCTCTCTACTCTCTATC
Source organism: Nicotiana sylvestris (assembly GCF_000393655.2). Classification (NCBI taxonomy): domain Eukaryota; kingdom Viridiplantae; phylum Streptophyta; class Magnoliopsida; order Solanales; family Solanaceae; genus Nicotiana; species Nicotiana sylvestris. Next base: position 91,992,050 of record NC_091059.1, on the reverse strand, counting down.
TCTTTTTTGCGATTCTAAGTTGTTGAAATTCTAATGGAGTATGCTAAGAAGAATGGAGAAGGAAACTGGAATGAGTTCAGAGAGGTTGACAGAATGTGGGAAAAGTTACTTGTAGATTAATCCTTTGAGACCTAATCTTAGTATAGTGGAAGTACTAATATTTTGGTATATAATGATATTCTAGGGTTCATGAATCGGGATTCATAGATAAATTAGAACGTAAACTAAAATTTTCAAAATGGATTGATGGATTACGTATCCTTTTTTCGATTAATAGATCGGTAATTTGCTCGCCGCTCATCATTTGACTGAATTTTGTATCATATGCGCTATTGATAGAATCAGATTCTTAAGTGTTTAATCTGGTAATAATTTCACTATTATTATAAAGAATACTTGGAATTAGAGTTATCTCTGGAAAATCCTAACGATCTTTTCAAGTGAATGTATTGATCCATTTTGTTACTAGCAAGAAGTGAAAGACTTGTTCTAATGCAGTTAATTCTAGAAACTTAGGAAACTGCAGTAATTGAAAGAGTAGTAGCTTAGAAGAAGCAAAAAATTATTAGGTTTCAGTCGATGAAGACGTAAAACGGGAGCTCGACTCCTTAAAAATACTGAGATTCTTAAGGACCCGGACCAAGACCACGACGCAAAGTGTCCAAATAGGAAAGCATAATAGAGTAAATGTGTATATAAGACTTCTTTGCTTGACAGATAACTGGACTTAACTGTAAACTATATAACTTATAACTAACTTATATTCCTTTTGTTAGGTACAACTCTCTCAACTTTAATCTAGCTCACATCATGTTCACTAGGGTACTCTAGATTAGACTAATTATTTACTTTAGAACAAAAAATATTGTGTGATGTTAAACTTTAAACATGGCTGACCTTCTTTAAGATTGGTAAAACTAAAGAACAATTAAGAGAAAATAAGTGATTTTGGATGAAAGAAACGCAAGCACTATAAAATGTTGGATGGTGTGCCTTGGAGTTACTTGTTTTAAGAGTAGGTATCTCTAGGCTCTAATGATGTGCCTAAGAGTTGGTTGCATCACACATAGTTCTTTTATAAACAATCAGGTTGAGATTGTAAATTTGTAATTCTTCAATTCTTTGAACTTTTATGTATCTGTATATCTTGTAGCTTCTAGAATCAAAAAATTAAGAAGCAGAAGAAATTAACTTTTGAAATTCAAAATTTTTTGTTGCATCTGATTAAATACACTTCAGGATTTATCTTTTTTTTTATAAGGGAAAGTTTTATCATTTCAGCACAAAAGAAAAGGTATGTCATTTTAAATCTCTTTGATTTTTGTTTATAGATTCTATCTACATTATTATCTTTCTGATATATACTATGTTATCAGCGACATCACTATTAGATTTTGAATTAAGTCCACTCTAGTCTTTCATCAATCTGCTGATTGGCAATGTGCTGAACCAACATTAATAGATGCATCTTATCAATTCTTTCTAGTTCAAATAATCTTGAGCTTATAGAAACTATCAACAAAGATATAAAATATTATATTCTAACTTAATTATTTTCCCTCACAGACTCACAGATGTTAAGGTGATTTTTATATCTAGGGTTGGAGTTAATTCCCCTCCATCATTTTCTGAGAAAAGCAAATCGCCGCCTCCACATGCTCGAGCCGATTGCGATTATGGATTACCTCATCAAGCTCCGCATAGACTCATAGTTACTAAGGTGCTTGGTTGTTCCCTAATCGAAGTCATAATGAGGTACATTAATTGATGATTAAGAAAGTACATTTTTAAATTTATCTATACAACAATGGTGCGTGAATTTCTACAGCGACATTTTTTCTGTAGTTACATTATATTTTAGGTCAGGATTATGTCCCTATTGTATTTGATATTTTGGTTCAAAACCGATGGCGGCACTATTAGTCTGAGACTGCAGGAATTGTCTAGGGCATTAGTTTATATTTTACTTTTAATATCATTGTAATGTTATTGACTACCTCTAGATTGAACAGGGTAGGATGATTACAATAGATTGGGGCCTTGAGCTATCGTGGGAGGATGTATTTAGAATTTTAAACTGGAATTTTCTCTTGTTTGCAATGCCAATTATGAAAATTCCCCAAAAGAGGTAGAGTTCCTTCTTAATTTTACTTGCTTTTAAAATACAATGGAGAAATGCTTATGCTAGCTGTAATATTAATCCTCGTTATCTTGAAGCAAGTCCATAAAGACCTTGGCATGTTTAAGTTTTCACTTCAGCTATTTGGTCCAGGTAGAGGGTGGAATATCAACAACACTAGTACTTTCTAATGTGGCATTTTAGAATTTTTGGTCACTCCTCTCATTAGGACTCTTTGTCGTTGTTAATCGCTCAGTTTCTTTGTTTAATGGAGGCACATCCTTCCTGAGTGAGACCATTCATTTGTCTTAACTTAGACTGAAAAGGTATCTTAATCCCTAATTTCACCCTTTTTGATTTCAAGCTACTTGCGCCTATTATATACAATTTTCTATTTGGACTGACATTTGACCTTTTTTCTATTGTTGGACTTTAAGAACTTAAATTTTACTGCTCGTTATATATTTAAGTATTGTTAATGAGTAATTTTTTTGTATTGCAATGACAGAATTGTAGTCAAGCAAATAGAATCAATAGGGATAAGCAAAATATACCTCACATGGGAGTATCCAAAAGCATAGCAACCTTTATGAATGAAAAGGTATTCATGCATAAATTATATATTATAAGATTCTACAAATATTTTTTATCATGCATGACATTTGACATTAACTTAGCTTTATTAGGCTATAGATGGAATAGAGCTTACACGTGCAATAGTTTACATATTAACTCATACAAAGCGTAAGGATGGTAGACCATTAGATGAAGAGTCTTGAAATAAAGTTGTAAGATTTCTTATAAAAGACATAAGATTTTAGATGGATAAGTAAATGATAACCTTATACATGGATTGAAGCTAGATTAGTTAATCTTATACATGGATTTAAATGGTCATTGCCTAATAGTATGACTCTTGAGGACCTCAACATGGATGAAAAATATACAAGATTTAAAATGGATAAGTAGACGATACCATTACAAAAGATTTAGAGCACGAGTTCAAACAAAACACGAAGTTTATCTTAATGGAACCATAGAAGTGCTGAATCAAATAGAGTAAATTTTGGTGAATGTCTTGGCTCAATCACAACAGCAAATGGAAACTTTTTAGGTATGGAGAGCCCAAAAATCTCATCCATGTTGAGGTCCTGGGGAGTCATATTATCAAGCAATGACAATTTAAATCCATGTATAAGATTAGCCAATCTAGCTTGAATCACCTTAAGCCCCAAGTTATAACCAGGGCATATTCTTCTTCCATCTCAAATGGTAGGCCACTGGATGATGATTCTGTCAAGACAATCGTAAGATTTATTCTTTCTTTTATTTTGTTGGTTTGATGACTCCGTCAAAAAATGTGCATTGTTTCCTGCTCATGAATTCCAAAATTGATTTATTGTATATTCTATGGTCAGGAAATGATAAATAAAAGGATGTGCAATAGTGAGAGATCTACTGAGTAACCTCCTCGTAGTGTTGCTTGGGAAGGCGATATGTATTCTCAGGTATTGGGAAATGAAAAAAGTGGGTATGTTCGTAGTTTAGAACTTGGTCCAACTCCTTCTGTTCTATGGGGTAGTAGGTCTTCCTTAGGAAATATTATGGCAGATGATTCTTCTAATGAGGTTATACAAAGGTTAGAACATAAGATAATCGAGTTAAAGGAGAAACAAAATGAAGAAATGAATATGATGAAACAAAATCAGGAGATGATGCAATCAGAATTACTCCAAATAAGACAACTCATGCGCAAATATGCTCCTGATGCATCTATGCCTCAAAGTAGCAATGGCACTTCAGGTGAACATATAACTCCATTTCATAAGCTTTAGACATTTTTAATGAAATTCTAATCATATAAAAGTATTTTTATCTAATATATTGATATTTATTAGATCCCTATTTCCAATAGTGGACATGAACGAGTGCCACAAACATCAAAGATGCCTAGTGTTGCTAAAAATGCTCAACCTTCTCATGGTACTACTCATATTTGTCCTTCGTTGCTATTGTTTTTCCAGTTTTCGCATGCGATCCATGCTTGTTCTCTTGATATCCCATCAAATTCTCAGTAGCATATTGTCCAAGATTTTAGCTGTAGCTTTTATTTCTCTACTTGTGTATCAAAATTGTCCGCAAACCTCATTGCTTCTTGTGTCCAGTAGAAGTGCACATAGTTGATCATGCACAGTTTGTCGTGAAACTCTTGTGAATTCCAATAGTAGATTTATGTGTCCTTTGTGTGACACCATTGTAGGGATGTAGAGTGATTGAAGTGCATTAGGATGAGATACCCCATTACCTTCATAAATCCCTTATTTTTATGCCAAAGCAGTGTATTTCCTTTGAATGGTCCTTTGATTGTGGGCATCGTACTGTTGCATCTCCAACATTCCTTCTTAGTTGTACCTTCCATATATAGGTACTGATCATTGATGTACTAGGGCAGAAATAACACCCTCGAGTACTAGAGATCTTCCAAGCTTCCATACTTGTGCTCATCTGTGATATCCTTTCCTGGGAATGAGCACAATGTGCTAATACCACCAATAGAATTTCAATCACAAGATGAGGTATGGTGACAGTATCATTTCCTGCTATTTTTCCTCTATTACACCAGTTCTGTATCTCATGTGATGTTGCATTTTTCATGACTTATGTTTTCTAGCATCACTTTGATGTTATCCTTGTATGATCCTCCATATAGATTAGAAGAGTATAAAAGACAATTGTGTACTGCCTCCTCAACCCATATAATTGTCTCGTTTTAATTGCCTAAGAGACAGGACTGACATAGTGTTATACTTGATAAATCTGTGCAGTCTTCTATTATTATTGCCAAGTCGAATGTCCCAACCTGGTAGCTCTAACAAATAGCTACTGTTGTGTATTTTAGGAACTAGGACATATAGATGTAAGGTTGACAAACTCCACCTCCAGTTTGTGGCAAAGCAAAGTGCCTCATTTTCAGCATAGCTCTTGACTAATTCCTTGGTCTTTTTTACTTTCCCAGTCAGTAGCACTTCATCTGAGTTCAAAAGTCCTTTGCCCCATAACAACAACTTGAAATATGTATTGTCAAATCTGACTGGTGATGTGAAATCTAAAGGGGAAATGTTATTGTCTCCGCCACCTTTGGGACAAGTTGCTTTTAAACCAGTGTAGTAAGTTTCCTCAAGTGTTGCATCTGGAAAGTTGTAGATGCTGCTGTTGTTTAGATGTTGCTGTCATTTAGATGTTGTTGTTGTTATTTGGATATGAGGCTTTCCTCTTCCTTATTGTGGCTGGGGCAATCTACATATGTTGTCATCGACATATGCTGTTGTCGTTTAGTTGCACTTTGCAAAGAATTTGCTTAATTCTTATTTTCAGTTTTGCTTCTTGATTAAATTCTGTTTTGAATTGAGTGTTGGTTCGACTATCTGCTGCTAAGAATATTGTTGGATTGAAAAATCAAACTATTTTTACTAAGCTTCAGTAGGTAGTTGTTGAAGTTTGGGTTCTAATCAATTTGATTGAAATGTTCATATTTTAGCTTAGTTGTTTTTGCTTATAGATGTTAGGTGAGGGAGTTGGCTACTCTAATAGTGGTGGAATGTTCAAGATATTTTTTCATGTTATACTTTATCTTTTGACACAATTATTTTATAATTTCAGGTCAAACCGTCTGATGTTGGATAATTTAGCGGGTAAAAGATTTCAAAATGATGAAAAGTTGCGGAAATCATTTGAAGACCATCATTCGTCCGGATTAGTTATATAATGACATTAGCTATTTAGTTTAAACAATATATTTTTATGTTTTAAATTACTGTAATATTAATATTTTTGATTAGTACTTCCTTTTGTTTGTTAAGATTAATGGGGTACATTATATTTTTTTAATTAATATTAATATATTTTATTATTTGAGCCATATTCTGTATGAATGTAGTAACTTTTATTAATTGTGGCTAAACTATTTATAATTGATGTAAAACAGTTATCGTTAAATATATTGACATTTAACGGCAATTTAGTTAAACATATTAGCCATTAAAATGGAAGCTAAAATGGCAAACTAAGATGTTTTCATAAGGGATATTATGGCCATTTTAATTGCCACAAAATAATTGCCATTAAAGATGCGAACTTTTAGTGGAAAATATTTTTAATTTAGCAGCTATAAAAAATAGATGCTAAAGAAGTATAATTAGCCGTTTGGATTGGATTTAATAGCCATTATAATTGCCGCAAACAATTGCCCTTAAAGATGCGGTTTTTAACGACAATTATTTTGAATGTAGCGACTATAATAATGGACGGTACAGAAGTATAATTAACCGTTTTGGATTGGATTTAGTAGCTATTATAATTTCCGCAAATAATTGTCGTTAAAGATAATAACTTTTAGTGGCAATAAAATATAACGTTTACCAGCTTTTGCAAGAATAGCCACTAAAAGACTAATGGCCGGTAAAAGATATAGTGGCTCTTATTATTGCCGCTAAAGCCATTTTGTATTGCAGCTAAAGGTCTTATTTGTAGTAGTGCATAGAGCATCATCCAATTTCTTTGACCAATCGGTCCTATTTGCATTGACTGTCTTTGACAATATACTCTTGGTTTCCCTGTTTAAGACTTCAACTTGACCACTCGCCTGAGGATGATAAGGAGTAGAAACTTTGTGATTGACACCATACTTTGAAAGCAAAGTGTCAAAAGCTCGATTACAAAAATGAGACCCCCATCACTTATGATTGCTCGAGGAGTGCCAAACCTAGTAAAGATGTTCTTCTTGAGAAATATAACAACACTCCGGGCCTCATTGTTGGGCAAAGCCACGGCTTCAACTCACTTTGAAACATAGTCAACTGTCACTAGAATGTATGTGTTCTCACACGAGTTAACAAATGGGCCCATGAAATCAATGCCCCATACATCAAAAATATCAACTTCAAGAATGGTATTGAGAAACATCTCATTTTTCTTCGAAATTCCAACCGCTCTTTGACATTCGTCGCATCTCTTCACAAGTCCACTTGCATCTTTGTACAAAGTTGGCCAATAAAACCCACAACTAAGAACCTTCAAAGCGGTCCTCTCCCCATAGTGATGACCATCATAGGGGGAGGAATAACAAGCCTCTAAGATACTTAATTGCTCCTCCTCTGAGACGCACCTTCGGATGACACCATCCGTGCAGATCTTGAACAAGTACGGCTCATCCCAATAAAAGTCCAAACTGTCCCGTTTGAGCTTCTTCCTTAAGTTAGAAGAGAGCTCACACGGGGTTATACCAGTCATAAGGAAATTAGCAACGTCCACAAACCATGGCATACCATTCACCAACACAGAAAGGAGTTGCTCATCGGGGAATGAATCATTGATCTCTAGGCCATCACGAGGCCTCCCCTCCTCCTCCAAGCGGGACAAGTGGTCCGCCACTTGGTTTTCACTACCCTTCTGGTCCATAATCTCCAAATCAAACTCTTGAAGTAACAAAACCCATAGCATCAGCCTAGCTTTGGATTCCTTCTTCGTCATCAAGTACCGGAGTGCGGCATGATCGGTATGAACTATGACCTTGGCACCCATGAGATACTGCCGAAATTTCTCCATTGCGATTACAATAGCCAAAAGCTCTTTATCGTTCACCCTATAGTTCATTTGAGCATCATTCATTGTCTTGCTTGCATAATACACTGGATGAAATATTTTGTTCACTCTTTGACCCAAGACTGCCCCAGCCGTAACATCACTCACGTCACACATGAGCTCAAAAGGTAAGCCCCAATTGAGTGTGGTAATAATAGGTGTGGTGGTCAACTTGTGCTTGAGAAGTTCAAAGGCTTGCATACATCCCTCATTAAACACGAACTTGACATCTTTTTCCAATAATTTTCACAAGGGATTCACTACCTTCGAAAAGTCCTTGATAAATCTCCGATAGAACCCCACATGCCCAAGAAAACTTCTAACTCCTTTGACAGAAGTAGGGAGAGGGAGCCTTGAAATCACTTCAATTTTTGCTTTGTCCACCTCTATACCGTGCTTTAAAATTTACGGCCAAGAACTATGCCCTCCTTAACAATGAAGTGACATTTCTCCCAATTAAGCACAAGTTTGGTTTCTTCACAATGGGCCAACACTCTATCAAGATTTTTCAAACATTCATCAAACGAGTCACCCACAACACTAAAGTCATCCACAAACACCTCCAAAATGTCTTCCACCATATTGGTGAAAATGGCCATCATACACCATTGGAATGTAGCCGATGCATTACACAACCCAAAAGGCATCCTAGAAAAGGCAAAGGTACCATATGGACAAGTGAAGGTGGTCTTCTCCTGATCTTCCTGAGCAATCAAAATTTGGTTGTACCCAGAATACCCATCCAAGAAACAGTAGAAGGCACGCCCAGCAAGTCTGTCTAGCATCTGATCAACAAAGGCAATGGAAAGTGATCCTTGCGGGTCACTTTATTCAACTTGCGGTAGTCTATGCACACCCTCCACCCGATGACAATCCTGGTAGGAATCAACTCATTTTGTGCATTGGTACATACCACCCTTCTTCGGCACACATTGCACCGACGAAGTCCAAGAGCTATCAGAGATGGGTTACACAACCCCAGCATTCAACCACTTGATCACCTCCTTTTTCACAACTTCTTGCATTACCTCGTTCAACCTCCGTTGATGTTCCAAGGAGGGTTTTTCATCATCTTCAAGAATAATCTTGTGCATACAAAAGGCGGGGCTTATTCCCCAATATCAACTAATGTCCATCCAATTGCCTTCTTCCGCTTTCGGAGCACCGCCAATGTGGCATCTACCTGCATGTTAGTAAGACAAGATGAAAGAATAACTGGCAAAGTTGAACTAGGGCCTAAGAATTCATACCTAAGGTGTGGAGGCAATAGCTTCAACTCCAACACCGGAGGTTCCTCGATTGAGGGCTTTGTTGGTGGAGTCTTCCTATTCTCAAGATCCAAAGAGTGTTTTCTATGCTCATAAGAGTAGGAGCCCATTCCATGTAGAGCATTGACACACTCCACTCGGCCTTTATCCTCATTTACATCAAGATTCAACAATGCCGCCTCTATAGGGTCCTCTACATTGATCATTGCACTAGTATCATCAACTATCACTGCCGTGCAAGATCCATAAAAGATCACACTTCAAAACTGTTGGGTTGCTTCATTGACTTGCACACATGAAAGACTACATTCTCATCACCCACCCGGAAGGTGAGTTCCCTTGCTTCCACATCAACTAAGGCCTTCCCAGTAGCAAGGAAAGGTCTTTCCAATATGATCAGAACCTCATAATCTACCTCACAATCCAAGATCACAAAATCAGCCGGCAAGATAAATTTGTCCACCTGGACAAGAACATCATCAATTATACCCAATGGTCTCTTCATCGTTTTATCGTCCATTTGCAATCTCATGGAAGTCGGCCTCGGTTGCCCAATACCTAAAGTCTTGAAAACTGAGTAGGGCATCAAGTTGATACTTGCCCCCAAATCACATAGAGCCTTTGCAAAGTCTGCACTCCCAATGGTACAAGGAATGGTGAAAGCACCGGGATCTTCTAGCTTCAGGGCCATTGAGTGCACTATTGCACTAACTTGGTAGGTCATCTTGATAGTTTCACAATCCATGGATCTTTTCTTTGTCACCAAATCTTTCATGAATTTAGCATACCCCGACATTTGCTCTAGATCCTGCACCAAAGGCAATAAATTTCTTGAACTGATTCTCATTTTTCTGCTTCGCTAGCCTTTGAGGATAAGGTGGAGGTGGCCTTGGCAAAGGAACCTTGGCTTTAGGCACAACCGTTTCTGGCATGTCTATTACGTGTTCCCTAGACGGGTTCACGTCATTCTGAGTTTCCTCCTCGGCCTCATGGATATCAATCCTCACTTTCTCATTCATCCACCAAAGGAATCTCATCTTTTTGCAACTCAACTTCGTCACTCAAAATTTCTTTTTGTTTGGAGTTATTCACATCACCACTTCGTCCACTTCTTGTAGTTACCGCCATTACATGTCCGGAATTGTTCCCACCCTTCGGGTTGACTACCGTATCACTAGGTAGAGCCCCCTTAGGGTGAGTATTCAAGGATTGTGAAATTTGGCCTAATTGAACCTCCAAGTTTCTGATTGAGGTATTGTGGGATGCCAACTGGGCATCAGAGTCAGCATTCTTTTTCATCATCTGTTCAAACATCATTTCAATTCTCCCTATTTCATTGTTAGACAAACTAGGACCTTGGAACGAAAATGGGGGTGGATTGTTCGGTTGTCAACATTGGGGGCCTTTGAAAGCCTTGCCCTCGATTTCCTTGGTTGCCATTGTTCCAACCGCCCTGATTGTTATTACCACCCCAGTTGTTATTGTTGCCACTCCAATTACCCTGATTGTTCTGATTATTGTTCTGGTTGCCCCAATTGGAATTTATGTTGTTGTTCCCCCAATTACTATTCCCTTATTGTTGATTACCCCAATTGCTTTGGGTTCTCCATTATTGTTGGTTGGAAGAATTTCCCCTTTGGCCCTGATAATTGTTCACATATTGCACTTCTTCATTCTGCTCATCGTAACCATCATCTTGGAATCCACCACTATCATTGTCATATTGATCTGAACACCCTTGGTTCTTTTGACCTCTTTGTCTTCTTTTGTTCACTAACATGTTGACACCCTTCATAGCATTTAGTTGTCGTGGATTTTAAACCTGCTGTAATTGTTCCTTTGCTAGCTAGTTCATTATTGTTGTCAGTTCTGCTATTGCCTGCCCATGATCATGGAGCTCTTTATGCAAGTGAGTGATCGCGGGTTCACCCTATGGCACATTGGCTCTACTTTTCCAAGCAGAGGACGTGTCAGCCATCTCATCAAGAATGTCACAAGCCTCATCATAAGGCAGCTTCATGAAATTACCCCTGGCAAGTTGGCTCACTATGCACTGATTTGTTGTGTTAATGCCCCGGTAGAATATCTGTTGTATCATTGCCTCAGTCATATCATTGTTGGGACATTCCTTTACCATGGTTAGGTATCTCTCCCATATCTCATGTAATGGTTCGTTGGGCTCCTGCTTGAAAGCTAAGATCTCATCACTCAAAGCTGTCATATGTCCCGGCGAGAAAAACTTTGCAATGAATTTATCCGCCAACTCATCCCAAGTAGTGATGGAATGGTTGGGAAGCCTGTCAAGCCAGTCCAAAGTCTTCCCTCTAAGTGAGAAAGGGAATAATCTCAACCAAAGTGCATCCTCGGACACATTGGTTTGCTTGCTACCCCAACAGGTATCCACGAAACCCTTAAGATATTTGTTAGCATTCTGATGGGAGCACCTGTGAAATACACTCGTTGCTCCAACAAAGTCAACATCACATTTGTAATTTGAAAATTGCCCGGCCGGATCCGGGGTAGGACAATTGCACTAGCATGTCCTTGGTTGGGAAGCACTCAAGGATCCACTCTTGGAGGTGGCGAGAAACATTATCATTGCCATGGCAGCCTCTCCTTTATCCTTGAGGTACTATAGGAATCTCATCATCAATATTGTTATCTGCTTTCTCCCCTGGCGGAAGATCTCCAAGAGGTGCATTGTTGATGTTTGCCGCCATTTTGTACCTGAGTTGGCGACACACACAAATTAGCAATACAGAAGGAAAGAAAAACAACACACAAAACTATTTAGATAGATAGTCAAAAGCGTTAGATCCCCGGCATCGGCGCCAAAAAGTGATCGATGCCAACCCTACACCACTACAAAGTGGCAAGAGCGGTTAAAGTAGCTTTTACCCGAGATGGTCGGGATCGAATCAACAGGGAGCTAGAATTGGGAATTGGATTCCTATCTAAGCTAGAAATGCGTAGTGCTCTTAATTACACTTCCAATCATAATTGATGTTTGTTACTTCTAATTTTATACTAAAGAGATACTAAATTAAACTAAGAATGATTGCTTGTAAGATTTTCTAAATAGTTAAAAAGGCACTAGGGAAGTGACTTTCTCCTAGTGAATACCTGACGAGACTTAAAAGACTAAGGCAAAGTTGTTATGTTAGGGATTGTAATATAGCCAATGCACAGAACTACTCACTCTATACCTCTCGGTAGCTTGAGTGGCTTTGCCCTAATTGACTTTCTCAAGACAAATTGGGTGTCAAAATTATGCAAGCAATATAGACTCAAGTTGGGTATCACTATCTCTAGATTGGGGCCATCAATCTCCTGATTACACCCCAATTCCTTGTTGGACTGATTTTCCTAGACTCGAGCTCTCTTTTTCAAGAAGAACCCAAGTCACATAGGCACAAATTAGTGTTTGCAACCACCAATTTAACATGAAAAATACAAATCAGTCCAAATATCAACTACTCATAAACATCTAAGCCTTAGAACAAAAGACACATCAAATACCCACACTAGGGTTGAGCCACAACCCTAGCTAATGGGTCTAGCTACTTATAATAATAGAAGAAAACAAAAAAATAGATGAAGAATAACCCATATGAATTGATTACAAACTAAGATAATGAAGATTCAGTGTTAATCTAGCTACAAATTACTCAAAATGGAACTAAAACGCCGTTCATGTGCTCTGGACTCTAACAGATTACAAAAGATACCCTAAAAATGTGAAAAGAAAGTATTTATACTAGGCCAAATTTTTTGGACAAAAATACCCCTGACAGAGGTATTGCGGTCCGCATAAAATGCACGCTGAATGAGGCTTTTTGGCTTGAATTGTCATTCTCTTAATCTGGCCACTACGGGCCGCATAAATTGCACCACGACCGCGGTGGCTTCACTACGGTCCACACAAAATGCTCTGAGGACTGCGCTGGCTTCAATCGCCCAAACTCCCAACTATCTGAATCCCCTCTCCGCAGACCGCATAGGCTTTTGCGGCCTCTAGAAATCCTCCACAGACCGCACTTATTGAAGCTCCAAAAGTGCACCTCTCTGAACTCCTCCATCGCGGACCGCACTAAAAGGTCTACGGCCGTGGTGGGTCTGTTGCGGCTGCAGTTGATTTTATGTTGCAGCAGTGCCTTGACTTGTTCTTGGTACTTGTGCATGTTTCACTCCTTTTGAACTGGTTTTGACTACTTGTTACTTTTTTGACCAAACCCTGCAAACAAGTACAACATGTAAGCCATTGAGACTATTTGTATACATTTTTAATAAAAACTCAAGTAAAAAGGAGTGTAAAATGAACTAGAATCCCTAGTTATGAATCACCCACCGGTGTAGACACATATATAGGAGCACTAAAAGAATCACTAGGCATGACCAGATACGGTGCAAAATAAGATGACACATAGGAGTATGTAGATTCTGGATCAAATAGAACTGAAGCATCTCAACTACAAGCCAGAACAGTACCTGTGATAACCGCATCGGAGGCCTCAGCCTCAGGCCTGGCTGGAAGAGCATAACATCGAGGCTGGGCGCCACCACTCTATACTACATCTCTAGGACGGCCTCCTGCTGGCTGGCCTCTACCTCTAGCGGCCTGACCTCCACCTCTAGCACCTCTACCTCCACCTCTAACTGGATGAGCGGGCGATGGAACACTCGGTGCCTGAACCATGGCACGGGAACCCTGATGCTGAGAGTTGCTCGGTGCTCGAGGGCAAAATCTAACAATGTGCCTCATGTCGCCACAAGTATAACTGTGCACTGTAGGGCAACTTTTCAGAATATTGCATATGAGAACCACGATGAGGCCTCTTGTCAGACCCCTGACCACTCCCCTGTGATAGAACCATCTCAACTCTCCTGACCACATTTGTTGCATCCTGAAAAGAAATCTCGTTCCCCGTCTCCTTAGCCATATACAATCGAATAGGCTGAACGAGTCCCTCAATGAACCTCCTCTCTCTCTCTCTCTCTCTCTCTCTCTCTCTCTTAGTGGGAAGTATGAGAAGAGCATGACATGCCAAGTCAATGAATCTGGTCTCGTACTGAGTAACAGTCATAGAACCCTGCTGGAGACGCTCAAACTGCCTCTGATAGTTCTCCCTCTGAGTGATAGGAAGAAACTTCTCTAGAAATAGCTAAGAAAACGGATCCCAAGTCAAAGCCGGTGCCACAGATGGTCTAGCCAAACAATAATCTCTCCACCAAGTCTTGGCGGATCCAGACAAACGAAAAGCAGCAAAGTCGACCCTATTGGTCTCCACTATCCCCATATTTCGTAGAACCTCATGACAGCTGTCCAAATAATCCTGGGGATCCTCAGAAGATGTACCACCAAAAGTAGTAGCGAAAAGCTTGGTGAACCTGTCCAATCTCCACAAGGCATCAGCAGACATAGCTGGCCCCTCACCGGTCTGTGCTATAACACCAGGCTGAACTACCCCAACTGGCTGCGCTGCTGGAGTCTGAAACTGGGGAACCACCTGCTCCGGAGTGCGAGTAGCAGGAGTCTAGGCTCCTCCGCCAGCCTGAGAGATGGCTGGTGCTACAGGAAGCAAGCCTGCCTGGGCGACACTCTCCAAAAGGCCCACTAGACGGACCAGAGCATCCTGAAGTACCGGGGTGGCGATGAACCCCTCTGGGACCTGAGCTGGTCCTACTGGAACTGTCTGGGCTGGAACCTCATCATCAAACTCAACTTGAAGCTCTGCCGCTGGTGCTGCTACTCGAGCTCTAGGCTGAGCTCTGCCTCTGCCTCGGGCCCTAGCATGACCTCGGCCTCTGCCCCTCGCAGGAACTGCTACTGGGGGCTCGGGCTGCTGGTCAGCTAATGAAGCGGTATGTGTTCTCACCATCTGCGAAAGAACAGAGTGGAAGTTCAATTAGCATTGAGAAATCAAATCGCACGACAAGAAAGAATAGATGTGAAGTTTTTCCTAACTCTGTAACCTCTAGGGGATAAATACAGACGTCTCCATACCGATCCCTCAGACTCTACTAAGCTTGTCCATGAATTGTGAGACCTAAGTAACATAGAGCTCTGATACCAACTTGTCACGACCCGTATTTCCCACCCTCGGGAGTCGTGATGGCGCCTACTCATGAAAGTTAAGCAAGCCGCGTATTATAGATTCATTAAACTTTTTACTTAGCCCTTTTAACAGTTCAATGTAACAGGTGATCAACATAATTATAATAAATAGAAATGCAGAAGACGAAAACTAATAGTTTAACTATATACTAGTGTAGAATCCAACATACAACTCTACCCAGAATTTGGTGTCACAATGTCACGGACTATCTACGAATACTACAAATAGTAGTCTGAAAGATATTCTATCTCTGAAATACATAAAAGAAACATAATGGAAAGATAGTAGGAGATGACAAGGCCTGCGGATGCCTGCAGGACTACCTCGGGTCTTAGCCACTGGACTGAAGGCAGCAACCTCACTGTGGTCCAAAAGCTGCAGCACCGGGATCTGCACACAGTGCAAAGTATAGTATCAGCACAACCGACCCCATGTGCTGGTAAGTTCCTAGCCTAACCTTGGCGAAGTAGTGACGAGGCTAGGACAAGACTACCAAATAAACCTATGCAGTTATATCATAACAGCAAGTAATAATGATAGAAACTAGTAGTTAAAGATGGGAAGGGGTAACATGCTCGGGGAAATATCATGTACAAACAGAAATTCAGTAAAGAAACATACAAAACACCAAAAATCAACTATACGCTCTATAAGGAAAACAATGACAAGTGTACGGCATCACCCTTCATGATTTTACTCTCGTCCTCACCATAAGAATCAATATAATCGGCACGGCATCACCCTTCGTGCTTTTACCTCATATAATCATGGCACGTCATTTTCCTTTGTACTTTATCACTCATATCATGGCACCGCATTACCTTTTATGCTTTTACATTTACAATATCAGCACGGCTTCACACTTCGTACATTAACACTCACTCACAAATATCATGCACGGCATCACCCTTCGTGCTTTTACACTCTTCCTTACCCCAAGCAACAATCACAAAGTAATGCGGGCAAGGGAATCAATAAAATAACAATAGAATCCCGGCAAGGGAATAATAGTATATCAACAATATCCCGGCAAGGAAAACGATATCATGAGTAATAACATCCCGGCAAGGGAGATAATATCAGAAGCAATAATATCCCGGCAAGGGAACAATATCATAAACCTCTCCTCTTTTCCACAATTACTTCACAAATCAATTCTCAACTTGAGCCAATGCTCTACAGTGTTCAATCACCAAGAATACTTCCATAAGCCTTGTTCAACATTAGTAATCATCATATTAAGCATGGACAATACAAAACAGTCACATCCATCATAATATAAGACTCACGGGCATGCTTGACACCGACGTATAGATACTCGTCACCACACCTATACGTCGTACTCAACAATTAATACATAACAATTAAGACACAACTCCTAATCCCTCAAGCTAAAGTTAGACCAAACACTTACCTCAATACCACGAACACAATCAAGCCTCAACTACCGCTTTACCCCTCGATTCCACCACCAATTCGCTTGTATCTAACCACAATTTACTTAATAATATTAATAAATGCTAAATAAACTAATTCTAATGCTTGAAAATAGGTTTTCTAATGATTTTCCCAAAAAGTCAAAAATCGATCCTGGGCCCACATGGTCAAAACCCGAGGTTCAAACCAAAACTCGATTACCCATTCATCCACAAACTCAAATATATAATTTGTTTTGAAATCAGACCTCAAATCGAGGTCCAAATCCCCAAAAATTGAAAATCCTTAGTTCTACCCAAAAACACCTAATTCCCCGTGAAAACCCTTGATTTTGAGTTGAAATCATGTAAAAAGATGTTATGGATTGGAGAAAATGAGTTAGAAATGATTTATACTTGATTTGGAGAAGAACTTTTCTTTAGAAAATCGCCAAGAGAGCTTAGGGTTTGAGAGAGTTTGAAAAATAAAGAAAAATCCGTCTAAGTCCCAATTAACTGGTGGCAGATGTCGCAATTGCGACCAGGGTTCGCAATTGCGAACCCCTTGGGAACTTGTTGTCTTCGCATTTGCGACATAGCCCTTTTCGCATTTGCTATAACAGTGTCACATTTGCGACCAAGGCCTGCCCAGGCTAGGTTCGCATTTGCGACGCCTGGGTCGCAACTCCATGCCTGAGGACTTCGCATTTGTGAAGCCTGATCTTGTAATTGCGAGATCAGAGGCCTGGGCAAAAATATCATATACCAGCAACTTTTCCTAAGTCCAATTTCACTCTGTGGCCTATCCAAAACTCACCCGAGCCCTCGGGACTCCAAACCAAACATGACCGCAAGTCCAAAAATATCATACGGACTTGCTCGTGCGATCAAATCATCAAAATAACATCAATAACTATGAATTAAACCTCAAATTCATGAAATCACTCAAGAACATCAAATTTTTAACTTTCTCAAATAAAGGTCCGATTTATACTAAACGAACTCCGATTCTTACCAAACTTCACAAATTTAACTTAATTATTATATAAGACCTGTACCGGGCTCCAGAACAAAAATATGGGCCCGATACCATCAATTTCAAACATCTTTTCATTTTCAAAAACTCTTATAATTTCAATTAAACAATTTCTTTCAAAAATTTATTTCTCGGGCTTGGGACCTCGGAATTCAATTCCGGGCATACGCCCAAGTCCCATATTTTATTAGGGACCCTACGAGACCATCGGATCACGGGTCCGGATCCGTTTACCAAGAATGTTGACCAAAGTCAACTTTAATTAATTTTAAAAGCCAATTTCCTTATTTCACTTAGTTATCACATAAAAACTTTCCGGAAACGCGCCCGGATTGTGCATGCAAATCGAGATGAGACAAAAAGAGGTTTTTTAAGGCCTCAGAACACAGAATTTACTTTCAAAACGAGTGACGGCCTTTTGGGTCATCACATTCTTATAAAAAGGATTAATAAAATGCAAGAATCTTAAGATAAACCTGCATCCTGAAATAATTTATGACTTGTACACTAAAAGCAAAAGTTAACTCCAAGTGCAAACCAATTAATTGTAACGAGGTTAGGAAAGTTAAACCACATTTTATGTAGCCCCATTCTTATAGTTGCCAAACAAATTAGTAATGACAAAAGAATCTGAAAACGTGTTTGACCTTATGATTTAAAATGATATCGATGTTGTAAATCAATTTAGGCAGTGGAAATGAAATGGTTTATTGACTAGAATCATTTCCTTGTGAAAATTGGGAAATATGATTATGACAAGACTTGGCTTATCGCGAAAATCTAAAACAACCAAGATTCGTATATAACCTTCATCATAAGTATTTCGCATAAAATCTTTTATTATAGAATTACATGCGGAAACATATTAAATACTTCAAACATGTATAAAATTAAGATTTATCGATAAAAAAGAAAATAAAATAAGGAATTTAAGTTATACTCCTTTTATACGTTTACAGTGGGGTTGTGATCCAGGGCAGCTCGACATACATGAGGGGGCTAAAGCGCGTCCAAATTTTTATAATCTTTAGTGATTATTTTTCAATTGATATATAGCTATCCGATTTAATATTTTTGAGACGTTATTGATCTTATGTAGGATTATCTATCTTTACTTTTGAAAAATTTCTTTAAGTTGATGCAATTATTGGGCATTTGAAAAAGAATTAAGTCTTTTTATGTAATTATGTATATCGATTAGAGTATTATCTGCTACTTATACTACTTTTGTTAACACTTTTAATTCGAAATATATGTCTAAGGCATCAATATTAGAGTGACTATTATGCTTTAGTGTTCAGAATGTATGTGATGACTCGGTAGGTCATCTTATGATTTAAAACTATTCTAGGTTCCGAGGCCTTTAAAAACCTCATTTATCCCTCTTCGATTTGCGTGCGTAGTTCGAGCGTGTTTCCGGAAAGCTTTTATGTTGAAAGTTGATAAAAATAAGGATTTTTGCTTTAAAACTTCATTTGAGTTGACTTCGGTCAATATTTTTGGTAAACGGACTCAGATTCGTATTTTGACAGTCCCGCAGGTCCATATCGAAATATGGAACCTGGGCATATGCCTGGAATCGGATTCGGAGGTCCCTAGCTTGAGTTATGAATTTTTGATGAAAATTGAAAGTTTGAAAATTTAATGGTTTGTAAGAATTATTAATGTTTGATCTTGTCGGTATCGGATCCGTCTTTTAGTTCTGGAGCCCGGTACAGGTTCAATATAATATTTAAGATATGTCTGTAAGATTCGAAGAAATGGAGTTGGTTTAATGTGATTCGAACGTCTGGTTGTGAAAATAGTAATTTCAAAGTGTTTTTGAAAATTTCATTTGATCTGGTGCTAAATTCGTGATTTTAAGTGTTATTTTGGCAATTTGATCGCACGAGCAAGTTCGCAAGATGTTTTTAGACTTGTGTGCATATGGTTTGGAGCCCCGAGGGCTCGAGTGAGTTTCAGATAGACTTCGGAGTGAAGATAGGACTTAGAACACTGCTGGTGCATCAGATTTTTGTTGCAGGCCTCAGACCTCGCAAATGAGAGGTCAAGCATCACATTTGCGTCCATTGTTGTGTTCGCATTTGCAATCCGCTCATCACATTCGCAAAGAGTGGCTGGGATGGCCAGCATTTGCATTTGCGAACTGGGACTGGGGGAGGCAGTCCTCGCATTTTCGGCCATCTTAGTTCGCATTTGCGAACTTTTCTTCGCATTTGCGAAGATGGCAGAAATGTGAGAATCTTCACAAATGCGATGGATTTCTAGCATTAGCGGGCTTCGCATTTGCGAAGCCCAGGTCGCATTTGCGACATTTGCAGCTGGTAATACTTGACTTAGACAGGATTTTTTGCTCATTTTTCAAAATTTTCAAAACAAGAAACTCTCTAGGCGATTTTCCAAAGATCACTTCTTTTCTAAACCGTAGGTAAGTAATTATTAGCTACTTTCTATCAATCTTTCATTTTATTTTACAAGATTTCAACCTAGAATCTAAGGTTTTCTTGGTGGAATTGGGAATTTTTGGGTAGAAACTAGGGATTTCAAAATTTGGGGATTTAGACCTCAAATTGATGTCGGATTCCAAAACCAATTGTATATCCGAGCTCGGGGGTGAATGGGTAATCGGGTTTTGATCTGAATTTCGGGTTTGGACCAAGCGGACCCAGGTGTTGACTATAATGGCCTAAATTGAATTTTTATCGATCGTAGGTGATTCCCAAGACTTATTTTGAGACGTTTGGTTGGTAATTTGCTAGATATTGTTGGTTTAGAGGCGTGTTTGAAAGTCAAAGCTGTGATTGAGCTTTCAGTGGCCTTTAGAGCGAGGTAAGTGTTGTGTCTAACCTTGACTTGAGGGAATTAGGAACCCTCAGACATTGTGTTATGTAAATTCCATGTGAGCGGCATATATGCAAGGTGACGAGTGCTTATACGCCACCAAATTATCTATTTTTCCTTGATTTATCGCTTTTCCTTAATTGGTTTCCCTCCTATCTTAATTGTTAGATGCTCTAAATGCTTTCCATGCTTAATTGCTACGTATTAATAAATGTTTTCTTCTGTTAACCATGTTAGCTTTTTTCATAGCTCCCCTAATCCCTGCTATTTTCTTAATTTGACTTGTTTGTACTTTTTAACTGTAAATTGCTGGTTTGGTCTCATTGTATAGTATTATTTATGTAGATTCTATATTGAACAAAGTTCCTTTTTTGGTTCAGTTTGGTATTTATTTATCGTAAAGGCTTTATGATTTAGCCTATTGAATTGACTGTGTACATTGACTGCTTGGCACTGATATGGTGGGATCGGGTTACACGTCGCAACAGGTGTAAGAAGGGAGGATTGATATGGTGGAATAAGGGTGAATATGTATGTACGGTGGAATCGGGTTGTATGCCGCAACAGGTGGAATAAAGGTAGATTGATATGATAAAATAAGGGTGAATTATGATATTGATATTAATATATGGTGGGATCGGGTTGCACACTGCAACAACCTATATGTTTCTATTTCTTGACCTGCGTTATTTTCTAGTATTTTGATTTGAGCTGGTAGAGATTGGTAAATTGTGGACGACACTGATTTATTTTCGAGGTTGTGGTTATCAATTCCTGTTGGCTATTTAATTATGTACCGTATTTTAATTATTCTGTCATTATTATAGACCGCGCACTACTTCGTCAAGGTTAGGCTCGGCACTTACCAGTACATGGGGTCGGTTGTACTGATACTGCACTCTTCATACTATGCAGATTTTGGAGATGGTCCCAGCGGCAGTTACTAGCGAGCTAGGATCGAACCTTTGTGAAGACTTGAGGTACGGTTGTTCATTGCCCGCAGCTCCTGGAGTCCCCATCCTCTTTTCTTTTAGTTGTACAACTTCATTCAAATAGCTTTGTACTTATTTCAAACATTTATGTGTATTACTTTAGAAGCTCGTGCACTTGTGACATCAGGTTCAGGGAATTGCAATAGACGTTGGTTGTTTAGCTTCCACATTTGTACTTAGAACATATGTGTTATTTCATTTTGTTATTAATGTTATCGTTTAAGCTTCTAAAAGAAGTAAATTATTCTTATGTTAGATTTCCTAGCAAGTAAAATGTTAGATGTCATCACGATCCCGAAGGTGGAAGTTCCGGGTCGTGACAAGTTGGTATTAGAGCACTAGGTTACATAGGTCTCATGAGTCACGAGCAAACTTAGTAGACTCTGGAGGATCGGTACAGAGACGTGTGTACTTATCTTCCAGAGGCTATGGAGTTAGGAACAGTTTCACTTCTATTCTTCTTTGTCGTGCGATTTTTATTCTATCAGTGCTAATTGAACTCTTCTACTCTATTCTCTCGCAAATGGCGAGAATAAGCAATGCATCTTTAGCTGAGCAGTAGCTAGAGCCCCCCGTGGCAGCTCCTATGAGGGAATAGGTCAAGGTCGAGGTCGTGCCAGAGGTCGAGGAAGGGGCAGGGCTCATCCTAGAGCTCGAGCAACAACACCAGTATCGGAGCCTCAGGTGCAGTTTGATGATGAGGTTCTAGCCCAGACTGTTCATGCCGGACCAACTCAGGTCCTGGAGGGGTTCATAGCCACCCTAGTGCTTCGGGATGCTTTGGTCCATCTAGTGGGCCTTATGGAGAGTGTTGCTCAAACCGGCACATTTCCTATGGCACCAGCCGTCTCTCAGGATGGGGGAGGAGCCCAGACTCCCTCTACTCACACTCTAGAGCAGATGGCTCCCCAGTTTCAAACTTCAGCAACTCAGCCAGTTGGGGTAGTTTCACCGGGTGTCGCAACATAGACTGGTGATGGATCAGCTATGTCTTCTGAGGCCTTGTGGAGATTGGATAGGTTTACCAAGCTTTTCCCAGTTCACTTCAGTGGTGCATCTTCAGAGGATCCCCAGGACTATCTGGACAATTGTTATGAGGTGTTACGGAACATGGGGATCGTGGAGACCAATGGGGTCGACTTTGCTGCATTTTATTGTCGGCTTCCACCAAGAAATGGTGGAGGGATTATATGTTGACCAGACCAGCTGGGTCACGTGCTCTCACTTGGGACCAGTTCTCTCAGTTATTTTTTGAGAAGTTACTTCCTATCACTCAGAGAAAGTACTATCGGAGGCAGTTCGAGCATCTGCAGTAGGGTTCTATGACTGTCACTCAATATGAGACTCGATTTTTGGATTTGTCCTGTCATGCTATTTTTTGGCTTCCTACCGAAAGAGAGAGGTTGAGGAGGTTTATTGAGGGACTTGCTCAGCCTATCACATTATAGATGGCTAAGGAGACTGGGAATGAGATTTCTTTTCAGGTGGGTGCCAATGTTGCCAAGCGAGTCGAGATGGTTCTAGCTCAGGGGAGTGGTCAGGAATTTGACAAGAGACCTCATCATTCAGGTGGTTTTAGTGGTGCCTCGTCTTTTGGTAGGGGCCATCCTCCTAGGCCATATCATTCAGTGCTTCAGGGAGTCATGGTCATTATGTGCCTTATTTTTGGCAGCCAGCCTATAGTGCACCGCCATCTCCCATCAGTGCACCTCTTATTCAGAGTTATTACCGTGGTTAGCCAGCCTGTTTAGGTTAGTCTCAGTTTTAGCAGCCATAGTACTAGGATGGATGTTTTGAGTGTCATGGTTATGGGCATATTAGGAGGACTTGTTTTAGATTATTGGGCGGCATGCCATAGTAGAGTTCTCGTGCCATGATTCTGGAACCAATTGCATCACCGCCCACTCAGCCAGCCTAAGGTAGGGGTCAGGTAGCCAGAGGTAGAGGTCATGCCACTAGCGGTGGAGGTCAGGCCGCTAGAGGTGGAGGTCAGGCCGTTAGAGGTGGAGGCCAGGACACTATAGATGGAGGCCATCCAGCAGGAGGTCGTCCTAGAGATATAGTTTAGAGTGGTGGGGCCCAGCCCTGATGCTATGTTATTCCAGTCAGGCCTGAGGCTAAGTCTTTTGATGCGGTTAACATAGGTAAGGTTTCAGTTTATGTAGAGATGCCTCAGTTCTATTTGATCCCGGTTCTACATATTCATACGTGTCGTCCTACTTTGCTTTATATTTGGTTATGCCTCGTGATTCTTTGACTGCTCCTATATATATGTACACCCCTGTAGGAGATTCTATTGTTGTAGATCATGTCTATCGTTCGTGTGTGGTTAGATTTTCTGCTTCTCGATATGGTTGATTTTGATGTCATTTTGGGTATGGATTGGTTGTCACTTTCTCATGCTATATTGGATTGTCACGCCAAGACGATGAACTTAGCCTTGCGGTGTCGCCTCGATTGGAGTGGAGAGGGACTCCAAGCTATTCTACCAGCAGGGTTATCTCGTACATGAAGGCTCGGCATATGGTCGAGAAGGGGTTTTGTAGACATATGATTTTTGACCCTCCCCAAGATTTTACATATTTTAGCATTTTAATATATAGTTTAGGTCTAATATAGTTATTTCAACTAATTTTGACTCTTTTACTTTATTTTATCACAAAAAAATAAAAATTACAAAAAAACAGTTTCGTTAATGTTTTGTAGTCATACTATTTTACTAAGATTTTTATTTTTATTAATCTTGAAAAATATCAAAATAGTCTCACAACATAATACTGTTTATTTTAATTAATTAAGATTAGTTTTATATCTTTATATTATAAATTATATATAATTTTAGAAGGAAGAGTTAGTGTTGGGTTGGTTTAACCCATTTTAATGAATTTTGTAGTCCATTTTTAGTCTTGGACCCAATTTTAAGGCTCAATAAGACCAAACCCATACCCTCTTAACCTAGAAAAACCTTTCTTAATAAACTAATTTCCTAGACCCCTAAAAAAGGAGAGGATCCGCCGTTTTCGTAAGGACCCCCCCCCCCCCACGTCTTCTTCTTCATGACCCCCCCTCCAAGAACACCCCAGCCAAAAGGACCTTAACCTAGGAGACATTTTTGAGAATTAAAAAACCTACACAGACCTACCGCTAATAACACTACACAGAACAACCGTTTCTCATGATCCAAAAACAAAGGAAAAACCAAAAAGACCTGCGTCTTCATCTTCATCAGGACAAGCAGACATAGTCGAGATCTCCAGCAATTCTTTTTCAACCAACACAAACCCTAGAAAAAAATAGCAACAACCGCCCTTGGACGACCCCTCACTGTCAATCTTTCTTCTTCAACCTGAAACAGCGACGCACACAGACAAAAGAGATAACAGCTCGCCGGAAAACGAGCTGAAAAGACCACCAGCGGCTGATTATCCACCTCGTCAACCAAGGACCTTTCAGCCTTTCCTTCTTCTTTGAACCTAGATATACACAGCCATTTTCATCTTCTTCAATACACCAAACTCAGCAGAAACTGATACTGGTGTGATCTGAATTGTTGTTCGAGGTTCTGTCGCGTTCGTGTCCCTGTTGGCGTCTTTGTTCGCTGCTCAATTCTTTGGTCAGATTCTCGTTTGCTTCTCGACTGAATAGAAATGTAAACTCGAAATTCCATTAATCGGAAAATTATCGCTCTTTGAGGTCTGTTTCTTTATTTACTGTATTTGGTATATTTAGTTTTGTTCACTGCTATGAACAATTAAAAGCATAATTATAGCTCATTTGAATTTTCTGAGTCTCTGCCCGTTTATTGGACATTTGTTGTTTCACCTCTTATTCAAAGAAAGGTAAGAGGTGAAATTTTAAAAATTCTTAAAATATGGGTTTAACTAAGATCCATTTTTTTGACATTCTCATGGTCATTGCCAATTTGATTTGCCGTTTTCCTATAAACACAGTGCTCTCTTCTTAATTCTATCTTTTCTCTTTTGGTTTCAATTTTAGGTAGTTTGTAGTTTGTATTCCTAGCAATTCGATCATGCCTGCTCTTAAGAGTATTTCATTGTTCAATTGCAACCTATGAATGTCGTAGTTTGCTTTAGGCACGTAATTAAATCATCACAACTATGGGTATGATTCCCATGGCGTGGTTGTGATACTTAATCTCAAATTAGTTTTAAATATGAATTTCACTTAGTTGAATGCTTTTCCTTTAATAAAACTGAGGTGTGCCATCCAATCACCTAGTCTATGGCCCTCACATCAATATATTAATTCGTGTAGAAATGCCTTGAACTTTTCGTAGTTTGCTTTAGGCGCGTTAATTAAATAAATTGGCATAGCTACGGGTACGGTTCCCATGACGTAGTTGTGATGCTTAATTTCTAAAATCTGGGGGTATATTTATGTGACCTGGGCACAATTTAATCCTGTTAATAAAATAAACATGTTGTGGATCATGGGTACGGCTCCCGTGACATGATTCACAATGTGTAATCAAAATATTTAGTTGTATAACAATTGGATTATTAAAAGTGGTTTAAAAGGAATAGAAATGCACATAGGTTTCAAAGATGTTTTAAAATCAAATAAATAGGCCAATATTAACAGTTGAGCGACCGTGCTAAAATTACAGAACCCGGGAATGCCTAATTGTGACGACCCGGCCAGTCGTCTCATGAGTTACCGCTCTGTTTCCCCCATTTATGCTTCTTATTGCTTTGTATAATGGTTCTATATGTGATCGGATTGATTGGTTAGGGTTCGGAAAAGAATTGGTAAGGTCTGAGACACTTAGTCTCTGAGTATACTGGATTGTTTAGATGCTCATGACTAGTGGCACCCCGGTATCGGGCTATGTTGGGTTGTATTTCGCATATTATACTATCATCTTCTTAAACCTTGGATTATTTTATTATGCTTTAGACTGTTTCTTACTATTTAAATGTTAAATACTGAAATGGGAAGTGTCGGCTGGCCTTGTCTTCACGAGAGGCGCCATCACGACCGCGTTCGGGTTTAGGGCCGTGACACTAATACCTTTTCCCGGATTAACAAAATTCCTTACCCGAATTTCTGTGTTCGCAGACCATAAATAAGAGTCAATTTTTCTCGATTCAGGATTTTAAACTGGTGACTTGTGACACCATAAATTATCCCAAGCGGCAACCCTGAACTTTAAATAAATAATTTCATTTCAATCATTGTCACTTTAATTGGAAAACTCCCCTATACCCCTTCCGGGGGTAGAAAAAGGAGGTGTGACAGCTCTGGCGACTCTGTTGGGAAAAAGAACCCAGAATCTCTGGTTCAGGGTTCAAGAATTCGAGCTTAAAATAATTGTTATATTTGGCTTTTATTTATTATCTGAATTTATTTACATGTTTGGGCCTAATGTGCTAAATATTGCTCTTTACCGCTTTGATATTATCTAAATTGTATATAAACTGCTACGAAACCCCTCTCTTCTAATCTTCTGGGAAGTGTACGCTGGCATGACTTCTCTTCTGTTAGTGTTATATCCCAATTTTAGAACGAGGTTCGAACAAGTTGTAAAGCCGTATGATCTTTTGGTTACCGGTACGCTTCCCTCCCCCCCCCCTACCGGCTTGAGTTGTCCGCTCGGGTAAGCCAAGTCCAGAACAATACACCCAGGTTTTAAACCTAGAATAACATAGCCTCATACTGGATCCCTAGTAGGAACGCTTGTTTGTATCATGTGCATCTGACTTTGGGGACTCAATACAGGGGTTAAGTCCGTCTAGGACAGGTGTACCCAAAAAAATAAAAGACTATCCTGTTGCATCTTATGTGCTACATGTTGCAATCTTCAAGGGTAAAAAGGGTCATTTGGTGGACCAATGATGGTTGAGGGAAAATGATAAAAAAAAAGGGTGAAGTGTAAAAAATAAAGCAAGTAGGGCCCAGTTATATTTTTGTTTTCATTTTTTTAAATAAAAAAAAGAAAAAAACATGAAAAATCCAAAACAAAAAAAAAGATTTTGCACTTTCTCATCATTTTCAAAAGAAAAAGAAAAAAAAAAGAAAAAAATCCAAAAAGAGTTTACATATTTCATCATTTTTCAAAAAAAGACAAATATATTTTCTCTAAATTAGTTATTTTTTTATATATAATTCTCGCCTGTATCCAATCTTCCCGAACTACACGAACTTGATTCTCGTCTCTCGGGGCGAGATACGTAGGCAACCCACATAGGGTCCGGTCTTCTTAGTGAGTCTTAGGTTCCTGGCTTCGCAGGATCTTAGCCAAATCTTGCATGTCTAGCCACTTTTGGCCACATCAGTCATTTTGCAAAATAGGGCTATTTTCGCAAAGTGGTTTGTTTAATTTTGTCTAGAGAGTCTTCAATCCACAATTAGGTGTCTCTTTACTTTAAGGTATGTCCTTGTCAAATTTTCATGTCTAGACGCTTTTGGCCACATAGGCCGTTTTGCAAAATAGGGTTATTTTCGCAAAAGCGGTTCAATTAACCCATGTCCTAGAGTCCTAAATCCACAACAAGGTGCCCTCTCTGTTTAAGATCTATTGTGTTGAACTTGCATGCTTAGCTGTCTTTTTATCCACATAGGCCATTTCTACAAAATGGGTCATTTCTCCAAAGTAATTTTTCCATGTCTTAGAGGTCACTTTTGTTGAGTTTGCACTTCTAGCCACCTTTTGGCCACATAAGTCATTTTGCAAAAATAGCCCCAATCATAACTTGCATGTGTTCAATAGGAAGTGTTGTTGTCTCACATAGTGTTCTAGGTAACTTTATTTGGTCTTAATTTTCTCATACAGGTGTGGATCTACTTACCGGAGTTTGAGCATGACAGACACCCCGGGACCATCCAGTTAGAATTGCTCATTCAGGAGTTGCTTAAGGAGATTTTTTTATGTCTGCTTTTACCTTCTAGTTCTGTACAGTAATGTCGAGTCTTTTGTTATTGTATTTCCTATTTTGTATTTGAAAAAAGATGTGTTATAAATCAAAAATAAAAAAAAATAAAAAAAGAGGTTTTGCGTTTTTATATTTCGTTTAGATGTTTTATTTAGAATACTAATTCTAGAAGTTCAAAAAAAATCTTTTGTGGTTTTCCCTTAGGAAATTAATATCTGGAACTCAAAATAAAAATTGCTTTTATATTTCTTTTAGTATATTAAGACTAAAAATTCCCAAAAAAAAGAATTTTTTTTAATACCTCTTTAAAAGTTTTCTTTAAGATATTAATTCCAAAAATTTAAAAAAAAAAAGATTTTCCTTTTGAGGTTCTTCTTTGAGAAATATATAAAAAGCAAAAAAATATTATTTTTATTGTCACTAGAACTTTAGGACATTGTACATAGAAAAAAATATACTTTATCTTTTGTTTATCTTTAGAGTTTCTCTCTTAGGTAATCAAAAACTTAAATACAAAAATAATTTTTTTATTTTTTGTTTCGAAATCTTTCTTCAGGATATCAAGTGAAAATTCAAAATATTTTTCTTTGGTTCATTCTTTAGATCTCCTTCCTAAAAAACAAGAATCAAAAAATATTTTTCTCTTCTAGGTTTTTTTCCTTCCTTAATAATTTCTCATAGAGTATCTATTTCAAAAAAAAAAGAGAACGTTAGTTTGTTTACTTTATTCCCGATCTTTCCGAACTACGCAAAGATCTGATTCATGCGGCGTCATGATACGTAGGCAACCTACATAGGGTTCGATCGAATCATTTTTTTATTTTTTTGATTAAAAGAAAAAGGAAAAAAAGAGAGATGAAATTTTGGGATGTTAGAAATGAGAGGAAAGAAAAGAGTGATAATTAGAAGAAAGAAAAGAGGAAGGAAAATGAGCAAGCCAAGAAGTACTTGAAAATAAAGAATAGAGAAGATTGAAATGAACAAAATTGGGATGATGCCAAGTGACCTTGTGACCCTAGAAGTCATTCTAGAACTGTTAATTGTTGCTAGGTGCATTGCACGCAATGTGATATTTTTAGGTGTTAAATGCCCTAATGCTAATAGGATGTCCCTATTTTGTTCCTTTTGTTATCTTCATTGAGCTGAAGGGTGGTTGGTTTTTGGTTCTTAAGTAACTCATCTGTAAGGTCAAAGAGCAAGGTAGTCATGGCTAGCAAAGACTTGGACATAGGGGTTATTGATCCGTCTAAGGGAATTGTTGAATCAGAAACTGAGTTAAAAGAACAGGTCTTAAGGTTGAAAGGACAGATGACCGAAATATACCAAGCCTGGATTAGTGGGCGCCCTCCACCATCGGTTCCCACTGATTACACTGAAAGCCTTGTCGTTGTTCCGCCACTGTCACAAGTCCAGGATATCTCCCCACAACCTTTTTACACTCCACCCCCCAGAACCACCTCATATCCCGCTCCTTTGACCACTCATGTTTTTGTAGCTCATCCACCTGCTACCTTTCCTCGATCCTCTAGCGAGACTGTGTTCAAAATCCCCAATGCCCAACACTATGCTCCAGAACCAATTTTCAAGGTCTCTGGTCCATACTCTTATGCTTCTCATTTTGAGCCTCCCGGTGAGACTGCAAAGTCTGCTAAGACACTGGAGCAAGATGAGATATCCAGAAAGCTGAAAGGGTTTAAGATGCCAAAGTTTAATTTGTATGATGGGTTATTGCGGTGAAATGATAAGTGTTGGCGGGAAAGATGAGTTGTTGATGGCGTATTTCAGGGAGAGCCTGACTGGGGCAGCTTTGGAATGGCTTACTCGTCAAAATGTCAGTAAGTGGCATGCATGAGGTGACATGGCTCAAGATTTTGTTTGGCACTATCAGTATAATGTAGACATTATCCCAGATCACTCTTCCCTATCTCAAATGGAAAAGAAACCCGAGGGAAGTTTTAGGGAGTTTTGTCTCAGATGGAACGAACAAGTTGCTCGGGTCAGTTCTTCGATTGATAGAAAAGATGTTGCTGAGTCCCGCCAATGACAGGATCCGATGGGCATTCCTGCTAAATGCTTTCAGCCTCAATACCAACCCCATGAGTATCCTCGTACTCCAGATAATCCTTCCCAGTTCTACTTTCCTCCACAAAATCACCAAGGTCATGCCTCACCTTCCCAGTACTCTATCCACAATGCACCGCCATATGCTCCATACCCACAAGACCCGCAATGGCTTGCACCACCTCCACAAATATCGTACTCGCCTCCTCAAGCATGTCAACCACCTACCCGTAGGAGGTTCCAACTGAGGCCTGAGTACAAAATGAAAAGACATCAGGAAAACGAAAAAACTTTCACTCCTATTCGAGAATCATATGCCAGTTTGTTCCAAAGGTTGAGGCAATTGGACATGTTGAAGCCGATTCAGATAAAAATGTTGAACCCTCTTCCAAAGAATTTTAATTATTCTCAAAGGTGCGCATATTGCTCTAATGCCCTGGGTCACAGCACAGAAAAGTGTTGGCATCTGAAAAGAGCAGTTCAGAAGCTTATTGATACAGGTGAAATTATCGTGCAAAATCCAGATGCAGTAGACACTAGCCAAAGCCCATCGCCTGTTCATAATGAGACGCATATGGTGGGTATGATTTGTGTTGAAAAGGAATATGATAATTCTTCTGAGATCCTCGGAGGGCCACTTGCCGCAAAGTTTTCTTTGCTATCAGTCTCAATCCAAAAGTAGATGTTAAGAACAAGTTTTCAAAAGGGACCCAAAAGCTATTTGCTGAGGTTAATGTGATTGAAATTAGTAATGATATTAGTAATATTGATGTGGAACTCAGTGGCTAAGATACCGAGCTTGGTAATTGGAAAGACTCTCCTTTCTTGGCTAGCCAGGGAGGAGTCTTGGTGGTTCATTTTGTTGTCATTTTTGTTGTCTGGGTTATTTCGGGGTTGTAATCCGGATATTGTCTTGTGACTCAAACCCTTCTATCCTTTTACTTTGCCTAGTTCCTTTAGTCGTAGTAACACATTTAGTGTTATCTAGGTTTATTCCAGGGTTGTACCCCAGTTTATTTTGCTTGTCTTATTGTTCAAACCTTTTCACCGTCTATCTAATGCAATTTTCTATTTTCTGTTATTTCTAGTCATTTTTTGTTTAGTTCTCTTCTCCTTTTATAGTTCTTTTACGCTGGCTCTAGTGACATGATATGTACGCATAATTCTAGGCCTGGTCTTAAAAGTTAGTTTAATCATGAAGCAATGAAACAACTTTGAAGATGATAGTGACATTTGAGGGAAATAAGTAAAGATTGGATATTTTGAGATCATTTAAAGCCCGAATTGTGTGAAACTAGGGCAGATGGTTTGGGAAGGTGAGAGGATGACAGGATTTGTTACAATAGAGTATGTCCCAACAATTTGAAGCGAGCGACTTTGAGTTCAAGTGCATCTCATATAACGAGATAAAGCCAAGGAAGTTTGCTCCAAACAGACGGCAAGTATCCATCGTGAAGAAAAAACCACCCAATGAGAGTTCTGTACTTGACAAGGCACTAAAAAAGGTGGAAGGCATATCAGTGATATCAATGTCGAAGCTGCAAAAGAAATATTGTGCATGATTTTCCTTTTTCATTCTCAAGTTGCATGTATTATACTTGGCATTTTCAGAGATTGGGAGGCCTCTTTCAGCTACCCAAACACTTTATACCATTCGGTACCCCTTTTTGAGCATGTGCTAATTTTCTTAACCTCCCCTCTTTTGGAATCAAGTTAGAGTCATACGAATAAAATTGTCCCCATAGGTTTATTTTAGAAAGTTCATTCCAAAAGGAAAATTCAAAAAAAAAGAGAAAAATAGAGATAAAGAAAAAAAAGGAAAAAGAAAAAAAAAGAGAAAAAAAAGAAGAAAAAAGAAAAAAAGGAAAAAAAAGGGAAAAGGAAAATAGTAATAAAAGTAGTTTTGTGAACTACGTTTGACCTGATTCTTGTCACCACAAGATACGTAGGGAGCCTTACGGTTCGGCCATACCCAAATAAAATATTTTATAATCCCACGAAGTCGAGAGTGGAGCAGTCTTTCTTAGAAATTCCATCTCAAAAAAGAAAAAAAAGAAAAGAAAAAAAGAGTCAATTCACTTGTTTTAGAAATTGGGGCAAAAGTTTTTAGAATAGATTTCAAAAGTTGTAAATAAATTAACCCCGTTGTCTTAGTTATTTTGAGCTTTTATGATATCCTTTCTTTCTAACCTCGTCCAAAAGCCACATTACAGTCCAAAAAAACCTCTCAGATAATCTTTGAGAGTGCTGAGTTTAGACATGCCAAGAGTATATGATATTTTTACCATTGTTAATGCCTTGTCATCTGCAGAATCAGAGGAAATAAGAAGAAAAGAACAAAATGAGAGAGTCTTATTGGTGAAAACCTTCACAGGCAACATAAGGCGATGGTGAGTTGAGAGAAAGAACAAAATGAGAGAGGTTTGATGGTGAAAATCCTTCGGGCACGACAAGTCGAATAAGGATCATGTATCAGATAGGATAATCGGAGCATGGAAGCCCAGTTTCACGACTCAGAGGTACAACGAGAGTTGAACATTAGACTTGCTTGACAGATTAGGCCACTTAATCCAAAGGTGCACGCCATGGTCTTTAGAGTTGGTATCCACATCTGATAAGTTTCTACTTTGTAGTTTTCTTGTTAGGAATCATCTCTTTCCATTGTCCTTACTCTATTCCTTTTGTCTTGTTTACTTCCTCTTCCGAGTCTGTTTGGTCAGAACAAGTGAGAAATGACTTCAAAATTTGCTACCAGCTTTTCATTGCACAAAGCGAAGTCTAGCTAGTACATCAAAGTGGTTTAAGTCAGGAAAGAACAGTATGCGCACTAAGTGGGTGGCACTTGACGTGCTTTGGGATTCATGTGAAACACAAAGGTTCGGTATATGTCAATTCATGAGCACAATGCAACAGATAGAGGGTGTTGGGTTTGAACGGATCGAAAGTATTTTCTGTGATAAGTTTGACAGAGAAAGTGATTAACCAATAACAAGCAAGGTCTTCCAACTGGAAATCAAAGTTATCATGGCAAGTGAAGGAGCAATAGACCTCAAGGCCAGTGGTTTTAAGTTAGGAAAGAACGGTATGCACATTGAGTGGGTGGCAATTGACGTGCTTTGGGATTCATGTGAAAAACAAAGGTTCGGTATATGTCAATGCATGAGCACAACGCAACAAATAAATGGTATTGGGTTTGAACGGAACAGAGGTATTTTCCGTGATAAGGGAGATAAAGAAAGTGGTCAATCAATAAACAAGCAAGGACTTTTGAGTTGAAATCAAAGTTATCATGGTAAGTGAAGGAGCAATTGCCCTCAAAGTCAAGGCCACAAACCAACCACCATGTTTAAACTCACAAGTTTTCTTTGTTTGAAACAGGGACAAAGACTATGTTCAAAGCAAAGCTTAGAAGCTTGAATTTTTCAAGTGTCGTGCCCAAATTTTGTCAGCACAAAGGCAGTTTGAGAAGGGGAAAGAAAATCTGTTCGATCTGCAGGAACCCTCCATGAGGAAAGCATGTGTTTTATTGTAATGGCAGGCGCCCACTTGGAGAACAAGGGAATACAGTTCAAGTTTTGGCAATCAGGCGCCAACCTGTAGAACAAGGGAAATACAGTTCAAGTTTTGGCAATCAGGCGCCCACCTGGATAACAAGGGAATATAGTTCAAGTTTTGGCAATCAGGCGCCCATTTGGAGAACAAGGGAATACAGTTCAAATTTTGGCAATCAGGTGCCCACCTGGAGAACAAGGGAATACAATTCAAGTTTTGGCAATCAGGCCCCACCTGAAGAACAAGGGAATATATTTCAAGTTTCGGCAATCAGGCACCCACCTGGATAACAACGGAATACATTTTAAGTTTTAGCAATCAGGCGCCCACCTGGAGAACAAGGGAATATAGTTCGGGTTTTTGAAAATCAGGCGCCCACCTCGATAATAAGGGAATATATTTCAAGTTTTGGCAATCAGGGCGCCCACCTGGAGAACAAGGGAATACAGTTCAAGTTTCGGCAATCAGGCCCCATCTGGAGAACAAGGGAATATAATTCAAGTTTCGGCAATCGGGCGCCCACCTGGAGAACAAGGGAATATAGTTCAAGGTTTGGCAATCTGGCGCCCACCTGGAGAACAAGGGAATACAGTTCAAGTTTCGGCAATCAGGCGCCCACCTGGCGAACAAGGGAATATAATTCAAGTTTCGGCAATCAGGCGCCCACCTGGAGAACAAGGGAATACAGTTCAAGCTTTGGCAATCAGGCGCCCACCTGGAGAACAAAGGAATACAGTTCTAGTTTCGGAAATCAGGCACCCACCTGGATAACAAGGGAATACAATTCAAGTTTTGGCAATCAAGCGCCCACCTGGAGAACTAGGGAATACAGTTTAAGATTTGGCAATCAAGCGCCCACCTGGAGAACAAGGGAATACAGTTCAAGTTTTGGCAATCACGCGTCCACCTGGAGAACAAGGGAATATAGGTTAAGTTTTAGCAATCAGGCGCCTACCTGAATAACAAGGGAATACTGTTCATGTTTTGGCAATTAGGCACCCACCAGGAGGACAAGGGAATACAATTCAAGTTTTGGCAATCGGGCACCCACCTGGAGAATAAGGGAATACAGTTCAAGTTTTGGCAATCAGGCGCCCAACTGGAGAAAAAGGGAATGCAGTTCAAGTTTTTAGCAATCACGCGCCCACTTGGAGAACAAGAGAATGCAGTTCAAGTTTTGGCAATCAGGCGCCCACCTAGAGAACAAGGGAATATAGTTCAAGTTTTTGTAATCAGGCGTCCATTTGGAGAACAAGGGAATAAAGCTCAAGTTTTGGAAATCAAGTGCCCACCTGGATAACAAAGGAATACAGTTCAAGTTTTGGCAATAAGGCGCCCACCTGAAGAACAAGGTAATATAGTTCAAGTTTTGGCAATCAGGCGCCCACCTGGAGAACAAGGGAATACAGTTCAAGTTTTGGCAATCAAGCACCCACCTCGAGAACAAGGGAATACAGTTCAAGTTTTGACAATCAGGCGCCCACCTGGAGAACAAGGGAATACAGTTCAAGTTTTGACAATCAGGCACCCACCTGGAGAACAAGGGAATACAGTTCAAGTTTTGGCAATCGGGCGCCCACCTGGAGAACAAGGAATTACAGTTCAAGTTTTGGCAATCAAGCACCCACTTGGAGAACAAGGGAATACAGTTCAAGTTTTGGCAATCAGGCGCCCACCTGGAGAACAAGGGAATATAGATCAAGTTTTGGAAATCAGGCGCCCACCTAGATAACAAGGGAATATAATTCAAGTTTTGGCAATCAGGCGCCCATTTGGAGAACAAGGGAATACAGTTCAAGTTTTGGCAATCAGGCGCCCACCTGGAGAACAAGGGAATACAGTTCAAGTTTTGACAATCGGGCGCCCACCTGGAGAACAAGGGAATACAGTTCAAGTTTGGCAATCACGCGTCCACCTGGAGAACAAGGGAATATAGGTTAAGTTTTAGCAATCAGGCACCTACCTGAAGAACAAGGGAATATAGTTCATGTTTTGGCAATCAGGCTCCCACCAGGAGAACAAGGGAATACAGTTCAAGTTTTGGCAATCAGGCCCCACCTGAAGAACAAGGGAATACATTTCAAGTTTCAGCAATCAGGCACCCACCTGGATAACAATGGAATACATTTTAAGTTTTAGCAATCAGGCGCCCACCTGGAGAACAAGGGAATATAGTTCGGGTTTTTGAAAATCAGGCGCCCACCTCGATAACAAGGGAATATATTTCAAGTTTTGGCAATCAGGGCGCCCACCTGGAGAACAAGGGAATACAGTTCAAGTTTCGGCAATCAAGCGCCCATCTGGAGATCAAGGGAATATAATTCAAGTTTCGGCAATCGGGCACCCACCTGGAGAACAAGGGAATATAGTTTAAGCTTTGGCAATCTGGCGCCCTCCTGGAGAACAAGGGAATACAGTTCAAGTTTCGGCAATCAGGCGCCCACCTGGAGAACAAGGGAATATAATTCAAGTTTCGGCAATCAGGCGCCCACCTGGAGAACAAGGGAATACATTTCAAGCTTTGGCAATCAGGCGCCCACCTGGAGAACAAGGGAATACAGTTCTAGTTTCGGAAATCAGGCACCCACTTGGATAACAAGGGAATACAATTCAAGTTTTTGCAATCAAGCGCCCACCTGGAGAACTAGGGAATACAGTTTAAGATTTGGCAATCAAGCGCCCACCTGGAGAACAAAGGAATACAGTTCAAGTTTGGCAATCACGCGTCCACCTGGAGAACAAGGGAATATAGGTTAAGTTTTAGCAATCAGGCACCTACCTGAAGAACAAGGGAATACAGTTCATGTTTTGGCAATCAGGCGCCCACCAGAAGGACAAGGGAATACAGTTCAAGTTTTGGCAATCGGGCACCCACCTAGAGAATAAGGGAATACAGTTCAAGTTTTGGCAATCAGGCGCCCAACTGGAGAAAAAGGGAATAAAGTTCAAGTTTTTAGCAATCACGCGCCCACTTGGAGATCAAGGGAATTCAGTTCAAGTTTTGGCAATCAGGCGCCCACCTAGAGAACAAGGGAATATAGTTCAAGTTTTGGTAATCAGGCGTCCATTTGGAGAACAAGGGAATAAAGCTCAAGTTTTGAAAATCAGGTGCCCACCTGGATAACAAAGGAATACAGTTCAAGTTTTGGCAATAAGGCGCCCACCTGGAGAACAAGGTAATATAGTTCAAGTTTTGGCAATCCGGCGCCCACCTGGAGAACAAGGGAATACAGTTCAAGTTTTGGCAATCAAGCACCCACCTGGAGAACAAGGGAATACAGTTCAAGTTTTGACAATCAGGCGCCCACCTGGAAAACAAGGGAATACAGTTCAAGTTTTGACAATCGGGCACCCACCTGGAGAACAAGGGAATACAGTTCAAGTTTGGCAATCACGCGTCCACCTGGAGAACAAGGGAATATAGGTTAAGTTTTAGTAATCAGGCACCTACCTGAAGAACAAGGGAATATAGTTCATGTTTTGGCAATCAGGCGCCCACCAGGAGCACAAGGGAATACAGTTCAAGTTTTGGCAATCGGGCACCCACCTAGAGAATAAGGGAATACAGTTCAAGTTTTGGCAATCAGGCGCCCAACTGGAGAAAAAGGGAATACAGTTCAAGTTTTTAGCAATCACGCGCCCACTTGGAGAACAAGGGAATGCAGTTCAAGTTTTGGCAATCAGGCGCCTACCTAGAGTACAAGGGAATACAGTTTAAGTTTTGGCAATTAGGAGCCCACTTGGAGAACAAGTGAATACAGTTCAAGTTTTGGCAATCGGGCGCCCACTTGGAGAACAAGGGAATACAATTCAAGTTTCTGCAATCAGGTGCCCACCTGGATAACAAGGGAATACATTTCAAGTTTAAGCAACCAGGCGCCCACCTAGAGAACAAGGGAATACAGTTCGAAGTTTTGGCAATCAGGCACCCACCTGGATAACAAGGGAATATAGTTCAAGTTTCGGCAATCAGTCACCTCACCTGGAGAACAAGGGAATAAAGTTCATGTTTTTGTAATCAGGCGCCCACCTAGAGAACAAGGGAATATAGTTCAAGTTTTGAGAACAAAGGAATACAGTTCAAGTTTTGACCATCAGGCGCCTACTTGGAGAACAAGGGAATTCAGTTTAAGTTTTTGGCAATCAGGCGCCTACCTGGAGAACAAAGGAATACAGTTCATGTTTTGGCAATCATGTGGGCATACAGTTCTAGTTTTGGCAATAAGGCGCCCACCTGGAGAACAAGGGAATACAGTTCAAGTTTTGGCAATCAGGCGCCCACCTGGAGAACAAGGGAATACAGTTCAAGTTTTGGCAATCAGGCACCCACCTGGAGAACAAGGGAATACATTTCAAGTTTTTGGCAACCAGGTGCCCACCTGGAGAAGAAGGGAATACAGTTCAAGTTTTGGCAATCAGGAGCCCACCTGGAGAACAAGGGAGTACAATTTAAGTTTTGGCAATCAAGCGCCCACCTGGAGAATAAGGGAATACAGTTCAAGTTTTGGCAATCAGGCGCCTACCTAGAGAACAAGGGAATACAGTTCAAGTTTTGGCAATTAAGCGCCCACCTGGAGAACAAAGGAATACAGCTCAAGTTTTGGCAATCAATCAGGCGCCCACCTGGAGAACAAGGGAATACAGTTCAAGTTTTTGGCAATCAGGCGCCTCCTAGAAAACAAGGGAAGTCATTTCAGAATTCAATTCAAGTAGAAGTAGCAGAAGTTCACAGCAAGAATACGAGTCAACGGTCCGAGATAATCAACAGAAGTTAATCACAATCCAGAAAAAAAAGTGAATCCAAAGTGCAGAAGTAGAGAAAGATGTGAACTGCTCAAGACATGGTTGAAATCACGAGCATTGCATGACCGGTCTTGATTCGAAGAAGAATGAACTAGCACCTGTAGCTAGCAAGCGTCAAGGTTCAAAACTGAAGTTTGCATGAAGAACCATTCAAGACTCAAGATCAAGCTTTAGAAGACTTATAGATAGGAATCTTGTAACTCTTAGTTGACAAGCTTAGTTATTTTTTTTTATTTTTTTTTTGATGTAATAATAGGACCGTAGACCGGAACCTCGACGAAATGGCACCTCGACCGGCTCTCCACCTCAGTATACTTCATCACTGTTCCTACTTTTGAACTACATGTGGCCTGATTCCTTTATAGCCAAGGATATGTTGGTAGCTCAGATACCAGGGCTCGGTCACATTCTTTCCTTCCTCTTAGTTTTTGGTCTTCCTAAATAAGGGTCGGGTCAAAAACATGTCTAGTCGTTCTATGTCTGAAAATACTTCGTATTTCCAGTCAAAGAGGGGCAGTTGTAGACATGTTATTTTGACCCTCCCCAAGATTTTACATATTTTAGCATTTTAATATTTAGTTTAGGTTTAATAAACTATTTCAACTAGTTTTGACTCTTTTACTTTATTTTATCACAAAAAAATAAAAATTACAAAAAACAGTTTCGTTAATGTTTTGTAGTCATACTATTTTACTAGGATTTTTATTTTTATATAATCTTGAAAAATACCAAAATAGTCTCACAACATAATATTGTTTATTTTAATTAATTAAGATTAGTTTTATATCTTTATATTATAAATTGTATATAATTTTAGAAGGAAGGCTAGTGTTGGGTTGGTTTATCCCATTTTAATGAATTTTGTAGTCCATTTTTAGTCTTGGACCCAATTTTAAGGACCAATAAGACCAAACCCATACCCCCTTAACCTAGAAAAACCTTTCTTAATAACCTAATTTCCTAGACCCCTAAAAAAGGAGAGGATTCACCGTTTTCATAAGGACCCCCCCCTACATCTTCTTCTTCGTGACCCCCCCCCATCGAAGAACACCCTAGCCAAAAGGACCTTAACCTACGAGCCGTTTCTGAGAATTAGAAAACCTACACAGACTTAGCGCTAATAACACTACACAGAACAACCGTTTCTCATGATCTAAAAACCAAGGAAAAACCAAAAAGACATGTGTCTTCATCTTTATCAGGACAAGCAGCCATAGTCGAGATCTCCAGCCATTTTTTTCAACCAACACAAATCCTAGAAAAGAACAGCAGCCGCCGCCCTTAGACGCCCTCACTTCTGATATTTCTTTTTCAACCTAAAACAGCGACGCACACAGATAAAAGAGATGACAGCTTGCCAGAAAACGAGCTGAAAAGACCACCAGCGGCTGCTTATCCACCTCTTCAACCAAGGACCTTTCAGCCTTTCCTTCTTCTTTGAACTTAGATACACACAGCCATTTTCATCTTCTTCTACACACCAAACTCGGCAGAAACTTTGAGCAGAAACTGATAATGGTGTGATCTGAATTGTTGTTCGAGGTTCCGTCACATTCGTGTCCCTGTTGGCGTCTTTGTTCGCTGCTCAATTCTTTGATCAGATTCTCGTTTGCTTCTTGACTGAATAGAAATGTAAACTCGAAATTCCATTAATTGGAAAATTATCGCTCTTTGAGGTCTGTTTCTTTATTTAACTGTATTTGGTATATTTAGTTTTGTTCATTGCTATGAATAATTAAAAGCATAATTGTAGCTCATTTGAATTTGCTGATTCTCTGCCAGTTTATTGGATATTTGTTGTTTCACCTCTTATTCAGAGAAAGGTAAGAGGTGAAATTTTTAAAATTCTTAAAATATGGGTTTAACTAAGATCCATTTTTTTGACATTCTCATGGTCATTGCCAATTTGATTTGCCGTTTTCCTGTAAACACAGTGCTCTCTTCTTAATTCTATGTTTTCTCTTTTTGGTTTCAATTTTAGGTAGTTTGTAGTTCATATTCCTGGCAATTCGATCATGCCTGCTCTTAAGAGTATTTCATTGTTCAATTGCAACCTATGAACGTCGTAGTTTGCTTTAGGCACGTAATTAAATCATCACAACTAAGGGTATGATTCCCATGGCGTGGTTGTGATACTTAATCTCAAATTAGTTTTAAATATGAATTTCACTTAGTTAAATGCTTTTCCTTTAATAAAATTAAGGTGCGCCATCCAATCACCAAGTCTATGGCCCTCACATCAATATCTTAATTCGTGTAGAAATGCCTTGAACTTTTCGTAGTTAGCTTTAGGCACGTTAATTAAATAAATTGTCATAGCTACGGGTACGGTTCCCGTGACGTAATTGTGATGCTTAATTTCTAAAATCTGGGGGTACATTTATGTGACCCGGCCACAATTTAATCCTGTTAATAAAATAAACATGTTGTGGATCATGGGTACGGCTCCCGTGACATGATTCGCAATATGTAATCAAAATATTTAGTTGTATAACAATTGGATTATTAAAAGTGGTTTACAAGGAATAGAAATGCACATAGGTTTCAAAGATATTTTAAAATCGAATAAATATGCCAATATTAACAGTTGAGCGACCGTGCTAAAACCACGGAACCCGAGAATGCCTAACACCTTCTTCCGGGTTAACAGAATTCCTTACCCGAATTTCGATGTTCGCAGACCATAAATAAGAGTCAACTTTTCTCGATTTGGGATTTTAAACCAGTGACTTGGGACACCATAAATTATCCCAAGTGGCGACTCTGAACTTTCAATAAATAATCATGTTTCAATCATTGTCACTTTAATTGGAAAAACTCCCTTATACCCCTTCCGCGGGTAGAGAAAGGAGGTGTGACCGGTGTTTATCTTATTTGGCTTATGTCTGTGATTCTAGTGAAGAGGTTCCTTTTATGGATTTTATGCCAGTTGTTTGTGAGTTTCCAAAGGTGTTTCCTGCAGACCTGCTGGGGATGCCACCCGACAAGGATATTAACTTCTATATTGATTTGGCTCCGGGCACTCAGCACATTTCTATTCCGCCATACAACATGGCCCCGCCAGAGTTGAAAGAATTGAATGAGCAGTTGCAAGACTTATTTGATAAGGGCTTCATTAGATCTAGTGTCTCTCTTTGGGGTGCGCCCGTATTATTTGTAAAGAAGGATGGATCGATGAGTATGTGCATAGATTATCGGCAGTTGAACAAAGTCACCATCAAGAAGAAGTAGCCACTACCAAGGATTGATGACTTATTTGATTAGCTTCAGGGTGCCAAAGTGTTTTCGAAGATCGATTTGAGGTTTGGCTGCCATCAGTTGAGGATAAGGGCATCTGATGTCCCTAAGATAGCTTTTCGGACTCGGTACGTGCATTATGAGTGTCTAGTGATGTCATTTGGGCTGACAAATGCCCCAACAGTATTCATGGATTTGATGAGCCAGGTGTTCAAGACCTATCTGGATTCCTTTGTGATTGTTTATCTTGATCTACTCTCGCAGTCGAGAGGAGCATAAGCAGCATCTTTGGATCATTCTTCAGACTCTGAGAGACGGCCAGTTATATGCTAAACTTTCAAAATGCGAGTTTTGGTTGAGTTCAGTTGCATTCTAGGGTCACGTTGTATTAGCAGAGGGTATTCAAGTGGATCCTAAGAAGATTGAGGCAGTCAAGAACTGTCCTAGACCCACATCAACTATGGAGATCCGGAGTGTTTTGGGATTGGCGGGCTATTACCGTCGGTTTGTGGAGGGGTTCTTATCTATAGCAACCCCGTTGACTAGGTTGACCCAGAAGGGTGCCCCGTTCAGATGGTCGGACGAGTGTGAAGCAACTTTCAGAAGCTCAAGACTGCTTTGACTACGGCGCCAGTGTTGGTGTTGCCTACAGGATCATGGCCTTATATAGTATATTTTGATGCATCTCGTATTGGACTTAGTGCGGTATTGATGCAGGGTAGCAGGGTTATTGCATATGCTTCGCGGCAGTTGAAGGTTCATGAGAAAAACTAACATGTTCACGACTTAGAGTTGGTAGCCATTGTTCATGCGATGAAGATTTGAAGGAACTATCTTTATGGTGTGTCGTGTGAGGTGTTCACGGATCATCATAGTTTGCAGTATTTGTTCAAGCAAAAGGAGCTCAATTTGAGGCAGAGGAGGTGGTTAGAGCTATTGAAAGACTATGATATCACCATCTTGTATAATCCCGGGAAGGCCAATCTGGTGGCCGATACTTTGAGTAGGAAGTCAGCTAGTATGGGCAACCTTGCATACATTCCAGTCAGTGAGAGACCGCTTGCATTAGATGTTCAGGCTTTGGCCAATCAGTTCGTGAGGTTGGATGTTTATGAGCCTAGTCGTGTTCTAGCTTGTACGGTCGCTCGGTCTTTATTGTTTGAGCGCATCAGGGAGCTGCAGTATGATGACCCTCATTTGCTTGTCCTTAAGGACAGAGTGCGGCATGGAGATGCCAAGCAAGTTACTATCGAATATGATGGGGCTTTGAGGATGCAGGGTCGTGTTTATGTGCCTAATATGAATGGAATTCGTGAGTTGATTCTAGAGGAGGCCCACATTTCCTAACATTCTATTCATCCGGACACCGCCAAGATGTATCAGGACTTGCGACAGTATTATT
The DNA here is from genome assembly GCF_000393655.2 of Nicotiana sylvestris. NCBI lineage: Eukaryota > Viridiplantae > Streptophyta > Magnoliopsida > Solanales > Solanaceae > Nicotiana > Nicotiana sylvestris. The sequence continues at coordinate 91,948,675 of NC_091059.1, read as the reverse complement.
GGTAGAGGAGGATGAAGAAAGATATAGTTACATATGTGTCTCGGTGTCTAAATTACCAGCAAGTAAAGTATAAACATTAGAGACCCGGTGGTTTGCTTTAAAAGATAGAGATTCCTGAGTGGAAGCAGGAGCGTATTACTATGAATTTTGTTGTTAGACTCCCATAGACTCAGAGGAAGTTCAATGTAGCTTGGGTCATTATGGATAGAGTGACCAAGTCAGCGCATTTCATTCCTGTGGCAGTTACCTATTCTTCAGAGCGGTTGGCAGAGATTTATATCTGTGAGATCATTCGTCTTCATGGTGTGCCCGTGTCTATCATTTTTTATCGAGATATGCAATTCACCTCGCATTTCTGGAAGGCATTACAGCGTGAGTTGGTCATGCAAGTTGAGTTGAGCACAGCATTTCATCCTCAGATAAATGGACAGTCCGAGCGCACTATTCAGATATTGGAGGATATGCTCCGCGCGTGTGTTATTGACTTCGGAGGCTCTTGGGATCAGTTCTTTCCACTTGTGGAGTTTTCCTACAACAATAGTTATCAGTCAAACATTCAGATGGCTCCCTATGAGGCTTTATATGGTAGACGATGTCGATCGCTGGTAGGATGGTTTGAGCTGGGGGAGGCTCGATTATTGGGTACAGATTTAGTACAAGATGCCTTGGATAAGGTTAAGTTCATTCAGGATAGAATTCGCGCAGCTCAGTCCAGGCAAAAGAGTTATACCAACCGTAAGGTCCATGATATTGCATTAATGGTCAGAGAGAGAGTGTTGCTCTGTGTGTCACCCATGAAGGGTGTAATGAGGTCTGGAAAGAAGGGAAAGTTGAGCCCGAGATACATCGGGCCTTTTGAGATTCTTGAGCGAGTGGGAGAGGTGGCTTACAAACTTGCATTGCCACCTGGTTTATCAGCGATACATCCAGTATTCCATGTATCCATGCTTCGAAAGTATCACGGCGACCCATCCCACGTGTTAGACTTTAGCACTATCCAGATGGACAAGGATTTGACCTACGAGGAGGAGCCGGTAGCTATTCTAGACCGGTAAGTTCGTCAGTTGAGTTCGAAGAGTTATCCTTCAGTTCGAGTGAAGTGGAGAGGTCATCCTGTTGAGGCGACTACCTGGGAGTCCGAGTCCGATTGCGGAGTAGATATCCCCACCTTTTTCCCAGCTCAAGTACTTTTCTATGTCCGTTTGAGGACGAATGGTTGTTTTAGAGGTGGAGAATATGATGACCCGTAGGTCATCTTATAATTTAAAACCAAATTCTAGGTTCCGAGGCATTTAAAAACCTCATTTTACCCCTCCTCGATTTGCGTACGCAATTCGGGCGTGTTTCCGGAAAGCTTTTGTGTGGAAAGTTGATAAAAATAAATATTTTTGCTTAAAAACTTTATTTGAGTTGACTCTGGTTAATATTTTTTATAACGGGCTCGGATTCATATTTTGACAATACCGATGGGCCTATATCGAAATATGGGACTTGAGCGTATGCCCGAAATCAGATTCGGAGATCCCTAGCTCGATTTATGAATTTTTGATGAAAATTGAAAGTCTGAAAATTTAATGGTCATTAAGAAATTATTAATGTTTGATCTTGTATGTATCGGGTCCGTATTTTAGTTTCGGAGCCCAGTACAAGTTCAATATAATATTTAAGACATGTCTGTAAAATTTGGTGAGAAACAAGATTGGTTTGACATGATTTAGACATCCGGTAGTGAAAATAGGAATTTCAAAGTGTTCTTGAGAATTTCATTTGATTTGGTGCTAAATTTGTGGTTTTAAGTGTTATTTTAGCGATTTGATCGCACGAGCAAGTTCGTATGATGATTTTAGACTTGTGTGCATGTTTGATTTGGAGCCTCGAGGGCTCGGGTGAGTCTCGGATAGGCTACGGAGTGAATATGGGACTTAGAACACTACTGGTGCATCAGATTTTTGTTGCAGGCCTCAGACCTCGCAAATATGAGGTCAAGCATCGCATTTGCGACCACTGTTGGGTTCGCATTTGCGATCCACTCATAACATTTGCGAAGAGTGGTTGGGAAGGCCAGCATTCGCATTTGCGAACTGGGACAGGGGGAGGCAGTTTTCGCATTTGCGATCATTGGATCGCATTTGCGGCCGGCTTAGTTCGCATTTGCGAACTTTTCTTCACATTTGCGAAGATGGCAGGAATGTGAGAATCTTCACAAATGCGATGGATTTCTCGCATTTGCGACATCTGCAACTGGTAAAATTTGACTTAGGAGGGATTTTTGCTCATTTTTCAAAACTTTCAAAACAAGAAACCCTCTAGGCGATTTTTCAAAGACCACTTCTTCCCCAAATCATAGATAAGGGATTCTTAACTAGTTTCTTTCAATCTTTCACTTCATTTTACAAGATTTCAACCTAGAATCTAAGGTTTTCATGGTGGAATTGGGGATTTTTGGGTAGAAACTGGGGATTTTGAAATTTGGGAATTTTGACCTCAAATTGAGGTCGGATTCCGAAACCAATTGTATATCTGGGCTCGGGGGTGAATGGGTAATCGGTTTTTGTGTGAATTTCGGGTTTGGACCAAGCGGTCCCGGATGTTGAATTTTGTTGACTTTTTCAATAATGTCCTAAATTAAATTCTTATCGATCATGGGTAATTCCCAAGTCTTATTTTGAAACGTTTGGTTGGTAATTTGCTAGATATTGTTGGTACGGAGGCATGTTTGAAAAGCAAAGCTGTGATTAAGCTTTTAGTGGCCTTTGGAGCGAGGTAAGTATTGTGTCTAACCTTGACTTGAGGGAATTAGGAACCCTTAGACTTTGTGTTATGTGAATTCCATATGAGCGGCGTATATGCAAGGTGACGAGTGCTTATACGCCGCCAAATTATCTGTTTTTTCCTGATTTATCGCTTTTCCTTAATTGTTTTCCCTCCTATCTTAATTTTTACATACTCTAAATGCTTTCCATGCTTAATTGCTACGTGTTAATCAATGTTTTCTTCTATTAACCATGTTAGCTCTTTTCATAGTTCCTTTAATCCCTCCTATTTGCTTAATTTGACTTGTTTGTACCTTTTAACTATAAATTGCTGGTTTGGTCTCGTTGTGTAGTATTATTTGTGTAGATTCTATATTGAATAAGGTTCCTTTTCTTGGTTCAGTTTGGTATTTATTTATCGTAAAGGCCTTGTGATTTAGCCTATTGAATTGACTGTGTACATTGACTATTTGGCACGGATATGGTGGGATCGGGTTGCACGTCGCAACAGGTGTAATAAAGGAGGAATGATATGGTGGAATAAGGGTGAATATGTATGTACGGTGGGAACAGGCTGCACGACACAACAGGTGGAATAAGGGTAAATTGATATGGTGAAATAAGGGTGAATTGTGATATTGATATTGATATATGGTGGGATCCGGTATATATATATATATATATATATATATATATATATATATATATATATATTGTTATACTAGAATAAGAGAGGATTATGTGTTGTCTGGTGGGATCGAGTTGCGCACCGCAACAACCTATATGTTTCTATTTCTTGAGCTGCGTTATTTTCCAGTATTTTTATTTGAGCTGGTAGAGATTGATAACCCGCCTTAGGCTCGTCACAACTTCGTCGAGGTTAGGCTCGGCACTTACCAGTACATAGGGTCGGTTGGACTGATACTGCACTCTTCACACTGTGCAGATTTTGGAGACGAACCCAGCGGCGGTTACTAGCGAGCTAGGATCGAACCTTTGCGGAGACTTGAGGTACGGTTGTTCAGCGCCCCCATCCTCTTTTCTTTTAGCTGTATAACTTCATTCAGACAGCTTTGTACTTATTTTAAACTTTTATGTGTATTACTTTAGAAGCTCGTGCACTTGTGACACCAGGTTCAGGGAATTATAATAGACGTCGGTTGTTTAGCTTCCGCATTTGTACTTAGAACATATATGTTATTTCAGTTCGTTATTAATGTTATGTTTAAGCTGCTAAAAAAATTGCTCTAATGTTGGCTTGCCTAGCAAGTGAAATATTGGGCGTCATCACGATCGTGACAGTGAGAATTCCGAGTCGTGACAATGTAAAAAATGCAAAATGAGAGTTTTATCAAGTTTAAGGAAAGCATAAAGATATGTTTACTTTACTCGGGACGACTTCTCATCCCTTAACAGTCACATCAACTTTACAATGATAATTTTTTTAATAAAATGCTTAAATTTTTCTAAGAAAATATTAACACATAATATATTCCTTTCAAAATTGAGCCCCTCTAAATTGGAGGCCTAAATCTATGCCTTACTTGCCTAGTCCTTCAGTTGACCTTGTTGTGATCTAGCTTACTTGATAAGCTTTCTATCTTCCACGGTTGAGATGGAGGATTCAAACCTTAATAGTAGTAATCAGTTATATGTATTGTCAGGTTACTAGATTTGATATAAAGAATTATATATGTCAATTTAATTTGATGGTATCCTAGGATCACCTGAAAAATATAAAAGGTCCTCGTGTACTATGGAAACACGTTTCACTTTATTCCACGTAACTAAGTCCCCGCTCCAATATAGTGCAATTCAATTCTTTAAATCTTTGTGTAGGCTGTGAATCCATAGATTCTTAGGTTTCCATCTTTTAGAGATGATACAACTTTCTGTAGGGTTTCCTATTCTTGTGAAATCTCTTTTCTTTTGATAATCAGTTGAAACATCTCATCTTTGCTTTGCTGATGAGCCATCTCGTCCTACTGCCCCCTGTCCTCCCCCCCCCCCCCCAAGGGTCAAGTAACTTATCAAAACATAATTGTCTCATCTTTATTTTTTTTTCTAAAAAATATATATTAAGTGTTGATCTCATGTTCCATATTACTTCATCTAGAAATAAATATATACCGATAACCCATCTTTCACTATTTTCCATCCACTACATATCAATTGTCAGGCACTGAGTCAGTTTTTTCAGTTGTTTTGTCTTTTCTTTTAATAAGAATGGGCAAGTTACATTGTGATCTCCTAAATCTGTTGAAAATGAAATATTAGCTAAATTCTCCATGGAAAAGAGAAGAAACGGAATTCTATTGTGAGGATTAGATATTACGCAAGTTATCTTTCTGTATGTCAAGAAACTGAAATAGACTTTTTAAACTTATGTTTCCAGAAAAGTAGGAGTGATATGGAGTATAATTAATATGGCCCATGCAGGTCTCGACCCTACGACCTTCGTGTTATTAGCATGACGCTCTAACCAACTGAGCTAATGGGCCAGTTGTTCGGATAGTGAAAAGCATAATATTTGACAATCGTTATCATCTCAAAGCCTATAAATATGAGTAGCCAAAATCATATTAAGGTGAAGTTTGAAGAAAAAGAGGAAGGCATGAAGAGTAACGAGCCACGTTCAAGCTCATCTTGTGCAGCTTGCAAGTTCTTAAAGAGAAGGTGCACTCCAAATTGTCAATTCGCTCCATATTTCCGGTCGGACGAGCCCAAGAAATTCGCCAACGTTCACAAGGTGTTTGGGGCTAGCAATGTGAGCAAGATCCTGAACGAAGTGCCCGAGGATCAGCGAGAAGACACAGTTAATTCTCTCGTTTACGAGGCCGAGGTGAGACTAAGGGACCCTGTTTACGGTTGCATTGGCGCTATAGCTTCGTTACAACGAAAAATGGTGGAGCTACAACATGATCTAATGCTTGCTCGAACTCGCGTTGCTTATTTTGCTGCAAAGCAAAACCCTACTACTAATTGTTCCTTAATGTTGGATTATGATCCTTTTAATGTCGCCAACGTGATGCCTTCTGATTTTGCGGATGTTCCTGTCACCGCTGGGTACTTAGATAGCTATGTCCAAAATTCATTTGACATGGGCCATTGTGCATCTACCAATGAGTTTGGCCAATTTCCATGATTAATCACCCGTACCCCATATCTAGTTCTTTGCTTCTGTATCTAGTGTTGTTATTAAGTAGCAGTACTAATAATTTGAAGGACTTTGCCAGAATGATAATGGAACTCCAACTCCATGGCATTTAATGTAATTATTAGAACAGACGTGATGGGGTAATAAGTTGTCAACAAAAAAGAAATTAGACTGCAAAATTCATTTCCATTTCTACTGATGCAGGGTAATTTAACGTAAAGTTCCAAAGTGGGTTGTTGTTACATTAGATAGTTTAAACACGATGAGCTACTGTTTTTAGCTTTATCACAATGAATGACTGCTCAGTTGTTTCCTTTTTCGTTCTCTTTTCATTTCCTTTTTCACTTTCAATGAGTTGACTTCCTTTGGTTAAGAGTCCACAATTTAAAGATGGTCCAGCACTTTCCTTTTCCAGTAGCATTTTAATTATTGGAGGAAACATTAGAATTATATTTCATTCAATTAAATAAAAAGGAGTTAAAACAGGAAAAAATAAGTTTAACGTTTATGCATTTGAGCTTTAGCGGTTCTATTTGACGTAAAACCATGGAGAAGATGTTGGACATGTTTTAGACATCAAGATCGCAGCAATAGTTAATTTGAAATAAAAACTACACAGATGATCATTAATAACAAGCTAGCCTAGACCCCCCCCCCCCTCCCCCCCAACCAAGTTACCCGAACTCTCAGTTTAAAACACTTCCACAATTCCATTGTCAAGGATTCATGTTACATCAGCAATGGTTTCTCATCAAGATTCGTCAGCTAACTTACATATGCATATATGTAGTAGTCACCCATGAAGGATAAATGTTCAGTTATTGCAGGATTAAATCTAAGACCATTTGTCTGCCCTTGAGAAGGCGGTACATATTTGCAACTACAGTACAAGGAATCAAAGTTCCTGTAATTCTTACTCGTGAGTGTGGCCACGGTTGCTAGTTGAAATGATCCACTGATGTGCCATGACATAGAAACCTGCCATAGTTTTGTTGTTGCTGCTGCCCCAACAACAATACCCCAGAAGCCTGGGTTATAATAGACCCCCATCAGTCCTTTCCTCAATGATGTAAACCACTAGTCAACTGCTTGCAAGCAAGCAAACAGTAGCCTGCTTAATAGAGCAGCAAATAATGGAAGTACGTACATTGATCATTCAAGAGAAGAAGCATCAAGGCAGTTGAATGTTACACACAACCTCAATACCCGTGTTCCTACAATATTGCAGACTGATCGTAAACAAGTCCGTGAAAAGCCCAGTTATTCATAAAACATTGAGTAATACGAAAGCGTAAAAAACTTCATCCTAATAAATACTACTACAGCTAATGTTTTAGCACATCAACATATCATCTACATAAACACAGCAGACCCAAATACAAACACATTAATCTTGGTTTCCTGAGCTTCTGTTAACTGCATGAACAATTTACAAGCAACTTCGGGTGACTTTAGCCCTTGGTCAGCAGCAGTAGCCTGCCCTAATAGATGTAACTGCTGCAGATAACTATTTTCCTGTGAAAAGTACATGAAGGTTAGCAATGGTACACCTTTCTAGAAAATAAGCAAGTAAAACTCAAGTGTATAGCAACGTCCACATCATTCAACAATACAAACACATCCGACTTCCAATCATTAGGTAAAGATCAAAAGTAAAGAGAGAGATTTTCTTACCACAAAAAAGGTGAACATATAAAAGCAAATAGAGAAATAGTTCAGTGTGTCATTTTCGTGTCAGAAAGAAAGGGAAGGAGATAGAATCCTATGCTACAAAAGTATTGCAAAGGTAATTGCACTACTGTTTCCAAGTCAAAATTCATACATCCTGTTCCTCAGGTGGCACAATACCATGTACAAGAAGAACATAGAACCTCATACTCTTACCCTGGCAATACGCACAATACACACCATATGACAATTTTGTATACGGAATTTTGGCAATTAGTCATGATTATTTTCAATATAAAACATACATAGGGATGGATAACTATATTTTCAAGTAACCATAGCTTATCCCATATGTCTTCTTCCTTTCTCAGTCTTGTGCACTTACTGGAAGAAAGAGGTAAAACAATTAAAACAAACAACATCATCAAAAAGGATGACAACAACTTGACCCCCAACCCACCCACCCCCAACCAAACAAAAAGAAAGTGAAAACGTTGGAAAAAATGCAAAAGCTAGCAATTGCATTTGTAAACAAATAGATCCCTGTACTTTTCTTGTTATTAATGTGCCCTTACAATTGTCCTGCATTAATGATAGTATTTTTTTTTAATATTGTTCCTAAACCAGAGTAAGGTGTGGGCGAAGCTATAGCCAGAAATAAATTAGACCACTTTGTTCATATTACTCTAGCTCAGACAAGCCAATGCTCCACAAGGAAAATTTATGATTCCTTTTTGTGAAATATTTTTAACTGAACCGCACGCTCCAAATTTTGAAGATAAAGTGAGTGCCAGAACTTATAACATCAACTCAACCATTTAGGTCAAATGTAAACCTCTATTAGCTTTTAAAACAAATGAGAAACCCTGTGATTCTTGTATCTATGTTGCAGATGAAGCTAAGATAAGCAGCTAGACCAACCCATCAAAGATGGGAAGTTGAAGAAACCAAGAGATATGAAGGAAGGTGTTTATGTGGTAACACCATGAATTGCTTTTATTAACCAAGGCCACAAAATTGATAGGTCAAAAAGTTAAAAAGAATGAGGTAAACTCGACAAAGAAGAGATTTAGGCCAATTTTCAAAGAGAGATAATACTGAGGGTGCTGACTCAAAGAAAATATTGAGTGCCCAGGAGAAGTAATGACAAATCACTAAAAAGGTCATTATATTCTACCATAATTTTCAATTGAACGCGATTGAGTAGGATTTAGTAAGTTAACAAAGCGCCAACCTGTGTTGCTCGGACTCTTCGAAAATGTTGCTGAATGTGTGTCGGATCCTCCAAAAATCCGACACGGGTGCGGCATCATTTTGGAGAGTCCGTGCAACATAGGCGCCAACATGCTGGTCAAAGTGAAATTGACCGACCTAACCACATGTAGAGCTTCAAGATTTATGCGTCAAATATCAACTTTTGCTTCCTATTAAAGAAATACCAGTCCAAAATTGCTACTATTTTCTTACAACTATTTTTTTATTACTGTAGTATCCGGGCCAGCTTGTATTTTCTTACAACTATCAACATGTTTTATCGGTTCTAAACAGATTAGACTTATATGTACTCCCTTTGTTTCAGTAATTTATTTTTTTTAAATTTTTTTTGGGTCTCTCACACTAAAGGTATGTATAAGATACCAAAATTACCCTTTAAATATTGTGGTCTTAAACATGCCAAGTCATTCCTATAAACTTGCTAAATATAGAAAGAGACATTCTTATTGAAATAGACCAAAAATGAAAGTAAGACACATAAATTGAAAGGGAGGGAGTAATATAGAAGATTGCATAAATGTACTCCACATCGAGAAATGTAACTATATACATCGAAGGTGTGAATTTACATTTGTCTTCATGTTTTTCCTGAATCTCTTCTCCTTATTTCTCTTTTATCTCACACGGTATCAAAGTTATTGTGAAATTAATCCATGTATTTATCAGAGATGTCTAGGAGAGGAATTTTCAGTGCCTGTGCATTTTTTGGCTATTGTCGCATCTATTGGAGATTTTATTGCTTTCCGTGGGTGCTGTGCATAAATCAGTAAGTACCAATCAACTCAAAATTCTAATGTGAACTAAGTCCAAAAAGCCAAGCCACAATAGGAGTTCCCACGTGCCTCCATAATCCACCAGCAGTCATTTTTCAGCACCACGCCGTTTCATAGGCCTATATGGAAGTTGTTCACGATCTTTCGACATCGCTTCAGTACATTTGGATCGATTGGTCCTTCTCATCGGATCCATCTTGATCCAAAGAGATTCTGACCTCAAAAACTCCAACTATTGACAACTCCATCTACTCTGAAGAAGACTTTCTACTATTCTAGCCATTTTTCTAAAACTTCTAGGCTGCTAAAGGTCGATTAAATTTGTAACCCTTCCTTCAACAGAGCAACTTTTATATATTTGATTCATATACTTCGATGTATCTGAATGGTTGCATAGATCTGCGTCAAGAAAGGGATTACTCTACGAGAATTTGGACAATTAAGTCGTGAGTACATAGATGCAAATTGGACAATGTCACACAAGTGGTAAACAATCTACCTCTGGATATTGCCTTCTCGTCAGAGGCAATTCAGAAGAGTAAGAAACAAAATATAGAGATAGTTGCGTGATACAAAATTACAGTGCGGAAGTAGGAGCAAATAACTCTTGGCAAGGCAACAAGGAAATAAAAAACGGAAAAGGATCAAAAATATCCCTCTACTATTGAAAATTGTTTAAAATTACCCTCTGTTATGCTATTCGATCAAAAATAACCCTACCGTCTAACTATTAAACAAATATGCCCTTACTTTACCAAAAGTGCCACGTGGAGGGCTTCTAAGCCTTTTTAATCCCCAACCCAAAATAATTGAATCCGACCCATTACTCAACACCCAAAACCGGTAACCCGTAAAATTTAAGACCCCTTGAGTTAAAAATCAGAGACCCTCAACCCAAATAGTTCAGTTCTCTTTCATCAGTCAAGAAATTTTTTGTAGATTTTGAGGAGCGATTGTTGAAATAACAGCAGAAAGAGGAAAAAAGGAAACGTCTACACCGAGAAAAGAAGAAAGAGAAGAAGGTTTGTACTTGTGAAGCTTACTTTTGGATGTTAGATTTGGTAAACTTGGGACTGATTTGGTTGACTTTGGTACGGATACTATGAGGCAGACTTTGGTCATACACTTAACTTTATATACCTCCCCATTTCTCCCTGTCCAGCAGTGTTTTCTCTAACAAAGTTTCCTTTGATGGTTACTTTGGTATTTGTATTGATACCCAGAAAGAGAAGGCTGCAGAGGAGGAACCTTGAATAGACCTTGATGTTGCAACTATGATGGGATTCGGTGGTTTCAGAACTTCAAAAAAAAGTGATCGCTTTGGCCATCAATCTCTCGCGAGAATAGCTTGGTCTGGATTAATCTGCCAGAGGCCTTTATTTTAGCTTGAAATGGTCTAAATGTAAGAGAAACTCCATTTTAGGTAGTAGCCAGGCGATTGAGGTTTGTTAAACTAGCCTCCAGAATTTTCTCAATGAATGATTGAAACCAGTTGTTTGGAGAATATATGTGTTCTCTCTTGTTGTTCAATACTGATTGACGTGTCCCAAATTTTTCACCATCATTCTTATCCGTATTGCAAATGATTTTTACATGGTTAAACAATAATTTTAGTTTGGGTGAAAACCTAGGATGAAGAATATGTAAGAAGGTTTAGAAAATTCTCGACATGAACGTAAAACTGTGGTTCAATTTTTTGAAAAGAGAAATGAAATAGGGGCTTTAAATTTTATGGGTTACGGGTTTTGGGTGTTGAGTAATGGGTCGGATTCAATTAATTTGGGTTGGAGATTAAAAAGGCTTAGAAGCCCTCCACGTGGCTCTTCCATTAAAGCAAGGGCATATTTGTTTAATAGTTAGACGGCAAGGTTATTTTTGATCAAATAGTATAACAAAGGGTAATTTGAAATAATTTTAATAGTAGAGGGATATTTTTGACCCTTTTCCGAATAAAAAATGAAATGACTAGTGTGTCAAGTGAGACCTTGACTTTAAAGAAACTTAGATTACAATGGATTTTCATCGTTGATTACCCATGTATGTGAGTGCATTCAAGGACATACAGGAGAAAAACAAACTAATAGCACCGACCAATGCAACATTTCAGATACAGGAATCAAATTGAATCAAGAAAAAAGAGCCTAAAACCCTAAGCTTGCCTACTAATCAGCTCACATATCCTCTACCCGCATCTTTCAAACATATGAACTATACGATCTATGTAACTGCGGGTTGACTTTAATGTGCGAAGTTCCAGAAAATCAATTAACTCTACGGAAAGCCAGACTGCAGACGCATTGTTGGAAAGGAACATTCCCAAAGTTCATGACCCAGTCACAATCACAAATAGCAAGAAAGTTTGAAATAAGCATAGGTTACATAACACTTAGGTTATAAAAATTTCTTGGTTTAGCCCCTAAAGGCAAGAAAAAAGCATGAAGAAAGATGCTGGGAACTATAGGATCTTGTAACAGAACAGTGATGTAACTGCCTACAACCCATAGCTTGCATTAAAAAATGCAAACATGATGGGGTTATGCACTCATGAATAGCATCTTTCGTGGACAATTTTACTCAAAATGGGACCTGGAAAAACATAGTAACAGATTATCTGTGATCTCTTATGGATGATTCAATGCTCTAGCTTCAAGTATGATCCAACTGATCGTATAAAGAACAGGATATTCTGGATTGGTTCAATTTCACTACTTTTAAGGACATACAACAAGTTGGTTTCTGAATTACTCTAAAGATTCCCTTTAACTACACAATTCAAACAGATTACTGTACTAGTTCTTCAGCATTCGTTTCATCTCAGGACATTTACAGCTTTCAAACCGAGAAATAGATTCATTTGCTGAACTTTGTAATAACCTGTTTAACCCTAGATAGACATAAATTCCAACATTCTAAAGAACAGCTACATCAATAAAGATAAAGCCAGGAGAAATGCAAAAAAGTGCAGTAAATATCTGAAATTTCACCTGTCGAAGTAGGATGCCTGGCAGGACGTTTAGCTCTTTCAATCTGCAACTGAGTTTCCATGAACATATTCATCCGCTGAACCTCCAGGTCCTTGGTGAATTTCATCCTCTGCTTCTCCAACTCCACCATCTGCTGCTGCTTTGTGCTCTCAATTCTCTCATATATTTCCCCAAACCTCAATATTGCCCGCGCCAACTCCTTGTACGCTGTAGTTTCCTCCGCTAATCCTACATACTCCATTTTATTCTTCCTCCCTCCACTCCCAAACGGCAAATCATCGTGCGAGCTGTAATTTGAACCACTTGAATTCATCCTCGATGAACTGCCGGAATAATTCACGGCACCAAAGTTAGGGTTAGGGTTAGAGCTTGACTTAACGGTAAGTGTAATCGCGGCAGTCAATTTTCTATTACACGGCGAGGTAGAAACGTTATTGGTACCGATGAGATAATCGAGACAGTTATAAAACGGCCATTTAGACGGAGATGACTTGGTTTTCTCAAGCTTGTACTTCTTCTTCAAAGTATCGATCCGGTTCTTACACTGTACATCGGTGCGCTGAGGCTTAACGCCGTTTTGACGGGAGTTAACGGTGTCAGCGACTTCCTTCCAGTCCTTCTGCCGGAGATTGCCGCGATTAAGCCTGATGTAACGATCGCCCCAAGCTTCGATTAGGGTTTCAGTGGCACCTTCACTCCAGCAGTCTTCACGTCCACCGGCGTGAGGCCTAGTGGGGACAGCGGTTTGGCTCTCCATTGGAAACCGGTTCGGCTCCGGTTCGGGCGGATCGGTTCTTGAGAGAAAGAGGGGAAGATGCTAAGGTGCGCCGGAGGTGAAGGGGAGAAACATCGGGGGGGGAAGGGGGATAAGGAATGGGAAAGGAAAGTTGGCCGTACATCTGACCGGAAGAGGGGGGACGTCAGCAGCTGCCTATTGGATGATTGTACGGAGTGGGCTATGCCTACGCTTGTCTACGATTTCTCCCAATTTTACCCCGTCACTTCCCATTTCCTCACTGCGTTTTCCTTTTTTATTTTTTTACGTGCAGTGAACGGGGCAACAGGCTTTGCTCTCATAGCGTGTTTGTCTCTTAGGTTAAAAGCTTTTTTTTTTCAAAGTTAAATGTTTGCCCAAACTTTTAAAATATATATATATATATATATATTTGAGTAGAAGTATAATCAATTTTGGAAGAGCAGAAAAATATATCTTCTCTCCAAAAGCACTTTCAAAAAAGCACTTTTAAAAAAATACACTTAAAAATATTTTTTAAAAGCTTGATCAAACACTAATTGCTACTCAAAAATATTTTTCAAATTAATTAATCAAACACAAGTTATTTTTCTCAAAAGTACTTAAGCGCTTTTGAAAAGAAAAATATTTTTCAAAATAAGCTAAATTAGATGCTTGACCAAACAACCTATTAATTAGTCCATCTGATCTTGATTTGGTTTGTGACCTCATATAATATGAACTTTTCAACAGTAAGCATTTCTTATTTAAATTCCTAAAATATTAGAATTATATTTTAAAGGAAAAGTTTCATTTATATACTATCTGATGGTGGGATATAATTATGTATTTTAGTCGTTTATCACACTTTAATTTATTGCACTTTTATTGTGTTTGAGATGTAATCGCTAGTGTATTGCACTTATTTTGTGTTTTATGCCTTATAGGAGTGATTCTGAGTTATGTAGATATTGTGGAACTTATTCGAGCTATTTGGAGCTTTGAAGTATGAGTAAAAGCCCAGGGGATTAAGCCAGGATCGTGTTCGGGGGTCGAGGATCAATTATGAACGTCAAAATTCAAGGAAGAAGCAACTGCTAAAGAAATGTATTGGGCGACGCACAGTGCGACGCATGAAAACCAATAAGTTTGCAAGTTTTCCTATTTCAACTAGGAAAGGGAGATTTCGTCTTGGCCCAACCCTACTTGGTAGAAATACATGTAAAAATATTATTTTGAGGACTTTTGGACATGCTTTAGACCTAAGGAGGACACACCACGCTTGGAGGAGGCTTCTAACTAGTTTTTCTTATCTTATCTTATCTTCTCTTAATTTCATAATTTATTAGTTCTAGAGTTGTGGTGTGCTACATGAACGTTGTAGTTTGAAGCTTGAATTGTTCTTATTATTTTATCATATTGGTTTATTTATTCAATCTTGCGCTTAATTATTTGATTACTTGATCACCAATTGAAAACCATCTATGAATCTAGGATTGAACTGGGGAGAGGGAATTCTAGATTGCATATAAGATTGAGTAGAGCAAGATCTTGAACTCGAGTATCGAGAACAGATTTGCGGTTAGGATAGGAATATCGCATTGCTTGGTTATTATACGGGAATTATAAATGTGTTCTTGTTAATCCTAATTCCATAGGAATATAGGCGTTAGGCTAGTTTGAATAGGCGAGTAGTACTTCGGGAGAAGGCTACGAGTAATATTAACCCTGTCGACCACTAAACCAGATAAATTAATTAGATAATTTAAGTAGAAGACTCAACGGGATTGTTAGCTAACACATAGCTCTAGAATATTGTCTCTCATTGAGTTCGACTCTAAAATTTCGCCAATTTGTTTCTTTAATTTCTTAGTTTACTATTCTAGATTAGTTTTAGTTAAATATTCATACTTTAGGATTCGCTTGAATAAATTAATTGTTTGGTTTAATTTAGTTGATAGTTAATCACAAGTCCATGTGGGTATGATATTTGGACTTACAATTCTATATTACTTGTCGACCACGTATACTTGCGTATGCGTTTGTGAGCAACATGTTTTTGGTGTCGTTGCCGGGAACTTGAATATCGACTACTTTCTAGTTTTTGCTTTCATTATTTATTTCGTCAAGCCTAACGTTACTTGATTGTTGCTCTGATCTCAGGAACTTTGATTGAATGCGCTGGGTCAGAAGCCAGGACAGACTTTAAGGCTTTGACCTTGAACCTAAAAGAACATTTTATAGGAGGTTGAGGGAAACAATGGACACAAATAATCTTCAGGCACTTGTTCAATTTCTTGTGAACATATCAGAGGAGCAACATATGGCTGTTCAGGAGGTGGAGATGCCCAGTATTGCTAATGTCACCTCCAGTATTATGAAGCCCAAAATCACTGGGCACTTTGAGCTGAAATAGAGCATGATCCAGCTACTACATGCGAATGGGAAATTTATGGGATCCACAACAGCACATCCTGAACTTCTTGGAGGCTAGTGATAGCTATATTACCAACGGAGTCACTCCAGACTATGTGAGGCTCACACTTTTCCCGTTCTCTCTATTGGGTGAAGCAAAGCAATGGCTGAAGGCAGAACCAGCTAATTCTATTACATCATGGAATGATCTGGTAAGGAAATATTTGGCAAGGTTCTTCC